>NC_139001.1:78714196-81114196 GCF_964374135.1 Grampus griseus
CTCCTCTTTTATTTACTTTTCCACGGCATGAACAACATTCTGAGCCTTCTCTTTATTGAATTCCCATATGAAATAACTTGAGCTCACTTCCCAATAAGGGGGAGTTTGATGCTAGATACACAAATCAGTCTTCTTTTTTCCCATCCATCTGAAACAGTAAAACAGTGATTGATCTTACTCACATCATTTTACAATGTTATACAAAAACTCACATGCAAATAGGACTACAGTTTTTATTTTTAATTGTGGTAAAATACATAGAAGTAGAATTTACCATTAACCATTTTAAACATACATTTCAGTGGCATCAAGTACATTCACATTGCTGTGCAACCATCACCACCATCCATCTCTAGGACTCTTTCATCATCCCAAACTGAAATTCTGTACCCATCAAACCTTAACTCTCCATTCCTCCCATCCCCCAGTCCCTGGCAACCATGATTCTACTTTCTGTCTCTATGAATTTGAGTACTCTCGGTACCTCATATAAGTGCAATCATACAATATTTGTCCATTTTTGCCTGGCTTGTTTCACCTCGCATAATGTCCTCAAGGTTCATCCATGTTGTAGCTTATGTCAGAATTTACTTCCTTTTTAAAATTAAATAACATTCCATTGTCTGTATATACTGCATTTCGTTTATCCATTCATCTTACTAAACATTTTCTAATGATAAACCTGTAACCCACAGTTAAGGCCTTCTGCTTTTTGGGCCTGGAAAAGTTACTACTGTTTCACTTGAAAGTTTCCTAACATTTCCAGATTTTGACAGCCTAGAATTCTTTGAGTTGTTTTTTTTTTTTTTTCCTCTCAGACATAGCTGGTGTTCGCCCAGGGAGCAGGGCATCTTAGGGCCAGGGCTGTGGAGTAAATAGGTAAAGAGTGAGGTCAAGGCCATAAGTTGGTTCATATTACCTTATTCAACAAGTATTCACAGGTCACTTCTGTGTACAAGGCATCACCGTAATCACTCTTCCCGCAATGGCCAGATGTCCGTTTGGTGGAGAGAGTGGACAAAAGTGCTAAAACGGTAGGCTTAATACTACTTTGACTCTGTGCCCAATAACCAAGACAGATGGTTGGAGAGAAGTTGTGTGTTTCACTCACACACAGGGATTGCCATAAATCAAGAAACAGCAGAAGATAGTCAAGTAACTCTTTGCTCCCCCCACCATCCCACCCTCCTCCCCCCAACTCCTTGCTTCCTGTAACTTGGATTTGAGAGCCTGTTGTAAATTAGATGCACAAAAGCAGGGAAATTGCTTCTCCTGACGCTCTTTTCCTGCACCACCCGAGCACACCCTGAATCTTACGTTATCATCACAGTATTTTCGGTGAGGATACACCCACATGTGGTGCAGGGCACTGCAGGATGCTATAGAGAGACTTCATCTTTTCTTTTCAGACACCTCAATATCTCATCACAGTTGTCAAAGCAGATGAAAACTAGGGCTGCTGCTGAGTCACAGCCTCTTCTATCGCACATCCTCTCTTCTACGTGTGTCCAGAGAATTGATGTAACTTCTCTAAACAGTTCTTGGAAAATATCTACTGTTTTTTGTGCCTCTCAGTAATATTACTTTGGTCTATGGCCAGAAAAGCATAGGCTGACTCTACTTTTTTTAAATTTATTTTTTATCGAAGTATGGTTGATTTACAGTGTGTGTTAGTTTCTGCTGTACAGCAAAGTGATTCAGTTATACATATATAAACTTTTTTTATATATTCTTTTCCATTATGGTTTATCACAGGATATTAAATATAGTTCCCTGTACTATACAGGAGGACCTTGTTGTTATCCATTCCATATATAATAGTTTGCATCTGCTGACCCCAAACTCCCACTCCATCCCTTCCCCACTGGGTCCCCTTGGCAACCACAAGTCTGTTCTCTATGTCTGTGAGTCTGTTTCTGTTTTGTAGATAAGTTCATTTGTGTTATATTTTAGAGTCCACACATAAGTGATATCATATGGTATTTGTCTTCCTCTTTCTGACTTATTTCACTTAGTATGATCATCTCTAGTTCCATCCAAGTTGCTGCAAATGGTATTATTTCGTTCTTTTTTATGGCCAAGTAGTATCCCATTGTATATATGTACCACATCTTCTTTATCCATTCATCTGTTGATGGACATCTTTTTGTGTGTGTGAATTAAAACACATTTTTTAACTTATTTTTTGAGTTGGTCCCAATATTTATTTTTTTCTAATTAATTTTTTTTGTTGTAGTATAGTTGATTTATAACGTGTTAGTTTCTGCTGTACAGCAAAGTGAGTCAGTTATACATACACATATATCCACTCTTTTTTTAGATTCCTTTCCCATATAGGTCATTATAGAGTATTATATATATATATATATTTTAATTTTATTTATCTATTTATTTTTGGCTGCGTGGGGCTACTCTTCGTTGTGGTGCGCGGGCTTCTCATTGCGGTGGCTTCTCTTGTTGCGGAGCATGGGCTCTAGGCATGCGGGCTTCAGTAGTTGTGTTGCACGGGCTTAGTTGCTCCACGGCATGTGGGATCTTCCCTGATCAGGGCTCAAACCCGTGTCCCCTGCATTGGCAGGCAGATTCTTAACCACTGCACCACCAGGGACGTCCCATTACAGAGTATTGAATAGAGTTCCCTGTGCTATTCAGTATATTCTTATTAGTTATCTATTCTATATATAGTAGAGTGTATGTGTCACTTCCGGTCTCCCAATTTATCCCTCCCAGTTGGCTCTAATTTTAATTAGCATGTATTGACCTATTCTTCCATATTATTGGCTTTTGAGGTTCTCTTCACTATCCACGTCTAATGTCTTTGTAGTAGTAGTGAGCTCCAAGAAGAAGTTTCTGACATAGGAACCAATCCAAAGATTAATAGTATATAAAAGATTTTCTACTTTTTCCCAAGAAGTGAAGCAAATCAGTATGAAATATGAGACAGTGTAATTTTTCTAGACTCTCATTTCTCTACCATAGCAGGCAGCTTCCCTTGTAAATAAATGCTCTTCTTTCTTCCAGAAAGAAATTTATTACAGGAGGCTAGTTAACTGCCTTGGGGAGTTGATGGAAGTCCCATCTCTTTGAGTCGTGGTGCGTACCTCAGAGGGAGTGAATTCCACACAGAGTTTTAGTGACGATGATCTCACTATTTATGCCTCATGTCTGCACTTTAGTTTATGTGCCAAGATTGCTTTCCCTGATGAACAAAGTTCTGTCTAAGGCAAAGTGATCTTGCCTCTTCACTTGTCCCTTTCCCCCTTAGTTAGCCACACTTTGGCATGTGGTACCTGTTAATGAATTCAACCAAAGATGGTCCCACTCCAGATTGTTACTGGCATTTGTCATCTGACATCTACGAGTATAACTGATAATGAGTGCACTTTAGCTGAAACCTTAGTCAGCAGTACCGTATTCCTGGGGGAGACTAGACCACTACGGCAAGCCTGTGGGTCCTGCTGCTCTTCTGCCTTCCAGGTAGAGGCAAGGGGATAGCACTGAGACACCATGATCCAAGAGGTGAACTAGGATGAGATCTTCTAAATAGCCCTCTCACTGGAATACCAAGGTAACACCCAAGTTAAGTCTCTTAACTTAGTACCCAAATTAGGGGCTTCCCTGGCGGCGCAGTGGTTGAGAGTCCACCTGCCGATGCAGGGGACATGGGTTCGTGCCCCGGTTTGGGAAGATCCCACATGCCGCGGAGCGGCTGGGCCCGTGAGCCGTGGCCGCTGAGCCTGCGCGTCTGGAGCCTGTGCTCCGCAGCGGGAGAGGCCACAACAGTGAGAGGCCCGCGTACCGCAAAAAAAAAAAAAAAAAAAAAAAAAAAAAATGTTTGGATCCCTCACGAAGCCCTACTGTACTCGTTTACCAGGAGATCTGGGTAGGAATGGCGTTGATGGGCTTCATCGTTTATAAAATCAAGAGTGCTGATAAAAGAAGTAAAGTTTTGAAAACTTCAAGTCCTGGGCCTGCTCACAGCCATCATTAACCAGCTTTACTTAGAGTGCACATCAGGTGAAACACAGTCTGGCTGTGAATTTAAGCAAGCTCTGTTATATGGAAATATGGGACATCACTGCACACCTGTATAAGGGCCATTTCCTTCATGGAATGAATAAGTGTACTTAGAAGATGCAAAAACAAAGCAAAACAAAACCCAGTTGATTCTTTAGGTTGATGTTCTGGTTCTATAACATTCCTTTTAAACCAGGGTCCTTAACCTAGATTCCATGGACTCCCAGGAATCTATGAATGGCTTTAGGGGATATGTAAGACACCTGAAATTGTATGCACAATTTCCTGTTGCTATGGATATTTCTGAGAAGAGAGTCTCTAGTTCTTATCAAAGTCTCAAAGATGTCTGTAACTCCCTCACTCTCTAAGTGAGGTCATTTGAAATGACCACATTATATGGTGTATTGGTTCTCAGTTACTCATTCAATCGATTTTCATTAATAAATATAGGATAAGTAATTGCCCAAGAAAGGCACTATATTTGACATTTAGGGAGAGACAAAGATATAGTACAACTCTTGTTTTGGAAAAGATTACCATCTTTTGGGGATGAATTGCACAATAGTCCCCCAAAAGACAATTAACAATGCAAGGTTATGAATGTACCTAATAAGTGGTATGGGCAAAACATGCTAAAATAATTTAAAGAGGGAGGGATCACTACTCCTGGGGTTGTTGGACAGGAGCTGAACTTGAGCCTGGAGATGTAGCAGCAAAGCCTGACTCTGGTGTTCAGCCACTGTACCCTGGGTGTTCATATCAGATGTTAAATAATGAAATATTTCTGTGCCAGTTGGTTGCAGTCTTCCCCCAAGCCCACCCCAGTGCCTCTACTGCCCTGGCCATATCTCCACCAGGAATTCCCAGCACTCCCCCCACCGCCACCTTCTAGGATCCAGTAACTGTAAGATTAATGCCTAGCCCAGAAAGATCTTCTAGGACACCACTCCATCCTTCTGGCTAGAGCTCTTCTGATGGTTCAGTGTCCATACTGATCAGTTATTGATATCTTGAATATCACCACTGCCTTTAAGGTATGATATGTGTTTGTTAGGAGTTCATATGTACAATCGTATGACTGAAATAATAGAAAGGAGAAGGAAAACATCTCAGGAAAGGGAAATGGTAAAAGAAAGAAGACCAGTTGGTTGATAAGGCTATTCTGGATTTAGAGGATAGCCGACTAATTTGGTTGGATACAGAGAAGAGAATAGTGAATAATAAAGTCAAAAAGACAAGCTGTAGCCAGCTTGTTGTGGAAACAGTTTGGGATTGGGAGCATGGGAGGGAGGGTAGGTACTGCACTCTGGAGTTTGGGCTGTATATGTTAGATGTCACCTGTAAATGCTTAAGGTGTGGAATGACACGATGACAGCAGAACTTTTAGAAGAATAATATGGCAGGGGTGTGTAGGATGAAAGGACAAAAGGAATCATTAGCAAGGTAAATTCTAGATGTAAATTAGCCATCGTGAAAATTTTCCTGTGAAAATTAGACAATCAACTGATTTTTTTTTTTTTTTTTTTTTTTTGCGGTACGCGGGCCTCTCACTGTTGTGGCCTCTCCCGCTGCGGAGCACAGGCTCTGGACACGCAGGCTTAGCGGCCATGGCTCACAGGCCCAGCAGCTCCGCGGCCTGTGGAATCTTCCCGGACCGGGGCACGAACCCACGTCCCCTGCATGGCAGGCAGACTCAACCACTGCGCCACCAGGGAAGCCCTCAACTATGAATTTTAATGTGAGAGGGTGTGGAGGAAAAGACACACTGGCTGTGGCACAGAATGAAACTGGATAGAGTATTTGAAAGGGAGCCTTAAGAAACCTGGGCCATCTGGTTACAGTGGCCCTAGGAGAGGGCAGATCAGGTTAGTGACCACAGAAAGGAGCCAGTGAAGAGCAGGGAAAATCGCATTGCTGTTTGGGATACGTTCAGGGTAGTAGGATAGAGACTAGACCACAAAAAAAGCCACTCAACAATTACCTGTCTGTCTTATGTAAAGTTCATAAAATAACATGACAAAATAGTTGGGGGAGAGAGAAAGAGAGAACATGATTGAATCTTGGACTTGTTTGACTGACTTGTTCTATCTAATTCTAGAGCAGCAATCAAGCAAGTCTTGGAAGCCCAGAATCCCTCCCTAGCATGCATTGCACATTTTCAGGGAACACCAGGAATTTCCAGGGAACACACTGCATGTGAATGTGTAGTGTGACCAGTGTGACCCTGTAGTAAGGGTCAGAGCAGAGACTCAGCCCAGTTCTCCTGGTGATTTTAAGGTGGTGCAATTTCCATGACAAGCCAGCTACAGCTGTTGTTCATCCACCTGAGAAAGCTTTGCTTTGAGTATTGGCACCAAAATTAGAGTTCTTTTTCTTCAAATGGTTGAAAAACAGCTGAGGTCAACCTCCCAAAAGGCAATAGTGTTTCTATTCCAATGCATAAAGTCACCAAGCAATAAGATCTGAAGGACACTTCTTTGTTTTATTTTTATTGGGGATGAAGACTGTTTGTCTTTTTAATTTTTCTGGAGGAGTTTAAGCTTTTAGAGGGATGAATTACCTCTGGTTTTATGTGTCCAACATCATCAAACTGCCCCATGAAGATATTTTGTTGTTAAAATGAGCCCTGTGTGTGAGATCATTCTATCTTGTTACACCGGACACCAGGGCAAACTATTTAGAATAAATTGAAATGAATAACTAATGAAAGAGAAAAGAATATTCCTTTCAGTGTTCCTGGATATACTAGTCTTGTTCTTTTTTTCTGGCTTCTCCTTACTGCTTTCCACTTTTGCATCATTTTGACCCATTCACCCTCATGGCTTATTCCTTCCTTTCCATTTCAGAGTAGCTGTAATGACAGCCTAGCTGCAGACAAGGAGGCTTTGTCCTCTGAAGGAGATGGCATGAAAGACAGGAACTGCTGTTGTCCTGTCTACCATGGATGTCAAGAAATGCCTTTCCTTCTACTCATGAACCTAGGCCACCAGGCTGGCAAACAGGAAGAGGCCCTGTGCTCCCTGGCTGAACCACACAGTACACAGTACCCTGACTCTGGAGTGAACATTTCTGCTCCCTCTTTGTTCTTTAGGGAACTGGTTAGTCTACAGCTTTTCTATTCAAAGTATAGTCCAAGACCCAGTGCCATCACGCCATCAGCCTCACCAAGCAACGTTCAAAATGAAGAACTTCCACCTCAAACCTATGGAACCAGGATCTGCTTTTTTTTTTTTGGCCGTGCCACATGGCTTGTAGGATTTCAGCTCCCCAACCAGGGATTGAACCCGGGCCCCAGCGGTGAAAGCTCTGAGTCCTAACCACTGGACCACCAGGGAATTCCCAGGATCTACATGTTAACAAGATCCCCAGCTGATTCGGATGGGCATTAAAGTTTGACAAGCACTGGTCTATAGGAGGTCCTCTTACCCACAGACACATTTTCCCTTTCTGGTGAGTTTGGGACACGATTCAACAGAAATCATACACTATACTGAGATATATCTTAGTAGAAATTATGCCCCTACATATACCTAGGTACTAGGTACTAAGAACAAATTGAAAACAAATTTATCTTAAAAAGTTGAGTTCTTTGCCTGATATGTTTGTGAGTTTTTTTGTTTTTTTTTTTTGCGGTACGTGGGCCTCTCACTGCTGTGGCCTCTCCCGTCGCTCCGGACGCGCAGGCCCAGCGGCCATGGCTCACGGGCCCAGCCGCTCCGCGGCATGTGGGATCTTCCCGGACCGGGGCACGAACCCGTGTCCCCTGCATCGGCAGGCGGACTCTCAACCACTGCGCCACCAGGGAAGCCCAAGCAAAATAACTTCTTTTAGTTGTTTTCACTATGTTTGTGCATATTCTCTTAACTGCTGAGCTCCCTGGGAAGCTACATTGATTTACTTGGATGCTTTGCCCGATTCTTTCTCATTTGGGATTTTTGGTGAGAACATAATCAGAATTTAATATTTTGATTTTTCCAACATTCCAAAGCTATGTTCTTTTTAAGCATTCTGAGAATCTCAAGTTTCTTTAAGCTTTTCCTCCCCTGTGATTTTAAGTTCAAGCCAAACAATTGGATTTATCCTACTATCACTTCACCCTGAGAGAATTCTGTCAGAAGCAGTATTCATTTTTTTTTAAACTTTTTATTTTATATTGGAGTATAGCCAATTCAGAAGCAATATTCAGGGGCTTCCCTGGTGGTGCAGTGGTTAAGAATCCACCTGCCAATGCAGAGGACATGGGTTTGAGCCCTGGTCCCGGAAGATCCCACATGCCGCGGAGCAACTAAGCCCGTGTGCCACAACTACTGAAGCCCACGTGCCTAGAGACCGTGCTCTGCAACAAGAGAAGCCACGGCAACAAGAAGCCTGCGCACAGCAACAAAGAGTAGCCCCCGCTCGTCGCAACTAGAGAAAACCCGTGCACAGCCACAAAGACCCAACAGAGCCAAAAATAAATAAAATAAATTAATTTTTTCAAAAAAGCAGTATTCAGTTTGCAAGCAAAGCAGGAAAACATCAGCAGTATCCTCAGATTCTCTTAAAATAATTTCCATAATATAATATTGAGGTTTACTGCTTGATATCTTAAGGATATCAAGGATCAATTTTTATTTTTGAACCTCTGTTTCATGAGCAAAACACTTACTTGTTCTTTCCAGCATTGTCCAAGGACAGTAGCTTTATTCTCTAAATACTTTAACAAAACAGAATTTTCTGACTGATCAAGTATGTTTATATGATAAATCAGTGGCCCAGGCATGATTCTAGAAGGTAATGTCCTTTATTCTTTAATTTTATTATTATTTTACTTGGATTAACTTCTATTATAAACTTCTATTTATAAATATTTGATCTAGCTCACAATATTTTGTTCACTTAGACAAACTTATTCATACACTAACATGAAAACCTATACAAAGGGGTTATAATATTGAGCCTAGAGTATTTGACTCCTACTCTTGTATCTAACTACTAGTTAGAAATAGGTATAATATTTATATTGCTAGTACTAAGTATAGTTATTTTACTAATAACTGCAGGTGACACAAAAGAAATAAAAAATGGTCTTTGTCTTAAGTGTACTTTTTCAGGTAGGAAGACAAAGCAGAAGAAATGTGCAAGAATAACATGGAAAAAAAATTCTCACCCAGGTATAAGATGGTAACAGCTACCTGGGCCACTAGTGTCAAGCTACTTGAATGCTTATCCTGGCTAAGTCACTGTGCTTAGACCTTGACATGTAGCAGTATCTCATTCACAACAGCTCCATTCTACAGAGGAGAAAAATGAGGCTGCGAAACTTCAGTAACTTGAAATTGGTATTCAAACCAACATCTCATATCAAAACCATGCTCTTAACTATATAGTACTGCCTGCCTGATAGAAAGTAAGGGATAGAATATTTATTTTCCTTTGCTTTTAAAAAAAACCGTTGTCTACTATTTTATTTATTTTTTTACAGCTTTGTTGAGATACAGTTGACAAATAACATTGTGTGAGTTTAAGGTGAACAAGGCATACAACATATTGATTTGATACACTTATACATTGTCAAATGATTACCACAGCTAAATACCTCCATCATGTCATGTAATTATCATTTCTTCTTTGTGGTGAGAGTATTTAAGGTCTACTCTCTTGGCAACAGTCCTTTACTCCTGATATGTCAATTGCAAACCTCTTGAAAATGAGAATGATGTTACCTAATTCCTTTGTGTCGCCCAGGACCCTGCACAATGCTGGGCACAGTATAAATGTTGCAACTTCCGCAAGGATGAACTGCAAACAGGATTACCAAAATCTTGGCAACTAGCAGCATAAACTTGGTGTGCTAGACCTTTTCCAAAAGAAAGAGCGTAATATAATAGATATCAGGTGGTTTTCTCATGATTTGCATATCCACTAAACTCATGATGCCTCTCTGGGATTTTTCATCTGACCTTTGGTCTCAGTTCACTTCCTCTACCTTTAAGAGGCAACTCAATCTTCACCTCTTCTGTGGAGGAAACATTTCCTGACTTCCTGAGGTAGAGGGGGCTGTTTTCTCCTTGGTGTTCTACTACTAGTATCACACTTCATAGCACACATGGTACAGTATGTAGCACTGGTGTGTGTGGGGATGGTGCATTTATAGGGAAGCCTGAGAGGAGCCCATTGCCATCTGGTGGGGAGATAAATTTCTAACGCAACATACATCTCATATCATGGCAGTGTAGATTTACATGACATGTTCAAGGCATCTCATGTGCGGTATAATATTTATTGAGTGTGTGATAGATAGATAGATAGAAAGGAAGAAAAAGTTTTCCTTGACCCTCTTAGGGTTCCTGGCTGGGTCTGAAAATGAAACTGACAAAGACAGATGAAGAGGAGAAAAGCCTACAAATTTATTTAACATAAGTTTTACATGACACAGAAGTCTTCATAAGGAAATGAAGACCCACGGAAACAGTTAGAACTGAGTATTTTTTATTTATTTATTTATTTATTTTTGCGGTACGCGGGCCTCTCACTGTTGTGGCCTCTCCCGTTGCGGAGTACAGGCTCCGGACGCGCAGGCTCAGCGTCCATGGCTCACGGGCCCAGCTGCTCCGCGGCACGTGGGATCTTCCTGGACCGGGGCACGAACCCGTGTCCCCTGCGTCAGCAAGCGGACTCTCAACCACTGCGCCACCAGGGAAGCCCTAGAACTGAGTATTTTTATGCTAGGTTTGATGAAGAGAGGATAGTCATGGAAGAATATGATAGGTCAGAGAGTATGAGGTAATTGAAGTAAACTGGAGAAAACTTAGCAAAGCTGGTTTGTTAAGGATTCTTCTCTGGGTCCATTTGTCTTTGGAGGTAAGAATGCTCCTTTCCCACAGGTATAGGGTGAGCACCTCTCACAGGAAGCTTTTTGAACTATTTCAGAGAAGGATGGTAGTGGGGAGGAAGGTCAGAGTGACCGTCTTGCTTCTACTGTTTTCTCAAACTCTTTCCACTTAAAATAGTCGATATGCCAAGGTGCCATATTTTGAGGAAGCAAGTCCTCAATCATTAAAATCATTAGTAAAGCATTACTCAAATTGCCCCACTAGAAACTTTTCAAGATTTTAATAGCTGCTCCTTGAAAATAAAGGCTTTAGTTGTCAAATGAGTTAGATAAATTCAAGATTAAATAAAGTTAAACTTTTAAATGTATGCTATAATTTTTCCCTGCAATACTTCTCAAAACTCAACATGCGGATGTGCATTGTGAATCTCCCAAGTGTGAATCCAGTATGCGGCATTTCCTAATCATACTTGCCCATAGAATTCCCTCATTTTTCATGCCCTGTAGAACATAGTGTGGAGACTGACTTCATGGTTGAGAGTAGAGAAAGATATGAATGTCATCACAGATTAATTGCTTGGTTTTGGGTCAGCACTTTAAGCCATAGTTTCCTGATCTGCAAAATGGGGATAATACCTATATCTCATATTGTTGTTGGCAAAACATAAAAGGTTTATAAAATGTCTAGGAATTCTCAGTAGATCATCGCAATTACGATTGTTAACAATAATATATCCGGGAGCTGGGACTTCCCTGGAGGCGCAGTGGTTAAGAATCCGCCTGCCAATGCAGCAGACACGGGTTCGAGCCCTGGTCCGGGAAGATCCCACATGCCGCAGAGCAACTAAGCCCATGCACCACAGCTACTGAGCCTGCACTCTAGAGCTCACGAGCCACAACTACTGAAGCCCGCACACCTAGAGCCCATGCTCAGCAACAAGAGAACCCACCGCAATGAGAAGCCCGCGCACCACAATGAAGAGTAGCCCCCGCTCACCACAACTAGAGAAAGCCCGCGCAGCAACAAAGACCCAATGCAGCCAAAAATAAATAAAATTAAAATATATATATATATATATATCTGGGAGCTGCCTATTCATCTTCGGAACCCCTGTGCTTTGCAGAGTACTGGACCTGAAGTTCACTTGAGTTCAGACTGTTACACATGGCTCAGCTTCAGCATGTGGGCAGCCCAAAGGCTTCCCTACTAACTGTATCCTTTGTCCTTTAACAGGATTGGAGTCAATCTTAGATGAGTCCTGTTCTGGTCATGGTCCTGTTGCTTAGTATCTTCTTATAAAAAACAAAAATAAGATAAAAGAAGAAATGAGGTTTGAACTAAGTAACCTCTAGAGTTCATGTTCTCTAAAACTCTAAGGGATGGAAGTTTCCTGGTGGTCCAGTGGTTAGGACTCAGCGCTTTCACTCCCATGGGCCAGGGTTCAATCCCTGGTCAGGGAACTAAGATCCCTCAAGCCTTGCAGTGCAGCCAAAAATAAAATAAAAGGGGCTTCCCTGGTGGCGCAGTGGTTAAGAATCCGCCTGCCAGTGCAGGGGACACGGGTTCGAGCCCTGGTCTGGGAAGATCCCACATGCCGAGGAGCAACTAAGCCCGGGTGCCACAGCTACTGAAGCCCACGCACCTAGAGCCCTTGCTCTGCAACAAGAGAAGCCACCACAATGAGAAGCACGTGCACTGCAACGAAGAGTAGCCCCTGCTTGCTTGCAACTAGAGGAAGCCCTCATGCAGCAACGAAGACCCAACACAGCCAAAAATAGATTAAATAAATAAATAAATTTAAATAAATAAAATAAAAAACAAAAATTAAAAAAACAAATTTTTAACCCAATGCAGCCAAAAATAGATAAATTAGATAAATAAATAAATTTAAATAAATAAATAAAATAAAAACAGAATAAAAAACAAAATTTTAAAAAAACAAATTTTTAACCTAATGCAGCCAAAAATAGATAAATTATTAATAAATAAATAAATAAATTTAAATAAAATAAAAAACAAAATTTTAAGGGAGACCAAAAGTAATTCTCAGGCTGCCACAGTTAGAGTTTTTGTACTATTTTGACTGGGCTGATGAGTACAAGTGTCTATGCACCACTTTATTTTCTTCACTTAGAAAGGCCACTTTAAACTGATTGCCATCAATATTCTTTTTTTTTACATAGAAAAGGTGAATATTTAATACACCTGTAAATGTTTATTTCCTTTTCTCTTTGCAGAGCAAACCAATTTTTAATTCAGGAGTGGCATGCAATCAAAACCTATTGATATTTACATCATTTGGAAATATCTCAATGTATTAATTTATTTGAAAATGCATATAATATTCTTGATATAAAGGAATTTGACTTTGGTTAATATTTCATTTTATCAGATTATATATCAGTTATATATGAATACACAGCACTGTAAACTAGAATTTATGCCTGGAAGTCATTTTGATACATCTCCCTGACCTCTATTTACCAGCCAGTGCAGCTGTGGGGTGGTTCTCTGTGTAGGATTCAGAAACAATGCAATTTTTGAAGTCAACCAGATGTTTTCCATTTCAAAGGAAAAGATCACACTTAGTGAAGTATTTATTTATAAGCTTCACAACAAAACAAAATGATTATAAGAAAACTTTCAAGGGACACAGGTCGTAGAAACCAACTGAACACCACAGCTTTCCCAACTTCCTGGGAAGTTGCAAAAGAAATACCTGTACACAAAAGTTGACCTTGTGCTGGCTGCAAAGATTTGTAGCTTAAGGTTATAATGATCAATAAATTACAACGAGAGTTACCATTACAATCTGATGAGAGACTCCCACTTTGCCTTTATTTGGTTTCTATCCACTTTTTCCAAAAACACGTCCTGTAATATACATACAAAGGAGTGGTTTTTAAAGCATGTCCTAAAATGATGTCTATGGAAACTTAAGGAATACTTTGGGAATAAATTTCCTCAAAACAAAAACAAAACCAACACGTTTTAAAAATCGAAAGTGAAAATAGGTGTAACTTGTTAGTGACTAATCATTGGAGACACCAGGTTTGGTATTCGAGCAGTGACTAGATTTAAAGAAAATCATCATTTGAGTAGTTTTCTTCTCCTTTTATTCTTTCTTTCTTTTTTTTAAAGGAACCAAACTGTTGATCTGGGGGACACCCACTTGAAAAAGGCTCAAAGCTCTTCTGGACAAGGCAGCGCCAGCCGGGCCCGAAGGTTCAGCGCCTCCCGCGGACGCTCCACCTGCGCGCAGCCAGCGAGGTTTCCGGGAACCGGGGCGCGGCGCTCGGCGGGCCGAGGCGGGTGAGTGGGTGCCCCGTTCCCCTCCTGCCATCCCCGCTTCTAGTGGTCCAGGGCTGGAGAGGCAGTGGACGGCGACGAGGCAGGTTCCGCGGGACTCGGGACCTCCTGCGGGGAGACGCCCGGCGGAGAGCCGGGGGCGGACGGGGGCCGGGCGCAGAGCCCCAGCGCCGCGCCCCTGCGCTGCCCGCTGCCGGGGTCGCAGGGACCACACAGCCACCGAGGGGACGTGCCTGCCCCCGGCCCACGGGGCCTTCTCTGTGCCGTCCCGGCCTCTGACCCCGTCTCCTTTGCTTTGCTTCATTTCGGAAATTGAAACTTAAAATGGTTTGTGTTTCCCCACTGTTCTTGTAGTGTCTCTGGAGACAGTTGTTAGGAAAACAGATTCCTTCAGGACATTTACTCTGTTGGCAGGAGGAGCAGGTTTTGGCAGCCGTACCTCACTTTTCAGAATATGCAGGGGTTTTCCTGAAAGAGACGTCCAAAAGAGAATGCGACTTTTCCCTATCTATACAACATGCAGAAGTTTAAAAAACAAAAACAAAACAAAACAAAAACAACTTTGTGCATCACCACCTCCTTTTTTCCTTCCTTCTCCTCATTTCCTTTCTTTTTGCCGCCAGGCATGCATATGGGAAGATTTGCTTCTATCAGGCGGGGTGGGGGTGGGGGGGTGGGGGGGTTGGGGGGCATCACGGTGATGTGAGTATATTAAGGGAAATAGGTGGTGAATTGGTATAGGTGATTTGTGCTGGTTTTTTCATTCGCTGCCATAACAAATCACCACAGACTTAGTGGCTTAAAATCCACAAGTTTATTATCTTAAAATTCTGCTGGTTAGACGTTCAACTGGGCGTCACTGGGCTAAAATCAAGGCGTCTTCAGGGCTGCCTTCCTTCCCCGAGGCTAATGCGGTGAACCTGTTTTCTCATCTTTTCCAGCTTCTGTAGACTGCTCACCTTCTTTGGCTCAGTGGTGCCCTTTCTCTATCCTCAAAGCCAGCAGTGTTGCATTTCTCTGACTATTCTTCTGTTGTCACATCTTACTCTGATTCTGCTCTTCTGCCTTCCTCTTTCACTTTGTAGAAGGACCCTGGTGATTACATTATTTCCCCACCAATAATCCAGGAAGATCTTTGTATTTATATATATGTATATATTTTTTTGGCTGTGTTGAGTCTTTGTCGCTGTATGTGGGCTTTCTCTAGTTGTGGCGAGCAGGAGCTACTCTTTGCGTAGCACGGGCTCTAGGCACGCAGGCTTCAGTAGTTACAGCACATAGGCTCAGTGGTTGCGGTGCGCTGGCTCAGTAGTTGTGGTGCACGGGCTTAGTTGCTCCGCGCGGCATGTGGGGTCTTCCCGGACCAGGGATCGAACCCGGTTCCCCTGCACTGTCAGGCAGATTCTTAACCACTGCACCACCAAGGAAGTCCAAGATCGTTATATTTTGAAGTCAGCTGATTAGCAACCTTAATTCATTCTACAACTTTAATTCTCCTTTGCAGTGTAACCTAACATATTCACAGATTCTGAGGGTTAGCATGTGGGCATCTTTAAGGGGACCATTATTCTGCCTACCATTTGACTGTATAAAAGGAAAGCTATTACTGTATATCCCATTTATACAAAGAGGGAAAGTATCCAGTTACTAGATATGCTGTAAGAAGTCCTGGGAATATTATGTAGTAGACCATTCATATGAGTTAAATATATTATTGAGAGCCTTTATTACAAGCCTTTATTATTATTCTTAGTCTATATTAAGAATATAGGGCTTCCCTGGTGGCGCAGTGGTTGAGTCCGCCTGCTGATGCAGGGGACGCGGGTTCGTGCCCGGGTCCGGGAGGATCCCACGTGCCGCGGAGCGGCTGGGCCCGTGAGCCATGGCCGCTGAGCCTGCGCGTCCGGAGCCTGTGCTCCACAACGCGAGAGGCCATAACGGTGAGGCCCGCGTACCGCAAAAAAAAAAAAAAAAAAAAAAAAAAAAAAGAATATAGACTAAAAGAACAGTTAAATAATGTTGCAGTTTCTGCTTTCTGGAAATGTAATAAGAGAACTTCACATGCCTGGGATGTCCTGAGCTGAATAAATACCTCAGTCAAGATACTGCACAATTCTATAAACATTGAGTGTTTTCAGTGTGTGAATGTGTATTGTGCTCTGAATGGATACAAGGAACAATGGACGTGGTCCCTGGCCTCAAGGTCATGACCATCTAGTCATGGAAAATGACACAGGTACACAAATAAAGCTCCCCAAAAGAGATAATAGCGGGAGAAGTAAAATCATTTGAGGGAATCAGACAAGGCTTCAAGAACTTGGAGGGGAATTTGGGATGGATGTTGAACAGTAGGGTTTCATTAGGTGGAGGTTAAGGTTGGGAGGGGAGGAAGGATGTGACATTGAGGGACAGGAGGGAGAAGAGAAACCCTTAGAGTGTTCAGTGTGGTTAAGGGACTTGGTCCAGGAGTTGTCTAAATAAGACTAGTTGGGGTTAGATTGTGTAAGACTTGGGATGAATACCGTTATAAGGACTCTGCAGTTGTTAACGCAATAAAGAGCTACTTATATATACCTTTTTTATTTTTAAACTCCTCAAACTTACAGAAAATCTGCAAGTAAAAAATTGTCTTTTTCCTGAGTTATTTGAGAGTAGGTTTCATGACCAATTACCCTGGAATTCTTATTTATTTCCTACAAAAAAGATGTTCTCTATGTAACTACAATACAGTGATTAAAATCAGAAAAATTAATATTGATACATTATGCCATCTAATCCTTGGATCTAATTTAAATTTTGCCAGTTGTCCCTATAATATCCTATAACAAACGGACCCAGTTCAGAGTTATGCATTGTGTTTAGTTGTGATGTCTCTTTAATCTCCTGCCTGGGACAGTTTCTCAGTCTTTACTTGGCTTTCATGAACTTGACACTTTTGAAGAGAACAGACCAGTTTATCTCATGTTTCCTCTTGTTTAGATTCGGCTCATGAATCTTTGGCAGGAATATCATAGGAATCGTGCTGTGTTCTCGGTGTGCCTATCATATGTCAGATGATTTTGATGTATCTCATTATTTACTTTGATTACTTCATTATGGTGTGGTCCGCCTGGCTTCTTCACTGTAAAGTTATTCTTTTCCCCTTTGAAATTAGTGTTTTGTGGAGAAGTATTTCTTTTGTTTGTTTTGTTTTGAGAAGCTTTATTCATAATAGCCCCAAACCAGAAATAACCAAATAGCCCACCAACGAGAGAATGAATAAACAACTTGTAGGCTGTCCATGCATGGAATACTACACAGCAATAAAAAGGAACAAACTACTAATACATGCAATAACAAGGACAAGTCTCCAAAACATGTTGAGCTTAAAACTCTAGCACATATAAAAGGGTGCATACCAAATGATTCCACTTATATGAAGTGCAATAACAGGTTGTTCAGTGTAAGGAAATTTTAACTCAATTAAAAACAATCATTTCTTGAGTGTAGACTATATCCCTGGCACTCTTTTGGGTACTGTTAGGGTAGCGTTCTGGATGAACTAAAGCATACTTTAGAGAACAAAACAAAAATCATAGCCCTTACAGTGCTTATATTCTTGTAGGTTAGCTTGACATGTTCAAAGCAAAAGGGCAAACTGATATTTATCCCCATTGAAATTGTTGATCTCCTTCGAGGGCTTGTCAATGCCAGGACTGGTGAGTGCTCAGAACACCTAAATGATTGAGATTGCACTGGATTTTGGTTTGCAGTACTTGTGGGTAAGTATTTTGAAACTAATTAAATGGTCCTTTCCTCACAAAACTATCAATTTATCTATCTATCTATCTACCTATCTAGCTAGCTAGCTAGCTAGCTATGTTTACCGACTCATAGTTCTCTGTTTTGCTCAGTGGATTTAATTATTACTGTCATTATTTATTTCTGTGCTTAATTGATTCCCAGATTTGTGCAGTGAGAACCTCATCAAGGTGGACTCTATGTTCTTGTGACATATCCTCATCATTCTTTGAGCACTTCTTGCTTTCTGACATCATAAGATGCTTGTCTTGTACTTTTCCTGTCCTACTTCTAGAAGCAGCCATTTCTCTGAATAGCCTTGGTTCCTGGTAGCTGAGAATGGTACTAGAAACTAAATTCTGGGTGCTAGATGTGCTCACTGCTGTTGTCTTTGTTACCAGGCCCTTTTAGCAGACAGAACTGAGGAATATCACACACTCACACACATATCTATATTTAAATTTCTGTACTTTTCTATCAACATATCAGAAATCATGAGATTATGCTGATATCTCCAGTTCCAATTCATAGCATTCATTCTATTTTTCTCCCTTTGCATTTTTTTTTTTTTTTTGATTTTCTGATTTTCTGAGTCAGGTTTTTCATTGTCAGAGAACGTGATTATAAATATGCAGAGGGAGAGCTTCCCTGGTGGCGCAGTGGTTGAGTCCGCCTGCCGATTCAGGGGACACGGATTCATGCCCCGGTCCAGGAAGATCCCACATGCCGCGGAGCAGCTGGGCCCGTGAGCCATGGCCACTGAGCCTGCGCGTCCGGAGCCTGTACTCCGCAACGGGAGAGGCCACAACAGGAGAGGCCCGCGTACCGCAAAAAAACAAAAAAACCAATGAGAGATGTTTAAAAAAAAAAAGGAGAACAAAAAAATAAAACCCCAATGAGACACCACTTCACATCTATTAGAATGGGCGTCATGAAAAAGACAAGAGGTAACTGTAAGGCCAACTGGCCCGAGGCAGGGGAACACAATCAGATTCACAGGTTGCATCAGACCGAAACTCTTCCGGACCACCCAGTTCCAGGAACTGACCTGGGGACTTTGAAACCGGCCCAGCCTTCCCGCCTTTCGAGGGGCGGGACTAACGGTCCCCCAGGATACCCGGAAAGACCACCAAATAAGGAATACCCTGCGCCCTCCCAGATTCACCACACCCCTTTCCCTTCTTCCCCTATAAAATCTTGCCCAACCCTCGCCCGGGTGCGACTTCTCTGGCCCCTTTCTCTTGGATCAGTGAACCTCGCCCGGGAGCACTCCCTAATAAAGCTCACTTGAAGCTTTCCTCTGTTTCGCGGTGCCGTTTGGTTAAGATCCGACCTTACAGTAACAAATACTGGAGAGGGTGTGGAGAAAAGGGAACCCCTGTGCACTGTTGGTGGGAATGTAAATTGGTGCAGCCGCTATGGAGAACAGTATGGAGGATCCTCAAAAAGTTAAAAGTAGAACTACCATATGACCCCTTTTTTTGGACACTGCTTGTGTTCACACTGAGTAAACTAAGCCATGACTAATTTTTTGCTAGTCTTCTATTTTATTTTTAGAGAAGAATACATGTCTTTTCTGTTTCTTCTATAGGAATAGTGAGAATTTAGCCACTTGAAATCTTGGAAGATTGTATTAACAGACACATTATTAATGTGCTTCTAAAACAATAACTGTTGTGATAATCCTTGTGTCATATTTGATCTGGGACAACTCCATCTTAGTAAATTGATATGCAGGCAAGGTTTCTTAACTTTTTTGGTGCCAGTCTGAAAAAGCTTGTGGGCCTTTCTCAAAATAAAGTTTTTAAGTTGTATAAAACAAAATACATAGAATTATAAAGGAAACCAATTATATTGAAATATGATTATCAGGTTATTTAAAAAGCAAATATTTAATATAGTAATATATATCAATATACTACAGTTTATTACAAGACCTAGTCATGAGTTTAATAACTATCATAATTTTGAAGCAGGGTTAAACACAAGCAATGTTTCAGGATATCTGGAAGAGTTAAAATATTTTATGAAAATATCTGTACCGTCTTGGTGACTTTTGTCACAGGGGCTGCAAATACTATGTGGCTTTTTGCCTATATTCATATTTGAAGAGAATGCTAAGTTTCAATAAGAGGTTATTAGAAATAAAGATGAAGTTTTTTTCCTGTCCAAGTGTATGAACTCAGGAGGGTTTGTGAAAACCCCTGTACGCATAGAGGAACGGTGTTTGGAGGTCTTTTTACTCCATTACATTTGGGGAGTATAATAGGGAGAATTAAATATTTAAATAAAAACCTTTGAAAAAGTCTAGAAGACCAAAATAATAGTCTTTTAAAATGGAGCATCATATTATGATTGAAATGAGAACTACAAAGGAATGTTAATACCTATTATTTTCTCTTACGGTGTTGAAAAGCAAAGAATTTTTAGAACCTTTTTATATGTTTATAGGTGTGAAAGTTATTTGAAACAGAGACTTTGGATATAATCCTCATGATAATAAAGACTTCGGTGATAGGAAATAACATATAGCAAAGAAGAGATGTTTCTTCTGTAAGAGGGTAAAAGTTACTTTTTCTTGAATTTGTGTGTTTGTACTATTTTTAAAGTATTTACCTTTTATAGTAATTAGGGAATCATGGCAACTGATGAAGATAACAAAGAACAAGTTCTTAAGGAGTATGGGCCAGCTGAAGAATTTATGAAAGATGAACAAAACCAGGTAAAAAGGAAAAATTACTGAGTACTATTAAAAATTAACTTACATCTATTTTGCAGCGAGGCATGTTTCATATGTCTTTGTCCAACATTATGTTGAATTTGGAAGAATATTAGGGTTTTCAGTTTTCTTTACCTCTATTATTCAGGACTGACAAGAAGAATCATATTTCTTTTCTTTCTCTTACACAGCTTACAATGTTAGCTGCTTTTTCACTTCCTCTCTCATTTCTTTGATTTGCACCTAGAAGTTAAGAGTTTCGTTAGCAATTATCCAATTAGACCTAAGAGGGAATGGAGGCTCAGGTAGTTAAACCACTTACTCAAGGCCATCTGTCTGGCATATCAAGGCAGCTATACTGTGGGAATCACAGAAAAAAATATTTATAAATTGCCCCAGAGTAACATATGTCCACAGTTATGGTGCAGCTTAAAAGTCATATTGGAGTCACAAATAGTTAGGAAGGAATTGACAGAGCACTGAACTAAGATCCAGAAGACAGGGGTATCAATCCTTGCTCTACTATAAACATTTTTGTGACTTTGGTTTAGTGTGAAAAGTGGTTTCCTTTTTTGTATAATAGAGATAATAATCCTTGGCAGTGTTAAGAAAGTCGACAGGTGATGATGTAAAACATTTGACAAAGGTATTATTCACGTGATCATATTTATTTTGAGACTGTCTAATGTCTTTCTTTGCCTTGTTCAAAGTGAGAGAAATTTTGCTTCTTTAATTAATTAGAAAAATGAGGTCGGGGCTGGGACTTCCCTGGTGGTCTAGTGGGTAAGACTTCACGCTCCCAATGCAGGGGACCCGGGTTCCATCCCTGGTCGGGGAACTAGCTCCCACGTGCATGCACAGCTAACAAGTCCACATGCCGCAACTAAAGATCCCACATGCTGCAACAAAGATCCCGTGTGCCACAACTAAGACTTTGTACAGCCAAAATAAATAAATATTAAGAAAAGAGAAGAAAAATGAGGTCGGGACTGTTTAAATTTTGGGTGTTATTTTATTTCCTTTTTATTTTTAGAAATTAATTAGTGAAATTGAAAAGGAAAATATTCAGTTAAAGGAGGAGATCCAAAAGCTTGAAGCTGAGTTGCAAGCGACAACCGGGAACTCCCAGGTACTTCTTTAATTATTTTATGTATCTCATTTTTCACAGACCCCATTTTTCAGGAAAAGCAATTTATCGATACAGAATTCATTTCTAAAACATTATGGTCATCCATGGCACCACTGTTTGCAACAGCCCCAAACTGAGAGCAGTAGGATGAATTAATAAATTAGGGTGTATTCACACAGTGGACTACTACACAACGATGAGAATGAACAGGCTACAACTGTATGCAGTAACATTGATGAATTTCATAAACACAGTGCTGAGCCAGAAAAGGGGAAACAGGGCACACCATATGCTTCTGTTGAAATAGAGCATGAAAACACGATGTTAGAAGTTAGTATGGTGGTTACTCCTAGAGGCAGGTAGGAACTGGAAGGGAACCCAAGAGGGCTTCTGGGGTGTTGGTCTTGTTCTGATTATTAATCTGGGTGCTGGTCACAGGTGTGTGATCACTGTAGAATTTCATCTTGCTGCACACTTATGCTAATACATGTTTTAATAGTCATGTATATGTTAATCCAAAACTACCCCCAAATGATGGTCATTATCAATCACTTTTGGATCAAATTCTTGGTCTTCTCACCAAGTTCTTTTATTGTTCTCCTCATCCAAGTAATTTAAGTGAGTTTCACAGTTAAAAAGAAATTGGATGAGTATCTTCATTTAAATTCTTAATTTCTCCTGTGTTTGAGTTAGACATAGCTTTCACTCCTTTTTTCTTCATAACAACCCAGGTTGTTAAAAAAAATACTTTAAACAATTTAAATGCTTAAAGCATTGTCACTTTTTGTTTCTGAAATGGGGGATAGGATGTTGAATATCAGGAAGTGAAGTTTCCGGTGTTTGTGAGATTTAGAGAAGTCTCTGTTAAGATTCTGGATACTTCTCAGGCTGGAGCCAGAATCATTTAGTCCTACAACTCAAAGGGCCTCGGGAACCCAGCCAGCTCAGTTGATTCACTTCACAGAGAACTGAAACTGGGGTCTAGAGAGCATAAGTGAATTGCTCCCTGCCACGGTCTACTCAGGACTAGAAGCAGGCATTCTCACTCTCACTCCGGAAAGCTCTTGACTTCTCAGGGTATACTGGATGTTTCTACATTATTGGGAAACACTCTGCCTTTTCTCAAGACACTGCAGATCGTTTTGAAGTCAGAGTTATGGTAATCAGAAATTCTACCAAAGTTACATGTAGAATAAATGTCAGATGAGATCAAATGACTCACTTGATATTTCTAATGTCTTTGCGATAAAACCTTTTCTTGCAACATGTAAAATGACCATGGGAAATAGAAACGCAAACACTCAATTCATTTGTGCATTTATGTGTGGTTGTACTGACTGTTCACCCCAGTGATTTTAAGCGGCTAAGTATAACCCCTTAACTTTATCCTCCAGATTACAGATCTTGCTGGTAGTGTCCCTTCACATTTTTATAAACCTCAGTTGGGGTAATGGTTAAAAAGTTGATGGGCAGGTGTTGAGGAAGGGGGAATTTAAATTTGATAAACTTTAAGTCATTGAATTCAGGAGTCTTTCTTTTTGGATGAAGTTATCTGAGTTCGTCATCAAAATAACCATATACACCTGACTCTATTTCATACCTCTTTGCAGTGAGGGTAAATATACTGTGCAATGATTTCTTTGTGAGATAGCTTATTATTGGCACAGTTGTTCAAAGGGCTTTAGACTCAAACACCACACAATATTGACCAGTTTAAACACTTAGAAAAAGTGAGAGATTATATATTTACAATTTCATCTGTGAAATAATATTGAAGGATCAACATCTGACTACATTACTGAGTACTTCCCTGGGAAGAAGCAATTACTAAAGATATTAAATAAGACCACGCTCAGTATTCCATGGGGCTCTGAAGTCAGTGGAGAGTGAATTATTGGATGATCAAATCACATTATCATTGGAAGGACTTAAGTTATTTCTTGTCTTGATTTTAATCAAACATTTCTGTTTGAATTAGATTAACGAGGATATTCCTGAAACAAAGATAAAGTTCACAGCTGTAGAGAATCCTGAGAGTGACAGCCAGTCTTCAAATATCTCCTATTCGTGTCAAGTGAGCTCAAAAGTCCCTTATGAGCTACAAAAAGGACAAGCACTTATCACCTTTGAAAAAGAAGAAGGTATGACTCATGTTCAAAAATTTGACCATGTTACCTTTGGAAAGCACTGGGACTTTCAAAGAGTTTTTGTAGATATTTGGCCACTGCTTTACAATTTTTACATTTATCATTTCATCTCATCCTCATAGTGACACCCTGAGGTAGGTATGATTATACCCATTTTACAGATGAGAAAACTGACTCTGAGACGTTGAGTGACTTGAACATGATCACTCATTCAGGACGTGACAATGCTGGGACTCAAGCCCAGGTGTTGTGATGTCCAATACCAATGCCTTTCTACTGCAACTGCTACCTGCAAATGATAATACTAGTGATAATGTTTCAAGGTTGTAAAGCTCTACATCATTCTAGGAGAGTTCTCACAGACATTATCTCATTGTATACTCACATGAATCCATGAAAGAAATAAGATAGAGAGTTACTATTTACATTTTATAACTAAGAAAACAGATTCTCAGGTGTTTAAGTGATTTACCTAAATGCACAAGACCTGTGAATGGCAAGAGCCCTGGAGTCAGAGATTTGGGAGTGGGACCTGATGTTTGCCACGTCCGCCGTGGTGTGGGACCCTCTTGAGATCTGGGGGCACCTTAATGAGGAGAATCTGGCTTTGAGTGCCAGCTGTGCCCCTTTCTAGAAGTGTAACTTGGTTGGGTTCTTTATAAATCTCAATTTTTTTATGACACATTTTGTGGCAGTACCTACCTCGGGGTTGCTTTGAGTATTAAATGAGAAATGTTGAAAAATACTTAGCACAGTGTCTGATATGTAATAAACACTTAATAAATGTTAGCTGTCATTATTGCTACATGTTAGGAATTTTTCAGCTAAAGAAACAGAAGCTTACCTAAGATAAGGAACTTGCTCAAGGTCCATACAGGTGATAAATTGCAGAGCTGAGAGCCAAACCTCAAGTACCCTTGTATGTTCTACTGTACCAACATTCCTCTGAGCAGGCCACCATCTGGGCTTTTTGTTCTCGTATTTTCCAAGTTAGATTAAGTTATGGGTGGGGTCAGATGGTCTTCACAAGCCCTTCCAGTGTTCAGATTCTGGGAATCTATGATTATAACTCATGTCTCCTTGACACCTGGTTTGTTACTATAGCCTGAAAATAAATAGAAAGGCATTCTGGCAGGTCACTATATGCACATACGCTTTGTCCACCCTGGGTCCGCCCCTGCAGCTGAGGGTGAAGGGGGAGGCCGAGAGCCCTGTTGGCAGTTGGCAGTTGGCAGTGGTAATTGAGATATAACTGAAAGATGGAAGTGAGGATTTGGGAAGCAAGTATTCTGCATAGGAATTACCTGGGGATGCTGGGAACAGGATTTTCTTCAAAAACAGCTGCATCACTGCTTCCACCCTTGGCATGGCTCTGAGGTCCTGCTCTTCTGGACAACTTTGGGTTTCTACACAATTAAATAGGAGTTGGCTTTTGACAGAGTCACAGAAGTTGAAACACAAGTAGCCCTCTCAGCTGTGTCAGATCACCAGATGTTGGAGGTTTGGGGGGGTGGGGGAGGGGTGGGCATTGGGAGGGAAAGATCATCATCTAAGTATTACTTACAGTTGATAATCTCTGTTATTGTTGCCTGTTGTCAATAACAACAAAAAAGATGTAATTCAAGTTAGAGAGCCATATCATGGTACAATGAGTCTGAATTCCCACATGACAACGCCCTGTTTTCTAGCCTTGTTTCTCTCTTCCTCCAGCTGTGGTGTGCTGTCTGGTTGTTTTAAACACATGTGAGGTTTATAAGACCGAGACTAATTTGTGTCTAGTCTTTATGACCTATTAGAGTAAACAGCTCCAAATAGCAACAACTGAAGGGTTATAAACTCTTATGTCACACAATTAAAAATAAACACATACCCACATGCATTTTATTTTGGTTTTTTATTATTCTTATTTATTTATTTATTTTTGGCCGCGTCTTAGTTCTCCGACCAGGGATTGAAACCCAGCCCCTCAGCAGTGAGAGCACCGAGTTCTAACCACTGGACCACTAGGGAATTCCCCGCACATTCATTTTAAACTGTCCTATAGTTGCTATGGGATTTCTAATGATGTTTGGCATAATTATATTACTAAGCCTTTCCCATTTGCATGGCTAAATTAGACTAGATAGTTTTGTGATCAGTATATGAAGACTATCGACTTTTTAATGAATGATCTCAAGAGCATTTTAAGGAGGGTAGAATTCTTCATTAAATATGACCAAAAAAAAAAAAAAGACTCTTTGGTATTTAAGTCTTTGTGGTCTTTAATATGTAATCCTGGGGAAATACAGAGACAAGAACAAATATTTATTTCTTTGTTGCTTGTAACATATTAAGGAGGAGTGACAAATGATAAATAAGATTAATTGTCAGAATGGCACTGACCTAAAAAGTTTTCCTAGCTTACTCAACATGGAAGAAATTTCTGGCTGAGCTTTAATGTACTAAGGGAGTTCTCTGATGATTCTGTCTACAGTGGAAAGGAAGGGTGTGTGGCTGTACTGAAGTAATGTATGAATTTCTGAAGGATCATCAGGCTTATCTCTTAAGGGATGAATCTAGAACTTGTCGAGAATTTCTACACTGTAATTTTTTGCTGATATATTTTGACATTAATATATCCTACTATGGTGGCAAGACCATCATCACTTAGAAATCCTAAGAAAAATGTAAAAATTAGATCCCTTAAAATTAAAGAAAATTTAAAATATTCAGGATTATTTGTTGTTAAGCCAAACATGTAAAAATGTATTGAAATATTGGAAATTAATACTTCCCAAATTATTTTTCAGTTGCCCAAAATGTGATCAGAGTGGGGCACCATCATGTGCAGATACAGGATGTAAATGTGAAGGTTATGGCCAGCCCGGTTCCATTAAACTTAGGAGTCAGATTCCAGGTAACATCGTGATTAAAGCGTTTCAGAATTTGTTAAACACGGACACTTTTCTCATCCATATTTCTGAACGTGAACTGATTTCCCAGGTTCACGTAGAAGTGTCCAAAATGAAGATCCATGTTACTGACATTCCTGATGAACTGCCTGAAAGTCAGATGAGAGACAAGCTAGAACTGAGTTTTTGTAAATCCCGCAACGGAGGCGGAGAAGTGGACTGCGTGGAGTACGACAAGCAGTCCCGGAGCGCCGTCGTCACGTTTGTGGAAAGTGGAGGTATTCCCGCACTGAGAGTTAGACAGTACTCTAGCATTTAAATTACATTCTGCCAGGTCTGAAAGTATCCCTTTCTACTGCTTTTATTTGGAATTTATTTGACAGCATAATAACAGGGGATTTTTTTTAACCTTATGAAATGGTAGAGTCCTGAAAATGATTTCCCTGAGTGCTACTGAGAATGATAGGATTACAGATAACAAGTACCTACATCTTAGTGCGTTCCTATCACGTGCCAGGCATGGAGTCTTTGGTGTTTTATACATATATCTGCTCAGATCCATAGCACAGCTCTGGATGTAGGTGTTATACTCATTTTATTGATGAGGAAACTAAGGCGTACTCAAGGTAAGCAGCTTACCCAAGATCGCACAGTGGGTGTGTGGCAGAGAAACATTCTGAAAAAAATATATAAAACTGTCTCTTCATCTCACTTATTACGATTGACAAGGATCTCAGGTGGAGGTAATCGATTCCAGGAAGAAAAGGGGGTAATAGAGAGAACAGCTGTTCCTTTTTTAGGTAGAAATGGACTTTTATCAAATCATCTTAGGGAGGTTTATATTCTTATAATGAAAAATAGAAGATTCTCCAAGTTCTTTTGTTAATATGTTCAAATGATTCTCAATGTAAAAATCTCTTCCTCTAGTTAATCTAGTTCTTAGGACTTCTCCACGGTTTGCGCATATGATCGAAATCCAAATATACAATTAAAAACCGTTGACTGATTTAAGTTTTTTCATAATAAAGTAATACATGCTTTTTAAAGAAAATTGAAATAATAGAGAACAACATTAATTTAATAAAAATGGAGACATTTCCTTAAATTTCCAAACTTCCCTTTCTCCTGCTATGTAGCTAGTTATGGTGAGGTGAATGTCTTTCCAGATCCTTCTGGAATTGCTGGATAATATGGTAATTCTATGTTTAATGCTTGAGGAACCGCCATACTGTTTTCCACAGTGGCTACACCTTTACATTCCTACCAGCAATGTACCAGGGTTCCAGTTTCTCCACATCCTTGCCAGCAAGGATCTACTCTCTTAACCACTGTACTATATTGCTAATTCAAGGTGGACTGGTGAGAGGAGAAAAAAAGTGATTGGATATTCTTACGAACTGTTTCTGTTAAACTCTATGCAGTCTTGACACATTACCTTTTTTCCCTCTAGGAAAAAAAGCTGCTAAAAATAAATCTGGTTATTTTTTGTGTTGGAGAAAGTTGATGAATTTTTGTTATTTGCCTTCACTTTTTTTAGATGACATTCAGCACCCCTGCACCTTTGATTAACATCATTATACAGGTTTATTGAATGTCATGTATTAGTTACAGGACAATTAAATAATTTTATATATATAATAGTAATATAGTAATTTGCTATATGTATGTATGTGTGTGTGTATATATATATATATATATGCACAGAAAGAGAGAGAGAAAGAGAGTATTCTAATCGTAATTTGCATGTGTACTTCTTGAGAGATTGGGAAACACTGGGTTTTGTTAGGATGGCTGGGTTATTTTTTGCAAATGGTTATCACATTTTATGTAGCTCAAGGTAGGTCTATCTGAGGACATCGCAGCTCACTGTGCATTGATTGACTGATAGTTTAAGACAGATGGAGCTATTTAAATCTCATTATCATTTGGTCTTATGTTTTTTAAAATTATGTACTGTGAATTATTTAAAGTGGGCTGTAGAATTTCTTAAAAATTAATCCCTCAAGCCACTGTTTACTCTGACATTCTGTTTGAAGGAGGTTTTAACTTTGGTTAAAAAATGTTTGATATAAAGGAGAAAATAATTTTTAAAAATTTACTTCTAGTTGCTGACAAGATTTTGAAAATAAAAGACTATCCTCTTTATATAAATGAAAACTGCCAGAGAGTTACTGTTTCTCCGTACACAGAAACATACCTGAAAAAGTTTCAGGTAAAGTCATCTTTCTTCTTTCATTTTGGAAACTTATTGCCCGGCCCCACCCCACAGAAAATAAAAAGTTGTGATTCTGTTTCCGTTAGAATCTTATTAATTAACCTAGCCTGCCATCCTGAAAGCTAGAACTCATGCCTAACTCTTGGTTTCGCTTCCCCTCCAGCATTCATTTCGTTACTTGATCTTGTCACTTCCACCTCTCACTACCTCTCTAACTGGTCTCTCTGTCCATAGAGTTGCCCTCCTTTCCTCTATTTGTCACAATGGCACCAGAGTTATCTTTCTGAAACTCAGATCCAACTCTGATATTCTCTTGCTTGAAAATCTTCCTGAGGCCCGTTGTCTCTCTCAAGATAACATCCAAACTATTAAGCAGAGCTTATAAATGTAAAGTTTTATAATTCAAAGCACTTAGAAAATTTTCTATTTATCTTTTTATTTTGCTTCTTAGGTATTTTCAGGAGTATGTAAGAAGACGGTGCTTCTGACTGGACTGGAAGACCTTCAGATCATAGATGAAGAAACTGTAGAGGATTTTATTAACATTCACTTTCAACGGGAGAAAAATGGAGGTGGAGAAGTCGAGGTAGTCACGTGTTCCCTTGGGCAACCTTACATAGCATACTTTGAAGAATAGAGTCATGGAATCCTATGAAAATTAGAGCTTTTGAACCCAAATCACTGTTAATGCTTGCCAAAAATGAATATCCTTTTCCTTAAAAAAAATGAATAATTCTTTCGTGTTTGTTTATTCTTAGATACAAAATATATTTCTGTTTTTGAATTCTTTGTTTCCACCTGCGCTGAATGTTTACAAATGCAATAACTATATTAAAACAGTTTTGTTCATAAATTTTGTGGCTGGGTGCCATGTCCATTGAAATGAACCATAAGTGATCCAGTTGTCCGCCTGCCATGTTGGCTCATTCTATCATGGTCTGAGCCAACAGCAGAATTAAATTCATATTAAAATGCTGGCAGAAATGAAATGCTTTTAGAAAAGATGCTAAACCTAGACCTATCCAATGCTGCCTGCCATCTAAAATAAAGGGAAAAACTAAAAAGATAAAAGGCTTGGTTTTGCTTCTGATATTTCATTTTTAGGTTTTCAAGTTGTTATACTACCATCAGAAATACTCATTTCTCTCACATTTCTCTTTGGAATAAGAAATGTTGCCTATGGGGCTTCCCTGGTGGCGCAGTGGTTGGGAATCCGCCTGCTGATGCAGGGGACACGGGTTTGAGCCCTGGGCCGGGAGGATCCCACATGCCGCCGAGCAGCTGGGCCTGTGCTCCACAAGTACTGAGCCTGCGCTCTTCAGCCTACGAGCCACATCTACTGAAGCCTGCCACATGCCTAGAGCCTATGCTCATCAACAAAGACAAGCCACCTCAATGAGAAGCCTGTGCACTGCAACGAAGAGTAGCTCCTGCTCAACTAGAGAAAGCCCACGTGCAGCAACAAAGACCCAATGCAGCCAAAAATAATAATTTAAAAAATATATTAAGAAAAATTTAAAGAACCTCATTTAATTTTGATTGGTACAATCTCACTAGCACAGAGGGTGTTATATTTAGTCTATGGTAGACTTCCAATTAGAAATAATTTTTTCCTAATATTTAGGACAAAGTTGGAAACAGTCACTTTTGTTTCTTTTGGGGGCCTTCCTCAGACAGTAAAATAGATAATTTCATCTGATCTTAAATTTTCACAATGGTTTTGATAAATGTTACTTATCCTAGAAAATTATGCTTTTTCTTTGGGTTCCTTTCACCGTTCCACCTCTGTGTGATCTGACTAAAACTCAGAAATCAAGCACTGGCTCTCCTGCTTATTTCCAGAGTTTTACAGATTTTACAGGAGGAAACTTTTCTTTAAAATATACCAAAAGATACTGTATTGACTATTTAACATATTGCATGTTACGGTAGGAAGCCTTCAACTATGTGTCCAGGATGAGCTATCTCCACTTATTAATGTGTGAAAAGACTTTGTCATTACGTAAGTCAGGAAAGACAGATAATGTGGAATTACAAGTCCCTTTTGCTGTTTGTAGATTTATCAGTCAGGAGAGGCTGGGCTATGCTGTGATAGCACAACCTCCCAAATCTTGGAGACCTAGTAAAATAAAAGTTTACTTCTCGCTCATGCTGAATGTCCAACAAAAGTTGGTAAGGGACTCTGTCTTAATCACTTCAGGCCCCATCTTGAGACATGCTTCCAGAATCATGCAGACTCCTGCTTCCACAGCAGGGGGCATGGGTCGGGTCTCTGGTCGGGGAACTAAGATTCCACATGCCATACGGTGTGTCAAAACAAAAGAAAAAAGAAAAGAAAGAAAATATAAGGGGGCTAGAAAATTCCATCTTGTAAAAATGAGAACTAGATATAGTTGAGACAGAATAATAAGGAATAATAAGTGTAGTATGTCCTGTCCTACTGGTCATAAATATGTTTTTTTTTTACCATCTTTATTGGAGTACAGTTGCTTTACAATGGTGTGTTAGTTTCTGATGTATAACAAAGTGAATCAGTGAATCAGCTATGTGTATACATATGTCACCATATCCCCTCAATCTTGCATCTCCCTCCCACCCTCCCTATCCCACCCCTCTAGGTGGCCACAAAGCACCAAGCTGATCTCCCTGTGCTATGGAGCTGCTTCCCACTAGCTAGCTATTTTACATTTGGTAGTGTATATATATCAATGTTGCTCTCTCACTTCATCCCAACTTACCCTTCTTCCCCGTTCCCGTGTCCTCAAGTCCATTCTCTACATCTGCGTCTTTATTCCTGTCCTGCCCCTAGGTTCTGCATAACCATTTTTTATTTTTAGATTCCATATATATATGTTAGCATACGGTATTGTTTTTTTCTTTCTGACTTACTTCACTCTATATGAGAGTCTATAAGCCCATCCACCTCACTACAAATAACTCAATTTCATTTCTTTTTATGTCGGAGTAATATTCCATTGTATATATGTGCCACATCTTCTTTATCCATTCATCTGTTGATGGACACTTACGTTGCTGCCATGTCCTGGCTATTGTAAATAGTGCTGCAATGAACATTGTGGTACATGACTCATTTAGAATTACCGTTTTCTCAGGGTATACACCTAGTAGTGGGATTGCTGAGTCATATGGTAGTTCTATTTTTAGTTTTTTAAGCAACCTCCATACTGTTCCCCATAGTGGCTGTATCAACTTACATTCCCACCAACAGTGCAAGAGGGTTCCATTTTCTCCACACCCTCTCCAGCATTTACTGTTTGTAGATTTTTTGATGATGGCCATTCTGACTGGTGTGTGGTGATACCTCATTGTAGTTTTGATTTGCATTTCTCTAATGATTAGTGATATTGAGCAGATTTTCATGTGTTTGTTGGAAATCTGTATATCTTCTTTGGAGAAATGTCTATTTAGGTCTTCTGCCCATTTTTGGATTCTGTTGTTTGTTTTTTTGATATTGAGCTGCATGAGCTGCTCGTATATTTTGGAGATTAATCCTTTGTCAGTTGCTTCGTTTGAAAATATTTTCTCCCATTCTGAGGATTGTCTTTTCATCTTGTTTATAGTTTCCTTTGCTATGCAAAAGCTTTTAACTTTCATTAGGTCCCATTTGTTTATTTTTGTTTATATTTCCTTTTCTCTAGTAGGTGGGTCAAAAAGGATCTTGCTGTGATTTATGTCATAGAATTTCTTGTTCTAGTTCTGTAAAAAATGCCTTTGGTAGTTTGATAAGGATTGCATTGAATCTATAATTACTTTGAGTAGTATAGTCATTTTCACAGTGTTGATTTTTCCAATCCAAGAACATGTTATATCTCTCCATCTGTTTGTTTCATCTTTAATTTCTTTAATCAGCGTCTTTCAGATTTTTCATCATTAGCTTATAGGAATGCAAGAGATTTCTGTGCATTAATTTTGTATCCTGCTACTTTACCAAATCATTGATTAGCTCTAGTAGTTTTCTGGTAGCATCTTTAGGATTCTTTATGTATAGTATCATGTTATCTACAAACAGTGACAGCTTTACTTCTTCTTTTCCGATTTGGATTCCTTTTATTTCTTTTTCTTCTTTGATTGCTGTGGCTAAAACTTCCAAAACTATGTTGAATAATAGTGGTGAGGGTGGACAACTTTGTCTTGTTCCTGATCTTAGAGAAAATGGTTTCAGATTTTCACCATTGAGAATGATGTTGGCTGTGGGTTTGTCATATATGACCTTTATTATGTTGAGGTAAGTTCCCTCTATGGCTACTTTCTGGAGGGTTTTTATCATAAATGGGTGTTGAATTTTGTCAAAAACTTATTCTGCATCTATTGAGATGATCATATGGTTTTTCTCCTCCAGTTTGTTAATATGGTTTATCACGTTGATTGATTTGCGTATATTGAAGAATCCTTGCATTCCTGGGGTAAACCCCACTTGGTCATGGTGTATGATCCGTTGAATGTGCAGTTGGAATCTGTTTGCTAGTATTTTGTTGAGGATTTTTGCATCTATGTTCATCAGTGATATTGACCTGTAGTTTTCTTTTTTTGTGACATCTTTGTCTGGTTTTGGTATCAGGGTGAAGGTGGCCTCGTAGAATGAGTTTGGGAGTGTTCCTCCCTCTGCTATATTTTGGAAGAGTTTGAGAAGGATAGGTGTTATCTATTCTCTAAATGTTTGACAGAATTCGCCTGTGAAGCCATCTGGTCCTGGACTTCTGTTTGTTGGAAGATTTTTAATTACAGTCTCAATTTCAGTGCTTGTGATTTGTCTGTTTATATTTTCTATTTCTTCCTGGTTCAATCTTGGAAGGTTGTGCTTTTCTAAGAATTTGTCCATTTCCTCCAGGTTGTCCATTTTATTGGCATATAGTTGCTTGTAGTAATGTCTCATGATCCTTTGTATTTCTGCACTGTCAGTTGTTACTTCTCCTTTTTCAGTTCTACTTCTATTGATTTGAGTCTTCTCCCTTTTTTTCTTGATGAGTCTGGCTAATGGTTTATCAATTTTGTTTATCTTCTCAAAGAACCAGCTTTTGGTTTTATTGATCTTTGCTATCGTTTCCTTCATTTCTTTTTCATTTATTTCTGATCTGATCTTTATGATTCCCTTCCTTCTGCTAACCTTGGGGTTCTTTTTATTCTTCTTTCTTGAATTGCTTTAGGTGTAAGGCTAGGTTGTTTTTTTTGAGATGTTCCTTATTTCTTGAGGTAGCATCGTTTTGCTATAAACTTCCCTCTTAGAACTGCTTTTGCTGCATCCCATAGGTTTTGGGTCATCGTGTTTTCATTGTCATTTGTTTCTAGGTGTTTTTTGATTACCTCTTTGATTTCTTCAGTGATCTCTTGGTTATTTAGCAGTGTATTGTTTTACCTCCATGTGTTTGTATTTTTTATAGATTTTTTCCTGTAATTGATACCTAGTCTGATAGTATTGTGGTTAGAAAAGATACTTGATACAATTTCAATTTTCTTAAATTTACAACGGCTTGATTTGTGATCCAAGATATGATCTATCCTGGAGAATGTTACATGAGCACTTGAGAAGGAAGTGTATTCTGTTGTTTTTGGATGGAATGTCCTATAGATATCAATTAAGTCCATCTTGTTTAATGTGTCATTTAAAGCTTGTGTTTCCTTATTTATTTTCATTTTGGATGATCTGTCCATTAGTAAAAGTGAGGTTTTAAAGTCCCCTACTATGATTGTGTTACTGTCGATTTCCCCTTTTATGGTTGTTAGCATTTGCCCTAAGTATTGAGGTGCTGCTATGTTGGGTGCATAAATATTTACACCTGTTATATCTTCTTCTTGGATTGATCCCTTGACCATTATGTAGTGTCCTTCTTTGTCTCTTGTAATAGTCTTTATTTTAAAGTCTATTTTGCCTGATATGAGAATTGCTGCACCAGCTTTCTTTTGATTTCCATTTACATGGAATATCTTTTTCCATCTCCTCACTTTCAGTCTGTATGTGTCCCTAGATCTGAAGTGGTTCTATTGTAGACAGCATATATATGGGTCTTGTTTTTGTATCCATTCAGCCTTTCTATGTCTTTTGGTTGGAGCATTTAATCCATTTGCATTTAAGGTAGTTATTGATATGTTATGTTCCTATTACCATTTTCTTAATTGTCTTGGGTTTGTTATTGTAGATCTTTTCCTTCTCTTGTGTTTCCTGCCTAGAGGAGTTCCTTTAGCGTTTGTTGTAAAGCTCTTTTGGTGGTGCTGAATTCTCTTAGCTTTTGCTTGTCTGTAAAGGTTTTAATTTCTCCATCGAATCTGAATGAGATCCTTGCTGGGTAGAGTAATCTTGATTGTAGCTTTTCCCCTTTCATCACTTTAAATATGTCCTGCCCCTCCCTTCTGGCTTGCAGAGTTTCTACTGAAAGATCAGCTCTTAACCTTATGGGGATTCCCTTGTATTATTTGTTGCTTTTCCCTTACAGGTTTTAATATTTTTCCTTTTTCCTTTAATATTTGCCTTTAAGTTTTGATAGTTTGATTAATACATGTCCTGGCATGTTTTACCTTGGATTTATGCTGTTTGGGACTCTGTGCTTCCTGGAATTGATTGACTATTTCCTTTCCCATATTAGGGAAGTTTTCAACTATAATCTCTTCAAATATTTTTTCAGTCCTTTTTTTTTCTCTTCTTCTTCTGGGACCCCTATAATTCGAATGTTGGTGCGTTTAATGTTGTCCCAGAGGTCTCTGAGACTGGCCTCAATGCTTTTCATTCTTTTTTCTTTATTCTGCTCTGCGGTAATTATTTCAATTATTTTATCTTCCAGGTCACTTATCCATTTTCTTCCTCAGTTATTCTGCTACTGATTCCTTCTAGGGAATTTTTAATTTCATTTATTGTGTTGTTCATCATTGTTTGTTTGCTCTTTAGTTCTCCTAGGTCCTTGTTAAACGTTTCTTGTATTTTCTCCATTATATTTCCAAGATTTTGGATCATTTTTACTATCATTACTCTGAATTGTTTTTCAGGTAGGCTGCCTATTTCCTCTTCATTTGTTTGGTTTGGTGGGTTTTTACCTTGCTCCTTCATCTGCTGTGTATTTCTCTGTCTTCTCATTTTGCTTAACTTAGTGTGTTTGGGGTCTCCTTTTCGCAGGCTGCAGGTTCGTAGTTCCCGTTGTTTTTGGTGTCTGCTCCCAGTGGGTAAGGTTGGTTCAGTCAGCTGTGTAGGCTTCCTGGTGGAGGGGACTGGTGCCTGTATTCTGGTGGATGAGACTGGATCTTGTCTTTCTGGTGGACAGGACCGCATCGCGTGGTGTGTTTTGCGGTGCCTGTGAACTGATGATTTTAGGCAGCCTCTCTGCTAATGGTTGGGGTTGTGTTCCTGTTTTGCTAGTTCTTTGGCATGTGGTGTCCAGCACTGTAGCTTGCTGGTTGTTGAGTGGAGCTGGGTCTTAGCGTTGAGATGGAGATCTCTGTGAGAGCTTTCGCCGTTTGATGTTATGTGGGGCTGGGAGGTCTCTGGTGGACCAGTGTCCTGAACTTGGCTCTCCCACCTCAGAGGCTCAGGCCTGACACCCGGCTGGATCACCAAGACCCTGTCAGCTGCTCAGCTCAGAAGAAAAGGGAGAAAAAGAGAGAAAGAAATAAAATAAAATAAAGTTATTAAAATAGAAAAGAAAAAATTATTAAAAATTAAAAACTAATGAAAAATAAGAAAGAAAGAACAACCAAACCAAAAAACAAATCCACCAACGATAACGAGCACTAAAAACTATAAAAAAATAAAAAACAGGAGACACAGAACCCTAGGACAAATGGTAAAAGCAAAGCTCTACAGACAAAATCACACAAAGAAGCTTACACAAAGCATACACACAAAAGGGGAAGAAGGAAAAAAATACACATATTAAAAAAAAAAAGGAAGAGAGCAACCAAATCAATAAACAAATCTACCAGTGAAAATAAGCTCTAAATACTAAACTAAAATAAACATAAAACCAGAAACAAGTTAGATGCAGAAAGCAATCCCCAAGTCTACAGTTGGTCCCAAAGTCCACTGCCTCAATTTTGGGGTGATTCATTGTCTATTCAGGTATTCCACAGATGCAAGGTACATCAAGGTGATTGTGGAGATTTAATCCACTGTTCCTGAGGCTGTTGGGAGAGATTTCCCTTTCTTTTCTTTGTTCGCACAGCTCCTGGGGTTCAGCTTTTGATTTGGCCCTGCCTCTGTGTGTAGGTTGCCTGAGGGCGTCTGTTCTCCACCCAGACACGATGGGGTTAAAATAGCAGCTGATTCGGGGGCTCTGGCTCACTCAGGCTGGGGGGAGGGAGGGGGTACAGAATGCGGGACGAGCCTGCGGCGGCAGAGGCCAGTGTGACGTGGCAACAGTCTGAGGCGTGCCATGTGTTCTCCTGCGGAAGTTGTCCCTGGATCATGGGACCCTGGCAGTGGCGGGCTGCACAGGCTCCCGGAAGGTGAGGTGTGGAGAGTGACCTGTGCTTGCACACAGGCTTCTTGGTGGCTGCAGTAGCAGCCTTAGCGTTTTCATGCCCATCTCTGGTGTCCATGCTGATAGCCGCTGCTTGCACCCATCTCTGGAGCTCGTTTAGGCAGTGCTCTGAATCCCCTCACCTGCGCACCTTAAAACAATGGTCTCTTGCCTCTTAGGCAGTTTCACAGTTTTTCCCAGACTCCCTCTCTGCTAGCTGTGGCGCACCAGCCCCCTTCAGGCTGTGTTCACACAGTCAACCCTAGTCCTCTCCCTGGGATCTGACCTCCAAAGCCCAAACCTCAGCTACCAGCCCCCACCTGCCCCAGCAGGTGCGCAGACAAGCCTCTTGGGCTGGTGAGTGCTGGTCGGCAGCAGACCTCTTTGTGGGAATCTCTCTGCTTTGCTCTCTGCACCCCTGTTGCTGTGCTCTCCTCCACGGCTCTGAAGCTTCCCCCCCCAGCCCACCACCCGTCTCCATCATGATGGGGCTTCCTAGTGTGTGGAAACTTTTCCTCCTTCACAGCTCCCTCCCAGAGGGGCAGGTCCCATCCCTATTCTTCTGTCTCTGTTTTTCCTTTTCTCTTTTTCCCTACCCAGGTACGTGGGGAGTTTCTTGCCTTTTGGGAAGTCTGAGGTCTTCTGCCAGGGTGAACCCTGGCAGGTGTTCTGTAGGAGTTGTTCCACATGTAGTTGTTTTTTTTTTTAAATTTATTTATTTTTATTTATTTATTATTTTTGGCTGTGTTGGGTCTTTGTTGCTGCATGCGGGCTTTCTCTAGTTGCGGCGAGTGGGGGCTGCTCTTCGTTGGGGTGTCCGGGCTTCTCACTGTGGTGACTTCTCTTGTTGCGGAGCACAGGCCCTAGAGCACGGGGGGCATCAGTAGATACAGTGCATGGGCTCTAGAGCGCACGGGCTTAGTTGCTCCGTGGCATGTGGGATCTTCCCAGACCAGGGCTCAAATCCATGTTCCTTGCATTGGCAGGCGGATTCTTAACCACTGCACCACCAGGGAAGCCCTGTAGTTGTATTTTTGATGTATTTGTGGGAAGGAAGGTGATCTCCATGTCTTACTCCTCCCCCATCTTGAAGGTCCTTCCTGGTCATCAATATTTGGATCACTCTTTTTCACACACAAAATACACTCATACTCACCCCATCCACAAGGGAGAAAACCCCCAAATTTCACCCAATCATAACAACAATACTCAAAGTGCAAGAACTCTAGGTGATATGTGGAAGTTTCTGTATAGGGCTGAATGTTACTTCTCTTTATCTAGAGACCCCCAATATACAATGGTGGGGCCAGAACAAGATAACTGCAATCAACTCTCTCACATTTGAGGGCTTCCCTGGTGGCGCAGTGGTTGAGAGTCCGCCTGCCGATGCAGGGGACACAGGTTCGTGGCCCGGTCTGGGAAGATCCCACGTGCCTTGGAGCGGCTGGGCCCATGAGCCATGGCTGCTGAGCCTGCGCATCCGGAGACTGTGCTCCGCAGCGGGAGAGGCCACAACAGTGAGAGGCCCGCATACCGCAAAACAAAAACTCTCTCACATTTGAAAAAGGAAAGAATGAGAGACACATAGCAGTCACTGGGCCAAAGCCATTCTGAAATCCCATGGAGTTATTGATTAGGCTGTGATTCCGCTCTGGAAATTCTTCTCTTGCTCATTGTTCTCATAGCTCCCGGACATTGTTCATTTTCCATTATTTTCCTGGGCCATATCTAGAATGGAGATTCATAATATATTTTTCTTGGAGGCTGAAAAGCTTCCTCACTTGGCACACTTCCTATGATTAATGTTTGGGACCAAGTTTTTAAAGTTTTGAACAGTCATAGTCTCTTTACCTGGGCCAGTGGCAAGTTAGGTGGTGTAATTCAAAAACGTAACAGCCTTCTTATCTATTAAAATAGACTCAAGTCTGGTCAGCTTACATATGCCAATAGCCACACCTATAGTTGTTGTTTTTTTTTTTTTTCTAGACTTCTCTTTTCAGAGTAGCTATAATCCTCTGATTTCTTGGCCCCCTTATCTTCCTCTCTTCACTTGATTTGAGTCTATCAGGACACTTATAATTTCTTTTCCCTGAATTAGTCTAGTTGAAAGGGTTTATTGAATTCTGCCATCTTACTTGCTGTTTTTGCTCTGAGGGACCTTAGCTTGTTCAGAGATTTAAACCTTGATTTGATCATTGATTTGATCCTTGCTGTAAAGCAAAGTTCTAATCAGCCTTTTTTACTCAAAGGTCTTCTCAGTTTTATCATTTGAGAATGAAAAGGGTAGTTTATATCCAACCCTGCAAGTTCCCATATTTCTGGACTTTATCTATTCCCTGTTATTCCTGCTTTCAAACTGGCCAAATTCTTTTCTAAGCTCATTTCTTTCTTATATTACTTTGTTAAATGCACCAAGACATATGCTACTAATTTTGGCTTTCACACTTTTTTTAAAAAACCTACAAGCTAATTAGGTATATTATTTGCCTTCCAAGCTATCATGTGTGACAGTTTTACCAAATGTTTTTCCACTACATAACATGGATCAGCATCCTAATCTCTGATAACTATTTTCTAATCACCTGCCATTTGGTCTCTGAGCCAAACCCTGTATTTTAGATTGTGTTGTGGATTTTCTTTTCTTTTCTTTTCTTTTTCTTTCCTTTTCTTTTCTTCTCTTCTCTTCTCTTCTCCCTTCCCTTTCCTTTCCTTTCCTTTTCTTTTCACTACATCAATACTCCACTTCAGAATACCAATTTCTGTATCATTTGGGATAGACTATGTGATGCTGATGTGACAAATTATCTCTAAATTTCAGAGACCTTAAACAACAAAAGTTTACTCATTGCTCATTCTACATGTCCATGTTGGGTCAACGAAAGGAATGCTCATGGTAGCACTCAGTGAACCAGGGTAACAGCAGCCACCAATTTTATTGCTAGATGCGATGCCAGAGGAAAATAGTTTTGAAGGGTCTTGAACTGGCAATGAAATTTTTGGTCCAAAAATGTTCCTTCCATTCACAACTCAACCAGAACTAAATATACAGCTCCTCCCAACTGTAAAAGAACTTGGATGTTCAATCCTAGCATATGCTGGGAAGGCAGAAAGCCAAAACTGTATAGTGAATAGCATTAATGATATCCTGTTGGTATTTGCAAAGAAAAAGATGCTTATTCTTGAAAAATACACAACGTATATTGAAGATAGTAAAAATCACCAAAAATTCACCCCCACAGATAATGATAAACATTTTTATGTCCTCCTTTCCAGTCTTTTTATTTTTTAATCATGTTACATTTCACCTTGTGTAAGTATCCCATGTTATTTTTTCCCTATTGTTGGACATTAAGATTGTTTCCAATTTTTTCGTACTTATAAGTGCTAAGGTGTACATAAACCTTTATATATCTTGTTATACAGATCTTTTTTCTGCAGTTCTGACCTTATTTCAAGGTGATACTTACTAGTGTGAGAGGTTGAAGGATATAAATTCTTTTAAGGATCTTGATACATATGGCTACAATTGCTTTCCAGAAAGGTAGGCATCAGTCTGTACTTTTATAAATAGTGCAAGAAAGGACTATTTCACTGCTCCCTTTCAGCATTGACTGCTACACTTTTAAAAATAACTTTCTTTTTATCCTATTTTTAGAAATCTTCCCAATGAATGCCACATCTTATGAAAATCAGTAATTATCAAGATACAGGTGAAACATCTATTAACAGGTTTTGTTTTTGTTTTTTCGGTATCACAAATTAAAAATATTCAGGAAAATGTTGACCAATTTGATTTTACTTAAGCTGTGAGACAGAAAAAAAGTATAGTGAGATAGGAGGCCTTCTAATTGGGGCTGTGAGAGATTAAAATTTTTTCTTCTGGGTGTAGTTTTAGTAATAAGTTGCTAGAATTATTTTGGACTCATGCTTCCTCAGAGACAGTTTGGCACTGGGTTGGGGTGGGGGGAGTTTTCTTCAAGCCTCTTAGGGTCCCTGTTTGGATCTGGAAATTAAACTGACAAAGACAGATTAATGGGAGAAAAGCATACATATTTATTTAATATAAATTTTTTGTGACATAGGAAGCTTCACAAGGAAATTAAGATGGGAAGAAATGGTTAAACCCGAGTGTTTCCATGCTAGGGTTGATGAAGAGTAATGTGATAGAAAGTGGAAAATGATAGGACCTAGAATAACAGCTAAGTGTAGTAAACTGAGGGAAGCTTAGTAAGGCCTAGTCACTCAGATTCCTCTCTGTGTCCCTCTGTCTTTGGAGATAAGGATGTTCCTTTCCTTTGGGTATAGGGAGGGCACCTCTCGCATGAGGGTTTTATGACCTGCTTCGGGAGGAAGGTCAGAAAGTCCTTCCAATACATGCCATTTCCTTTAGTTTGACATATTCAGTATGCCAAGGAGCCATATTTTGGGGTAGCATGTCCTGAATGCTGTCAGCACATACAAGTTGGAATAGTTGGCACATACAAGGTTAAGGGTCACCCTGGGTCAGATTTGATCTCACAGATGAGTAGACCTGCATTGTCCACCCTAATCTGAGGTCTCTCATTGTTCCCTGGAGAGGATCCCAGTTTGGATTATGGTGCTCATGTCCATTCACAGTTTATCTTTGTTTCCACCTCCAGCCCAAGGCATCACTTTTCTACTTTGTCTCTTCACATATTTGTCTTTTCTGGTTAAATGTGGCCACTATATGGCCTTTTGTGTCTAGTTTTTTTGTACTTAGTATGATTTTTTTGAGCTTCATCCTTGTTATAGCATGTATCAGTATTTCATTCCTTTTTATTGCCAAGTAATATTACATTGTGTATAAATGTGTGTATGTGTATATGTATATAATATACATATAATATATATATTATGTACATAGTATATATATATATAATGCATTTTATTCATCCTTTAAGCAATTGATGGCCATTTGGGTTATTTCTATTTCTTGGCTATTACTATAATGTTATGGACATTTGCTTTTAAGTCTTTGTTTGCAAGCATGTTTTCATTTCTCTTGGGTAGTTATCTAGGAGTGAATTTTCTTGGTCATATGGTAAATTTATGCTTAACTTTTGATAAACTGCTCAACTGTTTTCAAAGGTGGCTGTAACATTTTGCTTTCCCACCAGCGATGCATGTGGGTTCTCATTTCTCCACATTCTTGACATTTGCTGTTATCTGTCTTTTTGATTACAACCATTTTAGTCAGTATGGAGTGGTATTTCATTGTGTTAATTTGCATTTCTTTAACGACTAGTGATGTTGAGCATATTTTCATGTGCATATTATGAATTCATGTATCTGCTTTGATAAAATATCTATTCAATTTTTGTCCATTTTTAAGTGGGTTATCTTATTTTTGAGTTGTAAGAGTTCTTTTTGTATTCTGAATACAAATCCCTTATCAGATGTGTGATTTGCAAATATTTTCATGGTTTTCTTTTTTTCTAACGGCTTGGATATATTAGTCAGAGTAGGCTAGGTGATATTGCTGAAAAAAAGTTCAGTGGTTTTAAACATCAAAGTTATTTCTCATTCACATAAATTTTGTTATGGGTCCAGGCAACTCCCTCTTGCAGCTGTGTTCTATGTGTTGGCTCACTGATGCATGTTGCCTTCAATACATGCTTCTATGTGCACCAAGGCAAAGAGAGTGTTGCAGACTCTTGCACTGGCAATGAAATGCTTCCATCCAAATATGAGACATGTCAGTTCTCCTCTCATTTCATTGGCTGAATGAATCATATGGCCATGCCTAACATCAAAGGGAGAAGGGCGATCCCTCCACATGGGATTGAATTGACAACAAGGAATGTTGTTGAGCAGCACTACTGTTAGGGGAACCACTGACCAAAACCACCCGCCCTGGCCAGGCCCTACTGTAACCACTTGCATGAGTTATCTTACCACAGGAGGTCCTGGTAAGGAACATGGAACTAACAAGCTACCACCAACCAGAAGAATTCGGGAAAGGTCAAAAGGAGAGAGAAGATACCAGTCCATATGTCCTACAAACCTCCCAGAACCCTTCCCGCTGGAATCCATCTTTGCTGAGCCATGCACCTGCCACCGGGAAGGACCCTGAGTCAGAGTGATTGGCCAGAGACAACCCGGAAACTAACCCTGTCGCCATAAAACCTGAGACTGCGAGCCACGTGGCAGAGCAGTTCTCCTCGTTTCCCTTACCCTGCTGCTTTCCGCCCGAGCGCCTCTTCCCAATTAAGTGTCTTGCTTTGTCAGCACGTGTGTCTCCTCAGACAATTCATTTTTGAGAGTTAGACAAGAGCCCACTCTCGGGCCCTGGAATGGGTCTGCCTTCCTGCAACACTGCTGTCTATTGTGTTGGGGGGGGTGACAGGTAAGAAAAAATAAACAAATGTATCTTCATATTTTTAGAAAGGTGTGAGTGCTATTAAGAGGGAATAACAGGGTGATAGAATAATAACTGGGGGGACAAATTTAGACTGGGTGATCAGAAACAGTCTCCCTGAAGAGGGCTCATTTGAGCTAAGGCTCCAATGACAGCAATGAGCCAGTTAAGTGAATATCAGGGAGGAGCCATCCAGGTCATGACATAGAAACGGGGGTGGGGTGGGGGGGTTGGGGTGGTGGTGCGGGCAAGTCCCCTTGGTGGGGAAGTAAATTTTATTCAAAGTGCAATGGGAAAACAACGAAGTGTTCAGACAGGGATCAAACCTGATTTACATTTAAAAAATATCATCCTGGGTGTGGTATCCAGAATGAATTGAACAAGGCCGAAGGCAAGGCGGAGGACGCAGTTGATCTGGGTGGTAGAGATAAAGTTGGAGATAGTGTGCAGTTTATGGAATGTACTAATGAGCTAAGGAAAAGAGGAATTAAGGAAGACAAGTGAGTTCTGAGTTTAAGTTCCTCAGTGGGTGGTAGTGCTATTTACTGAGAGGGAAGAATGGGAGGAAGGTCCTATTAGGCTTCACATGCTTATCAGACATTCAAGCGGGCATTTAAGTGTAGGAATCTGAATATAAAATATAAATTGGGGAATTACATATAGATCTACCTCATTGTTTTAAAATCTTCATAGCCTTAGGCCTTAACAGATGTGCCATCGACCATATAATAAATAGTTCTATTTCATGGTTTAACTGGGTGGATCCCAGACTTTCCGAAAAAAATTATTGTATTACAAGCAATGCACAATTAAAATATCTGTACAGTATCTTAGTTCTACTCGTGCACTGTAACTTCAGTTCATTTCTGAAAGTGGAGTTGCTAATTCCAAGGATATATATGCATTTTTACTTTTCTTTTTTTTTTCACTTTACATTTTTGAGAGGGGCCAAAATCCTTAACCTATCTATGCTTGCAGCAACATTGTTGTTTCCTCATACTCTGGCTGACACTGGGTATTATCAGCACTTTTTAATTTTTGCCACTCTAATCATGGAAAAAATGGGATCCTGTTATGATTTCAATTTGTATTTCTTAGGAGTGGAATTGAACTTCTGCATACTAGCCAGCTATTTGCTTTTCTTACTCATGCTCTCTTTGACTTTTAAGCTGTGTATGTAGATTCCCTGTGTCCCTGTGGTGCCAGACTCAGGAATCTGAGCGCGGGATGGCCAGGATGGTGAGCTCTCTTTTAGCAGGGACCTTTCATCCTGTGCTCTGCGCACCTGGCCACTGGTCCTGGACAGGGGACGAGAGGAGAAACAGGCGTGGTGCGGTGAGAACACAACTAGGGAGATAAAGATGGCATAGGAAGGACGATCCACTGCCCACAGGACAGACACAGCACCCGGAGAATCCCCGCATTCCCGCCGGGGAATCCCCCCCGACCTCTCTCCAGCTTGATTTCAAAAGTTGCGAAACTACCGAGGGCGTCCGGAGAGCAACTGCCCCAGGTCCGGGCTCTCATCCCGAGGCCCCGAGACCCCGAGGCCGCAGAACCGCGGGGTGGGGTGGAGGGGCTGTCTCCAAACGAGCGGGAACAGAAAACCGAAACCAAAACCCGTCAGCCAGCTCCCGCCGCGCCGCCCGCGCTCCGCTAGCTCTGGGCCCCGCCGGCCGCCGAGGGCGCGTCTCTTCCGCCATGGCAAGTTGCTTTTGCTTTGGGTTTTGCAGGGCGGAGTGGTCCTCGTCCCGTCACCACGGTCCCCCAGGAGGACGCGGAGACGGGCAGAACGGGCGAGGGTGCGGGGTGACCGGGGAGGCGCGGGGAGGGACCCCGAAGGCAAACCCAGCCCGGTTTGTCTGCACCTGTACGGGTGGCAGTTCCGCGCGCTTCACCGCAGGCCAGCTCCAAAGGGACGCATCGCCGCGGCCTCCTCCGGCACCTAGTGCCTGGTTGTCGGGGACACAGCTGTTTGGTCGACGAGTGGACTCGCAGGCAGTGTTAGGGCTTAACTGTTGTCCTGCCACACTTTGGGAGCAGGAGAGGAGAGAATTGCCCAGAAATGGAGGCCACCGTTTCCTTTTGTAAAGGGCCAGCAAGAAGGATTCTAGCCAAGGACACAGTTGGGAAAGCAGCCTGACGTCTTAGCGGGAATTTTCTCTTGTGGCCTTAGTTCTTTCTCCAGACACAAAGGGCTCTGTGTTGTCACCATCTTTGCTGCCTAGCAAGAACAGTTAGCAAATTTAAGATTTAGGCTTCCGTGTACTTTGGATCAAGCGCTTAAAAGCAGTGGCAGGGCCTTCAATTCCCAAGCAGTTGTGAAGTGCAAGTGCGACTTTGTTTACCGGTGGCAGTAAAGGCAACGTGAATGAAAATAGACACCTAATTTTGAGAAAAGGAATGTAAGCGAACTCAGTGAATAAATTTAATTATCTCTCCCAAGTGCTTTACTTACAAAAATAAACTCACAGTTTTTCTTTTTGTTTTCTGATAATATGGTCAAAAGTCTCTTAAAATGTATCATTGATGCAGGGAAATTGCCGTCATTTTAATACCTGCCGACCAAAATGCTGCTCATGTTTCAAAATTCTGTATCTCCATATGGTAACTCTTGAAAGGGCTATCTCCAAGACCTCTCTTTTTCTTCCTAACGGTGGGTAGAAGACATCAATAGACATCAAGGAGAAGTTTCTTTGATTTCAAAGATAAATGTAGACATTTGAACAAAGAAATATGGTATTAGTATTGATGAGGGCAGAGGCGGAGTAAGATTTTCCGAATTTAAATTGATTTAAAGATTTTCTTTGGCACTGATGAAGAAAAGGAAGCTAATACACTAGCCACTTATCCGTGGAGGTTGGTGTGGACTGTTAGAGCCAGATGTATAGTAAATCAAGACAAATCTCATGTGAAATAAAAATCCCCTTAAAGTCTCAAAAATCTGTCATTTTTTATTTTTCCTTTTCTAGAAAGAACTATTTTGGGATAATTACATCTTACCACTTGGGGCTAGGATGGAGGAACACATTTTTATATTTTTATTGTTTCCTGTGCAATTTATTTGTCCCTGAATATTTTAAGAAACTGTTTTCCTCCATTAAAAGTACCTCCCATAACAAAGAGTTCATAATTATTATGAGTTTCCTTTTCAGGAGACACTACCTTTTCTTTATATGTCTCAATATGAGCCATTTTCATCCTCCATTCCTCTGTCCCTTTGCTTTTGCTGTGAACTCTTTTGCATTATTTTTAATCAAAAAAAATTTTTTGTTGTTGTTGTTGTTGTTTTTGCGATACGCGGGCCTCTCACTGTCGTGGCCTCTCCCGTTGCGGAGCACAGGCTCCGGACGCGCAGGCTCAGCGGCCATGGTTCACGGGCCCAGCTGCTCCGCGGCATGTGGGATCTTCCCAGACCGGGGCACGAACCCGTGTCCCCTGCATCGGCAGGCGGACTCTCAACCACTGCACCACCAGGGAAGCCCTCTTTTGCATTTTTAATCAAATTTGACCATTAGTTAAAATTCGACCTCAGCCTTCAAGTTCTCTCTTTCATGAAGCCTTTTTTGACTGGTTTAGCCAGAATTAATCTTGCTTCCTAATCCTAAGTGAACTTTATTGTGAATGGTCCTGTATCCTTGTCAGATTTTGGGGTGTTGGTCTGTTCGTCTTGTAGAGAAGTAGGCCTCCCTCTTTTTGTGCCTACCAAGCTTAGTTGAAATGATTTGTGTATGTGCCTGCCTCCTTCTCATCCATAACTTAGAGGCTCTTTTTGTGTGTGTGTTGGTAATCTTAAGGCCCATCCAGGTGCCCCGCACATAATAAATGCTCAGTAAGGTTTTATGGTGGAACAATTTCAGGGTGAGGGGTGTGCTTTATGTCTTCGTATGTGTCATCTTTGGTACCCAGCATATTGCCAGATATAGAACACCTGCTTCATTAATACTGTATTTGTTAATTGATTAACTAATCGACAAGATACTCTATATTCTAAGAAATGCAGGTACATTTTTGCCACCTTATTTTATAACCACCAGCTGAAAAGTCAGAGGAGATGCTGAGAGAGTGCATATCCTGGGGGCGGTCATCATTGACTTTAGGCATTTTCTATTATTGAATTCCTGCTATGATAAATAAGGATTTCACTCAAGTAACCTCTGACTTCTCCCACCTTTCAAGCTTGAAAGTTTTATTAATATTTTTAAATTCTCCTGTGGACTATTTTTGTAACTTTCATAATATACTTAAAATTTTGATGGTATTACATGATTTTCAGTAATATAAGTATAGATTTTTCTTTCTATCTTTTTTTCTCAACTTCTGTTAGTTTTGCCTTTATTCTTACATTGACAGGGTTGAATGTTTCCATTTTATTCTATAATCATATTTAAGTCTTTGGTATTTTGAAGATTTAACAGAATTAGTCTAAAAGATAAAAACCAATGAGAGTGTCTATATTATTATGCAAACAGTAAATACTGTTTACAGCAGGGCCTAATAATAGTGTGCTGTGATTACTTTTTCTCCTTTTGGTCCAATGTCATGTGTATTTTTCCTTTTTCCACTTACAGAAAAATGTTCCTCGCAGCTGTGTCAAATAGATTCTCTTTTTTTGGTATTCTATAATTTACTGAAAACATGCACACTTTAATTTACTTATGATCTTTAGGCTTGGGCCCTTGCAAATGCCAGAAAGTGGAGGGGGAGGGGGCTTGCTCTGGGGTGCCAGCACCCACACTAGCAGGTCAGATTCTCCCTAGAGTGTCCATTCAGTTTTGTTTTGCCGCTAGCTTTTCAACTAATCTTTCTGGTTTTGGTCCCTTTTTTCATTTCTGAGGTTCTTGCCATGAAAGGTGTCACCTTTGCATTGCAACCCCCTTTTCTTTATTCTGGATTCCCTCTGTCTTATCCTTCCACATACTTCTGTATCTTTTCCGTCTTCAAGAAATTGTTGAAATCTCCCCTATGCTGCTGATTGCTCCCCTTAATTGTGTTTATTCTCTTTTTTATTCTTCTACTTTCATTTTAAGATGCTCCTGGGTTAGAATGGACACTGTGTGTGTGCTTAGACTGTTTTCTTGATTAGGGAGGTCAGAAGCTGTTTGCCTATCCCCAGTGAAGTCCTACTCTGAGTATATAGAGTCCTCTGAACTGAAAACCGAAACATCTTTATGATCTATTAACCGTTACTTGGACCTGTGAGACATCCTGTCCTCCCTGGGGGTAATTTAGGATAGATTTTGTCTGAGCTCTGGTGTAATCAAGCTGGACTACCTATATATGCATTGGGAGAAGTTTATAGGTTCCACTCCCCTAAATGAGCTGGGGAACAAATTAAAACCTTAATACAAGAAGTTCACAGAGAGTGAGCCCAGGGAAGGATCTACTTGCACTTGGTCCTCTGTTCCCAGGGTGGCACAGTCTACAATAGCATGTGCTCTCAGTGGTTGAATTCTATTTCAGGTATGTGCTGGAAGGCAGGGTTTACTTCACTGTAGCTCCAATGTTATTTCCAGGGTTTTATTTTTTTATGGTGACTTTTCCTAATTTTACCAAAAAAAAAAAAAAAAAGAAAAAAAAGAATATGTTTTTTATTACCTTATGTACTTTCAACTCTACAATCAAGAAAACATACAGCCAACTCCAAACTACAAAATTTTGTGGTTACCTTAACTTTTTTTTTTCTTTTGTAACATCCTTATTGGAGTATAATTGCTTTACAATGGTGTGTTAGTTTCTGCTGTATAACAAAGTGAATCAGCTATACATAAACATATATCCCCATATCTCCTCCCTCTTGTGTCTCCCTCCCACCCTCCCTATCCCACCGCTCTAGGTGGTCACAAAGCACCGAGCTGATCTCCCTGTGCTATGTGGCTGCTTCCCACTAGCTATCTATTTTACATTTGGTGGTGTATATATGTCCTTGCCACACTCTCACTTCATCCCAGCTTACCCTTCCCCCTCCCCGTGCCTTCAGGTACATTCTCTACATCTGTATCTTTATTCCTATCCTGCCCCTAGGTTCTTCATAACCACTTTTTTTTTTTTTTTTTTTTTTTTTTTAGATTCCATATATATGTGTTAGCATACGGTATTTGTTTTTCTCTTTCTGACTTAACTTCACTCTTTAATACAGTCTCTAGGTCCATCCACCTCGTTACAAATAACTCAATTTCATTTCTTTTTATGGCTGAGTAATATTCCATTGTATATATGTGCCACATCTTTATCCGTTCATCTGTCAGTGGACGCCTAGGTTGCTTCCATGTCCTGGCTATTGTAAACAGAGCTGCAATGAACATTGTGGAACATGACACTTTTTGAATTATGGTTTTCTCAAGGTATATGCCCAGTAGTGGGATTGCTGGGTCGTATGGTAGTTCTACTTTTAGTTTTTTAAGGAACCTCCATACTGTTCCCCATAGTGGCTGTGTCAATTTACATTCCCACCAACAGTGCAAGAGGGTTCCCTTTTCTCCACACCCTCTCCAGCAGTTATTGTTTGTAGATTTTTTGATGACGGCCATTCTGACAGTGTGTGGTGATACCTCATTGTAGTTTTTTTTTTTTTTTTTTTTTTTTTTGTGGTACGTGGGCCTCTCACTGTTGTGGCCTCTCCCGTTGCGGAGCACAGGCTCCGGACACGCATGCTCAGCGGCCATGGCTCACGGGCCCAGCCGCTCTGTGGCATGTGGGATCCTCCCGGACCGGGGCACGAAGCCGTGTCCCCTGCGTCAGCAGGTGGACTCTCAACCACTGTGCCACCAGGGAAGCCCCTCATTGTAGTTTTGATTTGCATTTCTCTAATGGTAAGTGATATTGAGCAGACTTTCATGTGTTTGTTGGCAATGTGTATAACTTCTTTGGAGAAATGTCTGTTTAGGTCTTCTGCCCATTTTTGGATTGGGTTGTTTGTTTTTTCGATATTGAGCTGCATGAGCTGCTTGTAAATTTTGGAGATTAATACTTTTTCAGTTGCTTCATTTGCAGATATTTTCTCCCATTCTGAGGGTTGTCTTTTCATCTTGTTTATGGTTTCCTTTGCTGTGCAAAAGCCTTTAAGTTTCATTATGTCCCATTTGTTTATTTTTGTTTTTATTTCCATTTTGCTAGGAGATGGGTCAAAAAGGATCTTGCTGTGATTTATGTCATAGAGTGTTCTGCCTGTGTTTTCCTCTAAGAGTTTGATAGAGTCTGGCCTTACATTTAGGTCTTTAATCCATTTTAAGTTTATTTTGGTGTATGGTGTTAAGGAGTGTTCTAATTTAATTTTTTTACATGTAGCTGTCCAGTTTTCCCAGCACCACTTATTGAAGAGGCTGTCTTTTCTCCACTGTATATTCATGTCTCCTTTATCAAAGATAAGTTGACCATATGTGCATGGGTTTATCTCTGGGCTTTCTATCCTGTTCCATTGATCTCTATTTCTGTTTTTGTGCCAGTAACATACTGTCTCGATTACTGTAGCTTTGTAGTATAGTCTGAAGTCAGGGAGCCTGATTCCTCCGGCTCTGTTTTTCGTTCTCAAGATTGCTTTGGCTATTCGGGGTCTTTTGTGTTTCCGTACAAATTGTGAAATTTTTTATTCTAGTTCTTTGAAAAATGCCAGTGGTAGTTTGATAGGGATTGCATTGAATCTGTAGATTGCTTTGGGTAGTAGAGTCATTTTCACAATGTTGATTCTTCCAATCCAAGAACATGGTATATCTCTCCATCTGTTTGTATCATCTTTAATTTCTTTCATCAGTGTTTTACAGTTTTCTGCATACAGGTCTTTTGTCTCCTTAGGTAGGTTTATTCCTAGGTATTTTGTTCTTTTTTTTTCATTGATTAGCTTGACTTTTTAAAAAATTTTGATTTAAAAAATTTATATCTCGGGACTTCCCTGCAGTCCAGTGGTTAAGACTTCCCCTTCCCCTGCAGGTGGTCCCTGGTCAAGGAGCTAAGATCCCACATGCCTCAGGGCCAAAAAACCAAAACATAAAGCAGAAGCAATTTTATAACAAATTCAACAAAGACTTTAAAAACGGTCCACATCAAAAAAAAAATCTTAAAAAAAATTTATATCTCAATCTTTTCCTTTGTGATTACAATTATTTTTAGGTCTTTCTAAAATCAGACAAATGTTAACCAGTGTTTTCCATTTATTAATAAAAGGGGTTTCCTTTTTACATTTTAACTCTCAAATTTATATAGAGTTTATGCTGGCATATGGTATGAGGCCAGGCTCTAACCTTAATATTTGTTTTCAAGTATCTAATCAATTGCAGGAGCGCCTTTATTGAATAAAATAGCTTTTCCCACTGGTGTGTAACATTGCCTATATAAGCAGAATCCTGTATATTTGAAGAGTATCCTACTGTGTTTTTGCAGGCATCAGTTTTGAAGGTCAAGGAATCCGAAGCTTCTGAAAGAACAATTGTAGTTGCTGGTCTTCCAGTTGGTTCCGTTAATGATCAGTCACTGACCGTATTAGTGAAGAGTCACTTTCAAGATATTGAGAATGAGGGTGGAGTTGTTGAAGATGTGATATATCCAACAAGAACCAAGGGAGTTGCATATGTAACATTCAAAGAAAAAAAAGGTATTTCCCAATCAAGTTTTTATAATCTTAGAAATACTTCTGTAATGAAATTAAAAATTGAATTTCATTAAAATAATTCATGGGACTGGTAAAGTTTAAAGTGTATTTAAAAAATAATAATTCTATTTTTTTAACATCTTTATTGGAGTATAATTGCTTTAAAATTGTATGTTAGTTTCTGCTTTATAACAAAGTGAATCAGTTATACATATACCTATGTCCCCATATCTCTTCCCTCTTGTGTCTCCCTCCTTCCCACCCTCCCTATCCCACCCCTCTAGGTGGTCACAAAGCACCGAGCTGATCTCCCTGTGCTACGTGGCTGCTTCCCACTAGCTATCTATTTTACGTTTGGCAGTGTATATATGTCCATGCCACTCTCTCACTTTGTCTCAGCTTACCCTTCCACCTCTCTGTATCCTCAAGTCCATTCTCAAGTAGGTGTGCGTCTTTATTCTCATCTTGCCCCTAGGTTCTTCATGACCATTTTTTTTTTTTTTTAGATTCCATATATATGTGTTAGCATATGGTATTTGTTTTTCTCTTTATGACTTACTTCACTCTGTATGACAGACTCTAGGTCCATCCACCTCATTACAAATAACTCAATTTATTTTCTTTCTATGACTGAGTAATATTCCACTGTATATACGTGCACATCTTCTTTATCCATTCATCTGTTGATGGACACTTAGGTTGTCTCCATGTCCTGGCTATTGTAAATAGAGCTGCAATGAACATTTTGGTACATGACTCTTTCTGAATTATGGTTTTCTCAGGGTATATGCCCAGTAGTGGGATTGCTGGGTCGTATGGTAGTTCTATTTTTAGTTTTTTTTTGTTTTGTTTTTTTTTGTTTTTTTTTTTTGCGGTACGCGGGCATCTCACTGTTGTGGCCTCTCCCATTGCGGGGCACAGGCTCCGGACGCGCAGGCTCAGCGGCCATGGCTCACGGGCCCAGCCGCTCCGCGGCATGTGGGATCTTCCCGGATTGGGGCACGAACCCGTGTCCCCTGCATTGGCAGGCGGACTCTCAACCGCTGTGCCAGCAGGGAAGCCCCTATTTTTAGTTTTTTAAGGAACCTCCATACTGTTCTCCATGGTAGCTGTATCAATTTACATTCCCACCAACAGTGCAAGAGGGTTCCCTTTTCTCCATACCCTCTCCAGCATTTATTGTTTGTAGATTTTTTGATGATGGCCATTCTGACTGGTGTGAGATGATATCTTATTGTAGTTTTGATTTGCATTTCTCTAATGATTAATGATGTTGAGCATTCTTTCATGTGTTTGTTGGCAATCTGTATATCTTCTTTGGAGAAATGTCTGTTTAGGTCTTCTGCCCATTTTTGGATTGGGTTGTTTGTTTTTTTGATATTGAGCTGCATGAGCTGCTTGTAAATTTTGGAGATTAATCCTTTGTCAGTTGCTTCACTTACAAATATTTTCTCCCATTCTGAGGGTTGTCTTTTGGTCTTGTTTATGGTTTCCTTTGCTGTGCAAAAGCTTTTAATGTTCATTAGGTCCCATTTGTTTATTTTTGTTTTATTTTCCATTCCTCTAGAAGGTGGATCAAAAAGGATCTTGCTGTGATTTATGTCATAGAGTGTTCTGCCTATGTACTCCTCTAAGAGTTTGATAGTGCCTGGCCTTACATTTAGGCCTTTAATCCATTTTGAATTTATTTTTCTGTATGGTGTTAGGGAGTGTTCTAATTTCATTCTTTTACATGTAGCTGTTCAGTTTTCCCAGCACCACTTATTGAAGAGGCTGTCTTTTCTCCACTGTATATTCTTGTCTCCTTTATCAAAGATAAGGTGACCATATGTGCGTGGGTTTATCTCTGGGCTTTCTATCCTGTTCCATTGATCTCTATTTCTGTTTTTGTGCCAGTACCATGCTGTCTTGATTACTGTAGCTTTGTAGTATAGTCTGAAGTCAGGGAGCCTGATTCCTCCGGCTCTGTTTTTCGTTCTCAAGATTGCTTTGGCTATTCGGGGCTTTTGTGTTTCCATACAAATTGTGAAATTTTTTGTTCTAGTTCTTTGAGAAATGCTAGTGGTAGTTTGATAGGGATTGCATTGAATCTGTAGATTGCTTTGGATAGTATAGTCATTTTCACAGTGTTGATTCTTCCAATCCAAGAACATGGTGTATCTTTCCATCTATTTGTATCATCTTTAATTTCTTTCATCAGTGTCTAATAATTTTCTGCATATAGGTATAGGTCTTTTGTCTCCTTATGTTGGTTTATTCCTAGATATTTTATTCTTTTTGTTGCAGTGGTAAATGGGAATATTTTCTTAATTTCACTTTCAGAATTTTCCTCATTAGTGTATAGGAATGTTAGAGATTTCTGTGCATTAATTTTGTATCCTGCTACCTTACCAAATTCATTGATTAGCTCTAGTAGTGTTCTGGTAGCATCTTTAGGATTCTTTATGTATAGTATCATGTTATCTACAAACAGTGACAGCTTTACTTCTTCTTTTCTGATTTGGATTTCTTGTATGTCTTTTTCTTCTCTGATTTCTGTGGCTAAAACTTCCAAAACTATGTTGAATAATAGTGGTGAGAGTGGGCAACCTTGTCTTGTTCCTGATCTTAGTGGAAATGGTTTCAGTTTTTCACCAATTAGGATGATGTTGGCTGGGGGTTTGTCATATATGGCCTTTATTATGTTGATGAAAGTTCCCTCTATGCCTACTTTCTGGAGGGTTTTTATCATAAATGGGTGTTGAATTTTGTCAAAAACTTTCTCTGCATTTATTGAGATGATCATATGGTTTTTCTCCTTCAATTTTTTAATATGGTGTATCACATTGTTTGATTTGCGTATATTGAAGAATCCTTGCATTCCTGGGATTAACCCCAATTGGTCATGGTGTATGATCCGTTGAATGTGCTGTTGGATTCTGTTTGCTAGTATTTTGTTGAGGATTTTTGCATCTATGTTCATCAGTGATATTGGCCTGTAGTGTTCTCTCTTTGTGACATCTTTGATCTTTGTCCAGTTTTGGTATCAGGGTGATGGTGGCCTTGTAGAATGAGTTTGGGAGTGTTCCTCCCTCTGCTATATTTTGGAAGAGTTTGAGAAGGATAGGTGTTAGCTCTACTCTAGATGTTTGATAGAATTCGCTTTTGAAGCCATCTGGTCCTGGGCTTTTTTTTGTTGGAGGATTTTTAATCACAGTTTCAATTTCAGTGCTTGTGATTGGTCTGTTTATATTTTCTATTTCTTCCTGATTCAGTCTCGGAAGGTTGTGCTTTTCTAAGAATTTGTCCATATCTTCTGGGTTGTCCATTTTATTGGCATATAGTTGCTTGTAGTAATGTCTTATGATTCTTTGTATTTCTGCAGTGTCAGTTGTTACTTCTCCTTTTCCATTTCTAATTCTATTGATTTGAGTCTTCTCCTTTTTTTTCTTGATGAGTCTGGCTAATGGTTTATCAATTTTGTTTATCTTCTCAAAGAACCAGCCTTTAGTTTTATTGATCTTTGCTATCCTTTCCCTCATTTCTTTTTCATTTATTTCTGATCTGATCTTTATGATGTCTTTCCTTCCGCTAACTTTGAGGTTTTTTGTTTCTTCTTTCTCTAATTGCTTTAGGTGTAAGGTTAGGTTATTTGAGATGTTTCTTGTTTCTTATGGTAGGATTGTATTGCTATAAACTTCCCTCTTAGAACTGCTTTTGCTGCATCCCATACGTTTTGGGTTGTCGTGTCTCCATTGTCATTTGTTTCTAGGTATTTTTTGATTTCCTCTTTGATTTCTTCAGTGATCTCTTGGTTATTAAGTAGTGTGTTGTTTAGCCTCCATGTGTTTGTATTTTTTACAGATTTTTTTCCCTGTAATTGTTTTCTAGTCTCATAGATTTGTGGTTGGAAAAGATACTTGATACGATTTTAATTTTCTTTAATTTACCAAGGTTTGATTTGTGATCCAAGATATGATCTATCCTGGAGAATGTTCCATGAGCACCTGAGAAAGAAGTGTATTCTGTTGTTTTTGGATGGAATGTCCTATAAATATCACTGGAGTCCATTTGTTTAATGTATCATTTAAAGCTTGTGTTTCTTTATTTATTTTCATTTTGGATGATCTGTCCATTGGTTAAAGTGGGGTGTTAAAGTCCCCTAATCTGATTGTGTTCCTGTGGATTTCCTCTTTTATGGCTGTTAGTATTTGACTTATGTATTGAGGTGAGCTTCTGTGGAGTGCATAAATATTTACAATTCGTATATCTTCTTCTTGGATTGATCCCTTGATCATTATGTAGTGTCCTTCTTTGTCTCGTAATATTCTTTGTTTTAAAGAGTATTTCATCTGATATGAGAATTGCTACTCCAGCTTTCTTTTGATTTCCATTTGCATGGAACATCTTTTTCCATCCCCTCACTTTCAGCCTGTATGTGTCCTTAGGTCTGAAGTGGGTCTCTTATAGACAGCATATATATGGGTCTTGCTTTTGTATACATTCAACCAGTCTATGTCTTTTGGTTGGAGCATTTAATCCATTTACGTTTAAGGTAGTTATTGATATGTATGTTCGTATTACCATTTTCTTAATTGTTTTGGGTTTGTTACTGTAGGTCTTTTCCTTCTCTTGTTTTTCCTGCCTAGAGAAGTTCCTTTAGCATTTGGTGGTGTTTTGGTGGTGCTGAATTCTTTTAGCTTTTGCTTGTCTGTAAAGGTTTTAATTTCTCTGTCAAATCTGAATGAGATCCTTGCTGGGTAGAGTAATCTTGATTGCAGGTTTTTCTCCTTCATCACTTTCAATGTGTCCTGCCACTCCCTTCTGGCTTGCAGAGTTCCTGCTGAAAGGTCAGCTGTTAACCTTATGGGGATTCCCTTGTGTGTTATATGTTGTTTTTCCCTTGCTGCTTTTAATATTTTTTCTTTGTATTTAATTTTTGATAGTTTGATTAATATGTGTCTTGGCTCATGTGTTTCTCCTTTGGTTTATCCTGTATGGGACTCTGTGCTTCTTGGACTTGATTAACTATTTCCTTTCGCATATCAGGGAAGTTTTCAACTATAATCTCTTCAAATATTTTCTCAGACCCTTTCTTTTTCTGTTCTTCTTCTGGGACCCCTATAATTCGAATGTTGGTATGTTTAATGTTGTCTCTTAGGCTGTCTTCATCTCTTTTCATTCTTTTTTCTTTATTCTGCTCTGCAGTAGTTATTTCCACTCTTTTATCTTCCAGGTCACTTATCCGTTCTTCTGCCTCAGTTATTCTGCTATTGATCCCTTCTAGAGAATTTTAAATTTCATTTATTGTGTTGTTCATCTCTGTTTGTTTGCTCTTTAGTTCTTCTAGGTCCTTGTTAAGTGTTTCTTGTATTTTCTCCATTCTACTCCCAAGATTCTGGATCATGTTTACTATAATTATTCTGAATTCGTTTTCAGGTAGACTGCCTATTTCCTCTTAATTTGTTTTGTCTGGTGGGTTTTTGCCTAGCTCCTTCATCTGCTGTGTTTCTCTGTCTTCTCCTTTTGCTTAACTTACTGTGTTTGGGGTCTGCTTTTTGCAGGCTGCAGGTTTGTAGTTCCCGTTGTTTTTGGTGTCTGTCTCCAGTGGCTAAGGTTGGTTCAGTGGGTTGTGTAGGCTTCCTGGTGGAGGGGACTAGTGCCTGTGTTCTGGTGGATGAGGCTGGATCTTGTCTTTCTGGTGGGCAGGTCCACGTCTGGTGGTGTGTTTTGGGGTGTCTGTGGCCTTTTTATGATTTTAGGCAGCCTCTCTGCTGATGGATGGGGTTGTGTTCTTGTCTTGCTAGTTGTTTGGCATAGGGTGTCCAGCACTGTAGCTTGCTGGTCGTTAAATGGAGCTGGGTCTTGGCGTTGAGCTGGAGATATCTGGGAGATTTTCGCTGTTTGATGTTATGTGGAGCTGGGAGGTCTCTTGTGGACCAGTGTCCTGAACTTGGCTCTTCCACCTCAGAGACACAGCCCTGACACCTGGCTGGAGCACCAAGAGCCTTTCATGCACACAGCTCAGAATAAAAGGGAGAAAAAGTAGAAAGAAAGAAAGAAAGGAAGGGAGGGAGGGAGGGAGGGAGGGAGAAAGAAAAAGAAAAAAAGAAAGAAAGAAGATAAAATCAAGTAAAATAAAATAAAGTTATTAAAATAAGAAATAATTATTAAGAAAAAAATTTTTAAGTAAAAACAAAAAAAAAAAACAGAAAAATGGACAGACAGAATCCTAGGAGAAATGGTAAATGCAAAGCTATACAGGCAATATCACACACAGAAGCATACACATACACACTCACAAAAAGAGAAATAGGGAAAAAAAATATATATATCATTGTTCCCAAAGTCCACCTCCTCAATTTGGGATGATTTGTTGTCTATTCAGGTATTCCACAGATGCAGGGTACATCAAGTTGATTGTCGAGATTTAATCCGCTGCCCCAAGGCTGCTGGGAGAGATTTCCCTTTCTCTTCTTTGTTCACACAGCTCCCAGGGCTCAGCTTTGGATTTGGCACTGCCTCTGTGTGTAGGTCACCTTAGTGCGTCTGTTCTTCACTCAGGCAGGACGGGGTTAAAGGAGCAGCTGATTCGGGGGCTCTGGCTCACTCAGGCTGGGGGGGAGGAGAGGTATGGTGTGGGGGGCGAGCCTGCGGCGGCAGAGGCCAGTGTGACGTTGCACCAGCCTGAGGCGCGCCGTGCGTTCTCCCTGGGAAGTTGTCCCTGGATCCCGGGACCCTGGCAGTGGCGGGCTGCACAGGCTCCCGGGGGGGGAGGTGTGGATAGTGACTTGTGCTCACACACAGGCTTCTTTTTGGCGGCAGCAACAGCCTTAGCGTCCCATGCCTGTCTCTGGGGTCCGCGCTGATAGGCGCGGTTCCCAACCGTCTCTGGAGCTCCTTTAAGCAGCGCTCTGAATCCCCTCTCCTCGTGCACCAGGAAACAAAGAGGCGAGAAAAAGTCTCTTGTCTCTTCAGCAGCTCCAGACTTTTCCCGGACTGCCTCCCGGCTAGCCGTGGCGCACTAACCCCTTCAGGCTGTGTTCACGCTGCCAACCCCAGTCCTCTCCCTGGGATCTGACCTCCGAAGCCCGAGCCTCAGCTCCCAGACCCCGCCTGCCCCGGCGGGTGAGCAGACAAGTTTCTCGGGCTGGTGAGTGCTGGTTGGCACCGACCCTCTGTGCGGGAATCTCTTTGCTTTGCCCTTCGTACCCCTGTTGCTGTGCTCTCCTCTGTGGCTACGAAGTTCCCCCCCGTCCGCCGCTTGCAGTCTCTGCCCTCGAATGGGCTTCCTAGTGGGTGCAAACCTTTCCTCCTTCACAGCTCCCTCTCACTGGTGCCGGTCCCATCCCTATCTTTTTTTTTTTTTGCGGTACGTGGGCCTCTCACTGCCATGGCCTCTCCCGTTGCGGAGCACAGGCTCTGGACGCGCAGGCTCAGCGGCCATGGCTCACGGGCCCAGCCGCTCCGCGGCATGTGGGATCCTCCCGGACCAGGGCACGAACCCGTGTCCCCTGCATCAGCAGGCGGACTCTCAACCACTGTGCCACCAGGGAAGCTCCCGTCCCTATTCTTTGTCTCTGTTTTTTCTTTTTTCTTTTACCCTACCCAGGTAGGGTAAGTTTCTTGCCCCTGGGGAGTTTCTTGCCTTCTGGGAGGTCTGAGGTCTTCTGCCAGCGTTCAGTAGGTGTTCTGTAGGAGCTGTTCCACCTGTAGATGTATTTCTGATGTATTTGTGGGGAGGAAGGTGATCTTCAAGGCTTACTCTTCCGCCATCTTGAAGCTCCTCAATAATTCTATTCTTGAGTATAAAAGTGGCACAATAGTGTGTTAAGCAGGAATAAATGTGAAAATGTCTCATGATAGAGTTGTCAATAACCGGCAGTCTTAAAGACTTCTTTTTTTCTATATTTTAAATCTGTCTATATCTTGGGATAAAGGTGATATGTTTTATTGTAGAAAATTTGTAAAATACAGAAAAAAACCCCAGAAAAGTTATCTATAGTCTCACAAAAAAGGTAAATACTTGGACAATTTTGAGGTGGCTTCAGCAGTATAATTATACCATTTGCTTCTCTTTGATCAAACCAACAAATGAATATTCTCATATAGTATCTGCTTTATTACTGGGAAAGTTGGACTGAAGATATATGGTTTGGATCTGAGGTTAGAGTGAGCCATTCTGTTCCCCACCTCCAACCTGACATAAGTGAGGAAGTTGGGTCTGCAGAGCTATTCACCCCTCCAGCCTCATGGATGGGGCAGCCTTCGGTACAGCACAGTGGCTGGTAGAATAAGTTGCCAAAGAAAGGTGAGTCTCCATGCCAGCCTTTTGGAGGTAAAAGTACTACATAAGAGTAGGAGCAGAAGAGACCTTGCTCTGCTTGAGGGAAGATAGGGTCCAGAGAGAGATCCAAAAGACGGTGGGTTATCAGTGTGGATATCTGTGGGTATCCAAAAGACTGTGGGTATCTCTCACCATGAGTTATGTCATTCCTTCTCAATGGGGATGTTCAGGTAAGGGATGGCGGGAAGGGCTCCTTATTATTTCTCTAAGGGGAAAGTAGAAGTTAATAAGTTTATATTATTAAGGGAAATTATTAGTTTTGTGTATTGCATTGATTAAGTCAGAGAGAGAAAGAGAGGGCTCATTCATTCATTTATTCCCAAGTATTTATTGAGCATCTATTACTTTTCAGGCACCATTCTAGGCCTTGAGGTTATACAGCAATGAATGAAATAGGCAAAATATTTTTTTTTCATGAAGCATACATCTGTGGAGAGATAATAAACAAGCCAATAAATGAATATATAATTGTTGTGTGCTTTATTTATTTGTATATTTATGTATACTTATATATTTATACATATTATATAATATGGTGCTATAAAAAATATAAAGAAGAATAAAGGGATAGAATGTGATGGATAGCGCTACTTTAGGTAGAGTGGGTAGGAAAATACTCTGTTTGGGTGACATTTGAACAGAGACTTGAATGAAGTAAGGGAATGACTCATGCAGATAAGGGGGAAGAAAATTCTAGGCACAGGGAAGGACTGGGAAACATTCTCTGAGGGGCAGCCTGCTGGGCGTTCTGAAGAGCAGTGGGGAGGTTCGTGTGACTGGAGTGGGATGAGCAAGGAGGAGAGAATAGGAGATGTGGTTAGATGGGCAGCTGGGACCAGGTTATGTTTAGGAGCACATGGGTCAAAGTAAGGTGTCTGGATTTTATTCTAGGTGACATGGGGAGCCATTGGAGGGTTTTAAGCAGAGGACTGACAGAATGTGATGTCCTTTTTAAACGTGATCCATCTGGCAGACACATGTGGAGCATAAGAGCTACCAGTCGGTGCTGGTTTTGACTAGGGTGGTAGCAGGGCAGGTGATTGAGAACTGGTGGGTGTTCCGAATTTGTAGATGGACTAAGTGTCATTTTCTGAGATGCTGAACACGGGAGGAAGAGTACTTTTGGAAGGGAGCTAGTTACTAAGAGTTGAATTTTGGTTGTTGAGACGTCTATTCAGATAATGAAGTAGAGATTTCCACAGGCAGAAGGGAGAAAGGTCGATGTTGAAGAGAGAATTTTCAAGGTGATTTACATAGAGAGATGATGTCTAAAGCTGTGGAAATTGTTGACATCACCCAGGGGGTGGGTGTAAGGTTAGCAAAGAGGTGTGAGGCCTGAGGCGGCGGGGCAGGGGGGGGTGGGAGGGGGCATGCCAAAGCCTAGAGAATGGGGAGGGAAGGATAATTAGCGAAGGAGACTGAGCAGGTCAGCCAGTGAATTAGAGGAAAACAAACCAGGACAGTGTGATATCCTGGATTCAGAAAGGTGAAGTCTCCTCATGACCATAGTTAACAGAGTGGTGGGGGATTTACTTTTAGCTGTTTGTTATGTATTATATATAACATACAAAACATGCAAGTGTTTTACGTATGTATGTATACATATATATGTATAAATTTTAATGTGTTAAAGTAGAAGGAAAAACTATGTAAATGCTGAATTTAGAGGAAACACAGAAAAGATCTTAGGTATTTTAAAAGCATTGAACATCTCTATTATTATTAATTAAAATAATTATTAGTGTATTGTGCCACAAACACTTCTGGTGGCCCTTTTTCCACTTAGTTGCAGAGAATGTCATCAGAAAAGAGAAACACTATCTAGCAGAGATGGTCAGACCCGCTCAACTCACCGTCTCCCATTTTAGTGAAAAGGTAAGTGTAATGCTGATTATCTGGATCCCATTTCTTCTGCAGAGTATCTCCTCTACATAGGAGGCACAAAGCACCCTCATCCCATGACTTCTAGAAAAGAAAGTGCAAACTCCTCTTAACCTGAGTCGGTGTTAAAGGTCAAACCTGTGTCTTGAAATTTTTTTGTTATTGCCTGGTCATTTTTATGTTTCTCTATGACCCTCTTAATGTTTTTAAAGTGACAGTGAGCTTTTATGCTGTCATAGATGATGTCAGGCATCTACCTAAAGACTTCTTTTGTAGGGGAAAAAACAATTAGGATGAACATTGAAAAGGAGCTTTGAAGACACAGTAAAGGTGGAAGTAAGAGGAAAAAGTAAAATTCAAAGCACTGGTTTAAAACTTTATTCTGTAAGAAACCTAGGGTTCTGTGCAGCCATCTGAGGAACTTCTAACTTGGAGGGCTCTCTACGGGGACCCCTATCTACAGAGCAGAACCAGAACAGTGTATTTCTCTGGGTTCTGCTTAAGACTTTGTTTCAAAAAAGCATTATGCCTCTGAAAAAATATTTGACCACCTTTATTTAGGGTAATCCAGTGAGAAATGTGAATCCCAAATCGAACACTGTGGGCTTGATAGGGTTGTGGCATCCGTCTGACGGGCAGCTATGGCACAAGAAGCCAGCTGTGCTAGGCAGTTGAGGCCTGGTTTAGGGGCTACTGCAGGGGAGACCAAGAAAGTGGCAGAAAAAGAGTGTGTTTATGTAGTCTGCTCCACTAGGTGGTGCTGTTTTAATTTCTCTGTTTAATTTTAGGTCTTCAGCTCTGTAAATGCTGTCCTTGATCTTTCTGTTTTTCGGAGTGAAATTGGTCTGAGAAGTCTGGTAATGGACCTGAAAAGGGAAATCCCAGCTTTATGCTTCAGTCCTTTGGAAGCCAATGGAAGAATCTCTGTTCAAGGATCATTTCTGGCTATCAAGAAGCTCAAAGAGTCTTTGCTATTAAAAGCAAGTTCTCTTTTAGAAAAAAACAGGAATAGACAGAGCCCCAGAGAGGGTACATGGAAAAGTAGTCACTCTTTAAAGCCACCCAGGTCCTCAACACCTGAGACTATGAGAAGAGGAGAAAGGCTTGTTCTCGACACAGATATTTTCCTTTACCTGAAAAAGACGAGCGGATTTTATGAAAGCACACTGAAAAAATTTCATGCTCTATGTCAAGAGACAGTGGATGGTGAAATTACCACACTTTGTATAAGGAATGCTCAAGGTGGTTCTCAGCCAAACAATGAAAAACAGGTGAAAGAGCTCATTGAGAAATATTCACATGCTCTTCACTTCGAGCTTAGAAAGGAGACATTTATTTTGGAAGGAAAGGAAAATAGAGAGAAAAGAAATATTAAGCTGGCATGTAAGCAACTAAGTTCAAGGTACCTTCAGGTTCTGGTTAATTTTTATCATACGCACATTGACATTATAGGATCTTCTTCTGACACGTACTTGTTTAAAAAAGAGGTCATGAAATTAATAAGGCAGAAAGTTAGGTAATAAAATCCTCAGCAATAGTAATAAGAATGGCTGCTGCCTTCCCTTACTGAGCAGTGGTGATGTCATGAGTGATCCCAGCTTTACAGACATTATCTCATTTAATTCTTTTTTTTTTTTTTTTTTTGGCTGCACCGCACAGCTTGCGGGATCTTAGTTTCCCAACCAGGGATCAAACCTGGGTCCCCTGCCGTGAAAGTGTGGAGTCCTAACCACTGGATGCCAGGGAATTCCCTATCTCATTTAATTCTTGTGAACATCTTTCATCACAGGCATTTCCATCCTCATGTTATAGGGGAAGAAACTAGGATTTGAATAGGTGAAAACACTTGTCTGAAGTTATCTACCTGCCCATCAGCAGGAGTTAAACCCAAAGATAATATCTAAGGTATAAAACTTCAAAAATTATAAAACTAAATTTAAAGAAACTTCACTTTCTCTGCAACCCCAAATTCTTAGAAAAAAGAGGTAGCCTTCATTCTAACATATAAGAAGTTTGGATGATTATTATGCCATTGGCAATTTCTTAACATTTACAAAATTTGCGTTTACTCCAAATAGAATTAGAATCCTAGCAAAACTCACTTGAGAAGCTACTTACATGGTATTTCTGATGCAGGTAGTCATTACTTGACCAAATCCCATACTGTATAAGGCTACTGGACATGCAGAACATTTTTACTGCTCCTTACTTAGCCTAAGTACTTACATAAAATGTTGGTTCTCCTGTTGGAATTATGAAGGGAGTATAGTGTCTATTTTATAATTGTATTGTAAAATTAATAGCATTTCAGGAATAAGATCATGGATAATAAGAATAATAGCAAACACTTACTTGCTAGGCATAATTTTAAGTGTATTACATATCTTTACTCATTCAGTCCTGACAGCAGCCCTGTGAGGTAGGTGCTATCTTTATCCCCCTTTCACACATGAGGAAACTGGTGCCTAGTGATGTAATATAACTTGCCCATGGCTCTGATTACCGAACGGTGCTTCTCCCTTTTGTAGTCTCTCACAATTCTACTTAAACAATTGAGAAATGTTTCCTTAAAGATGACAGAAGGATTTGAAAATTCTTTACTGAAGGGTAGCCAGAGCTTGTAAGTCATTTGGTTGTCTGTGACTGACCTGCATTTAACTTAGCATTAAGCCAATTTTAAGTACCGGGGACACTGCAGAGACCCTCCCAGGATAATAAAATGATACATCTTGCTCATCTCAAAGTAAACAAACATGGTTACGATGATTTGAACTGTTTATATCAGTAGAAAAGCATAAGAAAAATCTATATGCTTTCATTTTTCTTAGCTACCTAAATCCCAAATATGTAAATGATTTCTATTTCTTTAAATATGTTATTTCATTTCTGTATGGCTAAACTTTTTGCATGGGAAAATTCTCTTTATATGAAGTGTCCAATAAGGTATCTTTAAAAAGGTGTTTGACTTTCATTTTGCTTCTAAGGGTTTGTCTCAGTCTGGGTCCAGTCGGGAGAGAGAAGGCACACAGTAATTTGAACAGGGAAACTTTAATATAAAGAATTATTAACTATGACGGGATTGGAATAATGAGGGATTGGCTCATAAACAGAGAAAACTCTACCAGATAATAGGAGTAACAGATATAAGGAGTAGTTTAGACAGAGCACCCAGGGAAAACCTCCCCCACCCACCCTACAGCTCCGAACTTAGATCCAGACTTTGCCATAGGGTTTGTGCCAGGGAATCTTGCTGGAGATCCATCCTCTAGGGTACTGGAGGAATCTGTTTAGAAGGTGTCTCTCCAGCGACCCTCCATTACAACATGCCTGAGGGGATTTCTGGGGGGAGCTGCTGGTGGCCAGGTGCCGCTGGCCATTTGGTACTATGGGTGCTCAGTGCTGGGGAGGCCTTGGGTTTGGGCGTTGGACACTGGGGCAGCTGCCCATGCTGCACGAGCCTAATGCTGGAGAAGCTGCGTATGGGGGACCCTTCCTCTGCCGGGGACCTCGATTCTGAGGAGCCTGCCACTTCAGTTCCACACTGAAGGAGGAACAAGGCTCTTTCCTCCTGCAGTGCCTCTCCAGCGCCCTCTACTGAGAAAGCTTAATATCTTGCCAGCTACAAAGGAAGGATAAAGGGCCCAATTTGTTTTTACTGAGTAGGCATATAGGATGAATTTATAGCTGAGTCAATAAATTGATAACTGGCAGTTATATTTGATACCTACCAAGGCTTTCATTATTACCACAAATTTAATACCAATAGAATAGTCTTTCAGGGACTTCCTTGGTGGCGCAGTGGTTAAGAATCCACCTGCCGGGCTTCCCTGGTGGCGCAGTGGTTGAGAGTTTGCCTGCCGATGTAGGGGACACGGGTTCGTGCCCCGGTCCGGGAAGATCCCACATGCCATGGAGCGGCTGGGCCTGTGAGCCATGGCCGCTGAGCCTGCGCGTCCGGAGCCTGTGCTCCGCAACGGCAGAGGCCACAATAGTGAGGCCCGCGTACAGCAAAAAAAAAAAAAAAAAAAGAATCCACCTGCCAATGCCGGGGACACAGGTTCGACCCCTGGTCCGGGAAGATCCTACGTGCTGCGGAGCAACTAAGCCCGTGTGCCACAACTACTGAGCCTGCGCTCTAGAGCCTGTGAGCCACAACTACTGAGCCTGTGTGCCACAGCTATTGAAGCCCGCGCGCCTAGAGCCCGTGTTCTGCAACAAGAGAAGTCACCGCAATGAGAAGCCCTCACACTGCAACAAAGAGTAGCCCCTCCTCACCGCAACTAGAGAAAGCTCGCACAAAGTAACGAAGACCCAACGCAGTCAAAAATAAATAAATAAATAAATAAATGAAAAAAAAATCCTATTAAAAAAATAGTCTTTCAACAAAGAGCTGGATCAGAATACTGAGGCTCATTCCTTGACTGGATAGACACTGAATGCTAATTGGTTTATGGGTATAAATATAGCATCTTCTGCTTGAGAAGATTATGTAATTCAGGTGTTTTACATATTGCTGTCCATTTTAGAGTTCATTTAACAGCACTGTCCTTATAATATGCTAGTCATGTAACCAATTTCTATCCTTAATAAAAACTGACATTTTAATTTTCAAAATGGTAGTAATGATTTTTATTAAAATTTGTTTTTGAAGGTTGCTGATGCTCAGGAAGATGATGTGAATTCTATCCTGTTCTAGCCTAAATCCTGTTGTGTGTCTGCCATTGGGAGAAAAATGTATCATTTAACTAGATAATAAGTTGGTACTTTTCAAAGAGGTTGCAGATGGTTAAGAAAGCCATTCTCAAGTTAAAAGAGAAGATGTGGGAGTTTCAGCTTATGATGAAAAAGAAGAGTGGGAGAAAGTGTGGGAGAAAGGAGAGGCATTTTGAGTATGAAACTCATTCAGGGATTTTTGTTGAGCTCATCCTCTGGGTTCTGGAGACAACAGTGGGATGTAAGACAGAAATGTTCAGTGACTCCTTAGAAGTTACTGCCTAGTCTGGCAGAGAAGGCAGGCAAACAAGCCATTACAATAGTGCTTGCTATAGAAGTACCTGGGGTAGGGTTGGAGGGTCATTTCTTACCTGGGATATATTAGTCATTTCAATATTATCAGCATGAGCCTCAGAAAAAGACGGTAAGCATGAATTAAAGTTTTATTTACATTATTATTAAGGAGTAAACTAGCAGAAGGACAAAACTCGTTCAAAGAGAAAGTAAGAAGTGAAATTAAAAAGTCAATAGGGGGCTTCCTTGGTGGCGCAGTGGTTGAGAGTCTGCCTGCCGATGCAGGGGACACGGGTTTGTACCCCGGTCCGGGAAGATCCCACATGCCGCGGAGTGGCTGGGCCCGTGAGCCATGGCCACTGGGTCTGCGCGTCCGGAGCCTGTGCTCCGCAACGGGAGAGGCCACAACAGTGAGAGGCCCGCGTACCGCAAAACAAACAACAACAACAACAACAACAACAAAAAAGTCAATAGGAAAATGCATGTTAGTAAAAATTGCTAAATTAGAAACAAAACTTGTCGGTGTTACAAAACTGATTTGGAAGGTTATTTTCTCTGCTAGACAGAAAAAATAATCACACTTTATCGTTTTTTTAAGAAGTTAAACTTATAATTTTACAGAGTTGTAAAATGTCATTGCCCTTATCAACCGTGATATTAAGTGAAACGAACTTACATTCCTCAAAAGAGATGACCCACAAGTGGGCTTATTAGAGCTTGTCCAGCAGGGCATTAAAAGGTCACAAAATTATTTTTTGCCTTACTTCTGTGTTTTGAGTAATTTTCTTTAACAAGTGCAAGAAGAAGCTCCCAGAGGCTGAGAGCCTGTGGATGGGTTAGTCCAATGATGGGATGAAAAGGCAGGACAGCTCTTGGTTTGGCAGATGAATGCCAAGTTTAGGGATGGCTGAATTTTGATAGCTTAGTTTTTACAACTTTAAACTGAGGGACAAGATTGCTTGATTCCTCAGTAGAAGACTCACACATATAAAGGTGTAAAGGGAAGGAAACGTCAAATTTGCCTTGTGAATTTCTCCATATAAACCATGTTAGCGACAATGTATGGAGTTTCCCAAAGATAGTAATTTAAGGAATGTAACTATCCTGCCAAGATTTCACTACTCTAGGATCATTTCCTGGTATAAATACTGGCCTAGGAAACTCGTGTGGGCGCTCTTCCATATTCGCCACTCACCCCTTCTCTCCCATCTTTTACCTCTTCCAAACTGAGGGATTCTGAGAAAGTTCCTCACTCCTCTAGCTTCAGTGTTCTCAGCTGTAACCTGAAAATAATACCTATTTTGCAGGGTTGTTGTGAGTTTTAGAAAACATGTTACATAACAGATGTTCAAGAATAGTAGCTATAATCTTAAGAATTGGTAATACCAACACCCCAAGAAAAGCTCCCTCTGCTTGGAATGCCTCATCTCAGAGCTGGCACCAGTATGTCATCCATGCTGAAGAGCAGAGTGGCTCTGGGCTCCTTCCTCTTCTTTCCATTTATATGGCCACAACCTTAGACCAGGCCTCTGTAATTTCTTGTCCGGTTTAGTGGGTTAAATAGTATTCCCTCAATATTCATGTCTTCCTGGAACCTCAGAATGTGACTTTATTTGGAAATAGGGTCTTTGCAGATGTGGTTAGTTAAGAGTGATGCCCTAACCCGATGACTCGTGTCCTTATAAGAAAGGGAGAGGATGCAGAAACTCAGAGAAAACGAGGAGTAAGTTCATGTGATGACAAAGGCAGAGGGTGGAGTGATATAGCTACAAGCCTAGGAAGGCCAAGGATGGCAGGGAGCCACTAGGAACTGAAAGAGGCAAGGAAGAATTCTTCCCTGGAGTCTTCAAATGGAGTGTGATCCTGTCAACACTTTGATCTTAGACTTCCAGCCTCCAGAACTGTGAGAGAATAAACTTCTGTTGTTTTAAGCCACCAACTTCGTGGTAATTTGTGATGGCAGCCCTAGGAAACCAATACACATGGCTTTCCTTCAAAAAATTCCTGCAACCCCCGATCCTTGCAGCTGGCTCTGTGTGGGATCCTGTTGTATGCGCTATAACACCTTCTCTGTGACAGCATTTCACAGTACTTTTTGTTGGTTTCTTGTCTTCCTTTCCCACTACATAGTGGTTTCCATGAGGACAGGAATTTTGTCTTTTTTCTACTGTATTTATCCCCTGTTTATAAGAGTGCCTGGCACAAAGTAGGCATTCCATAAATATTTATGAAATATAAGAACAATTTTTGTGTTAGCCACAGAATTTAGTATAGGGTTTTATACTGAAATAAGTGTCTTATAAACGTGTGTTCATTGGAATTTTCTGTCTTTTGATATAGTCTTCCCACTTGCCAACATCATAAAACTAATACTAATCTCTTACCATCTCTTCAGGATGTGTCCTCATTTCTTACTTGTATCATTTCCTCCAATCTAGGAAATTCTGTCAAGACCAACTCAAGCAGGTTGGCCAGTTACTGCCCTGGCAGGAAGTCCCTGGGCATGTTCCCTAATTCCCTCCATTTGCCTAGTTCCTGACTAGGTTTCACCAGTGAGACAAAAGTCTCTTGTGACTTAATTTGAAAGTTATGAAGATTCATGGGGTCTGTCCATGCTGGTATCTGGTTGTTGTCAGCTTTAGCAGCTCACTGGAGAATTCTCAATGTCTATAAGCTGTCTACTCATTAATGCTTGAGATAGTAAAGCATTTAATTAGAAGACAATACTATATAGCATGCATAAGGTTGTTAAGACCATCCTTCAGTTAACAAATTTCTGAGAAAAGCAATAGGAGTAGAATATACCTCCTTTTGATTATCTGTGAAATTTAGTGCTAGAGGAAATTAGTCTAACAAATATTTTACTGACTCAGATATTATAAGGGGATTAACTTAAAAAGTAGGGACTTTTAGGGAGTGGGTGGGAAGAGGGATATAGAATATAAAGGTTCTTTTTGTTGTTGGAGAAACTTGTTTAAAATAAATAAGTGATTTCATGAGGGGAATAGAAAGATAAAATGTAAAAATGGTAGCGTTTTCGAGGGATGTGTATGAAGATTGGGAGGAGCAGCTTGAAGACAGATGTTTATGGGCTAACTGTTTAAGGTTTATCAAAAATGTCAGCCAAAGTAGACAGCTCACGCCCCTTCTTTCTCCCTGGCAAGGTTCCTCTTAGACTGAAAACCTCACAGTTTCCTTCCCTCACCAAGCATTTTGGATTCTATCTCCATATCATCCTTTGTATTTGTTTCCTCTTTTCCATTCTCAATGACACTGCTGTAATGAGCTCATACCTAAGCTGTTGCAATATTCTCCTAACAGGCCTTCCTGGCTCTGCCCTTCCCACCCCCATGCCCTCAATCCGCCTTATATGCCACCACCAGATTAATGTGACTGTAGCGATTAGTGAAATTTGGGAGGCTTCTGCTGTCTGGCTGGTGTTGTCCTACCCTGAAATTTCATTGCAACATTTAATCTTAGGTTCTCCTTATCCCTTTATAGCATGTGTTTTCTGATAGGTATACACTACTCATGCTCATAAAAGTTAAGTGTTTTGTCATATATTAACTCATATTCTTTTTTTTAATGTCTAATATTTTTTTTCTTTTCTTTTTTTTTAAGTTTTTCTTTTCTTTTTTTTAAGTTTTTCTTTTCTTTTTTTTAAGTTTTTCTTTTCTTTTTTTTAAGCTAGCGCTAGTAAGCATAACTTACTTATAGGTAGTATTAGGGGAACCACTGACTGAAACCGTCTGTCCTGGCCAGGCACCACAGTAACCACTTGCATGAGTTATCTTACAATAGGAGGTCCTGGTAAGGAACAGGAACTAGCAAGCTACCACCACCCAGAATAATTTGGGAAAGGTCAAAAGGAGAGAGGAGATGCCAGTCCATATGTCCTACCAACCTCCCAGAATCCTTCTCGCTGGAATCCATTTTGGCTGTGTGATGCATGCACCACCAGGAAGGACCCTGAGTCAGAGTGATCGGCCAGAGATAAGCCGGAAACTAAGGCAGTTACCATAAAACCTGAGACTGTGAACCACGTGGCAGAGCATTTCTCCTGGGTTCCCTTATTCTGCTGCTCTCCACCCGGGTGCCCCTTCCCAATAAAGCCCCTTGCTTTGTCAGCATGTGTGTCTCTTTGGACAATTCATTTCCGAGTGTTAGGCAAGAGCCCACTCTCGGACCCTGGAAGGGGTCCCCCTTCTTGCAACAGTAGCACTATGTCAGAAGAACACTGCCTATGTGGTAGTCAAATGGCATAGAGATTGAGAGCATGGGTTTTGCAGCTTGATGGGTCTAAGATTGAATTTTAGCAACACTACTTACTGACTTGTGACTCTGGGCCTTCAGTTTCCACATCTATAAAATGGGAATAATAACTGACCCAATAAGATTTTGTGACAATACGATGAAGTTCCCAGCCCAGGGCTTGGCCCCCCGCAGCAAATCGAAGCCATTTCTGTCACTCCTGTCAATCAGAGGAGAGAACTTGCAGTGGTTCAGACTAAATACAGTAAGATGACTTAAAAAGTATTCCTTATATTTGCTCTTGTTTCAGGCCTTAATCTATAATAGGAGGAACATGGGAAGGAAGACACTGCTTGATGTTAAAAAACGTCTTTTATAAAAGAGAATGCCCTCCAAAGTGGTCTCCCCATAGGTACGGAGGTATAAGTGAAGCAGGCTTCATTGTTTCACAGCGTAATCTTGGGAGGGAATATCAGAATGTCTCAATATTTTTCATGCCCCGGGGGGGAAGAGGAAGTGGCTTCTGTTCGCCAGAAGACAGTAGGTGAGGGCTGAGCTCTGGCTTTTTTATGTTAAGGGATGCGACTTTCAGTAGCTTTTAGCCTCCAGGAGCCTGGACCAGCTAATAGATTCCTGTAGTTTTCAAATATCCCCTTAATTTTTTTGCAAGGGTGGGGGTGGAGGTGGGGTGGAGGTGTGGGAGGTGTGGGTGTGGGCAGGCGTGGGGGCACTGGGAGAGGGAGTACTGGAGTGCACACCTGCAGTTAGTTGTATGTCATCAACCACTACACCTGGGAAACTGCTTTAAACCCTTTTAACTGATCTATACTGTTTCATCACATTGGGGTATAAGATTAGACTCTTAAAATATTTAAATGAATGACTCCAATACTTATTTTTTTTCCCACAGTGAGAAGGCCTTTCTTCTTTTTCTGGGGTCCTCTCTGTCTCTGATTCTAAAATGCCAGGAGAGTCAGACTTGAAGGAAAGACAACTGGTAAGCCCGCCCAGTTTGCCAGAGGAATTCATCCTGGTTAACAAGTTGTCCCAAGTGGTCTGTCATTTCAGTATGTCATCCTAAATAGGTAAATTGAGGCAAGTTCACATCACCAGAAACTGAATTTTTACAGGAATAACCGAGAGAAATTGCAATTCGGGAAATGCATTTTATATAGCAAGTACGTTGAGGATTTAGGGCTGGCTGTTATCTATGGGCAAGTAATCAGAGTTCAAGCAGTGAATTAGTTGGCCTGAAGTCGGGGAGAGATTCTTGGCGGATGCTCACTGGTCAGCAGGTAACTCCCCATCTCCTGTCAATCAGGCATTGATGGGAAATCAGTCTCAGTTCATTGGTTCCGTTCTTCCGAGGGCGCATGCGTGAGAGCCGCCATTTCTTCTCCTCCGAGTCCGCTTTTGACTGACGTCGTTTCACAAGTGCGGTCCTTGTCCTCAAGGTGGTCAAGCCCAGTGCCCATCACTGTACCGGTAGTAGTTTCTGCAGGTGAAGAAAGCAGCCTGGCAGGTGTCATACGCGGTCTTCACCAAGATCTTCACGACGCGCCAAGGTAGGCCGCCTCCTGGGGAGTTGCTTCTTTAGGGACGGAGCTCGCTCCTCTCACACAGAGGCGGTTGTCATTATTCTTGGAGTCTGTATTTACAAATTTATCTACGCTGTAAAATTTATCTGTAAGCCCCATTCCCAGACATGCGCGAAAGCTCACAAAAGTCGCCTGACAGGCATGTACCCAGCTGAGGGGGAACAAGGTGACGCGCTAGCTTCCTATTTCAGCTCTGTCACTGTCGGCACGTGTTGTTTACACGGTAGTTAGTGCCATGTTTTTCACATGTCTGTGCTTTTTGGGGGGCGATTTTGCCTTTTAAAGTGGCCCCGGTGGAGAGCTGCAGTACTACTGTCTAGTGTGGGTTAAGTTTGAGAAGGCTGCCATGGGCTTTACCAGAAGAGACGTGTGGTAATAAACTTATTTCAGGCAGGACTTAGAGAGCTGTTGGACATGAGTTCAGTGTTAATGAATCAACAACAGTTATTAAATAAGGCACCTTTCAGCAGAAGCACACATAAAACAAGGTTATGGGGCTTCCCTGGTGGCGCAGTGGTTGAGAGTCCGCCTGCCGATGCAGGGGACGTGGGTTCGTGCCCCGGTCCGGGAAGATCCCACATGCCGCGGAGCGGCTGGGCCCGTGAGCCATGGCCACTGAGCCTGCGCGTCCGGAGCCTGTGCTACGCAACGGGAGAGGCCACAGCAGTGAGAGGTCCGCGTACCACAAAAAAACCCCAAAGAAACAAAAAAAACAAGGTTATGTATTGATGGGTTTACGGAAATGCTGAGACCAGAGGCTTGCAGGAATCTAACTCTGTATTTGCCTAGAAGTGATGGCTCAGTCCCATCATCTGTTTCAGTGTTCACCAAAACTTGATAGGACAAAACTACCCTCGATCATGAGAATCGGCAGTCGGGACAGCTGTTTCTCTAAGATGTGCCCATGGTGCCAGGAAGAGGAGTCAGAAGTGGTCCTTCTGTAAGACCTGTGGAAGGACCAGACTCTCCTAGGTTCCACATGGGTCAGCCCTGACCCTCTTGCTGTTCTTCATCGGGGTGGAATCCACACGGGGGCTGTGTCTTCCTTGTCACTGCCACTAGCTGGGGTGGGGCAGTGAGGGTGTGGCCTAGGGCAGGAGGGTAATCCAGAGATGTGACAGTGCAACTCACCTTCGCCTCTGTGGGCAGCCTTCCACCAGCCCCACTCCCGTGTCTCTCCTTTGAACTCAGCTGTGGAGAAAATTCCTCTTTCTGGCCTCAGAATGAATTGTAGTGGGAATATCTACTGTCTTTGCTGTCATCCCCCCAACGTGTAATTGCAAAAATAAAACAAACAGACACTCATCCATTTCCTAAGATCTGAGCTACCCAGTTGAAGCCAAGGTCACCCTGATAGGGAGTGATGTAAACACTAAAAACAGTTATCCATTGGTCCTGTTTCTATCTTTGCTAGAATAAAACCTGAGGCTTCAGTGGAGAGTGAGAAATAAATCAACATTGCCTGCAGTCAAGTCAGGTTTGAGCTGGGCTGGAGACTGAATTCATGTTTAATCAAAATTATATTGGATTTTGTTGTTGAACCTTAGCTTTTTGTAAAGAATTTGAAGGTGGCAGTGTTTTCCTAAATTTGGCATTCTCTTGACACAGTTGAAAAGATTTCTCACATGTGTAAGAGACCAGTCTTGAATAGCTAAGTTACTACTACCCTGAGAATTTCTATATGAGGGACTTTGGGGGTGTTTGCCTGGTATTCAAGAGATGGGGTATAATTTATACCCTGCCTCCTTTTCACTTTAATTCAGCTTTACTTTCTTCTTTCAGGAATGCATTTTTAAAAATGGCTTGTGGCAGAACAATGACAATTTTTAAACATAAATAAACAAAAATATCTTTAAAGCTTAGCATTTTGGCAGATGAATGCATGCCTATCCATATACTTACTCATAGGTGTGAAAATTATTCAAGGCAAACAAGTCTTACTTGATTAGGTGTATCTTTTCTTACCCTTTTTTAAATTTTTTCTGAGACATGCATATCTTTTAGTGTTAGTCTCCTGCTGTTTTTTTTCTCCTTTATTTTATTTTATTTTAACATCTTTATTGGAGTATAATTACTCTACAATGGTACATTAGTTTCTGTTGTATAACAAAGTGAATCAGGTATACATAAACATATATCCCCATCTCTCCTCCCTCTTGCGTCTCCCTCACACCCTCCCTATCCCACCCCTCTAGGTGGACCCAAAGCACCAAGCTGATCTCCCTGTGCCATGCAGCTGCTTCCCACTAGCTAGCTATTTTACATTTGGTAGTGTATATGTCCATGCCACTCTCTCACTTCTTTTTTTTTTAAAATATCAATTATAACACTTTGTATAATCAATTATTATTTAAAATATATTAATTTAGCATATGTTGATTATATATAATAGTGTCTGTACCTCTCCCGGTGCTGCCTGGTGCTATCTTCCAGTTTTAAGGATTGTTATAATCAGTTTTTCTTTCATTGTATCTCTCTCTTCTGTTCTATCTTTCATCATCCTATGCAATGACAAAAAGAACTGTAAGACATTGGAATTGCTTTTAGAGAAACCCCTGTGTACCCTCCAAATATAGTAATGTATAGAAAGAAACAATAGCAGTTTGAAATAAAGGTGCTATTAAAACAATAGGGGGATCCCGGAGGAGTGGGAGAGGAGCAGAGGGCCATTGCCCTGCCCACTCGAGCCCAGGAAGCCTTTTGAGCTCCCAGGCCGGACCCCTGACCTCCAAAGCCGCCTACAGGCCACGTGGGTCCTTGAGGGCATAGGAAGGAGGCTGAGAGGAAAACAGGAGGAGCGGAGGGCGATTGCCCTGCCCATTCGAGCCCAGGAAGCCTGCTGAGCTCCCAGGCCTGTGTTGAGCCCTCCAAGGCCACTCCCCTCAGCCGAATTGGCCCGGGGGTGGGTGGGGGGCATAGGAGAGAAGTCGGGGAGATTAGGAGAGGCAGGTGGGAGGGGCCCTCCCAGACTGGAGGAGCAAGAGAGGAGATGAGGGTGTTTGCCCTCCCCACTTGAGCCCAGGAAGCCTGCTGGGCTCCTAGGTGAGATCCCCTGCCCTCTGAGACAGGAGTGGGGGGCACGCCTGTGCCCCTCTGTTCCTTGAGCCTAAGCCCCACCCCCCACAGCCCCCAGGCCCTTTTCGAGCCCCATGAGTCCTGAGCATAGGTGCCGCCCACTGCCCAAACCTCGCCCTTGCTTAGGCCCCACCCTCCACAGCCAAGGCCTTTTCCCCCACCCTCTTTTTTTTCTTTTTCCTCCTCTTCTCTTTTACTGTTGTGGTACTGATGTACCATCCAGTTGTTGATTCATCTATATTTTTATTTTTACATTCTTTCTAACATATCTGTAAGTTTCCAAGTCTAATTTTATTTTATTATTATTATTTTTTACATCTTTATTGGAGTATAATTGCTTTACAAGGGTGTGTTAGTTTCTGCTTTATAACAAAGTGAATCAGTTATACATATACATATGTTCCCATATCTCTTACCTCTTGCGTCTCCCTCCCTCCCACCATCCCTATCCCACCCCTCTAGGTGGTCACAAAGCACCAAGCTGATCTCCCTGTGCTATGCGGCTGCTTCCCACTAGCTATCTACCTTACGTGTGTTAGTGTATATATGTCCATGCCTCTCTCTTGCTTTGTCACAGCTCACCCTTCCCCCTCCCCATATCCTCAAGTCCGTTCTCCAGTAGGTCTGTGTCTTTATCCCTGTCTTACCCCTAGGTTCTTCATGCCATTTTTTTTTCTTAAATTCCATATATATGTGTTAGCATACAGTATTTGTCTTTCTCTTTCTGACTTACTTCACTTTGTATGACAGACTCTAGGTCTATCCACCTCATTACAAATAGCTCAATTTCGTTTCTTTTTATGGCTGAGTAATATTCCATTGTATATATGTGCCACTTCTTCTTTATCCATTCATCTGATGATGGGCTCTTAGGTTGTTTCCATCTACGGGCTATTGTAAATAGAGCTTCATTGAACATTTTGGTGCATGACTCTTTTTGAATTTTGGTTTTCTGAGGGTATATGCCCAGTAGTGGGATTGCTGGGTCATATGGTAGTTCTATTTGTAATTTTTTAAGGAACCTCCATACTGTTCTCCATAGTGGCTGAACCAATTCACATTCCCACCAGCAGTGCAAGAGTGTTCCCTTTTCTCCACACCCTCTCCAGCATTTATTGTTTCTAGATTTTTTGATGATGGCCATTCTGACTGGTGTGAGATGATATCTCATTGTAGTTTTGATTTGCATTTCTCTAATGATTAATGATGTTGAGCATTCTTTCATGTGTTTGTTGGCAGTCTGCGTATCTTCTTTGGAGAAATGTCTATTTAGGTCTTCTGCCCATTTTTGGATTGGGTTGTTTGTTTTTTTAATATTGAGCTGCATGAGCTGCTTATAAATTTTGGAGATTAATTCTTTGTCAGTTGCTTCATTTGCAAATATTTTCTCCCATTCTGAGGGTTGTCTTTTGGTCTTCTTTATGGTTTCCTTTGCTGTGCAAAAGCTTTGAAGTTTCATTAGGTCCCATTTGTTTATTTTTATTTCCATTTCTCTAGGAGGTGGGTCAAAAAGGCTCTTGCTGTGATTTATGTCACAGAGTGTTCTGCCTGTGTTTTCCTCTAAGAGTTTGATAGTTTCTGGCCTTACATTTAGGTCTTTAATCCATTTTGAGCTTATATTTGTGTATGGTGTTAGGGAGTGATCTAATCTCATACTTTTACATGTACCTGTCCAGTTTTCCCAGCACCACTTATTGAAGAGGCTGTCCTTTCACCACTGGACATTCTTGCCTCCTTTATCAAAGATAAGGTGACCATGTGTGCGTGGGTTTATCTCTGGGCTTTCTATCCTGTTCCATTGATCTCTGTTTCTGTTTTTGTGCCAGTACCATACTGTCTTGATTACTGTAGCTTTGTAGTATAGTCTGAAGTCAGGGAGCCTGATTCCTCCAGCTCCGTTTTTCGTTCTCAAGATTGCTTTGGCTATTCAGGGTCTTTTGTGTTTCCATACAAATTGTGAAATTTTTTGTTCTAGTTCTGTGAAAAATGCCAGTGGTAGTTTGACAGGGATTGCATTGAATCTGTAGATTGCTTTGGGTAGTAGAGTCATTTTCACAATGTTGATTCTTCTAATCCAAGAACATGGTATATCTCTCCATCTATTTGTATCATCTTTAATTTCTTTCATCAGTGTCTTATAATTTTCTGCATACAGGTCTTTTGTCTCCTTATGTAGGTTTATTCCTAGATATTTTATTCTTTTTGTTGCAATGGTAAATGGGAGCGTTTTCTTGATTTCACTTTCAGATTTTTCATCATTAGTGTATAGGAATGCCAGAGATTTCTGTGCATTAATTTTGTATCCTGCTACTTTACCAAATTCATTGATTAGCTCTAGTAGTTTTCTGGTAGCATCTTTAGGATTCTCTATGTATAGTATCATGTCATCTGCAAACAGTGACAGCTTTACTTCTTTTCCAATTTGGATTCCTTTTATTTCCTTTTCTTCTCTGATTGCTGTGGCTAAAACTTGCAAAACTATGTTGAATAAGAGTGGTGAGAGTGGGCAACCTTTTCTTGTTCCTAATCTTAGTGGAAATGCTTTCAGTTTTTCACCATTGAGGATGATGTTGGCTGTGGGTTTGTCATATATGTTGAGAAAAGTTCTCTCTATGCCTACTTTCTGCAGGGTTTTTATCATAATTGGGTGTTCAATTTTGTAGAACGCTTTCTCTGCATCTATTGAGATGATTATATGGTTTTTCTCCTTCAGTTTGTTAATATGGTGTATCACGTTGCTTGATTTGCGTATATTGAAGAATCCTTGCGTTCCTGGGATTAACCCCACTTGATCATGGTGTATGATCATTTTAATGTGCTGTTGGATTCTGTTTGCTAGTATTTTGTTGAGGATTTTTGCATCCATGTTCATCAGTGATATTGGCCTGTAGTTTTCTTTTTTTGTGACATCCTTGTCTGATTTTGGTATCAGGGTGATGGTGGCCTCATAGAATGAGTTTGGGAGTGTTCCTCCCTCTGCTATATTTTGGAAGAGTTTGAGAAGGATAGGTGTTAGCTCTTCTCTAAATGTTTGATAGAATTCGCCTGTGAAGCCATCTGGTCCTGGGCTTTTTTTTGTTGGAGGATTTTTAATCACACTTTCAATTTCAGTGCTTGTGATTGGTCTGTTCCTATTTTCTATTTCTTCCTGATTCAGTCTTGGCAGGTTGTGCATTTCTAAGAATTTGTCCATTTCTTCCAGGTTGTCCATTTTATTGGCATAGAGTTGCTTGTAGTAATCTCTCATGATCTTTTGTATTTCTGCAGTGTGAGTTGTTACTTCTCCTTTTTCATTTCTAATTCTGTTGATTTGAGTCTTCTCCCTTTTTTTCTTGATGAGTCTGGCTAATGGTTTATCAATTTTGTTTATCTTCTCAAAGAACTAGCTTTTAGTTTTATTGATCTTTGCTATCGTTTCCTTCATTTCTTTTTCATTTATTTTTGATCTGATTTTTATGATTTCTTTCCTTCTGCTAACTTTGGGGTTTTTTTGTTCTTCTTTTTCTAATTGCTTTAGGTGCAAGGTTAGGTTTTTTATTCGAGATGTTTCCTGTTTCTTAAGGTAGGATTGTATTGCTATAAACTTCCCTCTTAGAACTGCTTTTGCTGCATCCCATAGGTTTTCAGTTGTCGTGTCTCCATTGTCATTTGTTTCAAGGTATTTTTTGATTTCCTCTTTGATTTCTTCAGTGATCTCTTGGTTATTAAGTAGTGTATTGTTTAGCCTCCATGTGTTGGTATTTTTTACAGATCTTTTCCTGTAATTGATGTCTAGTCTCATAGCGTTGTGGTCAGAAAAGATACTTGATACAATTTCTATTTTCTTAGATTTACCAAGGCTTGATTTATGTCCCAACATATGATCTATCCCGCAGAATGTTCCATGAGCACTTGAGAAAAATGTGTATTCTGTTGTTTTTGGATGGAATGTCCTATAAATGTCAATTAAGTCCATCTTCTTTAATATATCATTTAGAGCTTGTGTTTCCTTATTTATTTTCATTTTGGATGATCTGTCCATTGGTGAAGGTGGGGTGTTAAAGTCCCCTACTGTGAATGTGTTACTGTCGATTTCCTCTTTTATGGCTGTTAGTATTTGCCTTATGTATTGAGGTGCTCCTGTGTTGGGTGCATAAATATTTACAATTGTTATATCTTCTTCTTGGATCGATCCCTTGATCATTATGTAGTGTCCTTCTTTTTCTCTTCTAATAGTCTTTATTTTTTCTTTTATTTTTTTGTTTTTGTTTTTGCGGTACACGGGCCTCTCACTGTTGTGGCCTCTCCCATTGCGGAGCACAGCCTCCGGACGCGCAGGCTCAGTGGCCGTGGCTCACGGGCCCAGCCGCTCTGCGGCATGTGGGATCTTACTGGACCAGGGCACGAACCCGTGTCCCCTGCATCAGCAGGCGGACTCCCAACCACTGCGCCACCAGGGAAGGCCGTAGTCTTTATTTTAAAGTCTATTTTGTCTGATACAAGAATTGCTACTCCAGCTTTCTTTTGGTTCCCATTTGCATGAAATATCTTTTTCCATCCCCTAAGTTTCAGTCTGTATGTGTCTCTAGGTTTGAAATGGGTCTCTTGTAGATAGCAAATATATGCGTCTTGTTTTTGTATCCATTCAGCCAATCTGTGTCTTTGGTGGGAGCATTTAGTCCATTTACGTTTAAGGTAATTATTGATATGTATGTTCCTATTCCCATTTTCATAATTGTTTTGGGTTCGTTATTGTAGGTCTTTTCCTTCTCTTGTGTTTCTTGCCTGGAGGAGTTCCTTTATCAGTTGTTGTAAAGCTGGTTTGGTGGTGCTGAACTCTCTCAGCTTTTGCTTGTCTGTAAAGATTTTAATTTCTCCATCAAATCTGAATGAGAACCTTGCTGGGTAGAGTAATCTTGGTTGCAAGATTTTCTCCTTCATCACTTTAAATATGTCCTGGCAGTCCCTTCTGGCTTGCAGAGTTTCTGCTGAAAGATCAGCAGTTAACCTTATGGGGATTCCCTTGTGTGTTATTTGTTGTTTTTACCTTGCTGCTTTTAATATGTTTTCTTTGTATTTAATTTTTGACAGTTTGATTGATATGTGTCTTGGCGTATTTCTCCTTGGATTTATCCTGTATGAGACTCTGTGCTTCCTGGACTTGATTACCTATTTCCTTTCCCATATTAGGGAAGTTTTCAACTATAATCTCTTCAAATATTTTCTCAGTCCCTTTCTTTTTCTCTTCTTCTTCTGGAACCCCTATAATTCGAATGTTGGTGCAGTTAATGTTGTCCCAGAGGTCTCTGAGACTGTCCTCAGTTCTTTTCATTGTTTTTTCTTTATTCTGCTCTGCAGTAGTTATTTCCAGTATTTTATCTTCCAGGTCACTTATCTGTTCTTCTGCCTCAGTTATTCTGCTATTGATCCCATCTAGAGTATTTTTAATTTCATTTATTGTGTTGTTCATCGTTGTTTGTTTCATCTTTATTTCTTCTAGTTCCTTGTTAAATGTTTCTTGCATTTTGTCTATTCTATTTCCAAGATTTTGGATCATGTTTACTATAATTATTCTGAATTCGTTTTCAGGTAGACTGCCTATTTCTTCTTCATTTGTTAGGTCTGGTGGGTTTTTATCTTGGTCCTTCATCTGCTGTGTGTTTTTCTCTCTTCTCATTTTGCTTATCTTACTGTGTTTGGGGCCTCCTTTTTGCAGGCTGCAGGTTCGAAGTTCCCGTTGTTTTTGGTGTCTGTAGCCTGTGGCTAAGGTTGGTTCAGTGGGTTGTGTCAGCTTCGTGATGGAGGGGACCAGTGCCTGTGTTCTGGTGGATGAGGCTGGATCTTGTCTTTCTGGTGGGCAGGTCCAAGTCTGGTGGTGTGTTTTGGGGTGTCTGTGGACTTATTATGATTTTAGGCAGCCTCTCTGCTAATGGGTGGGGTTGTGTTCCTGTCTTGCTAGTTGTTTGGCATAGGATGTCCAGCACTGTAGCTTGCTGGTCGTTCAGTGAAGCTGCGTGTTGGTTTTGAGCTGGAGATCTCTGGGAGATTTTCACCGTTTGCAATTATGTGGAGCTGGGAGGTGTCTTGTGGACCAGTGTCCTGAAGTTGGCTCACTCACCTCAGAGGCATAGCACTGACTCCTGGCTGCAGCACCAAGAGCTTTTCATCCACACGGCTCAGAATAAAAGGGAGAAAAAGTAGAAAGAAAGAATTAGTTGAAGTAGAAAGAAAGAAAGAAAAAGAAAGAAGGAAAGAAAGGAGGGAGGGAGGGAGGGAAAAGAAAGGAGGGAGGGAGGGAGGGAGGAAGGAAGGAGATAAAAAGAAAGAAGATAAAGTAAAATAAAATAAGATAAAATATAATAAAGTTATTAAAATAAAATAAATAAATATTAAGAAAAAAAGAAAAAAAAATAAAATGGACGGATAGACCCCTTGGACAAATTGTGGAAGCAAAGCTATACAGACAAAATCTCACACAGAAACATACACATATACACTCACAAAAAGTGGAAAAGGGGAAAAAATCATAAATCTTGCTCTCAAAGTCTACCTCCTCAATTTGGGATGATTCATTGTCAAAGAAGGGAAAGAAGAAAAGAAAGAAAGAAAGAAAGAAGGTAAAGTAAAATAAAATAAAGTTATTCAAATAAAAAATAATTATTAAAAAACCCCAAAAAACACACACAAAAAAACAGACGGATAGAACCCTAGGACAGATGGTGGAAGCAAAGCTATACAGACAAAATCTCACATAGAAGCATACACATATACACTCACAAAAAGAGGAAAAGGGGAAAAAGTCATAAATCTTGCTCTCAAAGTCCACCTCCTCAATTTGGGATGATTCGTTGTCTATTCATGTATTCCACAGATGCAGCGTACAACAAGTTGATTGTCGAGATTTAATCCGCTGCTTTGGAGGCTGCTGGGAGAGATTTCCCTTTCTCTTTTTTGTTCTCACAGCTCCCAGGTGCTCAGCTTTGGATTTGGCCCCACCTCTGTGTGTAGGTCGCCGTAGGGCGTCTGTTCTTCGCTCAGACAGGACGGGGTTAAAGGTGCCCCTGATTCGGGGGCTCTGGGTCCCTCAGGCCGGGGGGAGGGAGGGACATGGAGTGCCGGGCTAACCTGCGGCGGCAGAGGCCAGTGTGATGTTGCACCAGCCTGAGGCACGCTGTGCGTTCTCCTGGGGAAGTTGTTCCTGGATCCCGGGACCCTGGCAGTGGCGGGCTGCACAGGCTCCCGGAAGGGGTGTGTGGATAGTGACCTGTGCTCACACACAGGCTTCTTTTTGGCGGCAGCAGCAGCCTTAGCGTCTCATGCCTGTCGCTGTGGTCCGCGCTTTTAGCCGCAGCTCGTGCCCGTCTCTGGAGCTCCTTTAAGCAGCGCTGTCAATCCCCTCTCCTTGCGCACCAGGAAAGAAAGAGGGAAAAAAAAGTCTCTTCCCTCTTTGACAGGTCCAGACTTCTCCCTGGACTCCCTCCCGTCTAACTATGGTGCACTAACCCCCTGCAGGCTGTGTTCAGCCACCAATCCCAGTCCTCTTCCGGCGCTCTGACTGAAGCCCGAGCCTCAACTCTCAGGCCTGCCCGCCCCGGCGGGTGAGCAGATAAGCCTCTCGGGCTGGTGAGTGCCGGTCGGCCCTGATCCTTTGTGCGGGAATCTCTCCGCTTTCCCTCCGCAGCCCTGTTGCTGTGCTCTCCCCCTGTGGGTCCGAAGCTTCCCCTCTCCGTCACCCACAGTCTCCGCCCGCGAAGGGACTTCTTAGTGTGTGGAAACCTTTCCTCCTTCACAGCTCTCTCCCACTGGTGCAGGTCCTGTCCCTATCTGTTTGACTCAGTTTATTCTTTTTTCTTTTGGCCTACCCATGTACGTGGGGGGATTTCTTGCCTTTTGGAAGGTCTGAGGTCTTCTGCCAGCGTTCAGTAGGTGTTCTGTAGGAGTTGTTCCATGTGTAGATGTATTTCGGGTGTATCTGTGGGGAGGAAGGTGATCTCCGTGTCTTACTCTTCCGCCATCTTCCCGGAAGTCCTCTTTAATTTTATTTTTTACTTTTTTATTGTTCTTTTTTTTTTTTTCTTTACTGCCACATGCGGCTTGCGGGATCTTGGTTCACAAGCCCGGGGTCAGGTGGAAGCTCCTGCTGTCGGAGCTCAGAGTCGGAACCACTGGACTAACAGAGAACCTCAGACCCCAAGGAATACTCATCAGAGTGAGGTCTCATGGAGTTCTTCATCTCAGCAGCAAGACCCAGCTCTATGCAATAGCCTACAAACTCCAGTGTTGGAAGCCTGTGGCCAAACGACCAGTAAGTCAAGAACACAGTTCCACTCATAAAAAGATGAACAACACAATAACTGAAATGAAAAATACACTAGAAGGAATCAGTAACAGAATAAGTGAGGCAGAAGATCGAATAAGTGAGCTGGAAGACAAAATGGTGGAAATAACTGCTGAGGAGCAGAATAAAGAAAAAAGAATGAAAAGAATTGAAGACAATCTCAGACACCTCTGGGACAACACTCAATGCACCAATATTCGGATTATAGGGGTCCCAGGAGAAGAAGAGAAAAAGAAACGGACTGAGAAAATATTTGAAGAGATTATAGTTGAGAACTTCCCTAACATGGGAAAGGAAATAGTCACCCAAGTCCGGGAAGCACAGAGAGTCCCATACAGGATAAACCCTAGGAAAAGCATACCAAGACACATATTAATCAAACTAACAAAAATAAAATTCAAACAAAAAATATTAAAAGCAGCAAGGGAAAAACAAAAAGTGACATACAAAGGAATTCACATAACGTTATCAGCTGATTTTTCCAGCAGAAACTCTGCAGGCCAGAAGGGAGTGGCAGAGTATACTTAAAGTGATGAAAGAGAAAAACCTACAACCAAGATTACTCCACCCAGCAAGGATCTCATTCAGATTCAATGGAGAAGTCAAAAGTTTACAGATAAGCAAAAGGTAAGAGAATTCAGCACCACCTAACCAGCTTTACAACAAATGCTAAAGAAACTTCTCCAAGGGGGAAACACAAGAGAAGAAAAAGACCCACAAAAACAAACCCAAAACAATTAAGAAAATGGTAATAGGAGCACACATATTGATAATAACCTTGAATGTAAATGGATTAAATGCCCCAACCAAAAGACACAGACTGGCTGAATGGATAAAAAAACAAGGCCCATATATATGCTGTCTACAAGAGACCCACTTCAGACCTAGGGACACATACAGACCGAAAGTGAAGGGATGGGAAAAGATATTCCATGCAAGTGGAAATCAAAAGAAAGCTGGAGTAGCAATACTCGTATCAGATAAAATAGACTTTAAAATAAAGATGGTTACAAGAGATAAGGCGGGACACTACATAATGATCAGAGGATCAATCCAAGAAGAAGGTATAACAATTATAAATGTTTATGCACCCAGCATAGGAGCACCTCAATTCATAAGGCAAATGCTAACAACCAAAAAGGAGAAATCGACAGTAACACAATAATAGTAGGGGACTTTAACATCCTACTTACACCAATGGACAGATCATCCAAACAGAAAATTAATAAGGAAACACAAACTTTAAGTGACACAATAGACCAGATCGATTTAATTGATATTTATAGAAAGAACAACATCCCACCCAGAAATGGCAGAATACACTTTCTTCTCAAGTGCAGATGGAACATTCTCCAGGATAGATCACGTCTTGGGTCACATATCAAGCCTCGGAAAATTTAAGAATATTGAAATCATACCAAGCATCTTTTCTGACCACAATGCTATGAGGTTGGAAATCAGTTACAGGGAAAAAACTAAAAAGTACAAATACATGGAGGCTGAACAGTGCACTACCAAATAACCAAGAGATCACTGAAGAAATCAAAGAAGAAATAAAAGAATACATAGAGAAAATGACAACGAAAACACAATGAATCCAAAACCTATGGGACACAGCAAAAGCAGTTCTAAGTGGGAAGTTTAGAGCAATTCAGTCTCACCTCAAGAAGCAAGAAAAATCTCAAACAATCTAACTCTACACTTAAAACAACTAGAGAAAGAAGAACAAAGAAAACCCAAAGTCAGTAGAAGGAAAGAAATCATAAAGATCGGAGCAGAAATAAATGAAATAGAAATGAAGAAAACAATAGCAAAGATCAATAAAACTGAAAGTTGGTTCTTTGAGAAAATAAACAAAATTGATAAACCATTAGCCAGACTCATCAAGAAAAAAAGAAGACTCAAATCAACAGAATTGGAAATGAAAAACTGACAGTGTAGAAATACAAAGGATTATAAGAGACTACTACAAACAACTATATGCCAATAAAATGGATAACCACAAAGCAATGAACAAATTCCTGGAAAGGTACAATTTCCAAGACTGAACCAGGAAGAATTAGAAAATATAAACAGACCTATCATAAGTAATGAAATTAAAACTGTAATTAAAAATCTTCCAACAAACAAAAGTCTGGGACCAGATGGCTTCACAGGAGAATTCTATCAAACATTTCGAGAAGAGCTAACACTGATCCTTCTCATACTCTTCCAAAAAATTGCAAAGGGAGAAACATTCCCAAATTCATTCTACGAAGCCACCATCACCCTGATACCAAAACCACAGAAAGATATCACAAAAAAAGAAAATTATAGACCAATATCACTGATGAACATAGATGCAAAAATCCTCAACAAAATACAAGCAAACAGAATCCAACAGCACATTAAACAGATCATACACCATGATCAAGTGGGATTTACCCCAGGGATGCAAGGATTCTTCAGTATATGCAAATCAATGTGATACACCATATTAACAAATTAAGGAATAAAAACCATATGATCATCTCAATAGATGCATAAAAAGCTTTTGACAAAATTCAACACCCATTTATGATAAAAACTTTTCAGAAAATGGGCATAGAGGGAAACTACCTCAACACAATAAAGGCCATATATGAAACTCACAGCAAGCATCATACCCAGTGGTGAAAAACTGAAAGTATTTCCACTAAGATCAGGAACAAAACAACGATGTCCACTCTCAGCACTGCTATTCAACATAGTTTTGGAAGTCCTAGCCGTAGCAATCAGAGAAGAAAAAGACAAAAAAGGGATATGGTTTGGAAAAGAAGAAGTAAAACTGCCACTGTTTGCTGATGACATGATACTATACATAGAAAATCCTAAAGATGCCAGTAGAAAACTAGTAGAACTAAACAATGGATTTGGTAAGGTTGTAGGATACAAAGTTAATGCACAGGAATCTCTGGTATTCCAATACACCACCAATGAAAAATAAGAAAGAGAAATTAAGGAAACACTCCCATTTACCATTGCAACAAAAAGAATAAAATACCTAGATATAAACCTGCCTAAGGAGGCAAAAGACCTGTACTCAGAAAACTGTAAAACACTGATTAAAGAAATCAAAGATGACATAAACAGATGGAGAAATATACCATGTTATTGGATAGGAAGAATCAATGTTGTGAAAATGACTATACTACCCAAAGCAATCTACAGATTCAATGCAATCCCTTTCAAACTACCAATGGCATTCTTCACAGAATTAGAACAAAAAATTTTACAATTCGTGTGGAAACACAGAAGACTCTGAATAGCCAAAGCGATCTTGAGTAAGAAAAATGGAGTTGGAGGAATCAGGTTCCCTGACTTCAAACTATACCACAAAGCTGCAGTAATCAAGACAGTATGATACTGGTGCGAAAATAGAAATATAGATCTGTGGTACAGGACAGAATGCCAGAGGTAAACCCATGCACATATGGGCACCTATTTTATGACAAAGGTAGCAAGAACATACAATGGAGAAAAGACAGCCTCTTTAATAAGTGGTGCTGGGAAAACTGGACAGCTACATTTAGAAGAATGAAAGTAGAACATTTCCTAACACCATACACAAAAATAAACTCCAAATGTATTAAAGACTTAAATGTAAGGCCAGACACTATAAAACTCTTAGAGCAAAACATAGGAAAATCACTCTTTGACATAAACCACAGCAAGATCTTTTTTGACCCACCTCCTAGAGTAACAGAAATAAAGACAAAAATAAACAAACGGGACTTAATTAAACTTAACAGCTTTTGCACAGCAAAGGAAACCATAAACAAGACAAAAAGACAGCTCTCAGAATGGGAGAAAATATTTGCAAATGAAAAAACAGGCAAAGGTTAATCTCCAAAATATACAAACAGCTCATGGAGCTCAATATCAGAAAAACAAACAATCCTATTAAAAAATGGGCGGAAGACCTAAATAGACATTTCACCAAGGAAGACATACAGATGGCTAAGCGGCACATGAAAAGATGCTCAACATCACTAATTATTAGGGGAATGCAAATCAAAACTACAATGAATTAACACCCCGCACTGGTCAGTATGTCCATTATCAAAAACCTAGAAACAATAAACTGGAAAGGGTGTGGGGAAAAGGGAACCCTCTTGCACTGTTGGTGAGAATGTAAATTGATACAACCACTATGGAAAACAGTATGGAGGTTCCTTAAAAAACTAAAAATAGAACTACCATATGACCCAGCAATCCCACTACTGGGCATATACCCTGAGAAAACCATAATTCAAAAAGAGTCATGTACCAAAACGTTCTTTGCAGCTCTATTTACAATACCCAGGACAAGGAAGCAACCTAAGTGTCCATCATCGGATGAATGGATAAAGAAGATGTGGCACATATATACAATGGAATATTATTCAGCCATTAAAAGAAACAAAATTGAGTTATTTGTAGTGAGGTGGATGGACCTAAAGTCTGTCATATAGAGTGAAGTAATTCAGAAAGAGGAAAACAAATACCATATGCTAACGCATATATATGGAATCTAAAAAAAAAAGGTACTGGTGAACCTAGTTGCAGGGCAGGAGTAAAGAGGTAGACATAGAGAATGGACTTGAGGACATGGGGTGGGAGGGGGAAGCTGGGGCAAAGCGAGAGTAACATCGACATACACAGACCACCCAATGTAAAATAGTTGGCTGGTGGGAAGCAACAGCATAGCACAGGGTGATCAGCGTGGTGCTTTGCGATGACTTAGAGGGGTGGAATAGGGTGGATGGGAGGGAGGCTTAAGAGGGAGGGGATATGGGGACATGTGTACACATATGGCTGATTAGCTTTTTTGTGCAACAGAAACTAACACAGTATCGTGAAGCAATTATACTGCAATAAAGATCTATTAAAAAAAAGAACAATAGGGGTATCTTAGCGAGACATTCTGGTGTGAACAATCATAATGTTACTTTGAATGATGAACTGTGACATCTTCCATGATAGAAAATATCATGAGGAATTGACTCTGTATTCGGCATTCAGTAACTTATCTTTCATTATTAAAAGGAAGAAATAATTCCTTTCTTATAGTAGTATGATGTAAGAAATACGCAGCTACAAGCGCGGAACTATTTTTTACAGCACGGAACTATTTACATCAGGATTACTCTTCTGTTTCTTAGTTGGTTTGAGAAAGAGAATCAGTTACAATTTGAAAAAAGCACTAGAGGGAGACAGACCCCTTTCTGATGAATTCTTCTTTGTCCTGGAGTTGGAGCACAACATTTAGATCAGCTTGTAAGCTTGTGAATTTAGTGCTTATCTCCGTCCATAGATGTGATTACATGTGTATTTGAAATTTAAAAATCACAGATTTTAGAGAGTAAACTTTTATACATTAAAAGGGACTTAAGAGACTTATCATCTAAATGCAATCTGTGGACATTGTTTGGGTCCTGATTCAAACAACCCAACCTAAAAAAGATGTTTGTGGGACAACTAGAGAAATTTGAACAGGCATAAATATTACATGAGGGAACTGTTGTTAATTTTATTAGGTGTGATAATGGTACCTTGGTAATGCCAAAAAATTCCTTTAAAATCCTATTAAAGATACATGCAGAAGAAGTTTTGCTTGAAATTATATGATGCCTATAATTCATTATAAAATATTCCACAATATAAAAGTGTGTGTGTGTGTGTGGGTACATGTGTGTGCGTGTGCATGTGTGTGCATGTATGTGATAGCTGATGAAATAAGACTGACAATATCTTGATAATTTCTGGAACTGGGGTTCATTATATTATTCTTTTGTGAGTGCTTGACATTTTTTCATTAAAAGTAAAAATTAGAAAGCACAGACATTATTTTCTCACAATTTATATTTATGATCTAGTTTATGATCATTTATGGCTGATGCATCTTTCTTACAAGCTCAAATATTCAAGAAAATATCGTCTTTTACCCTGAAGTGTGGCAGAATATGACACTCCAAACTGTGACTGTAGGAGTTTAGGACATTCCACCCCAAAATATGCTGCTTTGGCTTATTGATTATTTTGAGCTGTAGGCACTTGACAAACAGCAAATGCAGGGAGGGGCTTTCTCCTAACTCTCCTTTTGTGCTTAAAGACAGATCCTCCCAAAGGAACTCAATTGTCATAAATCCCCTCACCAGGAAGGAGTTTCATCAACCAGGGGAGATTGGCTCTTATCACAGGAGAAGAGACCAGAAGTCAGCACCACACCCAGACAAATGTTGTCTTGAACTTTTATACCTCCCATCTATTCTTCAAGGGCGCATTCATCTTTCCTAAAAATCATTTACTCTGCCCCCAAGAGGCTTACATGCCCCTCCCCTTTCCCTATTAAGATGGGCTTTAACCTTGAATTCTAAGCCATCTCGGGGAGTTACTCATTTTTACCTGGTATCGCCCAGGTATATATGAGTATACCTGTTAATAAATGTCTGTTTTTCTCTTGTTAATCTTTTATTACAGGGGTCTCAGCCAAGAACTCAGAAGGGTAGAGGGATAATTATTTTTTCCCTCCCTATACCCCTCATAATTTAATTTATCTTTTGAATTTCCATTCTACTAGATATCAGAAACTAAATATCATTTAACTCAGCATAATCTCACATTGCACTGAGTCAAAAACTTAATTCAAGGTGAACTTAGTCAATTTTGGATTTTCCCTCCTCCATCTGCACGGCAGGGTCTAAATCTAGTAGAATTTCTCGGTGAAAGCCAGTGAGTGGGAGGTGGTGATGGTGAGGTGGGGCTGGTCCTTGATTGTCACCTCTGTAGTCAGACATCCTGAAAGACAACTTCTGTCTTCTCTCCTGTCAGTTTGTCCTGCAGATGACAGTCATGTTGTTGGACAAACTTCTGCAAGGGCCTCTCCAGAGTTGCCTCTCCTCAGGGTGGCCAAACCTCTTGGCATGGAGGAAAGACCCAGAGGTTTTCCTACTTGACTCTGGCATTCTCACCCTGCTTGGCCATTTCAGCTCTACTTCTCCTATACCATATTTGTCATGGAAGGTTCTGAAAGACTTCCCTGGGACACTTGACACTTTCACAGGTTCTATTTGGGGACAAAAGCACAGGTACTTTCTGCTTTTAAAACCCTTTACAAATCTGGGGGTTTGGGGACATACTCAGAAGAGAGGGATGCACACAGGCCACCTTCTTAAGGAAATATCACAATATCTAATATCTCTCCCTGAAGCCCGTAGTGTCTGTCTAGTCTGATGGGAAGGCCAGCACATAATTTTCTGTAATGATTGCTTCTAGCATAAACATGCCCAAGTCCTTCAGAGCTCTGGATGCAGAGAAGGGTCAGGGATTAACAGGAATTAGGAAGAACATTTTTGATCAAATTAATATAATAAAACATTATTCTACTGAATGATTTTAATTCTAAACTTACTGCTTGCTTCTCATACAGAAGTGAGGGGAAGCAGTAGGTAGATAGTGGTTAAGCATGTGGGTCCTGGGCTTAGATAGACCAGTGTTCTAATCCTGCCTCTGTGTCTTTTTAGTAGGGATCAGCACGAATTTGTTAAGGTTTTTAAACTTCAGTTTCTTATGTATAGAGCAGAGGCAGTTAATATCTAAAATGTTTTGGGAAGAGTTAAATAAGAATATATAGAGAGAGTGCACAAAGAGAATTTGGCCCTTTGTTTAAAACCTGTAAATGACAACCATTTTTATTAAGAATAACATAAGAACAAAAAACCCCATATGGAGTTCCCAAGTTATTAGATCAGGTCTTTCAGCACCACATGGGAATTTGGGTGCTGCCCCAGAAAACTGAAACTACTACAACTTAGAAAAAAATTATCTTTCTTGTATACAGAGCCTACATTCTCTTGGTATTTTAAGAGTAACTGCTTAGCTTTCATTCCCAGTGTGGCCCATCCTTTACGAACTGTCAGTGGAAATGAAGCAGATGAAAGGAGGAATTCCAAGTGTCTAATATCACCATGGCCTCATGAAACAGGGGAAAAGAAACCAAATAGTTTATAGTGGGCAAGCTTCCAGATGTTTATTGCCAGGACCTTCTGCTCAGAGTGAAAAGAAAATCCAAACAGATGTCAGGTCCCTCTCCTGTAATATAAGAAAAAGCAAAGTTACTTTACTCACACTTTTTTTTTTTTTTTAAATTTCTTTTTCCCCTCATTCGATTTGATGTTCTGGATAGGAGGGGAAGGTAAATTGCTCCTCTGTTTTCCTGGAGGGACTTGACAGTGATTCTATGTTGAATAGATTTCTGATTCATCTTTGCTCTTGGACATTGGATTCCAACCCCCTTGGTAGAGATGTCCAGCTCTGTAATTGGCTTCCTTCTAGAGGTAGTATGGTGATGGTAAGGTGCCAAGAATTGGCTTGGAGTCAGAAACTGCAGTCTCAGATATATACAGTCTCTTTATTCAAATACAATCTATTAATTGATATTCACCAACAGTGTTACATTAAATTTTAATGCTTTACTGATTAAAGTCAGGTCTGTGAAAAAATGTGACTCATATTCAAAAATCAATTGATCTCACTCTACTATTTAACACAAAGCTCCTAGATCCAGCGTATTTTAAAAAAGTGTCCTTGGTGGGCACTTATAGTAGTTTCTATTGCCACTGTAAACCCTGTGAAGGGTCCATCCAGATAATTCCTCCATTTCAAGATCATTAACATAATCATGTCTATAAAGTTGCTTTTTTCTTATATTCACAGGTTTTGGGGACTAGGAGGGATATCTTTGGGGACCATTATTCTACGTATCATGGTCCACCTTCTATCCCTTCCAAATTTACTTCTGTCCCACATGTAAAATACATTCACCTCCATCCCAATATCTCCAGGAGTGTCAACCCATTGCAACATTAACTCAAAGTCCAAAAATCTCATCTAAATCTCATCAGCTCAAAAGTTCTAAATCTCATTAGATATGGGTGAGGTTCTGGGTAGTCATGAGTCACAATTCATCTCCATTTGTGAATCTGTGAAACTGAAAAAGCAAATTACCTGCTCCCCAAACACAATGGTGGGATAGGCCTAGGGCAGATATAAATATTCCAGTTCAAAATATTCCAGTTCCAAATATTTTCTCTACCCATGCTCAGGTAGAGAAATTTGCTCAGGTAGAGAAAATGGAAGGAATAAAGGAGTCACTGGTCCCAGGCACCTTTGAAATACATCCATGCAAATTTCATCCATCCATGAAATTAGGTTTCAAGGCCTGGGAATAATTTTCTGTGGTTCACAACTCCACCCTCTGGGCTTGAAGCTTTCTCCCTTTGGAGTCATCCGTCTTCATGAAGGATAGCATGTATTTGCAGTTGAGTAGTTTTATTGGCCTGTTTCTTGCCTATACGGTTTTGGGAATCTGACAATCTTCTTTTATTTCATCCTCTCTCTGTCCCCTTTAGGGTGACTTTTAGACACTGAAAGTCAGTTTGGGTTGCAAAAAACATATTAGGGATTAACACCTGAGGAAGGAAATGAGCATGGGTAGAGAAAATATTTGGACTTTGATGCAGGCCTGATAAAACCTTGGCCAACTCAAGGCTAATTGCTATCAGAGTTGTCCTGTGTTGGGCCAGAATGGTCAAGCTTTCATACCCCGACCTTGCTCAGCCGCAGAATAGGTTTTACCTACAGTCAGGCAGCTTTCTGCAGCTGAGGCAGATTGTGAAAGAGCCAACAGTTGGAGGCTGTCTGCTGATCACCCTTGAAGGGTGATATGGATCATGCATCTTTGTATTTATCACACATATTGGGTCATGGTGAGTATGAAAGAGATTAGAAAGTAGGCTTATTAATTCCTGCACCCTTTGAGTGTTGAATTGGAAGCTTCTTCTGGACCACCTCTTAAGTCCTGAAACAGTAGTGGCAGAACTATCATGGTATTTAGGGCAGCCAATTAGCTTAGGAGAGAGCTCAGTTGTGTTCCAAGGACCAAGGGCCATTATGGAAGATTTTCCTCTAGGCTTAGCCCCTTCCACTTGGAGGTAGGTTGTTGGGGGAGTCTAGTTTATTCAGGCACAGACATAACCCTCTATCTGCATGCCAGTAATTACTGTCATCATTAAATTCCACATTGCTATTATTTATTGAACATTTACTCTGTATCAAGCACTGTGCTAAGGATTTTGCATGTAACATGTCATTGAATCATTTCAATATGCCTCTGAACATTTCAAGGAGTAGTTGTGGGTTAAGTAAAGGAGCATAAAAATGTTCAATTCTGTGCTCAACGATCCTTCCTGAGATGTATCACGGCTCAGCAACAGTAACCTCCTCCTGGTCAGCGTTCACTTTTGCCTAAGTCCTGACATTTAACTGCAACATGTAACACAGTGGCGTGGGGGTCAGTGAGATAAGTTGTTTGAGTTCTAGAATGCTTAGGAACCTTGCCATTCAAACAACTGCCTCTATCCTGATGAGTTCCAGATGTATTATAATTCTGGAGGCCAGAAATCCAAAGTGTGTCTTACGAGGATAAAATCAAGGCCTTGGAAGGGCTGGTTCCTCTGGAGAGAGTAGAGGAGAATCCATTCCTTGCCATACCAGCTTCTAGGGACTTCCTGCATTCCTTAGCCCATGGTGCCATGTCACTCTGACCATTGTTTCCTTTGTCATACCTGTTTCTCTGGCTCTGACCCTCTTTCTTCCCTCTTATAAGGACCCCATGATTACACTGGGCCCAGCTGGATAATTCAGGATAATCCCCCCACCTCAACTTCCTTAACATAATCATACATGCAAAGTCCCTTTTGTGATGTATGGTGATATGTGCCAGGTTCTAGGGATTAGGTGATGGTCTTCTTTGGTGAGCCATACTTACCTTGTATCCATTCATATTGAACCTCCCAACTAAAATGAGTCCAGCTAGACAGCTTCAATGGCTTCCTACTTCTTCCCACATCACATCCATATTTGGGAATGCCTGCTCTTCAATCCTTCTAAATCCTACTATTATTTAAGGTTCATGCTCAAAGGTTCATGACTTTTATCTGAGACTTCCCATGAAAACCTCACCTTCTTTGGTTTCTCTCTTCATGGTCTTCTAAAGCATTTGTAGATCTTGCACACAAATTTTGTATATATGTTTATAGATACAATATTAGTCTTTTGCTGTTACTTCACTTGTGTTTTCCTTGCCTCATTTTGATTATAAGGTCTTTGAAAGTAGGAAAAATATATTTCTTTTGCATATTGAATCACTCTTAGCATGGTTCTAAGGACATGGTAGTGTCAAATAAATATTTACTCTGCCTCATTTGGAGTTCTCTTTTGGTAGGTCCATGACTTTCAGAAACTTCCACTTAGAATATAAGAAAATAGATCTCAACTTAATATCTAAATATTAGTAAGCAACAGAGGATTCTGTATAGATCCATTCCGTAACCTACTGTAAAGCTATTTTTCTTCATTTGCATTTTAAGATCTTTGATTTATAATCTTTATAACTGAACTTTCTCCATATTGCGATAAAATGGCATACAGTGCAGAGTGCATACTCTGTCCCAAGGTGACTTAGCTTTGTGTGTTATTGTAGTACCCCTTTGGTTTATGGAGGACTGTGTTGCCTTTCCTGAGCAGATCGCGTCCTGCCATCAGAAATTTGTTGCATTGGCCTCAGAGTGAGTCTTTCATGCAAGGAGAATTTTGGAGGGCTCGAACACCGCGAGTAGGGCTTTTTCAAACTTAAAACAATAGGTCATGTGGCTTTCCTTGTGTTTGCTTGCTAGTAATTGATGGTGCATTTGGTAGAATTTTGCTTAAGACTTGTTTTCATTTTAATACTCTACCAAGAAGAAAATTGTGGAGAAGGGGGAGATGCTCCCCTTTATTTCTAATTGTGGAGTCTGTTATCAAGGAGGATTTCATCATTTACCAAAAGAACCTGACGATTGTTGAATGGCCAATTTGGCTTGGGTCAGTTTGCAATAACAAACCTAGGAGAAAGATATTATTATTAATTATTATTATTGCCTTCATATTATTGATGAATGTACTAAGGCATATGAAATTAAGTGACTGGACAGTGATGGAGCTAGGATTTGAATCTAGGCAGTCTGACTTGAAGGTATTTGCTTTTATCTTTACGCTAAACAACTGGGGTATGTTTATGTTCCCCCAGGGTAATTGGCAAACCTGATATATGAAGAATATAAACTGACATATAGAGTAGGGCCAGAAAATGTTCAAAGACTTGAAAGTGCTAAAATAAAAATGGCTTCTCTTCTAGATGAGAAACATTTAAAAGCAAGGTACATCTTTTGCATGTTAAATAGGCTTATTTTGTTTCTTGCTTCTGTTGCTATGGAAGAGAGGGTAAGTAGAAAGGAACTTATTGATTTCCTCCAAGGCAAACTTGCTAGTTGCACTTTGCCTGCCCAGATCTCCCAAGGTGGTGTAAAGGACTGTTGGCCTGTATAGACAGTGTAGTTGTTTACATAGTAATCGATTCCTGAATATATAAAGCATATATATAGGGTATATGTATATGGAATATATATAAATGGGATATATATATATATATATATAGAATATGTATATTCTATAAAGCTGTTTTGATTAATTTCAGTCAGTTCATTTTTCTCTATCTTGAAATCTCAAATTATAGAACTGTTTCACATATTTTTTTAGCTAGAAATACTTAAGCCTTCAAGGAATATAAATATTGACTATAATGAAATACCAGCATGTCGCTTCTACATCTGTAATAATTAGGATGGATATTAAACAAAAATTAAGTTTAACCAAAGCCATTTACATTGGGGTATCATTTTCAGTAAAAGTTATGAAACACTTGACAGAGCAAAATAAAGAATTTGGCTCTTAGCGGTAACTACTGATGTCTGATTTAGGCCCTGTGAACAAAATATGAAGCAGCTAACTGCATCTCTATAGTTTATGGACGATTAGAATAATAATAAAAAAACCTACTTTTTAGAAAAGATGCAACAATGCAAAGTGTCTGTCTTTGAAATTTTTTTTTTTCCCCAGCTGGTAGACATCTCCACTAGGGAACATCTTTAATCATCATCAAATAAATAAATTCCTGCTGTTACTCATCTTGGAGCAGAATTCATAGGGTTTGCCCACATGAGAAGCAGCTCTATCAGAGACCAATGCTTATATTATGTATATTATTTGCCTTTATAACTTTTGATTTATGGTTCATGTTTGAAGCTACAGTTTATTTTCTCTAGTCAAAGAATTTTCATATGTATATGATGTTTTTTCAGACCATTACTTAACTTACTATCTTATGCTTCAGTTCCAGCTGTTTATAAGCATTGTAGTCTGTATTTTTGCCGTGTTCTCTGGGTTCTTCCCAAGCACATTTGATTAACACTATCATATAGCTTCTTTTTTTATGTCCAGGTGATTCCAGGCATAACTCCAAATTTGATAAGAGCCTGATCAAGTCTTTTTTGCTTGACAGAGTTATAAAAAAACAGATAAAAATTTAACTATATAAAGTAGAAAGCGAGAAATAGGGACTGAGATACAAAGACAAAGCAATAGTAATAGTAATATTAATAATTAATTCCCAAGTTTGCTGGTCTTTTCACTTTCTTAATGGTGCCCTTTAATGAACAGAAATTATAAAATAAAATTAAGTCTAATTTATCAATCTTTTCCTTTATACATAGTGCTTTTTGTGTCCCTTTGAAAATTATCTTTGCCTGACCTAAGATCAGGAACACATTTTCCTATGTAATCTTCTGGGGATTTAGTGCTTTGCCTTTCACATTTAGGTCTGCAATTCATTTGGAATGGATATTTATATATATGGTATGTGGTAGACATTAACATTTTCCCCCTCCACCAGTTGATCTAGAGCCATTTATTGATAACATCACTTGTTCTCCACAGTACTACAAATGTCTAGGTCTATTTCTGGACTCAATTTTTTCCATTGGTCTGTTTATCTATTCTTGTACCAGTAGCATATTTTATTTTCTGTAGCTTTGTAATATGTCTTGATATCTGGTAGAGAAGACCTTCAATTTTGTTCCTTTTCTTAAAGATGATCTTGGCTATTTTATAATCAGGTTGTTAATTACCCTCCCCCACCCCTAAGTGGTAGCATTTTGATTGGGGTTACATTGGATCTGTAGATCAATTTGGAGAGAATTGACATCTTTATAATATCAAATCCTCTAAGCCATGCACATGGTACTTTTTGCATGGAGGTGTTTCCTATCTGTTACTAGATTTATTTTTAGGCATTTGATGTTTTTTGATGCTAGTGGAATGATATTTTTAAAAAGTTTATTTTCTAATTTTCTTATTGCTCATATAAAAATACAGTTGATTTAAAAATATTGACCTTGTATCTTGTGACCTTGCTAAATTCTTTTTAAAATTTCTGATCAATTTTAGATATGTATCAGTATTTTGGGATATTCTATGTAGTAGACTTATTTTCAATTATTCTGTTGTGATGTTGTTATATTTCTCCAATCTAAGGAAACATGCCCTTCATTAGTTCTGGAAATTTTTCTGCTTTTGTTTTAGTTGAATATAAGCTCCTCCATTCTCCTAATTTTTAAATTTCTCTCTTTCATCTAGAGTTATTATTGTAAATTTGCACATTGCCAAAGAGAAAAATCTGCAAAGCAACCTGAAAGAAAAAAGATTACTTACAAAGGTACAATAGATAGACTGGCAACAGGTTTTACGTTACCAGAAATAGAAGCCAGACAGTGAACAATATATTTAAAGGGCTGAAACTATCAGTATAGAATTCTATATTAAGCTAAATTTTCATTCAAGAGAGAGGGTGAAATAACCTTTTCAAAGAAAGACTCATAATTTAATTCTCCTATAACATTGCTAAGAATTACTAAATGATATATGTCACTAAGAAGAGAGAATGCAGAATAAAACAATATTAGAGAGACGGCAGGAGATATAACTACTGATGGTGAAAAGATTTAAACAAGTATTAGAGATTATCATGAACAATTTTCTACCAAAGCATTTGAAGCCTTATAATAAAGGAACAGTTTTCTAAAAAAGAAAATAGACGTTTTCAAATTGGATTAAAGAAGAAATAGAATACTGAAACAGACCTAGATTCATCAACAACATTGAGTAAAATAAAATCACCCCATATAAAAAAGTACAAAATACAGACACAGATGGTTTAAGGGTAAATTCTAACAACCCTCAAGAAACAGATTACCTGTGTACAAATTATTGCAATGAAAAAAGAGGAATTTTCTACTCTCAAACACATTTTATGATAACTTGTATAACTGATTATAAGACAAAATGTACAAGGACAATATAAGAAAAGAAAATTCTGAACATGGATATAAAAATAAAAAAATGTCAGCAAGCAAAATTTGCAAGTGCTTATCGTGATCAAATGCATCATGTCTAAGTTAATTTTACTCTAAGAATAAAAGATATTAACAGCAGATAAAATGTAATTGCAAACCAGGAGCTCTTCCTAAGCTGAAAAAGAATATCTGTCAAACGCACAGCAAGTATCATGCTTAGTGGTGATACATTTGAAAAGAAAACTGCACTCTGCTTGGCAGACATGTTGTTTATTTGGGGTTTATTTAGGATGATTGAAGAATGTTCTCTTTTGTATCTCGAAGAACTACATATTTGAAAATTTTATACTAAGTGATAAACTTCAGTTCATGTCAGAAGAGCAGTGATCTACAAATAGTTGATTCTTAGGTGTCAAACAGCTCATTCAGACACTTATAGATATTAGTGCTAGATGTTTGGTTTTGACATTTCGACAGTGACAGGCTGCTTATATTTTAGAGCATTCCAACTTAAACTCATCCTGAAATCTGATTATATATACATTTCATATAATATCTTATTCATATGTAAATAAAATACAAATGCATTGAAAAACCCATAACAGAGGTATTGCTATTAACTTAGGTAATAACAATGACTGCTATATAAACATTATACTGAGACTCCTGTTATTGCATGCCGTAAGAAGGACATATAACAGGTATAAGGACTGGAAAACAAGAAACGAACTGGTTGGCATTCATAGGCTATATGATTGTCTATGTAGATAATCCGAGAAAATCAGAACCAATAAGAAAATTCAATAAGTTACTAGATACAATCAAATTATAGAACAGCTAATGGCATTTTATTCGGAGACAAAAAGCAATTAGAAAATGTAATTAGAGAAGCGGTCTCATATACAATGGCAACAACAATGATAAGGAACCAGGAATAACTAATAGAAAATATGTAAGACCTTATTTCTAAAATTATAAAATTTTATTGAAAAATATGAAGATCTAAATAAATGAGAACCATTCTCTGTTTATGGTTGAGGTTACCCAATGCCATATGGCAACTGTCCTGTTTAATTTATAAGCAATGAAATTCAAATGAAAATATCAGTAGTGTTTTTTTTTCATGAAACTTGTGATCCTGAGTCAAGAAAATTTTGAGGAATAAGGACACCAGTCCTGCTACTAGATAATCGAGTTAATTACCTTAAATATATTATTAATATAACAATTAAAGCAAATTATTGGTGAAGGGATAGATAGACCACTGGAACAAAATTAAAAGCCCAGAAATATATCCTTACAAATATGAAAACCTAGTGCATTTATTCATTTAATAATTATTAAGCACTTTCCTTTTTGCTAGTGGGAGCTTCTTCAAATTGTCTTCCAGGTTCTTTTGACATGATCCTGGGAGTCACTGATAGCTTCCTTACTGCTGGTGTGACAAAATTTTCAGCCTCACCTGGTACATTTCCTGTTCCTAACCTGGAATCAGCCATTTCTCCACGAAGCCTTGATTTCTCTTGTGGAAAATAGAATTTTTTTTTTTTTTTGCGGTACACGGGCCTCTCACTGTTGTGGCCTCTCCCGTTGCGGAGCACAGGCTCCGGACGCGCAGGCTCAGTGGCCGTGGCTCACGGGCCCAGCCGCTCCGCGGCATGTGGGATCCTCCCACACCGGGGCACGAACCCGTGTCCCTTGCATCGGCAGGTGGACTCTCAACCACTGCGCCACCAGGGAAGCCCCTGGAAAATAGAATTTCAAGACCACATCTGTGTATTAGGGATGCTCATTGTTTCTGGGTTGGTCAGTATTTTTAGGCCTTTTCAGTTAACAGAGCTAAAAAATTATATATATACACACATAATTCATATATAAATATATATTTAATCTATATTATCTACATATTAATATATTATGTATAATATATATTAATATATAGTTAAGTGTATATATATTTAAATATAAAAACCTCATGAATTCATACTGATACTTCCAATTCAAATTCAGAAATATGACTTTTACTTACATTCTCATATATTAAATCTCTAACTCCTTTGACATTGGGAATCATAACTGTCAAGGACTTGAGGGATAAGAAAATTACAATATACTTATTTCTAGTTCGCTTTATATTTTATTACACACAGACTCATCTCAATAATAATATTAATATAATCATTGCTAGTATGATAACTGAAAACACTTAACTTTGTTGTAAATATTGTCTGTGTGTGGTTTTTTTTTTTTTTTTGATGTGTGTGTGTTGTTTTGTCTATTTCCACATCGGGATTTGGGGGGATTAAAATCTATGCTGCTCCTTCCATGGCAGCATATGCCAGCTCCGAATCCTCTTTTGAAAAGTTTTGAAGTCTTCCTTGGCTAATTAGAAATACTTAAGGAGTAATCCAATTGGCTAATCATTGTTTAGTTCAGTCTAGGATGTGCCTTGTGGTTTATTTCTAAAGGTCACTGTTGTGCCATGATTCTGTGTAGTGGCCTCTCTGGTTAATCCTACTGGGAATTCCAGAATAAGGCGAAGAGAACTGTAATAGCAATTAGGGGGTGTCTTTGGGGTTATGGTTGGTAGAGGGGCCAAGGTGTGGCTTGGAGACATTGAATTTAGCCAGTAATTTTCAGCAACCCTTCAAACTACCCAAATGAAGATACAATCTAAGTCAAAGCTGTGTGATGGCTATCGAAATGTAACATTAAAAAAATACCCTATTGTCTGCTTTCAACCAGATTGCTACTTCTACGTAGAAATTCTGGAGCTGGCATTAATGGTAGTAGACATGTACTGTGTTTTGGTTACCCATCACTGATTCCCCTACTTCAGCATAAGTACAATAATTGCCTTTTAAAAATTTTAATTAAAGCTTTATTTCTTACAGCAGTTTTAGGCTCTCAGCAGAAATAAGGGGAAGGTACAGAGATTTCCTATATACTCCCTGCCCCCACATGGGCACAGCCTTCCTCATTACCAGCGTCCCCCACCAGAGTGGTATTTTTACTACAGTTAATCAACCTACATTGACACGTCATAATCACCCGAAGTCCAGTTACACATTACAGTTAACCCTGGGTGTTGCACACTCAGTGCGTTTGGACAAATGTATGATGACATGCATACATCATTATTGTATCATAGTATTTTCACTGCCCTAAAAGTCTTTTGTGCTCCATCTCTTCATCCCTCCCTCTCCTCATCCCACCGAGCCCTGGCAACCACTGATCTTTTTACTGTTTCCATAGTTTTGCCTTTTTCCAAAATGTCATATAGTTGGAATCTTATTAGAGTGTGTAGCTAATTTCTTTTTGAAGAATTACCTCTCCCTTTAGAAATTTTCTACCTTTGGGAAGTTATCTAGCCACTAGGAGTAGGCATGTGACACTAGCTAGATTAATCAGACTCTTGTGAAGCTTCCAATATTGATTGGACTAATGCAGAAAGGTTACAAGATGGTAGATCATTCATTTAGTGATGGTATTGTGGTAAGAATGTTGATTAAATCCACTTGCTTTGGAGCTGCCCTGATTCTTGACCTTTTCCAGCTTGTTTCTCCAGCCTTACTGTCAATTTTGTGCATTCTCGGATACACACTTAATACATTTTCTGTTTAGAGCTGGTTTCTGTTACTTGTAGCCAAACAGCTACAACTGATTTGGTGGTGATAGCCAGAATATATGAGAAATGTTCAATCTATAGTCCTACCTTGAGGTATTGCAGGTTCGGTTCCAGACCACTGTAATAAAATGAGTCACACAATTTTTTTGGATTCCTAGTGCATATAGAAGTTATATTTATGCTATACTGTAGTCTATTAAGTGTGCAATAGCATTATGTCTAAAAAACAATGTACATACCTTAATTAAAAAGTACTTTATTACTAAAAAATTCTAGTCATCATCTGAGCCTTTAGCAAGTTATCTTTCTGCAATAGTAATGTTAAATATCACTGATCACAGGTCACCATAACAAATATAATAGTAATGAAAATGTTTGAAAGATTGTGGGAATTACTAAAATGTGACACAGAGACACGAAGTGAGCAAATGCTTTTGGAAAAATGGTGCCAATGGGCTTGCTTGATGCAGGGTTGCCACAAACTTTCAATTTGTAAAAAATGCAATATCTGGGAAGTGCAATAAAGCAAAGTGCAATAAAATGAGATATGCCTATATTTAGATTGCAACCTCTCTTCCAATAGTTCTTCTGATCCTCCTTTCCTTGTTCTATTTAAAAAAATACACTTTATAATTTACTTATTAACTGTGTTTTGTTTCTCTACCTTACTAGAATATAAGCTCTATGAGGGTAAGAACTCTTTATTTAAATCTGTTTCTATGAATCCTGTATCCCAAGTACCTAGGACGATTCCTGGAACATAACAGGTACTGAAGAAATATTTGTAAATTTAGTTAATAATTAAATCTAAGCCACTTTTTTTTGAATCTCTCGATTGTCTGTATGGAGTAGTGCTTAGTCCCAGTTCATTGTAAAATGTTGGCATGCTTTTGCTACAGATGGTTTTGTTTTGTTATCACTGTGTGGGTTGGGAGAAAATGTAATTACATGGAGGACAGTAACCAGGTGCTCTCCACCCCCAAAGAAATGAACAATACTATGGGCTCCATAGACGGTTGAAGTTCTACATGGTCTTCCAGGTCTTGATATCTAACTTAAGCTCATTTTATTTTATTTATTTATTTTTTTTGCGGTGGCGGGCCTCTCACTGTTGTGGCCTCTCCCATTGTGGAGCACGGGCTCCGGACGCGCAGGCTTAGCGGCCATGGCTCACGGGCCCAGCTGCTCCGCGGCATGTGGGATCTTCCCAGACCGGGGCATGAACCCGTGTCCCCTGCATCGGCAGGCGGACTCTCAACCACTGCGCCACCAGGGAAGCCCCTCATTTTATTTTTTAAGAGAAATTTTGAAAATATCAGTTATAATAAGGTAAAAGCAGATTTGATTGAAGGACTAAAAAATAATGCATTCATTTTTATAAAAAATACAAAAATTCAAAACTTGCACTATTCCAACTAAATGGCATAGCATTCAAATGAGACATAGATCCAGCTGAGACTGAATTGGGGGAGGACCTCAGGTTGGAGAGGATGGCTGGTAAATGATTGGAGGCATCATTATAGAAACTAAGCCCAGAATGAGGTTATTACCAGAATGTTACAGTTGCTAAGGGAAGGTCAATTGAACAGCAAATCTTGGACAAGGAAGGGGAATTAATATTTATAAGCAAGTCTAATGTTTCACATAGGCATTACATATATTATTTTACATATGCTTTTCACATGTTTTTCACATTATCCTCAAAATAAGCCCAAAACTTAACCACCTTCATTTTATAAACAGAAAAACTGAGAATAAAAAAAGTTAGTTAACTTACACTCATATAACAAAGTGTCAGACTCAAAATCTGGCTAAGGTAAATCTAAATCTTCCATTCTTTCCATTACATCACTGCTAACACAGGAAATTGAGTCTGAAACTGTAGAAAACAAACCACTTTTTTCTAGGTAAAGGTGGTGGATTGAATATATGCAATAGCCACCACTTGCTTGTCAAACACCAGACCTCTCTAAAACAACAGTAACTATTTTTTTTTAAGGCATAAACACACAAGGACAAGAGAACAGGAGAGGAAATGAATGACAAAATTTGAGAAATTGATAAGTAGAAGGAAAAGTGGGAATTAACGAAGCAGACCTGAGATAACTGAATCTCAAACTATCAGTAGGGAAATTTGAGTAACAAATTGATTTGCACTATTGTATCTCCAGGGCTCAAGAATTAGAGCTAATACCCGTGTAAGGACAAGGAAAGTAGTCTGATTTTGAAGCAGTTTGGTTCCCCAGATCCATATCCCAACTCCATAGACCTGTATGATGGCTTGCTTTTCTCACATCCTGGAAGATTAAAGATATATTCTCTGGAGAGGGTAATGCAGAAAGTCACTGGAGGATCCCAAGCACAACTGAGAACAGGGGACCGACCATACTGAAAGCAGGAGGGAAGAGTTAAAGTTTGCACACTGAACGCTGAAATCATTGACTGTCTTTCCCTACACACCTCACAGAAAGCTGGCAGCCAGGCCTATACCTTGTAGAAGAGGAATTTGGGTAATCATTCTCTGGGGATCTGAGCATCCCATGGCTCTCCAAGAGGAAAGCTCTTGTGACATTAACACCAGGGATTCTTTATTGAAATAACTCATCTTACCACAAGCCCATGACAAACCAGTCCCACCTTTGTGCTCAGAGCTTCTAACCAACATTTTTAAAAAGTTATTTTAAATTGTGGTAAAAAATGCGTGACATAAAATTTGCTATCTTAGTCATTTTTTAACTGTACAGCTTAGTAGCATTAAGTACCTTGACATTGGTGTATGATAGACCTCCAGAACTTTTTCATTTTGCAAAACTGAAACTCTCTACCCACAGAACAACAACTCCTCACTTCTCCCTCCTCCCAGCCCCTAGCAACCATCATTCTTCTGTTTCTATGAGTTTGACCGCTTTATATACCTCCTATTAATAGAATCATATAGCTCTTGTCTTTTTGTGACTGGCTTAATTCACTTAACCATAATGTCCTCAGGCTTCTTCCGTGTTGCAGCATGTGACAGGATTTCCTTCTTTTTTAAGTCTGAATAGTATTCCAGTTTCTAATCAACTTCTAATGCTCCAGTCTTAAATATGTGCAGTCAATGTGCAATTACCAGGCATCAGAGGAAGGCCTCTTTCATGAAAGACAGAGAGACACAAACAAACATGAGACACCAGACTATTTAGGGATTATATAATTTTTCAAAAACCATCAATTAAAATGTCAGAGAAGATATCATACAGGAAGCAAGAATGGGATAACTTTTTAAAAAGGAAACAGTAAAAACAAAACAAAAAGTTCTTGGAAAAAATTCAAAAAACGGAATATCAAGTTGGGGAAATTTCTCAGAAAGTGGAGAAAAAAGAAAAAATAGATGGAAAATGAGAAAAATAAGGTAAAACTAGGGCAACAGGTCAGAAAATCCAAAACCAAAATAATAGGTGTTCTAAGAGAGAGAGAACAGAGAAAATGGATGGGAGGAAATCAGCAGAATAATATGCAACCTAGAATGGAAAGGGATGAATTTTTCATTTGAAGGATCCATTATAGTTCCTAGCAAAATGGCACAGCATCATGAAATCTCAGGATTCCAGGGACAATAAGAGCACTCTACAAATGTTAGATATATATAAAAAAAAGATTTAGAAATTGGGACATCAGTATTACAACAGCAATGCTGGAAGCTAGAAGATAAGGGAGACATGTCTTCAAAACTGTGATGAAAAGTCGTTTCCAAAGTAAAATTCTCTGCCCAGTTAATTTATTAATCAAGGTGTTTAATGAATATTAATTTTGTGAGTGCTGAGGCTCTACTTTACCATTTCACTTGCTGGGTGCTGTTGGAGAAATAAATAAAAAAGAAGACAGGTCACTTCTCTGTATTTTATTGTTGTTGTTTTTAAATAAACATTTAATTTTAGAATAGTTTCAGATGTACAGAAAACTGTGAAGAGAGTAGAGTTCCCACTTCTCCACATCCAGTTTGTCCTATTATTAACACCCTACATTAATTAGTATTGTAGATCTGTCGCAATTTATGAACTAATATTGATACACTATTATCATCTAACGTCGTACTTCATTCACATCTCCTTAGTTTTCACCTGATGTCCTTTTACTATTCTAGGATCCCATCCAGGACCCCACATTACTTTTATTTTTTTATATAAATTTATTTATTTTATTTATTTATTTTTGGCTGCGTTGGATCTTCGTTGCTGCGCGTGGGCTTTCTCTAGTTGCAGCGAGCGGGGGCTACTCTTCATTGCATTGCACGGGATTCTCATTGCAGTGGCTTCTCTTGTTGCAGAGCATGGGCTCTAGGCGTGTGGGCTTCACTAGTTGTGGCATGAGGGCTCAGTAGTTGTGGCTTGTGGGCTCTAGAGCGCAGGCTGAGTAGTTGTGGCGCATGGGCTTAGTTGCTCCGTGGCATGTGGGATCTTCCCGAACCAGGGCTTGAACGCATGTTCCCTGCATTGGCTGGCAGATTCTTTAACCACTGCACCACCAGGGAAGCCCCACGTTACTTTTAGACATCACATCTCAGGCTCCTGTTGGCTATGACAGTTTTACAAATTTTCTTATTTTTGATGACCTTGACAGTTTTGAGGAGTACTGGTTAGGTATTTTGTAGAATGCTCTTCAACTGGGATTTGTCTGATGTTTTTATTATGATTAGACTGGGGTTTCAGGTTTTGGGGAGGAAGACCACGTAGGTAAAGTATCATTCTCATCATATCAAGGGTACATGCTGTCAATCTGATATCACTGTTAATGTTGACCTTGATCACCTGGCTGAAGTACTGTTTATCAGGTTTCTCCACTGTAAAGTTACTCTTTCCCCCTTTTCTTACTGTACTCGTTGCAAAGAAGTCACTATGTGCAGCTCACGCTTATGGGGTAGGAGTTATGCTCCACCTCCCTACGGGTAGAGTATCTAATACATAGATTATTTGGAATTCTTCTCTATGGTAGATTTGTCTTTTCTCCCCTCATTTATTTCTTCAATAATTTTTTTTCAATAATTTATTTATATCAGTATTGACTCATGGATAATAATTTTATACTTTGGGTCATAATTCAATATTACTAACATTTATCTTGTATATTTCTTTTTGTAATACTTATTTCAGACGTGCTGTGTCACAAAGGCCCGGAATAGTCTAGTTGTCTTTCTTCTAACCTATAGCCTTTAGTTTAGATCCCAAGAAGATAAAATTGATACACTGAAGAAATGCTCTTCTACTTGTACACAGTTACAGACTTTAATTAAAATAAATACAGTCAGCATTCTCTGTTAGCAATGAAAGCTACTCCACGGGAGGCACAGTGCCTGTGGAGCTTATGATCCATTCACTTACTGTAATGCCATTTCCCCCGAATTAGGTCTGTTGAGATGAATTTATGGTGTAGTTAACCTGAGCTGCTATGGAACTTGAGGCATTAAAATGCTTCTTACTGTACTGATTATCATTTGACTCATATTCCTGTCAAGCTGTATATGTAAAAAAATGTATTTAATTTTTAGATGACTTTATAGCAGAGAATTCTGTTTAGAGAAGTTGGAGCTTCTTCAGCAGGCTTATAAAGAGAAAACAATCCTCAACAGGTTTAGATACTAAATTTTGAGTTTTAAAAATATATATTTGTTGCTTGAATTTTCTAACAAGTTTCTCCATCTGTGGTCCTCATGACTTAGACTGTACACCTTCAATCATATGAATTACTATGTGCTCAAAACAAGGACTGATGATAAGTCATTAATCTTAAACAAACAGTGTAGAAGAATATCAGTGATAGAAGCACTTGTCTTATTCTTAACTATTAAATTTCATTTTTTTTTTTTTTTTTTTTTGCTGTACACGGGCCTCTCACTGTTGTGGCCTCTCCCTTTGCGGAGCACAGGCTCCGGACACACAGGCCCAGCGGCCATGGCTCACGGGCCCAGCCGCTCCGGGGCATGTGGGACCTTCCCGGACCGGGGCACGAACCCGTGTCCCCTGCATCGGCAGGCGGACTGTCAACCACTGCGCCACCAGGGAAGCCCCAAATTTCATAATTAAGTATGAGATTTTCTTTAGGTTGCTGGTAGAAGTCCTTTATCAAATTTAAGTCATTTCCTTCTATTCCTTGCTTAATACGGTTTTTTTAAATTGAGAATTAATGGTAAATTTGTCAAATGCTTTTAAAGAAACTCCTATATTTTTTCCCCCTCCATTAATCTCTTAATGCAGTGATTTGTATCAGTAGATTTTCTAATGTTTACCATTCTTGTATTCCTGGGAAGAATGCTACTTGGTTCATTTGGCATAGAAATTATTTTTTCCTTGAGGATTTGGTAATGCTTTCTTATGAAAACATCTTGGTACCTTATGGGGGCAGAGATTTTAGTACTTAAAATTTTTTCTTCTATGTTTATGGATCCATCTGAATTTAAGAAGTCTTAAGCCAATTTTGTTAATTTGTATTTTCCTAGGTAATCACCCATTTTATCTGGATTTTCAAGTTTACTGCTATGAAGTTGTACTACATTATCTTAAAATTAATGTTTTTTATATACATTTAATATTATCTTTCTTGATGCTATATTAAAGTTGTTATTTGTGTTTTCTTTAATCATTTTTTGGGTCTCCTCCAATAATCAGTTTTGTATTTACTTGATTGATTTATTCATTTCTATTATTTTTTATAGACAAAGTTAGCACCAAATATATATATATATTTTTTGCGGTACGCGGGCCTCTTACTGTCGTGGCCTCTCCCGTTGCAGAGCACAGGCTTCAGACGTGCAGGCTCAGCGGCCATGGCTCACGGGCCCAGCTGCTCCGCGGCATGTGGGATCTTCCCGGACCGGGGCACAAACCTGCGTCCCCTGCATCAGCAGGCGGACTCTCAACCACTGCGCCACCAGGGAAGCCCAACACCAAATATTTAAAAAGTTAACTTTTTGTGGAAAAAATTTTGACTAGAAATGAATTGTGATGGAAAAAGAAGAGCAAACAAGTTCTGCCTCTCTCCATTCCCACAAAAATAGAAGTTTTGGGTTGCTTTAATTTTTCTATTCTCTTTTTTCAGTAGGAGAGAAACTTTATAGTGGTATTCACAGATTTGCAGATTTTCAAACGTCTTAGGATCCATTCCATGAGAAGAATGTCATTGGTGTTTGTCTTAACAAGCTGACTTGGATGGGACTGGAATAACCCCGTGCACGAAGGATGCCTGCTGTATTAGTTGTTACTGTAGACCTCTCCATAATGCATACAGTTATAAGTTGATAAGGAGACTATATAGTGAACAGGGGAGAAGCCTGGGTAAACTAACTTATATAGCAAAAGAGGCAAATAGTTTTGCACAAAAATTATGCATCCATTTTGAGCTTGCATCTAAAATGCATAGAAGACTGGCTTCTTAGTAATACTTGAAAAAAGCTGTACCAGTTCTATTCTGCCCTTGGGGTCCTTTTATGACTATCCCTGCTGGAAAACTTCAATAATGAGGGAGAAAATGAAAAATACTTGCATTTTGAATTAAGTTTTGCCATCGTTTTCTGTCTGTCTCTCTTCTTTATCCTTACTTATATGCATTTTTTGCAAACATTAAAGCCAGAATTGATTAGAACAAGAATTTTGTGGCCCACACAACACATGCTAAATCAACACTCTTGTCTGGAAGTTGGACATTTATCTTTCCAGGCCAGGCTAACACCTAATTCTCTCCACATTGTGAGAAGTATAAAGGCCATCATGACAATGGGGCAGAAAGTTTAGCCAATTCAATTAATTTAACACCTCATAACACTCTGGAGTTTTCTTCACTGCCCAAGCTTGTAAAATTTATTATGAACCCTAATCCCTCCTCTGGCTTTCCTTGGAGTTTTAAAGTGAATGTAAAACAACAACAAACAGAGTGTATAAAAACATTTCCGGGGCTTCCCTGGTGGCGCAGTGGTTGGGAGTCCGCCTGCTGATGCAGGGGACATGGGTTCGTTCCCTGATCTGGGAAGATCCCACATGCCACGGAGTGGCTAGGCCCGTGAGCCATGGCCGCTGAGCCTGCGCGTCCGGAGCCTGCGCTCCGCAAGGGGAGAGCCCACAACAGTGAGAGGCCCGCGTACCGCCAAAAAAAAAAAAAAAAAAAAACCGAAAAAAAAAATTTCCACAGCAGCAGCACATGTGGCAGTGCACATGCTATGACTACAGCTTTAAAAATCTGTTACAACTATGTTAGGCTTTTCAGACTTTCTTACACAGACTTTGTGTCTTTCTCTTATGTGAAAGATGTGGATAGTAAGTAACATTTTTCAGATTCTTTTCCATTATAGGTTATTAAAAGGCATTGAATATTGTTCCCTGTGCTTTGCAGTCCTTGTTGTTTATCTATTTTATATACTGTTAATCCCATACTCCTAATTTATACCCACCCCCCTTTCCTCTTTGGTAACCATATGTTTGTTTTCTATGTCTGTGAGTCTGTTTCTGTTTTGTAAATAAGTTCATTTGTATTATTTTTTATATTCCACATATAAGTGATACCATATAATAATTGTCTTTCTCTGTCTGATTTACTTTGCTTAGTGTGATAATCTCTAGGCCCATCCACGTTGCTGCAAATTATTTTGTTTCTTAGATGAAGTCTTGTTCCACATTTTAATTCTCAGTTACTTATTGGCAAGCACCTTGCCATTTACCTGTTTTTTTAGATTCCAAGGAACATCCAATAGAATGATTAGTAAGAATTGACATGTATTAATAAGAATTGAATGCTTAATAAGAAATGATAGTGAGAATTTGATAAATGTTTTTCTTTCTCGATTGATTAACAAAGACCTTACTGACTTCTAAGATTTGTCCACCCCTGCCTCCTACCTGTGTTTCTGTGGGTTGTTGGGTTTTGTAGGCTTTTTTCAAAGCCTCTGAAATTGCTTTGAGACACACACAGGAGGCCTCCCTGCCTGATTCTGGGAGGTCTGGACTGGCTCCTAATTCTGTGACCCAGAATGCCCAGTAGCCTGTACCACCGAGTTAATCGATGGTCTCACCGTATTTTCAAAGTGGCTGGTTCTATTCTTGAACTTCTAATCTCTTTCTCTTGGGGTATAGTTATAGTATCTAACATTGTTTGCTTGACATTTAGGAGATAATCAATCCCAAACAAATTAATGAAAAAAACAGATTTAGAAGGAGGCAGGACAAGATGGAGCAATGATGACTGTTGGAGAAAAGACCTCATTAAAAGCTTCCTTTCTGATGGCAGTGCTCTTTTTCACTGGAATTTCTTTACTTGCCTTATTAGGTTTGGAAATGATTCTGTACTCACTCTCCCATCCCCTTCAAAGATGTTTAAGACAGAGTCCCAGCCTGCTGGGAAGACTTTTGGGAAGACAGATGCTTGAGCAAATAAATTACCATACAGTATTGTAGAAGCAACAATAGGCAGACTTATGATCAGTCCTGGAGAGTGTGACAAGCTCTATTAGGGTGGGAGTAGTGAATGGGGTGTGATGTTAGGGTAGATCCTGATCTGGGTTTTGAGAGACTAATAAATCCGTTATGAAGCATGGGCACAAAAGGATCATGAAAGACTTGTATGAGTTAAAAAAATCCCCATAATTGAAGTGTTGGGTGATAGAAAGTACTGTTAAAATTGATTTCTGTGGCTGGTTAAGTTCTTTCACAGGAGTTATGAAACTATGGGTGATCTCTTTATAAACAACGTATTTGTATAGAAGCTGATCCAAATAGTATTTGAGTGATTTTATCTTAATAATTACAATATAGTTTAATAAGATACTATATATATATAATTTATATAATTAAAAATACATGCGTATAATTATACAAAATATACATTTTTATGACCCACAATTAGATTCTTTTTCTCCTAGTCATCTGTTTATTTTCAAAAACCACAGTTTAGATCTTCATAGAATCGCCATATTTTGCATGCTTAGATCTCCATAGAAGTGCCATATTTTGCAACAGGGAAAGGTCTTTGAGTTGCCCCCAATTCATAAACCTGTGTCTAGAGATTATAACTTCCTCAGTGAACCATAAAATACATATGCTCAAGTAATTAAGGGTACTTATGGGGTTAAAACATGCCTGAAGTTCCCAAACAAATTTGTAAGTACTTTTCCAGAGAACTGCTTGCCTAAGAAGGGTTATGCCAGTTCTCAACACAGCAGTGATTTGTACCACTGAACTCACAGTACCTAACGACTAGCTTTCCTCAACACATAGGGTTGATTTTTTGTTTCTTTGTTTCTCTGTGCCGAGAATGTATTGTTGTACTTGTGGCTTGGGTATATGGTGAGTTAGTAAATGATGGAAAAAGGGTTTTAATTTCCCTGATTAGGATTTCTCACTATTGCTTGAAGTTGCTATAACTAAATCTGGGTGTTTTCCCATAATCGTTTGATTTTGGTTTGTTCTCAATGATCTAGGCCCAGTGGTGGTCTGCATAGATGATTGACAGGTATAGCAAATCCATTTTGCTTGGTGGATGTCATGGTTCTGGTCCATGGCAGGAAGTGACTCTAGTCACCTTGGACCAGCCCTTGGACTAAGGGCTTATTCGTTTTGCTCAGTTTTTCTGTCTTCACTGTCAATAATGACTTTCTCACAAGTCTTCCAGGCCCTTTCCTTTCTTTAACCATTTACGTAGGAGAAACAGAAGAGATGTAGTGTAGCACCACCCTGTGGGAGTTAATACTTGGGGGACCAATGCAAGAAAATGTTGATATTCTGGCTACAACAGTTGTTGTCAGTCATGAAGTCCTTTATCTCTGATCCAGGAGTCTCCTGTGTGCTGCCAGCACCCATGAAACAAGTTAGCCTGCACGTTGGGTAAAGTCTAACTCTTCACAGTTCTTGACATTTCTGTTATAAGCCTTTCTGCAGTTTACTTTCCTTGCCCACTGATTAAACATGGGTGTTTCTCAAAGTTCTGCCTCTGGTTCACTGCTTTTTTCTTCCTTCATCCTTAGTCTCATGTGTGTAGTTCTAAATAATGGAGGATGCCTTCCAAATTTGCATTAGCCTTAATCTGTCCTCTGAGCTGTGGACTCATATATCTAACTCGGGTGCTCAGGGGACCTCAAAACTTAACATGTCTCATGGTAACTACTTGTATCGTAAACTCTTGCCTGCGCCCTCACTTCCAGGGTCTCTGCCTCCATTGGTGATATAATCAATGTCTGAATAGTGTCTGATACAGTGTTGCTCAATAAATGTTGACTGATCAACTGACTGATTTTAAGTCCACAAAAACTCCATCTTGGAGTGGGATTGAGGAAATAAAGGAAGAGAAAACAGAGATCTGCTTTAGTGAAAAAAACAATTTAAATCCACCATGAAGTTTGAGAGTCTTTGGGGAAAGTAACTTTAAGCAACTTCTAAGCAAATCGAGGGCTTCTTATTGAGCGTTGATTACCTGTAGAGTCAGAGGCTGGCTGGACTTTCTTTGTTATTAGCATGAGGCCATTTAGTTCTCTGCTAGACATCTGTGGAGGGTTTGGGTTTTAGTGTAACGATAAGCCTGAGAACCCAGGACAGGGGTGAGTGATTGCTGTCACATTAACAGGTAAGATAAGCTGACCCTTCAAAAGAATTATTATTAATCATTATTATTGTTATTTCTGAAAGATTTCAAATGCCTGAGAACACTATAATTAGTTTTTTTTCTTTCTTTCTTTTTTTTGAGGCTTGTACTTAATACATGGGCATTTTTGCTGCAAGGCAGTATTTAGTCTATACACCATGTTCTGGGCACCTGAAACCATGGCAACCATGATTTCTGATCATTTGTAAGCAATTTAATTTGGCTTAAACATTTAGCATTATTTTGCCAGTTATTTCTGGAAATGATTGAAAAAACACTTCAACAGGCATAAATTTTTATTTTATTTTAGTGCTTTTCTTCTGAACCGTTGTCTTCCCTTTTTTCAGGTTTCAGGGGTAGAAAGTGATTTACAGCCATAAGCCTGTACATATGCTCATGTATCATTTACTTAGTTTTTGAAATTGGGCTCAAAGAATTCAGTGTAGGACAAAGACAGGTATTATTATCCTTTAAAGAAAGTCGTAATGCCCCTTTCTTACTTCTCTCCAAGTTAACACTGTGAGGGGGTTCAAGTAATTTTAAATCCTAAAATGCAAACTGAGGTAAAGAAAGATAATTATTGATGCTTTTATGTATGTCAGGGAGTAGGATGGTATGATTTTTTTTTTTTTTTTGGGGTACGCGGGCCTCTCACTGTTGTGGCCTCTCCCGTTGTGGAGCACAGGCTCCGGACGCGCAGGCTCAGCGGCCATGGCTCACGGGCCTAGCTGCTCCACGGCATGTGGGATCTTCCCAGACCGGGGCACGAACCCGTGTCCCCTGCATCGGCAGGCGGACTCTCAACCACTGCGCCACCAGGGAAGCCCGGTATGATTGTTTTTTAAAGCTGTTAATTATAGGAGGAAAATACATCTCATTTCTAATAAACAGCCTTTTTTATCTAATCTCACATTAGCTTCTCCATGTACATTAGCTGAATCATCTGTAGGTTATAAAGATTGTTATCACAAAAAAAAAGGCTGAGTTTTCATTCTAAAAACTCAATAACTAATGTTCTTCACAGGTCTCTCACAACTGGAATTTAGAAGCTTCCATTCAGAATGATTCAAGATAAATTCCCCACATTTGTCAAAATTTGTGGATATATATGGAAATTTTTCTTCTATCCAACTGGAGGAAGACAGTTTTAGTTTTGTTCTTTCCCGTAGTCAGTGGGTGGGGGAGTACTAAAACTTCTTGTTGATAAAATATTTATAAGGCAATATTTTCAAAGTTATAATCATGATGGTAAATACATTTATAAAAAATTAAATGAGACCAAGTGGGAGTGTAGTTAAATATCTTCTTAGAAATTTTAGAAAGTTACAATGGAGATTAAGATTCTAAGTCATTTAAAAATAGGATTCAATAATTTGTTATCTTTCATCCCTTTTGTAATTGTAATTAGGGAGCCATACAAATAATTGAGATAATTAAGATTATTTATGCAGATATTTGTTTGACTTGCCAGAATCTTTACAGCTTCTTTTATTTTTTTTGTTCAGACCACAAGCTTGACTAAATGTTAACATGTGCATTTTGATATATAAACTGGGTTTTGCTAGTGGCAGAAATATTTTTATAAATAAATTAGAAGAAATTTAAAAATGTTTTATTTCTGTATATAAACATCTATTGACACAAATAGTCCTATTGCCTCAACAGTACTTTGGTACTATGATATTAAAAAATTAAGCAGACAGTGCAAGCAGTCTTGGTTAGGGACAATCCTCCATGGGGTTGAGGCCCTTCCAAACAAATGCTACTAATAATTGAGATTTCCTTTTTCTGATTTCCAGATCATTCCCTACATTGTAAGAGACACCCATAGACCTTAAATATAAAGTTGGCTGGTGCAAGTTGCTTAAAAAATTTCACTTTGATTTTTGAAGCCAGATTGTATGATGGGCTTTTAATTGTGTATTTAAAAACTTTGCCTGGCCACTCCTGATTTTTAAAAATGTAAAATTTGCCTGGCCACTCCCGATAAGTCAGACTAAACTCAGCCGCCTTATTGCCAGGGTGCCTGATGTTCTCTCTCTCAGCAGAGTTAGGCAATATGATGCATAGCTGACCAATGCTGCTGCCTTGCGTCTGCTGGGTCCTGCTGATGGAAGGACTTCTTTTTGGCTGGACTGATGATAAAGAACCCAGTTTCCTGAGGACTTGTGGCCACCAAACTGTACCTACTTCCCCAATTTGACCTCTCAACCATGGTGACGTCTTTCCTGGAGTGTTGAGAAAGAGCTATTCCCCCATTTGGCTAGAGGTACTCCCTTTCTTTCCCATTGGATTTGAGAAGTTGGGTGGAGGCATTAAACCCTTCTTGTCCTTTTACCATGTTCTGTAAGTCTGTGTTACTGTGTAAGGGTATACTTCCCTAGGCATAAAAGAACCTGCTCTTGGCCTCACCTTGGACCTGGAATATCAGTCTCAAACCAGGCGAATACCCTCTGCTTGATATGATCATTGTGATCTCATTTTATTCATCATCTAATTTCTCAGTCCTCTTCATAATGGGTCAGCTCGCTTTCTTCTGATTTCTATGTGTACATGACATCAGAAGTTATATAAATAATTACAAATTAGGTCGGAAAAATCAAATTTCTATATCTTTAATAGAACTTGATTGCTTTTTAAGCCACTATTCTCACTTGGCAGTGGAAAAACAATGTTGTCATGTTCATGTATTCTTGTGAACTAAATTTTAGATCTTGCTTTAGTGTAAATATTCAGTCAAATTTACATGATATTATCTCTCACATAGCTCTTCACAGCTCCCCCTCCCCATCTTCTCTTTCTGTGACTCACAGTCCTGTTTTTATTTCTTTGGGCTCAAGATTCCATCACCTGGCAGTGGAAGGAAGAGAGGGAGTTTGTTTATGGAGATGGTGTATGGTGAGGCAACATAAAGGCTGTCCACTCCCTTAATCTCATTTCTTACCCAGATGTTAATGCTTACTGATGTTCATGGTTGACTCTGGAGACGTGGATGACATCCAACATTGACTCTTCTGTGCTGCATTAGATGATCTTTGGTGTCCAACTGGTGCTGTTTATAGAATATTGCAGGGGATCCTATGGAGGCAGCATTGCTTTCCCTCCCCTCCTTTTAAATTTTCTTCATTCTTCTGGCAGGCCTCATCGGGCCTAGCAAGCTAAATCATCTCACCAGATACTTTCAGGTGCCTACTCTAAGCAGATGGCGTGTGGACTCAGGATAAGAATATAAGACCAGAAGGGTCAAAGTCAGAACAAGGTGAAAGTGTCCTATTGAAAATTATATTATTTCTAAGTCCAGTGAGTTCTCATAACGTATTGACACTGAACAGTATTATCACAACTGCCTGAACTTGTAAATCACGCAGTAGTCTTTCCTATCTGGGATGAACATGATAAGTTATGTGCATCTGTGGTTTTCTTTCCAAGAATGGACATTATACTTATTTTACAACTGCATAAAAGTTAGCATAGTTGATCATGCAGGTAAGTGCTTTAAAATACTGGTCTACAAAAATGATTTCATGTTGATCTTAAGAAAAAAGGGGTAAGAAATCTCCTCAGGCTTCAAATATTAAATAAACAGAGTACTTAATGGGCTGTCTACACATATCAAGAGTCAGAAGTGGGTTTCTTTTAGTGAAGGGATGTGTCAGACCAATAGGGCTGACACCAGAAGGTTAGGTCACCCATCATGGAAGGGCCAACAAAGAAGACTGCAGTGTTGGGAGATCTAGCAAGAGACAGAGCTGTGCAGGTGGAAAGAGAGAATGTAGGCAGGAAGCCTGGTGATGCTGGAGCTTGGAGACCAGAGGGGAGGGTGGATAGAAGGCAGAGGCTGCTATCAAAAGGGCCTGCCTTGTAGGGCCAAGTGTCTAGCAGGGCAGGCAAACCCAGCAGGACTCACAGGTGGAAACAAAATGTTAGCTAGAAGTCTGGAAGGGGTGAGAAGTAAAGGGGACAGAATCCAGGCAAGAAGTTCAGTAACAGTTAATGGTCAGGAGAAGCAATGAAGATCATGGCCCAAAACTTAGGCATGTGGCTAAAGCAAGTAATGTGGGCAAGGTAGTCCAAGACTCAGATCTCTCGAATATTACACACACACACAAACACACACACACACACACACACACACACACACACACACACACACACACACACACACACACACACACACACACACACACGGCTGAAAAACTACAGAGCAAAACGTTCCCAAAATCTCTCTTAGAAGTAGAAGGAAAATATGGGTGACTTCATTTTATTTTTGCTTGTTTATGCTTTCTGACTTGTCTACAGTGAACATGTATTATTAAAAATATATATATAAAAACGTTCTGTAAAAAAATCTACCCAAATGAACTTTAGTGTATTTGCAGATAGTTTGAGAATTTGGTATTTTGTGCAATGACTGGATGACTGATCCTGCCTAGATGGGGCACAGATGTAAGACCAAATTATCACAGGATACAACAGATTCTATTGGAATTGGATAAATTTCCATATTCAATCCACTTGCCTTTTATCTTCTAGTGGAAATTTCTTGATTGACTGGTAGAACAGTTACTTTCTTCCAAAACAGTCATTTAAGCTGGGTCTATCTGGGACAAAATGAACTAAGAGTTGGAACTTGTTGAGCTGAGATGATTAATTGGAAGAATTCGAACTGAATAAATTACTGTTGGACCCTAGTCCATGTACCCAGCTGGATACTTTTTATTGGGTGATTGAGCCCGTAATGGGGTAATGGAATAAGGTGAATGTTGGGCTTTATTTTTTAGTTCATTTTGCAAATGACAAAAGCCTTAGGCAAAATCCCTTTTGTTCTTAATGCCAAAATATTTCACCATTGGCCCAACACAAAATGTATTAGATGATAATTTTTAAAAAACACTGGACCAATAAATCTCATAAAATTTAAAAATGTTTCCTGTCCTAAATATTTTCATTAACCCCAGTGATGTAAATGGAGCCAAAGCTATCAGTAATGAGAAGATAAACAAGTTCTATTCTCAGTTAAGCTTTTATTCATACCTCAGGAACTGGGTTATAAGAAAAGAAATGTTTGATTACATGAATGAAATTGAATATTTAAATTTGTTACCCACACATACATATCTGTTATAATTGTTTGGCTCAGTGGGAAAATCAGTTTAAATAAGTCATGATTGTAACCTATCCTTGTTTGTGTGTATCCTCTGAATTTTGGAAAGCCACAGCGGCTTTAGGACAAAATAGGATGGTTTGGCTATAGACTGAATGCTAGGTAACTCACATGCTGTGTCTTTGCAAGATCAGTAATGTTTAGCAAGGGATAACAAATGGGCCATTGTCAAGTTCAGTTGGTTCATATCACCCTTATCCATGGCTTGGGTGCATAAAGATCACAAAGGAGCCCATGGGGAATATAATGATGCTAAATGGACCCTAAATGTGCTGTTCCCCAATTGAGGTTGTAGTATTGAATTTATCAGGACTCTGCTAATTACAAATACTTTCTACTCTTTGCTACAGTGACATAATGAACCTCATTTAATATTGTCATTAACATGCTGTGAACCTGGTGATTACTCCCATACACAAATAGTCTCAGTAACTGGTGACCCCTAGGTAGGTGGTGGACATGCATGTTTTTTGATTGACTGTTTGCTCTGTCATTAAGGCTTTGGATGAAATAATTCAGGTTGAAGGGAATTTGGATGTTAGAGGACAGGTCTGGGACAATTAGGCCAAAGCAGTAGCTTTCATTTAGTGTTTTCCCATCCTGTATGCTCCACTTAACAGATATATCTCTGGATGACACCAGCCAAGAGGCACAGATGTGACATCTTTTCTTAGTTGATCCAACCAATTGTCCTCTCCCACATATTCCCGCATGCTTTCTTGCATTCGGGTGAGAGTGGTGAGACTGCCTTAGTCACCCCTCTTTTTTTTTTTTTTTTTCACAGTACACGGGCCTCTCACTGCTGTGGCCTCTCCCGGTGCAGAGCACAGGCTCTGGACGTGCAGGCTCAGCGGCCATGGCTCACGGGCCCAGCCACTCCATGGCATGTGGGATCCTCCCGGACCGGGGCATGAACCCGTGTCCCCTGCATCAGCAGGTGGACTCTCAACCACTGGGAAGCCCAGTCACTCCTCTTTTATGGCTATGCTTGGGGTCACTAAGCCCAGCCATCCCCTGCCCAGTGCAGTTTTGGCTGCCCTGTTTCAATGTCGCTGCACTGTTGGTAGTGGCACATTGCGTGGGCCATGGTTTCTGTGCCTGGCATAGAACTTGAGGTACTGGGATGGCTTCCCTGAACTTCTCTTCCAAACTGGGGTATCCTTTCCTTTTCTTTTTCTTCGCAGGGAGTTAAGCTGCTCAGGCCTTAGGCTCCAGGTTACATGAAATCCCACCAGGGGCCTGGGCCTTTTCTGTATGATTTAAAATTTTACATTCTAAGCAACTGGTGGAACCTATACAAACTTGTCTTCATGCCTTCTCTGTGTCCCCCTCTGTGGTCCACTCAGGATCAGCTGTCCGATTCCTTAACCACTGAATGCAGAATTGGAAAGAGGTGCCCACAACAGCTTCTTGTGAGCTGCTGTGAGCTGGTGTCAGCTCACTGTGGTCTTGGGTATCTCACACTTTGTGTTTTGCTCCCAATTACAATGAGAAAGTAAGTTAAGACAAGCCTCTTAGATAGACTCATCCACCAGAGGGCAGACAGCAGAAGCAAGAAGAACTACAATCCTGCAGCCTGTGGAACAAAACCCACTTTCACAGAAAGATAGACAAGATGATAAGGCAGAGCGCTATGTACCAGATGAAGGAACAAGATAAAACCCCAGAAAAACAACTAAATGAAGTGGAGATAGGCAACCTTCCAGAAAAAGAATTCAGAATAATGATAGTGAAGATGATCCAGGACCTCGAAAAAAGAATGGAGGCAAAGATGGAGAAGATGGAAGAAATGTTTAACAAAGACCTAGAAGAATTAAAGAACAAACAAACAGAGATGAACACTACAATAAGTGAAATGAAAAATACACTAGAAGGAATCAATAGCAGAATAACTGAGGCAGAAGAACGGTTAAGTGACCTGGAAGACAGAATGGTGGAATTCACTGCTGTGGAACAGAATAAAGAATAAAGGTGAAAAGAAATGAAGACAGCCTAAGGGACCTCTGGGACAACATTAAACACAACAACATTCACATTATAAGGGGCCCAGAAGGAGGAGAGAGAGAAAGTACCCTCGAAAATATTTGAAGAGATTTTAGTTGAAAACTTTCCTAACATGGGAAAGGAAATAGCCACCCAAATCCAGGAAGCGCAGAGAGTCCCAGGCAGGATAAACTCAAGGAGAAACACACAGGGACACACAGTAATCAAATTCACAAAGAGAAAGAAAAACTGTTGAAAGCAACAAGGGAAAAACAACTAATAACATACAAGGGAACTCCCATAAGGTTAACAGCTGATTTCTCAGCAGAAAGTCTACAAGCCAGAAAGGAGTGGCATGATATATTTAAAGTGATGAAAGGAAAGAACCTACAACCAAGATTGCTCTACCTGGCAAGGATCTCATTCAGATTCAATGGAGAAATCAAAAGCTTTACAGACAAGCAAAAGGTAAGAGAATTCAGCACCACCAAACCAGCTCTACAACAAATGCTAAAGGAACTTCTCTAAGTGGGAAACACAAAAGAAGAAAAGGACTGACAAAAACAAACCCATAACAATTAAGAAAATGGTAATAGGAACATACATATCGACAATTACCTTAAATGTGAATGGATTAAATGCTCCAACCAAAAGACACAGGCTTGCTGAATGGATACAGAAACAAGACCCATATATATGCTGTCTACAAGAGACCCACTTCAGACCTAGGGACACATACAGACTGAAACTGAGGGGATGGAAAAAGATATTCCATGCAAATGGAAATCAAAAGAAAGCTGGAGTAGCAATATTCATATCAGATAAAATAGACTTTAAAATAAAGAATGTTACAAGAGACAAGGAAGGACACTACATAATGATCAAGGGATCAATCCAAGAAGATGTAACAATTATAAATATATATGCACCCAACATAGGAGCACCTCAATACAAAAGGCAAGTGCTAACAGCTATAAAAGAGGAAATCGACAGTAACACAATAATAGTGGGGGACTTTAACACCTCACACCAATAGACAGATCATCCAGACAGAAAATTAATAAGGAAACACAAGCTTTAAATGACACAGTAGACCAGACAGATTTAATTGATATTTATAGGACATTCCATCCAAAAACAGTAGATTACACTTTCTTCTCAAGTGCACATGGAACATTCTCCAGGATAGATCACATCTTGGGTCACAAATCAAGCCTTGGAAAATTTAAGAAAATTGAAATCGCATCAAGCATCTTTTCTTACCACAACGCTATGAGTTTGGAAATCAACTACAGGAAAAAAAACTGTAAAAAACACAAATACATGGAGGCTAAACAGTGTGCTACTAAATAACCAAGAGATTACTGAAGAAATAAAAAAAAAGAAAAATACGTAGAAACAAATGACAATGAAAACACGACGATCCAAAACCTGTGGGAATGCAGCAAAAGCAGTTCTAAGAGGCAAGTTTATAGCAATACAAGCCTACTTCAAGAAACAAGAAAAATCTCAAATAAACCATCTAACCTTACACCTAAAGGAGCTAGACACCTAAAGGAACTAGAGAAAGAAAAACAAACAAAACCTAAAGCTAGCAGAAGGAAAGAAATCATAAAGATCAGAGCAGAAATAAATGAAAAAGAAACAAAGAAAACAGTAGCAAAGATCAATAAAACTGAAAGCTGGTTCTTTGAGAAGATAAATAAAATTGATAAAACATTAGCCAGACTCATCTAGAAAAAGAGGGAGAGAACTCAAAGCAATAAAATTATAAATGAAACAGAAGTTACAACAGACACCGCAGAAATACAAAGCATCCTAAGAGACTACTGCAAGCAACCCTATGCCAATAAAATGGACAATCTGGAAGAAATGGACAAATCTTAGAAAGGTATAACCTTCCAAGACTGAACCAGGAAGAAATAGAAAATATGAACTGACCAGTCACAATTCATGAAATTGAAACTGTGATTAAAAGTCTTCTAACAAAAGTCCAGGACCAGATGGCTTCACAGGTGAATTCTATCAAACATTTAAAGAGCGAACACCTATCCTTCTCAAACTCTTCCAAAATATAGAAGAGGGAGGAACACTCCCAAACTCATTCTGTGAGGCCACCATCACCCTGATACCCAAACCAGACACAGATACTACAAAAAAAGAAAAGTACAGAACAGTATCACTGATGCATATAGATGCAAAAATCCTCAAAAAAATACTAACAAACAGAATTCAACAATACATTAAAAGGATCATATACCATGATCAAGTGGGATTTATCCCAGGGAAGCAAGGATTCTTCAATATATGCATATCAATCAATGTGATATACCATATTAACAAATTGAAGATTAAAAACCATATGATCATCTCAGTAGGTGCAGAAAAAGCTTTTGACAAAATTCAACACTCATTTATGATAAAAACTCTCCAGAAAATGTGCATAGAGGGAACCTACCTCAACATAATAAAGGCCATATATGACAAACACACAGCCGACATTGTTCTCGATGAAAAACTGAAAGCATTTCCTCTAAGATCAGGAAAAGAGAAGGACGTGCATTCTCGCCACTATTATTCAACATAGTTTTGGAAGTCCTAGCCACGGCAACCAGAGAAGAAAAAGAAATAAAAGGAATACAATTTGGAAAAGAAGAAGTAAAGCTGTCACTGTTTGCTGATGACATGATACTATACATAGAGAATCCGAAAGATGCCACCAGAAAACTAGTAGAGCTAATCAATGAATTTGTTAAAGTTTCAGGATACAAAATTAATGCACAGAAATCTCTTGCATTCCTATACTAATGATGAAAAATCTGAAAGAGAAATTAAGGAAACACTCCCATTCACCATTGCAACAAAAAGAATAAATACCTAGGAATAAACCTACTTAGGGAGACAAAAGACCTGTAGGCGAAAACTATAAGACACTGATGAAAGAAATTAAAGATGATACAAACAGATGGAGAGATATACCATGTTCTTGGATTGGAAGAATCAACATTGTGAAAATGACTATACTACCCAAAGCAATCTACAGATTCAATGCAATCCCTATCAAGTTACCAATGGCATTTTTTACATAACTAGAACAAAAAATCTTAAAATTTGTATGGAGACACAAAAGACCCCGAATAGCCAAAGCAGTCTTGAGGGAAAAAAGCGGAGCTGAAGGAATCAGGCTCCCTGACTTCAGACTATACTACACAGCTACAGTAATCAAGACAGTATAGTACTGGCACAAAAACAGAAATATAGATCAATGGAACAGGATAGAAAGCCCAGAGATAAACCCATGCACATATGGTCAACTTATCTATGACAAAGGAGGCAAGGATATACCATGGAGAAAAGACAGTCTCTTCAATAAGTGGTGCTGGGAAAACTGGACAGCTACATGTAAAAGACTGAAATTAGAACACTCCCTAAAACCATACACAAAAATAAACTCAAAATGGATTAGAGACCTAAATGTAAGACAGGACTCTATAAAACTCTTAGAGGAAAACAGGCAGAACACTCTGTGACATAAATCACAGCAAGATCGTTTTTGATCCACCTCTTAGAATAATGGAAATAAAAACAAAAATAAATGGGACCTAATGAAACTTAAAAGCTTTTGCAAAGCAAAGGAAATTACAAACGAGGAAAAGACAGCCCTCAGAATGGGAGAAGATATTTGCAAACGAATCAACGGACAAAGGATTAATCTCCAAAATATATAAACAGCTCATGCAGCTCAATATTAAAAAAACAAACAACCCAAACCAAAAATGGGCAGAAGATCTAAATAAACTTTTCTCCAAAGAAGACATACAGATGGCCAAGAAGCACATGAAAAGATGCTCAACATCACTAATTATTAGAGAAATGCAAATCAAAACTACAATGAGGTATCACTTCACACCAGTTAGAATGGGCATTCTCATAAAATCTACAAAGAACAAATGCTGGAGAGGGTGTGGAGAAAAGGGAACCCTCTTGCACTGTTGGTGGGAATGTAAATTGATACAGCCACTATGGAGAACAGTATGGAGGTTCCTTAAAAAGCTAAAAATAGAAGTACCATATGACCCAGTGATCCCACTACTGGGCATATAACCAGAGAAAACCATAACTCAAAAGGACACATGCACCCCAATGTTCATTGCAGCACTATTTACAATAGCAAGGTCATGGAAGCAACCTAAATGCCCATTGACAGACGAATGTATAAAGAAGATGTGGTGCATATATACAATGGAATATTACTCAGCCATAAAAAGGAATGCAATTGGGTCATTTGTAGAGACGTGGATGGATCTAGAGACTGTAATACAGAGTGAAGTAAGTCACAAAGAGAAAAATAAATATCGTATATTAACGCACATATGTGGAACCTAGAAAAATGTTACAGATGAACTGGTTTGCAGGGCAGAAATAGACACATGTAGAGAACAAACGTATGGACACTAAGGGGGAAGTGGCACGGGCTGGTGGTGGGCTGAATTGGGAGATTGGGATTGACATATATACACTAATATGTATAAAATGGATAACTAATAAGAATCTGTTGTATAAAAAAATAAATAGAATTTAAAAAATCCCCCCAAAAAACCCCAAAAAACAAACAAAAAAAGAAAGTAAGTTAAAATTCAGTGGAGTAAACCATGGAGACATACCTTGCTTAATGTGATAGAAATGGCCCTGAAGGTTGCACCTGAATAGAATATTTATTAATCATAAGGGGGTCATTATTTTAGAGAAAACGTAGTAAAGAGCTTAGTAAAGCAAAGATTCCGTTTTTGCAAAATAAACCATGCCTCCTGATTTATCTGATTTACACATTTGGATTTTATGTTTCAGATTTTCTTTTAAGTAATATATGCCTATAAAACTGAAAAGACCTTAACAGTTTTATGGGAGGCTGGAGCTTGAGCAGGGATCCCTCATGATTTTTCCATTTTTTAGGCTTCCTCCTTCCCTTCAGATGGAAAAGTGACTGGAATCTTTGGCAGCTTTTGACAGGCCCCTAGGAGCCACCTGCAAGAACATATCATCTTCTGTGGGAGAATCTGCATATTTTAGACTTCCTATTTTTTCATGTACTTTCTCTGTTCCTTTGAACAGAGGCACAAGGAAACAGGAAAGCTGGATTTGGGCTCTGGTTCTACCCTACATGGTTGCATGATTTGAATACATCTGTTGGCCTCTCTGGGTCTCCTTTTTTCCAATCAGTAAAATGAGCAGAGTAGACTTCATGATTGCTAAATTCGCATCTGGCGGTGCAATCTTAAAAAACAAAAATAAATTTTAGAGTCCATCTTTGAAAACACCACCAAATCATGAATTTCTTTATTCATACTCAAATGCTAACTACCAAGGACACATGTGTTGTGCTTTTCTGAAGGCAAAAATGACACAGAACTTTTGGGAAACCTATATATTTAAGAGAGCTAAATGGTTCCTGTAGGACTTCCCTGGTGGCACAGGGGTTAGGAATCTGCCTGCCAATGCAGGGGACACGGGTTCGAGCCCTGGTCCGGGAGGATCCCACATGCTGCGGAGCGACTAAGCCCGTGTGCCGCAACTACTGAGCCTGCGCTCTAGAGCCCATGAGCCACAACTACTGAGCCCGTGTGCCACAACTACTGAAGCTCGCGTGCCTAGAGCCCATGCTCCGAAACAAGAGAAGCCACTGCAATGGGAAGCCTGTGCACTGCAACCAAGAATAGCCCCGTGCTCGCTGCAACTAGAGAAAGCCTGTGCGGAGCAAGGAAGACCCAATGCAGCCAAAAATAAATAAATAAATAACAAAAAACCATTCATGTAGTGGCAAACCGTATTCTTTTTTTTTTTTTTTTCTTTTTTTGCAGTACGCGGGCCTCTCACTGTTGTGGCCTCTCCCATTGCGGAGCACAGGCTCCGGACGCGCAGGCTCAGCGGCTATGGCTCACGGGCCCAGCTGCTCACGGGACCAGGGCACGAACCCACGTCCCCTGCATCGGCAGGCGGACTCTCAACCACTGTGCCACTAGGGAAGCCCCAAACCATATTCTTGAGCAATGGTGGAATATGTTTTCTCAGGTGAGAGCTTAAATTTAGTTCTACTGGGGCTTAATTAAGGAATGCTGTCTGTAGTTACGAGCAATTCTGTGGAATAAATTCACTGACGACATAGAAATGCCCGAGAAAGCAATGCCAGTCTTTGGCATTTGAGGCATAATCTGGTTTAGTTAGTTTGGGTTTTTAAATTTGAAGGAGATTCAAGGCTCTGTTGAATGGACTAGGGGTGAATCCCAATGGCCTTGACGAGTTGCAAAGAGCCAGGGAAGTTTATTTTGTGTCTGGGTTGTTGGGTGAGTTCCCGAAACCAATTTTCTGCTGGAAACGGTGTGTATCCTTCTGGCAATAAGCTGCTTGAGCAATGAGCTGTCACATTTCAATGCAGAAGCCTTTTGTTTGGCAGTGAGATAATTTTAGTTCTTATTCTATCAGGAATCTATTTAGAAATTCAGCATAAATGCATTTGGAGTACACTGGGCTCTTCATAGGGGAGCTGAGGTCCAGGGAAAATCATAATGTGGTTTTTCCTTATTTTCTCATCTTCCTCTCCTTCTGTGTGCCATGTTTTGATACAGGAAAAAGAACGCTAGAGGCAACCTTGAAAGGTGGTTCCCAAAGCACAGTATGTGTGGGGTAGAGGGAAGTATGTACACAGCAGCATCCTATCCTCACCTTACCAATGGCGGTCAGAGAACGATTTAGACTGAAGCTGTGTATATCGGTTGCTGAGGTTTTGTTGGCATCTTCTGGCTTTTGCACTTGATAAGCTTCATCAGCTTTCTCAGCTTTAAACTTCTATGATACTAAGACAAAACTGGAAGCATTGTAAAGAATGTACTCAGATTCAAATTGCTCACAGGTCCATGAGGATAGACTATCCAATCTTGTTTACTTTTATCTTTAATTTTTATAGTATAAATTGTTCATTTGTTCTTACATGCTATTAGAATGGTATTCAAGCAGATTTTCTTATTATCATTGTGTGATTCTTCGTTGCTTATGTAAGGAAAAAGAGACATGAGAAAATTACAATTTTAAGGTGGCTTAGTGTGTGTTTTCCAATGGAGAGCTTTGTGTAAAATGTAACCTGAACAGAATCTTGATGTCTTTCTTCCTTGCCATGAAATTCCTATTCACTTATCTTTATTTATGTACCAACAGAGACCAAACTGCAGCTTTTCCTTTACATTTCCTTATATTTGCTCTTTCAATAACCCTTTTGAATTCAACAGAGCATGTAATTATTGCACCATATAGAAACAGTTGGGGGAAACAAATGGCATAGTGCAAAAGGTATAATTTATGGAGGTAAGTCATCCAGAAAAATGTGGAAAGAATGTTCAATTTATTTTAAATATCTTAATACCATGGCCTTTTCCCCCTTTCAGTTGTGCACATTAAATTCTTTGTGTGACACATGAAAAATTATTAAACATATGCCTATATAAAAATCTACAGAAGTTGCTGTAAAAATCAAAATGTTCCAATTTAAATGACAATAGAAAACCAGAGTTTAAGGCATTTTTTTCCTTGGTTCAAATGTGACTATAACTAGAGACAAGACATTTTCATTTGTCAGCAGCTCAAATAACTTAACGTTCTTCAATCTTAGAAAGATGCGAAGGTGAGGTTCTAGCCTTACAGAGCACTAGCATGAAGTGTGTGTATGTGTATGGTGGTAGAATGGAACTACTAGTGACATTTTGATGTTAATATTACCTGAAAACCTGATGCATAGAATACTATAGGACTGTAGTAGTGTAACAATTATGCACTCACACAGTCATACTCATCACATATATGTTTGTGTATATGTATGTATACACATGTATATATGCCTATCTTGTAAATTTATGAATAATACACTAACATATTTAATCTTGGAGTTAGGATTTTCCGAATAAGCAGAAGTAGGGTACAGTATATGGAGAAACACTGTTTTGGAGTGTTTACTTCAATATTTAGGTTATTTTACTTCTATTAAATCTCCATGCTAACAGTGGATGTCTCCCATCTTTTAGCTCAGCAGATCTCAACACCGGATTCAGTAGAATTATCTAGGGAACTTAAAAAAAATTCCACTGCCCGGACTCCATCTCTGGAGATTCTTTTTTTTTTTTAAATTAATTAATTAATTAATTAATTTTGGCTGTGTTGGGTCTTCGTTGCTGCGCATGGGCTTTCTCTAGTCGTGTGGAGTGGGGGCTACTTTTCGTTGCAGTACGTGGGCTTCTCATTGCGGTGGCTTCTCTTGTTATGGAGCACAGACTCTAGGCACGTGGGCTTCAGTAGTTGTGGCATGCGGGCTCAGTAGTTGTGGCTCATGGGCTGTAGAGCGCAGGCTCAGTAGTTGTGGCTCACGGGCTTAGTTGCTCTGCGGCATGTGAGATCTTCCCGGACCAGGGCTTGAACCCGTGTCCCCTGCATTGGTAGGCGGATTCTTAACCACTGCGCCACCAGGGAAATCCCTGGAGATTCTGATTTAATTGATCTGGGAGTAGGGCTGGGCACTGGTAATTTTTAAAAGCTCTTGATGAATCTAATATATCGTCAGGGTTGACAGCTACTGCGTTAGCTGTGTGTTGACAAGCAGTCACTGTCAATATCTAGCAACAACCACGTGGTGATCTGGGCTTTGCTGAGATCTTTTCTGACTCCTTGTGACTTGTTAAAACTCAGAGCTGCTGAGGTCTGCAAAAGGGCACCATCTATCGCTTCAGACAGAAAGAACAAGGAAAAGTGAAGCAGTGGAAATGACTTAGGACAGGTTAAAAGTGAGGCGACTTGCACCAGAGTATAAGCTGAGGTGGTCAGGACTTGAACCCAGGTTTTTGTAGTGATGTGGTTGTGAGTGAGGGCTCTAGAGTCTGCCTGCTGCTGGCCTGAGTGTGTCGGCTCCGGCGTTAACTAGCTGGTTGAGTGATGATGGGCATGCCATTATTTGTCAGCCTGGTAAATACTCTGGAACTTCTCAGTTCCTGAGCCAGTTATGTTTGGGGAAGAAAAATATTGCAGTCGCAGACTTATGTGACAGGTCTTAGTTATCCTCTTTGGGCTAAAGTTTTCATACCTATGAAATGGAGATAATTAATGGTTGGGAGGATTAAATGATGTAATAAATGTAAAACCACTTATGACAGTACCTCACACATAATATCTCCTCAGTACATGAGAGCTAGTATTGTTATTATTACTGCTGTTTTTATTTGATTTTATATCCTATTCTCTTTTTTACTATATGATGCTACTTAACTCAGATTGTGTATAGACGTCTCTATCTCTATCTTAACTTTTTTTCTCATGACTTGGAATCTTTTACTCTTAGGAGCTGGGCCCTAAATCACATTTGTCACTCTAACACTTATCTGAATGATGGACTGTTTTCCCTTTTTTTTTGATAACAGTTCCTTGGATGGCTTCATTTGCCTTTTCTCCTAAGCCAACTAGAGATATAGAAGAACGTTTTATTACTTACTTTTCCTTATGTACTAGAAATAAAAAAAGAGGCTAAATGTAAATAGAATTAAAATAAATTTATATAAGTGCTTTGAAAATGAAGTTCTTGCTGTAATAATACCAACTTGTATATGGTGCTTACTATGTGCCAGGTATAATTTTAAATGTTTTACATAAAATATTTAAAAAAACTTTTTATTATGGAAAATTCCAAACACAGACAGGAGTACCTGTGTATGTAGAATATATGAACCTCCACATAGTCATATTTCATTTTTAACTATTACTCCCTCATGGTCAGTTTTGTTTTATCTATAGCCTTCCAACCCCACTATCTTAATCTCATAAATATTTTTCTCTGAATAGTTCAGTATGCTATGTATCTTGAAAAGACGTTTTAAGAAAGATTCTCACAATGCCAGTATCACACATAAATGTAACCCTTGTAAAGAAACCCTATATGTTAGGTAGTGTTATCCCCATTTTACAAAAGAAGAAGCCAAGGCACAGACAAGTTAAGTAACTTTCCCAAGGTCACATAGCTAGTAAGTGACAGAGATAGAATTTGAAACCAGGTGGTCTGGCTACATAGTCTGTGTTCTTAACCAGTTTGATGTACCAACTTCTCTAATGAACAAATGCTCTTGTCCACGAAAACTTAATCAGTCAATCTAAGAAAGAAATGGAAAATTTTATTCGAGCCAAATTGAGGTTATAACCTAGGAACAGCATCTCAGAAAGCTCTAAGAACTGTTCCACCTGTTAGAAGTTAAGGCACAGTTATAGAAGTTTTTTGAGACAGAGGGCTGTACGTTAAATGACGTATTATTGACAGTTTACACAATCCAGATCTAAGCGTCATTGCAGCCCCTTACAAGATCAAGAAGGAATGTTATCTTTAGTGAGTTGTCTTGTTGATGCTAGGAAAATGTTGCTGTTTATGGTTGAGCAGGTATTTCTGCCGGTGGGGGAGGTTGGTCGATGCATAATGCAGATACACAGTGCACAGTGAGAGGAGAGAGGAGGCCAAAGGGCAGAGAAAAGTTTTCATGTTTAAATTTTTCTTGTCTTGCCATACAATGTGAATTTTATTTCACACTATAAAGAGTGATTTCTTCTCAGTGCACGTGAGGTTTCAGCTTTTGATGCTCTTATTATCCTAATTAGTTGGGTGTCATGTTGAGCACCACAAGCCAGTGCTGCTCTCTGCAGCTGCATGGACTTAGGTTTCTGACAGACCTGAGTTTGAACCCTGGCTCCATCACTTATTAGCCATGTGACTTTGTGCCCATTGCTTATCCTCTATAAACCACAGTTCCTTTGTTTCTTATATGATGATATAACAATACCTACTTCATGGAACTGTTGTGAGTTGATGTGTACAGAATGCTTTGTACCATGCCTGGTGCATATTGGTACTTATGCATTATAATATGGGTACATAAATTAGGCAGCTAAGTGTTTCTAGGAAGACAGGTGTATATTTGCAAATGTTTGGGGTATTTAAGTAGTTTTTAAATGCTAACATTCAGAAGTGTAGATTTTTTTTTTAAATCATTGAAAGGACACAGTGTACCTGATTAGATTTATTCTCATGACTTGATTGGTTAGGCAGCAGAGTCCCTCTGAACGGTCAAGAAATGCCGTGTTGAAGACTTAGTGCAACTCATTTAGAAATACCTCCTAATTTACAGCTGGGAAGCTGCCAGCTTGTTAAATAGAAATAAATGTTATAATATATTAGCTCATATGAGCAAAGGAGCAGCATCTTCAAGGAATAATGTCTCTCTCTTTGAGCTACTTTAAAGTTATTTGTCAGCATCCATCCTAAGAACACAGTGAAATTCTCACGGAACACGTACGCCTGTCTTTTGTTGCCTGGCTTCCTCCACTTCAGCTGGAATGCACACTGTGAACGATACCATGGAGTGTGAAGAATGTTAAGACCAGGGGAGTGTAAGTGTGTGTGTGTGTGTGTGTGTGTGTGTGTGTGTGTGTATGTGTGTAGGAGTCTCTGTGACTGCCCTCCAAAATTAAATATAAATTGTTTCTTAATCACCTGCTCTTTTGGAATTTATGTGCATTCCTATATAATACTAATTTTGATAATCAAGGGTTGACCACACACAGAATATTTTGTGGTATTTTTCCTTTGGTCTGTAACATCTGATATTCAGAAACTGTACCACATTCCAGATCTTCTTTATTTTTTCCGCATTCATATTGCTTCTTCCCAGGATTTATATTCAACAATTCAACCTTGTCAAAGAAGAATCGTGCCTTCCCAATATTACACTTAATTGTGTGCCCTGTTACTTCTAACCTGTGTGATCTATATACCTTGCACATTTTGTCAACAATGCCATTCCTTTTAGTATTCCCACTAGGTAAGAACACTCTGTAGCCTTGTTCTTTCTCCTTTCTCTGCTTTGTTAGGTAAAAATGAAAAGGTTACTTTGATTTACAAGGAGCAGCTGAGCTTGGCTCTCACCTTGGATGTCCTTACATAATGAAGAAAACAAATGTTATTTTCCTCTATAAACGTTGTATTTGAGAATTTTCTTCACATGTCTTTTGACTTCCTGCCCCTCGGTTTAGAATCCCTCCCTAGCCACCAAAAGTGAGAATTGTGGAGGATGCTGATTCTGGGAAATCCTCATGTGAAACCAAGTTTCTTGCCTCCAGCAGTGTATTTATAGGGGAAATTAGGTTGCTTGCTTTTCCTATAGTTGTGTCAAGGTCATAACTCATGCTGTCTGATCAAACACTTGGCAGGATTTAGATGACTTGCTGGCCTGTTAGAGTTTTGCATTAACAATTTCTGAATAAAATAAAAACTCCAAACTATATTCAGTTTAGGAAATTCAATCCTGGATATACAATTAGGAAATTGGGAATGGTTTGTCACTCCGATGAGTTCAGTTTTGCTTCATTTTATCTATCTATCTATCACCTACCTACCTACTATCTGTTTATAGGTTTTTTTTTTACAATCCCCTTTTTGAAGTATACTTTTTGTACAGTGTGTCAATTTTAAGTAGAATTTATTGACAAATGTATATATTCAGGTAACCACTACCCTAACTGATTTATAGAACATTTCTGTCACCCCCAGTCTTTCCTCATGCCCTTTCCAAGGTTGATAAGAACACCCTTCAGAGACTGTCATTCTTAGATGAAGACCCATCATCAAAGCCTAGTTGTAACTCTGTGGCTAAGGCTGGCTTTTCTTTAACAAAAGCAACATTCACTCTGATTACTTTATTTTAAGTAGAAACATGCAGGCACTAAAAGAGTTCCTACTCTTGACTGACAGCTCAGAGAGGAGGAAGGGGGGATGGGTGGAAATGAGTGGCTGCTGGGTAGCAGTTTATATAACTGCAGTCAGCTCAAGATACTGGCTTCAGCTTTTGAAGGACCTGGCTTTCTGTGGCTTTAGCCACAGAAGGGATGAATGATAGTCAACGTGTGCAGCGAAGGCAGCAAGGTGACCCAGAGGAAAAAATGTCAGATGTGGTAGAGGTCAGAGAGCCTTGCTGAATTGTCATTCAACAAATGTAGGTTTGGTATAGAGACCAAAGGCAGTTGCCAGAGAGTTAAAAGATGTTAGAAGTATGTGTTCAAGAATAGAAAGTATCCAGAGTATATACAGAGCACACTGGTCAAGGTATTGGCCCTTTATTAAATCAAACAATTCTGTATACAATGGAATATTACTCAGCCATAAAAAGAAACGAAATTGAGTTATTTGTACTGAGGTGGATAGACCTAGAGTCTATCATACAGAGTGAAGTAAGTCAGAGAGAGAAAAACAAATACCATATGCTAACACATATATATGGAATCTAAGAAAAAAAAATGTCATGAAGAACCTAGGGTTAAGACAGGAATAAAGACACAGACCTACTAGAGCATGGACTTGAGGATATGGGGAGGGGGAAGGGTAAGCTGTGACAAAGTGAGAGAGTGGCATGGACATACATACACTACCAAACGTAAAATAGGTAGCTAGTGGGAAGCAGCCGCATAGCACAGGGAGATCAGCTTGGTGCTTTGTGACCACCTAAAGGGGTGGGATAGGGAGGGTGGGGAGGGAGGGAGACACAAGAGGGAAGAGATATGGGGACATAGGTATATGTATAACTGATTCACTTTGTTATAAAGCAGAAACTAACACACCATTCTAAAGCAATTATACTCCAATAAAGATGTTAAAAAAATAAAAAAATAAACAATTCCGCCTGGGCAAGGCAAAGGTGGGACTTTATCGTGGTTGACATATTAGGTGAGAGGGTGAGGCAAAGGCGAGGAGACTGGTGATTCCAGTTAAACAGGGTTTATTTTTGTTGAGATAGGTCTGAGTTCTTTCCACGGTACATCTCTATGGGCATTTGATATTGTTCAGACAGCTCTGTTATAGGATTTCGATGCCTTTAGTGGCTCAATCAATCATCTGCAGTAAGGTTCAGGTTGTTTTCATGCTGTAATGTGCTGATGAAGATGGCAGTTAGCTCTTTCATTATAAGAATGGAGGGAGTGCAGCAGGGGAAACACAAATGCTCTTTCTGATTTAAATTGCCTGCATACAATTAGATCTGAAAATAATAGTTTGAAAGATGGAATAAGATAGAAGCCTCAGTTTTGCCCATATGCCAGGCCTTATTTATTTTTTATTATTCCATTTATGCAAAATTTAAATCGAAGGACATGCAACTTGGTCCAAAAGACATCTAACAAATAGTGACTTCTCTGGAGAGTGGATTCAGAGCAGTTAAAACAGGCTCACATAAGGAAGGAGAGTGCCGTGGTTATTGTGGTCAAATTTCATGTCCAAGTTCAGAATAATTTTCCAAAGCAAGAGGATTCTGGTGATGCCAGGACATTGGGCAAGGACTCCAACGGAAGTGGCACACGGTGTTTTTTTGCCATCCTGACAAGGAAAAATGCCAGAGATTTAGTTGATCCTATGGGCTCTTCACAGGATGCCTGAATTTCCCTTTGAGATTGTATTTCACCAGAATTCAATCAGTTGATTTTTTTGTATGGTATTTCCCCACCCTCCTCAGAAAGAGTGAGATGTACCTTACAATGTACTGAAATATCCTTTAATCCATGCCATGTGGCAGCTTATTGCTATTTAAGTAAAATAAATAATTCTTAAATATGCATGCACTTTTTGTATAGACATGTATTTGAATTACCAACTGTTTGTTGTGTTTTTGTTAATTTGCATCAAACCAGTGTGTTCGATGGTTATATTCCTCCTATGAACAAGCCTATTATTTCATTTCTAGTACATGCTAATTCTCCTAAGACTAGAGTCTTCAATTCATTTCCTTGGAGACAGGGTAAGAAAATCCCAAATTTATCAGGATCTGACTATTGTTCACCTTGGTAAATTTTAGTTATAATTTGTTTCCGCCACCAAAGGATATTTTGTTTAAGCAAAAAAAAGCACATACAACCTTCCTTTCTAATTCTCTAAATCACGTTTTAAATACAATCCCTCCTCTTGCCCCAGCTTTGGAGAGACTAGTTTTCTTCTTTCTCAGTTTTCTCTGTTTTCATTCTTTAAATGTACCTGGATAACAGTGATTTTTAACTTTCCATCTTACAGCTATTGAATGAAGACCCTGACCTGTTGGTCCTAATAAAAGAGTTATGAACCATGCCCTGCTAAAATGACTCCACTCCCCCCACCTCTCCCTTCACCCTGATAAATTCCCTTGGTGGGTGATAAAATACTGGATTGAAGTGGACACATTTGGTCTCTGTTAAAGCTATTTACGGTGATTTCTCTGCCACAAGCATTATACTTAGGGCAACCAGATGCTCCTCTTTCAGGGTCCATCTCGTAACATATTCTCTCAGTATTCCAAGAACTCCTTTGGGTCCAACAAATTATCCCCTCTCTGCAAGTGCAGTTACATAACATAGCTCCATCCAGAGAAGCTGTGCATATAGGGAGGAAAAATAGCACAATAGGAGAGCCACCTTTAATTTTTTAAAAAAATCATTCTACTAAATGTCATTTGCTTTCTCTTTGTCCATATTCTTAGCTTCCTATAGTGAGGGACATTAGAGATGGGCTGGCAGTTGTCCAGAGGACATGGATGAGTTTTATTCTTTGCTCTTTTGTTTCTGAAAGGATACAAACTGGATGAGACATTTTAAGGCTCAGGTAAACAGACATCCATGTCAGAGTTTATTGTGAGACCCAGTATTTTTGGTTTTTCTAATAAATATATTGCACTTTTCTCCATTTATCCTTTTGACGATTATTATATCAATTAAAGAAACAAAATCCCCACAGCACCACAGTCATCTCCCTGGGCCTTAGGCCTTAATGCTGCTAGGGCTACATAAATATCTGTTTGAAGAAGACATTCCTTTTTTTTTATTAAAAAAAATTTTTTTAACATCTTTATTGGAGTATAATTGCTTTACAATGATGTGTTAGCTTCTGCTGTATAACAAAGTGAATCAGCTATACATATACATATATCCCCATATCCCCTCCCTCTTGCGTCTCCCTCCCACCCTCCCTATCCCACCCCTTTAGGTGGTCACAAAGCACCAAGCTGATCTCCCTGTGCTATGCGACTGCTTCCCACTAGCTATCTATTTTACATTTGATAGTGTATATATGTCCATGCCACTCTCTCACTGCGTCCCAGCTTACCCTTCCCCCTCCCCGTGTCCTCAAGTCCATTTTCTGTGTCTGCGTCTTTATTCCTGGAAGAAGGCATTCTTGAAGATCTGTGTCTTTTATTTACATTTATGGAAGATCTAGTTGATCTACTCTAGGTTACAGTTTGTCAGTTGGATGTTTGGTGTTGTATCATCTCCTTTAAGTTTCAGCACCACTCTCCAAGGCCTACCTTTTTTTTTTTTCTGAGACTAACATTAAGAATAATAGCACTAATAGTATTGTTAAAACTGCAGTTTGCTTTACTTATTACAGCATAGATGAGTGCTTCTCTGTAAGTTCCCAGGAATGTGGAGAAGTTTGTCTTTATTCCTCCAGGTGAGTTGCCTGGGAGCCCAAAAAGGGCAGGAAGGCTGTGGTAGACCAGAACCTTCTCCTTTTCAGCCTCGCCAGACACTGTTTCCTCAGTTCCACAAGCAAATGGCACAGTTACCAGGTCTAGAAAACAACATCCCCAGAAGAGACTATCAGATTTCATGGAGACTATCAGATTTCATTTTCTTCTACTGTTTCCAGAAAATAATTTCCTTTTAGGTGTGGCAGGGAAACAGATACTCAGAATTACATGGCAACTTTCTTCTCAGGAGCCGTGAAAAGTTGTCTGTAGAAATAGATTTTAAAGACAGTGTGTATTTCTTCAGGGGAGAAATCAGTGTGAAAACTGGATGATGCTATATCCTATATGGAGTCTCTAACACAATGCCTGGCAAAAAAGTAGGCATTCAAATATTTGCTGAATCAAAATTTCTGTATTAAAAATACCTATGAACTGGAAAAACAAAAATAGCATTTTAAATATTAAGTATCAATAGTGGTTGTTGTGGGAAGAAGACAAAATGACTAATGTGGATGCATGCACATACACTCAGCATGTTTATATACAGCTTGTGAAGACTTAACATTCATTCCTCTTATGCCCCGACTGGATGAAATTCCTTTGTTATAGATCTTGATCTTGACTGTTTCCATTGCTTACTTTGGAACTGGCTCTCAGGACCTAAGTTTCCTGTATGTAAACATGCCGTATTTAAAAACTGTTTTGGAAGCCCTGATGTAATCTTTTGAAATACAATTTGCTGAAGTGAAGTCTGCTTTTGGAAAAAAAAAAAAATCCTCTTTGGGAAATAGGATTGTCTTTGTTCAGTTGAGGCATAATTCAAACAAGGTTGTTATATCATTCAAATTAAATTTGGAAAAATAGAGAACAGTCCAAAATTCTAATATGATAGAAAGATAACTACCAAGTTTGGTGAGATCTTACTCTCAGAAAATTAGCTTCAATTTGATTCAGTTTTACTTAATTCAACTCACTGAACATTTAATTTGTGCAGACATTGTGCTAAGTGCTAGAAATACAAAGATAATTTAGATGCAATTTGTACCCTCTAGGAACTCACAGACTGGTGGGGAAGATATATGATTCCATTAGAATCTAACCTCCTTGAGAGCAGAACTTTGTTTTGTTCACTCTTTCATCCCTAATGTCTAGAATAGTTTTTGGCACATAGTAGGTGTTTTAGTTTGCTCAGGCTGCTATAACAAAATACCATAGACTGGGTGGCTTAAACAACAGAAATTGATTTCTCATACTTCTGGAGGCTGAAAAGTACAAGATTAAGTTGTCCGCAGATCCAGAGTCTGGTGAGGAATTACTCCCCAGCTTGCAGACAGCTGCCTTCTCCCTGTGTACTCACATGGTCTTTCCTTGGTGTGTGCTCATGGAGAGAGAGAAGGCTGTTACATCTCTTCCTCTTCTTGTAAGGGCACTAATATCATCATGAGGGCTCCACCCTCATGACATAGTTTAAACCTAATTACCTCTCAAAGGTCCCCCCTCCAAATACCATCACATTAGGGTTTAGTATTTCAACTTGTGAGTTTAGGGGAGGACACAAACATTCAATCCATAACAGTAGGTGCTTAATTAATAACTTCTGAATAAGAAAAAGAGGGATGGATTATTATTTTGGAAGAAGATTCTGATTATCATGTACTTGCATGACCAATGTTCACTAGTAGGAAAATTGAGCATGCTCCTACCCAATCCCTGTTATCATCTATAGAGGATCACAAAAATTGCCACCCTTTTCAAATTCTGGATTATAACCTGGTATATTTGGATGTAAACTTCGCATCACCCACTGTTGTCTCAGGGCTATCTTCCTGCATAGGACAAAGCATAACTTAATAATTTCTTTAAGACAACTAAGTCCAAGGGAAGCATCCTGCAAGCACTTTTTCCCCCTTTTAGTTTATCTCAGAATATTTTTTAAAATAGATCTTTAAAGGAGTATAATTGCTTTATAATACTGTGTTAGTTTCTGTTGCACAAAAAACCGAATCAACTGTATGCATACACAAGTCTCCATATCCCCTCCCTCTTGAGCCTCCCTCCCATCCTCCCTATCCCACCCCTCTAGGTCATCGCAAAGCACCGAGCCAATCTCCCTGTGCTATGCTGCTGCTTCCCACCAGCCAAATATTTTATATTCGGTAGTGTATATATGTTGGTGCTACTCTCACTTTGCCCCCAGCTTCGCCCTCCCACCCTATGTCATCAAGTCCATTCTCTATGTCTACCTCTTTATTCCTGCTCTGCAACTGGGTTCATCAGTACAATTTTTTTTCTTTTTTTTAGATTCCATATATATGTGTTAGCATATGGTATTTGTTCTTTTCTTTCTGACTTACTTCACTCTGTATGACAGATTCTAGGTCCATCGGGCTCACTACAAGTAACTCAATTTTGTTTCTTTTTATGGCTGAGTAATATTCCATTGTATATATGTACCACATCTTCTTTATCCATTCATCTGTCAGTGGACATTTAGGTTGGTTCCATGCTATTGTAAATAGTGCTGCAATGGACATTGTTGTACATGTCTCTTTTTGAATTATGGTTTTCTTAACAAAGACCTAAAAGAACTAAAGAATAAACAAACAGGGTATATGCCCAGTAGTGGTATTGCTGGGTCATGTGGTAGTTCTATTTTTAGTTTTTTAAGGAACCTCCATACTGTTTTCCATAGTAGTTGTATCAATTTACATTCCGACCAACAGTGCAGGAGGGTTCCATTTTTCTCACACCCTTCCTAGCATTTATTGTTTCTAGCTTTTTTGATAATGGCCATTCAGACTGGTGTGAGGTGATACCTCATGTAGTTTTGATTTGCATTTCTCTAATAATTAGTGATGTTGAGCATATTTTCATGTGCCTCTTGGCCATCTGTATGTCTTCCTTGGTGAAATGTCTATTTAGGTCTTCTGCCCATTTTTTTAACCGGATTGTTTGTTTTTTTGATATTGAGGTCCATGAACTGTTTGTATATTTTGGAGATTGATCCTTTGTCCATTGTTTCATTTGCAAATATCTTCTCCCATTCTGAGGGTTGTCTTTTCATCTTGTTTATGGTTTCCTTTGCTGTGCAAAAGCTTTTAAGTTTCATTAGGTCCCATTTGTTTCTTTTTGTTTTTATTTCCGTTACTCTAGGAGGTGGGTCAAAAAAGATCTTGCTGTGGTTTATGTCAAAGAGTGTTTTTCCTATGTTTTTCTCTAAGAGTTTTATAATGTCAGGTCTTACATTTAAGTCTTTAATCCATTTGGAGTTTATTTTTGTGTATGGTGTTAGGTAGTGTTCTACTTTCGTTCTTTTACATATAGCTGTCCAGTTTTCCCAGCACCACTTATTGAAAAGGCTGTCTTTTCTCCATTGTATGTTCTTGCCTCCTTTGTCATAAATTAGACACCCACATGTGCGTGGGTTTGTCTCTGGGCATTCTATCCTGTACCATTGATCTCTATTTTTGTTTTTGTGCCAGTACCATACTGTCTTGATTACTGTAGCTTTGTGGTATAGTTTGAAATCGGGGAGCCTGATTCCTCCAATTCCGTTTTTCTTTCTCAAGATTGCTTTGGCTGTTTGGGGTCTTTTGTGTTCCAATCCGAATTGTAAGTTTTTTTTTTTCTAATTCTGTGAAGAATGCCATTGGTAGTTTGATGGGGATTGCATTGAATCTGTAGATTGCTTTGGGTAGTATAGTCATTTTCACAACATTGATTCTTCCTATCCAATAACATGGTATATTTCTCCATCTGTTTATGTCATCTTTGATTTCTTTAATCAGTGTTTTACAGTTTTCTGAGTACAGGTCTTTCACCTCCTTAGGCAGGTTTATACCTAGGTATTTTATTCTTTTTGTTGCAGTGGTAAATGGGAGTGTTTCCTTAATTTCTCTTTCTTATTTTTCATTGGTGGTGTATTGGAATGCCAGAGATTCCTGTGCATTAACTTTGTATCCTACAACCTTACCAAATCCATTGTTTAGTTCTACTAGTTTTCTACTGGCATCTTTAGGATTTTCTATGTATAGTATCATGTCATCAGCAAACAGTGGCAGTTTTACTTCTTCTTTTCCAGTCTTTATTCCTTTTTTTTCTTTTTCTTCTCTGATTGCTGTGGCTAGGTCTTCCAAAGCTATGTTGATTAACAGTGGTGAGAGTGGACATCCTTGTCTTGTTCCTGATCTTAGTGGAAATGCTTTTAGTTTTTCACCATTGAGTATGATGCTTGCTATGGTTTTGTCATATATGGCCTTTATTATGTTGAGGTAGGTTCCCTCTATGCCTATTTTCTGGAGAGTTTTTTTAATCATAAATGGGTGTTGAATTTTGTCAAAAGCTTTTTCTGCATCTATTGAGGTGATCATATGGTTTTTATTTCTTAATTTGTTAATATGGTGTATCACATTGATTTATTTGCATCTGTTGAAGAATCCTTGCTTCCTTGGGATAAATCCCACTTGATCATGGTGTATAATCCTTATAATGTGCTCTTGGATTCTGTTTGCTGGTATTTTTGTTCAGGATTTTTGCATCTATGTTCATCATTGATATTGGTCTATAATTTTCCTTTTTTGTGATATCTTTTTCTGGTTCTCGTATCAGGGTGATGGTGGCTTCGTAGAATGAATTTGGGAGTGTTTCTCCCTCTGCAGTTTTTTGGAAGAGTTTGAGAAGGATCGGTGTTAGCTCTTCTCTAAATGTTTGATAGAATTCGCCTGTGAAGCCATCTGGTCCTGGACTTTTGTTTGTTGGAAGAATTTTAATTACAGTTTCAATTTCATTACCTGTGATAGGTCTGTTTGTATTTTCTAATTCTTTCTGGTTCAGTCTAGGAAAATTGTACCTTTCTAAGAATTTGTCCATTTCTTCATGGTTATCCATTTTATTGGCATATAGTTGTTTGTAGTAGTCACTTATAATCCTTTGTACTTCTGCAGTGTCAGTTATGATTTCTCATTTTTCATTCCTAATTTTATTCATTTGCTTCCTTTCCCTTTTTTTCTTGATGAGTCTGGCTAAGGATTTATCAGTTTTGTTTATCTTCTCAAAGAACCAGCTTTCAGTTTTATTGATCTTTGCTATTGTTTTCTTCATTTCCATTTCATTTATTTCTGCTCTGATCTTTATGATTTCTTTCATTTTACTGACTTTGGGTTTTCTTTGTTCTTCTTTCTCTAGTTGTTTTAAGTGTAGAGTTAGATTGTTTATTTGAGATTTTTCTGTTTCTTGAGGTGAGAGTGAATTGCTATAAACTTTCCTCTTAGAACTGCTTTTGCTGCATCCCATAGGTTTTGGGTCATCCTGTTTTCATTGTCATTTGTTTCTATGTATTTTTTTTTTGTTGTTGTTGTTGTTGTTGTACGTGAGCCTCTCACTGCTGTGGCCTCTCCTGTTGTGGAGCACAGGCTCCGGACGCACAGGCTCAGCGGCCATGGCTCACAGGCCCAGCTGCTCCGTGGCATGTGGGATCTTCCCGGACCGGGGCACGAACCCGTGTCCCCTGCATCAGCAGGCAGACTCTCAAACACTGAGCCACCAGGGAAGCCCTCTATGTATTTTTTTATTTCTTTGATTTCGTCAGTGATCTCTTGGGTATTTAGTAGCACACTGTTTAGCCTCCATGTATTTGTGTTTTTTACAGTTTTTTTTCCTGTAATTGATTTCCAGATTCATAGCATTGTGGTCAGAAAAGATGCCTGATGCGATTTCAATTTTCTTAAATTTTCCGAGGCTTGATTTTTGACCCAGGATGTCATCTATCCTGGAGAATATTCTGTGTGTACTTGAGAAGAAAGTGTATTCTGCCACTTTTGGGTGGAATGTTTTATAAATATCAATTAGATCTATCTGGTCTGTTGTGTCATTGAAAGCTTGTGTTTTCTTATTTATTTTCTGTTTGGATGATCTGTCCATTGGTATAAGTGGGGTGTTAAAGTCCCCACTATTATTGTGTTACTGTCGATTTCTCCTTTCATGGTTGTTAGCATTTGCCTTATGTATGCTCCTATGTTTGCTCCTATGTTGGGTGCATAAACATTTATAATTGTTATATTTTCTTGGATTGATCCTTTGATCATTATGTAGTGTCCCTCCTTGTCTCTTGTAACAGTCTTTATTTTAAAGTCTATTTTATCTGATACGAGTATTGCTACTCCAGCTTTCTTTTGATTTCCACTTGCATGGAATATCTTTTTCTATCCCTTCACTTTCAGTCTGTATGTGTCCCTAGGTCTGAAGTGGGTCTCTTATAGACAGCATATATATGGGTCTTGTTTTTGTATCCATTCGGCCAGCCTGTGTCTTTTGGTTGGGGCATTTAATCCATTTACATTCAAGGTTATTTTCAATATGTGTATTCCTGTTACCATTTTCTTAATTGTTTTGGGTTTGTTTTTGTGGGCCTTTTTCTTTTGTGTTTCCTGCTTAAAGGAGTTTGTTTAGCATTTGTTGTAAAGCTGGTTTGGTGGTGCTGAATTCTCTTAGCTTTTGCTTGTCTGTAAAGCTTTTGACTTCTCCATTGAATCTGAATGAGATCCTTGCTGGGTGGAGTAATCTTGGTTGTAGGTTTTTCTCTTTCATCACTTTAAGTATACCCTGCCACTCCCTTCTGGCCTGCAGAGTTTCAGCTGATAACGTTATGGGGATTCCTTTGTATGTCACTTTTTGTTTTTCCCTTGCTGCTTTTAATATTTTTTCTTTGAATTTAATTTTTGTTAGTTTGATTAATATGTGTCTTGGTATGTTTTTCCTAGGGTTTATCCTGTATGGGACTCTCTGTGCTTCCTGGACTTGGGTGACTATTTCCTTTCCCATGTTAGGGAACTTTTCAACTATAATCTCTTCAAATATTTTCTCAGACCCTTTCTTTTTCTCTTCTTCTTCTGGGACCCCTGTAATTCAAATGTTGGTGTGTTTAGTGTTGTCCCAGAGGTCTCTGAGATTGTCTTCAATTCTTTTCATTTTTTTTTTCTTTATTCTTTATTTTTTATTTTCTTTATTCGGCAGTTATTTCAACCATTTTGTCTACCAGCTCACTTATTCCTTCTTCTGCCTCAGTTATTCTGTTATTGATTCCTTCTTGCATAGTTTTCATTTCAGTTGTTGTGTTGTTTATCTCTGTTTGTTTATTCTTTAGTTCTTTTAGGTCCTTGTTAAACATTTCTTGTATTTTCTCAATCCATGCTTCCATTCTGTTTCTGAGATTCTGGCTCATCTTTACTTTCTTTACTCTGAATTCTTTTTCAGGTAGATTGCCTATTTCCTCTTCATTTATTTGGTTTTGTAGGTTCTGCCTTGCTCCTTCATCTGTGACATATATTTTTGCCAGCTCATTTTTTTTTTTTTTTTATGAGTGGTATTGTGTTCCTGTTTTACTGGTTGTTTGGCCTGAGACTTCCAAAGCTGGAGTTTATAGGCTATTGGGTAGAGCTGTGTCTTTGTGCTGAGATGAGGACCTCCGTGAGACCTCACTGATGAATATTCCCTGGTGTCTGAGGTTCTCTGGAAACTCTAGATCAGCAGCATCCTGGCATAGGCAACAGACAATCAAGCCTGTCCCGTAACTGCATCATCCAGAACAGGCAGGTTTGTCTGCCAGGAGAGGAACCACAATCAGAATTACAATAGCTGGTCTCCTATCTGATGTGACTGGACCCAGAAGCTAGTTATTTAATCAACAAAGTCAGCTAAAAGTGGAAAGTCATAAAAGAGGATGCATGATAACTCACGCAATTTATTTAAATGTACTTTAAAACATGTGCATGCATATTCATTATTCAGTATTTTGATATGGGGTCAGGGCATTCGTTAAGTACTGTTCTGCTGATTGGAATACCTGTTTTTCTCTCTTACATAAACGTTGTCCATAATGCATCTTCCATGATTCCCGGTGTCAGTGTCTTTAAATTAGACAGAGAACTTCAGTATAGTTGGTAAGAATTCTGAGAACAAAATCTTTCTATACCTATATGATTTTCTGTAGTTTTATGGTTATAAACCTCCTAAATCCTCACCAGTTTGCCTCTATTGAATCCTTTCTAAATAATAAATTCTTTTTAGATGAGTATGTTGTTGGTTTTCCCCAATATTTTATTAAATTATGAAATTGCAATAACAAGTACAATTTTCATAAATAGGTTTCAGAAGAGACACAACTGATTTTTTTAAAAAATAGATTTATTTATTTAATTTATTTATTATTTTTGACTACATTGGGTCTTCGTTGCTGCACGTGGGCTTTCTCTAGTTGCGGCGAGCAGGGCCTACTCTGTTGTGGTGCGTGGGCTTCTCATTGCAGTGGCTTCTCTTGTTGCGGAGCACGGACTCTAGGCATATGGGCTTCAGTAGTTGTGGCTTGTGGGCTCTAGAGTGCAGGCTCAGTAGTTGTGGCACACGGGCTTAGTTGCTCTGTGGCATGTGGGATCTTCCCAGACTAGGGCTCGAACCCGTGTCCCCTGCATGGGCAGGCGGATTCTTAACCACTGTGTCACCAGGGAAGCCCCACAACTGATTCTTGTTAAGAGTACAATTCGATGGTTGGGAGCAAAAATGCACACTGCGGAGTAGCCAGTTAGCTGTGAGTGGGAAAAAGGTTTTGTAGAATTAGCACAAGCTTTGCCTTGAGTGGGCTGAAAGCTGTGTTATTAGCAGTTATCTACGTTGTGACAATGAGAAACAACAATCTGGCTTTCTATGGGCAAGGATGAATAGCTCAGCTCATACTTTTAAAGTCGTTTCAAGAAAATGTAAAATACAGCACTTACTTGAGCTGGCTTGCCATCTCAAGAGGTGTTTGTTTGTGCCAAGAGAAACAGAATTGTATAAAAAGTACTTGTTTGGTGTCAGAAAATCCAGATCCAAGTCTCAGCCCCAGCTCTTCTACTCACTAGCTGCGTGAGCTTGGGCTTCACCTGAACCATGTCAGTGTGCCCACATGGGTGTCTAAATGTTGAACCCTGAATCAAGATTTAGACTCAGCCCACTGGGGTCCAAAATGATCACTACTATGAGAGGAGATTTTGGAGAAAAGAATCAGTTTAAGAAATTTATTGCATTAGTCAGAGCTCTCAGTTGCAAACAATAGAGATTGAGTGATTAATCAGAAAAAGAGTTTATTGAGAGGAGGTGGGGCAAATTATAGAATCCTTGGGAGGGCTATAGTGCCAAGCCAGAGGCAGAGGCACTGCCAGAATCAACATCCCAGACTTTGCATCAGAACTGGTCTTCAGCTGCTACTAAGATACAGATGCAAACATTTGTACCACTTCTGCACTAGGAAATTGCTTTTACCACAACCAGTGCTCACCTCACTGTTGTCAAGGACTCAACCTTGTAGCCACTGAGTGCGTATGCATGTGTGTGTGTGTGTGTGTGTGTGTGTGTGTGAGGGAGGGAGGGAGAGAGAGAGAAGGAGAGAGAGAGAGAGAGAGAGAGAGAGAAACGCTCTGTCCTTTGCTGCTCAAGTCCCTAGATCCTAAGTCTAGTCTGGTGTGAATGGATCTCTTTGGTTGGTTACAAACTTGAGCCTAGTTATAGATAATGCTAGGAAAGCAAGTACCTAAAATTTTTATCTTCAGATAGAAATGCACCAAACATAGAAAGGGTTTAGATTCTGAGCTGCTGAATGAATACCAAATGTCTGTCTAGGCACAAAACAACCATGTGGAGGCCACCATGAAGTACAGGAATGCTGAAAGGATATGTGCCTAAGTGAATATAAAGTGTCCAGAAAAGAGAATCAAGAAGACCACTGTCCTCATTTTGGAAGGAGGCAAGTCACTGAACCCTCCAAAGCTTGAGGGAATTCTGTCAAGGTGATAGCTAGAAATTGCAGTTTTATAGCTGTTCTCAAGGTAAAGAGAAGAATTGAGATGAGTGTCCAGGTCTTAATTAGCATATTTTAAGGGTGATGAATGAGTGTTTCTCTCTGCCTGCTGGAATGGAAATAGGAATAGGATGTATCCCTAATGGGATAATGGAGCAGTGCTACAGTGCTTTAATTTCCCAATTTTAGTAGGATCTAGGCAGCTGTGATTAACCTGACAGATCAAGGAAGGGGTGGTTTCATGGGATGCAAACAGCTGAGCCAACCTGGCACTCCTCCCTTCTGCATCCTGAGAGCCTCATCAGACAATGGCTTGGCTCCACTTTCGGTGGGGGTTCTCTGTCGGGCTTCCAAGGCGAGGTCCCGGTGATGCTGAACGCTGAAGTCTGGGCCAAGATTCCCCTGGTCGTGGTCCTCTATGTGCCCACGGAGGCTGTTTCTAATCCTGTTTTGGAACCGACTGCAGTAGGGAAGATCTCATTCAGAGATAAGCAGCCAGCAGTTATGGTACCCAAGGTGACCTTTGGATTATTGGCCATTTATATATATGGCAAATATTTGTTGAACACCCACAGTGTTCAAGGTGCAGGGTTAGTCCTGTGGGGGTTAGAGAGAGAAGAGGAAAGCACCACCCTGGCCTCAGGAAGGTGAAAGGAGAGGACTAACATACTGCATGGAACACTGACAGGCAGGGACTCATGTTAGTAAAACAGAAAATCATCTCTGTTTGCATCTTGGACTGTCCTGGACTGTGACAGTCATTCCTCCTCAGGGAGCTGGTGATGTCTGAGTGAGCTGATGAACACTGGACCTGCTTGGCACCAGTTTGTGAGGGTAGATGAGGCTCCCAAACCTCAGCTCAGCCTTCTGGAATTAGCTGCAGCCAAATCCCAAGTCTCTGGGTATGAATGCCGGATCCAGTAGGGACAGCCTGGTTGAGGGGTCTTTTAGTTGCCAGTTTAAGATTAAAATAATACTCTTTATGTTTCAACTTCTGCCAGTCTGACTCCTTTGTGGCTTATTTTGCCTTGTTGGAGCACATGGCGGAATGAGCTCAGGTGGTCAAAAGAATTCTAATGAAGTCAAGTTTCTACTTCAATTGCTTTGTATCTGAGACTCTTCCCTAAAGAGAGGAACTGTTGTCCCTGGGTCATGCCAACTCTTTTATTGTAAGAACAAGAAAACTCATCCTCTGGCTTTCTCTTCTGGAAAACAAAAGCTTTGATGCCATCGGGACTGATTTTAGACACAGGCCTTAGGATGGGGTACAGATCCTTCAACAGGGAAAATTCTTGAGCAAAAATCTGGGGGGCTTTTATGAAAAAGGTCCAGGCACTGCCTGATGCAGAGTATGAGTATAGAGTGCTGTGTGTGATGAAAGTCCCAGCTTCTCCCACATGATGCTGTTTACAAGTACCAGTTAATGCTCCTCTAGTGCTTCTCTGTTGAGCACAGCTCTTTTTGTTTGTTTGTTTTAAGTGAGTTTAGCTAGACATAAATCAGGACTTTTTTGTTTTTTTTAATCTGGGCCTTGGAAAATGTTAACATCAGTCAACCAATATGAGAGATTTTCTTTTTGTTAACTTTTTATTTTATATTGGAGTATAGCCAATTAACAATGTTGTGATAGTTTCAGATGCACAGCAGAGTGACTCAGCCATACATATACATGTATCCATTCTCCCCCAGACTCCCTTCCCATCCAGGATGCCACATAACATTGAGAGTTGGAGCACAGTTCTGTGTCCATACATTTGAAACCTATGACAGATTCTGTGAGATTGATTCCATTATCATCCCTCTCATATTCAGATGAAGAGACTAAGGTGCAGAGAGGTTAAGCACTTGCTCAAGGTTCACGCATTAAGCGTATGAGCTGTGCATTTACCCCAGGGCTTGTACCTTGAACCACTGTGCCAGACTGCGTTTGGAGGATAGTTTTTCTTGGGAATAAAGGAGACACAACAATTGGACAGTGAATCTCTGCTGCCATGAGCCAGGAGTGCTGTTCCATCATGACCCAGATGCAGCATCACCTTTTGGTTCCTTTATACAGAGATTAGCTGCCCTATGTAGTGGGAGAAGAAATGAATATAAAAGGAATAAGATCCAGCATGTCCTTCCCCTTCTTTCCTACCCTGGTCATTCTCAGATTAGTCTCTAAGTTCCTTGAGGTCAGGGATGATGTCTTATTCAGTTTTGCAACCCTTTATTATCTAGTGCAATGCCTTGGCACACAGTGTGTCATGGGAATACTGAAACTCCCTCCCTGGAGTCCTGCCTACTGTGGAGGGTGAGCCCCTGGGCTGCTATAGAAATATTTGATGGGAAAATGCTTTTATTCATATATATGTTCACAAATCTCTAGCACTTTGGGCATCAGTGGTGACACTGATATTTCATGCTAATGATTTGGTGGAATTTACAGTTCTTACAAAAGAAAAAAATGGTGCTTGCTTGCTTTCTTTATGACCTGGTCTGGTGATTCTGTGCTTAGGTTGAAGATTAGCAGGACTGTTCTGACATCCTGAGAGCTGAGATCTGTGATGGGGATGCTATATTCAAATACAGCAGTGGAGCATACATTGGTAAATGAGCTCTTCCTTTCGTCTTTCCTAATGGAATGCCAATTTTATGGGAAAAGGGACAGTTATGTATCCAGCTACAGTTATCACCTTTCTGAACAACTAGAGTTGGTCATTTTTCATAGTGCCAGCAAATGAAATTTAAATTGGGTTTCATGGCAAGCTTTTCAGTTTCTGATACAGGTACTCTCCTTTCTTCCTTACTTTATTCTTTCTACCTGGAATAATGACATGAGGCTGAGGGTGCAGCATCCATCTTTTTACAGTGAAGCAATAAGCAGGTGGACAAAATCCAACATGCAAGAGATGGCAGAGTAGGAAGCACAAGTCTGGGTCATTGGCAGCATACTCGAAAAGCCGCAGAAGCCCTGGACTGCTTCAATTCAAATTTCTTATTATGTGAAAAAATAAACCTGAGGTCAAGGCTTCTGTAAATCACGTTTCTTGTTACTTTTAGAGGAATGTAATCCTTGCTGATCTGGGTGGCATCTTCAGACCTTGAAATTAGTAAAATGTTGCAGATTGAAGTAGAAGCTAACAGTAATCATTGCTCAATGCATGGAATTAACTGGCCCAAGCAGTACATTTAACAGGTCTGTTGTAAACATGCTTTTCAAATGAGAGAATAGCATGTTTCCAAATGATTTCATCAGGAAGGTTTTAATGTAAAGCACAAGTAGCACACACTAAGTTTTTGAGAATTATAACATGGGCTATAGCTGTCCCATAGTTGACTGATAAAGAATTCCTTATCTATAGAGTAAAAAATTTGTGAATTAACCATTGCTCAGGAGAGGATGGACTTTAGTACTAGATACCAGTACTGGTTATACAGACAGATATATCCATCAGTGGACAAAGCTGATTCATCTAGTTCCTTTACTGTGGGCCTGGGAGCAGTATCACCTGGGAAGTTGTAAAAATGCAAATTCCTGGGTCCTATTACAGACCCACTGATTTGGAAGTGCTGGGGGACGGTGTCTAGCAATCTGTGTTTTAATAAGTCCTCTAGGTGATTCTGATGCAAGCTAAAGGTTGAGAATCCCTGCCTTAGATTAATTTTCATACTTTAGCTTAATTTCCACATATTAGGCTAACTAGGACTGCTCCTTCCCCCCGCACCCATTTCTAGGGTCATGAACATCTTTCTGATTTGTGACTTGTTCTCCTGGTGACCATCTCCTGAGGGAATATCCTGTGATGGTAAATTAAGAAGTTGGCATTCTGCTTTCTAAATCAGTGTCATGTAAGATGTAGTCCTTTTCTCCCAGGAGCCCTAAGAGAAACCTCTAATATCGTGTTTCTAAACCTGAGTTAATCTTTACTAAGAGGAGACTCACTCTGAAGCAACTGACCTCTTTTTATGCATCTTTACTATGACAGGAGCACTCAAAGTCATACTAAAGTTTATGTTTTTTTAATCTAGAAGGATTTCTCAAAGCTGAAGAAAAGGGATTTGCCACTAATAATCCAGAATGTGAACAATTAGCTAATTGACTAGTGGCTCTAAGTAAACAAGAGGAAAAGCATAGAAAATAGGTCCTTCGGGCTAGCTAAGATGATTTGCTGGTTTAAACACTTTACACAAGTTTTACTCTACAATTAAATTCAACATACACTCAAAAGGGAAAAAGTATTTGGGGGAGCTTTGTTTATATACTTACTTATACTAAAACCTATCAAAATTAACGACCTATTTCTTCCTTCATAAAAAAGTCCTAAAAATGAAATATCCTTTAAAATAAGTCCGATTTGATTTATTTTGGAAGGGAATGTCTTAAATCTTCCCTTCTTCATGATGAAATTATAATCCTTTGTTCCAGAAGATGAAAGCAGGTACATGCAAAAGAGGAATTTGGTGGTAGTACAGCTTCTGTTAGAAAAGAGTAAGTGCCTTAGTGAGACAGATGGTCCATGGAAGTTGGTGAACCTTTTGATTAAGATATTTGACTTTTAGGAATAAAATTTATTTCTGATTTTGTAATAGGAATTTTCTGGGTGTGTATTTATGGGTATTCGTAGGTGTTGTGATGTGTATGGGAATAATATGACTCAGCTAAAAATAGAGAGTAGTGAATACTAATTAATATATATTGAATCCTTATTATAATGTAATCTTCTATAACAGTGTATTTAAGGATCTCTTTAACTGTGGTATATCTACAAATACATTAGTAAACTTTCATTTTACCCTATTTCCTGGAATGTGGAATACTGTTATTTTATTGAGGATTCAAAGTGTTTATGTCAAAGACTGCAGTAGTGTGTGTCATAAATGATGTACTGGCATTCAGTAGGGCCATGGGTGCCTTTACTATTCCCTTCATTAAATATTTTAACTATTACTACTGAGGAAGCACAACCCTGAGTAGTGTATAGCAGGGAAAGCATGGCCAAGAAAAGTGAGTGAGGGGGTTTGCTCCAACTTGCCCAGGATGTGGAAATGTTTTCACTATTGGACTCGCCTAGTTAGGACACAACATTTTGAAACTGTGCTGGTAGTGTAGATAATGGAAAGTGGTGTTTGGAGTAGAGAGAAGATGAAAACATTAAGTGGGGAACACGGGTAGAGATAGACTAAAGATTTAATTTAATAAACACTAGAGAAGGGAAGCAGGGATGTTCAGGGTATCAAGATAAACCCAGATGGGCATCTCCAGTTGAGATATGACCCATCTGCTGGGTCAGATGCACCATCTGCATATATTCCTATTCCCAGGTGTCTTCCTTCATTGCTACGCCTCCTATTTTATAGACACCTTCTGTCAGTTGGTGATACAAGGTTTTAAATCAAATAATAAAACTACCCAGCTATAAAAGAGTTTATGCCACAGGACCTGGTTCCAGGCAGGTTGACTTTGACGTTCAGGCATAAAGGTACTTCTGAATTTACCTTCTTTTGACCTTAAGAAAATAAATACACAGAGAGGAAAAGGCTAAGGTGGTAATTTACCTGACCTCTGTAGACTTGTGCACCAAAGACACATTGACTGGCTTGCTGACCAAGGCAGCTCTACTAGACATCATCTGCAGAACTGCTCTCTGAGCTGGGCTGAACTCTGCTGGTAGTTCTTCCTCTGGCACCTCTCATGACTTAGAAACCAAAGAATAGTCTAACCTCTTATTTGCCAGCGTTCAATGAAAATACCACAGTTCCCTTTTTATCTTGTATAAAAATCAGTTTTCTGAGTGAAAAATTCAGATTCACAATACCAAATGTGTTATCCAGCGGTTTTCAAACTGTGATGTGCAGGGCTTCTCAGGGACTGGAGTAGGGAGTAAGGTGAGCCCCAGTTTGGGGACGGGGCTTGCCACTCTTCCCTGTGGAGCAGTTCTGTCTTTTTCTGCTTTATAACTTTGTTTCCAATATGCTTTTGCTTGATGACAGTGTTCCTATGCTAAAAATAATGTGTGAAAATCTTGATGCAATGATTATTTGCTTTACAAAAGTGCCTATAAAGTGATTCAAATAAAGCCTCCTATGATACCTGGAACCACTACTTTTCCCAGATGCTTGTGTTCTTCTGTGAAGTCTGTCTGTGCTGGCCAGGTGTCTCCTCTCATCCCGCCTCCATTATTTTTTTCCTCAAGGGCTCTGCTCCATAGAGATCCACATAATTTAGCCAACTTGAGTTCTCTTACCAAAGTGGGTACACAAGTCTATGGGTTTGGACCTCCAAGTGTGCATATACCGTGTGCTCTTTACAGGAGGTTCATGGGCTCCATGCACATCAAAGGTTGTGACCAGATGGAAGGGGGAGGTGCTATCTAATTTCTCAAGTTAAATGTCCTTAGGCCTTAGCTCCAAGTCTTCTGGGACACTTACACACCCACAGTCACACACGCACAAATACACACATGTGTGTGCAACACCCCCCCACCCCATTCCTTCCCCACCACACACATAGTTATCAGCCCCTTTGAATCTTCAGTTGTCTTCTCCCCATTGTGTTTATATCTCTTCAGCTCCCACTTTTCAATTTGTACGCATGGTGTTAGGATGATGGTTGTTACTACTATGTATAGAGTTAGCTAAAGAGATTAGATTGATAAGCTTCTTTTTCGTGTGGTTCTAATGCAAAGACTTGTAAACTGCTCCATCTGTAGTTGATACTATAGGTATATGTAGATGGTATAGATGCTATTTCCAAAGCTTTTCCTAAGCTTTCTATTCTTATTCTTATTATTTTTTTTTGCGGTACGCGGGCCTCTCACTGCTGTGGCCTCTTCCATTGCGGAGCACAGGCTCCGGACGCGCAGCCTCAGCGGCCATGGCTCATGGGCCCAGCCGCTCCGCGGCATGTGGGATCTTCTCGGACCGGGGCATGAACCCGTGTCCCCTGCATCGGCAGGTGGACTCTCAACCACTGCGCCACCAGGGAAGCCTTCTATTCTTATTTTGACCCATGTTAATCTCCAGGCTTTTCTTTAGAAGAGACTATACCACCTTTGACTGCCTGCTACCCTTGTGCCCTTGAGTGAGAAGCTGTAGTGTTCTTTTTTTTTTTTAATTTTTTATTATTTTTTTTTGCGGTACACGGGCCTCTCACTGCTGTGGCCTCTCCCGTTGGCGGAGCACAGGCTCCAGACGCGCAGGCTCAGCGGCCATGGCTCACGGGCCCAGCCGCTCTGTGGCATGTGGGATTTTCCCGGACCGGGGCACAAACCCGTATCCCGTGCATCGGCAGGCGGACTCTCAACCACTGCGCCACCAGGGAAGCCCATGTAGTGTGGTTCTTTAAATGCTGCCTCTCTTTGCACTTGGGGTTGTCCACTTAAGCCACTGTGTCCTATTGTCCATTCTCCACATCAGAGTTCCATATGCCAGAAAGCACAACTTCTGCTGTCTAGGACTCTGCCTTTGATTGTTACCTTGTGGTGGTGCCTCCTAATCCTGGCATTACAGGCAACTGTCTGGAGAGCTTTTAAAAAATATCAAGGCCTAGTTTCCCACCTCTAAGAATTCTGATTTAACTAGTAGGGTGGGCCTAGGCATTAATAGTTTAAAATATCTCCCCATGTGATACTAACATGAATCCAGAGCTAAGAATCACTGCCTTATAGTTAGTAGGGCTTTCAGGCCTCCTGCCATCTCTAGAGCTAGAGAGAATTGTTCTCAAAGTGTGGTCCCCATTCTAGGAGCATCAGCATCACCTGGGAACTTGGTAGAAATATAAATTTTGGGGCCAGCCCAGATCTACTGAATGAAAACCTCAGGGGTGGACATAGAGATTTGTTTTAACAAGTCCTCCAGGTGATTCTGATGCAAGTTAAAGTTTGAGAGCCAGTGCTCAAACCCGCCATTTCCGTGGCTTGAGTATGTGATTATGATTGATTATTGATTATGTTGCAGCTCTTAGGTGCCACATGTTCTTATGACCTGTTGTTTGCACTGAGGCCGCTGCTTCTAGGCTCCAAGTTCTTATGCTGATTCTTTGCTGCACCACATTGACTTAGAAATCTAAACACTCCTTCTAAGAATCCACTCACACAAAAAGCACTTATAAACATGCAGACTTTACTGAAGATAAGTTGAAGAGTGGCGAGGAGGTATTTATATTGCATACCCCACAAGAAACAAGTTAACAATGGCCTATTGGAAATTCCTGTTCTCTCTTTTAAGCTGTGCTGGCCTTTGGGCTGTTCTGACCCTCGCATCCTACAGCGCTCAGCTTCTTCCCTTCTCATTAGCTCCTTTGGGTCTTCAGAATATCATCCTTCTGTTGTGTGGATCTCTCATCAGCTCCCACTTGCCAGCTTGCATTCACAAACTCATGAAGGCATTGGTAGAACCAAAAAACTGCCCTTTAGTTGGATTTACGCTGTCAAACAGCAGTTGTAAATCACACATTTTTTTCCTGTTGTTTCCTCTGCTGCATAATCCAAAGCCAAGTGGACTGTCTGAGGCAGATTCAGTTCTCACTGTCGTAGAGGGTGTAAAACATCATCAGAGTGCCTCTGCTCACCGTTTTGACTTGTCACTTGATCCCATACACTAACTGGATCAAGATAGTGCCAAATAAATGACTGAAAAAGTGAAAATTCCAGCCAGTTGGTTGCTTTGCCTAACTAATACCAAGTCACCAATTTGACTGTTCTTCTTTTATATTTTTCCTTTTCTTATAGAACTGAGTTTTGGGGGGTGAGGGATGGTGTCATGCAGATATAGCTTTTCTTTGTCAGTCTTTAAAATGATGAGCTTGGTCTACTTCATTTCCAAGTGGGTGATAAGAGAAACACAGTACTTCAAAATTAACAAAGATCAGAAAAATTCTTTAAGGGAATAGAGCCTCCAAATGCCAAAGGACAACTTGAAATTTGTATTAGACTTCTCTAGAAATAAGAACTGCTAATGAATAAATCAGCTTGGTAGTGATTTTGAATGTGTCCAAGATGAGGAAGTTTTTACTTTACTTGACGGGGAAATAAAGACAGTGAATAGATTATTCAGTGGACTGCTGATGTGGCTTCACGTCCATTCTGGCAGGTGCAGTGTGCTCAAATATACATGATAATAGTTTAAATGTAAATAAGGTTAATGAATTTTAATATTCCTCTGAATCATGTATTCATACTTCCATTTGCATAGTGACTTTTTTCTCAAGTCCTTTTGTAAATATTGTAATGAAATAAACATAAGAGGCCAGCACAAAGGGGTACATAAAATTAACTCAGCAGACAGACCTCCATGAAGGCAGATTGGAATCATATCACAGGATCACAGACGTCAGGGATGGATGAGTCGCATAAGTAAACCAGCTGATCCTTCTTTTCTAGTGGGGAATTATTCTGTTAGGGAGGATTTCAAAAAAGTAGCTTGGTTTAACTTTCTGTGCCTCAAGTCACAAGGTTTCTGAACTTGGCTTCAATAGAATGTGTACTGTGCTTCCCTCTGAAGTGATTGTGGTCCTAGGGATGTGGTGTGAGGGGTGAAGGAGAAAAGAGGTGCCTACCCTAGCCACCTTGGGCATAAACACTGTCAGAGCGGGAGGGCAGCCTCTTGTCACCGGGCACAACCAGGCACCAAAGTTAAGCTGGGAAGCATAGCAGCACAGAGCAAGACTCACTTTCTTTAGCACAGCTTTCACTTTTTCTACTACCAATTTTGAAAAATAATTTTTAAAAAAAGGTTACCCTTCCCCCTCACCACTGTTGTCCTGGCAAAGATTAGCCACTCTGATCTTAACTCTTGCTGCTTAAGAAAGGTATTTATTTATTTGTTTATTTATTTAGTTTTAATTTTTTGCAGTACGCGGGCCTCTCACTGTTGTGGCCTCTCCCGTTGCAGAGCACAGGCTCCGGACGCGCAGGCTCAGCGGCCATGGCTCACGGGCCCAGCCGCTCCACGGCATGTGGGATCTTCCCGGACCGGGGCACAAACCCGTGTCCCCTGCATCGGCAGGCAGACTCTCAACCACTGCGCCACCAGGGAAGCCCAAGAAAGGTATTTAAATTTAAGGCAGTTAAGGATGACTTTATCTTTCAGCCTTTTCTTTAGTACCAAACCATTATATACAGTGACAACACTTAAAGTTTCAGTTCTGCATGGAATGCACTGTACTCTTTCACACCTCAGTATCTGTACCTTTGCTACTGCAGGAGGGCAGCATGGATGCTGGGATCATGGTGACAGCTCAGATGCTGGAATCAGGACACCCACATTCAATTCTTGTGTGAAACAGGAATATTAATAGTAGCTACATCATAGGTTTGTTGAGTGGGTTAAATGAGTTACTACATGTAAAATGCTTGGAAACATGCCTGGTATTGCTAAGTGCTTAGAAGCTTTAGCTGTCACTAAGTCCTCTGCTTGAAACATTCTTTCTCCTCATCTGTAAAACTCTTTTGCACTTGGGTGCAAAGGTTGCTACCCCACTTCCCCAGCTTTCCATTTCAAGGTAGCGTTAGTTACTTGTTTCCTTGACACATTTCATGTACTTTTTTTATTGCATGGTATTTGTCAAGGTGTATTACATTTAGTCCCCAAATATTTCTCCTGTTCCCAAGCTATAAATTCCTTGAGGGCTGGACCATATTTTACTCATCTATTTATCATCCCTCAGCACCCAGAACAAGCTCTAGATATAGCACATGCTTGATATTTATTTGTTGCATTGAACATAAGCAATGTATAAGCATTCATTTTTGGGGGAATGAGTCTAGCTGAGGACTTCATCCAAGTATTGCTCTGGATGTGTGTGGATCAAGAGAATGTTTATTTCTCTCTGTTCACTGCAGGAATGAGTCATTTGTGAATGTAATTGTGCTGTAATAAAATGGGCAAGACGAGGGGGATGGAGCCGGAGGAGGCTGGAATTCTGCTTTTCATTTAGCAACTGAAGTTCACATTTGTTAGATCCTTGGCTACTCATTTACTTTTGAATAGCCTTTGTGTATTTGGGGAAATTCCCACATTATGAGTCTCAGTGCCCTTTGCACTTGAAATAAATGTGGGATGCTGGGCTTGTATCTGTGTGAGGCGTTGATTTGCAAGAGCAGGAGGAAACAGGGCAGCGCTGACTTCCATTCTCTGGTTTGCCTGGCTGTTGAGGCAGCTGACTTTCAGGTATGGCATAGGTGGTAAGAAGTAGTATTTGTACTGGAGGTGGTGGCAGGGACAGTAAAGTCAGGTCCTCAGGTTCCTGGAACCTGAGCCTCTAGTCTCTCTATGATTTTGTAAGTTACCTAATATCCTTTAATAAATCTCCTTTCTGCTTAAATTAGCCGGAGGGGATTCTGTTGTTTCCACTAGAAACCCCGACTAATAGAGCTGCTGTTGAACCAACTCCTCTTATGGTAATGATGATAATAATAACGTGATTTGTTTGGAGCTTCGGACTTAAAATCAGAGGAAGAAGTCAGCAGGTCCCTCCATATGTCATGTGACAATGGTTAGTTATGGAAGCAATGTTAAAATCCTATAGTACAGTTACTTTAGTGGAGTCTTTAAAAATCTCAGTTTTCTTATTTATAAAGGGCTGGACCATATAGCCTGAAAAATGCCTCCATGTTTGACCAAGAAACATATTCTTTTCTATCATCATTGGAGGTTACAGAGCAGGAGTGTGAGTTAGTGCTTTCCTTTGATGGCTGCCTAGACCTTTGAAAACAAATTGGTTGCAATCAGCAGAGGGAGCTAGAATGAGGGCTAGCTCTAGAGGGCTGAAATGAAATGAAGCCAGTGTTTCCAGGGGGAAAATTATCCAACATAAAAGAAGGTCAGGAATAGTTCAGTTAGGATTTTCTGAAGGAGAAAAAGATTGCGAGAAAGTAAAGAGATCAGAAAATTGTTATAAGAGTAATAATAACAGATTAAAAAATAGAGAAGAATTAAAAGATTTGATTAACAGCTGTCACTACTTCAATCGACAGAGCTGGTTAATTGCCTGTGTAATCCTAGTATATAATTTCCCACCTAGTATATTTCACTCCTGAGAATCAGAAATGAATTGCCTGTTACTTTTGTTAGGAGGCTGAGGACGTGCATACAAGCAATGGTTTTGACTCAGAAGGAGAAACAATGGTAAAAACTAGACTTGTACGTACATATGAAAGGGTCTTTCCTGTTTACAGATTGAAGGCCTTTTAGAGCTGGGATTGAAGACAGGAATGATCTCTCTCTCCTTAAACAGATGCAAAGCTGAGGCTCAGGTAGCTGAACTGACTGGCCCCAAGACTAGTCCTTGGATGGTATGTACTGTGACATAAACATCAGGAAATTCAATATTAGACTCCTTGCTTTATAACAACTAAATAACCATCACACAAAAGTCCCCACGTCGAAAAAAAATCCTCCTCTTTAAGTGCACGTTCAAATCCCTCTCTTCTCCTTTATTTACTCAATTCTCACCACATGGAAAAAGACAGTGATCTCCGTGCATATTCTGATCCATTTTAAAGCTTGGGCACCCTTAGATACTTCTTCAAAATATTCTAGTCTGTAAACACTGGCAAAGGAAAGCTTCCCTTCTGTTGCATTTCAAACATACAGATTTTTATTTTCAGTCTACACTAGAAGACTTATTTTTTCTTTGTGTGTTTGGATTTTTAAAGATTTAATGCGTTCTAGGTGGAAAACAAGTTTGTCAGATTCAGACATTTGGCTGAGTCTTTGAGCCAGTGAGGAAAGCCTGTCTAATACTACCCGTTAGCAGGTCCTATATTGTTGCAATCTATAGGACTAGAATTTCATTTCATTATATTCTTGGTGCTAGTATTACTGTGCTGTAATCCTATCACTGTCATTTGCCATCCGTTTCCTTCTGTGGTTTACCTGGATTACGCAAGTGATCCTTTAGAAATCTTAAAGGAATAGGAAAAGTTATTTAAAAAATTAAAGCATTTTCCTTGGTCATTGCTCAGGCTTTTTCCTGGCTTAAACTCTGATTGTGGCTGTGGAAACCAAAGCTTACTTATTGGTGTGATAAATGATAATTGTTGTCACATTTCTGTGCCTTTCTATTTGGGTTTCTTTTATGACCTTTGAAAAAATGGAATATATTTTCTTGGGTGTTGTAGTAATAAAATGATCTTGAAAGCACTTAAGATGTCATATTTAGAAAAATATTTACTTAAGGAAATAAGTCTGCTATAGATGTGGGTAGAATAAAAGGGACACTTGCTCTTATGTGTTACAAGTATAGTAATGTGAAAGAGACCACCTACCTCCAGCCACCCCTTGAAGATGCAGCCAGCACAAGGAAGAGTCTATTTGATTTAGACCCTATAAGGCTTGTTTAGTTGATCCTCTACACTTGTACCAGCCATTTTTTAAAGTGAACCTATTGGTAGTTCCATGATGTTGTTTTCTGAATGTTAAATTTTTCCATTTTACACTATCAGAGTCCTTTGATATCTTTTTAAACCTTCCAAGAATATTTATATACCACACTGGGAGCTTTGCATCATTATCAGATAGTCAATACCAATTGATCTTTGTCCTTCAAGGATTTGATATTTGCAGTTTTCAGTGATTTCTCTTGGATCTCAAGGTCCATGATATGTACTTTATATTGCAGTTTTGAAAAGGTGTGAATTGAGGTTGGGTAAAGGATAGTAGTGACAGCTCAATATTTGCTTTCCTGTGAGCCTGGACAGCTCCCTGGCTCCTGTATTTTAATATAGTTTTAAAGCTGTGTTTTTCTCTGCTAATTTTCATACACAATAGTTGTGTGTGTGTGTGTGTGTGAAAATGGTCACTGAGTGAGAGGGTAAAACTTGAGTGATGTGAAGATCTGCCTAAGAAACGTGTGGCTCTCGATGAAACATGATTTGGAAGAGAACCAGTAGGTATCAGAAACAATTCTGATTTGGGAATTTATGAATATCTGGGTACATGTACTTGTGAGTGTCAAAGGGCTGCTTTACATGCATTTTAAAGGAATCTATGAGTTGTACCAAAAAAGAGTAAAAAATGTTACTTCCCTGCCAACATAGTCCTCTGTGACTTACCTGAAACATCTCCCAGCTTCATGTTAAATTATTTATTTGTCTTTATGGGCTTGTTCATTTGTTTATGTTGGATATAATGGATATTATAAAACTCAAAGTATTATTAATAGTATTTTCTTTGAAACATAAACTTCATATCACACCATGCTTTATTTACAAAGAAATTTCAACTTGGGTATGCAAATAGAAAAAGCCAAGTCACTTTATTCAGGAGAATGAATAATATTTTTTTCATAAGTTTATACTCTGCTTTTGAGAAATCCTTAGATTCATACATACTAGTCAGGTTTAATACCCATGATGTGTTTCACAGATTTGTTGGCTAAGCAGTACCTGAAGGGGGAGACCCCTCTAAAGACAGCTGCCCATCAGGTCTGGCTGCAAAAGAATGAGAAATGTCATGAGCCCTTCCTGGTCCTCTTTGGTCTGAAGAATGACTTGTAAGGTATCATGCTGGCCTGCCTCAATTCCAGGACAAGCATGTATCTAAAACCTAAGAGGGAAAAGGGATTGACACTACAAAGTGCTGACTCAGTTGGTCTGGCAAAAAAATCTATTACACCACAAATAATTTCTTCTGCAACGTAGATGTGGAAAATCTATGTGAAATTCTATCCTTAGCACATTGGCTTCACAGGATAACAGCTCATCAGAAGCAGGCGCTGTGGTCAGCTTAGTACCTTGGCGGCTTGATCTTAAATTAACTAGATATATCAGTCAGCCAAGAGCTGGCTGGCTGGCTCACAAGCACATATAGGGTATTTACTACTGGGAGGATATAATAAATGAAAGATGGAGGAAAGTAATTTTTATAGATTTCCTTTTAAAGAAAGGAAGCTTAAGCAGAAGTCCTGAAAGATTCTTTTCTTTTTTTTTTAATTTGTCCTGTGATGTTAATTTTGTCCAGTTATTCAGTTTTTAGGTTTAAACTTCCCTTGGGCCATTTGTTTATGAAAATAATTTTATTATTTGTTGCTAAGTCAAGAAGTTAGAGAATAGCCCTCATCACTGAGTTGAAAAACCTTTAAGAGTTATGCATTTTTTTGGTCTTCTTAAACAAATCATAAGCTCTTTGGTGCCACAGATTACATCTATTTGAATCCTCACATCACCTACTAAAGAGTTCTAAAGGGATTTACACTTTAAAATTTTGTACACGTTTCCTTAGAGTTCTTACTAGGATGTAAAGTTGTATTTACACTATTATTAGAATGATGTAAAAAGGCATAGGAGAAAATAATTTAAGAAAATACCAAAATACTAAATTGATTATATTAAGATGATAGGATTATGGATGAGCCGTTTCCTTTTGTCTTTTTCAGTTTTATTATGCTTTTTTTGTACCATCCAATAGTGGAATAATTAATTTATTGAAAATAAAACATCCTTCTGCTTCTGGCTGTAATAGAAAACTCGTATCAGATCAATCCTCTCACCGATACACACACACACACACACACGCGCACACACACACATGTACACATATATACACAAATAGCTGTTGAAATCATCAGAAAACAACCAAGGCAGCCAGGACCTGAAGAGACAAGACAGAGAAAAGGGAAACACATTGAAGTAACCCTGAAATTCTCTGTTACTTCCCCACTCTAGGTTTTTGCTGATTTGTAAGCAGGGATGAGAGGCTGGGTAAAAAGTGGAGGCCTAGGGTTTTTGATTTCTCTTAGAGTTTGGGAGACCAAAAAACCCCCAAACCCTCCCCCAAACACCGCCCCCCCCACCCCCCCCGCCGAAAACCAACCAGCCAATCAAACAAAAAAAACAATGGTGTTCAGAACTCCAAGGAGGAGTGTCCATGGTAAATGTCTGAGTTGAGACTGTTGAAAGACTGGACTCCAGGATAAACCAGAAGTAGACCAGCCCTCTCAAAGGCTAAAAACTAGTCTCAAAGCATCTCAGCTCCTAACTGGATCTGCCTTTGGTCTAATAGCTTTTGGGAGAAAAATTAAACGCTCTCTGGAGGGAGCTAGCATGTCCTTTTTAACTTTTCATATACAATACATGACAATTAAGAGTTAACTAGGATGCCAGGAGACAGGACCACATGACTAAAAACCAAAGGAAAACCAGATAGATCCATGGATTGTCCTGATAGTAGAGCTATTAGATGTAAACTCTAAAATGATATGATTAATGTGCTCAAGAACAGGGGTGACAAGGTAGACAATTTCTGTAAAAATAGAATCGTGAGAAAACAAAAGAAATATGTTGGATTGGAATTTTCTAAGGTCTCTTTGGCTTCTTACAAAGCTTATCTTGTTATGAATGTTTTTTCTCTTACTAGCCTTCTTTTTTATTTCCTGGTGGTGGCCTTATGCCTCTGTGATTCTCTACTGTCTCCTTTCTGGTGAGTCATTCATATCCAGAGGCCCACCTCACTTATGAAAATTCTAGTTATCTTGAAGCAGGTATTCCCAAACTACCCCCTTCTCTCCTCCCACCCCCAAGTCATTTCCTATTCTGTGGACTGGAACTTGGAAGCGATATGTAAAGCAAATTCCATTTTATGGCTTACCAACTTGCTTCTTCATCCATGAGAAGTTGCTCTTCAACAGAACAGACTCTGGACAGGTAGTTTTATTCCAAATTCTGTTTCAATCTCTCTGAATGATCTGGGCCAGACATAAGCAAGTCATCAAGTCATGGTTTCCCACTGAGCCCAGATGTAGCCTTAGAATCTTTCTCAGCATCACATTCAAGGCAGCTAATACCAAATGATCAGGGTGGCCTTGAGACAGATTATATCTAGAAGCTCTTCTGGCTCTAGAACTACACAGTTGTATCCAGTAGTTGGTTTTCAGTTGCTGTTTAGTAAATCTGTGGGTAAGGAACGTGAGGGATGGGTGAACGGCAGGAAGGGGTGATCCAATTACAATTATTGTTGCATTTGTTTAGCCTAAAATTGTGTCCATGCACTCATATTTTCCTGCCCTGGGTGGTGCATTCGATAGATGGACCTTGCTATAGTATGCATTAGTTGCCAAGATAGTTGAAAGCTCTGATTTGGACTTTTTCAGTGTGCTGCCTTTTATGGCATTGGACATGGCCAGACTCAACCTCCCTGTCCCTCAAAGTCTCTTCTCATCAAGCTCTGTCAGCCACAATGTCTCCTCTGCCATCTGCAGCCATGCTCTGGTGCTTCCAGTTGATTTACACTAGATCCTTGGAGCAATTCATCTGAATGCTGTAAGTGTCAGAGCACGGCTGCCTGTACATCCAGTGTCAGTAACGATTTCAAGACCCCAGAGAACAGGCGGAGAAAGGCTTTGTTCCACCAGATAGACAAAAGCCTTTTTTTTCTAGACTTAAAAAATTGTGGTAGAATGCATACAACATAAAATTGACCATCTCAGCCATTTTAAAGCATACAGTTCAGTAGTTAAGTGTATTCACATTGTTGTGCAACAAGTCTCCAGAACTCTTTCCATCTTTTAAAACCGAAACTCTGCACCCACTACACAACAACTGCCCACTCCCCCAGCCTCTGGCAGTTGCATTCTACTTTCTCTCTCTATAAATTTTACTACTCTATGTAGCCCATATAAGTAGAATCATAAATTATTATTATTGTTATTGTGACTGGCTTAATTCACTTAATATACTGTCCTCAAGATTCATTTGTGTTGTACCATGTGTTGGAATTTCCTTCCTTTTTAAGTTCAAATAATATTCCATTGCATGTATATACTACATTTTATTTATCCATTCATCTGTTGGTGAACACTTGGGTTGCTTCTACCTTTTGGCTATTGTGAATAATGCTGCTATGAACGTGAGTGTATAAATATGTCTTTGAGACTGTGCTTTCAGTTCTTTTCGGCATGTAATACATGATCCAGCAATTGTTTGGTAATTCTGTTCTTAATTTTTTGAGGAACCACCATACTGTTTTCCATAGTGGCTCCTTCACTTTACACTCTCACCAACAATGCAGATGTGTTCCAGTTTCTCTGTATTGTCACCAAAACTTGTTATTTTCTGTTTTTTTGTATAGTAGTCATCCTAATGGGTATTAGCTGGTGACAAAAACTTTTTTATTGAAATAATGTCTTCTTGAATTTTAAAATTATTTTTCTGCAACTGTTTGTAACAAATATGTAAGGTGGACAACAGACATAACCAAACTCATTACACTGTTGCTAGTCACCAGTCTTTAAAACCTCTACTTTAGTTTCTTTTGAAAATTTCATGTCAGTTATCTGCTAGGTAATAACTGGCCCAGCAATCAGGGGCTTAAATGAACCTAAGGATGGTATTTTGTTTTTACTCAAGCTGGGGCTTCAATGAATTGGTGAACTGTGGCAGGCAAATGGATTAGAGGTCAGAGTAGAATCATTAAACTCTAATATCTCTTCCAAATGCAATTGGTCATATTCAGGGAGATGAGGGTAGTAGTATATTCTTCCAGGCTGTTCTGGAAGATATAGGTCTTTCTCTAACCATGAGGCTAGAACTTGCCCCAGCCCTTGAAAAAGTATTCCATATGCTGAATAAATTAAAAAAGCACATCAACAAGGCTGAATGATCACCATGCTGTAAGACACACATAATTTTTGTATAAAATCATGTGTCTTTTGAATTTTGAGGATTGTAGACATCTAAAAAGGGATATAAAAATGCAGAACTGACTTTTATTTGTTTCAGGACTATTTTAGCATTCAAAAAAGTTTTTTTAACCCCAGAATCTATCATTATTTGTAAAGGATTTTAGCTATTCCTGGAGTCATAGATTGGCTGTATTTTAGAGAGATGAGTCAGGAGGAGGGAGGACTGGCTTGCCACAGCTGGGTTTGTAATCAGGCCTATTGTCCCCTTCTAGGCAGCATGGGAGGTTGGTGCAGGTGTGTACAATGCGCCTTTACCTGCTTTCACCCCTACTGGGATGAGCATCTATTTACTGACTCCAAAGGCTGTGATCACATTCTCCCTTCCAAACATGGCGTTCTGCACAGTTTGGCCTCATACCTGGGTAGCTCCACGACCTTAATCAAGATAGGAAAGCCAACAAAGTTTACTTGGGGGAATTCTGACTTCTAGTGACTGTGTTTCCAAGCAAACTTCCTGGGGAAAGCTCAGAGTTTTAAAAATGTGAACGTAGAGAAATAGCCCACAGGCTACCATGAAAATTGATAAGCTTCTTTTTCCCTATTTCCCAGTTCAATTTGGAAAGAAACTTCAATATAGGTATTTTTTTTTAAATGTGGTATAGCTGATTTACAGTGTTATATACATTTCAGGTGTACAACATAGTGATTCACAATTTTTAAAGGTTATATTCCATTTATAGTTATTATAAAATATTGGCTATATTCCTTGTTCTGTACAATAAATCCTTGTAGCTTATTTATTTTACATGTATTAGTTTGTACCTCTTAATCTTCAATATACGTTTTTAAAAGATCTTAATATATGGAACATTTCAAACCTATACAACATAAATAGTATAATGGGCTTCCGTGTACCTACCATGCAGTTTCAACCACTGTCACCATCTGCCACTCTTATTTCATCTATACTTCTTCCCCCTTCCAGCCCACCACTCAATAATTTTGACAAATGGATAAAGTGGACATCAATTTTTAAAAAAACTTTGATCAGGAAATTCCCTGGCAGTCCAGTGGTTAGGACTTGGCGCTTTCACTACCGTGGCCCGGGTTCAATCCCTGGTCAGGGAACTGAGATCCTGCAAACAAAAACAAAAAAACCTTTGATCAGTGAAACATTGACAATTGCCATTATGGTTCGAGAGGTTTGATCTACATTTTATCTTGGCACTGTTATCTAAAACCATGTGAAAGCAAACTGTTTCATATGTTATCAGTTGGTATTTAAAGTAAATCGATTAGGTCTGATGGGTTTTTATCTTGCTCCTTCATCTGCGGTGTGTTTTTCTGTCTTTTCATTTTGCTTATCTTACTGTGTTTGGGGTCTCCTTTTTTGCAGGCTGAAGGTTCGTAGTTCCTGTTGTTTTTTGTGTCTGTCCCCAGTGGCTAAGGTTGGTTCAGTGGGTTGTGTAGGCTTCCTGGTGGAGGGTACTAGTGCCTGTGTTCTGGTGGATGAGGCTAGATCTTGTCTTTCTGGTGTGCAGGTCCACGTCTGGTGGTGTGTTTTGGGGTGTCTGTAGACTTATTATGATTTTGGGCCGCCTCTCTGCTAATGGGTGGGGTTGTGTTCCTGTCTTGCTAGTTGTTTGGCATAGGATGTCCAGCACTGTAGCTTGCTGGTCGTTGAGTGAAGCTGGGTGCTGGCGTTCAGATGGAGATCTCTCGGAAATTTTTGCTGTTTGATATTATGTGCAGCTGGGAGGTCTCTTGTGGATCTAACAAATGAAGAGGAAATAGGCAGTCTACCTGAAAAAGAATTCAGAATAATGATAGTAAGGTTGATCCGAAATCTTGGAGATAGAATGGACAATAGAATGGACAAAATGCAAGAATCAGTTAACAAGGACCTAGAAGAACTAAAGATGAAACAAGCAACGATGAACAACACAATAAATGAAATTAAAAGTACTCTAGATGGGATCAATAGCAGAATAACTGAGGCAGAAGAACGGATAAGTGACCTGGAAGATAAAATAGTGGAAATAACTACTGCAGAGCAGAATAAAGAAAAAAGAATGAAAAGAACTGAGGACAGTCTCAGAGACCTCTGGGACAACATTAAACGTACCAACATTCGAATTATAGGGGTTCCAGAAGAAGAAGAGAAAAAGAAAGGGACTGAGAAAATATTTGAAGAGATTATAGTTGAAAACTTCCCTAATATGGGAAAGGAAATAGTTAATCAAGTCCAGGAAGCACAGAGAGTCCCATACAGGATAAATCCAAGGAGAAATACGCCAAGACACATATTAATCAAACTGTCAAAAATTAAATACAAAGAAAACATATTAAAAGCAGCAAGGGAAAAACAACAAATAACACACAAGGGAATCCCCATAAGGTTAACAGCTGATCTTTCAGCAGAAACTCTGCAAGCCAGAAGGGAGTGGCAGGACATATTGAAAGTGTTGAAGGAGAAAAACCTGCAACCAAGATTACTCTACCCAGCAAGGATCTCATTCAGATTTGATGGAGAAATTAAAACCTTTAGAGACAAGCAAAAGCTGAGAGAGTTCAGCACCACCAAACCAGCTCTACAACAACTGCTAAAGGAACTTCTCTAGGCAAGAAACACAAAAGAAGGAAAAGACCTACAATAACAAACCCAAAACAATTAAGAAAATGGGAATGGGAACACACATATCGATAATTACCTTAAATGTAAATGGACTAAATGCTCCCACCAAAAGACACAGATTGGCTGAATGGATACAAAAACAAGACCCATATATTTGCTGTCTACAAGAGACCCACTTCAGACCTAGAGACACATACAGACTGAAAGTAAGGGGATGGAAAAAGGTATTTCATGCAAATGGAAACCAAAAGAAAGCTGGAGTATTATGTTGAGGTAAATTGCCCATTTTCTGGAGTGTTTTTATCATAAATGCATGTTGACATATACATGGAATCTAAAAAAAAAAAATGGTCATGAAGAACCTAGGGGCAAGACGGGAATAAAGACACAGACCTACCAGAGAATGACTTGAGGATACGGGGAGGGGGAAGGGTAAGCTAGGACAAAGTAAGAGGGTGGCATGGACATATATACACTACCAAACGTAAAATAGATAGCTAGTGGGAAGCAGCCACATAGCACAGGGAGATCAGCTCAGTGCTTTGTGACCACCTAGAGGGGTGAGATAGGGAGGGTGGGAGGGAAGGCGACACAAGAGGGAAGAGATATGGGGACATATGTATATGTATAACTGATTCACTTTGTTATAAAGCAGAAACTAACACACCACTGTAAAGCAATTATATTCCAATAAATGTGTTTAATAAATAAATAAAAATAAATAAATAAATAAAGTAAATCGATTAACCTCACAGTAGCATCCAGTCCTCCATTCATTCGTTCAATAAACATTTAATGAGAGCCTACGATGTTCCGAGTAATTTTCTAGGTGCTGGGAAGGCAGTAGTGAACAAAACCACCAGAAACACTTGGCTTAACGAGGCTTATATCCAAATGAGTGTGTGTGTATGTGTGTGTGTTTGATGCTGCAGTACTAAATAGGGGTATTAGGGTGGGTCTACAGGGAGGAAGCTATCTGAGCAGGGGTTGAGGAGCAAGCCGCACGGAAATAAGAACACTGTTACTGTTCTCGTCAGAGGGAATAGCAAGCACGGGGGCCCAGAGGCGGGTGGGGGCCTGGTTGGGTCGAAGAGCAGCAAGGTGGCCAGGAAGGCCGAGAGGGTTAATGTGGGGGTGAACGAGGGAGAGGGGACTGGAAGATGAGGTCTGAGAGCGAAGAGGAGGGCTGGCAAATATGTAGGGGCATGGACAGGACTTAACGCCTTCCCGGGGAAGCTGAGTGTGAGCAGGGGCATGGTTGGCCAACAGAATAAGACTGAGGCACAAAGCACTGGTCCGATGAAAACAAATGGGACCAAAGACAGACAGTTTATAGTTTTCATGTAAGCTGAATTTCCTGCAGTAATTTGGACAGTACCCAAATTTTGTTCCCCAAATCTAAAAGGAATGCCAATATCCTGGGCACATTTATTTTTCCACCAAGTTGTTTTATTCAAGTCTTCCTGTCCAACTGGATTGTTTTATATATCCTCCCTTCTTTGCAAGTTCTGCCTAATAGAATTTGCAAAGAACCAAGTTTCCTTAGACAAACCTAATTCCCAATCCCGTTTCCTATTAATGGGTAATATTTGCCCAGGATCTTCAGTACAGCCTTGATGACTGAGTTATTTAGCTTGTCAGTTTTCTCACAGAGCCTTGAGAAAATTATCTGCTGCTCTGAATGACTGTAAGTTACTCGAATGCGTTATGCTATACTGTATTTATATGGGGCCATATTTATTGCATGACTACTCTCTTATAGGAAAAGTTGCTTTGGGAGGTGTCAGACATACTTTAAATGGCTGTATAATATGCTTTGTTTTACCATTATATTTTCCAAAAAAATCAGATTTTGAAAAGCAGTTGCCTTGCTTCTAGTCAAATACCAGTGCAAAGTGATTATTGATTTTTCAGCTGTGTCCGTGGTGGTTCGATGTTGTCTTGGGGCTAATGCATTTCCTTTCAGGGGTGGTAGGGTGCATTTATTACACTAAGTGAGGTTGCACAAAGAGGGGTGCAGGAGGGGCTCATTACGAGTCGTAATTTTCAATCATTCACATCCCTGTTCAAATTCAATTTAAGCTGGTATAAGTGGGGAGTAACAGTATATGATTAAATTTTAAAAGGGGGAGAAAGATTGGATATCTGTCTATGAGAGGCAGTTGGACATCAGAGGAATGTGGAGACGAAAAGACAAATTTATTCTTAGGTACCCTGCATAAAACTTGCTTAGCAGGTTTTATGTGTTTGCTCATAATATCAATTTTGGGGGGTTTATTTACCTAAAATTTTGATTGATTGCCTATTAGGAGCCCATGAGGGTAGTGTGTGCTGGAAGAGACAAAAGATTTTTAAGTCGTGGTTCTTGCCTATGAAATGATTTTAGAACAATAGAAGATAGCTTTCATCAACTCACCAAATATTTTTTTGAGCACTTGTGTTGTCAGGCACTATATGAAGAGGTAATGAAACATTCCTTGATAGGGAATATCTATTAATTCTTCCTTTGTGTCATTTGTCTCCATGCTCAGAGGTTCTAACCGAATGAAAAGCACTGAAACTTCTGAATTACAGAATAATACTTTTTAATGACATAGATAACGGCTTTCTGGGTCAGCAATACAGAAGCAAACAAAAAACAAAGAGTCAACCTGGTATCTATACCCTGGTTTTACAGTTAGCATTTTTGAGCAGATGAAATGACCCAAACCAAAGGAAACTAATTATAGTCTGATATGCTCTGAGAGAGGCTATATTTTGACGGTATAACTTGGCCTCACAGGACTTTTCAAAAGGTATGAGGAAAGGAGGATGAGTAGAATAAATAAAAAGGGTTATGATTTCCATTTGCCACAATTAAGCTTCTCTGTTAAAAAAAAAAAATTTAACCAAACTAATCCCCTACCACTTAGTGTTTTTAGCCTTTTAAAATAGTCACTGACTTTGATGTTCAGATTGTGGCTAAGCTGGCCTTCTTTCACTAGAAAAAGATACAATTGAGTTTTTCTTTCATCTATTCATCCACATAAACTTTCTTAATCATTATTCAAAGAAATTGTTCATGTCACTCTTGGCTCTTGGCTGACCCACTAGCTTTGCTAGTGTACCCTGAAACTGCATAGCCCGCCCACCTGAAGTTTTAGTATCCATGAGTGGAGGAAAAAAGAAAATGCGTGTCACTGTGGATTTGCTGATAAACTGACGAGCATGCACAGCCTCCTTGTTTAATCCACTCTGCCAGCTACGCCTTGACTGCTAGCCTGCCCTGAATGATGACGAGCCTCATACAGGGAGCTGTGGCAGGCCCCTCATTAGAAGTAGGAAAACCCAACGGCTGGATCAACATTGCAGTACTATATTTAGCTGGTAGGAGAAAGAAAATAATCTCTTTCTCTCTTTACTGCCTTCTTTGGGCTTTATCCTCATTTAACATTTTGTGGAGTATATTCTGGTTTATATAAAAATAAAATTTATCAGACGTTTTCTTGCAAAAAAGTAACATATCTTCTTCATAGATGATTAAATATAGAAAAGTAGAAGGTGTCCCACCACTGAAAGAAAAATTAGTGTGCACACATTTTGCTTTTCACCTAGGTAGAGTTTTAGCCTGTTTGACATAGTTTGATCATACTGCATTTTCACTCAACATAAATAAACATTTTTTCCCTTTTATTTTTTTGCAAGAGTTTTTCACTTTAAATGGCTATATTCCTTTGGGAAGAGTAATGTATTTAATGGTTCTGCTAATAGTGTGTTATTCTTTTATTTGTTTATTGTAAACAATCAATCCCTAAACGACATCTTTGTGCATGTTGTTTTCCCCTTATTTAGAAATATTCCCTTAAGATAGATTTTTTTAGAATTGATCCAGTAAGGATCACAGTTTTTTTTTTTTTAAACAGTTCTAAGGTTCTTAATAACAGTCATTTTCTAAAAATATTGTACCCATTTGCACTCCCACCAGCAGTGTGAGAGAGCATTCATTGGAAGTTTGATAGAGAGGTAGGCTTCAATCTGTCTGTGATTTTGGACAAAAAGTCCTCAGAGAAGCTAGAAGAATGGCTCTGTATCTGCTTGCTGTGTTTTAAATTTTGCTTTCCTTACTCCTACCCCCATCTTTATCTGTTTTGCTTTTTATACTTAGTGGCTTTGGACTTGTTTCTCCATGGCGGACCTATTCTTTGGTTCTGCTGCAGGTTCTTCACATCACTTAGACTTTTTTTCCCTTCAAATTTAAAAGACTGTTTATTTGTAGACTTTTGGCAAGGAACCCATCTACTATTGCTTTAGTGTCAGCAGGGGTTCAAAGGTGTAAGCAAAGAGAGTAAGCTTTTTTTTTCTTTCAGTTTTATTGAGTTATATGGCACTGTATAAGTTTAAGGTGTGCAGCATAATGATTTGGCTTACATACATCATGAAATGATGACCACAGTAAGTTTAGTGAACATCCACCATCTCATAATAGATACAAAACTAAAGAAGAGAAAAAATTTTTTTTCCTGTGATGAGAGCTCTTAGGATTCACTCTATTAACTTTTATATATAACACACAGCAGTGTTAATTATATTTATCATTTTGTACATTACACCCGGTATTATTTATTATATAACTAGAAGTTTGTACATTTTGACTACTTTCATCCAATTCCCCTCCCACCACCCTCTGTCACTGGTACCCAAAATTCTGTGAGTTTCTTTGCTTGTTCATTTTTGAAGTATAACTGACCTACAACAGTATGTTAGTTCCTGGTATACAACATAGTGATTTGAAATCTCTGAATTTTTCAGAATGATCACAATGATAAGTCTAGTTACCATCTGTCATTATACAAAGATATTACATAACTATTGACAATATTCTGCACACTGTATATTTCATACCTGTGATTCATTTATTTTGTGACTGGAAGCTTGTACCTCTTAACCTCTCCCACCTAACTCTTTGCTCTGCCCAACCTCCTCCTCTCTGGCAACCACCTGTTTGTTCTTTGTATCTATGACTCTGTTTCTGTTTCATTATGTTTGTTCATTTGTTTTGTTTTTTAGATTTCATGTATAAGTGAAATCATACAGTATTAGTCTTTCTCTGTCTGACTTATTTCACTTAGCATGTTACCCTCAAGGTCCATCCATGTTGTTGCAAATGGCACGACTTCATTCTTTTTATGGCTGAGTAGTATTCTATTGTATATATGTACCACATGTTCTTTATCCATTCATGTATTGATGGGCACTTAGGTTGCTTCCATATCTTGGCTGTTGTAAATGATGCTGCAATGAACATCGAGGTGCATTTACTCTCACTATTCCATTTCCCCAACAATAGGACTTGGCATTAGATAGTTTTATGTTGTAACCTTTGTCAACTGTGGGCCATTTCCAGTAATTTCTTCTAGTTTTAAAAATTGTTGTAGATACTAAGTTCATATTCAGGTAAAATATAAATGTTCTCTGCAGTCTGGTGTATCTGTAGAAGTCTTTCATTGGACATGCATGGCTTTAAAGTAGAAAAATGAGGAAATTTTCTAATTTCAATCAGCTGTTTGATTCACTGAAGCCTCTCAGTGCCAGACAATTGCAGGTTTACTTCTTATAGGTAGAAACTCTGTAATTATTGTTCTCTAAAGAAGCATATAATGTATATTGTATCTGGGATATTACACAGAATTACATTTGCTCATTCAGATGAAAGCATGAACACTACAAATTCAGCAGTCATTTTTACCACTGATGAGAAAACAAAAGTTAGGAACCACAGCAAAGCATTCTATTAGATAGACCTAGCTTGTTTTCCCAAATGTTTTAACATTTATGTTGTGTTGCTAAATGAACGTACATTGGAGTAATAGGCTGTTTGCAAAGCATATTAATCCATAGTTAAATAAGATAATTGATATGTACAAATGAGTATGATATAAAATATATATTTGAAATGTAAGCATATTACCCTCCTAAATCTAAAGGCATGCTTTATTTAGGGTACATTGCGCTTAATTTTCTACATTGATGGAGAGGAATAGTAGGAATAGTAGCATAAATAATTTTTAAATGCACATAATCTAAAAATATTTTCACTTGACTTTGGAAAGTATTAGATTTTTATTTTGGTTGCAAATATATCCTTATAATTGTGTTCTTTTAGAGTCAGTGTTAAATTTAGATTTGATTCAGAGAGGATTCACCAATCCATGGGAGAAGGTTTTAGTGTTTCCCTAAAATAAATTTGGGGAGGCTGAGTTAAGATGGCGGACTAGGAGGACACGGAATTCGCGTCTCCTCACAACTAGGGCACCTACCAGGCACTCGTGGGGGACCACGGACACCTGAGGGGACGGGACAACCCCCCAGCGATTGGGTAGGACATGTGGCGCAGGGGGAGTGAAGGGGGAGAAGAAGTGGAGGTGGGACAGGACTGGTGCCCCTGAGGGGCGGCTGGGGGAGGGGAAGGGATCCCACGCCCGAATGGAGAAATTGGGGAACCATTGGGAGGGCAGAGGATCAAAAGGGAGTGTGGCCAGGTTTCCCCTGCCCACTTGGACCCCCAGGAACATGTTGAGATCCTGGGCCTGATCCTCTGCCCACCTAGGCCCTCTCCAGCTGCACGGGTCTTGAGGGAATGGGAGGGAGGGAAGGGGGAGCAAAAGTAAAGGCTAGACCTACAGGACCGGCACCCCTGAGGGGTGGCTGGGGGAGGGAAGGAGTTCCTACACCCAGCGGGACCCACCCATGTTTAGGGGTCCAGTGGTGACAGGGGAGACCCTGGGGGATATGGTAGGGGAGGGGTGCAAAGGAACAGAAGGGAATGGGGCCAGTGCTTTCCCTGTCCACTTAGGCACTGGGAAGCCTGTTTGGCTCCTGGGCCTAATTCTCTGCCCTTGGAGCCTCCCTCCTGCTGTGCAGAGCCCAAGCCCCACCCCTACACCCCCACCCAGGTCCCCACCTCTACACTTGGAGATCCCCCTCCAACGAGCTGGGCCTAAACCACACCCACGCACTCTCACTCAGGGCCCTACCTCCAAACTCACGAACTCCACCCTCAGGATTTGTTACCTCTCCCCTTCCATGCAGGACCTAAACAGAGGCCTTGCCCCACACTTGAATGTTGCCTGGCCTAGGCCCCGCCCCAGGCTCAAATGTCACCCCCCCCAACCCAGCTAGGTCCCACCCCAACCTAAACCCCACCCCTGCCTGAGTTCCACCCCCGCCTAAACTCCGCCCCCATAGCCAAGGATTTTTTTTTTCTCTTTTCTTTTTTCTTCTTTTAGATTGGGGTTCTGTTTTACCTTGTTGATTCATTGTTGTTGATTCTTTTATATTTTTATTTTTCCTAATAAATCTTTTATTTTTCTAATTTTATTTTATTCTTTGTACTTTGTTAGTGATCTCTCCTTTTGGCTTGTTCCCCCTCCACCCGTTTTTAATTTTTTTTTCTTTTTTCTGTTGTGGTTTTATTTTACCTTGTGGCAGTTGTTTCAATTATAGTTTTATTTTTCCTAATATATTTTTTATCATTCTAATTTTATTTTGTTTTTTATTCTTTGATATTGTACTGCTCCTTTTTTTCTTTCGTTCTTCCTTTTTTCTTGTTTTACTGTGCCACGAACCTTGTGGGATCTTGGTTCCCAGTCTGGAGGTCAGGCCCGAGCTCCTGTGGTGGGAGTTCTACGTACAAACTGCTGGACTAACAGAGAACCTCAGACCCCAGGGAATATTAATCAGAGTGAGGCTTCCTGGAGGGCCTCATCTCAGCACCAAGACCCAGCTCTATCCAACTGCCTGCAAACTGCAGTGCTGGACATCTCAGGCCAAACAACCAGTAAGACAGGAATACAGCACCACCCATCAAAAAAAAGGAAACGACAAAAAAATATGTTACAGACGAAGGAGAAAGGTAAAAACCTACACGACCAAATAAATGAAGACAAAATAGGCAAGGTACCTGAAAAAGAATTCAGAATAATGATAGTAAAGATGATCCAAAATCTAGGAAACAAAATGGAGAAAATACAAGAAACATTTAACAAGGGTCTAGTAGAACTAAAGAGTAAACAAACAGTGATGAAAAACACAATTACCAAAATTAAAAATACTCTAAAAGGAATCAATAACAGAATAACTGAGGCAGAAGAACAGATAAGTGAGCTGGAAGATAAAATGGTGGAAATAACTACCAGGGAGCAGAATAAAGAAACAAGAATGAAAAGAATTGAGGACAGTCTCAGAGACCTCTGGGACAACATTGAATGCACCAACATTTGAATTATAGGGGTCCCAGAAGAAAAAGAGAAAAAGAAAGGGTCTGAGAAAATACTTGAAGAGATTATAGTTGAAAACTTCCCTAATGTGGGAAAGGAAATAGTCAGGTTCAGGAAGCACAGAGAGTCCCATACAGTATAAATCCAAAGAGAAACACGCCAAGACACATAGTAATCAAACTATCAAAAATTAAATAAAAAGAAAAAATATTAAAAGCAGCAAGGGAAAAGCAACAAATCACATAAAGGAATTTCCATAAGGTTAACAGCTGACCTTTCAGCAGAAGCTCTGCAAGTCAGAAGGGAGTGTCAGGACATATTTAAAGTGATGAAAGAGAAAAACCTACAACCAAGATTACTTTACCAGCAAGGATCTCATTCAGATTCGATGGAGAAATTAAAACCTTTACAGATAAGCAAAAGTTAAGAGAATTCAGCACCACCAGACCAGCTTTACAACAAAGGCTAAAGGAACTTCTCTAGGCAGAAAACACAAGAGATGGAAAAGACCTACAAAAACAAACGCAAAACAATTAAGAAAATAGTAATAGGAACATACATATCAATAACTACCTTAAACGTAAATGGATTAAATGCTCCAACCAAAAGACATAGACTGGTTGAATGGATACAAAAACAAGACACATATATATGCTGTCTATAAGAGACCCACTCCAGACCTAGGGAAACATACAGATTGAAAGTAAGGGGATGGAAAAAGATATTCCATGCAAATGGAAATCAAAAGAAAGCTGGAGTAGCAATTCTCATATCAGACAAAATAGACTTTAAAATAAAGACTATTACAAGGGACATAATGATCAAGGGATCAATCCAAGAAGAAGATATAACAGTTGTAAATATTCACCCAACATAGGAGCACCTCAATACATAAGGCAAATGCTAACAGCCATAAAAGGGGAAATTGACAGTAACACAATAATAGTAGTGGACTTTAACACCCCACTTTCACCAATGGACGGATCATCTAAAATGAAAATAAATAAGGAAACACAAGCTTTAAATGACACAGTAAACAAGATAGACTTGATATTTACAGGACATTCCATCCAAAAAAAAGAAAATACACTTTCTCCTCAGGTGCTCATGGAACATTTTCCAGGATAGATCATATCTTGGGTCACATATCAAGACTTGGTAAATTTAAGAAAATTGAAATCCTATCAAGTATCTTTTCCGACCACAATGCTATGAGACTAGGTATCAATTACAAGAAAAAAAACTGTAAAAAATACAAGCACATGGACGGTAAACAATACGCTACTAAATGACCAAGAGAACACTGAAGAAATCAAAGAGGAAATAAAAAAATATTGAGAAGCAAATGACTATGAAAACACGACAACCCAAAACCTATGGGATGCAGCAAAAGCGGTTCTAAGAGGGAAGTTTATAGCAATACAACCCTACCTCAAGAAACAAGAAACATCTCAAATAAACAACCTAACCTTACACTTAAAGCAATTAGAGAGAGAAAGAAGAACAAAAACCCCTCAAAGTTAGCAGAAGGAAAGAAATCATAAAGATCAGATCAGATATAAATGAAAAAGAAATGAAGGAAACAATAGCCAAGACCAATAAAACTAAAAACTGGTTCTTTGAGAAGATAAACAAAATTGATAAACCATTGGCCAGATTCATCAAGAAAAAAATGGAGACGACTCAAATCAACAGAATTAGAAATGTAAAAGGAGAAGTAACAACTGACACTGCAGAAATACAAAAGATCATGAGAGATTACTACAAGCAACTCTATGCCAATGAAGTGGACAAACTGGAAGAAATGGACAAATTCTTAGAAAAGCACAACCTTCTGAGGCTGAACTAGGAAGAAATAGAAAATATAAACAGACCAATCACAAGCACTGAAATTGAGACTGTGATTAAAAATCTTGCAACAAACAAAAGCCCAGGACCAGATGGCTTCACAGGCGAATTCGATCAAACATTTAAAGAGCAAACACCTATCCTTCTCAAACTCTTACAAAATATAGAAGAGGGAGGAACACTCCCAAACTCATTCTATGAGGCCACCATCACCCTGATACCAAAACCAGACAAAGGTGTCACAAAAAAAGAAAACTACAGGCCAATATCACTGATGAACACAGAGGCAAAAATCCTCAACGAAATACTAGCAAACAGAATCCAACAGCATATTAAAAGGATCATACACTGTGATCAAGTGGGGTCTATCCCAGGAATGCAAGGATTCTTCAATATACGCAAATCAGTCAATGTGATACACCATATTAACAAATTGAATGAGTAAAACCGTATGATAATCTCAGTAGATACAGAAAAAGCTTCTGACAAAATTCCCCACCCATTTATGATAAAAACTCTCCAGGAAGTAGACATAGAGGGAACATACCTCAACATAATAAAGGCTGTATATGACAAACCCACAGCCAACATTGTTCTCAGTGGTGAAAAACTGAAACCATTTCCTCTAAGATTAGGAAGAAGACAAGGTTGCCCACTTTCACCACTACTATTCAACATAGTTTTGGAAGTTTTAGCCACAGCAATAAGAGAAGAAAAAGAAAAAAAAGGAATCCAAATCAGAAAAGAATAAGTAAAGTTATCACTCTTTGCAGATGACATGATACTATACATAGAGAATCCTAAAGATGATACCAGAAAACTATTAGAGCTAATCAATTAATTTGGTAGAGTATCAGGATACAAAATTAATGCACAGAAATCCCTTGAATTCCTATACACCAATGATAAAAAATCTGAAAGAGAAATTAAGGAAACACTCCCTTTTACCCTGCAACAAAAAAAAATAAAGTACCTAGGAATAAACCTACCTAAGGAGACAAAAGACCTGTATGCCAAAAACTGTAAGACACTGATGACAGAAATTAAAGATGATACAGACAGGTGGAGAGATATACCATGTTCTTGGATTGGAAGAATCAACATTGTGAAAATGACTATACTACCTAAAGCAATCTACAGATTCAATGCAATCCCTATCAAACTACCAATGGCATTTTTCACAGAACTAGAACAAAAAATGGCACAATTTGAATGGAAACACAAAAGACCCTGAATAGCCACAGCAATCTTGAGAAAGAAAAACAGAGCTGGAGGCTCTGTTTTTCAGGCTCCTAGACTTCAGACTACACTACAAAGTTGCATAATCAAGACAGTATGGTACTGGCAGAAAAACAGAAATGTAGATCAATGGAACAGGATATAAAGCCCAGAGATAAACCCATGCACCTATGGTCACCTTATTTATGATAAAGGAGGCAAGAATATGCCATGGAGAAAAGACAGCCTCTTCAGTAAGTGGTGCTGGGAAAACTGGACATCTACATGGAAAAGAATGAAATTAGAACACTTCGTAACACCATACACATAAATAAGCTCAAAATGGATTAAAGGCCTAAAGGTAAGGCCAGACACTAAAACCCTTAGAGGAAAACATAGGCAGAACACTCTAAGATATAAATCACAGCAAGATCCTTTTTGACCCACCTCCTAGAGAAATGGAAATAAAAACAAAAATAAACAAATGGGACCTAATGAAACTTAAAAGCTTTTGCAAAGCAAAGGAAACCATAAAGAGGATGAAAAGATAACCCTCAGAATGGGAGAAAATATTTGCAAACGAAGCAACTGACAAAGGATTAATCTCCAAATATATGAGCAGCTTATGGAGCTCAATATCAATAAAACAAACAACCCAATCCAAAAATGGGCAGAAGAGCTAAATCGACATTTCTCCAAAGAAGATATACAGATTGCCAACAAACACAGGAAAAGATGCTCCACATCAATAATCCTTATAGAAATGCAAATGAAAACTACAATGAGGTATCACCTCACTGTGGTCAGAATGGCCACTATCAAAAAATATACAAACAATAAATACTGTGGAGAGGGTGTGGCGAAAAAGGAACCCTCTTGCACTGTTGGTGTGAATGTAAATTGATACAGCCATTGTGGAGAACAGTATGGAGGTTCCTTAAAAAACTAAAAATAGAACTACCATATGACTCAGCAGTCCCACTTCTGGGCATATACCCTGAGAAAACCATAATTCAAAAAGAGTCATGTACCACAGTGTTCATTGCAGCACTATTTACAATAGCCAGGACCTGGAAGCAACCTAAGTGTCCATCAACAGGTGAATGGTTAAAGAAGATGTGGCACAAATATACAATGGAATATTACTCAGTCATAAAAAGAAACAAAATTGATTTATTTGTAGTGAGGTGGATGGACCTAGAGTCTGTCATACAGAGTGAAGTAAGTCAAATACCGTATGCTAACACATATATGTAGACTCTAAAAAAAAAATGGTCCTGATGAACCTGGGGGCGGGACTGGAATAAAGACACAGATGTAGAGAATGGACTTGAGGGCACGGAGAGGTTGAAGGGTAGGTTGGCATCATGTGAGACGGTAACATTGACATATATACACTACCTAATGTAAAATAGATAGCTAGTGGGAAGCAGCTGCATGGCATAGGGAGATCAGCTTGGTGCTTTGCCACCACCTAAAGGAGCGGGGTAAGGAGGGTGGGAGGGAAATGCAAGAGGGAGGGTATATGGGGTTATATGTATGCATATAGTTGATTCACTATGTTATACAGCAGAAACTAACACAACATTGTAAAGCAGTTATACTCCAATAAAGATAATGAAAAAGAAAAAATTGAAAGGCAAATCACGATGACCTGGAGTGAAGAAAGCATTTCTTTTTTTTTTTTTAATTTATCTATTTATTTTATTTTTGGCTGCATTGGTCTTTGTTGCTGCACACAGGCTTTCTCTAGTTGCAGCGAGTGGGGGCTCTTATTTGTTGTCGTGCGTGGGCTTCTCATTGCAGTGGCTTCTCTTGTTGCGGAACATGGGGTCTAGGCACGCGGGCTTCAGTAGTTGTGGCATATGGGCTCAGTAGTTGTGGCTTGCGGGCTCTAGAGCACAGGCTCAGTGGTTGTGGTGCATGGACTCCTTGGCGTGTGGGATCTTCCCGGACCAGGCCTCGAACCCGTGTCCCCTGCCTTGGCAGGCAGATTCTTAACCACAGCACCACCAGGGAAGCCCAAAGAAGCATTTCTTAAATAAACACCATAAAGAAAATGACTGATGGATTTCTGTTCAATAAATGACATCACAGACAAAGTTAACAAATGATTAACAGATTGGGAAAAAGTATTTGCAACATATATGCAACAAATCAATAAAGAATTAAGATCTAAGTTGTACAAGAAACTGAATAGTAAGTCAGCAAGAAAAATATCTAGCAACCCAGGGACTTTCCTGGTGGCACAGTGGTTAAGAATCTACCTGCCAATGCAGGGGACACGGGTTTGATCCCTGGTCTGGGAAGATCCCACATGCTGCAGGGCAGCTAAGCCTGTGTGCCACAACTACTGAGCCTGCGCTCTAGAGCCCACGAGCCACAACTACTGAGCCCACATGCTGCAACTACTGATGCCTGCACGCCTGGAGCCCGTGCTCCACAACAAGTGTAACCCCCGCTTGCCACAAGTAGACGAAGCCCGCTCACAACAACGAAGACCAACGCAGCCATAAAAAAAAAAAAAAAAAATCGAGCAACCCAATAGAAAAACAGGCAAACTCACTTTCTGAGGAAGTCAAGTAGTAAATATACACATGAAGAGAAACTGAGTTTATTAGTAACCAGAGAAAGAAAAATTAAAACAACAGTGACACACTGCTTTACATTCATCAGACTGGCCAAAAAAAAAAAAAAAATTCAAGTGCTAAATAGGATGTAGAGAAAAAAGAACCTGATGTGCCTTGTAAATTAGCATAGTCATTCTGAAGAGTAATTTCAAAGTGTGTAGTGAAACCAAATACATTTTAATCTATTAATAATTTTTCAAATTGTGGCCCATCAATATGTTAAATAATCTGTTTAGTAGGTTGTGATCAACATTAAAAAAAGTGGCTTAAATAGAATAAAACACATGCTTTTGTCATGAAAAAAAAATGAATTTGGTTCCAGCAGATTGCCTTTTCAAAAACCATAGGTACATTTCTTCCAGAGTGCCTATGTTTATTTTTACCTTATGTAAAGAGAAGAGCTTCTATAGCAGAGAAACCTGGGTTCACCAGTTACTAGCTGTATAACTCTGAGCAAATTTTTAAACACTTAAAAAAAAATCAGATTCTTTATCTAAAAATGGCAATAATAATACTGGCATTTCTGGGTTTTTGTAAGAAATGAATAAAATAATGTGCTTAGTGCAAGTCCTGGTATAGAGAAAGTGCGCAGAAATTGCAAGTGATTGTTAGGAGATGCTTGACAAATTCAGTTTCCTTTCCTTCCCCTCTTTCTTCTCTTTGACTCTGCTTATCTGAACTCTCTGGATTCTTTAAGACTTTATTTATTTATTTAACATCTTTATTGGAGTATAATTGCTTTACAATGGAGTGTTAGTTTCTGCTTTATAGCAGAGTGAGTCAGCTATACATATACATATGTCCCCATATCTCTTCATTCTTGCTTCTCCCTCCCTCCCACCCTCCCTATCCCACCCCTCTAGGTGGTGGTCACAAAGCACCAAGCTGATCTCCCTGTGCTATGTGGCTGCTTCCCACTAGCTATCTGTTTTACATTTGGTAGTGTATATATGTCCATGCCACTCTCTCACTTCGTCCCAGCTGACCCTTCCCCCTCCCCGTGTCCTCAAGTCCATTCTCTAGTAGGTCTGTGTCTTTATTCCCGTCCTGCCCCTATGTTCTTCATGACCTTTTTTTTATTTTTAGATTCCATATATATGTGTTATCATATGGTATTTGTTTTTCTCTTTCTGACTGACTTAACTCTGTATGACAGACACTAGGTCCATCCACCTCACTACAAATAACTCAATTTCGTTTCTTTTTATGGCTGAGTAATATTCCATTGTATATATGTACCACATCTTCTTTATCCATTCATCTGTCGATGATACTTAGGTTGCTTCCATGTCCTGGCTATTGTAAATAGAGCTGCAATGAACATTGTGGTATATGACTCTTTTTGAATTACGGTTTTCTCAGGGTATATGCCCAGTAGTGGGATTGCTGGGTCGTATGGTAGTTCTGTTTTTAGTTTTCCAAGGACCCTCCATACTGTTCTCCATAGTGGCTGTATCAGTTTACATTCCCACCAACAGTGTAAGAGAGTTCCCTTTTTTCCACACCCTCTCCAGCATTTGTTGTTTGTAGAATTTTTGATGATGGCCATTCTGACTGGTGTGAGGTGATATCTCATTGTAGTTTTGATTTGCATTTCTCTAATGATTAGTGATGTTGAGCATCCTTTCATGTGTTTGTTGGCAATCTGTATACCTTCTTTGGAGAAATGTCTATTTAGGTCTTCTGCCCATTTTTGGATTGGGTTGTTTGTTTTTTTGATATTGAGCTGCATGAGCTGCTTGTAAATTTTGGAGATTAATCCTTTGTCAGTTGCTTCATTTGCAAATATTTTCTCCCATTCTGAGGGTTGTCTTTTCCTCTTGTTTATGGTTTCCTTTGCTGTGCAAAAGCTTTTAAGTTTCATTAGGTCCCATTTTTTAATTTTTGTTTTCATTTCCATTTCTCTAGGAGTTGGGTCAAAAAGGATCTTGCTGTGATTTATGTCATAGAGTGTTCTGCGTATGTTTTCCTCTAAGAGTTTTATAGTGTCTGGCCTTACATTTAGATCTTTAATCCATTTTGGGTTTATTTTTGTGTATGTTGTTAAGGAGTGTTCTAATTTCATTCTTTTCCGTGTAGCTGTCCAGTTTTCCCAGCATCACTTATTGAAGAGCCTGTCTTTTTTCCATTGTATACTCTTGCCTCCTTTATGAAAAATAAGGTGACCATATGTGCGTGGGTTTATCTCTGGGCTTTCTGTCCTGTTCCATGGATATATATTTGTGTTTTTGTGCCAGTACCACACTGTTAAGACCCACTTTAATCCAACCTCCTTTAACGATGCTTCCTTGGCCATTTTTAAAATCTTCTTTTCTTAATTTAAATATTTATAAATCACATTGAGGTATACAGTAACAGACAGTACGGAGGGTTTGTAACAAATAGCAAGAGTGTTCTGCGTCACTAGGCTTCTTCCACCTCTCAGTCTCACCACTCCAGGGTTGTAACTCATGTTCAGAATCCAAGTGGCAACATTGCTGAAAGGCAGCAGTACAAAGGATGGGGTAGAGAACAGGGCAAAGGCCATGGTCTACTTTCTCTTGAAGGAGTATCCTGGAACTACCACGTTTTATCTCTGTTTACTGCCCTTTGGCCAGAATTTAGTCATATGGCCACACCAGCTGCACGGAGGATGGGAGTTATCTTCATTGTGGGAGATCATATGCCCAGCTATAAAAATTCAGTTATGAGGGAAGAAGGAAGCATTTCAGCCAAAATTGGCAGTCTGAAAGAGTTGGGCATCTTGGCATCCTTTCTTCACGGGTATCTCTTTTCCCTCCCCAGTGGCCTTTGATACTTTTTCAAGTGCCTTGCTCTTTTCTAGGACTCACTTTCAAAGGGAGATTTCCAAATCCTTCTATTATCGTTCATTGCCATAGGTCCTTTAGGTTCATCATAATGGACCCCCTAAAAGACATGGAAACTTAATTTTTCTTAAGTAAGCTACTGTGGTGTGTTCCAAGAACAAAGAACAAGATAAACTCAAAGGGCCAATATTGCCAGAACAAAGAGTTACAGAACTCCTGTCATTCTGTCACAGTGTGACTATTGCAATGTCCCAGAGCCCTCCCAAGCAGCATGCCCTGTCCTTTTCCCATCGCATATAAGGAAAGACATTTGCCCTGTTTTACTCCTGCTCAGCACACTGAAACTATACATACTCTGCCCAGTCAGCAGATGGCTTGCAGGTTCCCTGGCTATAAAAACAGACAAGCAACCCATGCTCATTGTCGACTTTTCCTAGCTACCTGCTGTTCTTGCAGCGACCCTTCTCTTTAATAAACTATGTCTTCCTTACATTCTGCCTTGTGTATGGAAATTCTTTTCCAACCCGTGCTCGGACCACGACAGCTACCTTTTATAGAAAGCTTTGGTGCATTATTGTGCAGGATTGTAATTTAAAACCAAAAAAATTTTTTTAACCAATATCTGCTTTCCTCTCCCCTAGGGAAGAATTACACTCCCCTGCCCCCATTAATTGGCTGTGTAACTTTCTTCATCCAATGCAATTTGAAATTAAGGTATTTAACTTTAGCAGAAACTTTAGGAGCTTCAACCACTCTTTGTTTCTCTGCAACTCATTCCAGAAGGCACTGCATTTTTAGCCTGCATGCCAGAAGATGACATGGAGCAGAGCCTCCTCCAAACGCCTGTGGTCACATAGCATGAGCAGGGAATAAACCTTTGTAGCTCTGAGACTCTCAGATCTTGGGCACATTTATCACCACAGCGTGATCTTGTTTCTCTCAATGGATACAATTATTACGCTAAAATTTTTTTAATCGAGTTTTCTTTTTACCTCAGTTATCTTCACTCCCATCTAGGAAGGAGTGAGGAGGTAAGGCAAGAAGGGAATGAGAGGCAAAGGCCATTCTGCCACATTAAGACTAATGTCACCAGCTGCCTATTTTACATTCTAATTTCCAAAACATACTTGACATTTTATTTTAGCATTTCTAATCATACATAAACAAAATGTTAAGTGAGGTGATTATGGCAGCAAAAAATGTCCCCTAAATGAATATATTTATGTCTAATTTATTATTGAAAGTACCTGTCTAGGAGCAATGACAGAATAATGTCTTTAGTAAGAAGAAAAATTAGCACATTTCTTAATTGTGTTTTTATTAATGTATTTAACTCTTCAACTAATGGTTTATTTGATTGAGAGACTTTGTGTTTAATATAGCCATTAGTATATCAGGCCATGTGATCATTAGTAAATAAAAGTGTTGTTTTGTTTCACAAATGAATGAGAACTTTCCAAGTTGTACATTTCGTACCAGGAAGCTCAGTTTACCAGAACTTGTGTATCCAGCTTCAGGGTTCTGGCTGTTTGGATCTTGGTCATCACTACCACTGCTCTGTCCCTTCCTAAAAGTTCATTAGCATTTTAAGCAATGAACTCTGGGTGTGGAATTATGGTGGGACTTCTCATTGTATAGTCCTCTTCATAACTTACTATACAAATATTTCTCACACATTTATACCACTTATAAGTTGTCAACCTCTTTTTCTCAACCCTCATCTCTGCCTACATTCAATAACAAAATTATAGATGAGGCACAGAATCATTTTTCACCAAAGAAGATTGAGAAGCGTCATTTAAAGAAGCTAAAAATTGGTTTTGAGAGTAGACGTGTTGATAGTTTGCCACAGAACTAGCAGGGTAATAGTTCGATGGAATATATGTTGTCCGTTTATTTACCATTCCATCTCTAACATCAGAACAGTACTTGGCGCATAGTAGGTACTCAACGAGTCTTTGCTGAGGGAAAGAATGGTAGATCTTTTGGAGCTCAGAACCAAGACTTCCAGGTGGATTCTCTCCTTAGTAAAGAGATAGATGAATTTCTCATTTATTTCCATCGATATAGACTTTTAACATTATAAGGTATATCTGGGAAATAATGAAGTGTGCTTTTAAAACAATGACATCAGTACATCCAAAAGAAGCTTGACCTTCAGTTTCCTACCCCAGGAAGTTCAATGACATTACCATTGCTCAAAGCACTTTATGAACCCCACTTCTCCCCCAGCAGGTAATCCCTCTGTGGGGCTGGTGTGTGTATATTACAAGTGTTACCAGGTACTGACTGCTGTGCCTGGATGACATAGAGTCTGGAACCTTCAGTGCCCCTTCTGTTCATCTGACCCCTACCCTAAGGCGGTGATAGCTGGTAGACACAGTAACTTTTTTTTTTTCATGGAGAGGCATTTTATTTTAAATAGAGCAGTGTGTACATGTCAATCCCAAACTCCCAATAATCTATCCCCCTTTTCCACCCTTCCCCCTGGTCACAATAATTATTGATAGTCTAATTTCTCACAGTGTCTAGTTGATTGTCTAGTGGTAACTTAGGCAAACAAATGTACTGAGTTTTTCAATTTCCACAGTTATCAACTCTCTCTAAGAGGTGATGTTTTTTCTGTGTTGGGGTGGCATAGGCACTAAGGAAGCAACTTGAGCATAAGGGAGGAATTGGTTCATTTTAACAGAAACTTCTGTAGTCGTTTTTAAAAAAATAGATTTAAGATTTTTGTATCAGCTTTCAATGGATACATCAGCTAGAAAATCATGGTGTAGCTGTAAGAAAGATGAGCTCTGAGGTCAGACTGCCTGGATTCAAATCCCAATTTGCTGGTAATATGGCATTGAGCAAGTAACATGTTCTCTTTATCTCAGTTTCATTATCTGGACATGGGAAGGGTGATAGTGTCTACCTCATAGCATTTAAAAAAATTTAAATTAATAGACATGATGGTAGTATGCATGAGAGGGACTTCTGGGGTCTGAGCATTTTCTTTTTCTTGAGCTAGTAAAAGACATATTTGGCTTGTGAAAATTCATCAAAATGTATACTATGTGTATTTTTCTCACTATATATTTTTCAACAAAAATTGAAAAAAGATTCTTAACCTTAGGGCCAGAAAATTTCTGCTGTAAGATCTCTCTCATTGTCTCTCTCAGTAGAATTTCTTGCTCTTTGGTAGGTAAATAAATGGCAAGCTTCAAGTTATTTTATTTCATAAATTTTATAGACATATTTCTATTTACATAAAATATACTTAGGTTTTGTAGATATATTTTGGGCTAGTTGTCCCCAAAAGATTGACTGCTCTTTGAACTAACCGAAACTTCTTTGGGTCAACCTTTGGTTCTACAAAGTTGATGTATATAGGCATGTTCTAGGCTAGAGTTTAAACATTAGACTTGACTGCAGCTATTCCTGTTGTGGATGAATATTAAAGACCTTGAGGTACTTTGTGAGAGAATATTTTGCTCTGATGGTTTGGACCAAAATTTTCACTGTTGGGCAGTGGTGAAATTGGCTTGGGCTCCTGGGGAGATTGTGTTCATATGGTTGCATTGGGGCCAGGTAGAGACCAGGTAAAGGCCTCTGGGTCTCTTTGCTCTCCCTGTAGTATCTTTAGAACCTGATTTAAGGTGGATTGGACCTATAGAAAGACAGTCAAAGGTTTTGTTTTACTCAGGGAAAAAAAATGGAGGCAGAATTAATACAACAGAGAGAATCTTCTAAGACTGAAAACATTTTAGGTACTTTTTGCATGGAGTTGGTCGACTTTGCTAATTTTAGTAGATGAAACTGAGATGGATTTCTGAGCACCTGTAGCTTTAGAAAATTTTATTTCTCAGGATAAGTATGTATTAAATAAAATTGATACCACCAGCCCGTTTAGACGAAAAACAATTTAGTGAGAACAAAAATTAGAATCCTTAGACAAAACTACAAGGTGATCAATTTACTCTTCACTCAGCTTTTGGTCATATTGCAATGATTGAGCCTTAAAATCACATTGCTTAATAGGCACTCTTCAAAATGATCTTAATTAAACACAGATGCACATTTTGCACTTCAGGTTATACTTCTCCCTTCAAGTCCATTGCTTATGCCAAACAAAACAAAACACTCCTAAAAATCCAAACCTTACACGAAGTAGTTTATGTTCTTTAAATGTCTCCTTTTCCATGATCCCACAAGTTAATTATGGAAGAACAATATATTTGGAGAAGGTCTCTTATGCTTGGTACTATTAGAATTACTTAGAATTACTGATTATTAATGACCTGTATTATAAAGTACTTTTCAAAGTGCTATCTACCTTTTTAACTCTTTGCGATAACATTTCTGCAAAGCTGTGCCTCTTCTGGGAAGTGGGGTAGGTCTGGGTTATGTAATAGATTAGAACCTTATGGGCTAATACCCTTCCGACTGATGGACGCAAATTCACCCAGGAACGTAGTGGTAATATCTCTGGGTTCCTATAAAAGGGGATAGTTATACCAACCTACTTTATGAGACTGTTGGGAGAGATAAATTGTTAAAATAAAGTAGAATGACAACAGATATGTATGAATCAACCCCCTGAGGCATTGGAGTTTAAATGTGTCTACAAATCAGGTACATAACTGGTTATCCAGCAATATAACCAAAGAAAGCGAATGTCCACTTGAATTAAAGATAATGAGAATAACATAAGCATTAGACAAACATACCAATCAGGTAGGTAGGATTTGCTTTCCTGTATTTGGAAAGGTCAGCAGGAAATGTTAAATATGTAATTGAATGTATTATGGCAGAAATGAGGTATATAATGCTATTATAATTGATTACAAAATATCCATAGTTGGAAATACGTAAAGCCATTCACATGTGGCTTTTCAATCTGCCTCAGAAAGCTTTATGATAATTTATTGAGAAAAACCTCTGGTCATTACTTGTTAATAATGCATTTGAAATGTTTCCCTTAAATATTTTTCCACTTTATGTCTGTGAATTTCATCAGTGAATGCAGCTGATGAAAATACATCTGAGAAAAATGTGCATGAAGCCAATCTTGAGGGAGCAGTTAACAATGACTCCAGGCCTGCAGCCTAAAGGATTGGAACTGTGGCACAGTTATGAGAAAAGCCCAAAATTATATAAATGTTCTCTTCCCAATAGATCTTCTTTTAAATAAACAAAAGAGAATTTGGAAAGAGCTGTGTAGTTCAAATATTCCTTCCTTAACCCCATGTTTGGAAAACAAATACAATATTCCTGTCCTCTCCACTTAATGGTTGGCAAATTAGTTTACCTTAGAAACAGGAAATCTGCAAAACCCCGAGAAGGGCCTTCCTCAAAAATCGAGGATATGATGTTGCTGCCTCTGATGCCCAACAGTATTATTATTATTATTTTTATGAAAGGCTTAAACAACAGAAATTTATTTCCTCACAATTCTGGAGTTTGGAAATCCAAAATCAAGGCACCATCAGGGTTGGTGTCTGGTGAGACCTCTCTTCCTGTCTTGCGGGCAGCTGCCTTCTCACTGCGTCCTCATATGGTCTTCTGTGCGTGTGCAGCGACGGTGGGAGGTAGTGGGGGTGGGGGTGGGAGAGGAAGAGAGGGAGAGAGAGGGGTCTGGTGTCTCTTGTCTCTTCCTCTTTTTTAAAAAAATTAATTTTTACTGGAGTAGAGTTGCTTTACAATGTTGTGTAAGCTTCTGCTGCACAGCAGAATGAATCAGCCATACATATACATATATCCCCTCCCTTTTGGATTTCCCTCCATTTAGGACACCACAGTGCATTAAGTAGAGTTCCCTGTGCTATACGTATGTTCCCCTCAGTTGTCTATTTTATACATAGTATCAATAGTGTATATGTGTCAATCCCAAACTCCCAATTCCTCCCAGCCAACCCCTTTCCCCCTTGGTATTCATACATTTGTTCTCTATGTCTGCCTCTCTATTTCTGCTTTGCAAATAAGGTCATCTATACCATTTTTCTAGATTCCACATATATACGTTAATATACAATATTTGTTTTTCTCTTTCTGACTTCACTCTGTACGACAGTCTCTAGATCCATCCACATCTCTACAAATGACCCAATTTCTTTCCTTTTTATGGCTGAGTAATATTCCATTGTATATATGTACCACATCTTCTTTATCCATTCATCTGTCGATGGGCATTTAGGTTGCTTCCATGACCTGGCTATTGTAAATAGTCCTGCTGTGAACATTGGGGTGCATGTGTCTTTTTAAATTATGGTTCTCTCTGGGTATATGCCCAGTATTATTGCTGGGTCATATGGTACTTCTATTTTTAATTTTTTAAGGAACCTCCATACAATTTTCCATAGTGGCTATTTCAGTTTACATTCCTGCCAACAGTGTAAGAGGGTTCCCTTTTCTCCACACCCTCTCCAGCATTTATTGTTTCTAGATTTTTTGATGATGGCCATTCTGACCGGTGTGAGGTGATACCACATCGTGTTTTTTTTTTTTTTTTTTTTTTGTGGTGCACGGACCTCTCACTGTTGTGGCCTCTCCCATTGCAGAGCACAGGCTCCAGGCGCGTAGGCTCAGCGGCCATGGCTCACAGGCCCAGCTGCTCCACGGCATGTGGGATCTTCCCGGACTGGGGCACGAACCCATGTCCCCTGCATCGGCAGGTGGACTCTCAACCACTGCGCCACCAGGGAAGCCCTGTGGTTTTGATTTGCATTTCTCTAATGATTAGTGGTGCTGGGCATCTTTTCATGTGTTTGTTGGCAATCTGTATATCTTCTTTGGAGAAATGTCTATTTAGGTCTTCCGCCCATTTTTGAATTGGGTTTTTTGTCTTTTTGATACTGAGCTGCATGAGCTGCTTGTATATTCTGAAGACTAATCCTTTGTCCGTTGCTTCGTTTTCAAATATTTTCTCCCATTTGCTGGGTTGTCTTTTCGTCTTGTTTATGGTTTCTTTTGCTGTGCAAAAGCTTTTTAAGTTTCATTAGGTCCCATTTGTTTATTTTTGTTTTCATTTCCATTTCTCCAGGAGGTGGATCAAAAAGGCTCTTGCTGTGATTTATGTCATAGAGTGTTCTGCATATGTTTTCCTCTAAGAGTTTTATAGTGTCTGGCCTTACATTTAGGTCTTTAATCCATTCTGAGTTTATTTTTGTGTATGGTGTTAGGGAGTGTTCTAATTTCATTCTTTTCCATGTAGATGTCCAGTTTTCCCAGCACCACTTATTGAAGAGGCTGTCTTTTCTCCATTGTATATTATTGCCTCCTTTATCAAAGATAAGGTCACCATATGTGCGTGGGTTTATCTCTGGGCTTTCTATCCTGTTCCATTGATCTATATTTCTGTTTTTGTGCCAGTACCATACTGTCTTGATTACTGTAGCTTTGTAGTATAGTCTGAGGTCAGGGAACCTGATTCCTCCAGTTCTGTTTTTCTTTCTCAAGATTGCTTTGGCTATTCGGGGTATTTTGTGTTTCCATACAAATTGTGAAAGTTTTTGTTCTAATTCTGTGAAAAATGCCATTGGTAGTTTGATAGGGATTGCATTGAATCTGTAGATTGCTTTGGGTAGTATGGTCATTTTCACAATATTGATTCTCCCATCCAAGAACATGGTATACCTCTTGATCTGTTTGTGTCGTCTTTGATTTCTTTCATCAGTATCTTATAGTTTTTTGCATACAGGTCTTTTGCTTCCCTAGGTATGTTTATTCCCAGATATTTTATTCTTTTTGTTGCAATGGTGTATGGGAGTGTTTCCTTAATTTCTCTTTTTGATCTTTCATTGTTAGTGTATGAGATGCAAGAGATTTCTGCATGTTAATTTTGTATCCTGCCTTTACCAAATTCATTGATTAGCTCTAGTAGTTTTCTGATGGCATCTTTAGGATTTTCTATGTATAGTATAATGTCATCTGCAGACAGTGACAGTTTTAACTCTTCTTTTCCAATTTTTATTCCTTTTATTTCTTTTTATTCTCTGATTGCCATGGCTAGGACTTCCAAAACTTTGTTGAGTAATAGTGGTGAGAGTGGACACCCTTGTCTTGTTCCTGATCTGAGAGAAAATGCTTTCAGTTTTTCACCATTGAGAATAATGTTTGCTGTGGGTTTATCATATGTGGCCTTTATTATGTTGAGTTAGGTTCCCTCTATGCCCACTTTCTGGAGAGTTTTTATCATAAATGGCTGTTGAATTTTGTCAAAAGCTTTTTCTGCATCTGTTGAGATGATGATATGTTTATTATTATTATTTTGTTTGCGGTACACAGGCCTCTCACTGTTGTGGCCTCTCCCGTTGCGGAGCACAGGCTCTGCACGTGCAGGCTCAGTGGCCATGGCTCACGGGCCCAGCCGCTCCGCGGCATGTGGGATCTTCCTGGACCGTGGCACAAACCCGTGTCCCCTGCATTGGCAGGCAGACTCTCAACCACTGCACCACCAGGGAAGCCCGATCATATGGTTTTTACTCTTCAGTTTGTTAATATGGTGTATCACATTGATTGATTTGCATATACTGAAGAATCCTTGCATCCCTGGGATAAATCCCACTTGATCATGGTGTATGATCCTTTTAATGTGTTGTTGGATTCAGTTTGGTAGTATTTTGTTGAGGATTTTTGCATCTATGTTCATCAGTGATACTGGCCTGTAATTTTCTTTTTTTGTGATATCTTTGGTTTTGGTATCAGGATGATTGTGGCCTTGTAGAATGAGTTTGGGTGTGTTCCACCCTCTGCAATTTTTTGGAAGAGTTTGAGAAGGATAGGTGTTAGCTCTTCTCTAAAGGTTTGATAGAATTCACCTGTGAAGCCATTTGATACCAGTATTATTTCTTAGTGCTAAGTGAAACTATTTATGGAGTAGGTTTGTTCAGTTCATCACAGAGGGTGCTGGCTGGTTATGTCAGAATGGTCTATTGGAGACCCCATGACAATCTTTCCTGTTTTCCATGTGGCTATAGATACTATAAGCAAGAAACTGTGTGTGAATGAGTGAAATCTAGCAAAAACCGAACAGTATCATTTTGTAGTTTTTAGTGTACCAGTCTTACAAATCTCTTCAAAATTATCCTTAAATAGTTTCTAGTCTTGTGCTATTGTAAAGGGTATTTTTATAATTTTAACTTATTTATTTATTTGGCTGTGTTGGGTCTTAGTTGCAGCACATGGGATCTTCATTGTGGCATACAGGATTTTTAGTTGAGGCATGTGTAGTCTTTTTTTTTAGTTGAGGCATGTGGACTTCTTAGTTGCGGCATGCAGACACTTAGTTGCAGCATGCGGACTTCTTAGTTGTGGCATGCATGCAGGATTAGGTCCCTGACCAGGGATCGAAGCCAGGCCCCCTTCATTGGGAGCGTGGTGTCTTCACCGCTGGACCACCAGGGAAGTCCCTAAAATTTAACTTCTGATTATTTCCTATAGTATACAGAAATGCAATTTATTTTTATCCACTGATGTTATGTCTTTCAATCTTGCTAAACTCATTGATAGTTCTAGTAGCTTTTTAGTAAATTTTGTAGTAGATAATTAATCATGTTATCTGTAAAAAAAATACTACTTCCTTTCCAATTTGGATGCCATTTCTTTATGTATGCCATTTATTTTATTTGTTTGTGTGTGTGTATGTGTGTGTGTAGGTATGTGCTTTTGCCTTACAGTGCTCTCTGGAACCTTCACTACAATGCTGAATGGAAATGGATATTCTTTGTGCTAATCTTTACTAGGATTTTAGCTGTAGGTGTTTTCATAGATAACCCTTTACTAGGTTGAGGAAGTTTCCTTCTATTCCCAGTTTGCTGAGAGTTTTTTGTTTATTGTTTTTAATCAGGAATGGATGTTGGCTTTTGTCAAATGCTTTTTATGCATCTATTGAGATGATCATATGGTTTTCCTTTTTTAGTTGGTTGGTATGGTTAATCATATTAATTAACTTTTGAATGTTAAACCAACTTTGCATCCTGGGGATAAGCCCCACTTGGTAATGATATATTATCCTTTTAATATATTTCTTGGGAACTTATACATCCATGTTTATGAAGGATATTGGACTGTAGTTTTATTGTAAAGTCTTTGTCTGGTTTTGTTATCAGGGTATAATTGGCCTCATAGAATTAACTAGAAAGTATTCCCTCTTTAATTTTTTAGAAGAGTTTGTATAGAATTGGTACTATTTCTTCCTTAAATGTTTGGTAGCATTGTTCAGTGAACTGTGGGCTATGGTTTTTTTTATGAAATGATGTTTTACTATGAATTCAGTTTCTTCAATGGATAAATGATGACTTATGTTATCTTCTGCTTTTTGAGTAAGTTTTGGGAGTTTAAAACTTTCAAGGAATATGCCCGTTTAATCTAAGTTTGTCACAATTTTTGGCCTAAAGTTACTGATAATATTCCCTTGTTTTCTTTTTAATATATGTAGAATTTATAGTGATATCCCCTTTCTCACTCGATATTAATAATTTTTTTCTTTTTTTCTGATCAGTGTGGCTGGTGGTTTATCAATTGTATTGATGTTCTCAAATAATAAACTTTTGACTTCATAGATTTTCTCTTTTCCTGTTTTGGTTTCATTGATTTCTGTCTTTACTATTTCTTTTTTTCTGATCAATTTGTGTTTAATTTTTTTTCTAGTTTCTAAGGTAAAAGTTGAGGTCATTGATTTGAGAATATTTTTTTCCTAATATAGGCATTTTGAACTATAGATATCCCTTCAAATATTGCCTTAGCTGTATCCCATGAATGTTAATATGTTGTATTTTCATTTAGCTTCAAATGCTTTCTAAATTGCATCTTGATTTTTTTCTTTGACCTATGGTTTATATCGAAGTTTCCAAATATGTGGAGATTTTCCATACATATCCTCTTATTTATTTTGAATTGAATTCTACTATGGTCAGAGAAGATACTTTGTAAGATTTAAAACCTTTAAAATTTTTGAGACTTGCTTTATGGCCTAGAAAGTAGTCTATCTTGGTACATGTTCTGTATGCCCTAGAAAAGAATGTGAGGGGATGGTAAAATCTCTAACCAAAATTGTGGATTTACCTATTTCTTCTTGCAGTTTTATCAGTTTTTGCCTCACGCATTTTGAAGATCCATTATTTGGTGCTTAAACCTTTGGGATTCTTCATAATGAGTTTACATTTTTATCATTATGAAATGACCCTTTTATCCCTGGTTATAGTATTTGCTCTGAAATTTACTTTGATATTAATATAGAAACTTCAGCTTTCTTTTGTTTAGTGTTAGTGAGGTCTATCTTTATCCATCACTTTACTTCTAACCTATTGGTGTCTATATTTAAAGTACATTTCTTGTAGACAGCATACAGTTGGGTCTTGTTTATTTTTTAACGCAATCTGACAATCTCTGCCTTTTAATTGCAGTGCTTAGACTATTTACATCTAATATGATTAGTGAATTGGTTGGTTTTAAATCCATTATCTTGTTATTTGTTTTGTATTTGTCCCTCTATTTTTTCTTCTCTTTTTCTGCCTTCTTTGTGATTTTTTTTTATGATTCCATTAAAAAAATCTCTTGTCCTCTTATTAGGCATAGTGTGTGTGTGTGTGGTTGCACTGAGGTTAAGGGTTTAATATATCAAAGCCTAATTTCAAGTATTATAACACTTCATGTACAGTAAAAGATCCTTTAATAGTATACTTCCATTGTCTTCCTCCCAGGCTTTGTGCTATTTGTTATTTTACATCTTCATATATATAAACCCCATAGTACATGGTTATTATTTTTTTCTTAAGCTGTCAACTGTTTTTTTTTTGGCTGTGTTGGGTCTTTGTTGCTGCGCGTGGGCTTTTCTCTAGTTGTTGGCGGCAAGCGGGAGCTATTCTTTGTTGCAGTGCACAGGCTTCTCATTGCCATGGCTTCTCTTGTTGCAGAGCACGGGCTCTAGCCATGTGGGCTTCAGTATTTGTGGCAACTATCTTTTAAAGAAATAAAAAAAAAACCAGTGTCTTATATTTACCAATATTGTTGTCATTTCTACTATTCTTCATTTCTTTGCTTAGCTCAAGATTTCTATCTGGTGTCATCTATGTAGGTCTGCTGGCAATGAATTTTTTTCATCTTTTTATGTTTGAAAAAAATTTTTTTGCATTATTTTTGAAATATATTTTCACTGGGTATAGAATTTTAGGTTGACAGTCAATTTCTTTCATTACTTTGAGGTGTTTCTTCACTGTCTTTGATTTTGCACTGTTTTTGATGAGAAATCTGATGTCATTCTTATATTTGTTCTTCTATGCAATGCATCTTTTTCTCTGGCTGATTTTAAGATTTTGTCTTCATAACCACTTTTAAGCAATTTAATTTTAATGTGCCATGCTAAATTTTTCATTTTTAAAAAATGCTTGGTATTCATTGATCTTACTGAATCTGTGGGCTTCCAGTTTTCTCAAATTAAAAAAAATGAAGCTGAAAGCCTTCTCACTAAAATCTGGAGCAAAACTAGGATGCCCACTCTCACTACTTCTGTTCAACATAGTATTGGAAGTTCTAGCCACAGCAGTCAAACAAGAAAAATAAATAAAAGGTATCCAAATTGGAAGGGAAGTGGTAAAATTGTCAATATATGCAGGTGACATGATATTATACATAGAAAGTCATAAAGACTCCACACAAAAACTGTTAGAACTGATAAACAAATTCAGCAAGGTGTGTAGGTTACAAGATTAACATACAGAAATCTGTTGCATTTCTTTACACTGACAATGAAATATCAGAAACGGGAAGTAAAAAAAAAAAAATCCCTTTTAAAATTGCATCCAAAAAAAAATACTTAGGAATAAACCTGACCAAAGAGGTGAAAGACCTATATACTGAGAACTACAAAACATTGATAAGGGAAATTGAAGATGATTCAAAAAAAATGGAAAGACATTCCATGCTCTTGGATTGGAAGAATTAATATTGTTAAATTGGCCATACTACCCAAAGCAATCTACAGATTTAATGGAAACCCTATCAAATTACCCATGACATTTTTCACAGAACTAGAACAATTTTAACATTTATATGGAATTTATAAAGCAGTCCTGAGGGAAATGAACACAGCAAGAGGCATAACCTTTCTAGACTTCAGACTGTACTACAAAGCTCTAGTTATCAAAACAGCATGGTATTGGCACCAAAACAGACATATGGATCAGTGGAACAGAACAGAGAGCCCAGAAATAAACCCACAAACCTACAGTCAATTAATCTTCAACAAAGCAGGCAAGAATGTACAATGGAGAAAAGACAGTCTCTTCAGCAAGTGGTGCTGGGAAAGCTGGACAGCCACATGCCAATCAATGAAGTTAGAACACTCCCTCACAACCTACACAAAATAAACTCAAAATGGCTTAAAGACTTAAATATAAGGAAGAAGAGCAAGTATGGGGAGAAGGGAGAAACGCTTCTTTAAAAGAAGCCTGTAAGCTGATCCTGGGGAGAAAGGAGAAGGTCCTGGAATTGCTGGGTGAGTGAACCTGGAAGACCAGGTATTCATGAAAGTTGTGTCCTCACTTGTCTGTCACTCAGATTTCATTGAAATGGGATTTTCCCATTGACTCTTTTTTTTTTTTTTTTAAACATCTTTATTGGAGCATAATTGCTTTACAATGGTATGTTACTTTCAGCTTCACAACAAAATGAATCAGTTATATATATACATATGTTCCCATATCTCTTCCCGCTTGCGTGACCCTCCCTCCCACCCTCCCTATCCCACCCCTCCAGGTGGTCACAAACCACCAGGCTGATCTCCCTGTGCTATGCGGCTGCTTCCCACTAGCTATCTACCTTACGTTTGGTAGTGTATACATGTCCATGCCTCTTTATTGCTTTGTCACCGTTTACCCTTCCCCCTCCCCATAGCCTCAAGTCCATTCTCTAGTAAGTCTGTGTCTTTATTCCTGTTTCACCCCTAGGTTTTTCATGACATTTTTTTTTTCTTAAATTCCATATATATGTGTTAGCATATGGTATTTGTCTCTCTCTTTCTGACTTACTTCACTCTGTATGACAGACTCTAGGTCTATCCACCTCATTACAAATAGCTCAATTTCGTCTCTTTTTATGGCTGAGTAATATTCCATTGTATATATGTGCCACATCTTCTTTATCCATTCATCCGATGATGGACACTTAGGTTGTTTCCATCTCTGGGCTATTGTAAATAGAGCTGCAATGAACATTTTGGTACATGACTCTTTTTGAATTATGGTTTTCTCAGGGTATATGCCCAGTAGTGGGATTGCTGGGTCATATGGTAGTTCTATTTGTAGCTTTTTAAGGAAACGCCATACTGTTCTCCACAGTGGCTGTATCAATTTACATTCCCACCAACAGTGTATGAGGGTTCCCTTTTCTCCACACCCTCTCCAGCATTTATTGTTTCTAGATTTTTTGATGATGGCCATTCTGACTGGTGTGAGATGGTATCCCATTGACTCTTGAGCTTTTGCCAATAGATTCTACCATCAAAATTGGAGAGCATTTTGTTTCATTTCCCCCTAGTATTTGCTTGATAGGAATGACACCCATCCACACCACAAAACTTTAGGTGAGCTCCTCACCTCCCTTTAATTATCCTCTGTGTCTATGTCTCTTAAGGCTCTAGGATGTGCATAAGCCCAAATCTAGGGATAGGGAGAGGGCCTGGATACTTGGCAGAGTGCTGGTGGGGAAGTCATTATACATATGGAGTGGGTGTGAGAGGGCAGAACTAAACAACTACAAGATGGTAGAGCTGAGATGATGGTTAGGGTACCCTATGATATATTGTTACATGTATCTTCTTTTGTAGAAATTAAATTTGGTGATAATTCTAATTTACTTTCAGAATAGTGTTCTCTAAACTATTTGTTCAAACACCTGTCAATAAAAATTGAACAGGTGTCCTTAGTATACATATTTATTATCTTGTTATTTTGAAGAACTAATTATTAAAATAATATGTAAATTATTAAACACAAAATAAGTTTTATAGGAATAAGATATAAATAATTGGAAGTAGAAATCCTAATATTTCTGTACCACCTAGGGTGAGCACAACCTATTGTGGGGACAACAGCCCTGGAGTAAGGGCTCAAGAGAGGCAAGCCTTCCATTTCACCAGTAATCCAGGAAGGAGCCTTTCAAACCCTCCACCAGGCCTTATAGCTGAGGTCTTCACTACCATGTAGGATAAAGATTACAGTTTCATCTAAATGCAAACAGACAATCAGAGAGCATTTCTAGGAAGCTGTAAATTGTAAAGCAAACCATATTCAAGTTTGCTTACTTTGTGCCCAGTATTGCCCTTTGTATCAGCCATTAAAAAAGACAATGTCTATTCAGTCCAAACCCAGCACTGTGGAGTAGGTATTATTATCATCATTTTATAAATTAAAAAGCATGTGCCCTATTCTGATCTATCTGCTTTCGAAGCCTGCCTTTCTGTTCTCCTGGGCTGCTTAAGGACTGTGGCATGTCCATCTCTGCATGGACCAGGCTTCTCAATTACCTTTCAAGGAAAGACACTGTTCATGGAAAGTTAACCAAAATCTTCATCAAAATTTTACATTGACTTGCAGAATCATTTTGGAGGAAGAACTTGTTGGGTTATAGTAAAGTATTATGATTTTTATTTATTGTACAAAAGGCATTGCAACAAGGGAAATAACAAAAAAGAATTTGAAAACACCCATAGACACTACTGTGATTTATTTTATTTTATTTTTATCACTACTGTGATATTTTTATTCTGTTCATGTTTCCTTTAAATTTTTATCCATGTACATATTTGTTGCATAATTAATCACAGTTTAAATGTAACATTGTTTTCTGATAATTTTTTTTTTGCAAAAAATTTCACGAGATGATAGAGATATAGTCCAGTAGCATCATGGAAATGTTTAATGGCTGCATTATATCCTAGCAAACGTTAGTATTTTTTTTAACGTTTCACCAATTTTCAGACACATTGTTTCCAAATTGTTTTATAATATGTGATGCTGTAAAGAACATTTTGTGCATTCAACAAATATAAACTTAATTTCCTTAGAATAGTAACTAATGATAATATCATGTATTGAGTATTTACTATGAAGTGGGCACAGTCCTATTGAGTGGGATTTCAGGACAAAGGTATGAACATTATTATTATTATTAACACATGTTACTAAATTTTTGGAGGCAGTGTAAATTGATACTAAAACTTGGAAAAAAAAAGAATGCATTTACCACTTACTCCACTACCTTGCCATCTTTAGGAATTATTATTGTATTAGAGTAAAACATTTTATAACTTTAATGGTTGAAACTAGAATTTCTCTTGAGGGAATAGACTTTGTTTAGGAAAATACCTTGATAAGCCACTTCGGGGTAAAGAAATAAATTCTAAATTCATGGATTGGCAAAAGCCAAGATGACAGACTACCCTGAATTTGAAGTAAATGGGAAATGGAGAGGGGGGTGGAGTGAGGAACAAGAGGGAGGAGAAGAGGGAGTAAGAGGAGAGTTGAATATAATGTAGCAGGAGATTGAAATTCTAGTTGTGCAAATGGCCAAGTGACTTTTGGAGCAGGAATATCTAAACTTGAATTTTGGTTTGTTTGTCTTGTGGCCATACAAATTCCCCCACATCCAAAATTTGCAGTCAAGTCTTTTCCATATATGTATATGTGTGTGTGTATATATATATATATATATACACACACATACATATATGTGTGTGTGTGTATATATATGTGTGTATATATATGTAAATAAATAAATAAATAAATGAATATATATATATATATATATATATATACACCCATGGAAATGATTGGATTTTGGGAAATTAAGGAAAACAGTTCCACATTTAGATCAATGTAGCATGAAATTGAACAGGATGCATGAACAGGATGGTGAGGTGTTCTCTAACAGAACCAATTCAAAAATTTTAGGAGCTTAAACTAGAGGTGACAACCAAGAGAATGTAAAATTCCTAAGAAATTCTCTGAAGATTTTGAGAGGGTTTTATATCTCCACAGGGCATAAAATAAGAGTTTGAATGTTCGTATTTAGATCTCAAAAGGCATCTAGACTTCAGTAGACATCTGGTTTATGTTTACTTTTCTTACAATGGCTTCAAGTGGCTTTCTTCCATCTCAGACTTCTGCTGCAGTATATACACCTTTATGTCAGTCATTGGCTATCAGTGGATTGTCAGCTACAATGTCTAAAAAAAGGCTTTTGTTCACTTCTATCATATCAAAGAAACCTTTATCAGAACAATTTCTGAGCTGTCATCACTGCATTTAATCATCATTAAACAAATGGTCAGGCTAGCACAACATAGAGAATACTAGGAGGCTTGGTCAAATGTTGGAGAAGATGGTCAGACAGAATAGTAGATTATACAGATTCAATGCAATCCCTATCAAATTACCAATGGAATTTTTTATGGAACTAGAACAAAAAATCTTAAAATTTGTATGGAGACACAAAAGACCCCGAATAGCCAAAGCAGCCTTGAGGGAAAAAAACGGAGCTGGAGGAATCAGACTCCCTGACTTCGGACTATATTACAAAGCTACAGTAATCAAGACAATATGGTACTGGCACAAAAACAGAAACATAGATCAATGGAACAAGATAGAAAGCCCAGAGATAAACCCACGCACCTGTGGTCAACTAATCTATGACAAAGGAGGCAAGGATATACAATGGAGAAAAGACAGCCTCTTCAATAAGCGGTGCTGGGAAAACTGGACAGCTACATGTAAAAGAATGAAATTAGAACACTTCCTAACACCATACCCAAAAATAAACTCAAAATGGATTCGAGACCTAAATGTAAGACCGGACACTGTAAAACTCTTAGAGGAAAACATAGGAAGAACACTCTTTGACATAAATCACAGCAAGATCTTTTTTGATCCACCTCCTAGAGTAATGGAAATAAAAACAAAAATAAACAAATGGGACCTAATGAAACTTCAAAGCTTTTGTACAGCAAAGGAAACCATAAACAAGACAAAAAGACAACCCTCAGAATGGGCTAAAAAATTTGCAAATGAATCAACGGACAAAGGATTAATCTCCAAAATATATAAACAGCTCATGCAGCTCGATATTAAAAAAACAAACAACCCAATCCAAAAATGGGCAGAAGACCTAAATAGACATTTCTCCAAAGAAGACATACAGATGGCCAAGAAGCACATGAAAAGATGCTCAGCATCACTAATTATTAGAGAAATGCAAATCAAAACTACAGTGAGGTATCACCTCACACCAGTTAGAATGGGCATTATCAGAAAATCTACAAACAAAAAATGCTGGAGAGGGTGTGGAGCAAAGGGAACCTTCTTGCACTGTTGGTGGGAATGTAAATTGATACAGCCATTATGGAGAACAGTATGGAGGTTCCTTAAAAAACTAAAAATAGAATTACCATATGATCCGGCAATCCCACTACTGGGCATATACCCAGAGGAAACCATAATTTAAAAGAACACATGCAACCCAATGTTCATTGCAGCACTCTTTACGATAGCCAGGTCATGGAAGCAACCTAAATGCCCATCGACAGATGAATGGATAAAGAAGATGTGGTACATATATACAGTGGAATATTACTCAGCCATAAAAAGGAACGGTATTGGGTCATTTGTTGAGATGTGGATGGATCTAGTGACTGTCATACAGAGTAAAGTAAGTCAGAAAGAGAAAAACAAAAATCATATATTAACGCATATATGTGGAACCTAGAAAAATGGTACAGATGAACCGGTTTGCAGGGCAGAAATTGAGACACAGATTTAGAGAACAAACGTATGGACACCAAGGGGGGAAAGCCGCAGGGTGGTGGTGGTGGTGGTGGTGGTGGTGTGAAGAATTGGGTGATTGGGGTTGATGTGTATACAGTGATGTGTATAAAATTGATGACTAATAAGAATCTGCTGTATAAAAAAATAAGTAAAATAAAATTCCAAAAAAAAAAAAGAATAGTAGATTGTTTTTTACTGGAAATAGCATATCACATTTAGCCAAAGGAACCAGTCTTGCTATTGCAACATTGTTTCATAGCTTTCCTTAAACTTTTTAAGGTAACATTTGACATCAGCTTTAAGTAGGCAGTTTTTAATGCCTGTTTTATTAGATATTTGTGATCGTGTCTTTTTTATTGTTATAATTAACACACCATATTATATTGGTTTCAGGTGTACAACATAGTGATTCAATATTTTTATGCATTATGAAGTGAATACCTCAATAAGACCAGTAACCATTAATCACCATACAAAGTTGTCACAATATTATTGACTGTATTCCATCTGTGTAAATTATATAACTGAGACTTTTTTATTTTATAGGTAGAAGTTTGTATCTCTTAATCCCCTTCATCTATTGCTTCTGTCTCCCCACCCTGCTCCCTTCTGGCAACTACCAGTTTGTTCTGTGTATCTGTGAGTTTGTTTCTATTTTGTTTTGTTTGTTTTAGAGTCCATATATAAGTGAAATCATACAGTATTTGATTTCTCTGTCTGACTTATTTCACTTAGCATAATACCCTCCACGTCCATCCATGTTGCACAAAAGGCAAGATTTCATTATTTTATTTTATTTTATTTTGTGGTATGCGGGCCTCTCACTGTTGTGGCCTCTCCCATTGCGGAGCACAGGCTCCAGACGCGCAGGCTCAGCGGCCTTGGCTCACAGGCCCAGCCGCTCCGTGGCATGAGGGATCTTCCTGGACCGGGGCACGAACCCGTGTCCCCTGCATTGGCAGGCGGACTCTCAACCACTGCGCCACCAGGGAAGCCCCAAGATTTCATTATTTTTATGGCTGAATAATATTCCATTGTGTATATATCTATATATATATAGATATCTATATTATAGATATTTATATCTATATATCTGTATCTATAATATCTCTCTCTATATCTGTACACACACATCTTTTTTATCCATTTTTCCACTGATGGACACTTAGGTTGCTTTCATATCTTGGCTATTGTTAATAATGCTGCACTCAACATAGGTGTACCTATATCTTTTTGAATTAATGTTTTTGTTTTCTTCAGATAAATACCCAGAAGTGGAATTGCTGGATTGTATGGTAGTTTTACTTTTAGTTTTTTGAGGAAACTCCATACTGTTTTCCATAGTGGCTGTACCAATTTACATTACCACAAACAGTGTACTAGGGTTCCCTTTTCTCCACATACTTACCAATATTTGTTATTGTAGACTTTTGGACAATAGCCATTCTGACAGCTGTGAGGTGGAATCTCATTGTGGTTTTGATTTGCATTTCCCTGATGATTAGTGATGTTGAACATCTTTTCATGTGCCTGTTGGCCATCTGTATGTCATCTTTGGAAAATCTATTCATGTCTTCTGCCCATTTTTTAATCAGGTTTTTTTTCATATTGACTTGTATGGTTCTTTATATATTTTGGACATCAATCCCTTATCAGAGTTATCATTTGCAAATATCTTCTCCCATTCAGTATGTTGCCTTTTTGTTTTGTTTAGTTTCCTTTGCTTGCTAATTTGATGTAGTCCCATTTGTTCATTTTTGCTTTTGTTTCCCTTGCCTGAAGAGACATATCCAAAAAAGTATTGCTAAGACTGATGTTGAAGAGCATATGCCTATGTTTTCTTCTAGGCATTTTATGGCTTCAGATCTTACATGTAAGTCTTTAATCCATTTTGAGTTTATTTTTGTGTATGGTGTAAGAAAGTGGTCCAGTTTTATTTATTTATTTTTTGCATATAGCTATCCAGTTTTCTCAACACAACATGAAGAGATTGTCTTTTTCCTATGTATATTCTTGCCTCCTTTGTTGTAGATTAATTGACCATATGAGCATGGATTTATTTCTGAACTTTCTCCTCTGTTTCATTTATCTATGTGTCTATTTTTGTGCCAACATCATACTGTTTGGATTACAACTTTGTAATATAGTTTGAAATCAAGGTTCATGATACCTTCAGCTTTGTTTTTCTTTTCAAAGATTGCTTTGACTATTTAGGGTCTTTTTTTAATAATAATTTTAGAATCATTTGTTCTAGTTCTGTGAAAAATGCTACTGGTATTTTGATAGGGATTACATTGACTCTGAGATTGCTTTGGGTAGTATGGTTATTTTAATGATACTGAGTCTTCCAACCTGTGAGCACAATATATATTTCCATTTATTTGTGTCTTTTCAGTTTCTTTCTTTAATATCATATGGTTTTCAGAGTATAGGTCTTTCACCCCTTTGGTTAGATATATTCCTAGGTATTTTATTTTTTTTTGATGAAGTTGTAAATGGGATTATTTACTTCATTTCTCTTTCTGATAGATCCTTATTAGTGTGTAGAAATGCAACAGATTTCTGTATATTAATTTTATATCCTGAAATGTTATTGAATTCATTTATTCTAAGAATTTTTAATTTTTTTTGGTGGACTCTCTGGGTTTTTCTATATATAAAATGTCATCTGCATGGGAAGCGGGAAGGGTGAGCTGGGACGAAGTGAGAGAGTAGCATTGACATATATACACTACCAAATGTAAAATAGATAGCTAGTGGGAAGCAGCTGCGTAGCACAGGGAGGTAAGCTTGGTGCTTTGTGACCACCTAGAAGGGTGGGATAGGGATGGTGGGAGGGAGATGCAAGCAGGAGGGGATATGGGGATATATGTATAAATATAGTTGATTCACTTTGTTATACAGCAGGAACTAACACAACATGGTAAAGCAATTAAACTCCAACAAAGATGTTAAAAAAAAAAGACAAAAAAAGTAAATAAAAATAAGAGTAAGAGAATAGTGAAAAATAAAAAGTCATCTGCAAATAGTGACAGTTTTACTTTTTCCTTTCCAATTTGGATACCTTTTATTTTTTTTTTTGTCTGATTGCTGTGGCTAGAACTTCCAATACCATGTTGAATAAAAGTGGTGAGAATGGGCATCCTTGTCTTGATCTTGATCAGCTTTTTATCATTGACTATGATGTTAGATGTGGGTTTGTCAAATATGGTCTTTAAGATGTTGAGGTATGTTTCTTCTATACCTGCTTTGGTTGAGAGGAAAGAAGTTTCTCTTTGTTGAGAGTTTTTAATCATAAATGGATGTTGAATGTTGTCAAATACTTCTCTGCATCTGTTGAGATGGTCATAAGATTTTATCTTTTGTTCTGTTAATGTGGTGTATCACATTGATTAATTTAGGAATTTTAAACCATCCTTGCATCCCTGGAATGAATCCCACTTGATCATGTTGTATGATCCTTTTAATGCATTGTTGAATTTGGTTTGCTAATATTTTGTGGAAGTTTTTTGCATCTATGTTCATCAGGGATATTGGCCTGTAATTTTCTTTTTTCGTGTGGCATCTTTGTCTGGTTTTGTTGTTCTGCTTGGATGATTTCCACTAATTGCTTATCCATTCTTCTGTATCATCTAATTTGCTATTGATTCCCTCTAGAGAATTTAAAATTTCAGTTATTGTATCCTTCAGTTCTGATGGTTCTTTCTTATATTTTCTAAGTCTTTGTTCAAGTTCTCACTGAGTTCCTCCATTCTTTTTTTTTTTTTTTTTTTTTTTTTTGCTTAAAAAAACAGAAATTTGTTCTCTCACAGTTCTGGAAGACAGATTTTGAAATCAAGGTATTGGCAGGGTTGGTTTCTTTGGGAGGCTCTGTGGAAGAAGGTGTTCCATGTCTTTCTCCTAGTTTCTGGTGGCTTGCTACCTGGTAATCTTTGGCATTCCTTTGTTTGTGGCATATCGCTCCAATCCCCACCTCCATCTTCATATCTTCTCCTCTTTGTGTCTCTGTGTCTCAGATCCCCCTCTTCTTTCTCTTATAAGGGACACTAGTCATTGGATTTAGGGCCCACTCTAAATCCAGGATAGTCTCATCTCACGATCTTTAATTACATCTCCAAAGACCCTATTTCTAAATAAGGTTATGTTCACAGGTACTGGGGGTTAGTACTTGAACATATCATTTTGAGGCTACAATGCATGAGTTCCTCCATTCTTCTCTTGAGTTTGGTGAGCATCCTTATGACTGCTTCTTTGAATTTTCTTCCATGTGAATTACTTATTCCATTTCATTAGGGTTTTTTTCTGGAGTTTTATTTTCTTTCATTTGGAACATATCCCTCTGTCTCCTCAATTTGTTTGAGTTTTGTTTTTGGTTTTTAGGAGAATTAGGTGAAACAGCTACCTCCGCTGGATTTTAAGGAGTGGCCTCCTATGGGAGCATCCCCTGTGTAGGCTGCTTGTGCTTGGAGGCTTTGGCAGGCTGGCTAGAGGGAGTGGGTGGGTTGGATGCAGTGCCTGAGGAGCACTGCCCTGAGACCACTTTGGTGGGAAGGCTGGTGCTTGAGTGGGTGTGGGCTGGGGGCTGTCCCTTGCGAGTGCTGTGCCCAAGGCTGTGTTGGTGGCATGGCTAGAGGTGGAATGGGCACAGGCTGAGGGGAAGTCCTGGGGGAACGCAGACAATGGTGCTCACCAGAGCCTTTGACCTCGGAGAAGGCTCTAGCCGTTCCCTCACTGTCTGGCAGAAACTCTAGGGTTAGTAAATGGATTTCCCACCCAGGTGCTATTTAAACTTTTTTTTTTTTTTGGACTGTGTCCTAGGGCAGGAGAGTCTACACCTGGGCTCCTCTGCAACATCCCTCCCTACTGCAGGTCGCTGTGTTGGGGATGGGGTTCCCATAGATGCTGTGTCTGTCTTTCCTACCTGTTTCTAAGTGGTTCTTCTATGTGCAGCAACTGTTCAATCAGCCTTCAGGTCTTCTTTGGGAGGAATTGCTCTGTATATTGTTATAGATTTGGTGTGTCCGTGGGAGGTGGTGAGCTCAGGGTCTTCCTTCACCACCTTGTGATTGTGTCTTATTACAGCTACTAGCATGAAAACTCTTGGAAGGAGGGATCTATGTTCTATTCTTCTTTTCTCCACTATTGCCTTTAGCATAGCTTGAAACATGTAGTCCACGTTTAATAGTATTTGTTGATTAAATAAATGTGGATTCCCCGCCTGCACTCCCAAATAAACAAGTGAACATTATGTTCACTTCTTCTTTTGATGTCTTTGTTTTCCTATTTTTAAAAATTTTATTTTCTTTGTATGTTTTCTTCTTTAATTGTCAGTATCATCTAATTTACATTATTATATTACCCATGATGCATAATGCTGATTGAACCATGAATTATCCTCTGGGTATGTTCTCCTCCTAAATGGTATAGTTATTTTCTCCAGTATCTTAAAGTAACTAGTACAATAAAAACATATGGTGGGTATTTAATAAATGCTTCTTGGCTCATGCACTCATTATTGACAGATATTTGTTAGCACAAATTATGAATCAGTCAAGGCACATAATTGACAAAGTATCCTTTTATTATTAATAAACAAAAACATTAACATTTGAGGGGCAGTCTCCGGGCAATTTGGAAGAGCAGATGGAGTAATTTAACTCCTTTAGTTTGTTGGATTGCTGACAGGTACCACATAGAGTTAGAGCAGTCACCTCCATCTGGCACACACACGGGTGGTTACTGAGATATTTAGCACAGCAACATAATGTTAAAACAGATGCTACTGTGAAAGGTACAGGATTAAAATGGCAAAAATAGACTTTGCCCACTCATGAACCTTACTTAAAGGGCAAACTTTGAGCTGCAATTAATAAAAATAATGAGACTGTTTTTAGGTAATGACTAGCTTTAAAACATTAGTCAGAGATACAAAATTCTGAATTTAGTAGCAGCAAAATGAATATGCTTTTCCTGATTCATTTGGTGCCCTGAGGGCTAGGCAGCATTTCATGAGAAAATCAGAGGGCACTGCTAAGTCAGTGACACAAGATGCTCTCACATTCCCCGAGTTAAATCCTGAGGCTTTCCAGTCTCTGATTCTTTCTTGTAAACCTGACAGAAAACTCCTGTAGTAGGCTTTATCACCTTTGTATTTCTAAATGTGAGCAGCCTCCATTTTATTTGCTAGAGGCACTTTAACTATTTCAGTTATGGAAAAAAGGGAAATAATGTTTTAGAAAAATGAGAAGTATTACCAGTCTCCGTCATCATGCAGAGCAATTTGTATCCCTGAAAGTATTCAGGGAAAGTCGTTTAAGGAGACCCCCCATTGTTCTGAATTGCACAAATGTGCATGTTGAAAGGCCACATTTTCTGATGTGGCATTAAGGAGAATGACGTTTATAAATATCTACTGCTGGAGCTGTGGAATAGGTGACTTAGGAAAGTGGAGGTTCCTATGCAGCAAAAGATCTTTGTTGTATATGCAAAACTTTTTCTTAATAAAATGGGTCTGTTGAGGCTGTCTGAAAATGCAGGTGTGTCCTGTTTGAGATATTGGAATGAAAAGTATTCATACGAATAAAGGATAACACACAGAATAATGATGCTTCCCATACCCAATTTCCAGATGAGTTGGGAATGTAGCAATTAAAATAAATCAATAAAGCTTATAGGTTAGAGTACTTTTTTTAAAATTGGGGTATAGTTGCTTTACAACGTTGTGTTAGTTTCTGCTGTACAGCAAAGGAATCAGCTATATGTATACATATATCCCCTCTTTTTTGCATTTCCTTTCCATTTAGGTCACCACAGAGCAATGAGTAGAGTACCCTGTGCTATACAGCAGGTTCTCATTAGTTACCTGTTTTATACATAGTAGTGTATATATGTCAATCCCAATCTCCCAATTCATCCCACCCCCCTTTTCGCACCTTGGCGTCCATGTGTTTGTTCTCTACGTCTGTGTCTCTATTTCTGCTTTGCAAATAGGTTATTCTGTACCATTTTTCTAGATTCCGTATATATGTCTTAATATACGATATTTGTTTTTCTCTTTCTGACTTACTTTGCTCTGTATGACAGACTGTAGGTCCATCCATGTCTCTACAAATGACCCAATTTTGTTCCTTTTTATGGCTGAGTAATATTCCATTGTATATATGTACCACATCTTCTTTATCCATTCATCTGTTGATGGACATGAAAAGATGCTCAGCGTCACTAATTATTAGAGAAATGCAAATCAAAAGTGCAGTGAGGTATCACCTCCCACTAGTCAGAATGGCCATCATCAAAAAATCTACAAACAATTAATGCTGGAGAGGGTGTGGAGAAAAGGGAACCTTCTTGCACTCTTGGTGGGAATGTAAATTGATACAGCCACTTTGGAGAACAGTATGGAGGTTCCTTAAAAAACTAAAAGTAAACTACCAAATGACTCAGCAATCCCACTACTGGGCATATACCCTGAGAAAACCATAATTCAAAAAGACACATGCACCCCAATATTCACTGCAACACTATTTACAATAGCCAGGACTAGGGTATTTTCTTTTAGTGGGTACCTTCCCAGCAAGAAATATTTGCAGAGAGTGAAAATGGAATCTGTATATTTTTAGCTGAGTTAATATGCTTGATTGTAATTTATCAGTTGGGTTATGTAAAGGGATTTTCTTCAGAAGGATGCCCAAATACATATTTGGAAAGGAATGTATACAGAAAATAGGACTTCCTTTGTTGGAGTAGAATGTTTTTTATTTTGTTTTAGTGGTTGTATGACTGGGATAATGGGGAAGAATGCATGTAAACTAGGAGAGTGGTGAGCAACCTGAAGTTCTGGTTTGGCTGTGCTTGGGCTAGATAATTAGCCCCTCTGGATATGATTTTCTCGTTAGGTATGAATGAGACAGAGTGGGACTAAATAAGTAGTAGGGTTATTCCCACACAATGAAAATGTCACTCCAACTTGTTTGGATTTCATTGTTTCTTTTGTGGCATCATCTGTCAGTTTATTTGCTTCTTTGAATGAAGCATTGTCTTTTTTTTTCTCTGGCTGCTTAATAATTTTTTTTTGTCTTTGGTTTTCAGCAGTTGTACAATGATGTACCTAGGTGTTCTTTTATCTGTATCTATCCTATTGGGGGTTGTGCAATAGAACATCTCAAATCTGTGGCTTGGTTTCTTTCATCAGTTTTGGAAAATCATTTCATTAAATGTTGCTTCTCTACTTATTCTTCGCTTTTCCTTCCTGGGCTCCCATTACACATGTGTGTGTACCACATGTCTCTTGTGCTCTTTTCTGTATTTTCTATTTGTTTCTCCATGTATTAGTCTGTATACTTGTCCTGACCTACCTTACAGTTCATGAGTCTTCTCATCAGCTTTATTTAATCTGCTGTTAGACTCACCAAATGCTATTAGACTTTTTAAAAATAATTTTCATTTCTCTGCTGAAATTCTCCAACTTGCCATCTCATGTCTTGAAGGTATTACTCATAGTTTTAAAAAGTCATGTCTAATAATGCCCATAAACTTTCTTTGGATCTGTTTATACTGTTTGTTATTCTCTTGATTTTGATCAAGTGCTTTTGTTTCCTGGTAATTTAGGGTTTAATGCCAGATATCATATATGAAAAAATTGGTTTTGAATGATTTTTATTTTTCAGAAAGGAGTTTCTTGTGTTTTAAACAGGCAGTTAAGGTAGGGGGTGCCACCTTAATCTAGCCAGGAATTGAGCTGATTCAAAGCTGGGTTCCAGGACTTGTGAGGCTGATTGAATACTGTCTGTCTGATTCACCCCTATTTGCAGGGATTCACAAAAGTCTTTCAGGGGTCCTGACTGAAAGTCTTGGTGATTTATCGAGATTCCTTTTCCTTAGTGTGCTCTGAACTCCAGTTTGTGTCTTCCTCGGCTTCTCAAGATGTTTGGAAGTTCTATTTAGCTTCTCATCCTTTCAGACACAGCCTTCTACTTGGCTTTTAAGACTTTAAGCCAGCACTGGTAAATTGGCAAACACCTTCAGGGTAAAAGCAACACACTGACTGTTGAGCTCATTTTCTCTGTGTTCCTTTCCTCTATGGTGTCCGCTTTTTCAAAATCTCACTGTTTTTGAAACTCTCTGATGCTTCAAATATTTATATTTTTAAAAATATCTTTTTAGTTTTCCATTTATTCTCAGAAGGAATATTTGTCTGGCAAAAAACAAAGAAAACCAAAAACAAAACTCTAATCTGCCTTTACAGGAAGCAGAAAATCTCTCTCAAGTGTTAAACTGTAACATTCTATATTTTTATGATTTTATTTTAAAAGGGTGAATTATTCTTTCTTAGTAATCAACCTGTAGAGGGTATAAGACAGTAAATATTCATTAGTTGGGTGTTTAGATGCCCCATTTGTTGTTAAATATATTTCTTTCATTTGTTCTGATTGATGGAATTAAAAGGCCAAGGTTGTGGAACGACTGACAGTATTACTTTTTCTACGGCACTACATACGCATGCCCTCTGTCATGCCTCTGCATAAACCAGTATGACATTTCTGTATTTCTTTAATGAAAACATTTTTCATTCTGATGAGAAATATCTTGAACCAGAATAATGATTTAGAAGCTATTGATCTGAAATCACGATGAAACTCTGCTTTTTCAAAGTCTTCTGGGATATACCAAGACCAAATTATAGGTACCTTCATGAATAATTAGATACACAGTATTTCCACAGCTGTGTGATACCAGATGGTTTTGCTTTCTTAGGCTTAAAGGAACTTCCTTCCTTAGTAGTTAAAAAGTCAACTATGTCAGATTCTATACACTCATCCTTCTTAACATGGGGCAGAGGAGTCTGAGAGACTCAGGTTTGAACTCCATGATATTCTGACTTTCAGTGAAAGAGGACTCAATTTAGTATGTCACATATTAGAGTCAAGAGGTTCTACAGCTAGAGCAGCAAATGTTTTAGCTTTCAACTGAATTATTTAATTTGCAATAATGATACACTAAAAGACAGGTGGAAGTAGTGAAGCTGCGTGCCCCACTGACAGATTTTAGTTCTCAGCCAAGGATGTCCCTGCAGATTAGCTGAACAGTGCATACTTGGGTCTCCAATCAGCCCCCAGGCTCATGTTTGGCTTGGCTCCTTCTTTGCACTGCTTTTCTGATTTCACTTCTGTAGGTTCATTTAAGGCTGAATACCTGATGTCATCTTTGTTTTTACCACAACCTAGTTAGTGATCACATAATAGGGACAGTCTTTTACATAATATTAAGAGACACAAAGTGACCTATTTGAATAAAGTTACTTTGGACTTCACTGAAGGGATTTCTTCCTTTATGAGGAAGAAGGTAAGACTCTTCATCTTTGATTACTGATTAACCAAAAATTTTAGGAGGATAAGGACTAAACACAGAAACTAAAACATCTTTATTTGTTTTAAATATTAAAAAAAAACCATGTCTTTTAAAATGATGTTCTTATTCTTACTTTTGCTGTTATTGTTTTGAAAAGTATAAAGCATTGTAAACAATGTAAAGTTTTTATTGTTGGTGTTATTATTATTATTAGTTATGGCCAGCTTATAAATTTAAAGCTTTATTTTTCTTATAAAAATGATATTTGCTGGGCTTCCCTGGTGGCGCAGTGGTTGAGAGTCTGCCTGCAGATGCAGGGGACACGGGTTCGTGCCCCGGTCCGGGAAGATCCCACATGCCGCGGAGCGCCTGGGCCCGTGAGCCATGGCTGCTGAGCCTGTGCGTCCGGAGCCTGTGCTTCGCAGCGGGAGAGGCCACAACACTGAGAGGCCCGCATACCACACACACACAAAAAATGATATTTGCTTTAGCCAAATGTCTATTGGTCCAGGTATATACATGTAGACGTTTTCTATAACATCCTGTAAATAAGATCCTACTATACTATAGTCTGGTATTTTTATTCAACAATAAACTATGGATACCAGTCTAGGTAAATAACTATAGATATTTATTATCAAGATATGCAAAATAGAAGATGAACATTTATCACAATTTAATAATTTTATTATTTTTGGCAAATGTAGAAGTTGCTATAAGTTGTGAGTTGAATTGTGACCTTCAGAAAGATATGTTGAAGTCCTGACCCCCAGAACATGTGAATGTGACCTTATTTGGAAATAGGGTCTTTGAAGAAGTAATCAATTTAAGATGAGGTCATACTGGGTTAGGATGGGCTCTAAATCCAATGACTGGTTTTCTTAGAAAGAGAGAGATTTAGAGACACAGTCACACAGGGAAGAAGGCAGTGTGACTATGGAGGCAGAGATTGGAGTGATACATCTGCAAGCCAATGAATGTCAAGGATTGCCAACAACTACCAGAGCAAGGAAGAGGCAAGGAAGGACTCTTTCCAGAGCCCTTAGAAAGAACATGACCCCACCAAAACCACCTTGATTTCTGACTTGTAACCTCCAGGACAGTAGGAGAATAAATTTCTGTTGTTTTAGCCAGTTTGTGGTAATTTGTTATAGTAGCCCTGGAAAACTAATGCAATATGCTGTGCTGAGTTACTTAATTTTGCATATTTCCCTATAGTTGGAAATTAGTTATTATTAGTATCCTCTGTCCCATGTTTCATGGGTTGGCACTTCAACTCTGTAATTAAAGAAGCAAATACGGTGTGTAAGAAGGAATGTAGAATTTAGGAATTATGACATATTAGATCTGATAAGTTTTTCAAGAGATCTTTATCCAATTTTAGTCTCTTCCATTATAAGGGGACATGGAAAACTCAGAGACACTTTAGGGCAACAAAAAAGGCAAATGGTCTGAAAAATAAGGTAGGTTAGTCACAGTATCTGAAAACTAAAAGGGACTGTAGTGATTATCCATTCCAGGGCTGGCATCTTAACAGCATGGTGCTGCCCCTTCCACAGCAGACATTGCTATTCAAACAGGATGCTGTTTAGCCCCGAGCCCAGACCTAGATGCATAATCCTCCTCATACAGTGCACCACTGTTAGAGCCAACCAATCGGAGCTAGTCCTAAATAAAGCCTGTCCAGCCTATTTGATTGGACTAGGGTGCAATCAAATCTTTTTATTTACAGATGAAAAAACTGAAGCCCAGGCGGAGAGAGGGAGTTGGATTCAAAGTAAGTTAAGGACTGGATATTAATGCCCAAATTCCAGTCTAATGCCTTTCTGTTTCACCACAGTGTCTCCTCAAGCAGCAAGCAAAAAATTGAAATCTTTTTTTTTCTTTTTTGATTTTTGTTGTTGGGGAAAATGTACTAGGGGCATCAAAAGTTCTTTCAAAATCTAAAACAAATTCCATATGACTCCTTAATAGTAAGTATGTACAGGGGTCCCATAGGCATGTTAAATTCTTTAGGACACAGAAGTCAACGTGAGAGATTGGGTATAATTTTAGTGGGTAATAATTGTGGTGGTGATCAATGAAGGAAAGGAAAAGAATAAACTTTGTTGCTAGAGGGGCACAGGTTATGCTACTTTGGTTTCCTTATGCCACAATTGCACAATGTTTATTAAGTAGACCTTGTGCTCCATGACAGCAATATCAAAATGAGTAAAAGGACGACCTTAACCTCAAGGAGGTCAAGATGTAAATAATGAATGGCACCATGATGAGATGAGTTTGGCAATGCATTTTTGGTGCTGGGACACAGCTAATAGACAGTACTTTAGTATTTATAGAATTAGAATAATGTAAGGGAAGTTGGAAGCTAATTAGAGGTCGTTGATCTTTCCTCATAGTCAACGCAAAAATCCTCTTTACACTATATCCTGCAAAAGATCAATTAGTCCATTTTCTCTTGACCTGATTGACTTAAAGTTTAAAATATGTATACCTCTTAGTTTCATCCTTTGCACGGCAGTCAATGTGATCTATTTTAAAAAGGTATGACCCTAAAATTTTTCATCTAAAATCCTTTAGTGATGTCCTGTTTACTAAAATGAGACTTTGTAATAGCTACACTGGAGGCTAGAAGACAGTGGAGCTAAGCTTTCAAAATTCTGAGGTAATATATTTCAAACATAGAATTCTATACTTATATTAAAACTAAAGTGTGAAGACAAAAATATTTTCAGGAAGCTACTGAATGATGTGCTTCGCCAATACAAGCAAGTAAATGGAAAGGAAATATATATGGAATCCTGGGAAATACATGGAATCCTAGGTCCTGGGGGACCTACCACAAGAAGCAGCAGTGTGGATTTCCAGGATGATAGTGAAGGGAAACTTCCAGATAACAGCTGTGCAGAAGCCTATAAAGAGGAGAAGGAAGACAGAGGGCTCTAAGAGCAATGTCTCTCAAGGAGCAATTAAGAAAATGTATCAAATTGATATATTGCCAGGTTTTAAAAACTATAATAGGGGGAATTTTATATATCTTGGGGAAAGTTGGAGTGAATTAATGATACGTACATAGATAATGAAGCAAATGAAAGAATGAGGCCATTAATAACTCAAAAGAAAACAAAATATTGTACAAGAAATTACATAATGCAAGCCAAGAAATAAACTTCACATATATAGCCAAATTATTTTTGGCAAGAGTGTCAAGAATGTTCAATGGGGAGAGGATAATCTTTCTAATAATTGGTGTTAGGAAAACTGGATATTCACAAGCAGAAGAATGAAAGCAGATCCTTGTCTTAAACCATAGAGGTAAAACTATAAAACTCTTAGATGAAAACATAGGGAAAAATCTTCATGATATTGGATTTGGCAGCAATTTCTTAGATGCAACACCAAAAGCACAGGCCAAAATAGATAAGTGGAATTAAATTAAAATGAAAAAAAGTTTTGTGGATTAGAAGACACCACCAACAGAGTGAAAATGCAGCCCAGGGAATGGGAGAAAGTATTTGAAAATCAGATATGAAAAGGGATAAATATTCAGAATATATAAAGAACTCCTACAACTCAGCATGAAAAAAAAGAACAGTCTGATTAAAATATAGGCAAAGACTTAAATAGACATTTCTCCAGAAGAAGATATACGAATGACCAATAAACACATGAAAATATGCTCAGAATCACAAATGATTAGGGAAATGCAAATCAAAACCACAATGAGATGTCACTTCACACCCATTATGAAAAAAAATTGTGGAAAAATTGAAACCATTGTGTATTGTTGGTAGAAATGTAAAATGGTGCAGCCACTGTGGAAAACAGTATGGCAGTTCCTCAAAAAATTAAATATTGAATTGCCATATCATCTATCAATTCCACTTCTGCATAAATACCCCAAAGAATTGAAAGCAGGGACTCAAAGAGATTTTTGTACACATTTTGTTTATCCATTCATCTGTGATAGACACTTGGTTGCTTCTACCTTTTGGCTATTGTGAATAATGCTACTATGCACAGGAGTGTACAAATATATGAAAACATTTACAATACCAACTGGCCTCTTAGCCAAAAGATCTCTTTTTTTTTTTTTAACATCTTTATTGGAGTATAATTGCTTTACAATGGTGTGTTAGTTTCTGCTTTATAACAAAGTGAATCAGCTATACATGTATATATATCCCCATATCTCTTCCCTCTTGTGTCTCCCTCCCACCCTCCCTATCCCACCCCTCTAGGTGGTCACAAAGCACCAAGCTGATCTCCCTGTGCTATGCGGCTGCTTCCCACTAGCTATCTATTTTACATTTGGTACTGTATATATGTCCATGCCACTCTCTCACTGCGTCCCAGCTTACCCTTCCTCCTCCCCATGTCCTCAAGTCCATTCTCTACGTCTGCATCTTTATTCCTGTCCTGCCCCTAGGTTCTTCAGAACCATTTTTTTTTTCTTAGATTCCATACATATGTGTTAGCATACAGTACTTGTTTTTCTCTTTCTGACTTACTTCACTCTGTATGACAGACTCTAGGTCCATCCACCTCACTACAAATAACTCAATTTCATTTCTTTTAATGGCTGAGTAATATTCCATTGTATGTATGTGCCACATCTTCTTTATCCATTCATCTGTCAGTGGACACTTAGGTTGCTTCCATGTCCTGGCTATTGTAAATAGAGCTGCAGTGAACATTGTGGTACATGACTCTTTGAATTGTGGTTTTCTCAGGGTATATGCCCAGTAGTGGGATTGCTGGGTCATATGGTAGTTCTATTTTTGGTTTTTTAAGGACCCTCCATACTGTTCTCCATAGTGGCTGTATCAATTTACCTTCCCACCAACTGTGCAAGAGGGTTCCACAGTGTGATGATCTCTTAATGTTTACATTTCAGTGGGTCAGTTTTGATATAGGTAAGTTCATTCTGATAGGTTTTAAGTGCAAACCCATGGACTTTTTAGGAATTGTGACATCCAAATCAAATTTCTTTTGTCGAACTATGTGTAGCAAAAAGCTCTCCCTTCATTTATGGGCTGGTATCTAAGACTGCTATCCCTGAGTAAGGCATCATTGTAATAATCAAATCTGGAAGAAGTTAGGCATCTTACATATATACCAAGTTCTGACCTGGCCCACACACTGAGTCATTTCTTTTCTATATATTACCTTTCTTATTTATCTCTTGGATTCTTCCTTTGAATGAAAAGTAACCTTAAAAATAGCATTCACATTGTAATATTGTAAAGAACTTGTAAACAACTCATTTTTTCCATCAGTGCACTAAATACAGAAATAAGTATTAACTTCTTGCTGCCTTCATACCACATATAAATAAGTGTTTCAATTTGCCCTTTTCATTTCACAGATTTTTAATTTTCTGTTTCATTTAAGGTCATTAAGGAATATTACTTAAAATGGGCAAAAAAGGCTATTTTTAATTTCCTATGACACACACTTTTGCTGATTTACTGAATGAACTAAGGTTATCATAATGCATGGTCTGTGCTCCTTGATGCTTTTGGATTGCATTTCCTTATGGATGCATTTTCCATTAGAAGTCCTCCTGGGCACACAGTGCCCCTATTAACTGAGTCATAGATTATATAACCTTCAGGAGAACTTACTAACCTGATATGGAAGTGCAGTGAGAGTTAGGATGAAAGATGAGGTCATTGCCAGTATTTTAGGACTTTCCAGGGCAAAGATCACTGTTCTTGTCTTTCTTCCAGTCTCCCAGACTACCACCCCAGAAGTCTAACTCTTGGTTGGTCAGTTTCCTCAGCAGCCCAGAGTCCACACCAGGTCATGCTGGGAAACCTGTATTCATGTAGTTCTATAGGTATATCCTGTGGAGCTGTGAAACCCAGAACACGGGTTTTTGGAATTGGGTATGAGCTTGAGACAGGAGGATGAACCCCTAGAATGCCTGGAAGGGACATTGAGAGGAGGAGGAAGGGGTTCTTTTCATCTTACTTCACAAAGCTGCTTATGGAACCCAGGCCATGGGTCTCTAAACCATCTCGTGTGTCATCTTCCCCTTCGCTTGCTAGTGGACAAGTTAATGATAACTGGTTATAGCGCAGACCCAGGGAAAGGCAGACACCACAGAACTGCTCTCTACATGCCAATTACCAACCCTTTTCCTCCTAGGTTTTCTACTATGGAGACTGGGAAAGCTAAATATTCACTCCTAATTTCTTTGACACTCAGGATACTAAGTGGAGAAGTTTTGGCCAATGAGACCTTAAAGGGAGCATATCCTGAGGGTGTTTGAAACAGCTTTGCTTTCCTAATAAAATGGATTAGAGGTAGTTGGCTCAGGCCTTTGCCCTTTTCCTTTGTCTTGGTTGTGTGGGTGTCTGTGTGTGGTTGTGTATGTATGGCTGTGTGTATATGGCTGTGTGTGTCTTGACTGTGTAGGACTAAAGGGAGGACTAAATAAATGTGAGACTCCTCTCACCTCCTGCCATTATTTCTCATTGCACCACCAGAACACCCAGCTGATGGGTGAGCTAGGTATCACTGAAGGGTTGGGGCCCCATTAAAGGGCATTCACACAGAGAGGCATTGATACTGTCCAAAGAAAACATTCAAAGGGGAAGTTAAAGGCTTCACAAGTGGTCCTCTCAGGGGCACACCCAAATTCCTGCCCTTGTCCACCTGACTTCAGTACCTCTCGCTGTGGGAACCACTTTTTAAACCACTGGGCAAATTTCCCCTCACCCTGTAAGAAACCTCCCTGACCACAGGGGCTGTGCATACTGGACCCACTTCTGCTTTGCAGTAAAACCGTTCCCCATATTTGGGGATTTGGGATGGAATTAGGCTCTGCTGCTATAGCAGGAGAGTTTCTAACAACTTTTGATTTCCCAAGTCCTGCAGGAAAGCTGCAAGTGAAGGATGGTGGGGAGGAGTTTTGGTGTTCCAAGTCTGTCCTTTTTAAGGTCTACCCCCAGTGTAAGTTACAGAGATGAATTTTTGTTTCCGATTTTCCAGCAACTAACTGTTTATTTGTATGTGCACATGAACATATACTGGTGCACATGAATGCACCCTTACACACACACACACACACACACACACACCCACCCACACACCCACACACACACACACACACACACACACACACACACACACACACACACACACACACACACACACACACACACACACACACACACACACACACACCCCTACCATGATTCTCAGGGAAAGGACAGTATAAAGTCATAGGAGAATGAGGAAGTTTAGTCACCCTCAACCCCGTGTAGTTATTAGCAAGGTTCCTCTCTTACAGTGGACTTAGTATGTTAAGTTATTATGCAAAGTAGGATTAATTCCTTTTATTCATCTCTCTGCTTTCAAATAGTGCCCTTTGAAATGATAGGAAGGGGAAAAACCAGGCTCATTTCTGACCCATATCTGTCTTAATGGCTGTTTTTTTTAGCCAGGCAGAACTGAAGATTCGCATCTGAAATGTCTTAGACAAAGTTATTTTCCTTCCTAGTCTTTGGCCCAAAGGGAGGGGAGCTGTGGATAGAGGTCTTTCTTCATGTAACATCATAATCATTTATTATTATTATTTTTGTTATTATTAAATATTATTATTAATTATCTGCTACACTGATATGTTATCTGGCCCTAACTTATTGTTTGTATGTTCTTTCCTTCTTAGCTTAAATTTTAAAATAACCACTCAATAAAGCTCTCAGAGATGGTGCAGATGTCAAATAATATTGCCTGACTTTGCATGACAATATCTCATTTTATTCTCTAATTTAGTTTAATTCAAAACAGGGCTAATGTCTGTGAAATAGCCTATACAGAGACCAGCTGGGAACCTAACTGGCATCACAAGCTCCACTCAGATTAACATTTCAAAAATGACACCATATGGTAGAGAGCTTTGGATTTTATGACAAAGAAGCACAATAAATGCTGGACATGACAAACCAGCACAGGCTATGTTGAATTGAGCACCGGAGTGAAAGGTGCATAAGCGAGAATAATTTAACTGTCACCTGCTTACTTAGCAAGCTCCAGGCACAAGCTGTTTTTAGGCAGTATTTAAGCAGACATCTTTGTCGTTTTACAGGATAGCTAGATGGCCTCTGATTTCAATGTGTTATTTTCGAATTATTATGATTGTTGAAACCATCCTCCAGGAAGCTATACTTACGTACCATAAAGGTTTGGTTGCACAATCCAGACACATGTTCACTAAAATACACTAATGATGAAAAATCTGAAAGAGAAATTAAGGAAACACTCTGATTTACCATTGCATCAGAAAGAATAAAATACCTAGGAATAAACCTACCTAAGGAGACAAAAGACCTGTATGCAGAAAACTGTAAGACACTGATGAAAGAAATTAAAGATGATACAAACAGATGGAGAGATATACCATGTTTTGGGATTGGACGAATCAAAATTGTGAAAATGACTATACTACCCAAAGCAATCTACAGATTCAATGCAATCCCTATCAAACTACCACTGGCAGTTTTCACAGAACTAGAACAAGAAATTGCACAATTTGTATGGAAACACAAAAGACCCCGGATAGCCAAAGCAATATGAGAAAGAAAAACTGGAGCTGGAGGAATCAGGCTCCCGGACTTCAGACTATACTACAAAGATACAGTAAGACAGTATGGTACTGGCACACAAACAGGAATATAGATCAATGGAACAGGATAGAAAGCCCAGAGGTAAACCCACGCACATATGGTCACCTTATTTTTCATAAAGGAGGCAAGAATATACAGTGGAGAAAAGACAGCCTCTTCAATAAGTGGTGCTGGGAAAACTGGGCAGCTATGTGTAAAAGAATGAAATTAGAACACTCCCTAACACCATACACAAAAATAAACTCAAAATGTATTAAAGACCTAAATGTAAGGCTAGACACTATGAAACTCTTAGAGGAAGACATAGGCAGAACACTCTATGACATAAATCACAGCAAGATCCTTTTTGACCCACCACCTAGAGAAATGGAAATAAAAACAAAAATAAACAAATGGGACCTAGTGAAACTTCAAAGCTTTTGCACAGCAAAGAACAACATAAACAAGACGAAAAGACAATCCTCAGAATGGGAGAAAGTATTTGCAGATGAAGCAACTGACAAAGGATTAATCTCCAAAATTTACAAGTAGCTCATGCAGCTTAATATCAGAAAAACAAACAATCCAATCCAAAAATGGGCAGAAGACCTAAATCGACATTTCTCCAAAGAAAATGTACAGATTGCCAACAAACACATGAAAGGATGCTCAACATCACTAATCATTAGAGAAATGCAAATCAAAATTACAATGAGGTATCACCTCACACCAGTCAGAATGGCCACCATCAAAAAATCTACAAACAATAAATGCTGGAAAGGGTGTGGAGAAAAGGGAACCCTCTTGCACTGTTGGAATGTAAATTGGTACAGCCACTATGGAGAACAGTATGGAGGTTCCTTAAAAAACTAAAAGCAAACTACCAAATGACCCAGCAATCCCACTACTGGGCATATACCCTGAGAAAACCATCATTCAAAAAGATTCAAGTACCACAATGTTCATTGCAGCTTTATTTACAATAGCCAGGACATGGAAGCAACCTAAGTGTCCACTGACAGATGAATGGATAAAGAAGATGTCGCATATATATACAATGGAATATTACTTAGCCATAAAAAGAAACGAAATTGAGTTATTTGTAGTGAGGTGGACCTAGAGTCTGTCATACAGAGTGAAGTAAGTCAGAAAAAGAAAAACAAATACCGTATGCTAACACATATATATGGAATCTAAGAAAAAAAAATGGTTCTGAAGAACCTAGGGGCAGGACAGGAATAAAGATGCAGACATAGAGAATGGACTTGAGGACATGGGGTGGGGGAAGGGTAAGCTGGGATGCAGTGAGAGAGTGGCATGGACATATATACACTACCAAATGTAAAATAGATAGCTAGTGGGAAGCAGCTGCATAGAAAGCGAGATCAGCTCAGTGCTTTGTGCCCACCTAGAGGGGTGGGATAGGGAGGGTGGGAGGGAGACACAAGAGGGAGGAGATATGGCGATATATGTATACATATAGCTGATTCACTTTGTTATTAAGCAGAAACTAACACACCATTGTAAAGCAATTATACTCCAATAAAGATGTTAAAAAAAAAGACCCAACACAGCCAAAAATAAATTAAAAGAATAAAATAAATAAATTAAAAAAAATCAGTTGTATTTAAAAAAAAAAGAACCAAACTATTTTATTACACCAGATAAGTACACATCCAGATCCAGATCTAGATCTGTCTGTATTCTGTATGTGTATCTCCCTATCTGTCTTTGTATCTATACCTATATGGATATAGCAGTATAGTGCCATGTAGCTTATAGGTGAAGTTTTGCAGATGGTGAATCTTTAATTTGTAACACAGTGATATTTTGAATTAATTAAGTTAATAAGATCTGTTTTTGTTTCTTAATGAAAACCATAATGCATGTTTAAATTTCTCAGTCTGAGTGTTGTTTTTCAGTGACTTGTTCTCCCTCAAGGTTATCCTTGATGCTGATAGAACTTGGTTTTCCTGGTATCAAAATGTTGGGTGTTGATATGGGTGCTTCAGAGAGGGGAACCCAGCACAAAATATATTTTACATCTTATCCCAAATCCCTCTAGGGAATATTCTGCTCAAAGAAAAAGGACAGCTTTTTATCTGAACAGTCTTCCCCTGTTTTGCAAGTATAATTTACTCCTGAAAGGAAAACCTTAAAGGGGTAAATCATTGTAATTCAAAAATGTGATTGCCAAAAATTTAAATGGGGAAAATTTCATGTTTTGTTTTAAATTTTTGGTTTGAAATAATTACAGATTGACAGGAAGTTGCCCAAAAATGTACAGGGAGGTCCTGCTTACCCTTCACCCAGTTTTCCCTGATGGTAACCTTTTGCACAGCTTAAATATAATACCGAAATGAGGAACTTGACATTGGTACAATCCAGACACTGGTATTCATATGTATGTGTAGTTGTATTTAATTTTATCACGTGTATATCTGTGTAACAACCACCACAATCCAGGTTCAACAGTGTTCCATGACCATTAGGCTCCCTCATATTATCTCCTAGTCGCCACATATCACCCTGTCTCTACCATCCCTAACTCCTGACAACCATGAATCTGTTTTCCATTTCTATAATTTGGTTATTTCCGAAGTGTTTTATAAATGGAGTAACTCATGTGTATTTGAGAATTGGCTTTTTTCCCCACTCAGCCTAATTTCCATGAGATCCATTCCAAATTGTCCCATGCATCAGTTGTTTGTTCCTTTTTACTACTAGGTACTATTCCGTGGTAGGATGTGTTACAGTTGGTTTAACCATTCACCCTTTGAAGGACATTTGGATTATTTCCTGCTTTTGTCTATTATGAATAAAGCTGTTAGGAACATTCATGTATAGGTGCTTGTGTGAACATAGGTTTTCATTTCTATGGGATGAATGTCCAATAGTGCAATTGTTGGGTCATATGGTAAGTGCATGTGTAGTTTTTAATTTTGTAGGAAACTGCCAAACATTTTTCCAGAGTGGCTGTATCGTTTTACATTCCCACAAGCGATGCAGAGTGATCCAATTTCTCTGCACCCTTGGTAACATTTGATGTTATCAGTCATTTTTTATTTTAGCTATTCTGATGGGTATATACTAATATCTCCTTTTGGTTTTAATTTGCATATTCCTGGTTGCTAATGCAGTTAACATATTTATCATTTGTATATCTTCAATGAAATGTACGTTGATGTCTTTTGCTCATTTTCTAATTGGATCTTTTTTTTTTTAATTGTTGAGTTTGAGAGTTCTTTCTGTATTTTAGATACTGATCCTTTGTCTGATAGGTATTTGTAGTTTGCAAATATTTTCTCTTGGTCGTATTCTTAGCTTGTATTCTTATCCTCTTCACAGGGTCTTTTGCAGAAGAAACATTTTAAATTTTAGAGTCCAATTTATCAGTTTTTCCTTTTATGGATTGCATTTTTTTTTTTTTGCTGTATGTGGGCCTCTCACTGTTGTGGCCTCTCCCGTTGCGGAGCACAGGCTCCATACGCGCAGGCCCAGCCATGGCTCACGGGCCCAACCGCTCCGCGGCATGTGGGATCTTCCCGGACTGGGGCACGAACCCGTGTCCCCTGCATCGGCAGGTGGACTCTCAACCACTACGCCACCAGGGAAGCCCATGGATTGCATTTTTGATGTCAAGTCTGAGAACTCTGCCTAACTCTAAATCCTGAAGATTTTCTCATGTTTTTTTTTTCCTTAAAGTTTTATAGTTTTACATTTTACAGTTAAGTTCATGATCCATTTTGTGTTAATTTTTCACATAAGTTAATTTTTCTTCATAAGTTATGAAATTTAGGTATAGCTTCTTCCCTTCCTCCCTTCCTTCCTCCCTTCTTTCCTTCCTCCCTTCCTCCCTCCCTCCCTCCCTTCCTTCCTTTCTTCCTTTTCCTCCTCATCCTCCTTTTTCTCTTCTCTCCTCCTCCTCTCTCACTTTCTCCCTCTCTCTCTCCCAGGATGTCCAATTGCTCTAGTACCATTTGTTGAAAATGCTATCCTTTCTCCACTGAACTCCTTTTGCACCTTTGTCAAAAATCAATTGGGCATATTTATATGGGTCATTCTGGTTCTCTCTTATGTTCCATTGATCTATATGTCTTTCCCTCCACTAGTACCAACTGTCTGAATTACTGCATCTAGTAGTGTGCCTTAGTATTGGGTAGAGTGACTCCACTCATTTTATTCGCTTTTTTCAAAATTGTTTTAGCTATTTTAATTTCTTTTGGTCTTTCCATATAAATTTTAGAATAAGCTGTTTTACGTCTATAAAAAACCTGGCTGGGGTTTTGACAGAAATTCTCCTAAATCTATAGGTCAGTTTGGGGAGAACTGCTATCTTTACTATGTTGAGTTTTCCAATGTATGGTACATTTCTCTAGATTTTCTTTGATTTTCTTTTAAATCGACATTTTATAATGTTCAGCATTCAGATCCTTGTACATGTTTTGTTAGGTCATATGTTTTTGAGCCCTCACATGAACATTTACTTAGACTAAAACAACACAATATTCCATTAAATTGGGCACAATTATTTTAATAGTTGTTAAAATAAGTTGTCATAATGGACCCTGTCAAGGTTTTTTCCCTTCATTAATTAGAAAATAGCTGTTCCTTTGCTCTTGTTAGGCAATTTTTACCCCTTATCATAGTATACTTAAGACTACACTCAAACACAAAGCATCCCAGTTCTGCCACTTACTAACTCTATAATCTTGAATAAGATAATGAATTTGTGCTTCAGATTCCGCGTCAGATAAAGGAATAATAATAATACCTAATACCTACCTCTTAGGATTTGCGAGGATTAACCAATTAACATGTGCACAGTGCTTGGCATAAGTGCCTCACACATTGTTAGTGCTCAGAAGGTTATATATAAGTATTACTATTACAAGATAATACTATGACTCAAACTTTACCACAAAACAAGTAAACTTTTAACAATAATAAACACAATTCAAAGACAAAGGAAAGCAATGAAAACAAGGCAAATTATGTCACATTCACTAAACATGTTGACATCATAAATGGCCTGAGATTATTTCTGCTGCTATAAATTAGCAAAACCAAAATTTCCTGAGGGGAGAATTTGCTGCAGTACAAGCTAACTACATATGCAAGGGTGACTACATGTGGCTCAGGAGGTGAAGGAAATCCAAACTGGCCCCTGTTAATGGGAAGAAATGCCTCAGAAGCCAAAGGAAGGAGTATTATATAAAACGCTTCATAAATGTGAATTCTCATAACCTGAACAGGCACATTTTGGATTATAACTATACTTATAGATCACTTTACTTGGTACTTACAAAACTGATTTCAAGCTTTAAATATCCCCTCCTCTATCATTTTTACTTTTGAATTATGGTTCTTGAATACGATTATTAGCTCCCTTGGAAGTAGTTACTAAGAAACATGTAGAATTCTAAGAACTTTGGGAGCTTTGTTGCTTCACTGATGTTGAAGTGTCTACAAATGAATGCCCTCTCTTTTCTGTTACGTCCTAGCTTGAAGTCCTAGGTGATCTTTCTCCTCTCAATAGCACAGTCAGGACTTCCCTAACCCTTAAACCCTGATTTATTTTTATTAAGTCTTCATTGTCACACTGACATAGCACCTACCCAGCTTGAACAATAGCTTTTCTGAGAGTCTCCTACATACTTTTATACATCAATTTATCATCTCTTTAATACTCAGGAAAGAAAAACACCCAATTCTCCATGGTCTGGTATCCCTCCTTAACATTCATTATAGCAAACCACCCCATGTCCTGCCAAAAGGGTTTAAATTGATTCCTGCCTGTATGTCCCAGCTGGGGCTCCTGGCTTCATGTCCGTCCCCAGGCCTAGAGATTAGCTGGATGTATTTTGAATACAGCTGTAGACCTTTTTAAAGAGCATAAACCAAAATGAGTTCATAATCCCTGGAATGCATGCTCTATATAGGCTTTTCATTTGTTTTTGGAGAAATCCCAGAGCTGGCAAATTCAGATAGAGTTTCACTGGCCTCGACCCTGATGCATCCACGAGGGGATTTTTGTTTCTTTGTCTGTCTGCTGGGCTCTATATTGCCTTTGTGACATTTTGGTTATATTTCTGCCTATTACAGAACAAGAGAAACGTACGTATTCTTGGTGGAAAGGCTTTAGATTCAGAATAGATACACCTCACATGTGCTAATAGAAGTTTGTTAAAATAGAGAACATGATGTAAGATGCCTCTATTTGGGCACATGCTGTACTTAGGATGAGCAGTAGGTTTAAGACACAAGGACGGATGATTGAGTTTTAGTGTAAGGAGCATGTGACATGAAATTATTAAGACGTGACCTATTTTTTGTTAATACACAGAATATTGGTGATATTGGTGTAACAAAATACATTTGTTCTCACAACATTTATTATAGGTTTAATATATCAATAAAATAAACACTTTAAATCTCATTAGCTTGGTGAGGATTTAAAAACACTTCCAAAATAGTGCAAAGAGCTCAAAAATGGAATTGATTTATAATTAAGCAGTAGTAGTCTATATGTGACAGATATTAATGATTCTCTCATAAAACGTGCTTCATCTTACTTTGGCAGGCATAAAAATTCTATATGGAATTCTAAACTTACAGAGTTCTTTTTATATAATCTGGATTGTGGCTACCCAGAGGCTATAATATGTTTCATCTCCCCCGCTTTCCTTTCTCTATCAAAAATAACCAAAAAATGAGGAAAATGGTACTGCTTTTGAAAGCTTAGTATTTAAGTTTAGTACCTTATGGATCTGAGCAGACTTGGGTCAATATGAAAAGAGAGTTAGAACCATATTCGGGCTGGTGAGACAGCTATGATCCGAGGGGGAAAAAGTCTGAGTGCATCAGAATGCATCTGGCCAGCCATGGAGTTACAGAAGGAGAACTAGGGTCAGTGTAGGCAGGGCCCATCCAACCTCATCAAGGAGAAGAAGTATCTCTAGTGCACTCAAGCATTATGTTTTCCTTCACAGGACTCACCCAGTATTACATGAACAGGTCTTAATCTTCCTTTCTTGAGAGTCATTTCTTGAGATACCTTGTCCCTCACTTCTAATTCTGCAGTTTCCCAGCAACCTTCAGATAACTTGGCATCCTGCATAAACCATTCATTTACAGGGAATGAATGTGCCGACTCTATGACCATTCAGTTTCCTTGAGAGATGTGTCCCTGACTGTAAGTTGATGACTCCACATTCTACTTATAATTTGATAGTTAAATTAATTAAATTAAATAGATACGTATTGATCACCTGCTATGTGCCTATCTTGCTTATTGGGAAGGAAAATGGTACTTTGTAGATGTGAACAATTTAGTCTGCTTAAGAGCAGAATTTCTTATTGTGAGTTAATAAATGAGCATTGTGCTGTGTGTGTGTGTGTGTGTGTGTGTGTATTCAAGTATCTGTGTGTTTGCTTAATCTTTTGAGACTGTTCCTGTGAGATAGAGTCCCTCTTTTTTTTTTTTTTTAATAAATTTATTTTTGGCTGTGTTGGGTCTTCGTTTCTGTGTGAGGGCTTTCTCTAGTTGCGGCAAGTGGGGGTCACTCTTCATCGCGGTGCGCAGGCCTCTCACTATCGCAGCCTCTCTGGTTGCGGAGCACAGGCTCCAGACGCGCAGGCTCAGTAGTTGTGGCTCACGGGCCTAGTTGCTTCGCGGCATGTGGGATCTTCCCAGACCAGGGCTCGAACCCGTGTCCCCTACATTGGCAGGCAGATTCTCTTCACCACCAGGGAAGCCCTAGAGTCCCTCTTGATAGGACTGGGATAGCATCTCAGGGTTCTGAGCCTGTAAGTTGATTAACCACAGTACACCTTCCATTTTGAGTTATCCAAGCAGCAGGCAAGAGAACTGTGCCTTTATGTGCTCCTTGCAGCACAATATCTGTACTTACTAAGAACTCTCTGCCAGCAAACTGGTCCTTCTTCGATGCCTAAGAGAACAAGCTGACATAGGGTGAGGATTGCCGAAGAAGTCTTTCTTTGTTCAGCAGTCCTGGCCGACAGTATCAGACATAGCACTAGTGGAGGATTCTCTTATTCGAGTACGATACTCAAGTAGATCACAGGACAAATTCCTAATCAATGGGAAGGTAGCAGGTAACAGACTAGGATTCCCTTGCAATTTTTTTTCCACGTCACATTACCTTAATATTGAAGGATTGTTCATTTGTCATAACATGGCAAATCCTTCATCCTTCCTGCTCCCTCTAAAAAAATAGGTGTCAGTCCTAAGGCAAAGGAAACAAAGGCAAAAATAAATAACTGAACCTAATTAAACTTAAAAGCTTTTGCAAAGCAAAAAAAAAAAAAAAAAAAAATTAACAAAACGAAAAGACAACCTTCTGAATGGGAGAAAATATTTGCAAATGGTATGACCAATAAGGGATTAATATCCAAAATATATAAACAGCTCATATAACTCAATATCAAAAAGACAACATGATTAAAAATGGGCAGAATAGACATTTTTCCAAAAAAATAGACATTTTTCCAAAGAAAGACATACAGATGGCCAAAAGGCACATAAAAAGATACTCAACATCACTAATCATCAGAGAAATGCAAATCAAAATTACAATGAGTTACCATCTCATACCTGTGAGAATTCTGTCATCAAAAAGACCACAAATAACAAATGTTGGTGAGGATGTGGAAAAAAGGGAATCCTCATACACTGTTGGTGGGCACATAAGTTGGTGTAGCCACTATGGAAAACAATATGGAGGCTCCTCAAAAAACTAAAAATAGAACTATTATATGATCCAGCAGTTCCATTTCTGGGTATATATCCAAAGAAAACAAAAACACTAATTTGAAAAGAAACATGCACCACAATGTTCATAGCAGCATATTTACAATAGCCAAGATATGGAAGCATACTAAGTGTCCATTGACAGATGAATAAAGAAGATGTGGTACATATATACAATGGAATACTACTCAGCTGTGAAAAAGAATGAAATTTTGCTATTTGCAACAACATGGATGGACCTAGACGGAATTATGCTTAGTGAAATAAGTCAAAGACAAATACTGTATGATATCACTTATATGTAGAATCTAAAAAATAAAACAAAGGAATGAATATAACAAAACGGAAACTGACCCACAGATATAGAGAACAAACTAGTGGTTACCAGTGGGGAGATGTAAGCGGGTAGGGGCAAGGTAGGGGTGGGGTATTAAGAGGTAAAAACTGCTATATAGAAAATAAATGAGCTATAAGGATAGCACTGCACAGGAAACATAGCTAATATTTTATAATAACTATAAATGGAGTATAATCTCTAAAAATTTTGAATCCCTATGTTGTATACCTGAAACTAATATATATCAACTATACCTTAATAAAAAATATTAAAAATGAAAAAAAATTGGAGTCAGTTTCCTCAACAACAGCTCCTGATGGGAAAGTTGAAAGTCACCTTTAGGCGTTTCATATTTTCCACCAGTGAGTTAGGAGAGTGAGTGCTTGGTTCAATTTTGCCATAGCCTTTCTTGTGATCCAGATGAAGTTGGGCCTCAGTTTTCTCATTTTTGAGAGAGCATTGGGATAGATAACAGTGATCCTCAGATTATTTGTAACAGCATAATTCTTTCCATAAAAATATCTTGCTTAGAATCTCGGTTCATAAAACAGACAAATGGGGAGCTGTGCAGGTGGTAGCAGGGACAGAGGGGCTCTGAGGCCTGCTGGCTTGCCTATTCCCTGCCTCCCTAACCTACATGACACTTCTCAAGTCTGCTCCATGGAAAGGCTTTAGTCCAGTTTGAAAACTGCTGTACTAGGTGGCCTCTGAAGTGCTTCTCACATATTAAGGTCTAAAAGTCTAGCTACAGTATTGCTTCCTTTTAATTTTCCAGGTATCATGTCAGGCTATGTCTGTCTGCCCAGGCATTCATCCACTATCTGTATGTGTGTATGCATGTATGTAAGTGTGTATGTATGTTTGTATCTATGATTAAGAAAATAGTTCTGAAATCAGAATGCCTGGGTTTGTGGTCTCATTCTACCACTTTACTGGCTGTGTGACCTAAAATAAGCTAATTAACCTCTCTGTGCTTCAGTCCTCAGCTATGGAAAGGTGGGAGGGGAGAATATTATCTATCCAAATGTTGCTGCAGGAAAGTCTTTCCTGTTTCCATGTTAATGTACTTCCCACTTTACACCTTGACCACAGCTTAGTTTCCTCATTGACTCTATGTGATTCTCTTCTGAACCATCTGACAAATTGTCGAGAGTCTAACGTTCCATTTTATTGTTCCACTCTAAGTTAAAGTGACCTGCCCCAACCTCCTTTCCTGTCACCACGTGTGGCATTGCACATGACAACCAACCATGAGCTGAACAGGTTTTAAATGCATCATATACTATCAAACTAATGTTCCCATTTGAAAGCTTGAGAGGCTGGCAGTTTCCATAAAAAGCCCACACTAAGCCCCTCTACATCCTTCATTCATTCTCTTATATTATTTGTGCCATTAAATTTGAGGCCAAGTCCAGCTTCTATCATTGCCTTCCAAGGGGGAGAACTCCAACCATAAGAAACACATTTGGTAGGCTTAGAACTGTGTGAACTGTTTTTCGAGCCTCTCCAAAGGATATTTTTTCTTTTTGAAACAAGCAGGACAGTGCTTTGCATAACAGCTCATTGGACAGATATAATGAATAAACATATATTTTAAGGTGTAAAAATAGTTCTATTTTTCATCTTCTGTAGTTAGTATTGGCAAAATAAATTAGAAATTACTAAAAAAAATTTGAGGCCAAGTCCACATCTCACATATGGCATCTGACCACTGCACCCCATAACCACAGTCAGTGCGGTCTATCCACTGCCCAGCAGACTGCATTTGTGATTCTTTGTTTTGCAGGATCTCTCCTGCTCTCTCTACCTACTAGCATCAACTCATATTTCTCCTCATCTGTGAAGCCTTTCTTATGTGACCACTGCAGGCTTCATTGAGCTCTCTCTTCCCCTCTGAATTTTTACAAATGGTAAATTGAGTAGCACACACTGATTACAATGGGACTTTCATGACTCATTCCATATTAAAGATGTTCTGACTTCTCCATCCCCTTTTGCCTGGAAGAATGTCAGAGGATAATCACTGTCTCATTTCTGTTTGCTTGTGTCATGGGTAGATAGATCCATTCCGCCAGGTATCAGTGCTAGTAGTTCTATCAGGGGCCTGACTATATCTCATGGTTACTTTGTATCCTCACAATTTTCATGCTCCACATGGGGTGGAAACGCTATACATACTTGCTGATTGACTAATGGGTTAATTCTAGGACATACCCATGCTTAACCTGAAACCATCATGTGGAACACACAATCAATTCCAGAATTATAGGGAAAAGTTAAGTTACTGTTATCCTGGGATACACAACACATGTTTCAGGATAGAGTAAAGCTCACTTTCAAATAGCAGTAATTATAGCTAATGTTTATGGAGTGCTAATTAAGCACATATGGCCCAGCACTATTCTAGACCTCTTTACCTGTGAGGTAGGTACCATTCTTATCCCTCTTTTATAGACAAGGAAACTGAGGCACAGTTTCTATTAATTGTAGAATCAGAGTTTGAACTAATGAAATCTGGCTCTAATGAATCCTGCTCTATTAATATGGTACTTAAGTACGGCATTAATGCCTTCAGGTCGTTGGAACATCATGTCTTACAGCAATTAGAAGCGGCACTGAAAAGGTCTTTAAGAAGTCTGCACGAGGTTTTGCTGATAGATTTGGCAATGACTAAGTCAAATGCCAATTTTCACATTTCCCACTTGTGAAAAAGACTGAACATCACTATTTGTTTTTAATTCACTTGTTTCATTAAACTGAGAGTTGAGTATTTTAATTTATCCTGCAACTTATGCCTCCCCTAAAAAGAAAACATGAATTTAAAAACCTCATATAACTCAGGCATCAACTTTACCCTCTGAAACTGCTCTTTCCCCCTAGAACCTTCCTTTGTGAATGGAACCACCTTCTAATCCATCCTGATATTCTCAAATCTACTCTTTTCCTCACTTTCCATACCCAGTCACATCCAACACTGCGTTCCACCCTACACCTCCTAAACAGCCCTCAGGTTTGTCCTCCCCTCACTACCCCTACTGCCCTTGCACAGCTCCAATCCACCCTCTATGACCAATACCATGACCTTCTAAACTGCATGTTGACTGAGGTGTTTGAGCATCTCAGGGTAGTAAGGTGCAAAGAAAGTGGGCTTCCTCCTGAACCAGGTTTCACCACTTAGCTTTGTGGCCTTGAGAAGGACCCATAGCCTCTTTAAGACCCAGTTTTTTCTTCTGTATGATGTAAGCCATATCTACCTTGTAAAAGGATTGCTGTAAGAATTACAGATAAGGCATGCAAAGTGCCTAGTCCTAAATGGGGCTGTGTACATAGTTCAATGCTTTATTACTTTAATTATTTTCTTATCTGTAAAAAAAGGCAATAAGCCTCTGAGTTACTTTGAAGATTAATGAGATAAAATGTAAGGCACCAAACACAGTTACTGTTTCCTTTCATTTCCTTTTAATGGTTCCCCATCCCCAAGACAAGATACAGCCACTGCCACTTTCCCAATTTCATCTCCTGCTACTTCTCCTTTAGCATAATGAATTTTGTTTTGTATTTTTTTTTTTTTTGGCCATGCCACATGGCATGCAGGATCTTCCCCGACCAGTGATCAAACTGGTGTCCCCTGCATTTGGGAGCACAGAGTCTTTTTTTTTTTTTAATTTAATTTAATTTATTTTTTTTGATCACTTTTCTTTTTCTTTTGTACAGCAGGTTCTTATTAGTCACCCATTTTATACACATCAGTGTATACATGTCAATCCCAATCGCCCAATTCATCACACCACCACCACCACCACCACCCCCCCACCCCGCCGCTTTCCCTCCTTGGTGTCCATACGTTTGTTCTCTACATCTGTGTCTCAATTTCTCCCCTGCAAACCGGTTCATCTGTACCATTTTTCTAGGTTCCACATATATGTGTTAATATACGATATTTGTTTTTCTCTTTCTGACTTACTTCACTCTGTATGACAGTCTCTAGATCCATCCACGTCTCAACAAATGACCCAAATTCGTTCCTTTCTATGGCTGAGTAATATTCCATTGTATATATGTACCACATCTTTATCCATTCATCTGTCGATGGGCATTTAGGTTGCTTCCATGACCTGGCTATTGTAAATAGTGCTGCAATGAACATTGGGGTGCCTTTGTGTCTTTTGGAATTGTGGTTTTCTCTGGGTACATGCCCAGTAGTGGGATTGCCGGATCATATGGTAATTCTATTCTTAGTTTTTTAAGGAACGTCCATACTGTTCTCCACAGTGACTGTATCAGTTTACATTCCCACCAACCATGGAAGAGGGTTCCCTTTTCTCTACACCCTCTCCAGCATTTGTTGTTTGTAGGTTTTCTGATGAAGCCCATTCTAATTGATGTGAGGTGATACCTCATTGTACTTTTGATTTGCATTTCTCTAATAATTAGTGATGTTGAGCAGCTTTTCATGTGCTTCTTGGCCATCTGTATGTCTTCTTTGGAGAAATGTCTGTTTAGGTCTTCTGCCCATTTTGGGATTAGGTTGTTTGTTTTTTTAATAGCAAGCTGCATGAGCTGTTTATATATTTTGGAGATTAATCCTTTGTCCATTGATTCGTTTGCAAATATTTTATCCCATTCTGAGGGTTGTCTTTTTGTCTTGTTTATGGTTTCCTTTGCTGTGCAAAAGCTTTGAAGTTTCATTAGGTCCCATTTGTTTGTTTTTGTTTTTATTTCCATTACTCTAGGAGGTGGATCAAAAGAGATCTTGCTGTGATTTATGTCAAAGAGTATTCTTCCTATGTTTTCCTCTAAGAGTTTTATAGTGTCTGGTCTTACATTTAGGTCTGTAATCCATTTTGAGTTCATTTTTGTGTATGGTGTTAGGGAGTGTTCTAATTTCATTCTTTTCTATGTAGCTGTCCAGTTTTCCCAGCACCACTTATTGAAGAGGCTGTCTTTTCTCCATTGTATATCCTTGCCTCCTTTGTCATAGATTAGTTGACCGTAGGTGTGTAAGTTTACCTCTGGGCTTTCTATCTTGTTCCATTGATCTATGTTTCTGTTTTTGTGCCAGTATCATATTGCCTTGATTACTGTAGCTTTGTTGTATAGTCTGAAGTCAGGGAGTCTGATTCCTCCAGCTCTGTTTTTTTCCCTCAAGACTGCTTTGGCTATTCGGGGTCTTTTGTATCTCCATACAAATTTTAAGATTTTTTGTTCTAGTTCCATAAAAAATGCCATTGGTAATTTGATAGGGATTGCATTGAATCTGTAGATTGCTTTGGGTCATTTTCACAATATTGATTCTTTCAATCCAAGAACATGGTATATCTGTCCAATTGTAGGTATCATCTTTAATTTCTTTCATCAGTGTCTTATAGTTTTCTGCATACAGGTCTTTTGTCTCCCTAGGTAGGTTTATTCCTAGATATTTTATTCTTTTTGTTGCAGTGGTAAATGGGAGTGTTTCCTTAATTTCTCTTTCAGGTATTTCATCATTAGTGTATAGGAATGCAAGAGATTTCTGTGCATTAATTTTGTATCCTGCAGCTTTACCAAATTCATTGATTAGCTCTAGTTTTCTGGTTGCATCTTTCAGATTGTGTATGTATAGTATCATGTCATCTGCAAACAGTGACAGTTTTACTTCTTCTTTTCCAATTTGTGTTCCTTTTATTTCTTTTTCTTCTCTGATTGATGAGGCTAGGACTTCCAATACTATGTTGAATAATAGTGGTGAGAATGGACATCCTTCTCTTGTTCCTGATCTTAGAGGAAATGCTTTCAGTTTTTCACCATTGAGAATGATGTTTGCTGTGGGTTTGTTGTATATGGCCTTTATTATGTTGAGAAACATTCCCTCTATGCCCACTTTCTGGAGAGTTTTTATCATAAATGGGTGTTGAATTTTGTCAAAAGCTTTATCTGCATCTATTGAGATGACCTTATGGTTTTTATTCTTCAGTTTGTTAATATGATGTATCACATTGATTGATTTGCGTATATTGAAGAATCCTTGCATTCCTGGGATAAATCCCACTTGATCATGGTGTATGATCCTTTTAATATGTTGTTGGATTCTGTTTGCTAGTATTTTGTTGAGGATTTTTGCATCTATATTCATTAGTGATATTGGTCTGTACTTTTCTTTCTTTGTAGTATATTTGTCTGGTTTTCATATCAGGGTGATGGTGGCCTCATAGAATGAGTTTGGGAGTATTCCTTCCTCTGCAGTTTTTTGGAAGAGTTTGAGACGGATGGGTGTTAGCTTTTCTCTAAATGTTTGATAGAATTTGCCTGTGAAGCCATTTGGTCCTGGACTTTTGTTTCTTGGAAGATCTTTAATCACAGTTTCAATTTCATTACTTGTGATTGGTCTATTCATATTTTCTATTTCTTCCTGGTTCAGTCTTGGAAGATTCTACCTTTCTAAGAATTTGTCCATTTCTTCCATGTTGTCCATTTTATTGGCATAGAGTTGCTTGTAGTAGTCTCTTAGGATGCTTTGTATTTCTGCCGTGTCTCTTGTAACTGCTCCTTCTTCATTTCCAATTTTATTGATTTAAGTCCTCTTCCTCTTTTTCTTGATGAGTTTGGCTAATGGTTTATCAATTTTGTTTATCTTCTCAAAGAACCAGATTTTAATTTTATTGATCTTTGCTCTTGTTTTCTTTGCTTCTATTTCATTTATTTCTGCTCCGATATTTATGATTTCTTTCCTTCTGCTAACTTTGGGTTTTGTTTGTTCTTCTTTCTCTAGTTCCTTTAGGTGTTATGGTTAGATTATTTATTTGAGATTTTTCTTGTTTCTTGAGGTCGGCTTGTATAGCTATAAACTTCCCTCTTAGAACTGTTTTTGCTTCATCCCACAGGTTTTGGATCATCGTGTTTTCATTATCATTTGTCTCTAGGTATTTTTTGAGTTCCTCTTTGATTTCTTCAGTGATCTCTTTGTTATTTAGTAACGTAGTGTTTAGCCTCCATGTGTTTGTGGTTTTTACATTTTTTCCCCTGTAATTCATTTCTAGTCTCATAGCGTGGTCAGAAGAGATGCTTGATATGATTTCAATTTTCTTAAATTTACTAAGGCTTGATATGTGACCCAAGATGTGATCTATCCTGGAGAATGTTCCATGCTCACTTGAGAAGAAAGTATAATCTGCTGTTTTTAGATGGAATGTCCTATAAATATCAGTTAAATCTGTGTGGTCTGTTGTGTCATTTAAAGCTTCTGTTTCCTTATTTATTTTCATTTTGGATGATCTATCCATTGGTGTAAGTGAGGTGTTAAAGTCCCCCACTATTATTGTGTTACTGTTGATTCTCTCTTTTATAGCTGTTAGCAGTTGCCTTATGTATTGAGGTGCTCCTATGTTGGGTGCATATATATTTATAATTGTTATATCTTCTTCTTGGATTGATCCCTTGATCATTATGCAGTGTCCTTCCTTGTCTCTTGTAACATTCTTTATTTTAAAGTCTATTTTATCTGATATGAGTATTGCTACTCCAGCTTTCTTTTGATTTCCATTTGCATGGAATATCTTTTTCCGTCCCCTTACTTTCAGTCTGTATGTGTCCCTAGGTCTGAAATGGGTCTCTTGTAGACAGCATATATATGGGTCTTGTTTTTGTATCCATTCAGCAAGCCTGTGTCTTTTGGTTGGAGCCTTTAATCCATTCACGTTTAAGGTAATTATTGATATGTATCTTCCTGTGATCTTTTTCTTAATTGTTGTGGGTTTGTTTTTGTAGATTCTTTTCTTCTCTTGTGTTTCCCACTTAGAGAAGTTCCTTTAGCATTTGTTGTAGAGCTGGTTTGGTGGTGCTGAATTCTCTTAGCTTTTGCTTGTCTGTAAAGCTTTTGATTTCTCCATTGAATCTGAACGAGATCCTTGCTGGGTAGAGTAATCTTGGTTATAGGTTCTTCCCTTTCATCACTTGAAGTATATCATGACACTCCCTTCTGGCTTGTAGGGTTTCTGCTGAGAAATCAGCTCTTAACCTTATGGGAGTTCCCTTGTATGTTATTTGTCATTTCTCCCTTGCTGCTTTCAATAATTTTTCTTGGGCTTCCCTGGTGGTGCAGTGGTTGAGAGTCCGCCTGCTGATGCAGGGGACATGGGTTCGTGCCCTGGTCTGGGAAGATACCATGTGCTGTGGAGTGGCAGGGCCCATGAGCCATGGCCGCTGAGCCTGCGTGTCCGGAGCCTGTGCTCCACAAATGGAGAGGCCACAACAGTGAGAAGACTGCGTACCACAAGAAAAAAAAATTTTTTTTTTCTTTGTCTTTACGTTTTGCCATTTTGATTACTATGTGTCTTGGTGTGTTTCTCCTTGGGTTTATCCTGAATGGGACCTACTGTGCTTCCTGGACTTGAGTGGCTATTTCCTTTCCCATGTTAGGGACGTTTTCAACTATTAACTCTTCAAATATTTTCCTGGGTCCTTTCTCTCTCTCTTCTCCTTCTGGGACCCCTATAGTGCGAATGTTGTTGCGTTTAATGTTGTCCAAGAGGTCTCTTAGGCTGTCTTCATTTCTTTTCATTCTTTTTTCTTTATCCTGTTCCTCAGCAGATAATTCCACCATTCTGTCTTCCAGGCCACTTATCCATTCTTCTGCCTCAGTTATTCTGCCATTGATTCCTTCTAGTGTTTTTTTCATTTCAGTCATTGTATTGTTCATCTCTGTTTGTTTGTTCTTTAATTCTTCTAGGTCTTTGTTAAACATTTCTTGCATCTTCTCGATCTTTGCCTCCATTTTTCTGTGGTCCTGGATCAACTTCACTATCATTATTGTGAATTCTTTTTCTGGAAGGTTACCTATCTCCACTTCATTTAGTTGTTTTTTTGAGGTTTTATATTGTTCCTTCATCTGGTACATAGCCTTCTGCCTTTTCATCATGTTTATCTTTCTGTGAATGTAGTTTTCCTTCCCCAGGCTGCAGAATTGTAGTTCTTCTTGCTTCTGCTGTCTGTCCTCTGGTGGATGAGGCTATCTAAGAGGCTTATGCAGGTTTCCTGATGGGAGGGACTGGTGGTGCGTAGAGCTGGGTGTTGCTGTGGTGGGCAGAGCTCAGTAAAATTTATTTTGCTTGACCATTGATGGCTGGGGCTGGGTTCCCTCCCTGTTGGTTGTTTGGCCTGAGGCAACCCAACACTGGAGCCTACAGGCCCTTTGTTGGGGCTAATGGCAGCCTCTGGGAGGGCTCATGCCAAAGAGTGCTTTCCAGAACTTCTGCTGCAAGTGTCCTTGTCCCCACGGTGAGCCACAGCCATCCCCTGCCTCTGCAGGAGACCCCCCAACACTAGCAGGTAGGTCTGGTTCAGTCTCCCCTGGGTTCACTGCTCCTTCCCCCGGTCCCGACGTGCACACTACTTTTTGTGTACCCTCCAAGAGTGGAGTCTCTATTTCCCCCAGTCCTATCAAAGTCCTGCAATCAAATCCCACTAGCCTTCAAAGTCTGATTCTCTAGGAATTCCTCCTCCCCTTGCCGGACCCCCAGGTTGGGAAGCCTGACGTGGGGCTCAGAACCTTCACTCCAGTGGGCGGACTTCTGTGGTATAAGTGTTCTCCAGTCTGTGAGTCACCCACCCAGCAGTTATGGGATTTGATTTTGCTGTGATTGCACCCCTCCTACCAACTCATTGTGGCTTCTCATTTGTCTTTGGATGTGGGGTATCTTTTTTGGTGAGTTCCAGTGTCTTCCTGTTGATGATTGTCCAACAGCTAGTTGTGATTCTAGTGTTCTCAGAAGAGGGAATGAAAGCACATCCTTCTACTCTGCCATCTTGGTTCAGGCTCCCATCACTCTTTTTAATTACTGAGAAGGACGTAGACCCAACATGTTATAACAATCACAACAGTAGTGGCAATTTCCAAATACAGGGATGATATAAGATACAGTCTATTTCTGTTTGTATTAATTAATGTATGAGACACAAATTTTCTAAATATTACATTAGTTTTTCTGTAAAGAGCCAGATAGTAAATATTTTAGGCTTTATGGGCCACAGAGTGTCTGTCACAACTACTCAACTTGGCTGCTGCAGAGCAAAAGAAGCCACAGACATTATATAATTGCATGGGTGTGACTCTGTTCCAATAAAACCTTATTAACAAAAATAGGCAGTGACTTTAGTCTGGTCCATGGCCCTTAGTTTCCTGACTCTTGGTTTGCATAATTTCTGTCCTGTCAGGTTACCACTGAGATTGTGCACATCTTTCAAATTACTCCCTCTGCACTTCTGTTAAGAACCACCTAATAATGGAACCACTTTTTTTTTTTTTTGGGTGCTTTGGGTCTTCATTGCTGAACATGAGTTTTCTCTAGTTGCGGTGAGTTGGGGCTACTCTTCGTTGCAGTGCGTGGGCTTCTCATTGCGGAGGCTTCATCCTGTTGCAGAGCACAGGCTCTTGGCATGCAGGCTTCAGTAGTTGCAGCACATGAGCTCAGTAGTTACAAGCACATGGGCTCAGGCGCGTGGGGTCAGTAGTTGTGGCTCGTGGGTTCTAGAGCGCAGGCTCAGTAGTTGTGGCACATGGGCTTAGTTGGTCCGCGGCATGTGGGATCTTCCCAGACCAGGGCTTGAACCCGTGTCTCCTGCATTGGCAGGTGGATTCTTAACCACTGCACCACCAGGGAAGTCCTGGAACTCCTTTTTAGTTTCTCTGGCAGGCTTTCATTATTCTTCCCATCCAGGGATTTTTGAAAATGTTTCTCAGATATTAAATCAATTTAGGGCTCTATAAGCAACAGCCAACTCAGTGCTTTGTTCATTGCTTTACATTCATTGACTGTCAAAGACCTGCAGAAGGCACGGGTACTCAATTTTAGTTTATTGTAATTGAGATGCTTCAGATTTGTTTCCAACTCTTAGTTTTCAAATATCGTGTGTGTGCCGGGGGGAATATAGTCACAGAAAGAGGGGAGAGATGGGGAAAGGGAATAAGGGAAGTCAGAAAAATAGAAAAGAGGAAAGAGATCAAGGAGCAGAGGACTCTGAACTATAAAGAAAATGAGTATTTATGACATTCTCAAGACTCAGGTTTCTCTAGTATAGAGAAACTCATGAAAGGCCTACTATGGGTAGCACAGTCCTGTCTAATAAACACACACACAAAATTATTGAACTAAATAGGTGTTATCTAGAACAGTGGAACTAACCACAATTACCTGTTGTACAAAACCTATGGAACCAATGCATGAGCTTTCTCTTCAAATGCTGCGATTTTAGAATGAAAGTATGTAAAGAAACTTTATTTGATTTCTGTTTGTATTAAATAACTTTTTTTTTTTTTTTTGAGTGTAAATGGTAGAACATTGCTGTTGACCACAGAACAGTTCCTGTAAACAAGACAGCGGTGAATCCTCATGTGATCCTTCTGGTTATGGAGATCAATATGAGAGATGCCATGTCAAGGCATTTGGTCAAGCTTGAGGGAAAGAAAAGGGATCTTTCTGAACTGTTGACCAGACCTTGGTGTCATCAGAAGATGGTAATTAGGGGCAACTGGCTTAGTGGTGTGAAAAGACTGCTTTTCTTGCACTTGGCCTCTGGGCATGAGGATGAGTCCATGGGGAATCATACAGTCTGAGAATAAATTCAGTGTGTGTTGTATTTAAGGAAATATTTATTTTCCTTAATATGGATTGATATTGTAATTTTCTGAAAATTCTCTGATAACGTTTGCTGAGAATTGCTGTGTGTGTGTTGATACAGTGCTTCTCTGCTGGAGAACCAGGAAGCATGAGAGGGTAACCTGTGTTTGGGTGGCAGCAGACTTGGAGGATTGAAACTCCTTCACTTCACTTCACCATCCACCATGGTGTTAGTTGTGGCTGAATGTAGGTTTGGGACTTTACTGCTGCAGGTCCCTTATGGCTTGATCATAAAGTAAAAGAAACTCTTGTGGTCTGGCAGTAGGTTTCTCCTAAAAGGGTGGGTGTAGATCTGTGATTTAAAGGTTTGAAGAAAGAAGCTGTCTCAGAAGAGGGAAGAAAAAGAAAGACAGGGACTAATATGGATGTGTCTCCATGGGATTCATCTGAGAAGGGTTTAACTTTTGTGTTTTGTTGCTTTGTTTTTTTACTTTTCCCATGAATTCTGGAAATAACCATATTTAAATAAAGGTTCTAAAGTTGTTTCCTTATGTTGGTCTTGATTTCAGTTACCCACAACTTGTTTGTAAAGTGAATTTCCCGTGAATCTTGTAATGTAGGTGGTGCTTGGAATTAAGAGATGCAGTATTAAAAGGATAACTTGTGGGGAGCCTGCACAGTAGTGCGGGTCTGAGGACCCAGGGAGAGGCCCAAGGGCGTGGGAGTCCTTGGTGGAGCTGAGACCCACTGATGTTTGGGAGAAGCACTGGGGAGAAGCAGCTGCCAGCTGAATGGCACGGAAGCCCATGTAAGATTCCAAAACAATCTTCTCAAGATGAAAACAACTATTGCTTTCAAAAATCAAAGAATCAACAGCAAGTTTCTATGCTGATTCACTTGGCTCCTGTGTCTTACTCTTACAGATTGCCTGAAATAAAACATTTTAAGAACTCTCGTACCATGAGAGATTATCAGATGCATCTGGCTATAAACACACAAAATTTATTTCTGTGCATTAGATCTCTCAAATTGTCTTCAGTATTTGCTAAAGACAACCATTTAGTCAATGTACTTCCTAGTTAGGCTTAGACTGTTGCTACTGTTGGCATAATGGCATGTAATGACAATATGAGTATTGGGTTTTCTCCTTTGTACTCAGGTGGACAAATTCAATGGCTTTTTCACTTGTTCCATTCTTATTCCTTCCATATGTCTTCCTTGCATCACTTTCTGCCTGACTTAAAGGAGAAGGAGCCTCTCTTTGGATACTTTGTTTCTAGGAATGGAAGTGGGAAGGAGGGGATAGAGGTGGGAGCCCATGGAGCTAGATTAAACCCCTTAATTAATGTTAAGTAGGCGTCACTGGCTATAAAATCAGATAGACACACTGTAGGATACTAGGCAATTTGCTCATTCTCTTTAAGCCTCAGTTCTTTATCAGTAAAAGAGGGGATAGTAATGGAACCTTCTTGTTAGGATTATTGTAAAAATTTATATGAAAAAATGTATAAAAAACATTTAGGACAATTTTTGGGTCAGGTTAACACTCAATAAGTGCTCTTTATTCAATGAATATTTCTTGTATTAATATCCAAATATTAAAGCTGATCAGCATAACAATTTGAAAGATCCTATCATCATTTCCAATGGGAATAATTTGAATTCTAATTTCCTGTTTCTGATTCTAGATAAGAGAAGTGATACCCTCTCCTTTGCTCCCGATTAGCATCAGTACGAGTGGATTTTATGTAAATGAGACATTTGCATTCATAGTGACTGGAGGAATGGGTTCTAAATCATGTGGACTGTTTGGCACCTAATTTTCTTGTTTTTTAGTGTTGTACTAATGCCTGCATCCAGTGCACCTGGGTCTTCATGTTTGACTGAGCTGAAGTCATTAAACAAATATGTGAACTGTCTCTTTTTAGATTAATGACATATGCTTCCACTCTTTATGTTTTGGGCAAATAGTGAAAATTTCCAGTGCAGCTATGGGTAATTTGTAACTTAAGTGAAATCTCACCATATGAATACTTACCTTTCCAAACTGCCAGTTCACTAGTATCAGGGACAAATGGAAACAGTTCCTGATGCTGGTGTGCCATGAGCTTTTCTTATCAGCATAATCATGTGATTAAATGTGATTTAATAATTTATTAGTTTGATGTGTTGGGATATTTTCCTTGCCAGGAATGTCTTCTCCACTCTTCTCTCATTTATAATAATCATAGTAATCATCATAACAGCAACTATATTTATGGACTTGCTTTGTGCTACACTTTGTTCTAAGACCTTTACATGTTTTAACTAAATTTAATCTCACCACCCTCTTAATATGACAGATACTATTTAATCCCACTTTTACAAGTGCGGAAATTAGAGCTTAGCAATGATAAGCAACCTGTTCAAGGCTACTAAGTGGCAGAGCTGGGATTTGAAGCCAGGCGGTTTGTTCCAGAGTTCATACTCTTAAAAATTATAGAACTATGCTGCCTCTCCATTTTGTTCAATCTCAAACTTTCTTAAAATCTCAATTTATTGTCACTTCCTCCCATCTATAACCCCTGCCTAGTGTACCTCCCGTCCCCCAGTTCCTATAGCGTTATTTTATTTGCTTCATTTATTTATTTGTCATATAGGGAACTCTCCTTATCATTGTTAATTAACTGTTTCATGTGTAGATCCTGTCTGTCCCCAAAGATTTGAACTCCATGGATCATGCCCAGTAAATATCTTACTTGCATCAGGTGTTGATGGGTGAAAAATGCCCACCTTGACAATATCTCTCTACACAGGAAAAGTGCAACACAATTTTCCCAACTAGAAACTGATGAATAGAAGGGTCAAGGGATACATTCTTTTCACCTATTTGCAGATATATGAGGCAGAAAACCAGTCTGAGCTAGGAAGAAAACTAAACATTTAGGTTCTTGGATTCAGTTCTTTGTTGCCTGTGTGTGAATGATCATCTTGAGTCCATATGTTTTGAGAGTTATTTTACCCTGGCCAACATTTTACTATAGCGCTTTATTTATTAACATTAACAAGAATCATGGGACTAGGCCCTCATGCCTCAGATGGAAAGTTTACACCTACTAAGAGAGTCCAGAACAAGGCAATTAGTACTTACATTTTTGAGTTGTATGAATGGGAACCATCTGAGAATTAGAAAGCATACCAAAGTGGCCAGCACAATGGAAAGCAAGTATTCAGGAGTGGCTAACTGGATGCTGTGACTGCATAATTATTTTCAGAAACATTCCACAGCGAGAACTTCTCAAAACCCAGATCACATTGATTTCTTTTCACAACACATGATGTGTAACTGCTTGGTCTATAGCCATTCCTATTCCCTCTGTGGGAGACGTGTTTCAAAATGGGAGGCATATTCTGTCGTTGGCAGCTGGGAGTTGGTAAAATCAGATGTGGCTGAACTCACTAACTGGGGACAGAGAATCTAATATTCGGTGGGCTCACTTAACCAGGGGGACAAAGAAATCCCCATTGTAAATTTCACCATTTATTGTCATCGGGCAAGAATCAGTATTTACACAAGTAGGTAATGAGGGAATTTAGAGGATGCCCAGTAGAATTCCATTATTATACTTTAGTTTTCCCCAAACCAGAGTTGAGAATTATGGCTGCAGTGCCATGCTAACCGGATGTCATTCTAAGCTCAATATTAGCTTAAAAATGCTTATAGGCAGAAGGAAGCAACAATGGAGAGGCTCCTTTGTTAATATCTATCTGGAAAACTGGTGTGATAAAGAAAGCAGCATACCAGTGCCGGCTGGATCTGAAGTGGGGAGGAGGAGCTGTTCTTTGGATAAATCTAAAAGAGCCATTGATCTTCCAGTGCTTTTTGGAAATGCCTGTGTTTCTTTATGTTGCATTTTCATTCATTCGTAGTTGCTTCTGCTAATAAAGGTCCTCTGGTGGCAGTAATGCTTTTCAACAGAGTGAAGTCGTTTAGCAATGAAATCCTTGGTGTATTCACTAACATGAAGTGTGATCTGTCCTTGCACCTGGTACACACGCAGCTTTCCAGAGTCACATTGCTATTCATTCCTTTTGTTTAGTCACACAAGGAAACTGGAACAAGAAGTGTAGATTTTCACCTTGGCTTTTATAAGGTACGTTATAAGCTATACACCTCCTTAGAATGAGCTTGGCAGTCCTAGTTGTTAGGCAACAATGATTTGCAACTGGACATAAGGAAAAGGGACTTTAATTGCTAGTAATTAGTAGTTCACAGAGGTTTTTTTTTTTTTCCCCTCACTATAAATTAATCAATCCCCTAAGAAGAATGGGGAATAGAAAATCAAGGTTTTAGCTTTAGAATCCAAGCATTTCAAGTTTAGTGTCAGACCAATGACTCACTCTACTTTTATTTTGGGGCTCACAAAGCTTCATGTCACCCTCTCTTTTAAAATTTAATAGTATTTTATCAAAGCTCTACATGTACGTTGTTTAAAGAGTCAAATATTTTACAAATCTCATAATGAAAAACGGCTATCTCCTGCTCCACCCCTTCCTTCTTTGATTTCTAGTCTCCAGAGGCAACCTTTTTCAACTTTAAGCTGTTTCTTCTGCTGTTTACTGCTATGTTTCTAAATAACTTGTGTGCAATCTTATTTCTTGATTTTTTTTCAGTTTTAGGTTATATTTACTGGCTTCTTACTATGGAAGGTAAGAATTTAGTGCTTTAAAACCACCTCCCGCAACCCCTCTTCATCCTCTCTTATTGTTACATGATCATTTTGATGACATCAGTAGTCAGTTACCAATTACACTATTGGTACGATAGAAATATTATTCACTGCTGTGAAGTATGGCAAGGTATGGTAACATTTTCTATATTTTACAAGCTTGGGTTTTCCTGGAGTTAGTAATTGGCTTTCTCTGTCTCACTCCTTCTCTCTTCCCTTCTTTTATCTTTCCTTAGGTTTCTATGTAATTTAGCAAAAATGATTAGTAACTCATTCTCAAACTGTCTGCCAGAAGTATAAATCTCATCTCAAAAACATGAAAATATTTGGTAATCTGTCTATGCCCTTTTTTGCAGGGAGGTGGAGAGCTGAAAGCACATCATCCTGGGGTCCCTTTCTTCTGATCTGGACTGTGTACTTACAAGGCTCATGCACAACTGCCATCCTGTGACTCCCCTTTCCTGCCCTTGGGAAGGTTGTCTTTACCTTGCTTCTGTGATGGATCCCCTGCATCCTGGATCTCATGTCTTCTTTCATGGTTTTCTCCTGTATTTTAGTTGAGAACATCCTTTGGAAACTTACATGTCTGCTCATAATTTTGTTTTGTTATCACAAATGTTTTCTTGTTTGGTCAGGTTTAGATGTCTAAGATGGAAGTCAGGTTTCTGCAGAATATTTGAAAGAACTGCCCCTAATTTTGGAGCTTCTAGTGTTGCTATTGAAAAATCTGATGTCATATTGATTCTTGATCCTTTGAATCTGAACTTTAAAAAAAATCTTTATGGAAATTATTTAATCTTTTCTTTGCTCCTGCTGATCTGAATTTTATTGATGTGCCTTATAGTGAGTTTTCTTCCAATCCTTTTGTTACTACTTTTAATCTGGAAACTCCTGCCTTTCAATTTGAGGAAATTTTCTTGAAAAATTTTTAAAAAAATAATTTCCTTCCTTCTGTTTTATCTCTTCTATTTTTTTTTCTAAAAATCTTATTATTCTGATGTTGATCTTTTGGACTAATCCTAATCTTTTCTCATCTTTTGTCTCCTATATTTCATATGTTTTTACTTTTATTCTACCTTTAGAAAGATTTACTTAATTTTATCTTCAAATCCATTTGTTGAAGTTTTAATTTCTGCTGTCATTTTAATTTTCAAAAGCCCTTTATATTTTGTTTTCTAAATGTTCCTTTTTCACTTCTTTTCTCGTTTCATGGATACACTGTCTTATCTTTCTAAGTATAGATCTGTGTAGTCTCTGTTTCTTCTAAGACAGTTTCTCTTTGTTTGTTTACCATCATCTGCCTTTCATATTAAGAGTCTTCCTCTAGTAGCTGGTGACACTGGGCTGTCCATTTACTTTTACCACTTACCTGATAATGTTTGAAAATTTGAAAACTTTAATGCAATTTCTCTTCTTCTTGCCTTTTGAATGATTGGTTTCATGTTGTGCAAGTATTTTACATGTATGTGAAATCAGGCAAAAACACTACAATCATTGTTTTGCATAGTCAAATTCTTTGTTTTTATATTTACTTCCATCTTACCTTTCCTGGCGGTCTTCATTCCTTTCTTTATTTCTTTGCTTCTAGACTCATCTTCCTTCTGCCTAAAGAATTTCCTTTAGTATTTCTTCTAATTCAGATATGCTGGTGACACGTTCTCAGGGCTTTTGTTTGTTGGAAAAGTATTTATTTCATCTTGGTTTCTGAAGTGTGTATTCACTAACTATATAATATTGTAGGTTGGCAATGATAGTCTTTCAAGATTTTAAGATGTCATTTCATTGTCTTCTGTCTTCTACTATTTCTGTGGAGAAGGCAGGTCTCAGTTTTACTGTTGCTCCTTAGAAAGTAGTACAAATTTTTTCCTTTGGCTACTTTTAAGATTTTTTTTAGAAGTTTTACTATGATGTGCCTAGGGGAGGCTTTCTTTTTACATGTTCTGCTTGGGGGTTATTGTACTTCTTGAATTCGTGGGTTAGTGTTTTTCATCAGTTTTAGAAAATCTCAGCCATTTTCCTTGCAAATAGTGCTTCTGTTTAATTCTCAAAACAAAAACAAAAACAAAACATGTGTTCTTCCCCAGATCCCCCCCTCCCCAGGTTTACTGAGTACAATTGACATATAACATTGCTTAAGTTTAAGGTGTACAAAGTGGTGATTTGATATATAGTATATTGATATACGTCTGTCATATTGCAACATGATTACCACATGATTACCACATTCATCACCTCACATAGTTACCTTTTGTTGTTGTGAGAACTATTAGGATTTATTCTGTTAACAATGTTTGAACATACAACACAGTATCGTTAGCCATAATCATCATGCTATAATTATATTCTCAAATTTATTCATCTTATAACTGGAAGTTTGTACTCTTTAACCACCTTCACGCATTTCTGCCACTCCCCACCACTGGCAGCCACCAGTCTATTCTCTGTTTCTATGAATTCAGCTTCTTAGATTCCACATGTAAGTGAGATCATACCCTGTTTGTCTTTCTCTATCTGTATACACCACATTTTCTTTTTTTATTTATTTGTTGGCAGACAGGTTGTTTCCATGTCTTGGCTATTGTAAATAATACTGCAATGAACATGGGAGTATAGATATCTCTTCAAGATAGTGATTTCATTTCCTCTGGATATATATCTATCAATAGAAGTAGAATAGCTGGATCACATGGCAGTTCTGTTTTCACTTTTTTTGAGGAACCTCCATACTGTTTTCCATAGTGGCTGCACCAATTCACATTCCTACCAACAGTGTACAAGGGTACCTTTTCTCTACATCCTACCAGCACTTTTCCACTGTCTTTTTGAGAATAGCCATTCTAGCAGGTGTGAGGTGATATCTCATTGTGGTTTTGATTTGCATTTCCCTGATGATTAGTGATGTTGAGCACCTTTTTGTGTACCTGAGGGCCATTTGTATATCTTCTTTAGAAAAATGGATTTTTATCTCTCACTTGGCCTTCTGAGACTCTGATTACACATATATCGCTTGTAACCTACATGTTACAGAGACAGCTGCATGCTGAACAAGGGAGGGTTGTGTGAATGTGTGTGTGTATGATTTGGGGCATACTTTGTATAAAGACACGTACAAGTTTATACAGACATTCAATGTACCCTTCTGTATTCTGCCTCACTTGAATCCCCACCTCGAGAGCTACCTACCTAGTGTTTTTAATTCCTGAACTTTTTTTGGGTTCTGAAGTATCAATTAGCTGCTCCTGTACCTTCTCCTCTGTTGACTTAACTCTGGGCTTCCCTCTCTCTGCCAAGTCAGTTACTATTTATCCATCTGTTTCGCAGTCACAGAGTTTTTTGTTGTTGTTTTTTTTTTTTTTTGCAGTACGCGGGCCTCTCACTGTTGTGGTCTCTCCCATTGCGGAGCACAGGCTCCGGACGCGCAGGCTTAGCGGCCATGGGCCCAGCCGCTCCACGGCATGTAGGATCCTCCCGGACCGGGGCACGAACCCGTGTCCCCTGCATCGGCAGGCGGACTCCCAATCACTGCGCCACCAGGGAAGCCCAGTCACAGAGTTTTTGGTCCTTGGGTATTTTTTTAAAAAATCCATCCTTTTATTGTTATTTTGTTGGATTTTACGAGGGAGGAGAAGTAATAAATTATTTAACCACAAGTCCCACTGTTAATTTCCTTTCTGAAAAAAAAAATTGGAATTGTATTGTTATACTACTTCTTACACAAATGGTGCTTGACTGTCAGCAATGATATTGACCAAACTGTAGCCAAAGTTAGAAATGGAATAGGGTGGGACACTATTTTCCTTTAATCATCTCTCTCATTTCTTGTATTTTACCAGCTCACACAAACTGCGTTTTTGAAGCACTTGATGTTCAATGAGACTCAAGGTATATCCTGACTTTACTTGGGAGTCTGCCTCAAGAAATACAGAGCAATTATAGAATGAGGATAAAATGATCTTCATAATAGAACTATTTCTTATTAATATATTTTATCCTATTACATAGTCCTTACACAATCATTTTTAAAAATAGACTTCTAGAGAACGCTGTAACATGGCTTTCCAGGTATGTGCATGTGTCCTGGAAGTATACATAAGTTACTGATGTAAGGGCCAGCATTCAGAAATTAGTACTTCATTTCAATGAAACTATTTGCCCTAAAAGTCTCTATTCACTTGTTCTATCCACAAATAATTATTGAGCTCTTACTTTGCGCAAAGCCCTGACTTAGGTGCTGAGGATATAGCAGTGATTTTTTTCCTCTTCTTTAAAATTTTTTCTTTAAAAATCGAAGTATAGTTGACGTAAAATATTATATGTTACAGGTGTACAATATTTTGATTCACAATTTTTAAGGTTATACTCCATTTATATACTCCATTTGTACTGTGTAGTACAATGTATCCTTGTAGCTTATTTTATACGTAATAGTTTGTACCTTTTAATCCCCTACCCCTGTATTGCCCCTCCCCGCTTCCCTCTCCCCACTGGTAACCACTAGTTTGTTCTTTATATCTGTGAGTCTAGCAGTGATTTTTTAAAATAGTTTTTTAATAAATATATAATTGACATATTAGTTTCAGGTGTACAACATAATGATTTGATATTTGTATATATTGTAAACTGATCACCACAGTGAATCTGGTTAACATCCATCACTACACATAGTTACAAAATTTATTTTGATAAGAACTTTTAAGATCTACTCTCTTAACACCTTTAAGTATACAATCCAATATTATTAACTGTAGTCACCACGCTGTACATTACATCCCCAGGACTTATTTGTTTTATACCTAGACACTTGTACCTTTTGACCACCTTCACTCACTTGGCCCATTCCCTCATCTCCTGCCTCTGCAAGCCATGGGTCTGTTCTCTGTATCTATGAGATGTTTCCCCCCTTCAAATATAAGTGAGATCATGTGGTATTTTTCTTTCTCTGTCTCACCTATTTCCTTTAGCATAATGCCCTCAAATTCCATTCGTGTTGTTGCAAATGGCAAGATTTCCTTCTTTCTTTTTATCACTGAATAATGTATATCTCACATTTTCTTTATCCATTCATCCATCGGTGACAATATGGCAATGAATTTAATTAAAATACCCTCCTCTTTGAAGAGCCTTGCATTCTACTGAAGGATATGACAATAAGCAAACAAATATGTATTATAATGTTAGTATGATGTGTGTGTCATTAAGAAAAATAAAGCGAGGTAGAAAATTAGAGAGCAGGGGGATACTATTTTATATAGGATGGTCAGAGTAAACCTTCTGAGGAGTGACTCTGGGATCTGAACAAGCTGAAGGTGGACCCTGTGTATATCCAGCAAGGAAAATAAAAACAAAAATAAAATCCGTCATCTAGGTGGTTGACACTGTGCATGATATGGATATTTAGAGTTAGAAAAATCTTTCCTCACCTTGTTTTATTTGGTAATCCAGATCCCTGTCCACCTAGAATGATGTTCTTCAAAATGTATACATATATTAGAACAGTTATACCGAGGTAATAGATATCATTTCAGTTTCACACATATTTATTGTATCTAAATCCAGTGATGTCTAAAACAGAATTTCTATTTGTAGTAAGCCAAATTCAGGTTCTCCTTACCGTTTCATCTGTATGAAGATATTTGTTAGACTTACTAGGAACTATCTTCAGAGTCACTTTTAGAAACACACCTGCCCTAGGGGTAAAAGAAGGGGTCAGTTTTCTGCATTTCTGTAAACCTCCAGCAGAAGACACAGAAGTGAAGTCACAAAGAGCCTGTTACACTGCCTTTCGTAGCAGGATCATGGAAATATCTATTCTCCTGGCCCAGATTCTGCAGGGGTCATTGTACTAGGGAGAAGTAGCTCCTCCTCCAGTATTTTGGAGAATGATCCTGCTTAGCGAGCTGTGTCTGCAAGATATTTGTCTTCTTTTCTGAAGTAATGATGGAGGCAGCTAAGAGAGACCACCTTCCCAGCGTGTCTCCTGTTGGCTGTGGGCTCTGGCAATATCTGATGGCGAGTGTGTTCAGCTTTCTCATTCTCTTTGAAGCCGAGCTATTTGCACTCCAAAGAAGTTAGGATCCTTAAGACTGTCTAGGCTGAATGTGGTATGAAACCCAATGTTTTCCTCACTATTCAAAAGCTCTGTCTTTGCGAGTGTATTTGCCAGTAGGTAAACTGTCTAGGAGAACTTGTAATGATAACCTGAAATACTACTAACTCTGTATTTAAAATTGTCCTGCTTTAAAAATGTGTTTGTCTTGGCTGTTGTTAAAATAATTTAATATAGCAAGTTGATACTTTGAAGTGAAACATATTTTGAGACATCGTTTTATTTTTTTAAGCCAGGCAAATGTTTTGGTAGCTCTGTAATTAATTATACTGCAATGCACTCAATTGATACTCAGTAAATGTGCATAAACAAAATATAAACATATTCAATACATTAACTGAAGTAGTTATTCAAACATCAAAACTTTGAAAAATTTCTTTTAAAAATAATTTAATGATTTATCCATATTTTTACCTCTGTCAGGTTAGAATTTAATTAATATAGTATGTATTCATAAATTATGTTATCCACATGGCTCAAGTTCTATGTAAAGGAAAGAAATATACTATATGTAATTTACTAACCAAAAAGTCAGTCCTGCAACTGCTGATACTCTTTTTCCTGTGGGCTCTACTCTATACTATAGGTCCCCAAGAAATATTAATAAAAAGTGTGCTGTGTATTCTGGGCCATTTTCAGTAATATAATATATTTTATATGTAAAATCCACATGTAAAATATTAGTAGGCAGAGCATGAGTATAGATTTTTATATCAGTCAGTTATGTGGCTCAAATTTGTCCTAAGGTTTGTGTGTGTTTTTGTAGAGTTAATTGGTTACATAGGGCCTAGACTCTATTTTTACCTAATTACTTGGTGTAGAACCATGTAGAAGTGCTTGGAAATTTATGATTATACTCTGGTATGACAAAGTCCCTCCTCTGTCCTAAAGATATTCTTTGCTCACTTGTGTGTGTATAGGGGATAACCTAGAATTCAGCCTCACAATCTTATGTAGAGAGGTTGTGGGGTTTTTTCCCCTCTATTAGGGATCATTGTGTTGTTGCTGATAACCCATGGAAGCTCTGCCAAGTCTCTGTGTGTGTGTGTGTGTGTGTGTGTGTGTGTGTGTGTGTGTGTGTGTGTGTTGTCTCCATTGGAAAGTCCAGCAGTATGTTTCAGGGCCATTTGCCATCTTTTTCCTGAGATGCTCCTATGTGCTTAGTTTTTCCCAGGTCAAACACACACCTGATTATAATGGAGATAAGGCACGAATCTCAAAGTTGTAACTTTGTTGTTCCCTTATAAGACCCAAGGGAAGGGTCTGTGGACTCCCTGCTTCAAGGTATAGGTGCTGTCTCTCGATCCCTCCTCTTTTCTTTTTCTCCTTTAGCTTCAAAGCAGCCACTCATGTTCCTTTGTCAGGTGCCCGCAGAACTCTATTGGGAAGCTTCAGTCTTTTCACAAGAGGAAGAAACAACCACCTCAACACATACCTTGACCGTCTCTTGGGTCTTATAACCCCCAGGGCCTCATATTTGTCTGGGTGCTAGTGGAAGCTCTCCTCTACTCATCAGTAGGAGCTGGGCTCAGATACCATGACTGAGAATGAATGTGGTACCCAGTTCCCGTTTTGTCTACCCAATAGTGTGACCTACGGCTGATTCCCTCACTGGTTTCCCTAAGAAGCAAGCACACTACACTAAGGAGAGAATTATTTTTTCTAATCACACATGGAACCCCCCCAAACTATTTTTCCTGTCACATAACTTTGTGCCCCCAATAAAATAATCAGCCACTACATTTCTGTGCAAATGAGCAATTTATTTGTCATTTCCCTGGATTATTTCTCATATCCATGGATTATTTCTCCTCCATTAGAATGGACATTTTATAAGGGCAGAGGTGTTAGTTTTGGTCACTGTTCTATCCCAGTCTGTGGAACAGTGCCTAGCACAAATAAGTGCTCAATACGTATTTGTTGAATAAATGAATATTGTAAGGATTACACACTACCAACAAATGACTACTTTTTTGCCATAACGAAGTGGTATGTGTCTGAAGAGAATGTCAACTTGGATTAATGTCTATTTTATTATAAATTTCACCCCAAATATGAAAGAAAGGAAGTTTCTAATTTATCCCCTTCCCCCCTTCCTCCCCAACACTGATACGAATCAGGGATGACTAAGGTAAAGAAAACCGAAGGATGGAGGATACACAGAATTTATTTTAGTGATGGGCAGCTGGTGAGTTTGTAGTGCTGGACCAAGGACAGTAGACTTGGACCTACTTCAAGCTGATGTGGCTGAAAGGGACTGTAACTGCCATTTGGTGAGTGGACATGAGGTTTACCTCTTTTTAACAAATAAATTTAAAAGCATATATATCAGTAATAAACATTATACATATAACTTTTTCTTCAAGTTAAAATTTACAATATACTCAAGAGTGTTAGGCATCTGATTTTTTAAAACAAGAATGTTCAATAGAGTAGATTAGGAATAAAGCAGATAATAGCTCTGGTTTACAGAAACTTGAGCAAGGGCCAGTCATGCTTTGCAGTCAGTGGCTCTCATGCTGGGTATTGAAATTGTGCTGGAGGCAGGCCAAAGGAAATGTGAATATGACACAAATAAAGAATGGAATGAATGCAAGATCCATTCTTTTCTTTTAAAATAAATTTATTTTATTTTTGGCTGCATTGGGTCTTCGTTGCTGTGTGCGGGCTTTCTCTAGTTGTGGTGAGTGGGGGCTACTCTTCGTGGCGGTGCGCGGGCTTCTTATTGCGGTGGCTTCTTGTTGCGGAGCACGGGCTCTAGGTGCAAAGGCTTCAGTAGTTGTGGCTCATGGGTTCTAGAGCGCAGTCTCAGTAGTTGTGGTGCACGGGCTTAGTTGCTCCACAGCATGTGGGATCTTCTTGGACCAGGGCTCGAACCGTGTCTCCTGCATTGACAGGCGGATTCTTAACCACTGCGCCACCAGGGAAACCCACAAGATCCATTCTGATGAAAATATGAGCACTGTGCATCAAACTGAGGGGAGAAGAGCAGATTGGGTTAATTTCCTTTGTAGATAATAAATATTGTGGCATAAGACAGTAAGAGAGGGAAAGTCATTGTGAATGACTAAAAAGAAAATTGCTAAAATCTCTAAGTCGGTAATTGATCCTAATGGAATTTAATCATTTTACTACCGAAATCAGTCACCTCTTATCTTGCCTTAGCTTCCACTCCACTTTGAGAGCTATTAACTCCTATTACCTAGCTGTGGTCAGGAAGAAACTGCTTGATAACAAGTTTTAATTCTTGTTGCAGGGTAACTTTGGCAAACTCATTTGTCTGCGTTCATAGCACTGGAAGAAAAATAGTTATTGTAAATTGAGTTGGGGTGTGGGAGATTGGTAGATGTGTGCATCACTGTATTTATTTTTACTCTCAAGGCCCAATGTGAATTCTCTGAAGTTACAACTCATGTTGATTTATTTGGTATTCCCAGTGCCACCCATAGTACCTATTATAAAGTAAGCACCTAATAAATATGGAATGACTAATAAAAATAAGTAATATGTTTTTAATTCTTCATACTACTGTTATTTCTTAGATATGGAGATGATTTATATATTGTCACGGGTTAAATAGCTCTTTTAATTGGTTCTTTATCAACAGATATAAATTGGCTTTGGGGCAATTATTAAAGACTTTCTTTTTTGAAAAACTTACTCTTTAATGATAAAATTTTAGACTTGAGGATTAGAAGATGGTGATAACACTTAGGAAATATTAATAATATTGTGACCATTTTATTCACAATTGCAGTACCCAACAAGTCTATGCATTTTTTCCTATATACTTCATTAATTGGATAATTCTGAACAGCCTATTAGTCCCTTCTCTATTTTCTTGTGAAAGTTATATGTTTGATTTTGTAACATAGCTTTTTATTTAGACATATATTTAGACCCACAAAGAGTTGCAAAAATAGTACAGAGAATTTTCAGTGTATCCTTCACCCAGTTTCCCCCAGTGATAATATTTTACATACTAAAGTACATTGTCAATATCCAGAAGTTGGTGCTGGTACAATATTATTCAAGTACAGAACTTATTCAGATCTCATCAGTTTTTAAGTGTACTCTTTGTGTGTGTGTGTGTGTGTGTGTGTGTGTGTGTGTGTGTGTGTGTGTATAGTTCTATAAAGTTGTACCAGGTGCAGATTCTAGTAACCAACACCACAATTAGGATACAGAACTGTTCGATCACCACAAAGAAACTCCTTGTGCTTTCCCATAAAAATCACACTCTTCCTCCAAACCTAACTCCTACAACTGCTAATCTGTTCTCCACCACTATAACTTTGTCATTTAGAGATTGCTGTACAGAGGAAATCATGTGGTATGTAACCCTTTGAGACTACTTTTTGCCCTCAGTGTGACGTCCTTGAAGTCCATCCAAGTTGTTGAATTAGCAATATTTTGTGCCTATTTATTGCTTAGTGGTATTCCATGTATGTTTGCTTTTCGATAACAAACCTTCAAATCCACACCAAAAGCATCCTACATACTGAAACTAAAGGTCTCCCACGAATTATGGTCTTAGGGCATATCATGATGATTTCCAAAGCTAGAGAAAGATATGAGGGATGAAAAAGACCATCTTTCTCAACTTCTTCATGTGCTCTTACAAACTAATGCCATTCAATCCAGCCCCCGATTATTTTATTATTATTATTTGTTTTATGCTGTGTCAATTTAGGGTTTCCCACTTCTTTCCTCAGATACCTGGGCATTGGCTGCTTTTTTGGCCATCTATATTCCTAAACTTCAATTCTTTCTAGCCCATCTGTCAGATCCCCATTTCGGCAATAGCCCTCAGCTTGAGTAGCCTAAGCTGCTCCTCCAAGGATTCAAGCAGCCTGGGAACATGTGTTGACCCATGGGGCAGGCCTGCCAGGCCTCTATTTGCGTGCATGACTGAAAGTTCTCCTAAGAAAGACTCAAATTTATTAAGACTCAGGGCCAAGGGCTACAGAAAAATGCACTTCTGAGGACACCATGTCTATCACTGAAAAGTTCTAAGGGGGTTTCAAATAAAAGACTCTAAAAACCAAATGTGATCTTTCTTTTTAATCTCTGAGGGATATAGAGTACAAAACGTAATGGCAATGTGCCAGAAGCACTATGCTAGTAGGCAATAGTGATTAGGGCAGCTTTGGCAACGGAGGTGATATTATTGGTGTCAGTAGCAATATCAGTCCAAGACAGGCATCTCCTCCAGGACTCGTGGCCTTGTTATTGGTTTCCTTAGCATTGGCATCAACACCTCTGTACTTTGGCAGCCTTGGGCAGACCTCCACCAGCTTGGCAGGGTGGCAGTGCCTCCTGTGGTCACTGGCAAAGAAGGTACTATCTTCAACATCAGTGATGAGAGGTGATGTGTGTGCGTGCTTGTGTGTGTGTGTGTGCGTGCACGTGTGTGTGCCTGTGCGCTCAATTTTCAATCTCTGGGGGTATACTCCTGCAGAGCTATTACACATTTCAAACTGTTTCCTGTGCTGATTTTATAGAAGAAAAGTGAAGTTTGAGACTTGACCTGGCTAGAAAACTAAGAAAAGAATTTTGAATTTCAAAACTTTTGCCGGGGGGCTTCCCTGTTGGCGCAGGGTTGAGAATCCGCCTGCCAACGCAGGGGACACGGGTTTGAGCCCTGGTCTGGGAAGATCCCACATGCCACGGAGCAACTAGGTCCGTGTGCCACAACTACTGAGCCTGTGCTCTAGAGCCCTTGAGCCACAACTGCTGAGCGCATGTGCCACAACTACAGAAGCCCACGCGCCTACAGCCCGTGCTCCACAACGAGAGAAGCCACTGCAATGAGAAGCCCACACACTGCCACGAAGAGTAGCCCCCGCTCTCCACAACTAGAGAAAGCCCATGCGCAGCAATGAACACCCAACACAGCCAAAAATAAATAAATAAAATAAAATAAATTTATAAAAAATAAAAGTTTTGCTGGGTTTTATTGTGGTAACAGATGAACATCAATAGAAAGATGCTTTCGTAGAGGGCTCGATTGTTACTCAGGTGTTAAAAATAATATTTTTCTATGATATGAATTATTCATACATAGAATATTTTCTCATAATGAAAATAAAAGGAATACAAAGGGCATGTGTGCTTTTCAAATGATGTAAAATACTGATATTGTGTAGTTGTGTAGCAGTGGATAGAGAAGTGTTTCTTTCCTTAGTGTGGTTTGCAACTCTGTTCTCCTGAGCATTACTATACATCTGGAAGATGTGTATGTGTGTGTTTGTGTGTGTGTATGTGCGTTCATGTATGTTCCTATTGTTAAAAAACAAAATTCAACTGAGTAAATTTTAAAGATATTATTGGCTTTATTGCATGATTCATGAATCAGGCAGCACCCAATCTAGCAGATAGAAAGGAACTCTGAGGAGCAGCACAAAATGAAATCCTTTATAGGCAGAAGGGAGCGGGAACCAGTCGGTTATACTTCGCAGAAAAGCAGGTTGGTTATTGCAAGGTTACTTTCCTTTAGTGGATGACAGGGCTCTACCAGACAAATTACGCAACTAATGCTGATCAAGCAATTCCTGGGGGACTGGTTTAAGATTCCTCTTCTGGGAGAACTGAAACTGTTATTAAGTTAGATCTCTGCTTGATGCCATGGGCTTAACATAAGCAACTCCACTTTGGGACTGTTGTCTTGTTTTTAACACTATATTTACTTACTCAATGAATTAAAGAAGAATGAGAAGTCACCTCATTCGGGTAGGGACACCTCAGAAAACACCATATTTGACTGACTAACTCAGAATTTTGGGGAATATATTTTCATGGGTGACTGAATTGTGCAATATTCTTGAAGTGAAGGGGATCTTATAGCTGGGTAAATGATGGGGTTTTCCTAAAATAGGGAGATTTGCATGGCTATGAATGCATTTACCAGTGGAAATTAGCAGGTGACTCTTGGGAAAGGTGAGATCATTGGAAGGATTTACTGCATGCTGATCTACGTATGTTGGTTTTGTCCCTCCCTTTATATTTGACACACTTTTTTTTCCCCAGCTATTCTTGTGTCTGGTATACTGTTTCTTTCTTTTCTTTCTTTTTTTTATAACATCTTTATTGGAGTATAATTGCTTTACAATGTTGTATTAGTTTCTGCTGTATAACAAAGTGAATCAGCTTTATGTATACATATATTCCCATATCTCCTCCCTCTTGCTTCTCCCTCCCACCTTCCCTATCCCACCCCTCTAAGTGGTCGTGAAGCACCGAGCTGATCTCCCTGTGCTATGCGGCTGCTTCCCACTAGCTATCTATTTTACATTTGGTAGTGTATATATGTCAATGCCACGCTCTCACTTGTCTTTCTGGTGGGCAGGACTGTGTCCAGTGGTGTGTTTTGTGGTGTCTGTGGCCTTATTATGATTTTAGGCAGCCTCTCTGCTAATGGGTGGGGTTGTATTCCCGTCTTGCTAGTTGTTTGGCATGGGATGTCCAGCACTGAAGCTTGCTGGTCATTTAGTGGAGCTGGGTCTTAGCATTGAGACGGAGATCTCTGGGAGAGCTCTTGCTGATTGATGTTACGTGGGGCTGGGAGGTCTCTGGTGGACCAATGTCCTGAACTCGGCTCTCCCACCTCAGACGCTCAGGTCTGACACCAGGCAGGAACACCGAGACCCTGTCAGCCACACAGCTCAGAAGAAAAGGGAGAAAAAAAAGAAAGAAAAAACATAAAATAAAGTTATTAAAAATAAAAAAATTATTAAAATAAAAAAAGTAATTAAAAAAGAGCAACCAATCCAATAAACAAATCCACCAATGATAACAAGTGATAAAAACTATACTAAGATAAACATAAAAATCAGAAACTAGTCAGTCGCATACAGCAAACTCCAAGTCTACAGTTGCTCCCAAAGTCCACCACCTCAAATTTAGGATGATTCATTGTCTATTCAGGTATTCCACAGATGCAGGGTACATCAAGTTGATTGTGGAGCTTTAATCCGCTGCTTCTGAGGCTGCTGGGAGAGATTTCCCTTTCTCTTCTTTGTTCTCACAGCTCCCAGGGTTCAGCTTTGGATTTGGCCCCGCCTCAGTATGTAGGTCACCGTCTGGCATCTGTTCTTCGCCCAGATAGGACGGGGTTAAAGGTGTGGCTGATTAGGGGGCTGTGGCTCACTCAGGCCAGGGGGAGGGAGGGGTACAGAATGCGGGGCGAGCCTGCAGCTGCAGAGGCCGGCGTGACGTTGCACCAGCCTGAGGCACACTGTGTGTTCTCCCGGGGAAGTTGTCCCTGGATCACGGGACCCTGGCAGTGGCGGGCTGCACAGGCTCCCGGGAGGGGAGGTGTGGATAGTGACCTGTGCTCACATACAGGATTCTTGGTGGCTGCAGCAGCAGCCTTAGCGTTTCATGCCGGTCTCTGGTGTCCGCGCTGATAGCCGCGGCTCACACCCATCTCTGAAGCTTGTTTAGGCCGTGCTCTGAATCTCCTCTCCTCACGCACGCCTGAACGATGGTCTCTTGCCTCTTAGGCAGGTCCAGACTTTTTCCCAGACTCCCTCCCAGTTAGCTCTGGCGCACTACCCCCTTTCACGCCGCCAACCCCAGTCCTCTCCCTGCATCTGACCGAAGCCCGAGCCTCAGCTCCCAGTCGCCGCCCGCCCCGGCGGGTGGGCAGACAAGCCTCTCGGGCTGGTGAGTGATGGTCGGCACCAATCCTCTGTGCGGGAATCTCTCCGCTTTGCCCTCTGCACCCCTGTTGCTGTGCTCTCCTCCGCGGCTCCAAAACTTCCCCTCGGCCGACCCCCCTCTCCACCAGTGAAGGGGCTTCCTAGTGTGTGGAAACTTTTTCTCCTTCACAGCTCCCTCCCAGAAGGGCAGGTCCCGTACCTATTCTTTGTCTCTGTTTATTCTTTTTTCTTTTGCCCTACCCAGGTACGAGCGGAGTTTCTTGCCTTTTGGGAGGTCTGAGGTCTTCTGCCAGCCTTCAGTAGGTGTTCTGTAGGAGTTGTTCCACATGTAGATGTATTTCTGGTGTATCTGTGGGGAGGAAGGTGATCTCCACATCTTACTCTTCTGCCATCTTGAAGGTCCTTCCCGTTTCTGTTGACCCACTTTAGATTACATTTGTTTTTATTGGCCACACTGTGCAGCATGCAGGATCTTAGTTCCTCGACCAGGGATTGAACCCACGCCCCCTGCAGTGGAAGGACGGAGTCCTAACCACTGGACCGCCAGGGAAGTCCCTATATTTGACCCACTTTATTTTTTTTATTCTTATTTTTAAAATTAATTAATTAATTTTTATTTTTGGCTGCACTGGGTCTTTGTTGCTGTGTGTGGGCTTTTCTGTTGTTGCGGCGAGCAGGGGCTGCTCTTTGTTGCGGTGCGTGGGCTTCTCATTGGGTGGCTTCTCTTGTTGCAGAGCATGGGCTCTAGGCATGTGGGCTTCAGTAGTTGTGGCACTTGGACTCAGTAGTTGTGGCTTGTGGGCTCTAGAGCGCAGGCTCAGTAGTTGTGGCGCACGGGCTTAGTTGCTTCAAGGCATGTGGGATCTTTCCAGCAGAGATCAAACCTGTGTCCCCTGCATTGGCAGGCGGATTCTTAATCACTGCACCACCAGGGAAGCCCCTTGACCCACTTTAGATGCCACACATAAAGTAGTGACTACTGTCACTACTAACACCTCCATAGTCTACAGTGGAGTTCCTCACAGGTCTTTAATTATCCTTTGCCAACCCCATGTCCTGCCATTGCATCCAGCCTGCGATGCTCTGAGCTGCAAGGCTCAGGCAGCTTCTTTATCGTCCATTCTCACTGCCAGAAATAGGAGTTGAGTTTTTGACATGCTAAATTTGAAATTTCTGTTGGACATTCAAGTGGTGATATTAAGTAAGCTATTTTGTCTGGAGTTTAGAGAACACGTCTGAGCTGTTAAATTTGGTTGTTGTCAGCACACACGTGGTGTTTAAAACCACGAGACTAGTCGGGATGATCAAGGGAGTTAATGTCCTGGGGTGAGTTTGGGGAGGGGAGAAAGAGGATGAAACAGCCAAGGAAATGAAAAAAGAGTGATCTGATGAGGAAGGAGGAAAACTTGGAGACTCTGGTATCCCTGAGACAAATGGAGTCAGAGTCCTTTGGACCATGGGAGGTCATTTATGACTGTGGTAAGAGTGGATTTGGTTGAAGGAAGTGGACAAAATTCTCTTTGGATTGGTTTGAATAGAGAATGGGGAAAGGATTGAAGGCCTTGGGGGTAGATAAGTGAGCAAAGAAACAGGATGGAAGCTGGTGGAAGAAGTGGAATCAACATAATGTGTAGATGTGGCTTGGTGCTTCATTTAAAGGGGAATAAAGTGAGAGGAGACATTTTTAGCCAGTTTGTGTCTCCTAGTGTCCTGCAGTTTCTATCTCATCATGATAAAAAACAAAGAGATCTGGTCCCAATTTGGGTAGGCCTGAAGACAGCACCCAGGCCACAGGGACCTTCTCAATTTGGCTGTGCAGTTTCTCTCCCCTTTTCCCAGAGCTAGAAGTGCACCTGAAAGATTCAGAGGTCGAGTTTAACAGGAAATCCTTCACATCAGGCTCTGATGAGCATAATCCCCTTCTTCCCTGCCAACTCTGCTGTCTCTCTGACTTACTTGCTACTCTCTACATCTCTCCTTCCAGCTCAAAGAGTAGCACAGAGAGGGTGACTCTCAAAAATCACCACTAACTCCCTCCATCTTCTCTGTGCCCCTTCTGTCTTCAGGGGTAATGAAGTGGAATCCAACAGTTTTGAAAGAACCTGAATGCCCTGTCCAGTCATCATTGCAGTATCCCACAAAAATAATATTCCCTCATTGCAGTATTCTGCTAAAGTAATAATCCGTTGTTATTCCAGTGCTTAAGGAAAGAAAGAACTATGATTAAGATTCAAGAGACGTGGGCTTCCCTGGTGGCGCAGTGGTTGACAGTCCGCCTGCCGATGCAGGGGACATGGGTTCGTGCCCCGGTCCAGGAGGATCCCACATGCCGCAGAGAGGGTGGGCCCGTGAGCCATGGCTGCTGAGCCTGCGCGTCCGGAGCTTGTGCACCGCAAAGGGAGAGGCCACAACAGTGAGAGACCCGCATACCGAAAGAAAAAAAAGAAAAAAGACGTAAACTTTGTGGCATAATTACAAATAGACAGTATTCTGTAGTTTATTTTTCACAAGAGGTAAAGTATTGGTTGGAAACTTAAAAAAATAAATGAGATTTTTGGCTGTTGTTAGATACCAACAGACTTTTTTTTATCTGTAAAAAAGGCTTTTTTTTTAGTCTGTAGCAGATCACATTTCTTCTGAAAAAGAAGATGCAAAACAGTAACATATTCACTGCCCTTATCTTGGACAGCGGTTTAAACCATGTAAAAGCAGCTTTCTCTCTCTGCACTCCCCATACATGGCATCATTTTAACCTCACGTGAAAATCAGGGAGTCTCACCTCTGTTTGTTCCTCTTTCAAGGAGCAAACTGTGATGTCAGCATGTCACTAACATACTAGATATGTATCTTTAGAGGTTGCCATGGCAAAACTGGAACCAGAGCCTCCCTAATGAGCCCTAGCTGTTGCCACCTGACAGACTAAGCATTCTCAGGCATTTCCTGTTAGACTCGGTGTCAGCTTTGGCTGTGAAAGCAGTTGCTTTCATTTCTGGGGGTAGATTAGCATTGTGGGGGGTGGAGTGAAGTCTTATCCAGTCATGAAATGCCACTTAATCTGACAGAGGAATTTCTAGGGCTGGAAATGTATCAGGTACAACAACACACTAAGGAAATATGTTAAGTTAAAATATAGATCCTGGCAGCTTTATGATAAATCTTTTCATACCTCTTAGAAGCAGACAAAGCAACTCCTAAGTTAAAAGAACGTTCATTTATACATCAGTAATTGGGCTAAAAAGAATGAAGATTACAAAGTTCCGCGACGGGAGAGGCCACAACAGTGAGAGGCCCGCGTACCGCAAAAAACAAAAAACAAAAAAACCCCAAAGAACAAACAAACAAACAAAAAGTTAATGGAAGAAGAGAAACAAACAATACTAGGATAAGAGAATGGTTCTCTGAAACTGCCTCTTGTTTTGGTTGGTAAGATGAGTTTTGATAGTGAAGACCATACATGTAATCCTCCTCTGGTAACAAGTCAAACATTTTCATGTGTCAAACATGGAAGACTCACTACAGTGATAGTTCCCAGTCACAGCAAAGTGCGAAGATGGCAAGCACTCTCCTTCTTTATCATCTCCTTTAACATAGTTTTTAATTATTCACAAAGCTTAGAACCTGAGGTGATGCCCTTTTTAGTTCTACCAGAGTTGACACGAACATCTTAAGGCAGAATGGAGTAAATGCTATTTAGAGTCAAGAGAACAATATGTGAGGTAACAATTTGATTAATTTACTCTTTCCTCTTAGTTATAGTAACACAGTTAAACCCTTTGGATGTTCAACAATAAAACAAGCAGCACAGGGGTTCAGGGAGGAGTACTGGGAAGCCGGGGAGGTTTGTGAATGCTCACTGATGGGGATGATGAAATGGATAACGCTGTGAATTATTAAGTGACAAAACAGAAAAACCCAGGAGGTTCTGGCCTTTACTATCTTTTGGGATCAATTTCAGTGTTCTTGGACTGTGAGAAACCTGGGAACAAGAAGACCTCCTAGAGAAGAAGGGACAGATGGGCAGTGTGAAATAATAGCAAAATCTGTGTATCTATCTGTGTATCTATGTATCTCTATCTGTCTGTCTATCATCTATCTATCTATCTATCTATCTATCTATCTATCTATCTATCTATCTATCTATCTCCGCTCCTAATTCCTGGTGTAGCCCTCCTCTAACCCTTGTAATTTCCAGGGTGATAGGAACACCTTTTGTTCTATTTGGTCTTTGACCCAGTTCCTGACACAGAGCTCCTAAACCCCTTGGAATTTCCTGGGTGACAGGAGCATCCTTTGTTCTAATGAGGTGACTCTGAGTGGCTTGTGTATAACTCCCAGATGGGGGCTGGTCATCAGAAAGAACAAACCATGATTAGAAGCTTGGAACATTCAGTCCCACCACCGGGAAGGGGAGAGGGGCTGGAGACTGAGTTAATGATTGATCTTGTCTATGTGTTGAAGCCTCCATACAGATCCTGAAAGTATGGAGTTTGGTTAGCTTCTGGGTTGTTGAATACATGGAGGTACTGGGAGGGTAGCATGCTTCTGGTGAGGGCATGGAAGTTCTGCACAACTTCCCCCATACCCTGCCATAGGCATCTCTTCCTTCTGGATGTTCATGTGTATCCTTCATCATATCCCTGTATAATAAACCAGTAAATGTAAATGTTTCCCTGAGTTCTGTGAGACATTCTAGCAAATTATCAAATCCAAGGAGAGCATCATGGGAGCCCCTACTTACAGGCAGTTGATCAGAAGTACAGATGACAACCTGTGACTGGAGATTGGCATCTGCAGTGGAGGGTAGCAGCTTTGTGGGACTGAATCCTTAACCTGTGGGATCTGATGCTGCCTCCAGGTAGATAGTGTCAGAATTGAGTGAAATTGGAGGACACCCAGCTGGTGTTGCAGAGAATTGCTTGGTGTGGGAAAAAACCCCACCCATTTGGTGACCAGAAGTGTCAGAAGTGAAGTGTTCTGTGTGAATAGTAAAGGATAAACACACAGGAGTATGGTTTTCCTATATAGGTAGTACCATCTTGGCACAGTAAGGTTCCTACACAGGCAGCCACTCTCCCCTGATTCTGACACATGGTGGTAGGAAGACCAGTAAGCTGACTTTCCTGGGTATTGTAGAGACAACTCATCATTGTCACTGCAAATCTTTGTCTTGAATCCAAAATGTGACAGATTTGAGGGTGATATGCAAGACAGGCTGGACCCCAGTATGCTCCTCTCAACATGAACATAATACCTACTCCTGGCAGTCTTGTTGGATAGCATTACTTTTTCTCCACATCTCCTGAATAAGGCCTTCATTCATTGAGGATACAATAAAAGACATGGAGTCCTTGTTCTTCTCAGCAAGTGCAAGCTGACATACCTCAGGAGGAGTGGGTGTTCTTAGTTTCCTTACAGAAGTGAGACACAGTTGGACTGATGTCCATCCCCACCTGGACCTGGACTGGATAATTGCATGAAGGCTGTGGGTTAGGGAGTCAGTTTACACTCTTGGAACAGGGCAAAACCATTTGGCTCAGGGCTAAATTGAACCCATGTCTTTTTTTTTTATTACACATTTTATTTTATATTTGAATGTAGCCAGTTAACAATGTTGTGATAGTTTCAAGTGCACAGCAAAGAGACTCAGCCATACATATACATGTATCCATTCTCCCCCAAGCTCCCCTCCCATCCAGGTTGCCACATGACATTGAGCAGACTTCCCTGTGCTATACAGTAGGTCCTTGTTGGTTATCCATTTTAAATATAACAGTGCATATGTTGAACCCATGTCTTTGGATTTATAAGAGTGATAGCCCACCAGCTGAGTGAGACTGGGAAGGGAGAGGAGCATTCAAATGTTGTTGACATGCTAAGTTGTGGGGCTCAGTGTCCAGCAAGGTTCAGTCCTGGGATCCTCAGGGCTGTGAGCTGTGGGGTGGCTTTGAGTTCTGGAGTGTTTCACTGATTTCAGTCATTCAGTGGCATTCAGTGTCTACTGGTGAGTGTTGATGAAGAAATCAGCTTCCCTAAAAGGCATGTCATCAGGTAATATAACCTATTAGAGGAAGAAAACTAACAGAGCCCTGACACTTTATTGGAGAATTACAGACTCTTTTACTTGAAAGGAAGAGCCTTTCAAGTAAAAGTTTGATAACCTCAACTGTAACCCTCTTTTAATGCTCTATATTTTCCCTTCTCTGATTATCACAGTATTCTCCTGTCCACATTCCTTGAGTGTTGTAATGTACCTAGGTAAGAGGGTCATAGATTGTGGCTATGTATAAGAGAAAACCTATAGTTTTGCTGTATTAAAGGAACTAGAACCTCAATACATAAGGCAAATGCTAACAGCCATAAAAGGGGAAATCAACAGTAACACAATAATAGTAGGGGACTTTAACACCCCACTTTCACCAATGGACAGATCATCCAAAATGAAAATAAATAAGGAAACACAGGCTTTAAATGACACATAAGACAAGATGGACTTAATTGATACTTATAGGACATTCCATCCACAAACAACAGAATACGCTTCCTTCTCAAGTGCTCATGGAACATTCTCCAGTATAGGTCATATCTTGGGTCACAAATCAAGCCTCATCAAATTTAAGAAAATTGAAATTGTATCAAGTATCTTTTCCGACCACAATGCTATGAGACTAGATATCAATTACAGAAAAACAACTGTAAAAACTACAAACACATGGAGGCTAAACAATACACTACTAAATAACCAAGATATCACTGAAGAAATCAGAGAGGAAATCCAAAAATACATAGACACAAATGACAATGAAAACACAATGACCCTAAACCTATGGGATGAAGCAAAAGCAGTTCGAAGAGGGAAATTTATAGCAATACAGTCCTACCTCAAGAAATAAGAAAAATCTCAAATAAACAACCTAACCTTACACCTAAAGCAATTAGAGAAAGAAGAACAAAAATAACTCAAAGTTAGCAGAAGGAAAGGAATCATAAAGATCAGATCAGAAATAAATGAAAAAGAAATGAAGGAAACAGTAGCAAAGATCAGTAAAATTAAAAGCTGGTTCTTTGGCCAGACTCATCAAAAAAAAAAAAAAAAATGGAGAAGACTCAAATCAACAGAATTAGAAATGAAAAAGGAGAAGTAACAACTGACAGTGCAGAAATACAAAGGATCATGAGAGATTACTACAAGCAACTATATGGCAATAAAATGGACAACCTGGAAGAAATGGACAAATTCTTAGAAAAGCACAACCTTCTGAGACTGAACCAGGAAGAAATAGAAAATATGAACAGACCAATCACAAGCACTGAAATTGAAACTGTGATTAAAAATCTTCCAACAAACAAAAGCCCAGGACCAGATGGCTTCACAGGCGAATTCTGTCAAACATTTAGAGAAGAGCTAACACCTATCCTTCTAAAACTCTTACAAAATATAGCAGAGGGAGGAACACTCCCAAACTCATTCTACAAGGCCACCATCACCCTGATACCAAAACCAGACAAAGATGTCACAAAAAAAGAAAACTACAGGCCAATATCACTGATGAACATAGATGCAAAAATCCTCAACAAAATACTAGCAAACAGAATCCAACAACACATTAAAAGAATCATACACCATGATCAAGTGGGCTTTATCCCAGGGATGCAAGGATTCTTCAATATATGCAAATCAATCAATGTGATACACCGTATTAACAAATTACGGATAAAAACCATATGATCATCTCAATAGATGCAGAAAAAGCTTTGACAAAATTCAACACCATTTATGATAAAAACCCTCCAGAAAGTAGGCATAGAGGGAACATACCTCAACATAATAAAGGCCATATATGACAAATCCACAGCCAACATCATTCTCAATGGTGAAAAACTGAAACCGTTTCCACTAAGATCAGAACAAAACAAGGTTGCCCACTCTCACAACTATTATTCAACATAGTTTTGGAAGTTTTAGCCAGAGCAATCAGAGAAGAAAAAGAAATAAAAGAATCCAAATCGGAAAAGAAGAAGTATAGCTGTCACTGTTTGCAGATGACATGATACTATACATAGAGAATCCTAAAGATGCTACCAGAACACTACTAGAGCTAATCAATGAATTTGGTAAAGTAGCAGGATACAAAATTAATGCACAGAAATCTCTTGCATTCCTATACACTAACAACAAAAAATCTGAAGGAGAAATTAAGGAAACACTCCCATTTACCATTGCAACAAAAAGAATAAAATACCTAGGAATAAACCTACCTAAGGAGACAAAAGACCTATATGCAGAAAACTGTAAGACAATGATGAAAGAAATTAAAGATGATACAAACAGATGGAGGATATACCATGTTCTTGGATTGGAAGAATCAACACTGTGAAAATGACTATACTATCCAAAGCAATCTACAGATTCAATGCAATCCCTATCAAACTACCACTGGCATTTTTCACAGAACTAGAACAAAAAATTTCACAATTTGTATGGAAACACAAAAGACCCCGAATAGCCAAAGCAATCTTGAGAAAGAAAAACGGAGCTGGAGGAATCAAGCTCCCTGACTTCAGACTATACTACAAAGCTACAGTAATTAAGACAGTATGGTACTGGCACAAAAATAGAAATATAGATCAATGGAACAGGATAGAAAGCCCAGAGATAAACCCATGCACATATGGTCACCTTACCTTTGATAAAGGAGGCAAGAATATACAATAGAGAAAAGACAGCCTCTTCAATGCATGGTGCTGGGAAAACTGGACAGCTACATGCAAAAGAATGAAATTAGAACACTTCCTAACACCATACAAAAAAATAGACTCAAGATGGATTAAAGATCTAAATGTAAGGCCAGATACTATAAAGCTCTTGGAGGAACACATAGGCAGAACACTCTTTGATATAAATCACAGCAAGGTCCTTTTTGACTCACTTCCTAGAGAAATGGAAATAAAAACTAAAATGGGACTTAAACTCAAAAGCTTTTGCACAGCAAAGGAAATCATAAACAAGACAAAAAGACAACCCTCACAATGGGAGAAAATATTTGCAAATGAAGTAAATGGCAAAGGATGAATCTCCAAAATATACAAGCAGGTCATGCAGCTCAATACCAAAAAAACAAACGACCCAATCCAAAAATGGGCAGAAGATCTAAATAGAGAGTTCTCCAAAGAAGATATACAGATTGCCAACAAACACATGAAAGAATGCTCAACATCACTAATCATTAGAGGATTGAAAATCAAAACCACAATGAGGTATCACCTCACACCGGTCAGAATGGCCATCATCCAAAAATCTACAAACAATAAATGCTGGAGTGGGTGTGGAGAAAAGGGAACCCTCTTGCACTGTTGGTGGGAATATATATTGTTATAGCCACTATGGAGAACAGTATGGAGGTTCCTTAAAAAACTAAAAGTAAACTACCAAATGACCCAGCAATCCCACTACTGGGCATATACCCTGAGAAAACCATAATTCAAAAAGAGTCATGTACCACAATGTTCATTGCAGCACTATTTACAATAGCCAGGATATGGAAGCAACCTAAGTGTCCATTGACAGATGAATGGATAAAGAAGATATGGCACATATATACAATGGAATATTACTCAGCCATAAAAAGAAATGAAATTGAGTTATTTGTAGTGAGGTGGATGGACCTAGAGTCTGTCATACAGAGTGAAGTAAGTCAGATAGAGAAAAACAAGTACCATATGCTAACACATACGTACAGAATCTAAAAAAGAAATGGGTTCTGATGAACCTAGGGGCAGGAAAGGAATAAAGATGCAGACATAGAGAATGGACTTGAGGACATGGAGAGGGGGAAGGGTAAGCTGGGACAAAATGAGAGAGTAGCATTGACATATATATACTACCAAATGTAAAATAGCTAGTTGGAAGCAGCTGCATAGCACAGGGAGATCAGCTCGGTGCTTTTTGACCACCTATAGGGGTGGGATAGGAAGGTTGGGAGGGTGACGCAAGAGGGAGGGGATATGGGAATAAATGTATACATATAGCTGATTCACTTTGTTATACAGCAGAAAGTAACACAACATTGTAAAGCAATTATACTCCAATAAAGATGTTAAAAAAATGGAGCTAGAACAGTAGGTTTTGGTAAATCAACCAGGTCTTAGTTTAGATTCTGTGTTGTGGTCTTATTTTCTACAATAGCCCGGGGCGGGGGTCATGTAAAATGCATTCCATTTTAGGGAGTAGAAACTAATTTGAGTAAGAAGAGGGATAAACGGGAACCCACATGGTCTGCCTTTGTCAAGGAGACAGACATTTTTGATACAATCTTAGGGGAGTAAGAAGATTGTAATAGAATATATCAGCCCTCTAGAGGAAAGAACACATTTCGTATATGATGAGGGTGGTTATAAATTATATCTGTGGAAGTTTTTTCCTTGAGTCCTGATATCTGATCTGCTAAGGGGACTCTGGGAAAAGACGACTGTATGCTAGAGATAAGAAGGAAAGGTTGGCTCAGATTTTCCCCAAAAGTAGATCAGACAACAGAATTTTAGCATCCACCAGGTATCTGTCAGATGGTGGCAATTTCTAGCAACAGCATAACAGGGACATATCATTGACAGATTGAATTGGTTATCTAGAAGTGAAAGGCTCCCCAAACCCTTGTTTCCTCTTGGATTCAGCTTTTCATTGCTTGCTTTGTCCTGTATATCTCTTTGCTTCACAATCTCATTGGTTCCTTTCTCTTCTGTTTCAGAACCTCAAGCTTATCTTTTAAACTGACTTATTTCTGGTTTTATGGCTTAGGGAGCAGCTGAAACTAACAGGAAAAATACAAAGAGCAAACCTGGGTATTTTGTTATTATCAAACAGATGCTGTGACTGGTGCTCTTGGTAAGATATTATAATCAAATAGGCACAAATATGTAGAATTTTATTTCTCCATCTTAAGACAGGGCTCTCAACTTGCTGATTCATTCATGCAACTAAGGTATATTAATATTTCAGGAATTTGCCCATAGACTGCAAGAGAGTGACAAGTGACAGAGCCCTTTATGTACTCCCATAATGCAGATTCATCTGGGAAGAATGATGTTCTCCACTTAATTAAGTCCTTGTTACATTACATTTCGTGCCATAGTGAAACAGAAGCTACTCTCTGCTCCCAAAGAAGAGGGAATATTTAATCGTTCAAACTAATCTCAGTAGTCAAAAGTGTGTCTGGTTTTGATAAATCCCCATGTTTAGATTATAAGTAGAATATTCACGTTTTTTCGCTTGTACCTTTGTCATAGGTCTGGCATAACAAGTCTCTCTCTAAGCTGCTCATATTTCAAGTATTCTTTTTGGCTTACTTTATGTTTTTATTCTTGGGGCCAATAATATACCTGTCAGTTCTTTTTAATGGTCCTTTTGGCTAATTTTCGGACACTTGGTTGTTCATTTTTTAGTAAACTGTTGATAGTGGAACTTAATCCAGTTCTTCTGCCCAGAGAAGAGGATGTGGCAGGCTAAGGTTGTTTGGGCTGTTTAGATATTGGTCTATGAAGTGGACTGGGCCGGTTTCTCGTCCATGATTTGGGGCTGCCACTGAATCCGCTTGATATTGGAAAAAAGACATTGCATATCTTGGTTTGTTAAGCAAGACTATTTCCTGGAAAAGTTGTTGGAAAATTTCTTGATAAAGGAACTGATGTAATATCTCGTATGGCTGAAACAGTTCATTCAGTGAGACTGCTAATTAGAGCATTTTGATGTTGATATGCACTCACTTTCCATTTTATCCAGGTTTATGTGTTAAAACACATTCCTTTAAAACTTGCAGTAGTGATATTGTTAAAGATTAATTATTCTTATGAAGTCGTGGCTCCAAAATGATATTCATGATTTCTCTGGGCCATCAGAGCTTGAATGCAGTTGAGGCCTATTAATAATTTTCTTTCTCCCAACCTGCTTTTGGGCTGATGGAAATGCTCTGGTAAACATATCTTCACAAGTCAAATTGGAGCTTTTTTGTGGGGGAACATTGAAATATCTTTGGTGGTTAGGCAATCCACTCACTTTCATTGGTCCATTTATCTAACTGGAAGAGAGCTGAGAGAAAAATTGATTCGAGAAGATGTTATTATGCCAGTACCAAATTGTTTTAGTTAGTGGAACTTTGTGATATATTTTGAAATCAGTGTAATGACTCCAGTTTTGTTCTTCTTTCTTAATATTGCTTTGGCTACTTAGGGTCTTCCATGCCTCCATATGAATTTCAGGATTGCCTTTTCTAGTTCTGTGAAAAATATCATTGGGATTTTTAGGGGTTGCATTGAATCTGTGGATGGCTTTGGATAGTATGGACACTTTAACAATATTAAGTCTTCCAATACATGAACACTGGGTGTCTTTCCATTTATTTGTCTTTTTCAATGTTTTGTAGTTTTCATTGTACAAGTCTTTCACCTCCTTTGTTAAGTGTTTATTCCAGAGTATTTTATTCTTTTGTTTCTGTTAGAAATGGAATTGTCTTTTAGTTCCTCTTTGGATAGTTCATTTTTAGTATATAAAAATGCAACTGAGTTTTGAATGTTGATTTTGTATCCTGCAACTTTATTGAATTTATTTATTAGTTCTAGCAGTTTTATTTGGCGTCTTTAGAGTTTTCTACATATAAGATCATGTTATCTGCAAACAGAGATAAATTTACTTCTTCCTTTCCTATCTGAATATCTTTTATTTCTTTTTCTTGCCTAATTGCTATGGCTAGGATTTCAGTACTGTGTTGAATAGGAGTAGCAAGAGTGGGCATCCTTGCCTTTGTTCCTCATCTTATAGGAAAAGCTTTCAGTTTTTTCCAATGAGTATGATGTTTGCTGTGGACTTTTCATATTTGAATTTTATACCTCTAAAGATAACTTCTGTACCTAAGTTATTGAGATTTTTTATCATGAAAAAATGTGGAATAGAGAGCTCAGAAATAAACCCATGTATATATGGTCAACTGATCTTTGAAAAGGGTGCTAAGAATACACAATGAGGAAAAGATAGTCTCTTCAACAGATGGTACTGGAAAAACTGGATATACACATGCAAAAGAATGAAATTGGACCCTTACCTTTCACCATACACAACTCAAAATGGATTAAAGATTTAAATGTAAGATCCAAAACTGTAAAATTCCTAGAAGAAAACATAGTGAAAAAGCTTCATGACATTGGTCTTGGTAATGGTTTTTTGGGTATAATTCCAAAAGCACTGGCAACAAAAACAAAAGTAGACAGTGGGATGACAGCAAATGAAAAAGCTTCTACACAGCAAAGGAAATAATCCACAGAATGAAAAGACACCCATGTAATGGGAGAAAATATTTGCAAACCATATATTTGATAAGGGATTAATATCTAAGATATATAAGGAATTCCTACAACTTAATGGTTAAAAACCAAATAACCCAATTAAAAAGTGAGCAAAGGACTTTAACAGACATTTCTCTAAAGAAGACATATAAATGACCAACAGATATGTGAAAGATACTCAACATCACTAATTATCAGGGGAAATGAAAATCAAAACCACAATGATATCACCTCATACTTGTCAGGATGGATACTATCAAAAAAAACCAAAAAACAAAAAACAAATATGGCTGTCAATGTGAAGAATACTTGTATACTGTCAATGGGAATGTAAAATCATGCAGACACTGTGGAAAACAGTATAGAGGTTCCTCAAAAAATTAAAAATAGAACTGCTGTAAAATCCAGCAATCTCACTTCTTGGTATATGTCCAAAGTAATTGAAACCAGAATCTTGAAGAGCTGTCTGCACTCGCATGTTCACTGCAGCATTTTCACAATAGTTAAGATATGGAAACAACCTAAATATCTATCAACAGATGAATGGACAAAGAAAATGTGGTATATACATACAATGGAATATTATTCAGCCTTAAAGAAGAAGGAAATCCTGCCATTTGTGGTAACATGGATGGACATTATGGACTTTATGCTAAGTGAAATAAGCCAGTCACAGAAGGACAAATACTGCATGATTCCATTTGTATGAGGTATCCGAAATAGTCAGACTCATGGAAACAGAGAGTAGAATAGTAGGTATCAAGGGCTGGGAGGAGGGAAATGGGTAACTGCTGCTCAGTGGGTTTCAGTCATGCAAGATGTTAGGTTTTAGAGATCCTCTGTATAACAATATGCCTACAGTTAATAATACTGTATTGTGCACTTAAAATTTTGTTAAGAAGGCAGATCTCATTTTAATTGTTCTTACCACAATAAAGAAAAAAAAGGGGAAGCAGCCCCGTAGTGAGAAAGACCCCAAGGCTTGCAGTCAAGGCAACGCTGATTCAAAGCCCAATTTGCCACTTCAAGGCAATGTGACTTTGCCTTGCTGAGACCAAGTTCCCTATTCAGTAGGGTTAAGATCTGACTGAGTTGTTTGTAAAGGAGTAACTGCAATAACAAGCAAAGTCTCTATCAGTCTTAATAAATGGGAGTTTTCTACTGGTTTTCTTCCCTTTCTCTGAGACTCAGTTTCCTCATTTTCAAAATGGAGAAAATAATAACTACTTCCCAAGGTTATTGTGAGAATTAAAGAGAATATGGATTTATTCACGGTGATGGATAGTTACTAAAAATAAATAATTCCTTAAAAAATAAAATAAAATAACCACTCTTGTTTAACCAACCCTGCCCACTTCCTGCTTTACAGACAAATTGAGGCTTAGTAAGAGGTTGTGCAGTGGTAGCCTGGGCATAGACACACTGGCCAGGGCTTGTTTCATTATATTATTATTGACATTCAAATATTCTAGATAACCTGGTTTGAGGAGTTGGAGACTAAATTTTAAACCATTCGATGAACAGACTGGATATACTACTAGACTTACACAATGTCAAGAAATATTTTGAAATAGCTCATTGGACATCCAGATTTACCAGAAGAAAAAATTCAATGTGCTGTGATGATAAAACTTGATTTTAATTTAAGTAATGGCTTAAAGTGTGATTTTAAAAAGCTGCTTCATGTTGAACAAAACCATTTTCTTTAGTTATCTTGTTTTTCTTTGAGTACCGTTAGTGTTAGCTAATATAACAATTTTGTCTTAGTGAATTCTTTACTAGGTGTCTCTTTACCCTGAAAAGCCAAATAATACCCTCATTCTATACGACACCGATACCAAAGTCAGATAAAAAGGGTTTCATTGCAAGGCTAAGAAAGAGCTAATTTTCTAAAATTGGAACATTATCTGTCATGTGTTACTACTCTGTAATTATGACTATTATTCTCATTGGGAAAAAAGAGATATTTCAGAAGGGGAAAGATTTTTATAAGAGGCTTTTAATATAAATGGGCAATTATATTAAAATACTGACTTTCATACTTAGATACTATGTTGGAGATACATTATATTATATTTGATGTAAATTTAGTAAATGATATGCATGTGAAAACTTAAAATATATGATTACTACTTCCTTAAATTAAAGGCATGAATAGTCTGGCAAAATAGATTTTTGAGAAATGAATTCATGACTTTTATGCTTACAGAGGTTTTATTGTTCATAATGTATTGTTTTTTTCTTTTTTGGTGAAGCATGAATCACTTTCATTTGGCAATGATTCTGAATTTTTTGCAAGAATGATTGTGCTTTTTAAATCGTTTGTGAGGCTGAACAAAGAGTGGTGATAAACATAAAAATTAGAACCATGATTCATCTTTTTCTAGAAGAAGAAGACAGTAGTATAAATCATGAAGACTCAGTTTTGCTCTAAGTGCTATGTAGAAGGAGAGTTCTCAAGCAGATAGAAAGTTTAGACACGGAAGAAAATAATAATATTTAATCTTTACTGTGTTTATGAAGTTTATGTTGAATAGCTTTGAAGTACAAAATCTTCCCAGCATAATTTACCTCAATTGTCACTCCCATGAGAAAATCTAGGATTTGTAGGCCAGAAGCTTATACAATTTTGGAACCCTTTAAGAAATAATAGAAGATTAAGACAATACATAATGAGAATCAAAGGTGGTATTTACTTGGAATGAGAAGAGTAATTAAACAAATTATAATTAAAAACTGACAAATAACTACAAGTATAATTATATCCAGAAAAACATCATCATATTTTAAATTATAACTGTCTGACATGTCTTTACAGTACAATTTTGTTTACATTTGGCTGATTAGTTTTTGATTGCTTTTTCATGTGAACTGATTTTGTAATATTTTCTATGGAGAAGATATGAAGATAATTCAGTGTTTCCATTAACATGGTTGATTAAAATTTGTTTGATAGTTGGGATGCTTAAGTATGACCATACATAAATGTACTACTGTGTAGTACTAATTCCAAGACTGTGCCCTTCAAACATACATAGGACTACTGACAAATTCAATTTCACATAATTCCCAGAAAAAAATATGGTTCACCTACCGTTATACACTCAGCATTATTGAGTCTTTCCCAATAGGTGAGAGCTTCTGTTTTGATGAGGATGGTGAATGAATCCTCTACTTAAATTTTGCCCAGGGGGCTTCCCTGGTGGCACAGTGGTTGAGAGTCTGTCTGCCTGCCGATGCAGGGGACACGGGCTTGTGCCCCGGTCTGGGAAGATCCCACATGCCATGGAGCGGCTGGGCCCGTGAGCCATGGCCGCTGAGCCTGCGTGTCCGGAGCCTGTGCTCTGCAACGGGAGAGGCCACAACAGTGAGAGGCCCGAGTACCACAAAAAAAAAAAAAAAAAATTTTGCCCGTATGATGATTGGAAAAATTTTCTACAGACTAGCTTTCGGTTCTATACGATTCAAAACTTGTTTTTTTCTCTATTTCCCACATACTTCTGAGTGTTTGGTGCTGTATGAACAAGCATATCTTAATATGACCTCTAGACTAGGCTCTTATAGTTTGCCTCAGAGGGCGATACAAGTACTTCTGGAAGCCATTCCTAGAATGGGATAGCCAGGAATAAACTTACTATATAAAGAAACAATTGTGAGCCACATAAACATATCCCACTAAACCAAATTAAATGTTTCTCAACTCAACTTCCTCTTGGCTGGATGTGACAGAAGCCCATAGCCACTCCAGTGCCACCTGACATGAGGGAATTATGATGAAGTCCAAATGGAAAGATCCAATCGCCAAAACAATTGTGGCTAAAAAAAAAAAAACCCCAAAACAAAAAACGTCACTTTTGGCAAATTTTACAAAAACACATTGCTAGCATCTCTCCCAGGGCCTTGGAGGGGGTCCATGCATGTAAATGGCTCTACAGCTTAAGCTCCATTGCTTCACCAGAGAGCTTCCTGGCTCTCAGGTGTGGCGGTCATGTGCTAAGGGATGCGTGTGTGCCTGTGTGGAGAGACATGAACCATCAAGGGGAGCTCTCTCATTCTAAACTGTCTCCTTCACTGAAGACTCACTCTGAACCATGAACAATCACTTCCTTCTCTTCAACCTTGCCTTTTCCCTTGGCAGAGTCCTCTCTTTAAAATGCTCTGTCCCTTGTGAGGAGTGATACAACTGACAGTGGCAGAGTGAGAGAGCTGGATGGGGTTTTGCTGTGGCTGCTGCAGCATCATGCCAGCACTAGAGCTTTATGAACCATTATTGTCTTGTATATGTTAGCATAATCGTGTCATATGTGTCTGTGCATTTTTGTATGTAGCTGTCCCATTTTCTCAGAGGATGTCATTCATTAAGGGTAGGAACAGTGTCTGCCGCACCTTTATTATTCTGCGAGGAGGGATCACCTATTGATGAGCAGGGCTGCTGCCAGACAGAAGCTTGAGCGGGCACTAGTTGAACATTCGTTGATCCCTAATCACTCATGTCTTAGCTTATTTTTTCTTCTTTGGATCCATTCATCCTTCATGGCGCCTACTACCTTCATGTTTTTTTAAAAAAATTTATTTTTGACACAGGTGTAAAGGCCATCCTGTGGTGGATTTTCTTTCTTTCTTCTTTTTAAAAATTATTTATTTAATTTATTTATTTTTGGCTGCACTGGGTCTTCATTGCTGCATACGGGCTTTCTCTAGTAGCTTAAGTTGCGGCGAGTGAGGGCTACTCTTTGTTGTGGTGCATGGACTTCTCATTGCAGTGGCTTCTCTTGTTGCAGACCATGGGGCTCTAGGCACGTGAGCTTCAGTAGTTGTGGTATGTGGGCTCAGTAGTTGCAGCTCATGGGCTCTAGAGTGCAGGCTCAGTAGTTGTGGTGCACGGGCTTAGTTGCTCCACAGCTTGTGGGATCTTCCCAGACCAGGGCTCGAACCCGTGTCCCCTGCATTGGCAGATGGATTCTTAACCACTGCGCCACCAGGGAAACCCCTACCTTCATGTTCTTTTTAAAATAATGCATATACTTCTAAGCAGAAATCTTTTAAACTAAAGATTGAACAGAAACCCAACTGATAAAATAGATGCATGTAGAACAGCCTTGATCAAAGCAGGGGCTGGGGCATAAAGCACCGGCCACTTGGCCTCCTCTTTGCCTTGTGGTAGGTCTCTGAGTGAGCTCCCAGAAGCCCTTAGAGCTCCCACTGAACAAAATTTGAAAACCCTAGTATAGAATGATGATTCCTAAAGAATTGTAAATTCTGAGTTCTTATTGTGACTTGCGTTTCTAATAGTAGACAATAAGCAAATCACTAATTGCTCTGACCCTCAATTTTTGCATTTGTAAAAAGTTGATGATAATATATTGCCTTGCTCAGCCTACATCAAATTGAGGCTATGAGAATGAAAGAGGTCATAAATGTGAAAGCCCTTAGCCTTTCTAATAAAATCACCCTTTAGATTATTGAAATCACAAACAGTAACATCTTGCAAGAATTATCTGTGATACTCTATGTCCTTGATAATATACCAAGTCTCAGGTCAGCGGCCACCCACTCCCTGTTCATATTGACAAGGACACTGTGAGAATGAGTGTGACATTTTCCAACATGTAATGGGACAGAAAGCCCATATACAATGACCTGAAGGATGATGACTAAGCATAGCAAGAAAGAAATGAAAAGTCACAATGGGCTATGGGTTTTCCTGGCCTTGGCAGATTTCTCCTGGGGTTAACAAAATAAGAATGATACTGTTTATATAGTATGATGTGCATGTGATATGCAGAAATAATAAATATTTGGAAGCGACAGATTAATCTCAGTTTCACTTAGTGCCGAAGTGTATCTGACTTGTAGAATCCACACTGTAAAATGACAGGATATAAGAAGACTTAAAAGAAAGCAGAAGAAAATAGGACAGGGAAAAGTGAATACAAGGTATTTGGGCTATTTAACTTGAAGAAAAAACCCTGAAGAGTGATCTGATAATTGGTTTTTGGACACAAAGACATTTATTATATAGAGTACAGTTTGCGGCTAGATCTTCCCAAAGAATTCACAAGTTTGTTGGAGCTCACAGACCTTGGCCTTCAAGGAGAGTCATAGAAAATGGAAGAAGGAAGGCAGCCTATCAGGAACATTGGCTCCTCTGCCATCAAGTCCGTTTGGTACCTAAATCATTTCAGAGAAATGAAATCTCACTCATTCTTAAAGAAATAGAAGTGACCCTAGATGGAATTAAGGATGGAATGACATGGAGGAACTGGATCTGAAGCATGATCTTGAAGAAAAGCTGGTGATTGACACCAGGAAAATTCAGAGCCAGGAGGTGGGGAGAGGTAACTTCTTAGCAGCTCTTAAGTCTTCAGAGATGACAGAACCTGCTTCAGTTACCTGAAGAGATTGGCCTCTACACAAGATAGATAAGGACAAAAAAACCTCATAATAAGCAGCTTTCCTTAATTGACATGTGGGATGGCCCTGGCAGACAGAGAAGCTCAACCTACATCAAGATAAGCTTGGCTTGTGGTCAGGCTGAAGGGCTTGTCTTGAGTTGTTTCGAGTTATTAGGAGCAATTTCCACACCGAGAAGCACAGAAAGGGAGAAAAGATACACAAAGCACAAAATGTCCTCTGTGGGTTTATAGACTTTCCACATCATTAATGCACAGGATTCATCACATTTTGTAGAGTTAGTCCACATGAGACGAATGTGTGTTTATACTTCTGAAGGTCAGTGTCCCGTATACTGTTCACTCAAATCCCGTATACTGAGGGGCAGGTTGCAAATACATCCCCCAGGCAGGCCAGATCAATTGCACGTCTCTTAGGCCATAGACAGATTTCCTGGGTAGGATATTGCTGTCTGCCTTCATAAACCACTTGACATAGGCCTGACCACCTTCTAGGTTTCCAGACTTATTTGAGAACAGAACATGAGCTAAAGATTTAGCGGGGTAAGAAACAGATTTAGCAGGTATCATATTTTGTTGTATTTTCCATTCATTTTTCTTTTGGGAAAGATTTTAATTGTCATGTGGTCTAGTTAAAAAGAAATTTTACAGACCCCTCTAGTACATAAGACTGGAGAACATTTTTTATATCTACTTCCAACTATCAGACGAAAGTTTAAGCAGCTCTCATGCTTTTTATAGTGAATTGTTAGGGGTCTTTTAAAAACCACCAAGAGTTATGGTCACCCTGTCTTTACTTCTTTTATTCCTTACTGTACGTGATGATAAACCATTGCCTAGAGTGATCTAATGTGTACTTGTGTTTCAAGTCCACGTCTGTTAATTAATTGAGAAAACATTCTTCTTTACAGAGTGGAGTCAGTATACATCACAGGTTAGCCTCAGAAAGTGTTGTTTGGTTTCCTGGAATTTTGTTCTGCTCTAAATCAAGATTTCAATGTGAAAAGTTTAAATTTCCATGGGTGGCTTTGCATTAGTCAGAACTGAAATAGAGTCTGTTACTTATAAGAGGTTGTAGAGAGCAACTAATTCAAGACACCTGGGAGTTTTGCCCAACATAATCCAGCTGGTTAATGGAACAACTAGGACCATAACATGTTAAATTTTCTTTGCATGTAATACATCACGGTACCTTTGTCATGCCTATATCTGGATAATCCCAACATGGAACTAGACTCAGAGGAGTATAATTGGGATGCATTTGAGCCTATGAAACACTAGGTGGCATCTGTCTCTGTGCACTTGATGGGTAGACAGAGAGTGCTTCAGTTAGACTTGTGCACTGAGAGAGGAATGGACAATAATTTGCAATCTATGATCTTTGTTCTTTTGTAGAGTTGTGTGAGCTAAAATGGCACCTGTGGCTCAAACCTGTGTCAGTATAGCAAGTGCCATGTAGCAGGTTCTTGGTAGAAATACTCCTTGTAAGAACAGCAATGTCAAGTAGTATTTACCTAGCCTTCTCACCTTGGACATGAGATATCTAGAGGGTTTTAAAAAGTTATGACTTGGGCTTCCCTGGTGGCGCAGTGGTTGAGAGTCCGCCTGCCGATGCAGGGGACGCGGGTTCGTGCCCTGGTCTGGGAGGATCCCACATGCCGCGGAGTGGCTGAGCCCGTGAGCCATGGCTGCTGAGCCTGCGCGTACGGAGCCTGTGCTCCACAGGGGGAGAGGCCACAACAGTGAGAGACCCGCGTACCACAAAAAAAAAAAAAAAAATTTATGACTTTATGAAGATAATCAAAAGGATTGGCTGAGAAGTAATGAACCCGTTTAATGGAATGAGAATTATGTTGTTATACTGCATAAACTTTGAATGATAACAAGTGGAGGTGTGATATTAATTTCCAATGTCCCATTAATAGAAATTGGTAAAACTATGTAATCAGTGTAGGTAAGGGAATGGTTTCTCTTCTGAACTAGTCTGGTTTTCTTAAATTTTTAGGTTCTAGGGTTCACACTGTAGAAGGATTAATGCTCTTCTCTTCCATGTTTAAGCTGATGGTGTTTTGTTCTTGAGTCAGGAATCTCTGCTCCCCTGCAAAACCTCCTATAAAATCCCTGATGCTTGTTAAGTCTCCCTGGAAGTTCTTATTCTTCTGTCCTCAGCTCTGCAGCTATCTGTATCTTTACTCAAAGTACAAGGTTTAGCAGGATGGTTGCCTCTCTTATTCAGCAATTTTAATTTTGCCTCTTTTTGTGGAACTTATGTAACTTTCACATAAAAGCTGAAAACTGGCCCCCTATTGTACGGAAATGTAGATGTCAGGTTCTGCTATTAAAGGGAGCGAGCTGTAGACAGATCCTGGATAGTTGGTTATTACCAAAAAATGAGCTCACTGCTGACTCTAATGGATTCTTAGCCGTGCTTTGTTCCTGTGTTTTCTTCATCATCTTAATAACCGTCATGTGATGATATTACTTTAGACGATGAAAAGAGGACTTTTCAAAATTTTGACCAAAGTCAATGTCAGAATCTCTTGCTAATGACCCCATCATCTTTCTACAATCAGAAACAGCTCCGGTATTTTACTCTTTAATAGTTTCATCCTACTTGAGCACAACCACAGGAATCTCTCTTTGCCCCCAAGCTGGGAGCTAGGGAGGATTGTTTAGGTTGCCAATGTTGCTCATGGTAGGTGTGGTGGGAAGGCTGGTATCACGCTGATATTGGCGGAAGGTGCAATTTGACTCATTTAATATGTATGATGGTTTGCACCTGTATTAAGCATGGTATGTTTTAAAACTGAGACATGGAGCTGAAAAAACTCACAAATACAGTTATCAGATATCGAGGTAGGAAATTGTAACCTGCTAACAATGTGAATTTCCATTAGTGGGTATCCTGTACACCTTAAAAAGTAAATATTAAGTACCAGAATGCTGCAAATTTTACAGAGAGTTGTGAGAATAGATGAATAGCATCTATATAAGGAAAAATCTGAAAAAAGCCTTGACAAAACCCCAAGTGCCAAATGTGTTTACAATGCTCTGTAAGGGAAAGGAGAAGCATGAAAAAAACTTATAAAACAGAGAAGGGCAAACAAAGCCTTGCTAACATTCTTGCTGCCATTATCCTAGGGCTAATGGCTGTATATAAGACATGTACATTCACCTACCCACGACATCTGTGCAGAACATGGAACAGCGTATCCCTAAGTCTGTGACTGCTTGCCACGCTGCACTGGGGAAAATGAACTCCTGATATTTGGGAAGAAACAGATTTTGCTTTTCTTTGGCAAAGCAATGGTATGCTTGCCATCTAAGGTTCTTAGCTACTTTGTAGACAAACAAAAGGAGTCTATTGCTATGGGCTGCTTACAGAAGCAGAGAAATTGTTTTTGAAAAAAACATATTTGGTACATAATATGCTAAAGGGAAGGTTCTAACTGCAAGTTTGCAAACATTTAGGATGGCTTTTGACACTTATGCTAGAAGATGCAAAACCACTGGAGTTCTTAGGGTTTTTATTGTATATAAAGGAAGAAATGAACAGACTTCAATATCAGCCATTCAATGGAGAAAATCATACTATGCTGGGATAATCAAATAATCAGTGAAGGACTGTGCGGACCTTGAAAATACAATAAAACCTGAACCTAAGCTCTTGCTGGTTGTTTCTGATACAGTCCCTTATCCTTGAAAGCCGTACACTCTCTCTCTCCAGTTAATACATGAAGTTCGCTTCCTTTGTATGGCTGCACATCAGCCATTGCAGTGATCAGAGAGGAAATACTGGGTTTTTTAATTTTTTAAAAATTTTGTGACATGGGTGGGAGCTTAGGAACTATACTCAAAATTAAATGCTGGGGGCCCCGAAGGAAGTGCTTCTCTTGGCTCTGCTTTTGAAAATTGCAGTTGATCAGTGTGATGATGTTGCATTGCTAGTATGTTTTCTGGACTTTGCATGACATGTATTTCCTCAAAAAGATGAATGCCTTTAATAAAAATGAAAGAAGAACCGGCACAAGCAGAATATTAGCCAGAGTACATTATTAAGTGAGTTTTCAGAGTCTCCAGGGAGAAGAGGCATTTAATAATAATTTAACAAATATTTATTGAACACCTACTTTATTCCAGGCACTGTGCACACAGTGATGAATAAGACAAAAGGCCATGGCTTGATTGGAGCTTATATTCTAGTGGATGAAGATTGACAATAAATAAATAAATAAATAAGTAATTTAAAGGTTAAATGTTCTATTCCAGTTATCTATTACTGTTGTAAGAAAGGAAAAGTATTTTTCCCTCTAACCATACTGAGTTCTTGGCTGAGACCTCCATAACAAAAGACAGATTAACAAGAGAAAAGCAAATAATTTATTAACGTGTATCTCGCATATACTCGGGAAAGACCCAGGGAAATTGAGCGCCGGCCACCAGCTTAAATACTATATTCAGCTAAAGATAAAAGAGACCAGTTGGGGGAGAGGGGAGGCCAGTTATGGGAGGTTACCAGGAAAAGTACTGTAAATAAGGGTAAGGTTTGTTATACAGGTATAAGTGGACACCTTTCCACTGACAAGATTCTCTTGTGATTTAGAGTCATCCGTCTCTTCCTGGTACAGAGAAGGAGACTCTTACAAATGGAAATTTCCTTTATAAATGTAACTTTCCCTTAAAGAGCTTAACTTCTATCTTATTTTCAGAGCTTCTACACTGCTCTTTCTCAAAAATAATCAGCTCAAAATAATCTTTATGCCAAAGAGGCATATTCTGGGATGGCATATTCTGCCCTCCTTCACTCTATAATAAATCACCCAAAACTTAGTGCCTTAAAACAACTGTTTGTTTTGTTCTTGATTTCCAGGGTTAGGAATGGGGTGGGTTTTGGCTAGGCAGGCATCTCTGATCCACATGGCATCAACTGAGATAGCTGGGCACGGAGGGTTTACTTCCAGCACGACTTCTGTACTCACACGACTAGTGTTTTGGTGGTCTTGGCATCTTTCTCTCACCATGTGGGGTCTCATCCTCCAGGATGGGGCTTAGCATGAGTGACTCCATCTTGGGCCCAATCTGGTTACTTTAACAGATTTCTCACAAAATGGTTGTCTCATGGTAGTCATACTTTTACATTGTGTCTGGCTTCCAAAAAATCACGAAGTTAGAATAGTTAAGGGTGATCCTGGCAGTGGTACAAGGACATTTTTGATGTATTCGATTAGTCAAATCGATCTCAGTGCCCACCTAATCTCAAGAGGGGGTTGAGAAATAGATTCTGTCTCTTAGTAGATAAGTGGCAAAGTCACATTGCAGAAGAGCAGGTCCGTCCATCTTTGGAAAATACAGTGAGCTGTATGCTTGAAGGAGATGAAACATAGGAGGGTGTGGGTGGGAAGAAAGATGGAAACTTTTTTAGTTAAAGCAGTAGCCATGAGAAGGAGTAGGAGAAGAGAATTCCAGTCAGAGTGCAGTCAGTTCTAGTTTGAGTAAGCCTGAATAGAAATGGTCAGTTTACAGTCACATAATGCTCCATCAACAATATTGATGCTGGATGGAAGTTGGCAAGCTAAAAGACAGAAATTAAGCTAGTCTTATTTGCCCACCTTCTCTGGACATTTGCTTCATTCGGTTCATCCTTAGTCATTTGTATTCTTCTTTTCTGCCTAGTTATTTGCCAGAGGGGATAAATTTCAATGCTGACTGTTTAGATATGGTTGTGGTGCAAGGTTCCTAAATCTAACACAAACAAATGCAGATGTATCAAAATGGATCTTGCCTGTAAATTCCCATGTTCCAAGTAAACAGAGCAGGGCTGTAGGTGGCAGCACTGTGAGATGGAGCAGAGAACTCTTCAAGGCATTTTATGATTATGTCCATCACAGTCAAGGAGTTTTGTGTCTGTTAATGTTTTTGCAAAATCATCATGGATTATTGACCACAGCTTCTTAAAGTCTTCCCAGGAAGTCATGTACACCATTGGCAGATTATGAGGTTATGTTAAGTAATTCTCAGCAGTTAGAGAATCCTTTTGATTTTCCAGCACCGAATCTCTTCTAAATCAACAGTCCTTGTTCTACATAATGCCTTCAAGTAAACAGGCCCCAGTGTGTTGTTCAATATCTGTTGTATCAATGGCTCTCATTTTTGTCTTCCTTTGGTGCATAAGAATTTCTGGTGGGCTTTTGAAGTCTACCTTCTGATTCAAGTGTGGAGGGAGGCCTAGGCACCTGTATCTTTAGAACACTCCAGATAATTGAGGCAAGTGCTTAAAGGATATACTGCTTTGAATTAATGGCTCTATGATTATTGGTGGCCACAGCATTTAAAAAAAATTTTTTTAGGCCATATCATAATATGAAATCTATGGTATGCTCAATGTATTCAAAGAATATCATTGCATTTGACTTTGATATAATCCTGACTAGAATGAGTATTATCTCACCTTCATTTCTGAAGGACAAGCTTTGATGTGTGAAGTATTCTTGGTTCACAGGGTTTTGTGAAGTTTTTTTCCTTTTATCACTTTAAATATATCATCCCCCACTTTTTGGCCTGAAAGGTTTCTGCTGAGAAATCCACTGATAGCCTTATGAAGGCTTCCCTGTATGAGAGATTTTTTTTTTCTCTTGCTGCTTTTAGAATTCTTCCTTTGTCTTTGGTTTTAGACAGTTTTATTATAATGTGTCTTGGAGAAGATTGTTTTGGATTGAAATTTTGGGGTGATCTATTAACTCCATGAACTTTGATGTCCAGATTTCTACCCTGATTTGGGAAGTTCTTAGCTATTATTTCTTTAAATAAGCTTTCTTCCTCCTCCTCCTTCTTTTCTCCTTGCAGCACACCAATAATTTGCAGATTTTTTTTTTTACTAGTATACCATGGTTCATGTAGGCTTTCTTTACTCTTCTTCATTCTTTTTCTTTGTTCTCCTCTGACTGGATAATTTCAAAGTATTCCTGTCTTCTACTTCACAGATTCTTTCTTATGTTTGATCTATTCTGCTGTTGACACTCTCTATTGCATTTAAAATTTTTCATTCATTGTATTCTTCAACTCCAGAATTTGTTTGCTTCTTTTTTATGGTTTTTATCTTTGCTAAACTTCTCATTTTGTTCATGTATTGTTTTCCAGATTTCATTGAATTGTCTTTCTGTGTTTTCTTGTAGCTCATTGAGCTTTGTTCAAACAGCTATTTTGAACTCTTTATCAGGTAAATTACAGATTTTCATGTCGTTGGGATTGGTTACTGTGAAACAGTGTGTTCTTTTGGTGGTGGCCTGTTTCCTTGATTTTTCATGTTCCTTGAAGTCTTGTGTTGCTGTCTTCACATTTGAAGTAGTAGTCATCTCCTTCAGTTTCACTGCCTGACTTTGGGAGAGAAATACCTTCTATCAGCCCTTCTAGGGATTCTGAGGCTTTCTCAGACCCTCTCTATGGATATCCCTGCACTGCACTTCTTGCTCTCTCCTATGGAAGAATTCCTAAACTTGTCTGCTTTCTTCTGATCATGCAAAGCCAGGCTGAGTGTTGACGTCTTCTCATTTCCTTTTCCTAGGGTGGTGCTGAATGCTCAAATCTGTGGTCTCTCCGGGACCCACAGATTTGGACCAGCTTTCTGTGCGTGCTCACTAGCTATCTGTAAAAGCTCACACTAACTGCCATTGGGAGAACACACAGGGAGCCAGCTGTGAGGTGGGGGTGTGTGTGGGTGAGGGCATGGAGTGCTGGGGTTGCTTGTGGGCCAGCTGGGGGGGATCTACAGGTGAGGAGTCCCCAGTGGCTTGTGGGCAGGCCTCTTGATGGAGTCCAAAACACCATTAGGAGGATCTGTTCTGAGCCCTGGCTGCTGTTCTCCCAGCTGCTCAACCCCCCCAGCCCAGTCAAGCAGCTCCCAACTCACTACTCTGGATGAGGTGAGAGAGACATGGGGATCTTTGGCAGCCTCCCGCACAGCTGGGGAAGCTGGATGCTCACTCACACATCTGACTTTCTCTGGTGGGAAAAATCATGGGCTGAGAAGGGCTCTCTTGTACTGGGCTGTGCTGCCTTGGGGGAGGGGTGATGTGGTAAAGGTAAGCTCTTCCTCTTGCTCTCTTCCAGGGGTCCATTCTTGGAGTTTTTTGCTCCTACTTTCCCCCTAGGTTTCTGGACTTCTACAAAGGCTCGCTTGTCTGGTGGTGATTGTCTAAGTTATTATTCTCCAGGGGCCCCCAGGCCATGGCGGGGAGGGGCTGGAGGTAGCTTACAGGCACTTCGGGTCCATAGGGTCTGTTTGCTTATTACCTGATGCACAGATGGGCAAGATTCCTGGGGCCTTGATGTATGGTGCTGATGATAGAACCAAAGCCAAATGGGTTGTAGCCAAGTCCTTAGGGGTATGGAGCCATTTCTGGGTCTATAGCCAGGACCCTGGTCAGCAAATCAGCCTCCTGGGTACAGCCTGTTTTCTCAAAATGGCTTTCCTCTTTCTTGGACTGCACGAGGGTTTCATAATATCCTACCGGGATCCCACAGCTCCCACAAGTCACTTTTATTGTTGTTGAGGGGGATATAATCAAGGGATGTCTTATAGGCCAGCCTCTCAGACTTGGATTTTTTGTGAGTTGTTCACAGTCTGGTTGAGGGGAGGGGAGAAACTGAAACCAAAGCTCAGTACAGTTGGTGTGAGAAATGTTAGATGAATGCAGACTTGGGTACCAAGGGAGCCAAGGAGAAGGGGATACTCTCACAGTAAATCATGCAACCAGCCTTGTCCATGGCTGCTCTTTGCTTGACTTCTAGGCCAGTTTAAAACTCAGCTTAAATGGTTTCAAATGCCTCATGAAATTTTCTTAGCAATGTCAGTCTCATATCTGTGCAAATAAGTACTAGAAATTCTTATTGCTTGCAAAATTACATTTCTCATAAATGGTTGATGGTTTGCAATTACATTACTTGGTATAGATAACTTTATAAGAGATAAATAATTGTGGGAGAGGTAATATTTTAAGCTGTATGAACTCCTTAACCTTAAATGTACATATACTTTTTGGAAAGTAGGTTCAGATGGTAGAAAGGAAAGAAAGAGTCTGAAACCATTGGATACCTTATTAAGCAGGTGAGTGGAAGGTTGTACAATAAAATATGAATAAAGATAACCAAAGTAAAGGAGAAATATATAGAAAACTGTCCTAACTTACTTCACAACTTTTGCTGAAAGATCTCCCTCATACTACATGTAAACGCTGGTAAGCATTACAGCTTTAAGTTAGTGGTGACGTGGCCACAGAGAGGCTTGGGGCTTCAGTCAAAGTAAACCACGTGGACAACTCATTGTCCCTTTGTGCTGTCAAGAGCTATGACACTTCTTCATTGTGACCTGAGACCAGTCTTCTGACCTTGTCTCCTCCTAAAGCAGTTGCTTTCCCATTGATTCTCTGGCTTCATTCCCTCTCAGTCTGGTATCTAAGCACATGGACAGCTTTCTGACTGAATCCAGGCTTCTTTCTTGTGTTTTCTCTCAGAACATCCTCTGGTTGATACACCTGAGTCCTGAAAAACTAGCAGTGATTCCAGGACCCCAGAGGTGAAGCACATTCAGAATTCTGCTTCTTGGGAATCATGATAATAAGTAATCATACAACTAAGGTCCTAACTTACAATTCCTTTGAGAGAGAGTCAGTGTTTCTCAAAGGGTGGTTCATGGACCACCTGCATCAGACATCATCTGTTGGGGTTTATTGAAACTGTAGATTCCTGATCCTATTCCAGAACAAACATCTAAGGGTGGACCCTGGGAATTGTTAGGTTTGCTGAAGTTTGAGGATCCTGGGAAAGCTACTACAGTACAATTCTATAGGACAGAAGCATTTGAAAAAGATTGACTAACGTTTAAAAGAATCCCCCCTCAGAAAAACAGGACCCTCAAAAGTCACAAGGGGTGGGCAACAAACAGAGAAGCCTGAAGAGAACTGCAAGGGTCTGTTGAAGCAAAGCATGAGGACTGCATCCAGTGGGCACCCACCGGGGCTCGGGGAGACTTCAGGAGACAGCAGAACAAAGTGGGGATCACACATCACAGCTGCCGTCCCAACAAGGGACAGTGTGCACACACACACTGGGTGGAAGTGGCTGCTGATTCCACATCAGGGTTGATTTTCCACTCCATTCCATGCGTATTTTACTGAGCACTTAGAGTATATTTATCATTGAACTAACTACTATTGAGGTGCACAGAAAAGGACCAGGGCTTTGCCCTTGAAGAACTTGTGATTTAATTGGGGAGCTACTTGGAGAAGAGTCCAAGGAGGGCAAGCAGTCAAATGCTAGGATAGCATCAAATTCTGTGGCGTAAGCAGCGAAGGGAGAAAGTACGTATGATCGTCGTGTTTTCACGAGTAGTGATTACTGCTCTGATTGTCACTGTGGGCTCTGAGAGTTAGAAAAGGTGACACCTGTCTTTCATGTCAGGATCAGTGTCAGAAGCATCATCTTTTACACAGTTCCACTGCGTTTTCTCCTGCAGGCCTGTGGATATGGAGACTTCCAGGGACACTGGCAGTGATGGGGTGGCCTCGTGAAGCTTCCTTTGTCTAGTGCTTTCTTTGCATTGTTGAAGGGCAAGAGAAGTCTTGTGCAGCCTGCCATAATGAATTACAATTCCCCTTGGACTCCACTCAAATTAAATTCCTACTCCGTTAATTAATTTGTTGCATCCTTGTTCTACCTCTTGCCATTGTTTTTGTCCGTATGGTGCTGGGTTATAGCATCGAATGATCGGCGATAGGAGCACCTGGCACATGGTGAGAGCTCCATGAATACTTGTTATTACCACTCTTGTTGTTCTTATCATTTCCTCCTCCCAATGTGCGAAGTTATATAAGAACACAAAGTCATGTTTCTTCTCCTGGAATCCTAGGGTTGACGAGACATTTCAAAGGTTATGTAGTTTAATTTCATTAATTTGATATTAGAATCCTCTCTACGATATTCCTGACAAATATCCAACCAGGTGGCTCCATCTGTCCTTCTGTTCTTTCCACCATATCTCTATCTACTGGGTTGGCTCAGAACACGGCTACAGAACATGAGCAAGGTCCCAGGGAGGGCTTTTTCCTCCAGAATCTTCCATACCACGGAGGGCCCAGCATCTTATTTTATTCTCAGTTGCAAAGCTGCCCGCGGCTGTCTCGTGGCTCCATCTCTTCCTTAGCAGAAGCTGGGATCTAGCACTCGAACCTGAACTTGATTTTGCCAGATCTGAAGCAAACTCCTATGTCCCTGTACATTTTTCTTTCTTCAGTAGAACTAGGAACAGGCCTTCAGTGCATTCTCCAAACATACTTTTTCTGCCTCATGCTTTCAGATATACCCCATCTGCACTTTGTGTTTGTGTGTGCGTGTGTGTGTGTGTGTGTGTGTGTGTGTGTGTGTGTGTTGAGGGGAATTTGTAGAAGCAGAAACCGAGGTTCACAGGTTCAGAGCAGTTGTCTTGGGGTCAGAACATCTAGATTCAACTCTCAAGTCAGACTTGCTGCTGGCCTCGGGCTGCTCACTTAGTATGCCTGAGCCTCAATATTCTCATCTCTAAAGTGGAGACAATGATAATTATTATGCAGTTTCTGCAGCAATGAAACGAGATGGTGTGTGTTGAAGTGATTAGTGCAGCACTTGCCTCTCATAAGGAGCTCATTTTAATCCCTCATGAACTAAGGCTTTCCTGGGCTTGGCTGAGGTTGCGAAGCAGGAGAGAGTCAACAGTCAGGATCACTGGCAAGAGAAATGCCTCCAGCTGCTTCCACAAGGGTGTGGGGAGATGGATATTAACTCATAATTAGCCCCTAATATCTCATTGTCTCAAGCAATGCGGGAGGGGAGGGCTCAGACCAGACTTTAGAGATGATGGTGTTCATTTCCTTTATCTCAGTCATGTGCACAATCTCACTTGGATGACAAAGACCTGCCTGCCAGCCTTATTGTCCTTCTACAGCATGGCGCTGCCTCTCCTTTAACCTGGCTGCTCTGAGGTATTTTTCTTGAGCTTATCTGCTGCCTTAAGTGTACAGTCTTGTTGGATGTGACAGATAAACACAATGACAAAACAAAGCCACTTTGTTTCATATGTAGGCCTAGATCCTTTCCCAGCACAGAACGGGGGATTTCGGGGTGGGGAGAATGAGCCCGCAGGCTGTATTTGCTGCCCGCTTCCCCCTCCTCACATCCCCAGTGCAAAGCTGCCAGTATCCATCACGTCACATCGCTCCCTTTCTCAACTCCTCAGCCCCCAGGGCCAGGGTGAGGATTTGCATTAATGTCAGAGGAGGCCAGGTTCAATGTGAATTCTTGCATGTCATGCTACTAATGACCTGCAGCTTGACTCAGAGAGTTTCCCCAGTATATTTCTCTTGTTCCTCTGTAAAGAGAATTCCACCTGTTTATCAGCTCCATCTTGAACGTACTGCAGACAGAGAATCCTTGTTTTTCTAAAGGGGGCAAAGTTTGAAATATTGACATTAGTCAAGAGGAGAGCAGATGATAGGTCAAGACACCCTTTTAGCACGTGGGTGCTTTGCATTGGACAGTGGGGAAAAGCAATGATAGAGTTCAGATGTATTACGAAAGGTAATACTTGGGAAGGTTTTGTGTCCAAGAGTGAGACCTCAGCAAAATTTCCTTTATGACGAAAGAAAGAAATGAGCCCTTCCACTTATCTGACAGAATGATGGGGCAGAATATGCTGTGCCCGGGGCAGCCTGGGCCAAGGGAAATGAATGAACTTGGGACTGAGACAGATGGTTTTAAATCTTGACTCTGCCACTTTGTGACCTTGGCTAAGTTACTTCATGCCTCTAAACCTCAGAAACATCACGTGTAAAATTGAGTGTTAGGGGCATCACGTAGGGATTTGAGACTAAATAAATATATAACATCACTTTTCACAGTGCCTGGCTTATATCTGCCATTGCTCTCTCCCCTTCCCATCCCTTGACTTATCTTGTTTTGCCTTATCTTCGCCTGTCTTGCCTTTTCAAGTCATAGAAGTTTTCTTGGTGGCGAAGACAGTCTTACACACTTGCAGAAAAAGCAGCTACTTTCATCAAGCCATTTGAAAATTGCTGAGAGGCTTATCTACTCAAAACTATACCTTCAGCATCCCCCCTCCCCCATCACTTTCCCAGCTTCATCACAATATCTAAATTCTTCTATGAGTCACTTTTGGGGGGGTGGTCAAGACACAGGAGGTTTCTGTTACATGAATATTACCTGATTTTAAACACTAAAGGAAGTCTGACAACTAAGCATGGGTTAACCAATTTCAAGGGGAGGGAGAGAAATGAGTCATGTGAAAAATTTGTTTAATGGAGGAGAGAAGGTGAGGGAAGAAGCAGAGAGTTAGAGCTGCCTGGGAAGAGAGGCCTTGGAAGTACCAATAGAGTCTCATGAACCCCCATGGGCTGGGCAGTGGTGGTAGGTGGCATGAAGTAATGAGTAAGGTGGACCAAGGGCAGAGAACAACGAGTCAGTAGCACATTGACTTGGTGCCTACCGTATATGAGTTTGTGTCTTATCTTTTATGTGCTTTTATTCCTACATTTACGTCTTGGCTACCAAAAATGTAAATAGAGATAAAGAGGCTGAAGCTTTTTTTTTTTTAGCATCAAAGGTTAACTGTTTGGTAAATGATTACTTGGTATCACTTAATGGTACCATAGTGTCCAATGCAGCCCATTTGAATGAACACTATTTCCCCAGGAGAACTTTATTCACTCTGGCTTGATGGTGCTAGGAAATAATTTTAGCTTCTAGGCAATATATACTCCTTTCCCTCCCCACTCCACCTCGTTTATTGCCGTAAATCCCAATACAAGGATTTAAGCACAGAACCCAGGGCTATTTTATCTTGCTCACCATTAGTATTTATACACACAAATACACACCTCTTATCAAACGTACCAAAAGTAAAAGATGACAGTGAATAGCAACATATTAATGTATTTACATATAATGTTGGCATACTCTGAAAACACAGAGTTTGGGTTGTTAATTGTGATTGGTCTAAGAAACATTAATATGGTTCCATACAGCTTCTTGTTAATGTCTGAAAGTATTTCAGCATCTCATTTTCATTGGGAAAAGAGAGATGTAACAATTCAGGGTCTGATGGTCAAATGATTCTGCTGCTACCCAGATACTGTCATTAATGCACCATGATTATGCTGATGGATCTTACCAATTTTGTCAGTTGCTTCTGTGTCATTATTCCTTCAGCTGGTTAGTTTCTGGCTTTCATATCAGCCTCCCCACCCTCCACCAACTCCCCCCCAAAGCCAGTTAACGGTGCTCACATTTCTGTTGCTAATCTTTGGTTTATTAGATCTTTTCCTATAATTACATTTCAGGGTTTCTACTGAGCTGCAGGAATAGTTGGTGTGTGTCAGGTATTATTATAAGATTTGAAGATGGTAATCCTGAGCTTTACAAGGTAAGACAAATGTGGTATCAGGGAAAAATAGAATGTTGATGGTGAGGCTTAGTAAGAAACAGTTGTTTTCCTTCCAGCCTTGGTTGTTAAATTAAATTATGACTTTGAGGACCAGGGGCTCTAAATTCTTCCTTCCTGCCTTGAAAGCGTATTCAGCTAGGATTTTATGCTGGGTCCTTTCCCTTACTCTGTCAATGGCTGGCACCCTGATGAAGATTGCTGTCAGCTTAAGATAAGTCATACTTCAAACATATTTTTTTTTTCAGATTGGACAGCCAAAATTAGTGCAAGGAATGTCAGTCAGTTGCCAGATCTGTCAATATAAAGTTTAGATCACAGTTAACTGGTGCCAGTTTAGTTAACTACCCGACAAAAAGGGCTCATAATATGCCAGGAAGAATGATTTCATTCTTAAAATGATAAATGCTCAAAGCCAGCAGGGATGCTGAAGCCGACACTGGCCCTTTTAAAAAGGACTTGATAACATTATGGAAAAATGGAAGGAAGGAAATCTTGACCTGGAAATAGATGGAGGTTGAAAAATTCTACCTTTATTTTACACAACTCATCTACTAGTATAAAAAACCCTAGAGCAACCTACGTTTGAAGCCATGCAGAGATTTGTCATGTGATAAAATAGTCTCTTGGTTAGTTCAAGCTGCTTCTAAAGGTTTTGTTGATATTCCAAGTTTCAAAAGGACAGAACGCAGGCTCAAGATGGTTTAGGAGTAGCTGTGTTTTGTTGTATTTGTTAGAGTAAGCTCCTCTGTGTTAAAAAATAAAAGCAAAAAAAAACCACAACAGTGGTTCATACATAGTTTATCTCCCAGTCTTTCGTGAATGCAAGGCAGATATTTCTAGTCAGTCTGTGACTTTCGTCCATATAACAGTTCAGGGGTTCATGCTCTTTTCATCTTGCAGATGTACCATTTTCCAGTCTAGACTCTTGTGTTTCAAACTTGAATGCGTACATGTATCACCCAGGGAGCTTGTTAAATGCAGATTCTGTTTCAGGAGGCCTGGGATGGCACCTAAAATTTTGCATTCTAACAAGTGCCAAGTGATGCCAATGCTGCTGATTCGTGGACCAGACTCTGAGAAGCAAGGATCTATAGGGCTTCATCATCAAGTGCATCTAGCCGGTAAAAGGGAAAAGAGCATGAAGCACATGGGGGGTTTCTGTGGGGCAGGCTTGCAAGTGACATATATCACATCTGCTCACAGTTTTTGACCAGAACTCAGAAAATGGTTGCACCCAACTCTTGGGAGGCTGGGAAATGTAGGTTAGCTGTATGTTCAGAGGAAGATGAAACACATCTTTGTGAGCTTCCAGACATCTTTGCTACATTAGGTGATTTCAGATGCTAGAGCTCATTTATTTTTATAATCTTATTATAATCATCCTGTACAACAATTCCTCCTAGATTTTCCCTTTCCCTGTGCTTTTTTAACATTAAAAAAATGTCGACAGTTTGCTGTCCTTCTCTGGGAATGATAATAGCTGGGCACTTGTAAATAACTCATCTTTGAGGAAGCCCAAAGTTTCTTTTGAGCCTGGTTTCATTAATCTTGTGGGTTTCACCAGTCCCACCTCTGGAATGCTTAGGTGTGCAGAACACATGTGGCCTCTGTGTGGCAGTCAGGGTAGTGGCTCTGCAGGGTGTTGTGTCGCCACCTTCAACCTCCCCCTGGAGTCCTCTGTGGTTTCTTCTGACGGCAATGCCCGTGGCTCTTGTGCTTCTCTGTTCTTATTGCAGGATTTGCATTATCCCTTAACCCAATAGAATTTTCTCCTAGTTCTATGCTATGTTTGTATTCATACGGTGCATTTGTCCTTAAAGGATTCAATATCCATTTAGACCACGTAATTCATTTTAAATAGCTTGGTGAAAAGTAGCTGAACTCAGGCTCCAAGACAATTTCAAACAAATGCATATGTTATTGGAGCTGGTCTTCAAGCAGATACAGAGGGAAATGTCTGGGGGTCTGTGAGTGAGGCACTTGTTTGATTTCATACTGTGGTCATCAGGGCATAATTCATAATTATGGTGCCTATAAGTAGGAAGACTTATTCCTACTATTTTTTGCCAAACTGGAGGGGAAAATAACCCAAAGCTTTTTATAGGGTTTGCAGTCATATCTTTCCAACTTGATGTGGTCTGCCTGCTAAATAAGGTTATAGCAGTTGGTCGTTTTTCAAACCTAATATATATGTTTAGGTTATAGAGGCTGCCTCGGTAAAATGAATTTTTCTGCTGTTATTCATGTTTTCTTGCCTATACACCTAGATGAAATCACTTGGTCAGCCACCAAGAAACCAATAACAAAGAAAGTTTAATTTTTCATTAATAAACTAGCAGTTCCTTCTCTGTTCCCAAAGGACACATTCTATTTTTGTACAGCTGTGACCTTAGAATATGTGTTAAAAAGCTGGGGTAGAAATTTCATTTGATTGCTCATGAGAGGTACAAAGCCTTCTACCTCAGGGTTCCCAACCCCAACCTGCCCAATGTCTAAGCTTCTGCAATTCCGTATGTCAGTTTCTTTCTTTAATGGTGCCTTTTCTCACATATTTGGGAAAAGGAGAGTTAATTTCAGTTTACCTCTTGAGTCATCTGCTGTATCTGCTTCTTCAAGGCCAGTTTTACCTAGCTGGTTCCAGTTCCACTGTTGTCCTCCATTTGCATTGCTCTTGATCACTGTCTTGGACTCTTGGACTACAGTCCTCTCAGCCAGTCCCTCCCTCTGCATAAGCATCAGCAGAAGGGTGATCCAAGCCAGACCATAGTTCCTTTTCCCGTCCTGTTCCTTAGTTTTTCACCCTCCCAAATGCATGCTGTATAGGTATATACAACCTGATTAACACGTTGGGAAAACTAAAAGGAACTACATCATAGGAAGAGAAAATTTTTAATTATGTGCCTCAAATGAGAGTGTCTATCATCGAAGGGAAAACCATACAGGCATTTAAATGCTTTCTGCGTGTTGGCTCAAGCAAACGCCCCAGTTCCTATCTTGCTCCATGATTGTATGTCCACCTTCTTATAAGGAAGAATGCCTCCTTCTTAAAAACTCTACAGGATGTATCTTTGCTTACTGTTAGGCTCAGTGTTGCCCTAGATCCTTCTCTTTTCCTCATCTGGTAGCAGGACCCAGTAGTTCCCAGCAGTCCACATCCCTAACCTTTGAGATTTCAAGTCTTCAGTAACATCCAGTTATTAGGATCTGAGCAGGCTTGGCAGGAAAGTCTAAGATGAGCCTTGGCAATCTTGGTTCAGTAGAAACATCAAGTGGATTTAGAAGCTCCCAGTCTGGTTCCCTTCTAATATCTATGCAGGAGGGAAATGACAGTAAGAATTCTTCTTGGTCATCCAGTCAGCAACTATTGAATAAAATGAATCCGCATAAAATTACTGACTCCTCAAACAAATATTAATTCTCAAAAACAGTAGTGTTTGGGTCCGTGGTAAGCAGAAAAGTATTCCATGAAGCAAAACCTAATCTGCACAGATTCCTGAATTATGCCTGTCAGATTCAGGAGTGATTTCTCCCTGACCCTGGATTTTTTCATCCTCCAGGTCCAGGTTAGGCCCTTAAATCTCCTCCTTAAGAAATGTACGAGAAACCGAGTCCATTACATTGAAGGCTACACAAATACCCAGACAAAGGTTTGAAATGACCACTTTTTGGGATATTAAGATTGATCACGTTCCTCGTGAGGACATCCCCACCTGACTCACCTTGCTTTAGGTTTAAGGGAAGCATCATTCAGGTTGGAGTGGGGCAGTAGGGAGGCAGTACTACCTTTTTCAGTGGCTTTGATTTACTCTTCTGGCATAGGGAAACAGCCATTGTTTGCTTGTGGAGTATTTGTAGATAGGTATTTGAAACATAAATATCAGCATAATTTTCACTCTGATGGCATGAATACATTTCTTAAAAAGTTCGAGGTGTTATTTAAAATCAGTATACTTAGGGAGACACTTCCTTCCTACCTTTCTGTTTGGTCTTCTCAATCAAGGCTAGAGGATATTAGCACCATCCAAGTTCCTAAACCAGGATATATATATATATACATATACATATATGTATATATATATTCAATATATGTATATTCAATATATTGGAGTGGGTCATTATCTGGTCTAATAGCAACTTAGTTGTAAGAGTCATCAGTTTTGTGGGCCTACACTAAAAATAGTACAATTCTACTAGTGTTGAGTTTCTTAAACATTATATGTGTCTTTGAAGTAAGAGACAGGAAGGAAAACTTGAACTTCAAGAATAAAGTCTGACTTTTAGAAGTAAACTCTGAAATTATCTAGAAACCACAAATGAAACTGAGAGCCAGAAAAATTAGATTAATCTCCAAAATATATAAACAGCTCATGCAGCTCAATATTAAAGAAACAAACAGCCCAATCCAAAAATGGGCAGAAGACCTAAATAGACATTTCTCCGAAGAAGATATACAGATGGCCAAGAAGCACATGAAAAGCTGCTCAACATGACTAATTATTAGAGAAATGCACATCAAAACTACAATGAGGTATCACCTCACACCAGTTAGAATGGGCATCCTCATGAAATCTACAAAGAACAAATGCTGGAGAGGGTGTGGAGAAAAGGGAATCCTCTTACACTGTTGGTGGGAATGTAAATTGATATAGCCACTATGGAGAACAGTATGGAGGTTCCTTAAGGAACTAAAAATAGAATTACCATATGATCCAGCAATCCCACTACTGGGCATATACCCAGAGAAAACCATAATTCAAAAAGACACACGCACCCCCATGTTCATTGCAGCACTGTTTACAATAGCCAGGTCACGGAAGCAACCTAAATGCCCATCGACAGAGGAATGGATAAAGAAGATGTGGTACATATATACAATGGAATATTACTCAGCCATAGAAAGGAACTAAATTGGGTCATTTGTAGAGACGTGGATGGATCTAGAGACTGTCATATAGAGTGAAGTAAGTCAGAAAGAGAAAAACAAATATTGCATATTAACGCATATATGTGGAACCTAGAAAATGGTACAGATGAACCGGTTTTCAGGGCAGAAATTGAGACACAGATGTAGAGAACAAATGTATGGACACCAAGCGGGGAAAGAGGCTGGGGGGAGGGGGTGGTGGTGTGATGAATTGGGTGATCGGGATTGACATGTATACACTGATGTGTATAAAATGGATGACTAATAAGAACCTGCTGTATAAAAAATAAATAAAATTCAAAAAATATATAGACATAAACTATGAAATTATCTAGAAACCACAAATGAAACTGAGGGCCAGAAAGATAGATTAAGGGACTTTACTGCACATGATTTAAAAACAGTTATGGTGGGAAAAGAACAGCAAGTGAGCAACAATCTTTTTGCATTGCCAGATCCTGAATCAGTCAGTTTAGGAGAGATTAAGGGAAACAAACAAACAAACAAAACAGTGGTAGCAGAAATTCACTAGCTGAAATCTTATCCAGATTTGAATGCTGCTAAGTGATGTGGACAAAACAGAACCATGTCCCAAACCATCTGAATAACAGAGGTGCTTCAGGAGCGATCTTAGGGGATGAGGAGATAGAGCATTTCGCACTGGGGCCCACTTTAATTAACACATCTGGACTTTTAATTGCTTTAATTATCGGGGTTCTAAGACTTCACTTACACAGGCTTTTACTGTTTTAAAAAATGCTCAAAAATTTTAAAAATTTAATATATTTCCGTTTATGGACTGCAGACAATTTATTTGACTTGCAAACTATGAATATCTTTTTTATGCTTATTAATATGATTCCTGTTCTTGTAGTTATTCTTGTTTTGTTCAACAGTACCCTAAATAATTAGGCTTGTTGACTTCAGAAGATGATACAGTATATTTTTCTATAAATATAAGTTATATTGCCGGGCATTTAGGCAAAATTCAAAACTCCTAATTAATTACCTCTTGATTCTAACAAAAATCTATTGAAATGTTTAAGACTGAATGGTTTACTTCTCAATAAATACATGTATAATTTAATCTTTTCAGATTTTCTTTAGGTTCTAGACAACAGGTTTTTTCTTTTCTGTCTTTTAAAATAAGCTCTTATTAATAAAGGATGGGGGATACTTTGTGGACATGAGGCAAAATCTAGACATTGTGAATTGATTATGAATGCAAAATCTATAATGTTTGAAAAATGGTCATTGAACCCAATATTCTTGGAATTCCCTATAGTTGACAAAGGATCTGTTTGGATCCTTCAATATGGTTCCCTGTGGCTCAGCAATTATGAGTGATTTTTCTGTCATCATCCGTAGAAGATAGAGCCCTTTAAGAGGGCTGGAAACCAGAGGCAGGAGAGAGTGTGGGAATTCAAGTTCATGAAACCTGAGATTTCAGTTTAATTTTTAGGTCTCATGTTCTCATAATCATGCTTCTGGACTAGAAAAGACTACAAAGAAGAGTAAGGGAAGAAAAGGAGAAGAAGACATTACTCAGTTGTTTTCATTGTGTCTATGAAGGCAGAACATCTGCTTTTTATCTGTAAATCACTTACTAATAAAGGAAGAGTCTCTAGATTTTAAAATGCCATGAGATCTAAAATTAGAACTTTCTAAACAGCGGTTATCAGTGCCTTTTCAGCCTCAAAGGGAAAAATATATTTATCAAATTCCAAAATATCTGATTGAGACTTGTATCTATTCCTAAGGATATTTGCATAGCCTTCTTAAATTACCAATTTTACCCAATAACTCAACACTGGGCCTGAAAGAGGAAAATCCTAACGATTGATTATCAACACCTAGTCACTAGACTTTTGATTGATTTTTTGAATTAAGCAAAATAATGTTTAATTAATACTACTTATGGGATTACTTATGGAAATACTTTTGGAATACCCATGGAATTAGGGGTTTAAATCTATTAACTTAACAAAATGTTTCACAGTTTTACTTCTTGTATGTTCATGAATCACACATTTTATTAAACTATTTCAACGTGTTCTCCTTTCTAAGGCAACTTTTTTGGGTGGTGGTGGTGAAGGATCAGGAGATTGCTTAATGCAAAATTTACCATGGAAATCTTGAGGGACTTCACATGATTGAAGACAGGATCTTCATTCTGACAGTTTAATGCATTTTACATTATGATGGCATTGCATGCTTCACAGTTCCTGAAAAAGAGCTTACATTAGGTCTCTAAGTAGCTTCTTTTTATCCCTGATTTTTTTTTTTTTTTTATTCTCACATCAGGTCCCAGGAGGGGGCCCATTTGTGGAGGGGAGTTAATTTTGCCACTTGGGAAGGACGCTTTGGTTCTCTGCCTTGAGATGATTCTCTGAACCATCTTAGTTACTTAAGGAAGAGTCCTGTACTGAAAGTGTTTTGTCTAGCTGTGGAATGGCCTCAAAGATCAGCCCCTTGACTACATCCTGGTTCATGGCTCCTCGTAGAAATTCTGTGTGTTAGTGATTCTGCAATTTTCCTGATGTTGGGAGTAAGGAAATGGATATTGACACCAGATTTCAATCTGCCCATCTCTCCCTCCTATTTACTTCCCTGGCATGTGAGAGAACACATGTATGTATGGTATGCACCTCATTTAACCAGGGGTACCCAAAACAATCTAAATTCTGCCCTAGAATCCTCCATTTATTTGTTGTAAAATTTTGGATAAATAATTCGATACTTGAGTTTCAGTGTCCTTATCCTATAATAGGGAAATCACAGTATCACTTATTAAATTCTTGCTCTCTATATTAATTTATTTCAGTTCTTCAGTTTAGTAATATTTACCCGAGAAATATTTCTAGTTCCATATTACTAATGAGAAAGTAAGGCTCAGAGAAGGTAGCCCACTGTCTCATAGCTGGTAAAGGACTTAGGTTACTTTTGAGCCCAGTTAATGTCTAACTTCAAAACTAATGCTCTTTCCACTATGCCATGCAGCCGCTAGAAAATACAACTGCTGTGCTGCATCATATTATGTAAAGTGCATGGAGTATTCTAAACTGCAGAGGGCTATAAAAAGAGAAAATATTTTATTATTTATTAATGTAATCAGAGCGTTGTTATTAACAGTAATACTCTGACAGGACTAAACATCCAACATGTTTTGGTTTCAGCTTCCAGCCTCCTTGAGCAGCACGGATAGCCTTGTCTAAGAGGCACTCTGTGTAATGTTACTAAATTTATTCAGAATTTTGGCAAATGTAACAGGGTTGAGAACAGCAGGCATTGATGTATATGACTTCAGCTGATACCCTCTTCTGGGATGGGTCATGATAAACAGTGTTTTTAATCCAAGTCAGATTATCTGTTTGATAACTAGTGAGGAGAGATGGACATTGTCTGAGGCAGTCTTTTAACATTCTGGGGAAATTATTTTAAACTGATGGATAAATATTCCCAGGAAGTGAGGGAATTCTAATTATGTTGTGAAAAGAAAAGTAGTGCAGTAACAACTTTTATGCACTGCCAAAGTCCTAAGTCAGTTTAGGAGAGCTGAAGGCCAAAGTGATGGTATTTTAAAGGTTATAATAGAGTAGAATAGAATTAGAATATTTGGCTGTGGACCATTTTAGCTGCTGCTCCCTCCTAATCCTGCATATTTCCATTTTATCCCCAAGTGCTAAATAACACGTGGAACAGGAATTAAGTTTATTATGATAACTTCTGATTTTTTTGACCTGGGATAGCAGAGTCCGTTGTAATTTGCATGGATTGCCTCTGCAGCTGTCTGTGTCAGAGCCCTGAAGAATTTGCACTAGTGTGATAAGAGGAGGTTGGAACACAGTGACCCAGCAGCTGCTCCCTCCCTTAGGGATTTAGGTTGCTAGGCTCAAACCAGACTTCCTATTTGGGAAGGAGGAGTAGATGGATAGGGTTCAAAAAGACAGAACATTACTGCCAAGCTCAAGTTCCCCCTCCCTTAGGACACATTCTCCCCCCACCCCGTCAGTGACAGTCTCTTCTTCTGACCTCCAAAGGTACAAATTGTACATAACACAGGAGAGTATGCTGTCATTATCTTGTGTTTCTTATCTTTGTCTTCCCAATGAGATTTCACGTGCCATGGGGACCGTTTCTCTCTTCTGTGCTTCTCACAGTGCTTAGTGCTGAGAGTACATAAGGCATGTTTTAAAATCTTGATTGTTTAATTAGTTACATAACACTTTTTTTCTTTCAAAAATCATGTTTGATCACATTTGGAGATATATTTTCAATTCTGTAAGTGATTCCAGTGATATACCCTTTGGGAAAAGAAATTTCTTTGTAAAAACCTTCACAGATGTAATTTTTAACTTTAAAGTTCCCATCTTAAATCAAACTAGGCCAAACAATGACGGCTATCAGATAAGAATGCAGTTGATATTATTTGTGAATGAGGGGGTCTGAAAAAATTGAGTGCTCTTGAAAATAGATGATTGTTAAATATTTTTAAAAGAAAGCTTATAAGATGACAAAACTAACCTTTGCTTGAGGTAAGGAAAAAAGTCCGAGCAATAGAGAAGTATTTATTACAAAGGGAACATTCCCCCTCCACATTCTTCCCCCATGGGATAGATGAAGTTTTAGCCCCATGACCTTTACTCTCTGATGTCACACCAGTGAATATGTTACCTTATTTGCAAAGAGCCTTTGCAAATGTAATTGAGGTCACTACTCAGCTGACTTTAAGATAGGGAGAGTACCCTGGATTATCCAGGTGGGCCCAATGTAATCACATGAATCCTTAAAAGCAGAGCTTTCTTCCATCTGTGGGCAGAAGGGAAGTCAACCGATTGGATGATGGGGAAGGTTATTGTTTAAGGAGGACCAGAGAGAGAGATCTCTAGGAGCTAATACCAGTTCCTTGCTATCAGCCAGCAAAGAAATGGGTGCCTCAGTCCTACAACTGTAAGCGATTGAGTCCAGCCAACAGCTTGAATGAGCTTGGAAGTGTATTCATCCCAGAGTCTCCAGAAAATAACTCAGGCCTGCCAACACCTTGATATCGGTCTTGTGCTAATTCTAACCAGGGGAACCAGCTGAGTCAGACTGTAACTGGACTTTGAGCTACAGAACTGTGAGGTAATAAAATGGGTGTTGTGTTAGCTGCTAAATTTGTGGTGATTTGTTATGACAAAGATGGAAAAGGAATACATCCCACATCTGTTCCCAGGGAGTTAATAGTTTGATGTGATCCTTAGACCATTGAATGGATTGAAACATTTCTGACTGAAAGTCTTAGTAGCACAATTTACTTTTATTATTGCTATGAAAAAGGCTTGCCAAGCAAAGCTAGACTTCTGCCATGATAATGCTGAATATTTACACTTTCCAATTCTGAATGCATGAATTCACATTCTCAACTAGTCCCATCAATGAGAATTTCTACTATGTAAATTTTAAAAAATCAGATGGGAACCTGCCTCGTTTATAATTGTCTGCCTTGGATGTCTACTGTATAATTTATTCCTTCTTTTATAAATGAACATGTGGAGCCATTTTACTTCTAGTCTGGATGTTTTCTGGCTTCTTTGGCGACAGAAACTCTGACTTAAGGCAATGAGCTTTTGATCAGGGACAGAAGGACCAATGTGGGACTTTTTCTGTTAAGGGCTCTGGTGTCAAGGTAATGTTCCATGCAGTTCACTCCATCTTTCTGCTCAAGTTCAGGCTTTATTGAGGAATACCTAAGTAGATGACTAAAAATATAGTTTTTTTCATAGTGGGTAGGGGGAGAGAATAAAAATAAAGATGAGTTTAATGCAGTAGCCCTTAAACTTTACTTTTGGCCTTCCCTTGAATTAGAGTGTTCAGAGCCAGCTTCTGGGTTAAATCTAGGCTGCATTTCCGTAGTCATTAAACTGAAGTGGCTGTTGACCTGTTTGTTCATCCACCCGTGTGTTGCTACGGGGTTTATCACTACAGGTTAGCACCCAGTGATTGATGGGCTGGACTTTGGACTTCATTTGACCTAATCACAAGAGTAGTGGTGATGGAAATTTACCTAGTAAAAAGACACTGTCTTGGACTGAGACTCAGCAAATGTATCAAAATGTTCTTCCATCTTATGGCATTTTAAACTTTCTGTTTTATTACTATAAATACATCAGGTCATAATTGGTAGCCTAGAGTAGAAATGCTGACTCCAGGTGGAATACAGACATATCTGGGCCTGCCTGGTGAATGGTGAGACAGGTCTATTTGCATGAGGGTTGAGGAGTCTTCTGGAAGAGAAGGAGTCAAGAGTGATGGCTTTGACCCAGTAAGAAAGATTCTGAGTAGAGAGGATAGCCCTTGATTTTGAAACAAATGCTTCCTGTTTGGCACCGAGGGCTCCATTTCCTCATTGGCAGTGTCTGGTGGAGCAATGCAGCCGCAACCCTAGGCAGGAGCATGGCTCCACGTGGCAGTGTGGCATTCTCTCTAGGAACTCCCAGAAATGCTGAGGAAGAAAGGAGACTTTAAGAGTTTGAAATGTTTAGTCAGTGAGTGGGACAAGAGCTGGTGAAGTCTGAAATATCCATGTGACCTTGACCTGCAGGTTCGTGAGACTAGGGAGACTCCAGACTCCCAACCTCCAGGATGGCCTCCAGTGGTCCCTGCCTCCTGGTGTTTATGCCTGTATGTAGTCTCCTCCCACATTAGATACAGCTGACCTGTGAAACCAACAGGACATTTTGGAAATGATGGTGTGTGACTGCCCAAGGGAGGCCATAAAGGACATTGCAGCCTCCACCTTTCCTTTTCTCAGATCACTTGCTCTGGGGAGAGGAGCCTCTGTATTGTAAGGATGCTCAAGCAGCTCTACGAGAGTCCCCTCTGTCAAGGAAATGAGGCTTCCTGCTATCAGCCATGTGAGTGAGCCATCATGGAAGCAAATCTTGCCCCCTAGTCAAGCTTTCAGATGCCTGTAGCCCCAGCTGACATCCTGACTTCAGCCTCATGAGAGACCCTGGGTCAGAACTACCCAGCTAAGCCACTCCCAAATCCTTTTTTTTTTTTTTTTTAACTACTAAGTTTCAGGTGCTCAGATTGAGCAAGACAAAACTCCCCACCCTTCCTCCAACCCCTTTAAGGAGGAATTTATTTGCTGCAAGCCACTCCCCAAATTCTTGATCCACAGAAACTGTGAGATAATAAAGGTTTGTTATTTTAAGCTACTAAGTTTGGAAGTAATTTGTTATGTAGCAATAGTTCCCCCCCATATATGCATTCTTATAGATGTGTAAATCCTATTCTCCAGTACATTCTCAAGTATTAATTTTTTGAGGGAAGAATCTATATCTGATCCATCTGTTTTTTTTTTCCTCCACAGTTCTAGGCAACGTAGTGCCTAACATATTCTTCTCAGTATGCAAAGTTTTAAAAGAAAAAGGACCAGTTGCCTTGGACAGATATCAAATTTCCCGATTCCTTTAAAATAGTATCTAAACTAAATTAAAATGTTTCATCCTGGTAATTATTGCTATCAGGAAAATTTTGTCTGTGATATATAAGCATCTATAGGAGTAGAGCAGAGCTGGGTCAGATAGGCGAGGTGAAGAGGAAAAACAGGACAGTGACTTCCCTTTATTGATATCTCTCACTTATTTCTACTGTTCTTGTAGCTTTAGTTACCACCCCCAGTCATGCATTCAAGGTGACTGTGGTTGTGTGGTTGTGGGGAATACACAGCAAACTAAGATAGATAACTGGCTGGCTGGCTGGCTAGTTAGGTAGGTAGATACATAGATATCCAGATAGAGAGGGAAAAATCTTTTGCTCATTGCTGTATCTAAGTTTTCTTTATCAGTACCACACTGGTGAGGAGACGTTTTGAGCTTTCCCTTTAAAAATCTTGTTAATATTTATCTCTCTCTCTCTCCGTTGATATATTCGTCTGCCTGTCACGTACTCATAACCTTACAGCAACTTTCTGAAACTGACATTTAATATAATGTTCTTAACAATTCTTGGTGAATGATGAAAGATAGAATGAAAATTGTTTGTTAAGTAGTCACTTTTGTTTCTCAAAACAATCTGCATTATTATTATTTTATTAACAAGGAACCTGAGATCTGGAGTGGTTCTGAGCTTTTTCCAAATGCACGCAGTGAGTTAAAGGATGAGGTGTATTTAGAACCCAGGCCTCCTAAGCCAGATATCCTACAGAGAGGATGTTCTGAAGCTTCTTTTCCTCTTACTTTTCTAATATGCAATGACAGTTTTGTGTGAGCAGGAAGAAAAAGTCAGTGCTAGGCTTCCTACACATATCTTTTTCCTAGTACGTCAGTTATGTACTAGAGTACATAGTATAGTAACATCGATTAGGTTTATTTTAAAGAAGAAAAGTGCTGTGCTAGGCTTATTAAATAGTGGAGATCTTTTAGAAATGTTTTTATATTGGATGAATGAGATAAAAGAAGTGAGTGCTTCTAATTTTCCCTCAAAATATGGTCTGATATATGGTAACTGTCACTAATGGACCCCAGTTCATCATCATCATCATCACCATTATCATCATCATCATTAACATAATGATGATAATGATAGAATAATAACAATAATGATAATAGATATAACAGAAAGAATCCCAGTCTGGGCCTAATCAGTGTTCACCCTTGTATTCAGATGTGTCAGGAATGTCTGGTGGAGGGGGTGTCTATTTACATGAGAGATCATGAGTCTCCAGGGAAGAATACACCCTGGAGGAAGACAAATGGGGTGAACAAAACTGGTTCATAGATGACGGTCCAGGAGTGAAAAGGAAGGTAACCTTGGATGCCACCTGGTACATTATTCTCAGGCTGAGGTAGCTGCAATGTGGGAAGTAACTAATCCAAGAGGCCTGTGTACTTCACTCTGAGGGCCAGTGGATGTTCCAGGGAGTCGTGGCTCTGGTGCTGGCAGCTCCTGCAGGAACAGGAAACAGCATTCTCTTCAGAGTGCTGGGAGAGCAGGCACTGGTGGCCGCTGTGCAGGCTTGGTGGGGATTAGCTGTGGCACATGCACCTTTAGCTGGTGTCCGCAGCAGCAATGGTGCCATCAGTGGACATCAGCAGGGTAGCTGATACCAAGCAGGCTGATGCTGTGGAGAAGTAAGACCCCCCCACCCCCGCGTCTGGGGACTCCCAGACTATTTGTAAGCAATTTGAGGGGAAGTAGCAACTCTAAAATTGGAGAGGGGTTGTAAAATTAGAGAAATTCTGGTTTTCTGATTATTAGTGTGACAATATTGTTAATCAAGTCAGTGTAGACCTATCATAGGAAGTCATTATTAGAGAAATCATCGTCACAGTTCAGTCTATCCCTGTGTAGTCTCCATCCAGGAATGTCAAGTTTGCTCCTGAAAGCATCTCAAAAGATCTCAATAATTAAAATAATTACAGTACAAGGTATGCAAGTAGAAACAACAATCTGATACCTTATTTCCCGTCAACTCAATAAGTATGTTGTAAACCTGGTAATATTACAAGTTGTAATTGTGTAGGATGACCTGTTTTTTGCACCTTGGCTTGGTGATGTCTCTCTGACTCTCTTTGAAGCTCTTGCTTTCCAGGTGAGGACTGAATGGATCTTCTGATATAATAACAACAACAACAACAACAACCACAACAATAATAAAATACCAACCTTGAGGTCTAAATCGCACCCCTCCCTAGATCAGTGACAGTAAATACACTGTAAGACTCCAGGTAAAAGCAACCACATTCAGCTTCTGTTTAGCCACAGAGCGAGGATATAGACTTGTGTGGTAGAGCAGGAGGCACCTTCCTGTTCCAGGTGATGTTCCTCAGGTGACCTCCAGCTGAATCTGTCAGGAAGCCTCCCCAAATCCAGTTTGCTGATCTCTAGGGTCACAAGTAGGCTTGGATTAACAAGATGTGTCTATGGACTGCCCACTCCAGTGGTGGTGACAGCATGGCCCTGCGTGTGGTGACATGAGGTTTCCAGGACTTCCCGAGGAGTGGTGGCCACCGCAGTGGAATAAGTAAGAACGTGGGCTTTGCAACCAAACTATCCTGGCTCAAAATTGCAACCCTGCCACATAGGAGCTACCTGACCTTGGGCAAGTGGGCAAATCACTTACCTACTCTTTGCTTCAGTTTTCTCATCTTTAAAATCAAATATCTATATTGTCAACCTCACAAGATTGTTATAGAGATTGAGGGAATTAATAAGATAAAGCCCTTAGAATGTCGCTTGTTTCATTGTAAGCATCTAATAAATGTTTTATTACTATTTTAATCATTATTCATCGGCCAGTTTAACCTGAGCTGATATTGATGAAAACTGTATCTCAGAAAGGTAAAGGTCATTGTAGCTCTTAGAACTTCAACAGCAGGAATTTGTGAATATTCTCACTGGGGCCTTCAATTAATGGGTTAAGCCTAACAATTTCCAGTTTCTATGTCTCCTCTTTTCTTGTGAAATTTCACAAAGAGAAATAGTAAAATGGCCTAACTTGGATCAAATGTCCACCCTTAGCTTAAATAGCTTTGGGCAGGATCATTGAACAGAGACATGAAAACTGGGCCCATCCCTGGGGCGCCAGTCTCAGGAGTCATGGTAAGCTGGTGGCTACCTCATCCATATCTGTTAAATTAGGCCCAGCAACAATCACAGAGAATCTGTTTCTGTGAGTGTCTGTGCTGTGTGTGCACACGTGTGTGAATTGTTAAACAATATAGACAAGCATCTGTAATTGACATAATGTGTCATTTAACAAAACTGCTGGTTGGACCAAAACTAGCACAGGCTTTCCAAAGAGCAATTTCTTTCTTTCTTTTTTCTTTTTTTTTAAGTGATTCAATTTATTTACCTACTTGTCAAAGAGCAATTTCTTAATTCCTAACAATAACCTTATAATTTTTCTGGATTTTGACCCAATCATTTTAATTGTAGGAATTTATTCTTAAGAAAATAGAGGCTATTGTAAAAGATTATTGTAAAGACACTGTTATGAAGATATTCATCAGAACATATTTATAATATATACATGGAAAGAGCATAACTATTCAACTAGTATATGGTAATGGTTGAATAGATGTTGGTACGTCTACAGATGTTTATTCTCAACAGTCAATGAAAATGTTGTAGAAGAACATTTAATAATAAAAATTTTGTTCACAATATATTGTTAAGTAAAAGAGCGTGTTACAAAGTGGTATGTGGTATTATTCCATTTTTGTAAGAAAGAATAAAATACATGCCCATAGAAATAAAATTTTAAGACATATAACAAAGTGTTAATAGTGACCATCTTGGAGTAGTGAGAGTACAAGTAATTTTTATGCTTTTTTTTCTTATCAGAAGTTTCAATTTTTTCTCAATAACTATGTTTTTCCTTTTGTAATAAGAAAAAAAAATGCACAGAGTAATTTAATGTGAATCTGTGAGCCACCAGATTTGGCTAAAAGCTGTCTAGCAACCTACACCAAGACAGGAACATTACCAGGTCCCTGTTTCATAAAAGAAAAACAAATCCAATTGCCTGGGGGAAAACACAGTTCCTTCCAGCACTAAGACCTATGAAAAATTTATCCTATGGGTCCTCTTAAAGAGGTTATGGGTGGTGGTATAAGAGATAATGTATTTATTTCACATCATCCTGAGAGCAAATATAGTGCTGAGTTTTACAGGGTTCTTTTTCATATTGTTCCTCAATATATGCTGATGAGAGATAGTTAATGCACATCCAGAAAAAACAAATTTAACTAGGAACCAATATGACGTTATCCTATTACATAATTTGTTTATCGGACTTAATCTGGTAAAGATTTTTGAATAGCTAAAGGAATAGATGGATTGCATATTCTTCAATCTTCTACTGAGGAACAAAGAATTCAAGGTTATTAGCCTTGGCAAGTAGCAGGGGTTTGCAATCTCATCTGTTACCTTGTATAGCTTATCCTCTGTCTGTTAGCTGAGCAAAATCTCTGACACGAGGGAAAACCGTCACCTCTTTATGAAAGTTAGGAGCCAGACAAGAAGGCATGCCTAACTGGAGGCTCTGGGCAAAATATGGTCAAGACAATCCACAGACTGTAAATTTTGAACCACTTTAGCTCATAGACAAACAGGAAGACAAACTGGGCTCAAATATTTTCTCGTAGGACGGTGACACAATACATATGGCCCAGATGGTTTTGTAAGCAGGGACAACCAAATACTCACCTCATCTATTAAGACTAAACAGAACCAAATAATAACAGCTACGTTAAGAATCCATAGAACATTGACGTGAGCAATATAGTTTCTTGATGTGTAGTTCAAGACAAAATGATTGTAAATCTGTTTTAAAAGAAATGTCTGCTTAGGTAACGGAGTTGAATTACTTAATTTTCGGTGAATTAGATAAGAGAGGACATTTACCCAAAAGAATTACCTTTTTCAGAATGGTTTATTTATGGTTCTTTTTTTTTTTTGCGGTACGCGGGCCTCTCACTATTGTGGCCTCTCCCGTTGCGGAGCACAGGCTCCAGACGCGCAGGCTCAGCAGCCGTGGCTCACGGGCCTAGCCGCTCCGCGGCATGTGGGATCTTCCCGGACCGGGGCACGAACCCGTGTCCCCTGCATCGGCAGGCGGACTCTCAACCACTGCGCCACCAGGGAAGCCCCTATGGTTCTTCTTTTTGATATTAATTAGTTAGTTGCTATGGCAGCCGTTAAAACGATCCCCAGTTCTTTACCATAACACTGTGTTATCCACAGTAAAGAGGACGCATCCTCTCTGAGACCTGCTGGTAATCGTGCAGGGAATATTTGCTATAACCATTGGGGAAATATCATGTGGTATATTTCCCATATCTCCTCTTCTGCCATTCAAAAACATATTTATATTATACTGGGAGTTCTGTGCCATTTTCTGACCAAAGAGATAAACTCCCAAAGTAGTAGGCTCTACAGTGTTTCTCATCTCGCAGTCAGCTTTATACAAAGACAGAAGTAAAGTGCCTGCTGATTTTGCCCATGGTCAAAGGAATGTAAGGAGGAGAATATGGCACCTTCCTTTGGTAGTGGGTTTTCTTGCATGTATTCTCTATATGTCTGTCCTCACTGCTTATCAATTAAGTGCCATGATTATGCCTGTTGCAAGAATAAAAATGCTTGCACTGTTGATTGCTTGAGCGTGTGAACCATGAACTACTGCAACGCTTGGAAACTCAGCAAATTTCTTCATGATAATTATGGTTACAATGCTTAAGTGTTACCAGGTGTATTAAAAATCCAGATGTTGAAATGGATGACTAGTGGGAAGCTGCTGCATAGTACAGGGAGATCAGCTCAGTGCTTTGTGACCACCTAGAGGGGTGGGATAGGGAGGGTGGGAGGGAGGCTCAAGAGGGAGGGGATATGGGGATATATGTATAACTGTATACATAGATATATGTATAACTGTATACATAGGTATATGTATGTAGGTATACATATACATATGTATTCACAAAGTGAATACATCTGGATTCACTTTGTTGTACAGCAGAAACTAACACACCATTGTAAAGCAATTATACTCCAATAAAGATATAAAAAAAATCCAGATGTTGGACAAGGCAGTCTGGCACAGGGCAGTCAGAGACCCCTTGATCATATGGCGAGTTGCATATTTTCTGTCAGTTTCACTTAAAATTTTATTCATGGAAAGGGTGAGAGCTAGTGGGTATGCATTTGAATTGGAATTTGGCAAATTATACTTGTTTAAATTATATGCGTATAAGCCTCCTATTACACACTTCTTGCAACTGGCCTGGATTACTGCAGCAGGCTACTAATTGATCTCTCTGTTCTCTGCCCTGCTCTCTTGTAACCTAGTCTCTGCACTAAAGACAGAAGGATCATTTGAAAATGCAAATTATGATTATCTTTCAGTGGCTTGCGATCGTCCTCAGGCTAATATCTGGACTCCCTCATGTGTAAAAGTCCTGTTGTGACCTGGCTTCTGCGTATATCTCAGCCTCATCTCTGGGTTTACTACCCCACCCATCTTCATGTCCCCCACAAAGATGCTTTGAAACTATAGTGCTGTCTCTCCCCTGGCGTTCTCATGACCGATTCCTCTACCCGTAGCAATCACCACCACCCAGCCAGTTCTCCTGGCTAAATGCTTGCATGTTAGTCTTCATCAGGGTTCCCTGTACTTGAAGTCTGAGTTAGGAACCTTTCCTGTGTCTCCTACACAAGCCCAAGAGCCTTCTGCCTTCAGTGGAACTATGGTCATTGCATTTTCAGTGGTTCTTTTTTTTTCATCATGCCTAGAAGTTTCTTGAGGACATGTACCAAGTCAAATTAGATTATAGTGATATTTCCAATATCTACTTCAGTGCCTGGCATATATTTGTAGCTAATTCAATGATTTATTGGATGACTATTTGGCAGAAAGCTGTCAAAAGCACAAAGACAAGACTGTTCCTGGCCATAGTAATATGATAGGAGACACATTATTAGAAAGGACTTCCAGGCAAAGGGAATTTTCAAATTGGGCTTTGGACAGCTTCAATTATTTTGAATGGGGAGGAAATGCATTTGAGGACATAGGAAATGAAAGTAAGGTGGAGAGCTAGGGAAAGCAGCAGTGTTTGGAGAGAAATGGCATATAGTTCAGTCTGACTGGAATTTAGGGTGGGGGAAGGGATTATTGGAGAATGTGCTAGAAAAGCAGATCTGGCCAGATTGTCAAGGCCAAGAATGCTGGCTCACAAAGAACACTGACTGCAAGCTGAGCGGGTGACACTTATTTTAAAAGATTAACAGAGGAAGATAAAAGGATGTGGTCCTTTTTCATTGTATTGTGTCCTTCACCATCACTTTTAGGGACATGTGTGTGTATAAGTGCCATTCTTATTTTAATAGGAAGATTTTAATAATGTTTATTGTGGAACTGATGGAAAACATGAAATTCTGTGTATCTCCTGGAGTCATGCCTTATGTATCGCTGATCCTTGGTGCCTTTTAAATACCATCCAAAATACTCCTCAGAATGAAGTGAGATATAAACAAATAAAATATTTCAGATTATGTAGTTACTGAATGATATAGATGAACGTAACTGGAAAGCTTGTGCCACTAGTTTTCACAGTTAATCCTTGTCAGTGGAGTTGTGGCCATGGAGCTTGGCTATCCTACTCTACCACAGCCAGCTTCTTACTAGAGATCTGCTATGGGTTTGAAGCTCTTCATCTGAAGACAGATGCAGGGTGGGGAGTCTGGATAACGTCCAGAGAAAGGCAATAAAAATGATTAGTAACTTGGAAAATAAGACCTCAGAGGGATGCTTAAAGAATTTGAGAATCTTAATCAATAGCGAAAGAATGGCTTAAATGTCTTGAATCACAGGGTAGGTGCTTTTTTCTTCATTTTCACAGTGAATACATGGAGAAATGGGCTTAACTTGTAGCAAGCAAATTCATATTAGACCAAACAGGAAAAAATACTCACAAATATTAACATTGGTTTAACACTTACAAATGCAGACTGAATTATTCATTTAGAATAGAGTAGTGATTACCAGGAGTTCAGGGGTGGGGGAACTGGGAAGATATTGGTCAAAGGGTACAAACTTCCAGTTATGAGATGAATAAATTCTGGAGATCTAATGTACAGCATTAGAATACAGTTAATAATACTGTATCACACACTTGAGAGTTGCTAAGAGAATAGATCTTAACTGTTCTCACCACAAAAAGGAAATGGTAATTCTGTGACAGGATGGAAGTCTGGTGGTAATTATTTTGCAATATGATTATTTTTCAAATCAACATCTTAAACTTACACAAAGTTATATGTCAGTTATATCTCAGTAAAGCTGGGGAGAAAACAAGAATAGAATAGGTGCCTGTCTGGGACGTTTTAGACAAAGTAGTGAAGAACTACATTTCCATTGATTCTTCTATCCGGGTTCGTTGTTGTTACTGTTGTTTAATAACATAAATTTCTGAAAGACTTATGTGTCACGATTGGGTTCTCTGGAAGCAGATACTGAGGCAGTTAGAAGTGTAAAATATTTATTGGGGAGCGAACCTGTGAACGGGAATGAGAAGCAGGATTGGGCAGAGAGTGCCGTGAGTCTGTGTGACAACCTGGCAAAGCCTCTGCCAGCCAAGCAGGAGCTCAGAGCACAGCTTGCCCATTAGAGGGCTGCTGCGTTAGGTGGAAATAGCAGACCTTTGTATCCTTGCTTTGTTCAGTCATTGGCTGGAGGCTGCTGCAAGAAGAGCATGCCCTTGGCTACCATTGTGTCATTGTCTGGGGGTTACCTCACATGTGGTGTGACCTCAGCTGGAAGACTGAGGCAGGCCCTGATGGACTAACAGCTGGAGGCCAAGAGTGACCCACATTCCTCACAGCTGGGCAGCGAGTCCTTTCTGGAAGGGGAATCTGAGTGTCATATCTCTGTGTCTACCACATGGTGAACAACACACTTCTCTTTGATTGCAATTAAATAAGTATATAAAAGCCATCTTTCCACGTTCAGATGCAATTTACAAATTATTATTGAAATATTCACTTTTTTTGGACACAGAGTTACTGAAGTAGGCAAATGCACCTAAGTATGATTTCTCAGGTTTACCTTTGAAAGACCACAGCCTAAGAATAACAATAGGCATTCAAAATCAGACATTTCACCCACATTGTTTATAACCTCCCAACAACCTTGCAAGATAGGGACTATGATTCAGTTTTTCAGTTGAAGAAGCTGTAGGTCACATTGTTTAGGAGATCTTTTTTCTGGATCCTGTGACTATTAAGTGGCAGAGCTGATATGTTAGATGTTTGTATTATTCTAAAGGCACTTTGCATTTTACCAAGGTGACTGATGTGAAAAATTACAAAAAGGAGTATGACTGCCTAGCTTGTATTTTATCAAAATAATTCTTATGTATTTTGGTCCAGATTCTGGGGATGTTTGATTTAATCTTTATTGTATTAGAATAAAATATTATGGCTTTTGGCATACACTTAACCGGATGGAATTAACTTTTGACTGGATTCTTTGTAATACTTGGGTAATTGTTTCCTGTGTATGTATATTTTAACTTACCACATTTGTTTGAGAGAGTTATGACTCCTTTCCATAGGACCTTGGGGTTTAGAGATTCCCTTTTTATTTATAGCTTTATATATTATTTACCTAATCTTCTTTAAAAATAAGATAATGTCACAGTCAAAATATAAAGTTCAACCAGACTATGACATCAACTGTAAGGAATTTCTGAGTATAAAATCAATCCTATCTCTATCTTTTTTGGTATTTTATACGCAACAACATGTGGTAAGCATCTCAGTAATATTTTCCTAATTTTTTTTTTTTTTGCATCTCTATTGGAGTATAATTGCTTTACAATGGTATGTTAGTTTCTGCTTTTAACAAAGTGAATCAGTTATACATATACATATGTTCCCATATCTCTTCCCTCTTGCGTCTCCCTCCCTCCCACCCTCCCTATCCCACCCCTCCAGGTGGTCACAAACCACCAGGCTGATCTCCCTGTGCTATGCGGCTGCTTCCCACTAGCTATCTATTTTACGTTTGGTAGTGTATATATGTCCATGCCACTCTCTCGCTTTGTCATAGCTTACCATTCCCCCTCCCCATATCATCAAATCCATTCTCTAGTAGGTCTGTGTCTTTATTCCTGTCTTAACCCTAGGTTCATGTCATTTTTTTTCTTAAATTCCATATATATGTGTTAGCATACAGTATTTATCTTTCTCTTTCTGACTTACTTCACTCTGTATGACAGACTCTAGGTCCATCCACCTCATTACAAATAGCTCAATTTCGTTTCTTTTTATGGCTGAGTAATATTCCATTGTATATATGTGCCACATCTTCTTTATCCATTCATCCGATGATGGACACTTAGGTTGTTTCCATCTCCGGGCTATTGTAAATGGGGCTGCAATGAACGTTTTGGTACAATATTCTTTTTGAATTATGGTTTTCTGAGGGTATATGCCCAGTAGTGGGATTGCTGGGTCATTTGGTAGTTCTATTTGTAGTTTTTAAAGGAACCTCCATACTGTTCTCCATAGTGGCTGTACCAATTCACATTCCCACAAGCAGTGCAAGAGTGTTCCCTTTTCTCCACACCCTCTCCAGCATTTATTGTTTCCAGGTTTTTTGATGATGGACATTCTGACTGGTGTGAGATGATATCTCATTGTAGTTTTGATTTGCATTTCTCTAATGATTAATGATGTTGAGCATTCTTTCATGTGTTTGTTGGCAATCTGTATATATCTTGTTTGGAGAAATGTCTATTTAGGTCTTCTGCCCATTTTTGGATTGGGTTGTTTGTTTTTTTGTTATTGAGCTGCATGAGCTGCCCTGGACTTGATTAACTATTTCCTTTCCCACATTAGGGAAGTTTTCACTATAATTTCTTCAAATATTTTCTCAGTCCCTTTCTTTTTCTCTTCTTCTTCTGGAACCCCTATAATTCGAATGTTGGTGCGTTTAATGTTGTCCCAGAGGTCTCTGAGACTGTCTTCAGTTCTTTTCATTCTTTTTTCTTTATTCTGCTCTGCAGTAGTTATTTCCACTATTTTATCTTCCAGGTCACTTATCTGTTCTTCTGCCTCAGTTATTCTGCTATTGATCCCATCTAAAGTATTTTTAAATTCATTTATTGTGTTGTTCATCATTGTTTGTTTCATCTTTAGTTCTTCTAGGTCCTTGTTAAATGTTTCTTGCATTTTGTGTATTCTGTTTCCAAGATTTTGGATCATCTTTACTGTCATTATTCTGAATTCTTTTTCAGGTAGACTGCCTATTTCCTCTTCATTTGTTAGGTCTGGTGCATTTTTATCTTGCTCCTTTATCTGCTGTGTGTTTTTCTGTCTTCTCATTTTGCTTATCTTCCTGTGTTTGGGGTCTCCTTTTTGCAGGCTGCAGGTTCGTAGTTCCCGCTGTTTTTGATGTCTGTGTCCAGTGGCTAAGTTTGGTTCAGTGGGTTGTGTAGGCTTCCTGGTGGAGGGGACTAGTGCCTGTGTTCTGGTGGATGAGGCTGGATCTTGTCTTTCTGGTGGGCAGGTCCACATCTGGTGGTGTGTTTTGGGGTGTCTGTGGACTTATTATGATTTTAGGCAGCCTCTCTGCTAACGGGTGTGGTTGTGTTCCTGTCTTGCTAGTTGTTTGGCATAGGATGTCCAGCACTGTAGCTTGCTGGTCGTTGAGTGAAGCTGGGTGCTGGTGTTGAGATGGAGATCTCTGGGAGATTTTCGCCGTTTGCAATTATGTGGAGCTGGGAGGTGTCTTGTGGACCAGTGTCCTGAAGTTGGCTCTCCCACCTCAGAGGCACAGCACTGACTCCTGGCTGCAGCACCAAGAGCCTTTCATCCACACAGCTCAGAATAAAAGGGAGAAAAAGAAAGAAAGAAAGAAAGAGAGAGAGAGAGAGAGAGAGAGGGAGGGAGGGAGGGAGGGAGGAAGGGAGGGAGGAAGGAAGAAAGAAAAGGAGGGAGTGAGGGAGGGAGGGAGGAAGGAGGGAAGGAAGGAAAGAAAGAAGATAAAGATAAAAAAATAAAGTTATTAAAATATAAAATAATTATTAAGAAAAAAAATTTTTTTTAAAGGAAAAAAAAAAACGGACGGATAGAACCCTAGGATAAATGGTGGAAGCAAAGCTATACAGACAAAATCTCACACAGAAGCATACACATACACACTCACAAATAGAGGAAAGGAGTGTGGGGCGAGCCTGCGGCGGCAGAGGCTGGCATGACGTTGCACCAGCCTGAGGCACGCTGTGCGTTCTCCTGGGGAAGTTGTCCCTGGATCCCAGGACCCTGGCAGTGGTGGGCTGCACAGGCTCCCCGGAAGGGGGTGTGGATAGTGACCTGTGCTCGCACACAGGTTTCTTGGCGGCGGTAGCAGCAGCCTTAGCATCTCATGCCTGTCTCTGGGGTCCTAGCCGCGGCTCGCGCCCGTCTCTGGAGCTCCTTTAAGCAGCGCTCTTAATCCCCTCTCCTCGCGCACCGGGAAACAAAGAGGGGAGAAAAAGTCTCTTGCCTCTTCGGCATGTCCAGACTTTTCCCCGGACTCCCTCCTGGCTAGCCGTGGCACACTAACCCCTGCAGGCTGTGTTCACGCTGCCAACCCCAGTCCTCTCCCTGCGCTCTGACCAAAGCCCGAGCCTCAGCTCCCAGCCCCGCCCGGCCCGCCGGGTGAGCAGACAAGCCTCTCGAGCTGGTGAGTGCCGGTCGGCCCTGATCCTCTGTGCGGGAATCTCCCCACTTTGCCCTCCGCACCCCTGTTGCTGCGCTCTCCTCCGCGGCTCCGAAGCTTTCCCCCTCCGCCACCCGCAGTCTCTGCCCGTGAAGGGGCTCCTAGTGTGTGGAAACCTTTCCTCCTTCACAGCTCCTTCCCACTGGTGTAGGTCCCGTCCCTAACCTTTTGTCTCTGTTTATTCTTTTTTCTTTTGCCCTACCCAGGTACGTGGGGACTTTCTTGCCTTTTGGGAGGTCTGAGGTCTTCTGCCAGCGTTCAGTAGGTGTTCTGTAGGAGTTATTCCACGTGTAGATGTATTTCTGGTGTATCTGTGGGGAGGAAGGTGATCTCTGCGTCTTACTCTTCTGCCATCTTCCCCTCGTCCCCTAATTTTTTAACTGATGAAGTTGACTTCTCTCTTCTATTTAGAAGTCATTAGAATCAGCTGTGTGATCAAAATCTACTTCTAAGGTTAGAAAAGTGATATTACAACTTGTTTTATTGATGGCTAAATTCAGCATCAGGACACTTCATCAACTCACACTTAATTCATTCAGATTTCATAAGAATTAGCCTCAGATCAGGCTAAAATTTGTTTTATTGAATAAAGTAGTTGTGTGAACAAGCTGGGGGAATAGACTAATTATTGAAAACAAGTGTTTTTGAAGAACTTTAACATGTTACGTTGCTTTGCTAATCATGCAACTAAACAGCTGCCATCTTTGTATTGAGATGGAGAGACCATCTATGAAATAATAGAAAATATATACATTGGCCTCTGACCCTGATTCTTGGCACAGAGCTCATAAATCCTTTGGAATTTCCTGGGTGATAGGAGTGTCTTTTGTTCTCATGATGTGATTCTTGGTGGGCTTCTGGATGGGGGCTGGTTATCAGAAAGACCAAGTCATGATCAGAAGCTTGGAATTTTCAGCCCCACTCCCCATTCTCCAGAGAGGGGAGAGGGGCTGGAAATGGAGTTAGCAATTGATCATGCCTCTGTGAGGAAGCCTCCAGAAAATCCCAATAGTATAGGGTTTGGAGAGCTTGGTTATCACATCCACATACTAGGAGGGTGACATACCCCAACTCCACAGGGACAGAAGCTCCTGTGCTCAGAACCCTACCAGACCTTGCCTTATGTATCTCTTCATCTGACTATTCATATGTATCCTTTCTTATATTCTTTAATAAACTGTTATATTCTTTAGTAACTGTTTCCCTGAGTTTTGTGAGCTATTCTAGCAGATAATGGAATTCAATAGGGAGGAGGTAATGGGAACCTCTGATTTGTAGCCATCAGGCAAAAGCTATGAGCAACCTGGGGACCTTCTACTTGCGATTGGCTTTGAAGTGGGGAACTGTCTCGCGGGGCTGAGCCCTTAACCTGTGAAATCTGATGCTATCTCCAGGTAGACAGTGTCAGAATTGAGTTAAATTGTGGGATACACAGCTGGTATCACAGAATTGCTTGGTATAGCAAAAACTCCCACACTTCTGGCGTCAGAAGTGTTGTGAGTGTGGTAGTCATGTGAGAGTAAAGGAAAAACACAGGAGGAAGAGCGAGTTTTTTGCAATTCATTATCACCTATCTATCTAGCTTAATTCCATCTTAGGAAGTTCTGATTTCTATAACACTATTTGTCTAGGAAACAGTTTCTAAAAGCCACTATAGTATGTATATGTATGTGAATGTATGTATAGGCAGTCTAATATACTCTTATTATATTGATGTTCATTCCTGGAGCCAGTGAGAATGAAAAGTGGAAGCCTGTACTACACTCTGTTGATGCATTGACTATAGTTAACATACTCTGTTACCTCTTTATTGAGTCAAATAGTGGTACCAATAAGATAAGGTCCCCTGTTACCTGAAAATGTGATCTTATTTGGAAACAGGGTCTGTGTAGATGTGATTAAATAAAGGATCTTGAGATGAGATCATCCTGGTTTTAGGGTGGGCCCTAAATCCCATGACTGGTGCCTTATAAGAAAAAGGAGAGGGAGTCTTGAGACACAGTGAAGCTCAAGTGAAGACAGAGGCAGAGATTGAAGTGGGGTGTCTCCGAGGCAAGGATTGCCAGCAGCCACCAAAAGGTCAGCGGCTGTGAGAGAATAAATTTCTGTTGTTTTAAGCTACCAAGTTTGTGGTAATTTGTTGCAGTAGCCCCAGAAACCTGGCATATCCTCTCACTGGAACCCTCTATTCTGAGTTGAGAATACTAGGTCAGAAAGACTATCAGATGTGAGGGCCAGCACTTGCTTGTGAGGTCATCTCTCCACAGGGTGATCAGGGAAGGTCCTTACCACTTCCCAGCTATATTTATTTCTGTAGCACTTTTCAGCACATGACATACTTCATACTATATTTTTCTTTTTTGTTGTTTAAAAATTATTTATTTATGTGTTTAATTTATTTTTGGCTGCATTGGGTCTTAGTTGCGGCACGCGGGATCTTCCTTGAGGCACGCAGGAATTTTCGTTGTGGTGCGTGGGCTTCTCTCTAGTTGTGGCATGTGGGTTTTTTTTCTCTTCTCTAGTTGTGGTGCTCAGGCTCCAGGTCACACGGGCTCTGTAGCTGTGGTGCGCGGGTTCCAGAGCACGTGGGCTCTGTGGTTTGCCGCGCGCGCAGGCTCTTTAGTTGAGGTGCATGAGCTCAGTTGCTCTGCGGCATGTGGGATCTTAGTTCCCTGACCCACGTCCCCTGCATTGTAAGGTGGATTATTTACCACTGGACCACCAGGGGAGTTCCCATATTTTTCTAATTTTTAAAAATTGAAGTATAGTTGATTTACACATTTTTCTAATTTTTAATGTTTATTGATGTCTTTCGCCCACCAGATGATAAGCTCCACAAGAGCAGGGATTTTCGCTTGTTTTATTCCCTTGTTACACAGACCAGTAATGAAATTATTAATTCAGGATTATCAGTTGTCAATTACCAATTTAGTCAATGGCGTATGATGAAAGGAACACTTGTATAACCCCAGAGTAACACTACACAGATTACTTTCAGGTTGTAAAGGAGAAAATATTACTATTAAATAGAGAAACCAAATTATCACCACCCTCATCCAGTGGTTAATATTAGTATCATTAATGGGTCAACCAGGTAGTATGTGTTTTCTTAGGTGATGCAAAATGAAATTGGTAACATTACTGATGATACTGTCTAGCCACACGTGCTTAACTTAAATCCACAGAGCCTTTCGATGTAGCTCTCAGTTATGAAGTAAGGAACAAGCCAAATTTCACCACGGAAAAGAAATCAGACAAATTCAGAAGGTGGTGTATCCTGTAAGATAATGGTTCAGGGTCATTAAAATAAAGGGTCTGTTCCAGATAAAAAGAGACATAAGGAATAAAACAACTAAGTGCAGTGTATGGGCTTGGATTGGCTATGATTTGTACAAGTCAGTCTTAAATGGAGTATTTGGATCCATGAGTAGAATCTAAATCCCTTTTTTTTGCCCTTATTTATTTTATTTATTTATTTATTATACAGCAGGTTCTTATTAGCTATCTATTTTATACATATTAGTGTACACATGTCAATCCCAATCTCCCAGTTCATCTCACCACCACTGCCCACCACTTTCCCCCCTTGGTGTCCATACGTTTGTTCTCTACATCTGTGTCTCTGTTTCTGCCCTGCAAACCAGTTCATCTGTACCATTTTTCTAGATTCCACATATATGCGTTAATATACGATATTTGTTTTTCTCTTTCTGACTTACTTCACTCTGTATGACAGTCTCTAGGTCCATCCACGTCTCCACAAATGACCCAATTTCATTCTTTTTTATGGCTAAGTAATATTCCATTGTATATATACCACATCTTCTTTATCCATTCGTCTGTCGATGGGCATTTAGGTTGCTTCCATGACCTGGCTATTGTAAATAGTGCTGCAATGAACATTGGGGTGCACGTGTCTTTTTGAATTATGGTTTTCTGTGGGTATATGCCCAGTAGTGGGATTGCTGGGTCATATGGTAATTCTATTTTTACTTTTTTAAGGAATCTCCATACTGTTCTCCATAGTGGCTGTATCAATTTACATTCCCATCAACAGTGCAAGAGGGATCCCTTTTCTCCACACCCCTCTAGCATTTGCTGTTTGCAGATTTTCTGGTGATGCCCATGGAATCTAAGTTCTAATATTAGGTGAAATGAACATTTTTTGAAATAAAGATAGTGAATGTGCACTGGAAAAAGTAAAAGAATATTGAGTATGAGCTCATTTTGATAAAAAATACAGTGTTTCACTGTTCAGTAAAACAAATAGTTAAAGACAGTATGTACAGTATAATATTAAAGAGAAATATACACATGCAGATTTTTAAAAAGATTAGGCACTTAGCTCATAGATTTCTTTGAATTATTGTTTCTGGATAAGAGGAAGGAAAATTGCCCTTGGGGTACAAGTGAAAGAGGAGAGTGGGTACACAGAGACCAACCTGCGTCACATTTCAAGGCATAAACCTGCCACACACATAAAGATAAACTGTTTGTTGAATCAGTTTGAATAGCTGTAGGCACAGAATAAGTTTTATAATTGCATGCCTTTAAATCCTCAAAATTTCTGGAATTGTTTAATTCAAATTGACCTTCTCCTAGTTGATTTAAATTAGTGAATTTTATTAAATCATATCATACCTAGCCCCATTTGTTCACTACGTGTTTCAAAAAAAATCTGGAATTTTCTCTTTTAATCTTTTTTTTTTAATTTAAATGATTCTACCCTTAAAAGACAGAATCTCAATGATTTGATCTAGGGTTTTATACTCTCTACATATTTTTTCTTCTTTTCCTTCCTGCCTCCCCCTGCCCTCATGTTTCCTTTCTTCCTTCCTTTCATCCATCCCTCTTTCCCTCCTGCCTTCCTCCTCTTTTCTCTGTTTCTTTCTTTCCATCATCTACCAACACCATATTCATTACAGATTTTTTTAGAAGAAAAAATTCAAGGGCCTTTCCTTATGAAACGCCCTGATTTCATTCTTATCTGTCCTTCTTCAGAGAGAAGCACTATCTTTTTTTTATATGCATGATTTTATACTGCTATATAAATACAAACAATGTTTCATTGTTCAGTAAAGCATAACTTTCTGTAAGTTGTTTTGATAATGTTATATTTTTGCATGTTTTTGAACTTTCTATATATTATACTTTGCAGTTGTTTCTTTTGTCAATGTTATATTTTTCAGATTTATCCATGTTGCCATAAATAGGTAGATTTAGTTTGTTCATTTTAGCTGCTGCGTAGTGTTACATTTTATGAATCTATCAAAATATGTCCTTTTAAAATTTAAATATATTGGGGTTTCTATTGTTTTGTTTTCATGAACAGTGCTGCAAGTAACATTTTAAAATTTCTTCTTGTGTGCATGTTAGAGTTTCTCTAAGATATATACATGTGAGCAGAATTACTAAGTGTTAGGCAGTGTGCATCTTCACCTTTCCTAGACATGCCAAATCGTGCTCCAAAGTGGTTGTTCCAGTTCTATCAGCAGTAAATGAGAATTCCTATTGTATCACATCTGGCCAAAAGTAGGTATTTTCAGACTTTAAACATTTGCCAATTTGATAATTGTGAAATGATACCTCATTGTTTTAATTTTATTTCCCTTTATTCCTAGTAAGGTTAAAAATCTTTTCACATATTAAGTGAACAGTGGATTTGCTGTTTTGTGAACTGCCCATTTTTCTGTTGGGTTATTGATTTCTGTGCAATCTTTACATGTTCTGGATGCTAATTCTTTGTTAGTTACATGTGTTACAAATATTTTCTCCCAGTTTGTGGTTTGTATTTTCACTATTTGTGTTGTATCTTGTTGTTAAAAAAAAAGCCTTATTTTTAATACAGTGAATTTATTAATCTTTCATTGTGTCATTTGTGCTTTTCTGTGTTTTATTTAAGGATATACTTCAGCATTATTTAGTCTCCTTTATTTTCTTCTGAAGTGTTTAAAGGTTTTCTGTTCACATTTAAGTTTTTAATCTCCCTGAAATATTTTTAATGTTTATATAGTATAAAGTAGGGAATCATATGAATATCTTACTTTCCAATCGCCACTTGTCTATTAGCCCTTCCTTTTTCCATTGTAATTACACCTCTGTCATGTATCAAATATGCACACATGCAGTTGTGCTCCAGTTTCACTGATCTGTTTGTCTGTCATGCTCTCATTACTCTGACTTATGAATGGGAGCAATTTTCTGTTTTATACTGTCTAATTAGTTATTTACAAGTATATAGACAGTTACCAGTTTTTTTATGATGAGTTGTATTTGCCAGTCTTTCTGAACTCTTTCACTAATGGTTTTCTTACTGACTTGAATCAATGAGGCCTAGATCCTACTCTCAACTTCATTACTAACTAGTTCTGTGACCTTGGGAAAGTTACTAGTGTCACTAAACTTTAGTGTTCTCTTTGCAAAGAGGCAGGTCTTAATACCTAATTCACAAGGTTGGGTTGTTGTAAAGGTTAAATAAGAAAGTGAATATAGGTAGTGTAAGAGATCCCCAAAATGCTAGTTCATTTTAAAAGTTTTATTGTCTGACAGAGAGTCTGGCAATAAATTAGTAGATGTGAAATAAAGGCTAATTCAGTCAGATTTTATACACACATACATGCTCCGAAGACCCTTCTTGCCATTCAAAGCTTCAGGATACACTAGGGAATTTCTTTTGTTATGAAGTCACAAACTTCATTTGTTTTCTCTTCTTGAATAAGAACATACTACCCTTTTATTAAAGAAATCTAAAACGTTAGGCTGGGGGAAACTCTTCCAGGGGAGATAACTGTCTGGAGAACACCAGGTTATCTCTGGTTTCAGGTAAGATACACGTGCTTTATATGATTCACTATAGATGTTAAAGCTGTCAGAGAAAAAAATGGCCATTACAATTATGTAACTTTAAAGTATTTTCCAAAAGAGCCGTATCTGTCATCAGTTATGAAAGCTGACCAAATGCGCATGATGACAGACAGACAGCTGGTTCTCATTCATATTAAGTTCCTCTCAAGCAAAAGGAATGTTAAAGCAATCTGGCCTCATATTATGTTGATTCCAAAGTAATTACATTTGTTATTTCCAGGCAATGCAGTAAATCAAGCCGAGGCAAGTAGGTGGATATTTCACAGAAGTCATTTCGGAGACCATTAAATATGATCACGTGTTGTGTTGAAGCCTCTCCTGCCTCAAGACAATGTCCAGTCCAGGTGCGGGGGAGGGGAGAGAGTGGGAAGCAAATTTATTTCCTTTGAGAGACAGGAAAACCATGCTTTTCTATGTGTAGAGGGAGAATTTACTAGAAACAAAGGAGTCTAGTTAAGGCACGCAGGGGTCAAAGGAATGGATGAACTGCCCCTGTGCAAGAGATTTGCTATCTCTCTGTTCTCAGTCCAAAGGCTTCCAAGTCCAGCTGCTTCCCAGGCAGTCGTATACCTCCCCCAAACACACCTGCTATCCCAGCACTTTACTCTGCTGTGGGATAAACTGGCCATTAATTAACATCTACAGTGCAAGGGTTTATGACCCTTCTGATTTCATTATAGTTAGAAACTCTGTAGAGCTTACTCCCATTCACATAAAGGCCAAATGCTTTTAGAACCTTTAGTAAACCGATTGCCTAAAGGCTAAGTTCAGGAAGGAATCTAATATAGACACTAAATGATCATTTTTTTGTCTAAAAGTCTCTGTTCAAAATGGACATAATTATTCTTTTAGCCTATGATCTGACCTCCCATTAATACCAACTTCCTAAATATAATCAAAATGCGAGAATAAAGAAAAGCAAAACTGAATTTGACTTTAAAGGGTATCCTTGCCTTAAACAGAGATTTGCCTAAGAATAAAATTAAGACTCGTTGACACTAACATTTTTTTCCTGTAGACATCAGAGATCTAACTGTCAGTTGTTCAGAGCATTTTAAAGAATTGGGGAGTAAAAAAATCTGTAATGCTTTAGAGGAAAACTGCCTGGAGGCCTTAGGAAAAGGTGACCTCTGGAAGACCTTCCCAGCGCTGCACCATTCCTGGAGAGAGCACACAAACTGGATCCATGTGTACAGCAGCAGGGGAAGGCATGGCTCTTGATCCATTAGGGGTAGGCTGGTTTCAGTTGCCATGAAATAATCCGATCTAGTGGTGAAGATTTTTCACTTCACGTCTCTTCAGAGAAATCAGGCCCTTCTCGTACCTGTAACATCTTGGTTTAACTTGGCCAGTGTTTGTTAGTCATTTAGCTTATAGCTTATAGCTTATAGCCTACAGGAGTTCACTCAAGGAACCTGAAATCAGAAATGACATAAACACATGAGGATGCATAGAGAGTAAGGAGAGGGAATGAGAATTATCAGTCAAATGGAAATCATATATATATGATATATATATATATATGTGTATATATATGATATATATATATATATATTCTTTTTGCTTAATTTCGTTTCTTCTCCCCAGATTCATTTTCTACATCTACATGTTATATTTCAAAAAAGGGCCAGAGACAGCTTATTAAGGGAAGTGGGCTTTGTTTTCCTTATTTTTGGGAACATTTGAAATTCCAGAACATTCACTAAATAAAATTAGTTTTTTAGAACAAGTATGATTGATTAGGTAAATGGAGAGGAAAATAAATATATAAATATCTATATACAACGCATACATTGTATTATATATGTACATAAGACAATGTATGCCTTGCCTTTAGCAGATCCAGAATACAGATAGTGTGGAAAGTTCCAAGAAAAGCAGAACACAGGCATGAAAATGGTGGGTGATGTCATTACATTTTTCTTACTTTACTCATTGTTTAGCTCTACTTCATATGAGGATGTCATAAACATCTTAATCTACACTGAGGGTACTAACATCCTGCACTATGGAGCCCAACAGTCCCAGCGATGCCTGGACTGGATTTCTCATGCTTGGTTCCCCAGCCTGGGGAACATCACACTCACTGTCTGTGGCAGGAGCCTCAGCTGCTTGGGAATGTGGATTCTCTTGCTAGTTTCCCCATTAATCACCTGTGTGACATTGGAGACCTCACTTCACCTCTTAGCCCCTGGTCTTCATTTACTTGGCAAAAAATAATTTGCAGCACATTTTAGTGAATTAACTACTTAATGAGTGTGAGTTTGATCTTGGAGCCTTAAGACCGCCCCCCCCCCGCCCCATTCAACAATTCTTTGTTACCGTTTTTCACTCAGAAAATATAACAGATTTTTAGTGTCTTGGCTAACAAGATGGTACGTCAACTGGCAAACTTAACTTTTTCTAGATAGGCCAAGAAAGGTGTACTTGAATATTAGTATGAAATCCTGAAATTATTTGTTCTAGCCTTGGGGTTTTGAACTTAGGTAGTAATAACAAGAACTATTGGTTATTATACACGTGACAGTTTTGTACTCTGTTTCAAAATGATTTAAACAGTGCACCCCTTCCTCTAGCATGATGTAACCTTCCTCCAAAGCACATGGCTTAGGGAGCACAGCACAAATTCAATTTCAGACCCACACACCCGCTTACTAGGCAACACTTTTTAGGGCACCACTGTGCAGTGCACTGGTAAAACAATATGTGGTGGCCCTAGAGGTATCATGTGTATAACAATCCCAAGACATACATAAACCTTACAGCATCTGGGAGGTGATTGTATCACCTGTACCCATTAAACAATAGCCCCTTTTCCCCTTCCTCTCAGCCCATGGTCACCTCAATTCTACTTTCGGTCTCTATGAATTTTCCTCTTCTAGCTACCTCATGTAAATGGAAGCATATGATATTTATCCTTTTGTGTTTGGCTTATTTCATTTAGCATAGTGTTTTCATAGCTCATCCACGTTGTAGCGTGTATCAGAATTTCATTTCTTCTTAGGGCTGAATAATATTCCATTGCATGGGTATACCACATTTGTGTATTTATTTATCCATTTGGGTGGTTCCTACCTTTAGACTGTTTTGAATAATGTTGCTACGAACACTGACATTTAAGTATGTTTCAGTCCCTGTTTTCAATTCTTTTGGGTATATACCTAGAAGTAGAATTGCTGGATCATATGGTAATTTTATGTTTCACTTTTTGAGGAACCATCAAACTATTCCGCAGTGACTGAACCATTTTATATAACCACCAACAATGCATAAATGTTCTAATATCTCCACATCCTCACTAATACATTACTATTTTATTTTTAAAAAATAATAGCTAGGGGCTTCCCTGGTGGCTTCCCAGGGGCTTCCCTGAGCCTGCACTTCCGGAGCCTGTGCTCTGCAACGGGAGAGGCCACAACAGTGAGAGGCCCGCATACCGCAAAAAAAAAAAAAGCTAGCATAATGGGTGTGAAATAATATCTCATTGTAATTTTGATTTGCATTCTCCTAGTGATTAATGATGTTGAACATTTTTTCATGTGCTTATTGGCCATTTTTACGTCTTCTTTGGAGAAACATCCATTCAAGTCCTTTGCCCATTTTCAAATTGTTTTTGAGTTATAGGAGTTTTTATATATTCTAGATATTAATTCCTTATCAGATACATGATTTGCAAATATTTTCTCCTATTTTGTGAGCTGCCTTTTCACTCTGTTGATAGTGACCTTTAATGTGCAAGAGTGTTTTTTTTTTTTTTTTTTTTTTTTGCTGTACGCGGGCCTCTCACTGTTGCGGCCTCTCCCGTTGCGGAGCACAGGCTCCAGACGCGCAGGCTCAGCGGCCATGGCTCACGGGCCCAGCCGCTCCCCGGCATGTGGGATCTTCCCGGACCGGGGCACGAACCCGTGTCCCCGTGTCCCCTGCATCGGCAGGTGGACTCTCAACCACTGCGCCACCAGGGAAGCCCAAGAGTTTTAAAATATTGATGAATCCCAGTTTATCTATTTTTTTCTTTTGTTGCTTATATAGCTGATTTTAATGTATGATTTAACGGTGATATTCACCTACCGCCTGTCCATTTGACAGTTGGTATAGAAGCTATCTTGTAGGAAGAGTAGGAGTTCCACATCATGGAGAGTTGGAACTGGTGTCCTCATGTGATTGATTACTACCACTGTACTGCAATGCCTTGTAATTCAAGTGTCCTCTTAAGTGGATTTTGGATCATATTTTTATGTTATATATGTATTTTCACTTATATATTTACTAAATTAACCTTTACAATTATGGAACAAATTAACCTTACAACCTTTACAATTATGGAGCAAATGACTGATAAAATATCTTGCACAGAAAACTCAAATGCAAGATTAAACTAATAATGCAAGATAGAACTAATAATGCAAGGTGAAGGCAATAGTAAGAGCATGGCAGAGTTGACACTTCTCCTTGTACTAGGAGCTTTTTGTCAGTCACATTAAGAAGATCTGACAAGAAGTTAGTAAAAATTCACAAGTATCAATGTAACTATTTTAAAATACGGATTTACCTGTACTATGGTTAACAACATATCGTACTCTAAGTATACATTATTAGGATATTAGTTAGGATATTAGTCAATGATAGTTTAGAAGTATGAAAACTTGCAAGACATTCATAAATATTTATTTTATGTTTGTCACATCATTTTAAATGCTTTTAAATATTATTGCATCCAGAACATATTTTTAGAGTAGGTTGATATCACATACATACACAAATTTATATTTATATAACCAACACTTACTGGAGATGAATCCTCCAGTTTGTTTTAAATTGATAGGAGTAGTTCAAAAAGTTCAGAGACCACTGAGTTCTATAAAAAGGAGTAAACTTACAGACACGTTTATCTATCAGCCTCGTTGGCTAGGAAACTGGCACACTTTTATGCCTAGTTTCTTTTCACCTTAAAACTGTAACACTGACTTGACTCCAGTCTGTTTGGCAAAAGTTCCTTGATGGGTCACTGCAGAGGCAGCAAAGAATTAGCACGTTTGGCTTTATTATTTATGTGACAAGTGTACTTTTCTTGCCTGTGTTTGTACAGACTTTGTGTGTGTATAGTTGAGTAATCCTTGGGACAAAACAATTATAACCCCAGGAGACTGATTTGATGCCAGAAGAAAATATCATAGCTGAGTTGAGTGATGAAAGCCATTCTGGATCTAAGTTGTGTTAAAAAGAAAGATAATTTTCTCAACAGCAAAACTGTGGCGAATCAATCACATTGAATCTGGGTTTCTCACCACACCATTCTATTCATTCTATTATCCAAGCTTATAGATTTGCTAGCATCCTTGTGTACCCAGGCATTCACCCACTTGTGACTCTTCTGCCCATTTTACTGCTCATTAACACATCCATCACAGATTGAACGAGGACAGAGATGGGAATTTTATCTCGTGGTTTTATTCCCTTGTTTCCATCAGCATGGAATTTTTGGGTTATACGTGAATTTTCTTTATCCATGTGGATCTTGACTTCAGAACCATGGATAATCAACTGCCAATCAATCCTACTTTCAAAACAACTATCTTAAAACCAAGACAAGCTTTTCTGGTCATGCTTTAGATGGCCACAGCTGTAAAGTCATTTATGAGAAAACATGGAATTTTGATATGACTCTATAATAAACTTTTGCATTTCTTTTAACTAGAAGGGCAGCAGAGCCAGGCTAGGCACTGAAAATTTTTCCCACATAAGACAGCCTAAAGTTAATAGAGAGGGTAGTTTTCAGCTTGCAGTTACCCACCCCACCTAAAAGCTGCAAGTTGGGCTGGGTTTATAGAATCATGAAGTTAGAAGGGAACTGAAAGGATATGATAACTTGCCTCCTCCAGGAAATTGTGGTTATCTGAAGTCTAAAATAAAAAGCTTCTTTTTCCGGGGCTTCCCTGGTGGCACAGTGGTTGAGAGTCCGCCTGCCGATGCAGGGGACACGGGTTTGTGCCCCGGTCTGGGAAGATCCCACATGCCGCGGAGCGGCTGGGCCTGTGAGCCATCGCCGCTGAGCCTGCGCGTCCGGAGCCTGTGCTCCGCAACGGGAGAGGCCACAACAGTGAGAGGCCCGCATACTGAAAGAAAAAAAAAAAAAAAAAAGCTTCTTTTTCCAAAGGGAGTTAACTCTCTTAACATGGGATTGCCCTCTACAACATCCTGAGAGACTTCCTTTTAGTCTGTCCAGATGACCATGTCTTCTTGACTGTTTCAAGTGTTGGGGAGCTTTCTATTGATACACCTTAAAGTGGATTACCAGCACCTTGAACTGTTCAAGTCCAGAGTTGATCTTCAACTGGCTGATTCCTTCCTTTATCACATCCTTTCCTTATTGCATCTCCGGCTCTCTCATTAGTTAGTCCCATGGAATCTGTTCTTTGGCTTTACTGAACCTCTAGGTTTATGATCATTCCATTTTTCTGTTAGTCTGCGAACCATCTTTGGCTTCATATACTTCTCTGCTTAGTCAGGATCACACAGTCCATCACCCCAGCTTCTCTCTTAACAATAGCTTCAACGTCCCTGGTCCCTTTTCTGAGCTAATCCCATAATTTTCCCATGTTCAGTCCCTGACCCCATTGAATAACCAGACCCCTGCTATCAAGAAACCTGTTCACTGATAGGCCCAAATAAGATGGGTAATATGCAACATAGCCCTTTGCATCCATGCCCCTGGAGACCCCTAGCACTTTTCTGATATCTTTGTCAACTTGAGACATTGTCCCAAGATGCAACCTCAAAAAATGAGGCATCCGGACTTAGAGTTCCCACTCAGGAATGTAGAGAGCTATATGGAATATCACTCTCACCCTTTAAATAAAAATATAGCCAGGCACATTGCAAGTTCACTACTTTTATTGAACTCAACAGAGAGCTGAGTTTTCAGGGCTACTGACTAGTATGAAATCTAGGAGTAGACATGCTCTTGTTGGGTGAGAGGAGATGCAAGCACTTGCTTATCTGGGATAGATATATTCAGATGCTGCTAAGGGGAATTTAGCTGGACCCGCCCCCTTTTTTAACTTGATGAATTGTGGAACCATTCATTCTCTAGAGGTTCAAATAAGAAAAACAAATTATATTGAAATATAATTATATTTATACTTGGCATTTGGTTCATCAAACTAATGTGATCTGGCGTTATTTTAAAGACCTCACATTTTCTCAGCAGAAGGAGTCATCTTTCTGTGGACCTGACCCTGGTCCAATTTCTTATTCAGCTCTTGACTTAAATTGAATAACTCTTTATTGAAATTAGACTGCTTGGCTGTGTGTCTCCTGGAATCGATCTCCTCCAGGACCTAAATGTTCTCAGTTAATGAGATGCCTTCTTGTTATTGCTTATAAAGTCACTAATACTTTTCTGAAAGTTTATGAATACAATTTATGTTAATGTGTATCCACCCATAGAATAACCTGAGTAGCTGTTTTCTCATTAAGGCACTCTTAGCCAATGTATTACAGTAGAAGTTTTATTCCTAAGGGTTATTTCTGGTCATTGGAAATCTTAAGTTTTTTTCACATTTAGTTTTATGTAAACTGGGACTTCCCTGCTGGTGTAGTGGTTAAGAATCCACCAGCCAATGTAGGGGACACGGGGTCGATCCCTGATCCAGGAAGATCCCACATGCTGATGAGTAACTAAGCCTGTGCACCACAACTACTGAGCTTGCGCTCTAGAGCCCGCGAGCCACAACTGCTGAGCGTGTGTGCCACAACTACTGAAGCCCGCGCACCTAGAGCCCATGCTCCGCAACAAGAGAAGCCACCACAATGAGAAGCCCGCATACCTCAACGAAGAGTAGCCCCCACTCACCACAACTAGAGAAAGCTCATGCGCAGCAACGAAGACCCAACACAGCAAAAAATAAATTAAAAAAAATTAATTTTATGTAAACCAATTGGTTATTTATAAGCTTGTTTATAGATGATTTGTTCCACTGTTTATAGCTCTAATTAGGAAATGTATAAAATCAATTGTTAATGAAGTCTGAGTCAGTAAGATAACTCTTTGAAGGAGTATAAATGTGAGATCTGGAGATTTTATGGAGGGATGACTCTCTTGCTGTTCTTTCAGTAAGCATCTGTTTTGCTTTGTGTGACTATTTCTCCTGGCCTTTCTGCAGCACAAAACCAAAGTAAAGGGGACTATAAGGGGCTCAGAGTTAGTCCTGTGTCCTGGGAGCAAACTTAAGCTAATTGTTCCACCAGGGGTTTGAACCCATGATCTAGACCTCATTATATCAAGTTCTAACCAGCTGAGCTAATAAGGAAGAAACCTGTGAGAGGAACATGACATCAAGTCTAAAGCAATACATGACACCACGTCACCCCAGCAATCACTGCTTCTATTCTCACCCTTTTCCAAAAGAATTTTGGAAACCATCTTTTAAGGAGAGTTTTCTGATAAACCTTACAAAGTTAGAAAATTCTTCAGGTTTCAACAACATGGATTTGGTGCCATGACAGACTCATAGGGAATGACAGTACTCTCTAGACTTAACAAGATAATTACTGGTATTTTCAAAACAGGAAGAAAGATTTCTTTTCTACCACATGTCACAATGAGAAAATGCCACAAGATATTGGAACTATTATCATCATTGTTTATTTCAAGAAGGAACGTGAGAATTGACTTGACTTCCAAATGACTCATCCTGGGCATGTCGGAAATGTGTTATTCATTCATTCATCTTTTATTTATTTATTTTTATTTATTTTATTTTTTTTTGCGGTACGCGGGCCTCTCACTGTTGTGGCCTCTCTCGTTGCGGAGCACAGGCTCTAGACGCGCAGGCTCACGGGCCCAGCCGCTACGTGGCATGTGGGATCTTCCCGGACCGGGGCACGAACCCGTGTCCCCTGCATCAGTAGGCAGACTCTCAACCACTGCGCCACCAGGGAAGCCCCATTCATCTTTTAATCAAAAATATTTATTAAGCTTCTTCTCTGTGATGGGAATTATCATAGGCACTGGAAGATACAGAGATGACCAAGATGGACAAGACCTCATTCCCATGGAACCTATATTATTGCAGGGGAATATAGACAGTAAACATGTAAGCAAATAAATGAGCAAGAATTGATCATTAAACGGTGATAGCACATGATTTCTCATGTACTAAGTGTGAGCTTGGCTTTGAAATAGTACATTTGAATCCTACCCCCTCTACTTGTTAGTGCTATGAACTTCAGAATGTTTTTTGAGCTTTGTGAGTGTCAGGTTCCTGGTCTGTAAAATGATGCTGTTTTGCTGTGTTAAATAGTACAACATAAGTAAAACATATGGCACTTAGCAGGTACTCAAGAAATATTAGTTCTCCCTTCCAATGAAAAAGAACGATATAGTGTTCGTCTCTCTTACAATAACCAGGTGTAACTTATTCTGACCACTAGGTATAAAGAGTTTAGAAATACAGTAAAGAATTTGAGCTATGGTACTTTGCAGAATGATTTTTATTAAAATACATATAATTCCATCAAGAACATTGTTGGCTTTAAACATAAAGGTAGTTCCATTATAACCCTGCTTTCCAAGATAAAATGAACATTTGCTAAATCATGTTTAACTTTTCACTAGTGATTTACGGCACTCTTTATCTGAAGATATTCTTCTAACTTTTCAGAGCTGAGAAACAGAGCAGACAATAGGTTAAGGGGAGAACTGCATATTTAACTTAAAACTTTTCATCTCTGTGCTCTGATCTAAGCATTCCTTTTCCAGGTAGAGGTTTGGTATTTGAAAAGCAAAGGAATCAAGTTTCTTGGCACTCTGTAGCCCGAAACATTTATCAAAATAAAGCCCAGGAGCTGGGCCCAGCACCAGCCTTTGGAGATTAGAAGAATGCTGCACATGTGGCAAGGGGTGTGGGAGAGGGGAGAGGATTGCCCCTGAGGGAACTGCTTTCTGGAGGTTTCTGTGCTCCAGCCAGCTGTCTCGCTGTTAGTAACAAAAGACTGGCCCTAGGCATCTGGCTCCATCCCCAGATGTTCTCAAGGCCAGTGGAAAATACAGAAAAAATACCTGGGTGTTTTAGATTCAATAATACTTGGTACAGTAATAATGATGATAATAGTAATAATAATTATATTAGTGATTATATTGATAAATATATATTTAATAATTATAGCTACATTAGAAATATAAATAGTATCAATAATAATTGGATTACATCATTTCATGTAATAATGCAATTCAGTTATTATTACAGAAATAATAGTATTTTGGTGTACTTACTGAGAACTTGACACACATCACCTCTTTGAAACTCCTACCAAAATATTTTGATTCAGGTGCTCTTATTTCCCCATGTCACAGAAGAGAAAACTGAGACACAGTGAAGTGAAGTAACTTCCCTCAAGTCACCAAACAGGATCTGGAATATGAACCCAGGCAGTAAAACCCTGAAGTCTTAAGTTCACTCTCACATACAGTGACAAATCTATATTCAACTTCGTTTTCTGTCATTGATCCATTGTTTTCAAAGATCAGCAACATATGAAGTGTGAAGTGTCAGCCACGTGCTGTTGTGATCAGTGATGCCGAAGTGGCAACATGTGCCTTCCCCAGAAGAAATACAGAGAACGTGCCTTTCCCTCTGCATCCTAGCTGATGCCGCACTCTTGGACGGAGCTCTAATTTAATTAGCAAATACAGTAAATCAATTGAGTAAAAAGGAGAAAGCATTTGTGATTTGTGGAGAGAATTTATATCTTTCATTTATTGAAGTCAAAATAGCTATGTTTCATTTTCTTTTTGTGATGTCAGTTTATATTTTAGTCCTTGTTGTTTTTCCTTTTTCAAGTAAATGACCCCATGGCAGTTTTCCTTTTGTGCTCATGGACCCAAAGCCCAGATGATTTCAAACATAACCTTCCCAACCTTAGCCTGTTTTCTTGGCCAATCACTAAGCTCAACCCTGAAGAAGTCTTTCAGGTTCATTTGCTACCAGACTCCGAGGTGAGAGTTGGCACCTTCTGTTTTTTGTTTACAAAAGTTGTTTTCATCCAGAATAATGCTCTGTGTTCCAGAAAAACTAAACTGGGGTCACTGTTCGCTTCAAAGGACTCACACTAGGCTGGAGTGTTCTCCTGAGGTCACAAGCTGTGGAAGAATTGTCAGAAGCTAATGTTTCAGGTCACTGACTTGGAAGACGCTTTCAAAGATGTCACCTGAAGCAGCAGAGGTTTGGTTCTATTTCTGAGAAAGCAGGACCATGAAGTCTCTTGACCACGAGGATAAGCTCCCCTCAGCCATCCTTTCTGATTTAATGTCATCTCTGGTGGCTTTAATGTCTTTCTGCACTTGTTATGAATCAAAAACTCTGGGAATTCAGAGCCCAAGTTGACTTATTGGCTTAATATTGTGGAGTTCTCCATTAATCCAGTGCTTTCAACCAGCCTCATTCACCAGTACATCTGCAAATGTGTTTTAATGTGGTATTAGTCTGGGAAATGAGACTAAAGGATGGTGGAAAGAAAGACAAAGAGAAATTTTCTTGAGTCCTACTTTTTTGCCTCAATTTTTAGCTCAAAAGCTAAAACAATTCATTTATTCATCTAACAAATATTGTGAGCATTTACTATGTCCTGAGTGTGATAAATGGCACTATGGGGATATGAGGCTTTCTTTTGACACTCGAAAGATTTAGTTTGGTCACAGGATTCAATTTCTTATCTATATTTTCAAAGGGAAGAATTAAGAGCAATGGTTAGAGTTATAAAATAAAGACTTCAGCTGGATTAGAGTAGTTTAATGGTGAACACTCTGCAAAGCAGTGAGCTTCTTGTCACTGTAGTAATCAAACAGAGGCCTGTCATTCAGAAGATTCCTGCTTGGAAAAGCCACTGGAGTTGATGCTTGTTAATCTTCCAACCTGGAAATGCTACAGTTATGTGAGTTAAGTGTTTACTTTGAGTAGTTCCCAGTCTCCATGAGATCAAGACCTGAAGTCTGCACATCTTTACTGGCAGCCCTCAACAAGGAATTAAGGACAGTAAAACAGGTGTGAAGACCTCTGACTTTTACACCTAGTATGCTGTATATTACCTCAGTTTTGAGCACTAGCGGCTAGTGGTGGCTTACCATAACTGAAATTCAAACCAAGGCCTTTCCCATTACAATATAGAGACGGTATTAATAATACATTTTATTTTGAAGTATTAATATTTTCAAATGTGCTGTACTTTTCAAAGCTTTCTCTAGCATCACTGCCTTAAACAATTCTTTTCCTTTCTTATTTAACAAGTAGAACCTGAAAGGTTATGGTCTTCCCCAGTCACAAAACCTCAGTTCCTCTGAATGAAAGTTTAAAAAGAAAAAAACATGTGCTTATTAACATATATAGCATAATATATGCTTGTATTAAATACATATACATATCTAAATATGTTTGCAACAGATATAAGAATAGTCTTTGATGTTACTTCAAGTAATTACCACAAGTTCCTTATATTATAATGTCTTTCCTACTGACAGAGGACCTTGGTTTTTAATCAGTTTCAGTCCCACAGAGCAGCAAAGATATATTTGATACGTATACTGAAAACCAAGGTTATGAGAATCATGAATATTTCCTGTATTCATTATTTTTGTATATTTTGCTTCTCTTAATAACAGATTTATTTTTTCAAGTAATTCTTCTCTGCCTTTCTACTTTTTTATTAATAGATTTTAATTACAGGTAATTGTAGAGGTAGTTAATTCCAGTCGGTATTTTTTGAGCTGCTATTATAACCAGGCTTTGTCTTAGTCACAGTTATCTAAAGTTGAGAGAAACGCATTCTTCAGTAGCAGAACTGAATGCTTCTGAAAGGCAACCACCATGAACAACACATAGGAAGAGGGCTCTTTACCTGGGCCCTAATGACTTTGCCATGATAACGCAAGAATTTCCTCAGGAAAGAATTACATCAAAAGATGGAAAACCAAATAAAATTCATAACCTCTTAAGCCTCAGGTGATTTTAAATGACAGGAGAAGGAAGCATAGCAAAGTTGATTTGAAAGCACCTTAGACATGTATATAAAGGGGACTCTTCCTTAGGCACTAAGAACTTCTCACTTAATCAGGCAACCATTACCTCCTTTGACATATCGAATTTTATTTATTTTTTACATATGCTTCCGCTTTGGGGAATTAACTTTGTGCTGCAGTTGCAGGAACACCATCCTCATTATACAAGTCAGGCTGGGAAGGTTGAGGGGGGTTGACTGTCAACCCCCAAGTAAAAATCCAAGTGCTCAAACAATGTTTGGCAGCACTAAAACCCACATTAAGAACATTTTTGTGAGTCATTCACAGATAATTTCTGAATCATATGCAGAAAAATCTTTTTGGAAGAAGTATGTAGTGTGAATGGCAGTTTCCTCCCTCCTGATGTTAATAGTACTCCCACAGAAACAGTTTTACATTCCACTGTACCCTGAGGCCTCAGAACATATCCCCTTTTCTCAGGTGTGTGCATGCACTTGGAAACAGTAAATTTGCTCTGAAAGGGAGTTTCCCGGAGTTGCTCTGGCTACATCAAAAACCTTTTTTATTTTACAAATATTGCTTTAGGCTTTATGAAGAAGGCGGATGTTCTGTCCTCGAGGTTACAATGCATTTGTGTAGAGAGAACTTCAAATTAAAAAGAGTTATGTAGACCAATGAGTGCAGTCAGACTTGGGAGAAAGCTCCCAGCCCCTGTGAATGCATGTGAGTGTTATCAGTGTTATTCAACAGATGCTTTTTTAATTGTTTCCTAATTAGTCCATGAATTCCTAAAGGACAGGAATAGTGTTTTATAAGTCTTTGCATCCCCTACAGCTTTTAGTGCACGTTTGTTGGTTTGCTGTTTAAGATCTTAGAGAGATTACTTTCCCTTTTTTTTTTGAATTTTTTTCTTCTACTGTCCAAGTGTCTCAAAAATTCTTTAAAAGAACATCTGGTTTTTCCCATACTGTGGCAATTCCTTACCATCAGTTGATAGTGTGGCATTATCTAATTAGAGACTCTTAGGAAGGAAATTAGCATTGGATAGTTATTAATTCATCCCTTGTCCCAAAGCAGAAATGTGACATGTTTCCACCTGTTACCTACTCTAAAGGCTGGTGATATTTTGGTCATGTCTTCAATAAAGAGCTGCATAGCGTATGAAGGTGGTCCCAGACTTTATTATTCACTGTTGGTAGAGCTACAGCAAGATCTCTATCAGGGCTAAATCACTAATAATCTCAGCCATTTAAGACTGGATCAGCATGAGTGAACCACCCTGGCAAAGCAGTTCCAAATCAGTAGTTTTTAGTGATCCATAGTCTCAATGACAGTGAGCCCTTCCAGGATAACCAAAAGTTGTAAAGTGAGGAGAGAGGCACTGAGGAGATAGGTTTAGAAACAAGATGGAAACAACCTAGAACCAGGGACCAAGTATCTCCTTGAGCAATGACTACATTTCCCCCATCCCACCGCAAGTCCTCCAACCCCTTATTTTTATCCTTTTTCATGGCTATTCAGGAATGAATGCCAATAAGTTTTCAATGTCATTACCATCATATTAATGTTTTTCTGTTGTAGGATTTAGAAAACCACAAGCTCAGAGTTAATTTTTAAAATTAAAAAAGACATAGATTAGGCACACTTGTCTTCATGCAATTCTTAGATGCAGTGCCAGAATAGTATTTCAACCAATAGGTATTTTATCCCTTTAAGAGAAATAAGAAAATAGATTGTCCAGAGGAGTCCTCTTGACTCTATTATAAATTTCTGGCTGTATATGGTCAACATTAACAGGATATAGGTTTGGGCCCATGTAGAAGAAATCTATGCTGTCAACATCTCTTGAAATACTGACTGTTGAAGTTACAAGTAATGAATCAATCATAGGTATATAAATTGTTCTTGCTCAGGTGGTAGATTCAGATTCTTGATTTATGAGTTAATTTTTTTTTTTTTTTTGCGGTACACGGGCCTCTCACTGCTGTGGCCTCTCCCACTGTGGAGTACAGGCTCCAGACGCACAGGCTCAGCGGCCATGGCTCACTGGCCCAGCCGCTCCGCGGCATGTGGGATCCTCCTGGACCGGGGCACGAACCCACGTCCCCTGCATTGGCAGGTGGATTCTCAACCACTGCGCCACCAGGGAAGCCCCTGTGAGTTAATATTTTATTCTTTCTCTATATAGAAGGAAATGGTTGCTGTTTGAACAGAAAAACAAACAAAAAACAAACTTAAAATGTCATGGTATCTGCTGTTTTAGTGTCAATTGAGCAAAATTAAGCAATCCAGTTTGGGTAAAATTATGCCCTGTGAATCGCCCTGTTAATGAGGCAACACCAATAGACCATGAAGATGACTCCCAGTAAGTGAACAATGACAGGGCTCAGGAGATTGAGACAAAGCCTTTCATCCTGCCCCTGACTGGGGCACAAACTCTTGATCTCAGCAAAAGAGCGGTTTGTTCCCAGATGTGAAATGATAAGAGTGGGAGGTGATGCTGCAAGGTCGTCTATTTTAGAGCTCCATTCAGCGGCTTCTAATTCTAGCTATGATGGAGTAGCTCTCACCAGACTAGTCTTTCTGATGACACTGACCCTAAAAGCTGGATAAAAATGCAAGGTAAACAAACAAACAAAAATCTTTACGGAGTCATTGGAGAACAATCGAGACAGCCAGGACTTGAAGGGCTGAGATCCCAGAGAAAGAACATAATTGAGATGAATCCTACATTAATTGCTGCTTTCACCCCTCGGAATATGGCACATAGGTAGAAAAGAAAGCACCTTTGAGGTCTGACAGCTTCTCTGGGAAAGGGATACAAAAAATTGGAATTTAGAGCTATAAGACAGCTAGGACTAGAAAGGTCTTTGTGCTGAGAAGAGAAATCTGCAGAGGATTGAACCCAGCATTGTGTGCAGTTTCCCCCTGAGTCATTTGGTTACTTCTAAGCTGTATGTGCCCAGGAGGAGACACACAGAAACCCAGCAGAGTACTGTTGCTAAGAGGCTAAAAAGCTAAGCTGCAGATATTTTGGCAATCTGACAGTACTGAGGAAAAACTGGAATTCAGGCTTGCCAAGTAGAGACCCTCATAAATACCCCAGACTTTTATTTGAGGCTTATGAAGGGCCATCACCTAGGAAAAAAGACAAAAAATGGAAAAAGAAGAAATATCTCCCAACTCATTTTATGAGGGCAGCATAACCTTGAAATCAAAACCTAGCAAGGTTATTACAAGAAGGAAAATTGAAAAACCAGTTCCTTATATAAATATATATTCAAGAATCTTACATAAAATATTAGCATATCAAGCACATCATGACCAAGTTAACTTTATTCCAGGAATGTGTGGCTGATTTAATATTAAACATCCAATCATCATAAGACACGACAGTAAAAGAATATGAAAAAACCACATGATCATCTCAATAAATGCAGAAAAAGCATTTGATAAAATTCAGTACCCATGCATGCTAAAATCTCTTAGGAGCTAGACATAAAAAGAAATTTCTTAAACTATTAATGGGTACCTCTAAAAAACTACAGCTAATCACTTAATGGGGAGATAGTAAATTCCTTTTCTTCCAAAGTCAGGACTAAGACAAGGATGTTCAATATCATTATTTCTATTCAGTATTGTACAGAATGCTTAGCCAGTGCAATAGGACAAACAAAAAAATGAAATTCGTAAGAATTAGAAATTTAAAAAATGTCATTCTTTGGAGATATATGATGTGATTGTGTACATAAAAAATCCAAAAGAAACTTGTATCAGGCTTGATAAGTAAATTAGTAAGGATACTGAATAGAAGGTAAATATGAAAAAACTCTATTGTTTTTCTGTATAATAACAATAAGCATGCAGATACATTTATTTCAAAATAATATTCTTTACAATGGCATAAAACATTTAATACCTAGGAATAAATCAATCAAACATTGAAAACGTATAAACAGAAAACCACAAAATATTATTGAGGTAAATGAGGGAGGCCAGAATAAAAGATATGCCATTTCCAAGGACTGGAATGTGCAGTGCAAGGATGTCTGTTCTCTCTGTATTTATTTATAGATTCAATGCAATCCCAACCAAAATTTCACCATCATTTCTTTGAATTAAAATTGATAAGCTAACTCTAAAGATTTTATGGCAAATCAAAGGATCTATAAGAGTCAAGACAATCTTGAAGAAGATCAGAGTTGGAGGATTTATGTCAAGTTACCAGTACTAATCATAAAACTCTATCATTAAAGCAGTATGATTCTGGCACAATGATAGACAAATAGATCACTGAGCAGGATAGTTAGTCCAGAAACATCTACATATATACAGTCACTTGACTATCAATGAAGATGCATTTTGAAGAAAAGATTTTAAAAAATGAATTGAGCTGGATTAACTGAACTGGATTATCCATGTGGAAAAAATGAACCTTAACTCCTACCTTTCGCTATATACAAAATTAATTTCAGATGGATTTAACGTGCTTAATTAAATGTGGAATGCTTAAATGTAATATGCTTAAATGTGAAAAGTAAAACAAAGGTTAAGCTTAACATAGGACAAGGTGTCCATGACCATGGGTTGAGCAAAGCTTTCTACTTGTTTTTTTATCATGTAAATTTTTATTATTTTTTTAATTGAAAGATTCTTTAAGCTCTGCAGTGCTTTACAATTTTCAAAAGTTTCACACACATGATTTCATATAATCCCATAACCCCTTTTTAAAATCTAATACCCCTATACTGCCCCTGCCCTCTTCCTTCTCCACACTGGTAACCACTACTTTGTTCTCTGTATCTGTTAGTCTGCTTGCTTTATTCACTAGTTTGTTGTATTTTTTAGATTCCACATAAAGGTGATATCATACAGTATTTGCCTTTCTCTTTCTTACTTTTTTCACTTAAGCATAATGAGCAAAGCTTTCTAAAAAGGACACAAAAGCTAAGTATAAAGAAAAAGCTTGATAAATTGGGTCTTATTAAAAATTAAGACATTTTGTTCATTAAAATATACTATGAAGAGAGTTAAAACTCAAGTCATAGAGGGGAAAAGATATTTGAAATGTGTATATCTAGCAAAGAGCTTGTATTAATAAATAGTAGTGAAATAAAGAAATAAGAAGACAACTCAAAGAAAATGGGCAAAAGACTTCAGTAGGCACTTAGAGGAATATATGCAAGTCATTAATATAAAAAAATACTCAACATCTTTAATTAACAGAGAAATGCATGTTATATCCACAATAACATAGCACTATTCACTTGCCAGAATGACTAAACTGAAAAAGACAAAGAACATATAACCAGTTATTGGTAAGGATGTAGAACAACTAACACTCTCCCACACTGCTTGGAAATGTAAATTGGTACAACTACTTTAGAAAACTATTTGAAATATCTACTAAAGCTAAACACATACCTCATGTCACAAGAAACTTCAATTTTAGATATATAACCAACAGAAATGCATACAGATGTTCACCAAAAACATGTACAAAACATTTATATTAACTTCATATGTTAGAGTATCAAACTGGGAATAACCCAAATGTCCATCAAACAACCCAAAATAAATTGTGATGTGTTCTGCAATGGAATATTTTGTAGCACTGGAAAAATATCAAACTATGGCAATAAGTAAAAATTTGGTTGACTCTTACAGATAAAATATTGAGCTAAAAAGCCAGACTCAAAGGGGTACATACTATAGGATAATGTATGATTTCATTTATATAAAGTTTAATAACAAGTAAAGCTAACATATGGTGACAGAAGTCAGAATATTGGTTGCCTTTGGAGGAATAATGACTGAGGATGATTGAGAGGGGTTAGAGGGAGGCTTCTGGGGTGCTGGTAATGCTCTCAGTCCTGATCTAGGTGATCATCTAGGTGTGTTGAATTCATAAAAATTTGTTAAGCTGTGCACTTACTGTATGTATATATGGTGCTCTTTAATGTATGTATATTTCAATATAAAGGTTTACCGAAAAGTAAAACTCTCTAAGCATCTTCAGTTGTGACTTCAAACCATTTCAAAACATTAGGTTTTTGAGCCTGTTTTGAAAGAACATTTCCTAGTGATACGTTTTATGGTTAGCCAGTTCAAAGATTATACCTATTGTGTACCAATTGTCAGATTATAGCTATTACTTGGAAAACAGGCCACAATTCTTGATGTCATCTTTATTACAGCCCTTCAATTTAAAAAGATCAAACTAGTTATTTTATTACTATTTATAATGTGAATCATCAGCAATATTTCTACAGGCAGGTCTAAACATAATGCAAGATTTGTCATTAGTTTGGTTCTCGGCAAACTCGTGGTGACTCTGAACTGATCTTTGTAGCTTAAGGAAGTCTCCAATTTGGTAAGGAAGTGGTTCTGGCTTAGCTTCAAGGAGCTGAGTGCATTTATCTTGGCCCTGAGGCATCAAAGGCAGTTTGGTTGAGTTTGGCTGTGTGCATGTGTGTTTTGCCTGCTACTGTTCATTTTGGGTCACTGGGAAACAAAATCCTACTTAATTTTAGTTTTTTTTAAATGGTTATTTTAATGACTGCAACCCTGGATTGTATCTTTGAAATAACATGATGAAAGGTTTGTAGGAAAAATATTAACTTCTTACAACCATGCCCATCATTACTAGCTAGTGTGTCAATGTGCAATTCACAGGACTAACCACACCAAGTCTTTAAACAAAAGTTCATGTAGTTTGAGTGAGTAAGGGAATTGAAAGTCATTGTTCCTGTGAAAGAAGACTTGGAAAAGAGGGGGGTGTTAGAGAAGGTACTGTCTTCTTTTTCTTGGGGGCAGGAAGTGGTTAGCCTTATAGTTTAAATAAATCTATTAAACTATGTGTGTTTTATTTGATGCAAACACAAATAAACATAATAAAGCCAATGGTAGAGCAAACAGATTGTCAGCAAACACTTTTCTGAGGACAGCACAATACAGCCTTGTTGCTCATTGGCTGAGAGTATTTTATCTCTAAAAATGGATGGCCAGTCATGAGTAAAAGCAAGTAATAACTGCTTTTCAGTAATGCAAATATATATATTCTTTTAAAATATAAAACTATTTCCAAGATGGAAAGTTCTATAATAAAACAGTGACATAACAAGTCATGCTAAATTAAGTACGTATGTATACACACACACAAGCACAAACACATGCGTTGTATCCTTCTTATTTTTTCTTATTTATTGTTTCAAATTTTAATACTAGAGATTTCCTGTAAAGGATTTGGTTCAACTTGGACCAAACTCCAACCCCAGAGTCTGTGGTAGTTCAAAGCTTCCCCATGAATTAGCCCTTTACATAACTTCACAATGCTTTATTTGTGTTTAAAGTTTATTCCCTTTTCCATGTTTCCCTCCAAAAAGCCAATCATACCCCAAATTCCTGAGCTTTGAAACCTCCTTGCAGAAGAGAGAAGTCATAATAAATGATATCACTCTCTCCTCCTTGCTTGGTCTTCTGCCCTCTCACTGGCCCCACTTGTGCTCAGCTGCTTGCCAAAGGCCAACTGCTTTCTGCCTAAAACTTGCCTCTTGTACATGTTGCATATATATGTATTTTCCCTTTCTACCATTTAACTTTTGTTATAGAGTTTTTTCTTGAATAGAAGTTGTCAACTTTTAAGTAGTTTAGTTTTGGTAGTCTTTCCTTCTATGTTTCTTGGCTTTCTTTCAATATTCTTGCTAACCCCATGGTGATGATAAAAGTTATACTCTATTTAGTGCTACTAATATTATGGTCTTAAGGTTTATAACTTTAATTCACCTGGAATGTATTTATTCATATTTTTATGCTATAAAATAAGAATAATTTTTTTCCAGATTCAGTGATTTTTATTGAAGAGTCAATCCTTCCCTCTTATTTGAAATGTCCTCTGTATCATGTATTAAATTTCTACGTATGTATATGTGTGAGTTTACACACATACATCTGTTTCTGTACTTTGTATATAGTGCCCATTAATCTCCCAGGATTTCACTGGAACTAGAGGAGAAATGGAAGTCACCCTGAGATCCTGAGCAGATGGGAGACAGGAGTGAGGAGAGGCAAGATGTTTCAGTGTAGACATTTTAATTTTTTTTTTAATTTGAACTACGTGAATGTGTTAAAAATTCAAGAAGTTAACTTGAAGATATAAACTGCACAAAGTTTCAATGTTGCTTTGGTTATTTTTTTCTATTTCCTCAATGATTATTTTTATTTTAAATTTCTTATTGATTGCTTCAGAATTATTTCTTTAAAAATGCTGAGTGTATATGTGTGTGTCTGTGTGTGTTACAACATTGCATTTGAAAGTGGAGAGTTAAGTACAAATACACATTTTCAAAAGTCATTGTTTAGATTTCTGATGTTCATCCATTAGCAACTTTATAATTTTGAAGGACTGGAATATTTTTAGGGTGGTTTACTTGGCATAGCTAAGAAGAAGTGTTGCTGGAATTATTCACTAGGGCTTTGGCTTTCCATATATGCTCTCTTTCATTTGCATATTGCCTCAAGGGAATTAATATTTGACTACACAAAGTCTGACTCAGACCACGTGGGCCATCTGGAAGAGGAGTTTCACTAGTCAGTCACTCAGTGACTGAAATGGGAGAAAAAATCGAAAGCCAAGTGTAGGTTTACTTTGAGTCTCTTACATGGAAATAACCCAAACTGAAGAATCTTTACATATATGCAGTGAATTCTGCTATTATAAGAAGAATGGGTTTCCTAGTTTCAGAATCACTTCTGGTTCTGCATGTAGTTTATAATATTCCACTTTATAATATTTTCTATTTAATAAAATTTTATTGGGGAATAGAAAATTATATAGTTATTATGCTACAAGTTCATACCACTTGTTTATATGCTGCCTATCATATAGTAAATATTATTTTTAGATAAGCAAATGATCTGAATTGTGGCTATTCATAGAAAATATTCTTTATCAAACTAGAACTTACTTTTTCACTCTAGTAAAATTGAACTGGAAAATGTGATTTGGAGAAGAGTGTGATAATTATCACATTAAAGTGATAATTTGTTTTATGTCTTCCTGATTTCAATGATGTTTAATAGCATCCTCTCTATACCTACTAGTATGTGGGTGTGACTCCTGAATTTCTTTTAGACATATTTGTCCAAATAAGAGTCTGCAAGTTTTTGGCTGTGATCTCTTTATGGCTGGTGCATATTTATAGAAATCATTTCTCTTTCTACTTCGTTTAACCAATATCTAGGTATTCTGTTGATAATGGATATTGCAAACAATTAAAATTCTATTATATAGGGTAAAAGCAGATCTAAGATTATTCTAAGTTTTTAGCCGCCTCAACATTTATGCAGTACCAGTATAGTGGCAAAACTACCAAATTTTTTGATATTGTTACTAACCCTTTCCCATTTTAGTTTTTTTGTTTGTTTGCTTGTTTCCTTATACTAAATGCTATTTACTAGAACCACAGGTGACTTGCGGTTCTGCTCCTTACCCTAGGTGGACCTGATCCTCTGGGGAGATAGGAATAGCAGACCACTTCCAGAGGGTACTCTAAGACAGTGTTTCTTCTGTCTTTTCCCAGACTCAGACAGTGATGCTGAGGAATGGATCAGGTGCAGTGAATGTGCAGCTACATAATATGTTACTCAACAGACTGGTCAGTAGTGGTGGGAGAACCTCTATATCAGTTGGACCCAGATACCCTCTCAAATTGTGCAGGCTCATGGTAACCCTTTGATACATAACCAGAATTATTCATCAGTACCTCTTGATCTGCCTTACAGAGGCCTCCCAAACTCTTCCTGTCTTTTCTCCAAGGTAGAGATAACTAGACCACTTGAGATTCTACCTCTAATTACCACTGGCTTTATTTGTATGTGGGTTTTTAACTTTTATTAGCATTGGTGGAAATCCCACTGCCAGGAACTCTGGGAGGAGAGCATGCATAATTCCATCTCTGTTTTGACTCTTCCATTTGGTCAAACTCCAAATTTGGTTCACCTCACTTTTGGAAATGTAGCAGTGGAGAGTTTCCTCATTCTTATTTTTGTCTGTTTCTCCATAGTTCTCTGTGTGAACTCCCTGCCCACATTCCTCTGAAACCGCTGGCTTCCCGCATTCTGTTTATGCTACACCCTGACACCTCCACTTCTTCCAGGGATGTGTTCTGCCTCTGAATGATACTACCCATCCGGCACCACCACTTTAGCCCCAGATCTCTCAGAACTATTGCCGTTGCCTCCAGAGTGCTCTCCTCTTCTTTCTTTGCTCTCTGCTTTCCTGTATCTTCCTGACAAATAACTTTTCTTGAAATACTTCTTTCATTATGTCACTTTCCAAGGACCTAAATTGTTTTTTGTTACTCATCAAATGAAAACCAAATTCTTGTGCGTCAAAGATTGATGTGACTTCTGTGCTCCAGTTAGTCCAGGCTATTTAATGTTCCTCAACCTCTCCCCATTCATCTATATCTATAAACCACTCTCTTACTTTTTATTGAGATAAATCCCACATCTGTTCCTACTCATATCTCTCCCATGAAATCTTCTTTAATAACTAAGTCTTTATTCCATAGCTTTTCCCATCTTAATTCTAAAAGCATTGACTCTATACCACATAGTTTAAAACTCTTTTAGCTTTATATGGTTATTTTATGCTGCATCTGTTAGGAAGTGCATTTGGTGACTTGCAAGAGACCTGAATATAGTGGCTTGAATATGACAGATATTTATTTTTCATGTTATGAGATGTCAGGAGGTAGGGGTTTCACAGTTGCCACTCTGGCTCCTTATGGCTCCCCATTCTGCTGTCCCTCAGGTCTGGTCCTCAACTTCATGATATAAAATGTTCAGTAGCTCCAGCAAGAAGAAGGAAGGACATAAATGGCCAACTTATTTTAAAAAGCTTTTCTGGGAGCACTGCCCAGTGAAAGGCCACCATTTTTGGTTTTTTTGGTTTTTGTTTTGCGGTACGCGGGCCTCTCACTGTTGCGGCCTCTCCCGTTGCGGAGCACAGGCTCCGGACGCGCAGGCTTAGCGGCCATGGCTCACGGGCCTAGCCGCTCCGCGGCATGTGGGATCTTCCAGGACCGGGGCACGAACCTGTGTCCCCTGCATCGGCAGGCGGACTCTCAACCACTGCGCCACCAGGGAAGCCCAAGGCCACCATTTTTTACAAGGAAAGCTGGGAAATGTAATCTTGAAGACGTTTGCATTATTCCCCTCCCCCAAATGTAAGGATTCTAATAGTAGGGAGGAAGGGAGGATGGTTACTTTGGGGCACCCATCAGTCTCTGTGACACATGCATAAATGTGAGGCTTCCACATCCACCTAGTTCCAGGGACACAGCTAGTGTCTGGTGTCTGCTTCACCTTCCTTAGCAGTGGTAAAGTAAGTAAATTATAAACGTTCAACAAATCAGGATGTACCCCTTAGGTCAGGAAGAGTATTTCCTTTTTACTTTGTCTCATACTCTTTATTGTTTTCCCAGAAATATGTACAAAAAGAGAAATTCTTTTAAAGATATAGGAGATAAATGTGAAACTTGTTCATTTATGAACATTATGTTTTGTTCTGTTGAAAAACACAATTATATAGGTACATCTGGATTTTGATGCTAGACTACTGGATTGTAACATTCAACAAATGTCTAATAAATACTCCTCAGCATGGCACACAATTCCAGGTCTATATAACAAACAGATTTTTTGACATATGTCTTAAATTTGCAATCTTTGGGGGCAACTCATACAGTGGTTTGTTAACCCAAGTAATCTGTCTCTGTATTCTTACCAGAATTTAAATAAAGAATATGCATGATAAATATTTGCTATTATTTGTAATGCTATTGTGGGTGGCCATTAGGAGCATGTCTGCTTCAACTGAAGAGTGTTTTCCTAATTTTGTCAGACACAAAGCAAGGCTCTTTTTATCTCCTGATCACAGCTCTAATTTTCCCAGCTGGATGAATTCACCAAGTTGAGAATCTGAGAGGCCTTAACATTAGCAGAATCTACAAAGCGCTAGAGGGGCACAAAACCTACATAGAAAACGTTAGCTCTCCAGGCTTGGCGGTGTGGTTGCTACAGCTACCAAGCTGCTGATTTCTCTGCTTCGTGTTCATGTGGGAAGAGAAGCTCTCAAGGTGACAGGGGCTTCATTATATAACTGCCGTTGCAATTCGTTTGCTTTAATGTTTGCTTTTTTTTTTTGCGGTACTCGGGCCTCTCACTGTTGTGGCCTCTCCCGTTGCGGAGCACAGGCTCCGGACGCGCAGGCTCAGCGGCCATGGCTCACGGGCTCAGCCGCTCCACGGCACGTGGGATCCTCCCGGACCGGGGCACGAACCCGCGTCCCCTGCATCGGCAGGCGGACTCTCAACAACTGTGCTACCAGGGAAGCCCTAATGTTTGCATTTTAATCTACCGTGCCTGGTCCTAAGTAGGACTTTTCTTTGGGAATACTCAGCTAGGTGGGGGATGGGTAGACTGCGTTTTATACAATCAGGAGGGCAGATCATAGAGTGTAATTATGATATTTTTTTCTCCCTGAACTTTGCAACCATTCATACCTTGGCTTGAACCGATGTTGGGGCGAGCTGCATTGCTGCATGTGCCACAAGAGAATACAAGAACCATTGTTCCATATATATATAAACACTATACGAGCCAATTTTAAAATAGCAATTAAGATGAAATCACATCAGCCTGTCCTTGGTGAAGTTTAAGTAGATATCCAAGTATAAGTAACTGGTGAATCATTCTGAAGCCTTAAAGTTCTTACTTAATGATCTTTAAACACAGTCTCTAAAATATTAATTGCAGATGAATAGGCTGTGCTTAAAACCAAATCATGTACATAATGTAATTGACATATGATCTTCTCTAGGGGAAGTTGCATAGTGACAGATATATGAGTGTGTTAACAGTGTATTAGCAGTTTATATATTTCCATTTCTTTTCATAAATATATGTGTCATTGATGATAAAGAGGTCTCTAAATTCCCTCCACTTTCTTTTCCCCAATCTCAGTTTTGGAGAGAATGTGACTTTTGTAACTTCTCTTTTATAGAAAGGCATTATCAATAGCAAAACCCTGTTTTTTTCCTTTGTTTGTTTTAGGTTAAGAAGGAGAAGCTAAAGCACTGTTTCTGAAATTTAATTAATTTTTCTTTGCTGGAAGAAGGCATGCTTGACCACTCTTTGCAGTTCTTTAACAGCTTCTATCAGACCTTCTGAGTGGGAAGGGAATAATTTTTTGGAGCACCTATTATGTTTTCTCTTACTTTGTGTACATTGTCTTATTTAATATAGCACTATTAAGTATTATTAATTTATTTTAAAAATGAAGGTAGAAAGAAGATTTTCATATCCATAATCACAAAGCCAATAAATAAGAGAGACATAATGGTCTTTCTAACAGAGACTTGGGTCTTTCTAATCCCCAAACCCACATTCTTTTCATCAACTTGGGGAAACATACCGTGCCAGAATGACTTAAATGTGGAGAGATAGCATGGTCTAATTCTCCTTTGTTTTAATTTTTAACAATCATTAAATTACCTACAAGAAGTTTTACATAAGCATCGTTAAATATAAATCTATATTATACTAGATGCTGATTTTTATCCCCAGCAACCATTTCCCCTGTCTTGCCTCAAAGACCTTCAGTTTTCTTTGGAGGATCCTTGTGGGTCCAGGGAACCTAAATTTAACCCTGGTTTCAAGGGTGTGTCATGTGACCCAGGCTAAGCCAATCAGAGCTTTCTTTTTCTCTGGCCACAATGATTAGTTTAACAATTGAGCATGGAACCATAGCTCATCTAATCAGTATTAATCTCAAGACTTACTTTGGAATGCTGGAGTGAAGGTGCTTCTGTTGGTTAAGATAGTGTAGATTTTTACTTACTTTGGCCAATGACATACAGGAGGAAAACATGTGTGCCATGTCTGAGTAGGACCATTAAGAACCCTCATGTATTTCCACTATATTCTTTTTTCCCCTGCACTGTCATAACACTGGCAATATCCCAGATCCTGCGTCCTGCAATGAAGACTGTGTGACCCAGCCACAGTTGACCTCCAGTGGAAATGTATAGTGAATTGAAAATAATTTTTTGTTGATGTAAGCCATTGAAATCTGGGAGTTGTTTTATTGTGCAGCATAACATAGCATAAACGGTAAGGTGTGGTGGTAAGGCTGGAACTGCTGCAACCACTTTTGCTGCATGAAGTCAGCTGAACAGCAAAGCTGACATAAGAGGGAAGCAGAGTCAGGAAAATCATAAAGACAGGCAGAACTCTGATGGTATCATATACCCTTGACTCATGGCTGCAGTCATTTCTGCACCTGAAAATTGTATTTAAGTGAATCAGTATATTTGCTTAAGACAATTTTAGTTGGGTTTTCTGTTACTTGCAACCAAAGCAAATGAATTGCTTTATGTATCATACTATAAATTTCACTAAATTTTCCCTCAACAGATATCCAAAATATAGCCTTGAAATCAGCCCAAGCAGTTTAAGTTATAAGGTCCTGGAAGTCACTAGCTAGATCAATGTTGACAAAGGAAGGAAGCCACTCAACAGGCAAATTTAATATGCAAGTAGGTAGATGCCAAATGAGAACTATAAGATTGCTATACTAGTAATAAGATTCAAGTTATTTTTTCAAGGATAAGTGAAGAGTTTACATTTTCCAAAATAATGCCTGTTTATTTTTATTTATTTATTTGGTTTTGGCCGCACCGTGTGGCATGCGGCGTCTTAGTTCCCCGACCAGGGATCGAACCCGTGTTCCCTGAAGTGGAAGCACGGAGTCTTAGCCACTGGACCACCAGGGAAGTCCAATAATGCCTGTTAAAAAATGTTTAAGTGAAGATTTCTGAAGCGAAGGGTTAGGGGGAAGGCATAAGGGGTCATGGAGTTATCTTCTGAAAGACCTTGGCCATAAAGGGTCTAAAATCATTGGATTTTTTTCTCCAGTAGAAAAAAAAATTGAAACTAAGTAAACTGTGACAGATAAGTCACAGATAACAACAAATGGGACATCTAACACTCGCAAAGTTGTTGTGAGAGTTCTCCCTTGGAAGAGTGAGTACCTTGTTCTCAAATGCCGCTACTCAAGAGCAGAGAGGAAACTTCCTGTTGAACTTCCTGAAATGACAGAATGGAGTTAAAACCGAGCCTTACCAGAGCCAGTTTTTCTATTCCAAAAGAGGTAATTAGTAAGGTCAGAACACTTTCCCTCTATGAAATAGTCATCAGCTTATGGGAAAAAATTTGTGTGTCAACCCCCAAAATGTGAGTGGACTTTTGAAAGCAATAAATGGTACAAGTAGAGTGCTGAAACCAAAAACTAAATAGTAATATTCTTAGTTAGAATATACCATGGTAGTAAAACAGCAAGAACAAAAATTTAAAATACAGTAACTTTGAATAGTCTCTGTGTACTGAAATTAATTGTAATTAATTTTTTACTTTGTTTTATTTCTTACTTGTTGAAAAAGTTTTGTTCCCACCTCTGTCCTCATCAGCCCCATTTTCTTCTGTCACCAGCAGGTAAATATATTACTAATTGTTGAATATCTTCCCAGAATTTCTTTATGCAAAACCAAGGAAATGCACATATGCATTATTATTTTCTCTCTTTCTTCCATAAAATGTAGCACACTATAGACTGTTCTGTGTTCTGCTATTTTCACCTAATGATATCTCTTGGAGATCTTTCCTTATCAGTAGTACATCAAGAACTTTGTCATTTTCTCTTACATCTGCGTAGTATTTCTCACAGCATGCATGTACAGTAATTTATTTAGCCAGCTCCCTATTCATGGAAAGCTGGATTCTTTCCAATTTTTTACTATTACACTCAGTCCTTTTGATAACCTTTAAATATTTTGCTTCATACATGTTCATTGCTTATTTTCAGAGAATGAAAATAAAGCCAAGCCCTAAAATAGAGTCATCCTTGATTCTGGCAATCTTCTAAATCTGAGGGTTCACTTGGGTTATTTTTACTACTTAAAGTTACTAATTTATTTCTTCACTGTCCCACTCATTTAGCCAAGAAAAAGCAGCTTTTATTTATAAATAAATATAAGGTACCTAGATACTTGGAAAGAAGGGACAATATCTCATATATCTTCGTAGGGCTATCCTAGGACTGCTGCAGAAATGTTGCTTCCGACAAGAATTATGGAAGAGAAACTTCCCTTGTGGAGCAGTGGATAAGACTCCACTCTCCCAAGGCAGGGGGCCCAGGCTCAATCCCTGGTCAGGGAACTAGAGCCCACATGCATGCTGCAACTAAGGAGGCTGCCTGCCGCAACTAAGGAGCCCACCTGCCACAACTAAGACCCGGTGCAACCAATAAATAAATAAATAAATATTAAAAAAAAAAAAGAATGATGGAAGATAAGGGCCATTTCCATAAGAGTCATGTAAATAACATATCAGAGCCCTGGAAAAACTTGGCTTCCTCATCTTGACCTCCATATTTAATCCTGATGATTTATTTTCCGAATTGATTCTCACATGCATTCCTTCTCATATATTCCTTTTCCCTCTGGCTACATTCTCCAGAATGATTGCTTTGTCACCAGTGACCTTTTTGTTCCATCCTATGTGCATTCTGTTGCTGATGTATCACTTTAAAATATCCCACTTGTTGTATAATACCTCTATCAATTCTTCCTTTTTGTTGTTGCTGTTGTTTTCTCAAGGAATTCTTTGGGTAATTACTTTAATGGAATTTGGTTTTTGATAATTTATCCCCCCACTCCCCACCCCAAGCACTCAATGGGAAATTCAAAACATGGGTAAGATTTTGTTTCGGATTTTGATTCCTTTTTCCCCTTCTTAATTACAAACTGCCTGAATATGAATTAAATCAACATTGTTAAATAATATATTTTTATAGGTCAGTGTCTTTACAAGAGGCCAATGTCCCCAACTCTGCCCACAGTCTGAGCTCTCCATTTCCCTCTTACTGACAACAGTGGCTTCCTTGAGTCACCTTTCCTGGCTTCATTTGTTGACATCATCACCAACTCTTCTCAGTGACACCACTCTCCAGACCATGCTCTCTATTTGTCAGGGAGATCCCTGGATCTTTTTTAGAATCCTGCAGCTCATGCCTTCAAGTATTACTTTGAAGAGGAAAGCATGAGTGGAGGCTGGGAGGTACACTCTACTTTCTTTTCTCAGTAATGCTATTTAATTCATTGCTTGATTCATTACCATCTTCGTTTTTTCTCTTTCTGCCTGTATTTTTGTTCCCTGGTATATAAACTCCTCTCCTCCATGGGTCTCTGTGTAAGGAGTTTCTTCTGCTGCTGCTTTTATCTGCCTTCCAGAATTCTGGAAGCAAAGTTCTCCAAAATGTAAAAGACCTATTAATACACTAGGAACAGTTTATTGGTTTAGTTTGTTTAATTATAGTCGGAGGTAAGTCAATATTACTACAATCCCTCTTTTAAAAAATACATTGAGATTTCAGTTGGTTTAGCATGGTTCTACATAATTCCTTAGTCACTTGCTAGTTGCTTCTTTTTCTTCTTAAGTTTTTATTATTTTACAGTGCTGTGTTAGTTTCAGGTGTACAGCAAAGTGATTCAGTTATATTCAGAATATATTCATATACAGAATATATATATATATATGGCTTTTTTCTTTTTAATATTCTTCCTCCTTATAGGTTATTACAAAATATTGAGTATAGTTCCCTGTGCTATATAGTAGTAGGTCCTTGTTGGTTATCTGTTTTGTATTTAGTAACGTATATATGTTAATCCCAAACTTCTAATTTATCCCTCCCCCACCCCCACCCCCCATTTCCCCTTTGGTAACAGTAAGCTTGTTTTCTATGTCTGTAAATCTATTTCTGTTTTGTATATAAGTTTATTTGTATCATTTTTTTAGATTCCACATACAAACAGTATCATATGGTATTTGTCTTTCTCTGTCTGGCTTACTTCACTTAGTATGATAATCAATAGTAATTAAGAGGTCTGATTTTGTATTTGTGCAATTTTGCATAGATATTTATATAACAGTCACAAGGCTACAGTCACCCGACCATGTAGAGACTGTATGTTTTTACAGGCCTGCAAAAGATAACACTACTGGTTTATGAGTTCAAACTAGTTTTCTGATGTAAGTGAGAAGAAACAAAAACATGATTTTTTCCAGTGATTATAGTCAGCTTACGATGATTAATCCTCCAAAATATTATTATTTGGGCAGTGGGATTTTGAAGAGAAGAGCAAAAGACAGGAGAAATAGAAAATATTCAGCAACAAAGAGAGAGGAAATTATGTTTAACCAGTTCATGACACTCAAATCGTTGTTAAACTGCTGGCCTGCCTGATATTCTAAGGCTGATTACTCCCTCCCCAGGAGGATATTATAAACAAGGATTTACTATCAAAATATTTATTTGACTGAAGGCTCATTTGCCAAGTCTGGAGATCAGAAGTGTGGAGCAGATGGGGAAAGCAACCTGTTTCTCTGCCTTTAAGGAACTGGCTGTGGAGGAAACACAGCAAGTGGGATGGAAATGTCACTTGAGCCCTGAAGCTCTGGTGAATATCAGGAAAGAAGACAATACCAATCACCCAGCCCACAGCTCACAAAGCCACTCTCTCTTCCAGCAGGCATTAAATATTAATGACCATTTTATAAGGAGGGGCAGGAATGGCTCTGGCAGGAGAGCTGCCCACCCATGTGGGTTGTGTTGGATTTTTGACAGCGGCACATTTCATAACTTTTCCCTCCCGTTCCTGTTCCTTTTATCCCTCTGAGAATCTTCAGCCTGAAGGTAATGAAACACTTCCTTTATCACTCGGTGTCATTGAAATATTTATCTGATTTTTTTGAATAAAAGAGTACAGCACCAACAATAACTCTGTCCCTACGTATCCTCAGACTTCAAAAGGAAGCTTATTGAATAAATTAATACCAAGACATTTGGCAATCAACTTTACAAATAACAAAAAACACTGTGGTAAGTTGCAGCCTGTTTACAGCATGTAAACTCAAGCACGATGCTTAGCGCATGGGACCCAAACAGAAACAATTGGCCTTTGGAGTAATCATTTAGACATCCATTAAGTTTAAAAGGTTTTTTTCACACATCTGAGCATTTCTAAATACATTCTTGTCACCTTGCTGACTCAAAGTGGAGTCACTGAAGATAATGTGGATTCATTAAGGCAATTTTCTCAGGACCCATTTTGGTCCATCCTTTTGTCTCAGGTTTTATTACCTGGTGAATACAAAGCAAATAAAAGCCTAAATGTAGGTGGCTCCTAATTTCCATCTGCCTGGCTGCAAGGAGGTTAGTCTTTTGCAGAAAAACCCTCACCAAGCACTTCCTGGAGGAAACACAGGTGACAGCACGAGTCCAAAAAGTGAGCCCTTGCCCTCACTGATTGCCATGGGAAGTCACCTAGAGACTTTGCCATCAAGTCCCAACAGGGACACAGGCTCTGAGCTAAAATTGTGTCCTGGTTGCCATAACTGTTGTTCTGATGCCACTGAACTGGACAGTCAATGCCCAGTCTCAGAAGTCCAGGGAGATGAGGAGAACACTTGTTCTGTGTTCGCCTCACTGAGGAGTGAGGGCAGGGAAATGTTATCCCAGGGTTGGTCGAGCTCCTAATCATTTCGGGGTTTAGTAAGACAGTTCTCTCAATGCACATACAGCCCCGCCTTCCACAGTGCACACGTACCCAGGATGGCTGAGGTGGAACGAGCCCCCGTCCAAGCTGTGCTAGAAGCATCTGTTATCGTCCACTATGTTGTTACGGTTTAGTTCACTCTGCAATTTCATCTTTCTTTCTCGAGAGTCCCTTTCAGGGGTCTCCACTGCTTCTCCTTTAATCTCTCTTTTGTCACGGTCTCCTTAGACTGCTATACAGGCCTCAACATCATTTGTGCTCAGTTCTAAGTGTTTATTCTAGAAAGCTTTCTAGCACCTATTGTGATTTTGTGGCTGTCAGACACTGCAGAGAGGAGCATGGCTGTAGTCTGTTGGCCAGGAGAGTTCCTTCTAAGACCAATTCTACAATGATTGCTTCTTACATTACTAAAAGTACAGAAAAAGAATGATAATTTTTGTCTTCCACAGATTTTATGTATCGTAAAGGATATATATTTTTTATTAAGTTTTATTTTGTATTATTATTATTACTTTTTTTTTTTTTTTTTTTTGCGGTATGCGGTCTCCTCACTGTTGTGGCCTCTCCCATTGCGGAGCACAGGTTCCGGACATGCAGGCTCAACGGCCATGGCTCACAGGCCCAGCCACTCTGCGGCATGTGGGATCTTCCCAGACCGGGGCACGAACCCGTGTCCCTTGCATCAGCAGGCGGACTCTCAACCACTGTGCCACCAGGGAAGCCCTATTTTGTATTATTTTTAATAAACTTTATTTTTACAGCAGTTTTAGATTCACAGCAAAATTGAGGGGAAGGTACAGAGATTTCCTGTCTACACCCACACATGCATAGCATCCCCTGTTATTGACTTATCCCACCAGAGCGGTACATTTGTTACAATTGATGAATCTACACGGATACATGATAATCACACAAATTCCATAGTTTATATCAGGGCTCACTCTTGGTGGTGTACATTCGATGGGTTTGGACAAATATATAATGACATGTATCCACTATTATCATACAGAATATTTTTACTGCCCTAAACGTCCTCTGTGCTCTGCCTATTCATCCCTCCCTCCTTCCTAGTCCCTGGCAACCACTGATCTTTGGCTTGTCTCCATAGTTTTCCTTTTCCAGACTGTCATATCATTAGAATCATTCATTACGTAGCCTTTTCAGTCTGGCTTCTCTCACTGAGAAGTATGCATTTAAAGTTCCTCCATGCCTTTTCATGGTTTCATAGCTTATTTCTTTTTAGCACTGAATAATATTCCATTGTCTGGATACATCACAGTTTATCCGTTCATGTCTCATAAAGGATATTTACATTTATAAATTAATAAATTTGAATGGAGTCACAGAAAGTTACATAGATTTTACAAGGCAGTGTTCTCTACATCCATGTTTCTCTATCCCTACTGTATTTTCCCAAATAATATCTCTATTTCTGTTGTTTACCTTCCTTGGTGGTGGTTGCATGAGGTTTTTATGTAACCAAAATTGTATTGGTATGGATAGAATTAGGTTCAATCTGTTTTCAAGTTTTCTTAACTTTCTTTTTCCAAGGTTATTGCTACCCATGTTACTCTGAGAATGAACTTAAAGTAGACAGTGGCACATGCCTGTCTCAGTGGGCACTTAGGCGTTCCTTTCTCTCCTGTCTGCTTTAGACTCAAGGGAAGGGAGGGAGATGGGGAAGAAAAGAAGGAAGGATGGGGAAGTCATCAATTGATTCTGGCCCATTTGATATTGGTAGAGAAATGAGTGTTTTCTGAGTAGCAGGAGATATGTGAGGATATTTAGGCTGGTGAGACAGACAGCAGAACCACTCTTTGAGGAATTCTGGTATGGAGAATGGTTTGAATCACTGTTCTGCCTTGGACTGCTTACGTGAAGTGTTTCTCATTCAACTGATCATGTTTGTGACCTGAGACAGTGATAACAGAAGCTGGGATGATGAGTTCCAGCTGTCAGACCCTTTACCCAGGTGAGTTTTCTAGACTCAGTCTGCTTCATGGGGATGTCTCACCAACCTTCTATGCCGTTTGGCATTCTGATTTGAGGTATAAACCTTGCTTAGTATTAAAGGTATTTTTTCCTCTGAACAAAACTTTCACTTTAAGCTCTAACATTTTTAGCTGATTTATTTATTTAGTTTTTGCTTATTCTCTTTTTTTTGTTGTTGTTGGGTGTTGCGTGGCTTGAGGGATCTTAGTTCCCCGACCAGGGATTGAACTCAGGACCACGGCAATGAAAGCACCGAGTCCTAACCACTGGACCACCAGGGAACTCCTTTTTTTGCTTATTCTAAATGGAATTTTTGGGGTGTTGGGAGATTTATATTTTCATTATATAGTATTTTGATTAATGAACATACCTTTGATCTTTATAATCATCAGACAGTAATGCATACTTACGTTTAATATTTCCATAACATTCCTGAATCATGTGAAATCATTAGAAAGCACCAAAGGTGGTTGAAGGGGGAGAGGTCTCTCAGGAATGAGCCTTGTCCCCAAAACAATTCTGTCCCACGTTCCATGCATTTGCCTTGCCTCTTTGCCTACAACTCAAATAGGATTTGAGATTTCATCCATTCATCTTGCTGCTTTGCTGTTTAACCATTATATGCACAATTATATGGGGATTATATTAACACTTTCTCAAGTAAAATCTCATGCATGAAAGAATGGGAGGTAAGGGTCTTGATTAGCTAGTGATCTCTTATGAAATGCCAGAATTCACCTCAGATGAACATTTTTTTACTATGCCCGTCTTTGTGATAGTCTTACTCTACCCCAAAGGCTAGAATCAACCCCTCTCTATGTTTTGTTTTTTTCTTAATTACTTTTTTGCAAACCTAGATACTAGTAGCCACAGTTTCATAACCAAAGTTTATTGTCACATCTGTCCACTAGGGGTCCCATTTAATAATCAATTAAATGATCTGTGGTACATGGAGCCCTGGTTTCGCAATATTGTCCTTCTTTTTAGGTATATGTAAAAGTGTATATCAATCACTTTTGAGTAAATGGTGAACTTAGAGCATTGGACCCCAAAAAGAGATCCCCAGCTCTAGTCCTTTAAGTTAATAAGGATTTTTTTTTTAGGATTGCTCTGAAGTTTTCCTGAAGGTCTTAAAAACGTTTGCTAATTTAAACTAATCCCTAACTTGCCATATGGAATTTAGCTTCCTCAGTTTAGGTTTCTCATCAACAAAGCTGACTGAAAATATATAAACAGCCAGAATGCAGAATAAATTTATCATTGTATCCCTCTCTACTGCCACCATCCTATCTTGGCAACAAAATTAAGGGAAAGAGAGTATTGATATTTCCGTAATGACAAAGTAAATAATTTCACAACTTTGGTTTACCAGTATTGGGGATATAAAATTCATTCAGTCATTAATCAAAGATGTGTTGTGCACTTCTTATGTGAACAGATGGCCTTAAACTCAGATTTAGACTTTAACCAACATGTTTATTCCCTGAGGTCACTGTTGTGTTTGCCCCATAAGTTCCTCTCCTGGAGCATAACCCCATGGGTGCCCAACTACACCCCTGCCCAAGTACACTTCTCTGTAGAATGTTGCTAGAATGGGAACTGTGTGCACCCATGGATTCTCTGCCTGTCATTTCTAGGTGGCACCAAGTGACATTTCCTAGTAAACATTTTGTAGGACAATGGCTATTAAATAGAGAAACCTGAAATCAAACTCAGGTCCGTGTGTGGCACCAAAGCTCCTAACAGCTGTGTTATAACCCATAACTTCTACAACTCTTGTGGATTAAGTGAGATATAATATGAAATACTTTAGTGCCTGACAGAAATTTTCCTTAGTTTAAAAATTATTAATTATTATTCTAGCTTCATAGTATAACTACAAAATCAATATTGCTAGATATTGTTTTAATACAAATTAAACAATAGAATTTTATGAAAAGTGCCAGCTTTTCTGTGCCCTGGTTTTGGTATTGCCAAGATTGCTAAAGGAAGAAAGAGCAGGTTTTCATGAAGTTAATTATCTGGGGAACCTGTGCAGGACTATTGTGAAAGGAATAAATAAACTTTTACATTCATTTGCGCTCACTTTGACGGGCTTGTTGTCTTAATAGGGTTCCTCTGGAAAAAGGATGAGGATGGGCTTTGTTTGGCACGTGATGGGGAGAACAGTGGTCTCCGTCCAATGAAGTCTCGGGATACCTCGACTTTGACCAAATTGGAATTGCCAGGGGGACTCCTGCCTGGAGGCAGGAAGAGGGCACATGGCTCTTGTTCGGTACAGTTGCTTGGCCAACTGTGGATGTGGGAGGCGGAGCTAACCTAGAAAGGAGAAAACAGGACAGGCGCCGCACCAAGTGGCTGCCAATCAGAGAGCAATTTTCATGGGAGTTGCTGCTGCTGACTGAGCAGTGAGATATTTTAGCTACCTGGAAACTCAGCTTTTTAGAGTAGGAAGAGCAGAGGGATCTGTCCTGACCTTGTGCCTTCACTCACAAGGAGACTTAAAACTAAAAAAATTAATGAACAGAAACCTCAGTTGAATAGAGTAGGGAGACCAGAAGAGGGCCCTCTCATGCCCTGTGAAGATAGCAGAGCCCAACAGGAAGAAGACACTCCTTTTTCTTCCTGGTAAGAACTCAGCCAACAAAAGCCACAGACTCTGTTTACTGTAGCCCTCTCAACTTCCTTTTCCCCTTTACAAAAGAGTTTTCCTTGCCATTTTTGCTGGGAGCGTGCATGTAGCTCACCATGGTTGCAGACCCTGAATTCCAATTCTTTGGTGATTCTGAATAAACCCATTTTTGCTGGAGAAGTAACTGGCAGTCTATTTGTTTTAGGTCAACAAAACAAATCAATCTAATGAAAGCTATGGGAAACTGCACAACATTATGAGTGCAGTTAATGCCACTGAATATGGCATTAAAATGGTTTGTGACAAATTTAATTTTATATCTTTAAAAAATATATTTAAAAAATTGCATTAAGTTAAACATTAAAAAACATTAACAATGCAAGAGACCAAAACCTTTGAATTGTACACTTTATTTTTTAACTTTTTATTTTATTTTATTTTTTAGAAATTTATTTAATTTATTTTTGGCTGTATTGGGTCTTCGTTGCTGTGCACGGGCTTTCTCTAGTTGCGGCGAGTGGGGGCTACTCTTTGTTGCAGTACGTGGACTTCTTATTGCAGTGGCTTCTCTTGTTGTGGAGCACGGGCTCTAGGCGTGCGGACTCAGTAGTTGTGGTACATGGGCTCTAGAGCGCAGGCTCAGTAGTTGTGCCCACGGGCTTAGTTGCTCCATGGCATGTGGGATCTTCCCGGACCAGAGGTTGAACCCGTGTTACCTGCATTGGCAGACGGATTCCTAACCACTGTGCAACCAGGGAAGTCCCAAATTGTATACTTTAAATGGGGGAATTAGATGGTTTGTGAATTACATCTCAATAAAGCTGTTAAAAAAGTTACGGAGAGCATTTTGTTTCTACAATTATAGGTTAGTTTTCCTTTAGTTTTCTAAAGGGTGTGTCACATAGGCTGTCCAGTAAACACCAAGAACTGATGTAATAGTAGTCATATAAACCTCAAGATTGTAGGTAGCTATGCAAACACAGATGAATACTTCGTTTTTAGTATTTTTGACAATGTAATCAGTTGAAGGAGAAAAAAAATGATTGAAACACAGAGCATATGTGTTTATTATGAGATCCTCATTTTCTTGTTCCTTAATAACCAACTACTGTGCGTTACTCTGTACCCAGCCTAACAAAGCTGTGCTTGTAAAAAAAATCTCATCAATACAGAATCTGACAGGATCAGACAATAGACTTTTGCTAATTAATATTTAATGGGCCTGTGGATTTTTCTCAGCTGCTGGAGTGCTAAATAATAGTCAATTAGCAAATGTGTTAATTAGCTCTAATTACACAGCACACAAGCTTCTCCCAGCACTTTTCCTTTATAGATTTACACACGAATGTTCCACCACTCTTCTTGAACACACCAGGCAGCTAATTAATTGATAAGTAATAATTCATTCTTCTCTCTGAAACATGTATTTAAAATGAAATCCAGAAGGTGGAGTCAAGATGGTGGTGTGGGAAGACACAGAGTTGGCTTCTCCCCACAACTAGGGTGCCTGCCGGCCCCTGGTGGGGGACCCTGACGACCAAGGAGATGGGAGGAACCCCCAAGTGAACCGGTAGGACGTGGGGGGACTGAAGGGAGAGGAGAAGTGGAGGCCAGACAGGATTGGTGCCCTAAGCCTGGAGAGATCAGGAGAGGCAGGCGGGAAGGACTCTCTGGGAAGAGCGGGAGAGGAGCAGAGGGCAATTACCTTGTCCGGTAGGGCCAGGGAGCCTGCCCTCCAAGCCCCCCTCCCCCGCATTGGTCTGGGGGACATAGGAGGGAGGCTGGGGTGATCAAGAGAGGTAGGTGGGAGCGGCCCTTCCAGACCAGAGGAGCAGGAGAGGAGAGGAGGGCATTTGCTCCACCCATTCAAGCCCGGGAAGCCTGCTGGGCTCCCAGGTGAGGTCCTCTGCCCTCTGAGACCAGCGGAGGGGGGCACGCCTGGGCCCCTTCTGTTCCTTGAACCTAAGCCCCGCCCCCACAGCCCAAGGGCCTTTTCCAGCCCTGTGGGTCCTGAGCATTGGCCCCACCCACCTCCCAAACTTCGCAGTTGCTTACGCCCTACCCTCCACAGCCAAAGCCTTTTCCCCATTTTTTTCTTTTCTTTTTTTTTCTCTTTTCCCTCCTCCTCTTTTTTACTACTGTGGTACTGTTCTACCTTCCAGTTACTGACTCATCTATGTTTTTATTTTTATATTCTTCCTAATATATCTGTTAGTTTCCTAGTCTAATTTTACATCTTCCTTTGTTATTCTCTTTTTCTTGCTGCCCCACATGGCTTGTGGGATCTTGGTTCATGAGCCGGGGGTTGGGCCGAAGCTCCTGCCATGGGAGCTCCAAGTATGAACCACTGGACTAACAGAGAACCTCAGACCCCAGGGAATATTCATTGGAGTGAGGTCTCACGAAGTGCCTCATCTCAGCACCAAGACAGAGCTCTACCCAATAGCCTACAAACTCCAGTGTTGGAAGCCTCAGGCCAAATGACCAGTAAAACAGGAACACAATCCCACTCATTTGAAAAAAAAAAAAAAAAGGGGGGGCAAAAAATATGTCACAGGGGGCTTCCCTGGTGGCACAGTGGTTGAGAATCTGCCTGCTAATGCAGAGGACACGGGTTCGAGCCCTGGTCTCGGAGGATCCCACATGCCACGGAGCAACTAGGCCCGTGAGCCACAACTACTGAGCCTGCGCGTCTGGAGCCTGTGCTCCACGACAGTGAGAGGCCCGCGCACCGCGATGAAGAGTGGCCCCTGCTCGCCACAACTAGAGAAAGACCTCGCACAGAAATGAAGACCCAACACAGCCAAAAATAAATTAATTAATAAACTCCTACCCCCAACATCTTAAAAAAAAAAAATGTCAGAGATGAAGGAGCAAGGTAAAAGCCTACAACACTAAATAAATGCAGAGGAAATAGGCAATCTACCTGAAAAAGAATTCAGAGTAATGAGAGTAAAGGTGATCCAGAATCTCAGAAATAGAATGGAAGCATGGATTGAGAAAATACAAGAAATGTTTAACAAAGATCTAGAAGAACTAAAGAACAAACAGAGATAAACAACACAATAACTGAAATGAAAAAATACACTAGAAAGAATAACAGAATAACTGAGGCAGAAGAACAAATAAGTGAGCTGGAAGACAAAATGGTGGAAATAACTGCCAAGGAGCAGAATAAAGAAAAAAGAATGAAAAGAATTGAAGACAATCTCACAGACATCTGGGACAACACTAAATGCACCAACATTCGAATTATAGGGGTCCCAGAAGGAGAAGAGAAAAAGAAAGGGTCTGAGGAAATATTTGAAGAGATTATAGTTGAAAACTTCCCTAACATGGGAAAGGAAATATTCACTCAAGTCCAGGAAGCACAGAGAGTCCCATACAGGATAAACCCTAGGAAAAACACATCAAGACACATATTAATCAAACTAACAAAAATTAAATTCAAAGAAAAAATATTAAAAGCAGCAAGGGAAAAACGTAAAATAACATACAATGGAATCCCCATAAGGTTATCGGCTGATTTTTCAGCAGAAACTCTGCAGGCCAGAAGGAAGTGGCAGGATATACTTAAAGTGGTGAAAGAGAAAAACCTACAACCAAGATTACCCAGCAAGGATCTCATTCAAATTCGATGGAGAAGCCAAAAGCTTTTCAGACAAGCAAAACCTAAGAGAATTCAGCACCACCAACCAGCTTTACAACAAATGCTAAACAAACTTCTCTAAATGGGAAACACAAGAGAAGAAAAAGACCCACAAAAACAACCACAAAGTAATTAAGAAAATGGTAATATGAATATACATATCGATAGTAACTTTGAATGTAAATGGATAAATGCCCCAACCAAAAGACACAGACTGGCTGAATGGATACAAAAACAAGACCCATATATATGCTGTCTACATGAGAACCACTTCAGACCTAGGGACACATACAGACTGAAAGTGAAGGGATGGAAAAAGATATTCCATGCAAATGGAAATCAAAAGAAAAGTGGAATAGCAATACTTGTATCAGATAAAATAGACTTTAAAATAGAGACTGTTACAAGAGATAAAGAGGGACACTACATAATGATTGAAGGGTCAATCAAAGAAGATACAACAATTATAAATATTTATGCACCCAACATAGGAGCACCTCAATACATAAGGCAAATGCTAACAACCATGAAATGAGAAATCGACAGTAAAACAATAATAGTAGGGGACTAACACCCTACTTACACCAATGGACAGATCATCCAAACAGAAATAAGGAAACACAAGCTTTAAATGACACAATAGACCAGATAGATTTAATTGATATTTATAGAACATTCCACCCAAAAGTGGCAGAATACATTTTCTTCTCAAGTGCACATGGAACATTCTCCAGGATAGATCACATCTTGGGTCACAAATCAAGTCTCAGAAAATTTAAGAAAATTGAAATCATATCAAGCATCTTTTCTGACCACAATGCTATGAGATTGGAAATCAATTGCAGGAAAAAAAAACTAAAAAAATAAAAATACATGGAAATGGTATCAGATTGGACATCAATTACAGGAAAAAAACTATAAAAATACACAAATACCTGGAGGCTAAACAATGCACTACTAAATAACCAAGAGATCACTGAAGAAATCAAAGAAGAAATAAAAAAGTACATAGAAACAAATGACAATGAAAACATGATGACCCAAAACCTATGGGACACAGCAAAAGCAGTTCTAAGAGGGAAGTTTATAGCAGTTCAGTCTCACCTTAGAAAACAAGAAAAATCTCAAATAAACAATCTAACCCTACACTTAAAACAACTAGGGAAAGAAGAACAAAGAAAACCTAAAGTCAGTAGAAGGAAAGAAATCATAAAGATCAGAGCATAAATAAATGAAATAGAAACAAAGAAAACAATAGCAAAGATCAATAAAACTAAAAGCTTGTTCTTTGAGAAGATAAAAAAAATTGATAAACCCTTAGCCAGACTCATCAAGAAAACAAAAGAGAGGATACAAATCAATAAAATTAGTAATGAAAAAGGAGAAATCACAACTTACATTGCAGAAATACAAAGGATTATAAGAGACTACTACAAACAACTATATGCCAATAAAATGGACAACCACAAAGAAATGAACAAATTCTTGGAAAGGTACAATTTTTCAAGACTGAACCAGGTAGAATTAGAAAACATAGACAGACCTATCACAAGTAATGAAATCGAAACCGTAATTAAAAATCTTCCAACAAACAAAAGCCCAGGACGAGATGGCGTCACAGGTGAATTCTATCAAACATTTAGAGAAGAGCTAACACCCATCCTTCTCAAACTCTTCCAAAAAAATTGCTGAGGGAGAAACACTCCCAAATTCATTCTCTGAAGCCACCATCCCCCAGATACCAAAACCAGAAAAAGATATCACAAAAAAAGAAAATTATAGACCAATATGACTAATGAACATAGATGCAGAAATCCTGAACAAAATACTAGCAAACAGAATCCAGCAGCACATTAAAAAGATCATACAGCATGATCAAGTGGGATTTATCCCAGGGATGCAAGGATTGTTCAATATATGCAAATCAATCAATGTGATACAGCACATTAACAAATTAAGGAATAAAAACCATATGATCATCTCAATAGATTCAGAAAATGCTTTTGACAAAATTCAACACCAATTTATGATAAAAACTCTCCAGAAAACGGGCATAGGGAACCTACCTCAACATAATAAAGGCCATATATGACAAACCCACAGCAAGCCTCATACACAATGGTGAAAAATTGAAAGCATTTCCACTAAGATCAGGAAAAAGACAAGGATGTCTGCTTTCACCACTCTTATTCAACATAGTTTTGGAAGTCCTAGCCACAGCAATAGGAGAAGAAAAAGAAATAAAAGGAATAAAAATCGAAAAAGAAGAAGTAAAAATGTCCCTGTTTGCCGATGACATGATACTATACCTAGAAAATCCTAAAGATGCCACCAGAAAACTACTAGAACTAATCAATGAATTTGGTAAAGTTGCAGGATACAAAATTAATGCACAGAAATCTCTGGCATTTCTATACACCAACAACAAAAAATCAGAAAGAGAAATTAAGGAAACACTCCCATTTACCACTGCAACAAAAAGAATAAAATACCTAGGAATAAACCTGCCTAATGAGGCAAAAAAAACTATAGTTTTCTGAGGTCTCAGAAAACTATAAAACACTTACGAAAGAAATCAAAGATGACATAAGGTTACCTCGTGGTACTTCTGCAAGGCCAAGGCAGCCTGCACAAGCTGGGAGGCAGCGCCTTCTGTCTGAGTCCTCGTGGGGACTGAGGCTGGTTCTCCAGCATGGTGGTAGCTTGGTAGTGCACCGTTGCGTTGGCTTTCCCGCCTTCCCTGTTTCACTCTCCCTCAGCTCCAACTCCTGTTCCCTATAGGATCACTACCTGCACTCAAGGCTAGGTTTTGTGGGGGAACCTAGGCTGTAACAGATCCATCCCAGAAGTCAAATTGAACCAATGGCTGGAAACACAGGCAGGAGTGAGGAGCCAGGGAATGCAGACTTCCAGATTACAAGAAATGGCAGGGAGATAGAAACCAGCCTAGTAGTGCATGTTGTGCAGCCAGTACCCTGGGCCCGAAGGACCGAAGGAATGCAGACATCTAGGGTGGTCTTGTGCGGTCCTTTCAGTTTCTGAGTTAGGGAGCTCACAGCGGCTGCTTGAGTGAGAGCAAAGCCTGTGGCTGGAAAATTCCACAGAGACATTATTTAGTCTGTCCACCTGGCAGGGTCTTTCCATTGCCAAAGGAAAGGGAAATGCAGTGTTTACCTGTGTAGCTTCAACCTGAGTGGGGAAAAGGCTTGGGTCAAAAGAGAGGAAACTTAAAAATGAGAGAACACCTTTGCTTTTCTTCCTTGTTCTCTATGCACAAGTATAAATACTACCCAAGTGACACTGCAAGCAGGACGTGACTGCTGTTTCAGTCCTGAATTAGTTTTCTATTGCTGCCGTAACAAATTACCACAAATTTAGTGGCTTAAAACAACACAAAATTTATTATCTTACAGCTCTGTAGGTCAGAAGTCTAACATGGGTCTCACTAAACTAAAATCAGGGTTTCAGCAGAGCTACACTCCTTTCTGGAAGCTCTATGGGAGAATTTGTTTTCTTGACTTTTCCAGCTTCTAGCAGCTTCCTGCTTTCCTTAGTTTGTGTTCTCTTTCCTTCCTCCTCAGTTTCAGCAATGGCAGGCTGAGTCCTTCTCATATCACACCACTCAGACCTCCTCTGCCTCCCTCTTCCATTTTTAAGGACCCTTGTAATTACATTGGGCCCACCCGGATAACTGAAGATAATTTCCCTATTTTAAGGTCAGCTGATTAACAACCTTATTTCCATCAACAGCCTGAATTCCCATTTGCCATGTGACATAACACATTCACAGGTTCTGGGGAGTAGGATGTGGACATCCTTGGAGCAGTCATTATTCTGTCTACCACAAGTCCTTTCTGAAATCTAAATCTAAATCTAAATCAAAATTTCCCCTACCTAGAAAGTCCTCAACCTGGCATTAAGAGGGTCTGACTTCTCCTTCAAGGTTCAACTCAAATATCTTCCATTGAAATCTTATCTTGAACACAGACAGGTAGAAATAATTATACTGCCCCTAAAATATTGTATATATCCCTTTAATAGAGCACTTAAATAAATACACAGGTACTTTATATACTGCAACTGTTCTCTGCTCTCTTAATATATTGCAGCCTAAGGGAAGAGAATTGCTATAATTATGTTTATATCTCTAGTTCGCAGGTGAAGAAGCATAGGATGATCAATTTCACAACTATTTTTTGAACTACATGATAATGGAAATTCAAGGAAAGACCATGTAATGAATCTATTATATTAACACTAGTTAAATGGAGCACAGGCTACTGGATGATGTGCAGTAGTTCAACAGCAGACCACAGAGAAATTGAAATAGAGACATTTATTACTCACAGGTCCTGGAGGAAGTACCCAGCACACTGTGTGTGGTCACATGCAGAGTTCAAGGCAGAGTGCAGAGACAGAGAGACATAGGACCTGGGGCACATGCCTCTATAAGGTTCCATGAGTGGAGTGCTTTGGGGTTCCTGTGCTAAGGCTGGATTGATCAATTCAAACCAAGAGTTGAGTTTTGGTGAACTCCACGAGTGTCTTATCTAAGGGGTACATAAGGGGAAGTTGCTGGGAGGTGGAGGAAACTGTGATTACAAGGGCTTTTGGGAAAGTCATATCAGGGACTTACATTTGCTTGTAACTCTCTGGGCTGTTATCTAGAGCATGTGCTTACATGAGGGGTAGTGTCAATTTAAGGACCTCGGAGGCCACTTGGCCAAATAATATGGATGCCAAGGCAGCAGTACTATGGAGTAGCTTAGCTAAACTCCTGACACACCCTCATCTCCAGACCTAAAGCTTCTTTATGGGAAGGCCTCTGTTTTTCCCATCTTCCTATCTATTTAAACACCGAGCATAATGCCTCCTGAATAGGTTAGCCAGAGCGCTTTTGCCAGTAGCTCCTGGTGGAATGCAAGGAAATATTTTTGATCTTTTCAGCTTCATGTTTCTCACCTGTAAAATGAAGATGTTGTTTCTCTAGATGTCTTTTAGTGTTCCTGCCACTCTAACATTCAGTGACTTAATTAAATATTGAGCCTAATAGAAGTGAACTATATTTCAATGCAATCAAGAAATATTGAATTTATGTCTTACATTGACATTTGAAAGTTTCCTACAAACAACTCCTGGAACTAAAGTTATCCTCATTTAATTGAGGAATCATAGAATTGCAGAAGGGCTGTATATTTCTCATGTGAACAATTAGTTATTGGCAGCCAGACTTCCTACCCTCAGCATAAACTGTTCCTCTGAATCAGCTTGGGCGAGTGAGCAGCCGATGCAAAGTAAAGGAATGCTCAGTGTGGGTGAGACTCTTCACTGAAAGCTCCTCAGCTGGGGAAGTCTAGAGGATGGGAAATGTGTGGATTGGCAGAGAAGAGGGTAGAGATAGTCCATGTACTTATAGCAGTAGTTTCCCCTTCTTTCTTGCTTCGCCTGCAGAAAAGGGAACTGGGATGGTGATATCTCTGCTGGTGAGACGTTTTAGTGACCAGACTAAGAGAACTTCAAGTATATAGACTAGTTGATGATACCTTTTCTATTTCTCTTCTTGAGATGGGGAAGAGAAACAGAGATAAAGCGAATCTAAAATTTCAAAAGAAAACTGTATGTGAGGGCAAATTACTCAATTTTTTAATAAGATGACTATCACTGAGATTATGGATCCCATCATAGAAAAGTTATGACCCTATTAGACACAGGATTTCATTGCTGTTTGTGTCCCTGTCACACATAGACAAGCATCACAGTGTAACCAGAGTTACTTGAATTCATCTTCACTGTATTTGAGACAGCAGGGATAGGGGAGAGGGCAAGCCTTGAAAGATTTCAGTAATCAGGCTCAATTAAAACTAGCAGTCTCTATATATGTGATTATTTTAAGTTGCTGATCTCTTAATTTCAAATGCATATTTTAAAACCCTGCATTTGTACTCTCCTCCCCTCACAATTACTGTTTTCAGTATCATATTTTACAGCTAATTGTTTTGTGTATCCCTTGACTGCTTATTGTGGATAAAGATGATTTTACTACTTTTGTCTTTTCATGTCTCTACTAGCTTTGTGTGTGGATGATTTCCTACATTTACTATATGTTTGCCTTTGCCAGTGAGCTTTTTCATTTTGTAATTTTCTTGTTTATAGTTGGGGCCTTTTCTTTTTCACCTAGAGAAGTTCCTTTAACGTTTGTTGTAAAGCTGGATTGGTGATGCAGAACTCTTTTAGCTTTTGCTTATCTATAAAGCTTTTGATTTCTCCATCAAATCTGAATGAGGGCCTTGCTGGGTAGAGTATTCTTAGTTGTAAGTTTTCCCCTTTCATCACTTTAAATATCAATATATTGTACCACTCCCTTCTGGCCTGCAGAACTTTTGCTGAAAAATCAGCTGATAGGCTTATGGGAATTCCCTTGTATGTTATTTGTTGCTTTTCCCTTGCTGCTTTCAAAATTCTCTCTTTATCTTTAATTTTTGTCATTTTAATTACAATGTGTCAATGTGTTCCTCTTTGGATTAGTCCTGTATGGGATTCTCTGCACTTCCTGGAATTGGGTGACTGTTTCCTTTCCCAGGTTAGAGAAGCTTTCAGCTATTATGTCTTCAAATATGTTCTCAGGCCCTTTCCCTCTCTCTTCTCCTTCTGGGACCCCTATAAAGTGAACGTTAGTAAGTTTGATGTTGTCCCAGAGGTCTCTTAAACTGTCCTCATTTCTTTTCATTCTTTTTTCTTTTTTATGTTCAGTGGCAGCGATTTCCACTACCCTGTCTTCCAGCTCACTGATTCATTCATTCCTCTGTGTCATTTAGTCTACTATTGATTCCTTCTAGTGTATTTTTCATTGCAGTTATTGTTTTCTTCATCTCTGTTTGGCTGTTCTTTATATTTTCTAACTCTTTGTTAAAAACTTCTAACTTCTCACTCTGCATCCATTCTCCTCCTGCGTTCTTTGATTATCTTTATGATCATTACTCTAAACTCTTTCTTCGGTAGACTGCCTATCTCCACTTCACTTAGTTCTTCTGGGATTTTATCTTGTTCCTTTGTCTGGAACATGTTCCTCTGCCACCTCATTTTGTCTAAGTTGCTATTTGTATTTTTATGTATGTAGTAGATTAGTTACATTTCTTGACCTTGGAGAAGTGGCCTTCTGTAGGAGATGTCCTGTGCATCCCAGTAGTGTACTCCCCTCTCATCACCCAAGCTCTATGCTCTAGGGGCTCCCCCTAAGAGGGCTGCATGGGTCCTTCTGTTGTGGCAGGTTGACTATGTGGGTAGGCTTGGTTGGCCCTTGGCCTGGTTGGTTGCCAAGCCCTGCCTTGTGCAGATGCTGCTGGTTGCTGGTTAGTGGGGCCTGGTCACTAGAGAAACTGGGAGTCTCTGACAGTGGAACAGTGCAGTGAACAGATTGGAAAGTGTTCCTTCTTTAATGTTGTACATTCTTTTTGATCACATCCTTCAGGGTATAATCTTGGACTAAAATAAGTGGGGTAAGTAGCTGCTATAAATGTGTTTTATGGATTACCAAAATGTCCACTTTATGTTCTCAGTGTAAAAATGTTTACCCTTTAGGCTATGTCATTAAAACTCCTTGTAAGCAGAAATTAAAAAAGAAAAGAGAAAAGAAAAGAAAAAAAAACTTCTTAAGAAAAACATATTCTTAAGGAAGAATTTATATAAAATAAATTAGTTTAATAGGTTTCTTTTTATTTAATAAGCGATATATATTATTTATTATGTGTTGTGCACTGTTCTAAGTGCTTTATAATATTACTTACTTAGCTTTATTATGTATTGTAACTGTAAGAGAATAATTTACAGAGTTAGGAAAAAATTCATTGTGATTATTAGGAAATAAAGGGTAAGTAATGGTATCTGCCAGAGAAATTAAAGGTCTAGTGGGTCACTGAAATGGGAGGAACTGAAGTTGAAGGACGAAGAGAGAATCAGGGTGAAGGAAAAATACCTAATACACATTTCCATTTGCTTCACCGTGTGGTCAAGAGGTCAACCTCTGGTTCTCTCCAGGTTGTAACCCACAGGTTGAAATAGAGAAGAAGCCATACAAACTGTTTTGGAATAGGGAAGGAAGCCCAAAATGCATCTCAGCAAACCCCCAAGGTGTCTTTTAGGCATTACCAAAAGAGACCCCTGGGTACCGTGTTCTAACTTAGCACTAGCAAAACAGCCACATCCAGAGTGAGTCGTAAAACAGCAGAATGTCTAATGCATTCACCAAAGTCATTACTAAAAATAATTAAATGGATTGTTGGTCTCAGGGATTTCAAAAGAGAAAGAGATCCTTGCCCGAGCCATCCATACATTTCCTAGAGGAAGGACAAAAAAAATCTATGAATAAAATTAGGGCTGTGCTACAATAGGTGATCAAGCAATTAGCATACATGAAAAGAGCACAATTATGAGCCACAGCGAGGCGACATCACAATTCATTTTCCATGATTGATTTCTTAGATTGCATATTTCAATAATATCGATATGTGCTTTCATATCTCTAAAATATGAGACGTGTAAAACCCCCTTCTGAATTAAATTATTGAGGAAATCATCATTTTGTTCAAGAGCAGAGTGACTACTGTGGTGACAGTTTTTTGTTGTATTATGGGGAAACAAAATTATTTTTAACAGTTCGTTAGGTAGTTTATAGGTTTCAGGGTGATGAGAGAGGTTTAAGTATAAATCAATAAAAACAGAATTATCTTCTGACAGTTCAGCAGGATATTGGGGAGAGATATATGTGAAGTTTGGAATCCTAGGTCCTGGTCCTAGCATTCCTCTTGTGTGACCTGGGTAAATTGTTTAGTTTTACCAGACCTTAGTTTTCACAGCTATAAAATGAGATTGTTAGATCAGATAAGAAAAGTGATAGTAATGAATATCTTTTGAGTACTCAGTATTTGTCAAAAATATTCTAGGTATTTCATACATACTGACTCCTTATGGCCTTAGAACAGCCCTGCGAGACAGGTACAGTTGTCAGCCCCACGTTACAACTGAGAAATCGAGGTACAGTGAGGTCACTGGCTGATGTCCAACAGTGACAGGGCCAGCATCTGGAAGGCAGTCTCATTACTGAGCCTGAGTAATGGCCACTATGAAGTACTGACTAGCAAGCTGTTGGAGCCCAGAGCAGGTGGCCCCAAAATATGCCTCAATGGCATATTGATTATTTTGAATTAAAGTTCCTTAAGAAAAAGCCAGTGCAAGAGGGTGTTGACCCTCCTCTCTATCTCTCTGAAAGTAGGAAAAAAAAAAAAATCTCCCATGTGAAAGGTGCCCTCCCTGTACCAGGAGGTAGAAAGACATCCTTATCACCAGAGACAGGGAATTCAGGGCCTGGGAAGCCTGTAAAAACAAACCTTGTTATTTCTTTACTAATTTGCTACCCAAGCCCAAACTTCGCTTAAATTCCTTACTAGTTAAGCACCCAAACCTGTTTCTAACGTTTCTTTGTCTAAAAAGTGTGAAAGCTGCTTGTTTTGGCCAGTTCTGAGGTCCCATTTCTATGAGACATTTCTGCTCAGGGATTAAACTTGTTTCTTTTCTTCAGTTAATCTGTCTTGTGACAATTTTATTATAAATTCAGGCACAGATCTCGTGAGGTTTAGAGGGAGAAATTTTCCCCTCACTGACAAACCAAAGTATTTTTCATGTCCTATATAGCTTTGCAATTCTGATTCTATAGTTCTCTTTCAAAGATACACTTTCTAGAAGAATGTGTTTTTAAATTCTTTATGAAGTAAGTGATTTTTTCTGAATGAGAGTAAGCAGAGTAATTTAGTTAGAATGCCAGATTTTTTTTTTTTCCTCTGCCAAAATTGATGCAGATTGACACTTCCAGGCAGCTGATGTTGACTCTATGTGTGTATGTAGTAGGTGGTGGTATTTGGGGAGATAGGCTATTGCTTTATGATTGGCAAAACTCTAAACCAGTAATTTCAGAAAAAGTTTGGAATACAGCAAAGAGCATATAGAAACTCTGGAGTCCACGCTAGCTATTCTGTAAATAATTCGCAGGGCCTGTTTGGAATGCACCCTTTCCACTGACATTTTCATAAACACCAATCACTCTGAATCTGCTGTAGCAATAATGCAATATTCACTAGAAGATTTTTGTTTAAACTTTTTCCTGGTAAATATGTCTCAGAGTTTCTCAAACTTTAGCTTGTATAAATATCGTGCAGGTATATTCACCTTAGAGAGGAAGTGTTAACTCTAGTCAGTTTCTTTTTGAAATAAGCATTTCCATTATAGCAATAATAGTAATATTTAGAATTTATCTTGTTTTTATTATGCATCAGACATTTAACTTTGGTCATTTAATCCTCAAAGTAACCCTATACAATAGGTACTATTATTGTGTCCATTGTACAGAGGAGGAAACCGAAGATTGTGGGAGATTGTGGAAGATAATTAAGAGTAATTCTTACTCAAGGTCACACACAGCAAGTAAGTTCTGGAGTCACAGCTGGCAGGTATCTACTTTATCTTATGTGCGTCTCTCCCCTCCATTTTCCTCCTCTCCTCTCCTTTCCTTCCTTCCTTTACACACTCTCCCTCTCTCTCTCTCATAGGAGATGATAAAGTTTTCCTCAACCTTATTAGGGTCCCTTGCTGGGTCTGAAGGTTAAACTGACAAAGGCAGATTATAACAGGATAAAAGCATACAAATTTATTTAATATGCGTTTTACATGACACGAAGTCTTCATAAGGAAATGAAGACCCACAGAAACGGTTAGACTTGAGTATTTTATGCTGGATTTGATGAAGAGAGGACAGTCGTGAAGGAATACGACAGGTTAAGGAGTATGAGGTAATCGTAGCAGACTGGGAAAGACTTAGCAAGGCCTCTCTGTTAGGATCCTTCTTGGCATCCCTTTGTCTTCAGAGATAAGGACGCTTGTTTCTTCCAGATGTTGGGAGGGCACCTCTCCCAGGAGAGTTTTATGACCTGTTTCAGGGAAGAAGGGTAAGGATGGGGAGGATGTCAAAATAACCACCTTCTGCTGCTGTTTTCTCAAACTCCTTTATTAGTGTAAGACATTCATATGTCAAAGTGTCATATTTTGGTAGTGTGCCCTGAATCCCATTACTTTTTTCTTTCTTTTGCCACCTAGTAATTAGTTTTTATTTTCCCATTTTCTGTACGCCAAGCCTTAAACTTTTAAACAAGTGTTTACTACACAGCTTTAGACTACCTTCATGAACACAGCAAATTAGCTCCCCAGGGCAGATAGGAACTAGCTCTCTGCCCTCTGTCTCTTTGCTCCATCTGTGTTATATCTACAATCATAAATGTCAAAGGTGGGCCTCAGCAGACATTATACAGACACCAAGGTAAGAGAAGAAAAAAAGGATTGTATCTTGATTTATATGATAGATTAAGAAAAAAGCACTTAGAAAAAACAGAGAGAAGGTATTCCATTTTTTCTGCCTTTCGCTAAAATGACCATAGCACAAAAATAAAGCCGTGTTCTCTGCCCTTTTAAAATTGACTTCTCTTTAGAGTAATTATTGGAGAATGATTCAATAAAGTTTACATGGTAAATTACCAATCACTAAGATGAGTTTTTAAAATAATTTAACATATGAGAAAATAACTCTTCTACATTAAGTGAAAAAACAGAAGCAAATGAGACAAAGTAAACATCTGAAAGGAAATAACCAACGGTTTACTGTGATTTTGAGTTGGGATTGCAAGGGAGTTTATTTTTTGTTGTTCTCTATGTTTTCCAAGTTTTTTCTTAATATTTAGGTGTTGCTTTTGTAATGAGATAAAAGGTTATATTTTTTAATGGTATAGTTTTCTGTTAATAGAGTGAGATGGCTACTATTTCACCTCCAAACCACTGCCTTTTTAAATCAGAAATATGTATTGAGCTTGCTTGCAAATCAAACTGGGGTAAAGGTTGGTAAGTTCAAGAACAGGGCAGCACACAGTGGATAGAAAAAGGAGGGGTGGGGAGGGTGGGCAGGCAGGAACTGAAGAATTCCTCATAGATCATGTCCTTCCTAAGACTAGAAATTTTATGTTCTGTCTTGTTCACCGCTGCATTGCTGGTACCCGGCACAGGTGCTCAATAAATGTTTGTGACTCAAATGAGTAGGGAAATAAATAGCAGATTTGATCATGTGTGGGTGGACTGCCAGCATTTCTACTTCATAGAAGGACAAGACATTTTTTCATATTACCATATCTCTTAAGAATCTTAAAAACTATAAAATGTCTATAGGATTCTGACTGATTTGACCATGGCACATCATTTTTGGCTGCTTACTCAATAAAAACCCCCAAGACTGATTTCTTCTACCTCTTGCCATATTTCTGAGCCTCTTCCTCAGGCATAAGATGGTGGGATCACAGGTAAAGAAAAGTGTAAACAACAGTCTAGATCAAATAATTGGGGGTGGGGGGACTGCCATGCGTTGTGCGTTTAAGTGATTTTTTGATTATTGACAGTTTGAATCATCTGTATGAGTTAAGCATGCATCACTTTAGAACAATTCACTTTGGGAGTTTCAGAAGGAAAACAAATTGCGTTATTTCCAGTGTAAACAGAAAGCAGTAGATAGAAAACCAATAAATCACACCTATATAATTACAGCTGATCCAGAACACATCCGCCTGCAGCCATGTGCTTTCCATGGAAAGGAAGATTCAGATTGGTGATGGGCACTGAGTGGTGTTGCTCCAAGCCATTAGAAGGTTGAAATGACATAGTCAGTTTCATTGTCATATTAAAAGCAGAGCCTCCTAGCTAAGGACAGGCCTAATTGTTTAAACATATCACCATGTGTCAAAATTCCTCATTGATTTCCTACTCATTAAAGCTGTTATGCTGCTTCAAGGCCAGATTGCTGTCTGTGCATACTTGAGTGCGGATGGCTAGGGGAACTTGCTTCAGAGTCTGTAGATTATGCAAAAATCTAGGTCAGGGTTGATATAAACTAAGTTAAGTGAATTGTAGAGAGCGGAATGTAAAGCTAGTACAAGTCATTTTGGTATATTTCTTAGAATGGTATTCTTTGTACGTCATATGTGGCAATCAACTTATCTTATTCTAAATTCTCTTTAAGACATTTATTTTTTTAACTGGCAACACCCTTGAATATGACTAATTTCAAGGTCCTTTTCTCACTGTTGTATTTTCTTCTCTGTTTAATCTCACAACAGAATGAATTTCTTATTTTATATTTTTGATAGATTTTACACACACACACACACAGTCCCTTGTTAATTTGATTCTGAAAATAAAAACTTAAAATAAGTCTTAAGCGTTATGTGTGAATTTGCTCATTGATTGACCGGGATTATTTAAAGATTATTTAAAGAAATATATTTTTTATACAACATAGCATATTATTATTTTTTCCAAGAAGAAGACAAACTTTGTTTAAAAAAATATACAAATACATTTAAAGACAAACACAAAATTTATTTTGGTCTGGAATTTTAGACATGTTTTCCCTTTACATTTCTTTTCTTTCCCTAAAAAGTTAACAATGCTATTTAAACAGCAAATATTGTTGTTCTGATTTTTTTTCATTATACAGTTAATGAACTTAAAAGCCTTCATGATTGGTGATTTTCTATTTGCTTTTGTTATTGCTATTTTTTTGTTTCTTCTTTGACCAACCAAACATGGCTGAAATGTTTGGCAGTAAAATACAATTTCTTGAGCTTGACCCTTTGCATTCTCACAGCAATCAGTTAGGCTTGACTTTGGGGATTCTCTGCAGAGCCATTGATTGAATTATGATACACTGAACACATGTGAAGATCTAGATTTACATGATACAGATGGGAAATTTTTGTATCTTTCCAGATTTAGAGAACAATATATATATATATATATATATATATATATATATATATATATATGACTTTGCTTCTTTGTTAGGCTTTTTGTACTTTGCTAAATTTCCCTTATTCTAGTTAGTATCTGTTACTGTTATGAGTTGAAATGTGTCCCCTCTCCCCCAACAAGATACGTTGAAGTCCTAACCCCCCAGTACTCAGAATGTGTCCTTAGAAATAGGGTTGTTATAGATGTAATTAGTTGTTGTTATAAGAAGACGGTCATGTGAAGACAGAAGACACAGGGAACACATGTAACAGTGCAGGCAGAGATTGGAGTTATACAGCTGCAAGCCCAGGAATGCCAAAGATTGTCAGCAACTGCCAGAAGCTAGGAAGAGGCAAGGAAGGATTCCCCAGCAGGTTTCAGAGGGAGGATGGCCCTGCCAAAACCTTGATTTTGGTGTGAGACAATAAATTTCTATTGCTGTAAGCCACTGAGTTTGTGGTATTTTGTTATAGCCACCTGGATGCCTGTTCCAACGGCAGTGCAAATCCAATATTTGTAATCAGTGCATATGCCAGCACTGATTATAAATATTCCTTGACTTTTTGTTTTTAAAGAAATACTCTACAGGATTTCTTATTCTTTTCATTCTAACCTGTCCAAAGGTTCTTTTTCCTTTTAGCCTCTGTCATATTATTTCATTTCCCCATACAACTATATATTACCCAGTTTAAATTCTTCTGGACACTAAAAAACCATAAGGGACCAAAAGATAATTGATCTGATGAAAGAGGCCTACCCAAATCTCTTTAGAAAGACATTTATGGCTGGAAACTCTTAGGATTTCTAGTTTATTATTTCTAGTTTGTGGCTTGAGAATTGCTGCTATGCATCATTGAGTTCTGATGTGGTCCTGACATGGTGATGACCATGATGTAACTTAAGGTAGGGTAAGCTCTCTAGCCAAGTGACTTCCCCTTGACCATAGTGATTGGTTTAGGACAGGCATCTGACCTAAATTGGTTCACTCACAGTGAAGCTCAAGACTTCCATGTTTGTTCCATGTTTGAGGGAAGAAAATGAAGCCCCACATGTAGCCTGTATAAGAACAGCCATCTTGGATCAGGAGCAAGACAGAGGATGAGGCAGACACCATGCAAAACAGAGCCTAGAGATGGAGCGACAACGCTCCTCTGTGACATTGCTGGGTTATTGCATCAACTCTTGCTGGAAATCCAGAACGTTCTGAATTTTTCAGTTACTTGAGGGAATTTATTCCTATATTGTTAAAGGTAATTTGAGTTGGGAATTTGCCTTTCTGACAAGTAAAATAAATCCTAATTGATGTAATATAAAACAATATTTCTCAGCTGTTCAATTAGTTGAATGAGAAAGTTGTTGCTCCCTTGCATTAGGACTCCCAAATATACATTTAAATTCTTATAATAAACTTTTCCCACAGTGAAGTATCTATACATGAAACTTAGGCTAAGGTTTTTGTTAGAAACAAGTAACACTTGAGGAAAAAAGAAGATCTGAGATAATACTTTCATTTCTATTAAGAAAGAGAGCTCAGATAAGAGATCTGGCAATTTTTAGTGTTCAGCGTCTAAACCCACAACTGTTGACTCTCTTGACTTCTGCCACAATGCACACAGTTCCAACATTTCACTGTTAAGAAGGTATAGGGAAAAAGTGGTGCAAAATTAACCTAGAGGCAATCATTTGTGGCTTATACAATCATAAAAAGGCATAAAATGCATCAGTTTTATGAGAGTTACTTGATTCCTAGTGAGGAGAGCTAGGGGATTCAGTTAAGCAGGTGAGTTAAAGGAAGGTATAACTAGGGCTCTCTGAATTAAGTTTTTGAGAGTCCCAGAGTTGTGGTTCCGACTTCTCATCAGGAAAAGAAGCCCCTCCCCCTTCTTCTCCGGTGCAGAAATAAAGTGAGCCTTCGGATTGATGAAATTAATATGTTGCTAGTCTTACTTCTTGGACTTCAGAATTCTGTGGCAACTGGGAGGCACCAAAGTCACTGATTGGCCCCCAAACCTGAAGGCTATGGCCCTCAGGATGACAGGAGTCTCACACTACAGAGGAGAGGTCTTCACACGTGCCCCAGTTATTTTACTAACATCATATACCTTAGGCAACCAGTATGGTAGGAAAACACTTACACCCCAAAGACTCCTTCAGAAACATTTCCCTGACTCCAAGTGACTCCATTTGTAGTTTCCTTTGTTCTACTCTTTCTTTTTCATCCCTTCCCAGTTATTTAAGATTAAGGCCCAGTCATAAGTTTTGGCTTTCTGTTTGGTCCAGTTTGCTCCAGCCTCCTCTTCTTTTGCCTTTCTTCTTCCCACCAAGCAAGTGCTTCTTCACTTTACTAGCAATATACCTGCTAAAGTATTTTGCATCATATCTGCCCATGGAATAATGATTAAAGAGCAGAGCTCAGCGACTAAAGCATAGCCGTTACATGATAAATGTTAGCTGCTATAATATCACTATTATTAATATTATTGTAATTCTTTTTATATCAGCTTTTCACACATTTCAGATGTCACTTCAGGGTTAAAAAATACATATCTAGACAATATATCAGTTTCTTTATTGTATTCAGAGAAAGTTATTTATATTTGTGGGACATATTATAAATGCAGGTGTGCATCACCTAAATCAGATCTGGGATAACATACATAATAATCTAGATTTATACAGTTTTGGTAGGTTTCTTTGAAAAAGCTGATTCCTTTTTTGAAATTTAGATATGATTTAATGACTTTACTGTGTTCTTTTCAAACAAATTCGTCAGCTGTATTAAGGGAAGTTCACTAATGTGGTCCTCGTGACAGCTCCAACAAAAGGTGTTTACTGTGAACTAGTGTCTTTCGTAGGCTTTCTGGGCTCAGCAGATATGACCTGACACAAAACAATTCTACTGCGGTTTTATCCACTAGGATTTGTTTTCATTCTTATGCTAGTCTAATTTTTCATTCAGACAAAGAAATTGGTTTTCCATGCAAATTTCCTGACTATCTTTCGCTCCATTTTTCAAGTTCCACGATTTAGTCACATTATTTTCATTTACCTCTACCAGTTTTGATTTGTATGTTTATTTTAAGTTTAAAAAAGAACAAACCTTTACTCCCTGATCTTTCCAATAAAACTCTACTTCCAGTATTTAATTACAAAAATATGTCCATTGTGATAGATTTCAGGTGATTTCTTTCCACTTTTATTTTTAAACTAGGAGAAATTTATTGAAATTCTCAGAATTATCTGGCAATTCAATCAGATGCTGTAGCTCATCTAAGTGTGTTCAGCAATTGTCTGTACTGGCATCGTTAGCTTCTATCTTCTCATCTGCTATAATTGCTGATTGATGATGAAGTTTCTAATTATAGGCATGTGATGGTCCAGCCAGGCTATACGATGCCTAAGGCTGAGTGAGCGCTTCCTTCGTAGGCTCTCATTCCCTAGCGTGCAAATGATAAAGTAGAATTTTTAGGGAGTCTTAGCTTATTTTTATCCTACCCTTTAAAACACCACCCCTTGTGAGTTTTCATACACATACACATACACCAGGTGCCAAAATAATTGGTTCATTTACTTCACAATTCAACCAACCAATCATGAAATGCCAAACATCAACAATAAAAGTAAAATTTTTAGGTCACCTTGATCAACAGGTTTAGTTAAGGTTTGGTTTCAATGACAAGTGTATGCATATACACATATAAGAGTAGTTAATATAAAATTAATAAAAATTGACTAAATTTTAAAGAAATTAACTTGAGAAATGTGACATTATGAGCCATATTTTACATAAATGCAACAGAAAATGGGGATTAAACACTAGACTTTGGGTAGGAAAAATAATTATATATTAGTATTAAGAATTTGGGGAACAACTAATATAATTTTCCTTATGTTAATAGAAACATTAAAGTTATGACAACAATCTAGCTAAAACTGAGTTACAGTAATAGACTATTTTTGTGAACAGTTTGGCAAAACTCACCGGAATCACTGGAGAAAGGTTTCCTAAAAACATGTGCTGGCAGATGGTTGCCTAAGTGATAATTATTGTTAAAATAAAACTAATACTGCTGTATTTGGAAAAATATGGGAAACAATGGGTGTACAGTATCTTATTGTGATCAGTGAAAACACAGGAAACATTCACTTAAGTAACCTATTTCAGTTACTCATTAACCACTGAAATTATAGCTAATACTTAGGAGGAAAATGAATACTGTTTTACTAGGAATAATTCATTTAATGTATAATAAGTAAACAGATTATGAACTTATTTCAGGGAAGCCATGTGCTGTGTTTATAACTTGAGCCAAGACTTAACATGAAAACTCATCTAGCAGTGCCAGAGACCCTTAATAATTGCCACAATAAGTCATCATTTACTGTCTGCCTACCATGTGTGAAACTCTGAAATAGGGACTGTAGCAATGCAGGGAACTGTAAGCCATTATCCCTTCCACGTTTCGGTCTCAAAGAGATTGGCTTAGGATTGGGTTGAAAAAGATAGGTAGAATAGATACTGACTTGAAAAGGAAAAGAAAAGATGAACTTAAGGCAGGCAAGACAGGGATGAGATGAAGAAAAGTGAAGAAGATTAAAAAAAAATGCAGAGTACATTTTGGTAGGCAGTTTGGCTTCCTGCCAGTTTTCTTCCAAGAATGAAGAAATGAGTTGGGGAATACAGATGGAGACCAGATTCTGGGGGGATTTAATTGTAGATATAGGAGCCATTGAGTAGGGTAGCATTCACCCCCAAAACTGTCTCCAAAGACACTCTCTCATCCTATCCTTTGTCTTTTGTCACTCTACACCCTCAACCTTTGACCCTATACGTAGTCTTGTCCAGTCTGTGCAGTGTTCCATGCTTCATACTTCTAGTTCCATGACTATATATGCTTTGAAACTAGCAGTCAGATTTCATTTTGCTGCACATTTTTTTGGGCAAATCCAAAAGACCAGGTAAATTTTTACCAAGAAAAGTTTTCTGGGAACAGAACCTAGACTTAGATGTCAAAGGTATTTCTGAAGAAGCAATCCCAGGAGATTTCACCATATCTCCCCTTGTGCCCCAAACCTTCTGTTCTTAACTTGAATTCCATCAGTTTGTTTTTCTTTTTCCTTCAAGGTCACATCAGCTTATACAATTAACTTAGCTTGGATTCACTCCCAATATCCACCATGAAGTCATTCATTTATTTATGCAAATTTATACACAACACTATGTTGAGAACCATGCCACAGAACCCAAAGAACAAGATAAAAACAAGCTCCCATACAGATCTTGCTTTGAGAAATTGAATATACAAATGGACAATGGCCAGATCATGTATAAAAATAAGATTGTGACCTGCTGCCTGTCCAGGAAACCAACCCCCTTATCTACAATAAACGACCCAGGAAACCAACCTACTGTTAAGTCAGACTTGCAGTAAGCCTGATTGCTATCTTTAATAACAATCCAAGAACCTAAACAATAACTTCTGTAACAATTGGTGCAAAATGGCCAGGACTTGATTTATAACTGACAGCTTCTCTAATTTTTATCCCTGCTTCAAACTTAGGACCAACCAGAGAAAGCCAAATATGCATCCCTCACCAATCACAAAGGATGCCCAGCATCTAGTTGGCCTGCCTATAGCTTCCCAAGCCAATAGCTTTCAATAAAGGCATACCTTCAGCCTCCTTTTTTTCCACCATAAACATTTCCTACTCCTTTACCTACCTTTGAGTCTCTGCCAAAACACAAGTGGCAGTGGCTGACCCCCTTGTTATATATAGTAAATGCTGAATATATAGCCTTTGCCTTTATCATTGACTTGGTCTTTGTTTATTTCTACACTTTAATGCAAAAGAGTTGCTCTTGGCAAGCAGTTCAGGCACTGTGGTAGAGGTGGGTTGCAAATCTGGAAAAATCTAGTATGTAATAGTAATACACCATTGTATTCACCACTATATGTAACATTTTGTTTATCCATTCATCCATCGATGGAGATTTAGTTTCCCTCCAACATTTTGACTGTTGTGACTAATGCTGCAGGGCATCTACATATTTAACTTCACAAAGTACTTATGGTGGGACCAGCATCAAGCTGAGGGCTTTATATATTCTGACTCCCCAAAATACCCTGACAACAATCTGTCGATAAGACAAAGCCAAGTTTCTTACTTACTGCTATAAGGGAGAGCATTACCTTGACAGAGTGTTAGTAGTACTTCAGAGAGGGAAAGGCAATGTTGGGATATTACTGAAATTTTAGAAGACTGGTTTATGGTGGGACTTTCAAAACAGGGGGCTTGATTAGGATTGGATAAAGATCACGACATAAAGGTTAGAATTACTGGACACAGCAAAGAGAATTTAGAAACAAGGAGTCCAGGAGTCTGGGGGTGTAAACTATCATTTTACGCTTTCTATTAAAGAGTTATTTGGTCTTTCAGAAAGTTCTTGGAATAAAAAACTATTGTTTTCCAGGCCAGAGTTTCCTGGAATAGTTATGTTGATGAAAAGAGTGGAATAATAAAATCTGCTTAATGTAATTGGTTTTAATTTAAACCAATTTAAACCATCTTAATGTAGATGGTTTCTCACACCAATGATTTCCTTAACAACACTGGGTGGAGGAATGCTACTCATTATTCTCCAGAAACCTTCCCAAGTTTAGCTAGAAAGAGCTACTGATGAGATTGGTACCCAGATAGTCTGATAGCAGAGTCTGTGTTCTTAACCATTACTCATTACTGCCTCCATACCCTACTCCTGCAAATTTAGGACAAGTTATAAGACTAAGTCCTTGCCAGGTCACTTGCCTTTGTTCTGATTAACCATTATATAGAACCTAGGCCCAAACCTGAATTGCAGCCCATGATCAGGAGCTCTAGCAACATCCTTTCCATCGTCCAGGAGGTCTTTAAGGAGGCCAGCAATGGCATCTGGACCACTGGACCTTGGGACTTAATACTGAGTTCCACTGACATGTATCCTGGGGTCAAATGTTATTAACTCATACTCTGTCCCAGGCAGAGTGGATCAGAGACTAGTGTGGCCCTGAGGCTGCAGAGACCCTCGCAGATGGAAGAAGCATAAAAATCAGAAGCAAGTACTTCTGGATGCAGGTGAAGTTTGAGAACAGGCTTAACAAAAAGTCAGTGAGAAGTTCTAAGCACTGGTAGTGAGGAATCTTATTGTTATCTATGTGGAGAGTGTGGAACCCAGTGGAAATGGCTCGCAGTGGATGACCAAGAGGTCTTGAGACACAATATTTGTGAGGAGACTCTGCCCTGAGACAGCAGTTGGTAATACATAAGGGTAAATCATAGTTGCCCAGACCCCTGGGTGTTGGGGCACCCACAGGAGGACTTAAGGAGCTGCCTGGGACAGAGGATTCAGTAAGCTTCTAACTTGGAGATGGGCACGTGAACTGCATTGAATGCTTGAAGGTTGTGATGGTTAATTTTGTGTGCCGACTTGACTGGACTAAGGGATGCCAGATAGCTGGTAAAACATTATTTCTGGTTGTGTCTGTGAGGGTGTTTCTGGAAGAGATTAGCATTTGAATTGGTGGACTGAGTAAAGAAGATCCTCTTCACCAGTGCAGGTGGGCATCATCCAATAGCTGAAGGGCTTGAATAGGACAAAAAGGTGGAGGAAGGGCAAATTTTCTCTCTCTGCTTGAACTGGAACTTCCATTTTCTCTTGCTCTTGGACATCAGTGCTCCTGATTCTCAGGTCTTTGGTCTCAGATTGGGACTTACACCACTGGCTCCTCTGGTTCTCAGGCCTTTGGGTTTGGACTGGAACTACACCATCAGCTTCCCTGGGCCTCCAGTTTGCCGATGGCTTCTCATTCTCCATCATTGTGTGAGCAAATCTCTCATTATGAATCTCTTACTCTATATATTTACATAGATCCTACTGGTTCTGTTTTTCTGAAGAACGCTGACTACTACAAGGGCAAAAGCACTGAATAGAAACCTTGCCTTTGAAGCTTAGCCTAAAACAATAACCAATCTAAAAAAGCAGTCATCAAGACAATGTTAACTTAGATTCAGCACACTCAAAAAAATAATAAGTAAACAGGGAAAAGGTGTGCCTACCTACCATTATAGAAAGATTTATTTTAGAGATGTTTAAAGTTTAAAAACTTGGGTGTCTAAAGCAGAAATCTTTGATTATCTAAAAAGTTATTTAAGGTTGAAGGCCCCGACTGAGTAATGGCAGGTGAGTGAGGTGTAAAAGAATTACGCTAAATGCTGATTCACCCTTAAATATAAGAAATGCATCAAGAGCAAACATAATGCAATTGCAAGTCTCTTTCATTAAAACTCAAGCGTTCTGAACTGATTAACAACCAAGGGAAGGAGCAATATTCACTCAGTGGACACCAGTTGGACGCAGTTTTGTTTGCTCTTGAGCCCAGTGACAGAAAGATATCCAAGCAGGTGGCTGAATCTTTTATTGGTACAGTAGCTGGCATTCATTATCTTACTGAGAATGGGGTAAAAACCTTTTTGTGTTATTCATGTACTACTTTTTATGATCCAAAGGAACAGTCACTTAATGGCTAGAGTGAAGGCAAATTAATAATAATGGACCAGACTCTCATCCCATGCAATCAAATAGATGTTATTCTCTATTGAGTTATGTGGCATAAGAATCTCACCTAATAACAGTAATAAATAATGGGGTAATTTCCATGCCAGCTGCTAACGGTTTCCTTGCTTCTAACCAGGGTTTTAAATCATGGTATTTCTACATTCTGGAAACAATGACATTCTCAGACCTATTTTAAAAGTCTGCACTTTTTGCTTTTTATTGCCACAGTTTTTATGGGTTGTCTCAGAGCCCGGGGTTTAATTTTTAGGTTTCTAAGAGAGGGAAATGTGATCAGAACAGTATTATAAATGGAACTTGATGTGACTATTAGGGAGGGTTCAGTATTTCTCTCCCAAAGACTTTAGGATTTGGGGAACTTTGAATACAAGTCTTCTTAAAGGTAATTTGTATGATGCTTGGGGAAGGATATGTACTTTGCCAGGAATGCTTATTATGCTAGCGTTTTTGATCTGTCTTTGGTGGTATGGACTGACTGACTGACTAATGAAGTTTAGTAGCGTAAGCTTACCTGGTGTTCTGGTTCTAAATCCAAAGGTATGTACTAAGTTGATGGTATATATATGCACACATATGTATACACATATATACACATACATATAATATATCATATAAATAAATAATATAATATTTATTTATTTCAATTATTTACATATATATTGTAAGATTCTGGGGATAGCTCAGAAGGTGAGAAGCACAATAGAGTCTATATGGGACTTATAAATATTCCTATTTTTTCCTTCAGACTCCATCCCTGTGTCATCTTGAACAGTCATTTTGGTGTATTATCTTAGAGTGGTTTTACCATCACTCTAGTGTTCTAGATGCAAATGTGCCCTAATCCCCACCTCCTTGGGTATAGGTATTTGCTTAGTAGTTCTATTTTAACACATCATTGTTTGGATACTACTTGGATTGGTCATATACCTGTTTGTTTTCCTTGCTAGACTGCCCCTTTATCCTCTTTTCTCCCTCTTGAGATAGGTGATTACTCCAGTTGATTCCCGTGGAAAGTGAAACATAGAAAACTCTATGTGCCCAAAGTTACAGAGCTGGCAGGTGCAGAACCAAGACTGGAACCCTGGCAGTCTAGCTCCAGAGTCCAGGATCTCAACACTCTGCTGTCTCTCCTGTGAAAAGCTAGCACAGTGCCTTAGACATGGTTTGCTGAATGAATCACTATGCTCACAAAGATGGTGTACAAGCATAAGATGGTATTAGTAAGAACATGGGCTATTTCTTGGGAAATGCGGCAGATGTGGTCCAGGATACCCTTCCAGTTCTTACCTCTCTGAAGGAGTGTCACAGCTTTTTGGCCCTTCTATGCCCAGTAATGCTGCTCTGGGTCTCTGGATCTCTCTAAGGGAAAGAGGGAATGACTAGTACTGAACCTGCTTCTACGAGCTTGGAAAATTCCTGACATAGCATTCCAGTCTCTAAACCCAAGCAGCCTCCCTTGTAGATAACTTCTGTGGGTATCCCTTGGCAGTGGGGATTGTTCTTATTCATCACATGGAGTAAGAATACCTAACCTGTTCTTCGTATTCTCAAGAGTTGGGGAAATAACATGAAATAGAATATTTCTTTTATGGTAAATAATCCATTTGCTGAAAAGAATATTTACTACCATACTTCATTTTCATATCCTCACAGTCTCATTTTAAGGCTTAACAGTTTCTAAATTACAAAAGAACACTTTGAAAAACACTCTGCCACATTCATCCAGAATGTCTTCCTGGTGGCAATACATATGGTGAGTAAGATACTAATTTTGGATCCAGACAGATGCTCTTTTGGTTCTCTGAGTGGCATTTTCCTAAACAAACTGCTGAACCTTCAGAAATGAAACCTGTGACGTCTCGCACAGGTTGTACAGAATAGACATCAAAGAGATTCTGATACTCGTGTCAGATGGGTTCTGATATGCCTGGCTGATGGAAGGATGTGTATTTGTGAGATCAACTAAAGGAGAGTTGGGAAATATTTAGGCTCTTTTATTTTTATCCCTACTCATGGTAAATAAATAAACCTTTCTAAACAAACAAATGTCATACATCTGAGAAGGATTCTGGTGGCAACTGCTAAGATACGATTTTTTAAATTAGAACAATAAAATATATGTATTCAAAATGATTGCTATAAGTGTTCTCGTAATTATTTTTTGTGAACAGTTTTTTTATTAGGGTAGGAAGAAGCTTAACATTCAAGTGCAGGTTGTCTTGTGTATAGCTCTGCGATTTACCGTTACTCACCATTACTCCTAAATCCTCCTATGAATCAGATACACATAGGTTCGTCATGAGAATGGTATCTGGTTATTTGTGTTGTGGATTGTGGGTATGTGTATGGTGGAGCTAATCAAAGGAAAGTAACTGTGGCAATCAAGAAATAGAAAAAAGCCTTATAATGGAGAACAAAATAAACCACAAGAGAAGAAGGAAATCTGAACCAGATATGACAGAGAGAATAGTAAGATTCCATACGTTTATAAAATTCTTGAGTAAGACACTGAATTTTCTAAAGCATGTGAGATGGGATTTTGAGTCAATCTTACTTATATTTTAAGGGTCAGTGTGACCTCAGTTGGTATTTCGGTTAAAATGAATTCAACAATATTTATTAAGCACTTATGTGTCAGACTGTCTCCTAGGTCCTCAGGGTATGTCAATGAACAAAAACCGTGGTACCTGACCCTTACCAAACTCTTACCATGGCATGATTAGGAACTATGTCAAAGGGCTTATAGGCATCATTGAATTTAACCTTCACCTCTCAGTGAATATGGGAGATCCAGAGATTAAGTGACTTGCCCAAGGCTACACAGCTAATAATTGGCATTGCAAAGATCATACTCTTAAGCTCTTCACTGGATCATATAGTTCAGCACCTTGGTTTGAGATGGTTGAACTATTAACCCCACTTTATACATGAGCTGACGGGGGCCCAGAGACACACATGACTAGTCTAAATTATGTTTACAGAAAGTGGTAGAAGGAACCATATCTCACACATCTGGTTTCTCAGATGGTGTTTCTTCACTGTTCCATATTGCCTTTACACCTGCAAAACTAGATATGAAATGCAATTTGTATACATTTCTAGTATTATAAAACATCATTTAATAGTTGAAATTGTGGAAATAGAATATAAGACTGTCTTCTGGGGATAGAATTAATATATCATAATAATGGGTGCAGAATAGTCTTGATTTTAAAAAATGGGTATTGAATAGTTACACTTGAGCCTTTATTTTTAAGATAGGCCTAAGAAAATATACGGCTAACATTTGAATAGGGTATTATGTTGTTATTGTTGTTAGTGTTTTTAAAGCAATTTTTCCTTTTCAAATTTGAAATACTATTCTAAGTATTCACACTATTTAGCTCATAAGGAAAAAACCAGACAAATCAAATGAACAAATGAATAAATTATTAAGGTGTCAGTAACATACTAAGTTATTAGGATGGATGAGAGCATTTAAGAATAACCACAATATGAAAATTTCAAGTAATTCTCTTTAAGTGGTTCATAATTTCCTTGTCCTTATTACTTCTCCTGTCCCTCATATCCACAAGCTGCAAGTTAATAGAAAACAGGAACACGGTGTGTGTGTGTGTGTGTGTGTGTGTGTGTGTGTGTGTGTGTGTGTGTGTGTGTGTGTGTGTGTGTATGCAGGCTCAGGATATTATATTTGTGTATCCAAGGATTGGTTATTTTATTCAGTTTATTTGGAATTCAGGAAAGCAGGAAACACATTTAACTCAAGCATCATGGGAATAGGTCACATAATACAGTCAGGAACCTCTCATAACAAATTAAATATAGCCAGGTGTGAGGGAAAATAAATTCCATATGTTTAAAAATTATTGGAGCAGATAGAATTTCACTGGAAAATATAAGTGGAATTTGAAGTTCCTTTCATTAAAGTTTATTAAAATGTAATATGTCTGATGGCCATTGGTTGTCTGAGAACAGGGTGAAGTTACCATTGTGGGTATTCATTGAAATTACTTTGTACAAACTAGACCTATGACTTTACTTGCTCCAAATAAGCTTCTCTTCCTTCATGGATTAGAATATTCACTGAGTCCTTACAAAATGTCTGGAACCATACTGAATCTTAGGAAACTTCTTTATTCCTGAGAGATGGCAATGTGTCCAGGATCTAAGATGGCAAATGAACTCTTACTCCAGCTGAGGAAGAGCTTTTACAATAAGCCGGACCCTGTGTTAAATTGTAGTTAAGCATGTTCCATACTAACCGCAAGCCTGTGAAGTTCTGTCATTATCCTCTTTGGACAAACGTGGAGACGGAGAGATTTAACAATCCACTCAACTTTCCCCACCCTGTAAGGACTAGTATTTGAATCCAGATCTGCCTGGTTGCAAAGCATTTCTACTGAATCGTGGTACCCCTTAATGGGGAGAAATGTGAGGTGACATAAGATGATGAAGAAAAAAGACAGGTAACAATGAGAAGAACGCTTACGTAAAAGGAGAGTAGAGCAAGGGTGTGAAGTGGTGATAGGCATGGAGATGTAGGAATAAAGCTACTTGGCTACCTCCTGGTTGGTCCTCCTTGTTGCTGGACTTAGCCATCCTGCATCGGCTGCCAGACCTGACCTCCAGTCCTGAAGCTGTGTTCCCAGGTGGTGCCTTCTATCATTTCTCCATCAACAGGGACCTGATATTTCACTTTGTTCCTTCCATTATGGTGCTGCTTCTAGCAACCTGAGGCTCAGTCCTGGAGGACCTTGGCCTCCCATTATTAGAGCACCTGCCTTTTCCTTGTAGGTTACAAATAATCTCTTGTTTTTAAGATGATGGATTTGTAGTAACTGTCTAAGGTACTATGCTGAGAATAATTTTTCTCTCATTGGGAGGATTGGTTGTTTCATTGATTATGTCTGCAGTTAGAGAAGCGGGAGTGTAGGCAGGCATGCTATATATTTGCCATTCTTGTACAGGATAGGCAGGACTTGACTATGCTTTCTGACCTGTACTCCAGCTAGTCTGATTTTTAAAGAAACAAAATTATTCCTGTATCTTAAATGCATAGTGAACAACCAGGGGCAGACACTGTACCTGCTATTGGGGATAGAGAGATGAATATGACATTGTCCTTATTATATTATACTATATATATTATATTATACTAATTACCATTTTTAAGTGCTCGACAGTTTTCAGAACATACTCATAGACTCTCTTTTGGTCACCTCAACAAGTGTGGTAGTCAGAATATGGCAAATATCATTATACATATGTACTCCAAAGAAACAAATCTAATGGAAATTTCTGGCCAAGGAAGAGGATTATTATGGCAGTTTGGGGATGCTTTCAGAGGAAAACCCAAGTCACAATGGCTTAATCAAGTTAGGGAAGTCCTCAGGGATGCAGTAGCGCAAGAATATGGAGGCCGTAGTCTCTGCCGTTCTCCTGGCCTTTCCCACATTGTGGTAAGATGGCTGCTGTGGCTTCAGCCATCTAGTCAGCAGAAGGAGAAAGCAACAAGGGAAGTGTGAAGGCACCTCTATCAGGAAAACAAAACCTTCTTGGTAATCCCAGAAACTTACTGTTCACTCTGGCTAAAACTGTGTCATATGGTCACCTCTAGCTGCAAGAGAGGTTATCTGGCTGCCCCCAATAAAATCAAGGTTATATTAACCACGGAAAAAGAAGAGAATGTATATTACGTAGCCAGCTAGCAGTGTCTGCCACAGACACATCTCCAAGCTAATAGATTGGTCCTTTAAGGACTTGAAGTAGAGATGTATTACCATATAAAGAAACATAGTTAAAACCTTGCTTTATAGTTGTCTATATTTACTTAAGGTAATTAATCCCATTTGGTTTCTAGTTTCCAAAAGTACCAGTGCCCATAGCAAGTCTTTCCAACAATAGGCTATGTGCACACGTGTGCACATGTGCTTGTATATAGAAATGTATTTCTATGCATTTTCTACAATATAATTTCACAGCCCAAAGAAATGAGCAACTTACACTGAGAATCACTTCTTTTTCTACAGGATGTCTTTGGCACTAGCCATGAAGTTAATGAATACTTTTGTTAGAAACATGTGCTCCAGTAAGGAATATTTCTGTATCACGGAAATGAAAGAATGTCTTAAAGTACAGCCCTTCAGCATATCAAGAAGTTTCCTGTTGATTTGTTTCCTGCTAAAGAAGGCACATGATTCAGCAAGGTAAGAAATGAAAATCATTGGATATAAACGTTTGCTACCAGGAACACATGCTGGAAACTAGCAGGGCTTAAATTCAGGAATTTAGGATTTAGAAGACAATATACTTCACATCTTGTACTTGCTTCATTCTGAAAAAGATTGTAATGATTTTCTGGGGAGGGGAAATTCCGTCTTCTTAGTAACGAAGAGTGGAGGATGAAGACCAAAGGAAAAGAGAAAAGCAAAAAGAAAAGGAAAAGAGGGAAAGAGAATGGAGAAGGACAGTGACATTTATTAAGTGTCTGTATGCCAGGAACTGTGCTTGGGGTCTTGAATATATTAAGTTACTAAATTCAAAGGACAAACCTACATACAGGTCTTTATATTCCAATTCTATAGATAGGTAACCTGAACTTTAGAGAGATTAGGTGAATTTTCAAAGGTTGCATAGGAAGTGAGTTGGAAGGTCAGATCTTGCTAATTCTAGAGCCTGTGCTTTTTTCCAACTCTGCCCTGTAGAAAAACACTACAACTAACTCTTAGTTTAAAAAATTTACTAGACACACAACTTACCAGTTTCCAACATTTCCTTCCCAACTCTGACCATTTCCTACTTCATTTCATTTCACTCTGCTTCAGTCTGTAAGAAGAATGCTTCCAAATGCCATCTCTAGAGATTAAACTAACAGAAATGGAAAGAGGCATGGCTGGCATCAAATTTCTCCAGACCATCTCTCTTCCCTACCTTAGTTCCCGGACAACACCTTTTAGGCCCCGTACGAGGAAACCAGTTCATAGACATATTACAATAGATTAGCTGTTAGGATCATGAGCATTTGTAATGCAAATGTACAAAATATAATTTTAGAATAATATTTTGACATTAAATCTGAACAAACCAGTTGCTTCTCTTTCAACGTGGCATTCTGGGTTTGTACTCACTTGTACCAAGTAGGCAAAGAACTGAAGGTGGCTGAGCAGACTGCTCAAGAGCTGAAGAGATGACCCCAATAGTAACTGTAAACAAATCTTGGTTACCTGTGACTTTCCACATCTCACCCCATGTTATGATTGTACTGTGGGAATTTCCCCATCTGAGAGAAATTAGTTACATGCTGTAGATCAGAAGCTCTTACACAAGCTGTGCTCCAGATTCAGCAGGAGCCCCCCAAATATGAGCATGTGCGTTTTAAATTTCATGAATATTATTAATAGGGGCTACATAAAAATGCCCTGAGCAGTGAACGAAGGTTTGGTTTACTGCATTCTTCCCTCTCAGAGGGAGTTCCTCAGGCCAACCAATTTGCAGGTAAGTTAGGGTTAAAGTTAGTGATAGGGCCTTCCAGGCATCTCTTTTCTGTTTTTCACTCCCCAGTGTGAGAGGAATTAAAGTGAATGAAAGAGATTCCTCTCTGGCTCATCACTAATTCTCACCTCTAGCCTTTGGTTGAAGCGCTGTGGACCATGTAGTTTGAAACTAGCACCCCTCAATTTGCATCCTCTGGGTGTTCCACACAATGATTGGGAGCATGTTTACCTTAATGAATTTGTCTTCTAGACAGCTGATATATCTATCCACCCATCAGTTCACTTTTCAAACAGGAATTGTCATTCACTCTAGCTAACAGTATTTGCAGCTGTTCCCTTTCGGTTACCCCTGGTTAACCCACCTGCTTAATGGGTAGACTGTTATGACAGGCACATATGGGGTGGATTTAGGTAGCTATGATTTTGTCAGACAATGAAACAGGTATTTCCCTTATTTTAAGAAGTGTTACAAGGTAGTGAGTCTGTGCTTCCTCCTCCTCTCCCACCCTCTGCACCGCCTCTAACGCAACTTGGCCCAGCTGCTTTATGTTAAAGCCAAGGTACAAGGCCAGCCTTGTGCATGTGTGATCTGTGCAGTCCCACTGGGTCCCCTGTTCAGAAGAGCCCACAGTTGTGGGTGCCGTCTTGAAACTCTTAATAATTTTTTGACAAGGGGCCTGACATTTTAATTTTGCGCCGGGCCTCGCAAATTTATGTAGCTGATCCTGCCTATATTATCTGCTTTCAAATCACCAAAAGCAAATGGTTGGAGAGAATGAGAGTAGAAGGTGGCAATTTTATAATCCCAGAGACCATGCACTGTGTTCAGACGCAGACACAAGAGACGTGATGAGTGTGAGTTGAGCAGGGGCACAGGACGTGGAAGTAGTTTACCAACTTGCAAGTCACATTTTTGCATCAGACTTAATTATAGGGTTTATAACGTGAATTCCTTGAATAGAGATAGACTTGTAATTGTGTCATTTGAAAAATGCTTTCCAAAGTGAAATGCAGATGCTTTTTGGGGTCCTTGGTTCTTTATTTCTGCTCCCCCATAAGCTCAGATAATCACAGGTTGGTGGCAAACCTGTTGTGCAACAGCCAGAGTAACTGGAAATACAGGTCCTCGGCACCCCGGGGTGAAGCTGCCTCTTCTTTCTCCCAAGCATCTTCCCCATCTGCCTACTTGCTATATAGCTAACATGCAGCAGACTGTCAGGCGCCAGATTTTTTATTTATTTGAAAATATAAACAGCAGTCTTGCTATTGCCATCTTTCGAGAAACATAGCCTATATCATGTCTGATTTGGGATGCATAATTTTCAGCAGCAGGCATATCTTCCTCTTTTCCTTAAGTCATATTACCTTTCCCTTGATTGTATGCTAAATCCCATCATTTTGCATTTCCTGAATCTATCCCCTGCTGGTGCATAGCTCTTTCCACTCCCTTACTTCAGTCCCCCAACAGTTCTCTCATGGATAACTAATGTAACTGATCCTTAACTGGTGTTGGATTAGTCCCCATCTGAAACATACTCCTCACCGAAACCTATATACTATTGTACATATTGTACATGGTATCTTATGTACCATGTACTATTCTAGGCACTAAGGGTACAAGTTGAGTATTCCACGAGTACAGGGAGGACTATTTACAGAGACTAAAACTTGAATGGTGCACTCTGAAAATCTTTTTGAGCCAAGATTTGGAGAAAAGAATGGCCCCGTATGCAGAGCAAGAAATTTCAGGAAAAGTAAATATTATGCTCCTTCTTTGGTTATGAACAATCTCAGCAAATAACTTCTGAAGAGCAATTCCTTCTTCATTAGTATCAGGGTATTAGTTTTGTCAAAGAAACCTGAATATCTTCTGGTTCGAGGGCTTTCTAGAAAGTCTCCCTTATTGAAGATCCTTCTCCATGCTTATTTTCCTTAGAATCAAATACACATGTTGGTTTCCTCAGCGTGCCGTCTCATAGAGTTTTTTTTTGTTCAGTTCCTTGTGCAGAAGTAAACAGGCCTAATAAATACATTAAATTTTTTATTGTGGTAAAATACATGTAACATAAAATTTACCATCTTAACCACTTTTAAGGGTACAGTTCAGTGGCATCAAGTACATTCACATTGTTGTGCAACCATCACCACCATCCATCTCTACAACTCTTTTCATCTTGCGAAACTGAAACACCATACCCATTAGACAATAATTTCCTATTCCCTCCCTCTCCTGGGTACCTGGCAACCACCCTTCTACTTTCTGTCTCTATAAATTTGACTACTTTACCTACATCGTGTAAGTGGAATCATTCAGTATTTTTCCTTTTGTTAATGGCTTATTTCACTTAGCCTAATGTCCTCAAGGTTTATCCATGTTACTGCATGTGTCAGAATTTCCTTATTTTTTAAGGCTGCATAATATTCTGTTGTTGGTATACATATACCATATTTTGTTCATTCATTCATCTGTTGATAGACTCTTGGGTTGCTTCCACGTTTTGGCTACTGTGAATAATGCTGCTGTGAACATGGGCGTTAAAATATCTCTTTGAGTCCTTGTTTTCAGTTCTTTTGGGTGTATATCCAGAAGTGAAATTGCTGGGATCAGTGGTAATTCTATTTTTAATTTAGTAAATACATTTTAAAAGCTCCTGATTCATATTCTTTTCTCAGTTTTTCATTCCCTGAACTCTGTTTATCATGTATGGTTCTAACAGGGTATAGTGATAACCCTGGTGGGTTATGGGGAGGAAAAGAGCCTAGAGACTAAGGAGGCAGACAGTGAGACAAGTATTCTCCCCTCACCCAGCCCCTATTCCAGGCCACTATGTCAGGGTGAGGGTTGTATCAGATAGGTTGAAGGTAAAGTTGAAAGCAGAGGGGATTTTGCTTCATTTCTCATTTGGGATTTACCTCAAAGGGTAGTCTCGCCACCACGATGGGCAGCCATATTGATGTAAAACTAGTAGATGAAGAAAATAGCTAATGGCACTCATGGGTGAATTAGAGCAAGAATAGGGTACAATTTATAGATACGGGCATTAAATGGCAGACTTTGGGGACAAGACAGGGAGTGGCTAAGACAAGACAGCCTGCAGGGTGGATAATAATGGTACTGAAAGCTGAGGGTGGATCATGATGGCAGGGAGACCCAGATCCAGGGAAAACAGACCTCAAGTTCACCAGTTACAAATGCCAATATAACAAGCAAACAAATGACACAACAGGCAGGCAAAGAATACAATCACAGAGAGAAGGAGCAGGGAGCACTGCTAAGGACTGAATTATCTGAAAGAGACAATTGTAAACAAAATTATCATTGATGAAGATTTGGTTTCCTCACTGCTCCAGGGTATAGTGCATGAGGAAGATCAGAGCGGTTGTAAGAATATAGATTATTATACAGATTATGATGCTGATAAACCTACAACCATGAAGATTTCCTCATTTATAGATTAAGTATGAGACTGCAGAATTGAAGGAAAGCAAATATAATAAACACATCAAAGTATTATACCCATTTTAGTATAACCTCATAATTGATTTGACATTCTGTTTTATTTGGGTGAGAAGACCTGGTCTGAGTTTTTTTTTCCCCCTTCATTTACAAAGTGGTTTTGGGGGGCTGCTCTCTGTAAGTCTCATTCCTACTAATATTTAGAAGGCATGAGTCCCAGTGGAAGGTATCAGGGGGTAGGCACATAAATTATCGGGTTTTTCCCACTGCCATGGACTATCATTGAGGAAAATAGCTTAATAAATTGAAGAACGAGGTTGATCACCTCAATGAATCATGGTAGGTTTGGTTATACACTGACTTGGTGGGAGAATTTTAAGAGTTTATTGAGACTGCTCAGGGCTTCAGAATGGAGAATGACCTCAGGAGGAAGGGAGAAAAAGACCCCTCGCCCCACTACCACGTTCTGTGATGCATGAATGATCAGGGACTTCCTCTTCCCTCCCTCTGAGGGAGCTAACATAGGCTGCAGCCCTTTACGATCAGGTAGTATTTCAGTATGTCAAGGACGCTGAAAGAACTGATAGAAACGATACTAATGTCCTTTCATTTTAATCAGTGTTTCTCAGGCAAAGAGAAAGATTTGTTTAACAATCTTTTTTTGGTGCATCTGAGTTGGTGATGTGGAGCACTGCACAGGGTAGAGATTCTGTAAGGTTTCAAGTCCTTATTAAGTTATGAAGTGGGAGGAGCCTTTGGGAAAAGAAGAAAAGCCGTCCTCTGCCATTTTCTTCCTATTATGCATTCAGCTGTGCATCAGGCTTGTCGGATATGTAGGGCTGTCAGCAAGAGCCAAGCCACGTGCATGGTTTAAATCTCTTACACAGAATACAATATTTGTTCACTCAGCAATATTTATTGGCCATTTACTATGTTTTAGGTACTCTTAAAAATACTGAAGTGTATCGATGTACTGAAAGACAATTCCATTCTCTCTCCTTTTTTTAAAAAAAATTATTTATTTGGCTGCATCGGGTCTTTTTATAAATTTTATTTTGTTTTGGTTTTTTTTTAACATCTTTATTGGAGTATAATTGCTTTACAATGGTGTGTTAGTTTCTGCTTTATAACAAAGTGAATCACTTATACATATACATATGTTCCCATATCTCTTCCCTCTTGCGTCTCCCTCCCCCCAACCCTCCCCATACAACCCCTCTAGGTGGTCACAAAGCACCGAGCTGATGTCCCTGTGCTATGCGGCTGCTTCCCACTAGCTATCTATTTTACATTTGGTAGCGTATATATGTCCATGCCACTCTCTCACTTTCTCCCAGCTTACCCTTCCCCCTCCCCATATCCTCAAGTCCATTCTCTAGTAGGTCTTCGGCTTTATTCCCGTCTTGCCCCTAGGTTCTTCATGACATTTTTTTTTCTTAAATTCCATATATACGTGTTAGCATACGGTATTTGTCTTTCTCTTTCTGACTTATTTCACTCTGTATAACAGACTCTAGGTCCATCCACCTCACTACAAATAACTCAGTTTCATTCCTTTTTATGGCTGAGTAATATTCCATTGTATATATGTGCCACATCTTCTTTATCCATTCATCCGATGATGGACACTTAGGTTGTTTCCATCTCCGGGCTATTGTAAATAGAGCTGCAGTGAACATTTTGGTACATGACTCTTTTTGAATTATGGTTTTCTCAGTGTATATGCCCAGTAGAGGGATTGCTGGGTCATATGGTAGTTCTATTTGTAGTTTTTTAAGGAACCTCCATACCATTCTCCACAGTGGCTGTATCAATTTACATTCCCACCAACAGTGCAAGAGGGTTCCCTTTTCTCCACACCCTCTCCAGCATTTATTGTTTCTAGATTTTTTGATGATGGCCATTCTGACTGGTGTGAGATGATATCTCATTGTAGTTTTGATTTACATTTCTCTAATGATTAATGAAGTTGAGCATTCTTCCATGTGTTTGTTGGCAGTCTGTATATCTTCTTTGGAGAAATGTCTGTTTAGGTCTTCTGCCCATTTTTGGATTGGGTTGTTTGTTTTTTTGTTATTGAGCTGCATGAGCTGCTTATAAATTTTGGAGATTAATCCTTTGTCAGTTGCTTCATTTGCAAATATTTTCTCCCATTCTGAGGGTTGTCTTTTGGTCTTGTTTATGGTTTCCTTTGCTGTACGAAAGCTTTTCAGTTTCATTAGGTCCCATTTGTTTATTTTTGTTTTTATTCCCATTTCTCTGGGAGGTGGGTCAGAAAGGATCTTGCTGTGATTTATGTCATAGAGTGTTCTGCCTATGTACTCCTCTAAGAGTTTTATAGTGTCTGGCCTTACATTTAGGTCTTTAATCCATTTGAGTTTATTTTTGTGTATGGTATTAGGGAGTGTTCTAATCTCATACTTTTACATGTATCTGTCCAGTTTTCCCAGCACCACTTATTGAAGAGGCTGTCCTTTCTCCACTGTACATTCCTGCCTCCTTTATCAAAGATAAGGTAACCATATGTGCGTGGGTTTATCTCTGGGCTTTCTATCCTGTTCCATTGATCTATCTTTCTGTTTTTGTGCCAGTACCGTACTGTCTTCATTACTGTAGCTTTGTAGTATAGTCTGAAGTCAGGGAGCCTGATTCCTCCAGCTCCGTTTTTCGTTGTCAAGATTGCTTTGGCTATTCGGGGTCTTTTGTGTTTCCATACAAATTGTGAAATTTTTTGTTCTAGTTCTGTGAAAAATACCAGTGGTAGTTTGATAGGGATTGCATTGAATCTGTAGATTGCTTTGGGTAGTAGAGTCATTTTCACAATGTTGATTCTTCAATCCAAGAACATGGTATATCTCTCCATCTATTTGTATCATCTTTAATTTCTTTCATCAGTGTCTTACAATTTTCTGCATACAGGTCTTTTGTCTCCTTAGGTAGGTTTATTCCTAGATATTTTATTCTTTTTGTTGCAATGGTAAATGGGAGTGTTTTCTTGATTTCACTTTCAGATTTTTCATCATTAGTGTATAGGAATGCCAGAGATTTCTGTGCATTAATTTTGTATCCTGCTACTTTACCAAATTCATTGATTAGCTCTAGTAGTTTTCTGGTAGCATCTTTAGGATTCTCTATGTATAGTATCATGTCATCTGCAAACAGTGACAGCTTGACTTCTTTTCCGATTTGGATTCCTTTTATTTCCTTTTCTTCTCTGATTGCTGTGGCTAAAACTTGCAAAACTATGTTGAATAAGAGTGGTGAGAGTGGGCAACCTTGTCTTGTTCCTGATCTTAGTGAAAATGCTTTCAGTTTTTCACCATTGAGGACGAAGTTGGCTGTGGGTTTGTCATATATGGCCTTTATTATGTTGAGGAAAGTTCCCTCTATGCATGCTTTCTGCAGGGTTTTTATTATAAATGGGTGTTGAATTTTGTTGAAAGCTTTCTCTGCATCTATTGAGATGATCATAGGGTTTTTCTCCTTCAATTTGTTAATATGGTGTATCACATTGATTGATTTGTGTGTACTGAAGAAACCTTGCATTCCTGGAATAAACCCCACTTGATCATGGTGTATGATCCTTTTAATATGTTGTTGGATTCTGTTTGCTAGTATTTTGTTGAGGATTTTTTCATCTATGTTCATCAGTGATATTGGCCTCTAGTTTTCTTTCTTTGTGACATCCTTGTCTGGTTTTGGTATCAGGGTGATGGTGGCCTCGTAGAATGAGTTTGGGAGTGTTCCTTCCTCTGCTATATTTTGTAAGAGTTTTTGAAGGATAGGTGTTAGTTCTTCTCTAAATGTTTGATAGAATTCGCCTGTGAAGCCATCTGGTTCTGGGCTTTTGTTTGTTGGAAGATTTTTAATCACAGTTTCAATTTCAGTGCTTGTGATTGGTCTGTTCTTATTTTCTATTTCTTCCTGATTCAGTCTTGGCAGGTTGTGCATTTCTAAGAATTTGTCCATTTCTTCCAGGTTGTCCATTTTATTGGCATAGAGTTGCTTGTAGTAATCTCTCATGATCTTTTGTGTTTCTGCAGTGTCAGTTGTTACTTCTTTTTTATTTCTAATTCTATTGATTTGAGTCTTCTCCCTTTTTTTCTTGATGAGTCTGGCTAATGGTTTATCAATTTTGTTTATCTTCTCAAAGAAGATCTTCTCAAAGAAGATCTTCTCAAAGATCTTTGCTATTGTTTCCTTCATTTCTTTTTCATTTATTTCTGATCTGCTGTTTATGATTTCTTTCCTTCTGGTAACTTTGGGTTTTGTTTGTTCTTCTTTCTCTAATTGCTTTAGGTGCAAGGTTTGGTGGTTTATTCGACATGTTTCCTGTTTCTTAAGGTAGGATTGTATTGCTTTAAACTTCCCTCTTGGAACTGCTTTTGCTGCATCCCATAGATTTGGGGTCATCTTGTCTCCATTGTCATTTGTTTCTAGGTATTTTTTTATTTCCTCTTTGATTTCTTCAGTGATCACTTTGTTATTAAGTAGTGTATTGTTTAGCCTCCATGTGTTTGTATTTTTTACAGATCATTTCCTGTAATTGATATCTAGTCTCATAGCGTTGTGGTCAGAAAAGATACTTGAAACAATTTCAATTTTCTTAAATTTACCAAGGCTTGACTTGTGACCCAAGATATGATCTATCCTGGAGAGTGTTCCATGAGCACTTGAGAAAAATGTGTATTCTGTTGTTTTTGGATGGAATGTTCTATAAATATCAATTAAGTCCATCTTGTTTAATGTATCTTTTAAAGCTTGTGTTTCCTTATTTATTTTCATTTTGCATGATCTGTCCATTGGTGAAAGTGGGGTGTTAAAGTCCCCTACTATGAATATGTTACTGTTGATTTCCCCTTTTATGGCTGTTAGAATTTGCCTTATGTATTGAGGTGCTCCTATGTTGGGAGCATAAATATTTACAATTGTTATATCTTCTTCTTGGATCGATCCCTTGATCATTATGTAGTGTCCTTCTTTGTCTCTTCTAATAGTATTTATTTGAAAGTATATTTTGTCTGATATGAGAATTGCTACTTCAGCTTTCTTTTGGTTTCCATTTGCATGAAATATCTTTTTCCACCCCCTTACTTTCAGTCTGTATGTGTCCTTAGGTCTGAAGTGGGTCTCTTGTAGACAGCTAATATATGGGTCTTGTTTCTGTATCCATTCAGCCAATCTGTGTCTTTTGGTGGGAGCATTTAGTCCATTTACATTTAAGGTAATTATCAATATGTATGTTCCTATTCCCATTTTCTTAATTGTTTTGGGTTCGTTGTTGTAGGTCTTTTCCTTCTCTTGTGTTTCTTGCCTAGAGAAGTTCCTTTAGCAGTTGTTGTAAAGCTGGTTTGGTGGTGCTGAACTCTCTCAGCTTTTGCTTGTCTGTAAAGGTTTTAATTTCTCCATCAAATCTGAATGAGATCCTTGCTGGGTAGAGTAATCTTGGTTGCAGGTTTTTCTCCTTCATCACTTTAAATATGTCCTGCCAGTCCCTTCTGGCTTACAGAGTTTCTGCTGAAAGATCAGTTGTTAACCTTATGGGGATTCCCTTGTGTGTTATTTGTTGTTTTTCCCTTGCTGCTTTTAATATGTTTTCTTTGTATTTAATTTTTGACAGTTTGATTAATATGTGTCTTGGCGTATTTCTCCTTAGATTTATCCTGTATGGGACTCTCTGTGCTTCCTGGACTTGGTTAACTATTTCCTTTCCCATATTAGGGAAGTTTACAACTATAATCTCTTCAAATATTTTCTCAGTCCCTTTCTTTTTCTCTTCTTCTTCTGGAACCCCTATAATTCGAATGTTGGTGCGTTTACTGTGGTCCCAGTGGTCTCTGAGACTGTCTTCAGTTCTTTTCATTCTTTTTTCTTTATTCTGCTCTGCAGTAGTTATTTCCACTATTTTATCTTCCAGGTCACTTATCCGTTCTTCTGCCTCAGTTATTCTGCTATTGATCCCATCTAGAGTATTTTTCATCTCATTTATTGTGTTGTTCATCGTTGTTTGTTTCATCTTTAGTTCTTCTAGGTCCTTGTTAAATGTTTCTTGCATTTTGTCCATTCTATTTCCAAGATTTTGGATCATCTTTACTATCATTATTCTGAATTCTTTTTCAGGTAGACTGCCTATTTCCTCTTCATTTGTTAGGTCTGGTGGGTTTTTATCTTGCTCCTTCATCTGCTGTGTGTTCTTTTGTCTTCTCATTTTGCTTATCTTCCTGTGTTTGGGGTCTCCTTTTTGCAGGCTGCAGGTTCATAGTTCCCGTTGTTTTTGGTGTCTGTCCCCTGTGGCCAGGGTTGGTTCAGTGGGTTGTGTAGGCTTCCTGGTGGAGGGGACTAGTGCCTGTGTTCTGGTGGATGAGGCTGGATCTTGTCTTTCTGGTGGGCAGGTCCACATCTGGTGGTGTGTTTTGGGGTGTCTGTGGCCTTATTATTATTTTAGGCAGCCTCTCTGCTAATGGATGGGGCTCTGTTCCTGTCTTGCTAGTTGTTTGGCATAGGATGTCCAGCACTGTAGCTTGCTGGTCGTTGAGTGAAGCTGGGTGCTGGTGTTGAGATGGAGATCTCTGGGAGATTTTCACCGTTTGATATTATGTGGAGCTGGCAGGTGTCTTGTGGACCAGTGTCCTGAAGTTGGCTCTCCCACCTCAGAGGCACAGCACTGACTCCTGACTGCAGCACCAAGAGCATTTCATCCACACGGCTCTGAATAAAAGGGAGAAAAAGTAGAAAGAAAAAATTAGTAGAAGTAGAATGAAAGAAAGAAAGAAAGAAAGGAGGCAGGGAGGGAGCGAGGTAGGGAGGGAGGGAGGAAGGAAGGAAGGAAAAAAGAAAGAAGATAAATTAAAACAAAATAAGGTAAAATATAATAAAGTTATTAAAATAAAAAAATAATTATTAAGAAAACAAAACAAACAAAAAAAAATACAGACTGATAGAACTGTAGGACAAATGATGGAAGCAAAGCTATACAGACAAAATTTCACACAGAAGCATACACATACACACAAAAAGAGGAAAAAAGGAAAAAAATCATAAATATTGCTCTCAAAGTCCACCTCCTCAGTTTGGGATGATTCGTTGTCTAAAGTAGGGAGGGAGGGAGGGAGGGAAGGAAAGAAGGAAGGAAGGAAGGAAGATAAAGTAAAATAAAGTTATTAAAATAAAAATAATTGTTAAGAAAAAAATTAAAAAAGAAAACAAACAAAAAAAAGGAAGGATAGAACCCTAGGACAAATGGTGGAAGCAAAGGCATACAGACAAAATCACACACAGAAGCATACACATACGCAATCACAAAAAGAGGAAAAGGGGAAAAAATCATAAATCTTGCTCTCAAAGTCCACCTCCTCAATTTGGGATGGTTCGTTGTCTATTCATGTATTCCACAGATGCAGAGTACATCAAGTTGATTGTGAACATTTAATCTGCTGCTTCTGAGGCTGCTGGGAGAGATTTCCCTTTCTCTTCTTTGTTCTCACAGCTCCCAGGGGCTCAGCTTTGGATTTGGCCCCACCTCTGTGTGTAGGTCGCTGGAGGGCGTCTGTTCTTCGCTCAGACAGGATCGGGTTAAAGGAGAAGCTGCTTCAGGGGCTCTGGCTCACTCAGGTCGAGGAGAGGGAGGGGCACGGAGTGCAGGGTGAGCCTGTGGCTGCAGAGGCCGGCGTGACGTTGCACCAGCCTAAGGCGCACCGTGCGTTCTCCCGGGGGAGTTGTCACTGGATCCCGGGACCCTGGCAGTGGCGGGCTGCACAGGCTCCCCGGAATGGGGTTGTGGATAGTGACCTGTGCTCGCACACAGGCTTCTTGGTGGCGGCAGCAGCAGCCTTAGTGTCTCATGGCTGTCTCTGGGGTCCGCACTTTTAGCTGCGGCTCGCGCCCGTCTCTGGAGCTCCTTTAAGCAGTGCTCTTAATCCCCTCTCCTCGCGCACCAGGAAATAAAGAGGGAAGAAAAAGTCTTTTGCCTCTTCGGCAGGTACAGACTTTTCCCCGGACTCCCTCCCGGCTAGCCGTAGTACACCAACCCCCTGCAGGCAGTGTTCACGCCGCCAACCCCAGTCCTCTCCCAGCGTTCCGACCGAAGCCCGAGCCTCAACTCCCTGCTCTGCCCGCCCCGGCAGGTGAGCAGACAAGCCTCTCGAGCTGGTGAATGCCATTCGGCCCTGATCCTCTGTGCGGGAATCCCTCCGCTTTGCCCTCCACACCCGTGTTGCTGTGCTCCCCGCCGCAGTTCCGAAGCTTTCCCCCTCCGCCACCCGCAGTCTCCGCCCACGAAGGGGCTTGTAGTGTGTGGAAACCTTTCCTCCTTCACAGCTCCCTCCTACTGGTGCAGGTCCCGTCCCTATTCTTTTGTCTCTGATTATTCTTTTTTCGTTCTCCCTACCGAGGTACGTGGGGGGTTTCTTGCCTTTTGGGAGGTCTGAAGTCTTCTGCCAGCGTTCAGTAGGTGTTCTGTAGGAGTTGTTCCACGTGTAGATGTATTTCTGGTGTATCTCTGGGAGGAAGGTGATCTCCGCTGCGTCAGGTCTTAGTTGTGGCCCACGGGATCTTTGTTGCAGCATGTGGGCTCTCCGTTGTGGTGCTTGGACCAGTAGCATGTGGGATCTTAGTTCCCCGACCAGGGATCGAATCCACATCTCCTGCATTTGAAGGCAGATTCTTAACCACTGGACCACCAGGGAAGTCCCTGTCTCTCCCTTTTGATACTTCCCAATATAGCAGTCTCTTCTGCCTCTCTTACAAATAATTAAAATGATACATAATGACTAAGAAAGAAGATAAGAAGAGGTCTAGTGCCCAAAGCTCATACCTACAGAAAAGATCACTGTGCAAGGTGATTCCTCCTGAGTGAGACTCCTTAGTTTTCAAAAAGTCATCTTTTGCCATTAACCCAAAGTAAGGAAACCTTTTTGACATTTTTCCTTGGGTTTTATATTTATAGGTAAATCATGGCCCTTGGGGTTTTGTATTTATGTCAATAGTTAAAATGTGGAGTGTGTGCACATGCGTGTCAGTGGTGGGGAAGGGGTGGTGTGAGTGTATTTGGAACAGGCTGAGAGCTGTGATCTTAATTTAGCAGTGGAGGTGATTGTAGAATGAGATGGAATACTGGGAGAAAAAAGGTATGTCTTGAAAGTGTGGATCAAACTCATATAATTCCTGTGCACTGTCAGACAGTCTATAGTTACCTCTCACATGTGACTTTCAGAAAAAAAGGTAACTTCATTTGGCAATCAATGTATTGCCTTCCCAGTTTACTTTAAATGCACTCAAAAGGGATTCTGACCATCATATCATTTGTACCCTGTCAAAATAATAATAACTTTACTGCTTACTCCGACTACTATTTTTTGGTACAAAAAAGATTGTACCAAACATCCTCATATACAGGTATTTGCATACTTTTCTGATGATCTTTCTTAGAATAGATTTTTATAGGTAGGATTTCTGGGTGAAGGTTATGCACAGTAAATTGCATTCATTTGAAAAATGTTGTCCTTCATTTTTGGACCAAACTATGCTTCCACTTATGATATGTAAGAAAACCCATTTCCCACCACACACACCAGCCTATAGGGTCATTTTTTTAAAAACTTCACTGTTTTTCATTTTAATTTCTTTAATCACTAAAGAAGTTAATATTTATATGTGCTTATTGGCTGCTAGTATTTTTACTTTTATGAATTGCTTTTGAAAAAAAAAGGTCTATTTTCCCCTTAGGTTTATAGTATCATCAAATAATAGCATACTGAATCCATTTTTTAAAAAATCTATCAAATCCTTTTTAGTCTTATAATGGCCCTCTGAAATGGTAAAGATAAATTTTATTGCTTTTATTGGAAAGATAGAGAAGCTGAGAACCTGCTTTCTCATAATAAGCTAATGGTGGAAGTAATCACAGAATCCTGGTCTCATCCGCTCCTTTTTGCTTCCCCCTTTGCTCTGCTGCGTATCATCCTGGTTGACCAGAGTACCCTTTAGCTATAGCTGTAAATGAATATGAAGAGTATTCCATATTCCCATTAAGAACTCCCCTCAAAAAAAGAGTATCCCATAAAACAAGGTAAGCTGAACCTACCTCCTAGAGGAATGGAAATAAAAACAAAAATAAACAAATAGGACCTAATGAAACTTCAAAGCTTTTGCACAGCAAAAACTATAAACAGGGCTTCCCGGGTGGCGCAGTGGTTGAGAGTCCGCCTGTAGATGCAGGGGACACAGGTTCGTGCCCCGGTCCAGGAAGATCCCAACATGCCATGGAGCAGCTGGGCCCGTGAGCCATGGCCGCTGAGCCTGCACGTCCGGAGCCTGTGCTCCGCAATGGGAGTGGCCACAACCGTGAGAGGCCCGTGTACTGCAAAAAAAAAAACAAACTATAAACAAGACGAAAAGACAACCCTCAGAATGGGAGAAAATATTTGCAAATGAATCAATGGACAAAGGATTAATCTCCAAAATATATAAACAGCTCAGGCAGCTCAATATTAAAAAAACAAACGACCCAATCCAAAAATGGGCAGAAGACCTAAATAGACATTTCTCCAAAGAAGACATACAGATGGCCAAGAAGCACATGAAAAGCTGCTCAGCATCACTAATTATGAGAGAAATGCAAGTCAAAACTAAAGTGAGGTATCACCTCACACCAGTTAGAATGAGCATCATCAGAAAGTCTACAAACAACAAATGCTGGAGAGGGTGTGGAGAAAAGGGAACTCTCTTGCACTGTTGGTGGGAATGTAAATTGATACAGCCACTATGGAGAACAGTATGGAGGTTCCTTAAAAAAAACTAAAAATAGAATTACCATATGGCCCAGCAATCCCACTACTGGGCATATACCCAGAGAAAACCATAATTCAAAAAGACACATGCACCCCAGTGTTCATTGCAGCACTATTTACAATAGCCGGGTCATGGAGGCAACCTAAATGCCCATTGACAGACGAATGGGTAAAGAAGATGTGGTATATATACAATGAAATATTACTCAGCCATAAAAAAGAATGAAATTGGGTCATTTGTAGAGATGTGGATGGACATAGAGACTGTCATACATAGTGAAGTAAGTCAGAAAGAGAAAAACAAATATTGTATATTAATGCATATATGTGGAATCTAGAAAAATTGTATAGGTGAACCAGTTTGCAAGGCAGAAATAGAGACACAGATGTAGAGAACAAACCTGTGGACACCAAGGGCAGAAAGCTGGGTGGTGGTGGTGGGAAGAATTGGGAGATTGGGATTGACATATATACACTAATATGTATAAAATATATAACTAATAAGAACCTGCTGTATAAAAAATAAATAAAATTAAATTAAAAAAAAAAAACCCAAGGTAGGCTGATATGAGTGATTTCAAATGAAAAGCAGCCCAATTCCTAGAGATGTAGTTTATTGGGCAGCCATGAAGCCTCAGAAGGGCCAGGAGACTTAAAAAGAGAAGGAAGAAACCAGCTCCTGCAAACTACATCTGATAAACTAGACATCTCCTTGATCTAAGTTAACACCTGCACTTTGTAATGCCATATGTCAGGTCTAGGTCATAATTTGCAACTATGTTAAACTGCAGTGGAAGAAACTTTATGTAAATAAGATGGGTTATTTATAAAGGTTTTGAAGTCCTAATTTCTAAGTAATATGGAATACCTGAGGTACCCAAAGTTGTATATATATTTTGAAGAATTTGACAATTGCATGGTGGAGGGTGGTTCTAAACTGAACTACATTTAATCCCATTGAATAAATATATTTATTATTGAAACTAAAAAGAGAAAGAGAAGCAACCATTAGAGAGATTTATGGCTTTGTTTACATTAAATAATTTGGCATTTAATAACAAGTTCTTCTGGAAAAAAATCCTGTTTTCTAATTGTTCTTTTAAAGATATTCTTACATTAAAATATAGTAAATGGTCAGAGGAAGACCTTACTGTTTTTAAATAAACTGAAAAGCCAAACAATACTGTAGCATTTTAGAAAGACCATTCTATATATGTGCTAGCAATAAACTTAAGGAAATTTCCTTTGGGAAAGGGAGAATAATGCCAGAAATAATTGTTAAAATAAAGTGGTCTCAGGAAAAGATTATTAACTCACAATTACCCTACAGACATATATAAATACTGAGGAAGTCTGAATTCCGTTGGGGTTTTCATCACTTAGTCCACAGTGTTAGCAAAGAAATCTGAAATCTCCCCATTAGCCTTCAGAGTGGGGCTCAAAGGAAATGTAAACCAGATGAGGTCTGTTTCCCGAGACCCAGAGCCAAAGCTGTCGGTGAGGTCCCAGGCACAAGAGGAAGGGAAAACACACAGCCACACTCAGAGCAGTTGAAACTTACCAAGTCTTGACACAGAGAAATGAGTGTTATTTATTCTGGCGACCACTTGGCTGATAGAAGATATAAGGTCAACCAGCTGGTTTTGAAACTTAATTTACTATCTTCTAAATTCACATTGTATTTATTTGAGAAGGAAGAGTAGCCAAAGGCTCTTATTTATTTTCCTGTGACCAAAGCTAGAAGAAGCTAAAGTGGATTTTTGAAGCATCTATTACCTGCTAAATGCACATTTCCCATTAGATTATGGGGTTGTGTTCCGGCCCCAAGTCATTTTGCTGGCAAGTCAAATTAGAGTGAAATTTATTACAGATGAAAGAGGGTGTCGATTTCCAGTGTGGTTGCTTCTCTGAAGTACCTACAACAAGGAAGGAAAAGGAGTATGTGACACGAAGGGAAGAGATGGTATTTGTGGTGTCGTGCTTAAGAATGTGTCATTCTAAAATCATTAAAAAAAAAGGTCAATCATTAAGCATTTACTGGGTATCTATTCTGTGCCAGGCTCTGCTTTCCACAGGCTGGGGAAGAAAAGATGAGGAATATGCACCAGCAAGAAGTGCTGCCAATCAAGTTGTGGAGCCCTAAAAAATGAAAAGTTGCATTACCTATTTGAACAGGATGAACTTTGAGAATTTAATATAATGAAGTATGAAAATGTGACCAGCAGTTTCTTTGAAGAAGTAGGCTTGGGAAATGGAAGATTAACTGTTGTATTTCTAAGGGTTGAGTTTTATCCCCAGGAAAGAGAGAAGAGTCCTTTTGTGTTCCAAAGATTTAAACTCTACAGAAATTGGCAATAAAATTTTAATTCTCACAGTAACAGAAAACTGACAGGATGGATGCTGGTGTAGTGGTTGGGTGAATAAGGGGCTCTAGGGCTGAGTATCTCCCTGAACTGCAGAAACTGGTGCTTGCTTGAGTGTGATGCCCCATTCCCCGTGCCTGAGAAATGTGCAGAGGACAGGTATCTGTCTAAGCTAGAGGGAGACACCACTAAGGAGTCTTTCTGGGTTTTGTCACTAAGTTGTTCAAATGGAGGATGCCAGTACTAACGTCTGTGGGGGATGACAGAGTAGGGGTGCAGGTCTCCATCACCTGCTGACATGGAGGAAGGAAGCCATAAGAGGACCTCAGGCCATTCAGGGGACTATGCTGGTCAAGGCAGGGGCTGGGCCAGCAAGACTAGTTTTAGACTAAGCCTCAGTGCAAGACCCCAGTGAGGCCCAGATCATACTTCCAAGTCTTTTCCTTACCTGCAACCATCCCAGGAGATATAAGAAGAGAACAACATAGTGACAAAACCCAGAAAGACTCCCTAGTGGTGTCCAACTCTAGCTTAGATATCAGACATGTTACACGACTGTATCCACACTTACATGTCAGTGTGATAAATATTATTTTAACAGAGTAAATTATTCAGATTTTAATGCAGCCGGATATGAAAACTCAATTATGATTGGGTGCCTCCAGGAAGACCTGGTTGCTTTGCTCAGGGAAGCCGTCTTCCAGTTAAATGAGAAACACTCATAAGGGCAGTGCAGGGTGGTGCACAACTGGCCTAAGAGGAGGATTTCCACTCCATCAGCTTAAGCCAGCTTTTTTTTAATGCAGCCACAGCCTATTCACCTGATTCTATTTTATGGGTGCACAATAAGCAAGGTTGAAACTGAAGTTTCGTTGGCCATGTTGTCACTTAACACACCAGTGCCTAAGAGCTGAGTGTACATATATAATGAGATCTGTGTTACTGCCTTATTTTGGTCAGATCTGCTGGAATGAGAATGTTACAATACAACTGCATTCCAGGGAATCAAATGGACTACAGACCTTGAGACCATTTCCATCTCCAGTTGGATTTAGATTAAGTGTAAAATCTCCTGGGCTTATACACAAGATTTAAATTCTGTTTTTAAAAAGTGTGTGCATTTGTGTGTGTGAGTATGTGTGTATGTCTGTCTCAGAAGAATACATGGCTTTGACAACCATTGGGGTGATGGGCGAGAAGAACTATTTGGTAGAGTCTCTTTGTTTAAAAAAATAAGTTGTAATATCTAAGGACTATCTGTTCTCTTGTCTGTAGCAAAGTCTTCTGAAGTAAAAGATTGTTACTCTTTTGTACAATGTTGAGCAGCCCTCAACTCTATTGCTGTGTATCTCTTTATTTTCAAGAAACGTTTCCTTTTCTTAAAAATTTAATTTTATTTATTTTTTTATACAGCAAGTTCTTATTAGTTATCTATTTTATACATGTTAGTGTATATATGTCAATCCCAATCTCCCAATTCATCCCACCACCACCTCCCTGCTTTCCCCGCTTGGTGTCCATACATTTGTTCTCTACATCTGTGAAGAAACATTTCTGCTGTAGAACTTGTAACACTGAGCAACATTTAATGAGTTATCAGTAAACACTAAAGATAAAAAGAACTTTGATTGGATTTCCTAAGCTGTTTAAGATTCCTGTGTTCTGCAGATTGCAATGGATGTTTACACTTCTGTTAATAAAATTCTATCAAGCAGATGACAGGTACCAATTAAAAGCAATCACAAAGCATACTCTTCGCGTAATCTCCAAAGCAGAATCTTGAAATACTGGTTTGCAGAAGCATTACCTGGCATGGAATATCTTTGATCCTCAGCAACCTCTATAGCCTGTGGGATTTCTGTCAATCCAATGCAGGAGAGCAGAGCAAATAGAAAATGGCTTTTGGTGTTTGATGCGTGGAGAGACATTAGGTATGGTTCCAGCTGCTGAAACAGTAGATACTTGTCTTAGTTGAAAAAGTCTGGGCTGTGGTAACAAATGGATCCCCACATATAAAATGGCTCAGATACAATGAATTTTATTTCTTACTCAACTAAACTCAGCAGATATTTCTGGTTAGAGGTCAGCTCTCATCCAGATAGAGTCATTAGGACCCAGGCACCTTTCATGTTATGGCTTTACCATCATTGTCACCTTTAGCATTCACCTTAAGGTTCACTTCTTAAAAAGGTTAGCCTGGAAATGGTGCCCATCATTTCTGCTCACATTCCATTGACTAGAATTCAGTCTCAGGAGCACACCTGACTCATGGGAAGCTGGGAAATATAACTGTGCTGAGAGTCTAGAAGTACAAGGAAATAGGAAGTTGATGAATAGCTAGACATTGCTCCAACACCCAAGTATGATTCCTGTGAGACAGTTTCTTTTGGAGAAGGACATTTGGAAAGTGCTTGCCTGTGGTTCTGCTTTGGGACTGCTGTGTCTGAGGGTAGAGTCAGGCTGGATGTCCCAAGAAAAGGGAGTAACAACAATTACTGTGTGTTTCCTGTGAACATATCTTGGTTCAGATCCTCTCCTGATGGCCCAGCCTTTTCCACAGGCTCTGTCTCCTCAAAAGACCTGGGAACTAAGCTGTTCCTCTTCTGGAGGCAATTCATCTGCCCTCTGGGCAAATCTATTTTGTTTGACAGTATATTCTAATAATTTATTTAAATTTAAATTAATAATAATAAATTAAATAATATTATTTACTTTGTGATTAAATAACTTATATAATTTTTATTTTAAATAACCGTGAATATATGTATTATTTTATGTATGTATACATGTTATATATATTAATATATATTATATATACACACATACATGTAATATATGGATAGATATTAAATAATTGTGACTATGTACACACATTATACTGTATATAATATATACTTTATGTAATTCAGTGAGGTATAGAATACAGTAGGGTCATAAGTACCCTTCACAACATATTTCAGTCAAACATTTGGTAGATTATCCTACTTTCAAAGTCTTGGAAGATGTTTAAATCTACCTTGGAAAGTCATCCTAATGTTCAACAACATATAAGTTTTGACAGTCTTTCCTTTCAGTACCTGGGTCCTCTGTTTCTGTGAGAGTTACACCCACCTTTCTCTGAATCTAGGAGGCAGGCACCTGCATGAGACCATTTATATCAATTAATGTGCCTGGGAAAGGGCCACAGCTAAGGAAGTTCTCTGTGGGCATGTGCCCGGGTGGGAAGAGTGAGGATGGAGAGTGGGGGAGCTGACTCCTAGCCCGGCTCCCAAAACTAGTGTCTGGGCTCCATGCAGCAGGGCAGAGAAGCTGAAGACACTGAGTTCAAAAGGCACGCTGGAGCTATAGAGCCACAGGGGACAACAAGGAGGAGAAAGAGCCTTCTCCCTTTTTTGCCTCCCTGCCAGGATGTGGTAGTGAAACATCCAGGGGATGCAGTACTTCAAGGGCACCTTGAGAGTTGATCGCTCTGGGAAACCTGGTAGAGAGCATCCTTGGCCCAGACATCTGTCTCATTTATTTATTTATTTTAAAATTTGTATTGGAGTGTAGTTGATTTACAAGGTTGTGTTAGGTTCAGGTGTACAGCAAAGTGAATCAGTTATACATATACATATATCCACTCTTTTTCAGATTCTTTTCCCATATAGGCTATTACAGAGTATTGAGTAGAGTTCCCTGTGCTATACAGTAGGTCCTTATTAGTTATCTATTTTATATATAGTAGTGTGTATATGTCAATCCCAATCTCCCAGTTTATCCCTCCCCCCTTACCCCCTGGTAACCATAAGTTTGTTTCTACATCTGTGACTCTATTTCTGTTCTGTAAATAAGTTCATTTGTACCCTTTCTTTTAGATTTCAGAAGTCTGTTTTAAAATATACCTGGGATTTTGTTTTTATTCAGGTATGATAAGGCCAACAGATTAGGAGAACCACTGAAAAGACAGCTTCTTATTCACAGTTCCTTAGAGGAGGGGGTACACTGCACCACACAGGGCAACATGGGGAAGCACCAGGGTTAGTCAGGGGCAGAAAGGAGCAAGGGGAAAGCACGTACAGAAGCTTTTCTGCGGTTTTCACAGGAAAGGATGGGTGAGGTAAGGTAAGCATCTGAGCAGGATTAGGACTAGATAGTTTGAATAATTTTGCTGGTGTCTGGGCTGTAAGGGTAGAGTCTCTAGTTGTTCAGTATGGTACCAGGCTCTGGGGTGATTTAGGGCAAGGGGATAGTGTCCAGGACAGCAGGTGTCTGATAGAAGGAGGTGGATGTGGGCATGGATTTTGGATTGGTTGGTTTGCATGTGAAAGGTGTGCTCACTGGCAAGTTGTTTGCTCTCTCTAGGGAATAGCTAACTCTGGGAAGGCAGTCTCTCCCAGTTCCACAAAGTCCCAAGATGTCCAAGCATCATTAAAATACAGAAAATAAAAAAAACACGATTAATGCAACATCCAGGTTCTCATAGAAGGCACTGGCATCAGTGGCCCTGGGGAGATGTCGCTTCGACTATCTTTAGAGGCAGTGGATGTAACGGTAAGGCATCCCAAGAGTCCCAGAACTGGGTGTGCAGTGCTTTGACTAGTCACAGGAAGTTTTATATTGAGAGGAGGCCCTTGTTTATGATATCTGAGTTATCACTCAGTGTGATTCTTTTGGTACAGGCAGGCTCAAGGGGCCTATTTATACAGGATGTGAAAATCACCGGTATAATTAGGCCTATTTCCCTCTAGATACAGGCTAAATGGAGATGGAGAACTAGTTGCTAATATTTATTTTAGCATTTTGTACATCTGTAGACTGATTTGTGCCTTAGATGGCTCTTTCTCAGGATGCTTAATCCTAACTTGCTCAGTCTTTTCTCCTGAGCCTTGTTTTCCTGAACTTTATAAAAATGTTTTTTGCTTCTCCTATTTACAGGGGAGTAAAAACAACATTAAGTGCTGATAAGGAAACTACATTTCAGGAGTGGCTGCCCTTCTTTTAGGCACGCTTCCCATTGTAGAGGAGGGCTTCGGGGCACACCTAGTGGGCCTGGTGTTAGCTTAGCTCCAGACTGTTCTTCAGTAAGTAATATACAGGAATGGGGGGGGCTGGGACACCTGAGCTGTGACTGAGGGGCAGAGATGTGGCCCAGAAACTCATTAGGAAGCTGAATCCACTGGAAAGGAGATAACAGTAGTGATGAGCATGACTGAAAAACGACTATGATTTTCTGAGGTTTTAGCCACCTCTCTTTGCACCTCTGAATATTCAGTAAAAACTTAATTTGCATTGAGTGGAGATTTGGAAAAATCAAGGAAGGTTGACTGGGTCTAGTGTTTGGGTCAATGAAAGAGAAGAGAGAAGTGAGCCTGAGAATGCAGCCAAATCAGTAGCTCGGAGCCTAGGTCACCTGCAATACGACGTGGGCTCTCCCTCTCCCCAAGGATCTCCATATGTATCAGGGCAATGAGTTACCCCCTCCTAGGGTTTCCAGATTTAGCAAACAAAATACAGGATGTCCAACTAAATTTGTTTTTTTTATTTTTATTTTATAGTGGAGTAAAGTTGATTAACAATGTTGTGTTAGTTTCAGGTGTACAGCAGAGTGATTCAATTACACATATGAATGTATCTATTCTTTTTCAAATTCTTTTTCCATTTAGGTTATTACAGAGTATTGAGCAGAGTTCCCTGTGCTATAGAGTAGGTCCCTGTTGCTTTTCTGTTTTAAAATAGCAGTGTGTATATGTCAATCCTAAACTCCCAATCTGTCCCTCTGCCCCACCAACACCACCCCCATAACCATAAGTTCATTCTCTAAGTCTGTGAGTCTGTTTCTGTTTTGTAAATAAGTTTGTATCTTTTTTCTTTTTTTTTAGATTCTGCATATAAGCGATATCATATGATATTTATCTTTCTCTGTCTGACTTACTTCACTTAGTATGATAATCTGCAGGTCCATCCATGTTGCTGCAAATGCCATTATTTCATTCTTCTTTTTTTTATGTTTATTATTGCTTTTTTTTTCTTATTAGTCATCCACTTTATACACATTAGTGTATACATGTCATCCCAATCTCCCAATTCATCACGCCACCACCACCAGCCCCTGCGGCTTTCCCCCCTTCGTGCTGATATGTTTTTTTTTCTCTACTTCTGTGTCTCAGTTTCTGCCCTGCAAACTGGTCCATCTGTACCATTTTCTAGGTTCCCCATATATGTGTTAATATATGATATTTGTTTTTTTCTTTCTGACTTACTTCACTCTGTATAACAGTCTTCAGATGCATCCATGTCTCTACAAATGACCCAAGTTCATTCCTTTTTATGGCTGAGTAATATTCCATTGCATATATGTACCACATCTTCTTTACCCATTCGTCTGTCGATGGGCATTTAGGTTGCTTCCATAACCTGCCTATTGTAAATAGCACTGCAATGAATATGGGGTGCATGTGTCTTTTTGAATTATGGTTTTCTCTGGGTATATGCCCAGTGGTGGGATTGCTGAGTCATATGGTAATTCTATTTTTACTTTTTTAAGGAACCTCCATACTGTTCTCCATAGTGGCTGTATCAATTTACATTTCTACCAACAGTGCAAGAGAGTTCCCTTTTCTCTACACCCTCTCCAGCATTTGTTGTTTGTAGACTTTCTGATGATGTCTATTCTAACTGGTGTGAGGTGATACCTCATTGTAGTTTTGATTTGCATTTCTCTAATAATTAGTGATGCTGAGCAGCTTTTCATATGCTTCTTGGCCATCTTTATGTCTTCTTTGGAGAAATGTCTATTTAGGTCTTCTGCCCATTTTGGGATTGGGTCATTTGTTTTTTTAATATTGAGCTGCCTGAGCTGTTTATATATTTTAGAGATTAATCCTTTGTCCGATGATTCATTTGCAAATATTTTCTCCCATTCTGAGGGTTGTCTTTTCATCTTGTTTATGGTTTCCTTTGCAGTGCAAAAGCTTTGAAGTTTCATTAGGTCCCATTTGTTTATTTTTGTTTTTATTTGCATTACTTTAGGAGGTGGATCAAAAAATATCTTGCTGTGATTTATGTCAAAGAGTGTTCTTCCTAAGTTTCCTCTAAGAGTTTTATAGTGCCCAGTCTTACATTTAGGTCTCTAATCCATTTTGAGTTTATTTTTGTGTATGGTGTTAGGGAGTGTTCTAATTTCAGTCTTTTACATGCAGCTGTCCAGTTTTCCCAGCACCACTTATTGAAGACACTGTCTTTTCTCCATTGTATATCCTTGCCTCCTTTGTCATAGATTAGTTGACCATAGGTGCGTGGGTTTATCTCTGGGCTTTCTATCCTGTTCCATTGATCTATCTTTCTGTTTCTGTGCCAGTACCATATTGTCTTGATTACTGTAGCTTTGTAGTATAGTCTGAAGTCAGGGAGTCTGATTCCTCCAGCTCCGTTTTTTTCCCTCAAGACTGCTTTGGCTATTCGGGGTCTTTTGTGTCTCCATACAAATTTTAAGAATTTTTGTTCTAGTTCTGTAAAAAATGCCATTGATAAGTTGATAGGGATTGCATTGAATCTGTAGATTGCTTTGGGTAGTATAGTCATTTTCACAATATTGATTCTTCCAATCCAAGAACATGGTATATCTCTCCATCTGTTGGTATCATCTTTAATTTCTTTCATCAGTGTCTTATAGTTTTCTGCATACAGGTCCTTTGTCTCCCTAGGTAGGTTTATTCTTAGGTATTTTATTCTTTTTGTTGCAATGGTAAATGGGAGTGTTTCCTTAATTTCTATTTCAGATTTTTCATCATTAGTGTATAGGAATGCCAGAGATTTCTGTGCATTAATTTTGTATCCTGCAACTTTACCAAATTCATTGATTAGCTCTAGTAGTTTTCTGGTGGCATCTTTAGGATTCTCTATGTGTAGTATCATGTCATCTGCAAACAGTGACAGTTTTACTGCTTCTTTTCCAATTTTTATTCCTTTTTTTTCCTTTTTTTCTCTCATTGCCGTGTCTAGGACTTCCAAAACTATGTTGAATAATAGTGATTATAGTGGAAATCCTTGTCTTATTCCTGAACTTAGCAGAAATGCTTTCAGTTTTTCACGATTGAGAATGATGTTTACTGTGGGTCTGTCATATATGGCCTTTATTATGTTGAAGTAGGTTCCCTCTGTGCCCACTTTCTGGAGAATTTTTATCATAAATGGGTGTTGAATTTCAAAAGCTTTTTCTGCATCTATTGAGATGATCATATGGTTTTTATTCTTCAATTTGTTAATATGGTATATCACATTGATTGATTTGCGTATATTGAAGAATCCTTGCATCTCTGAGATAAATCCCACTTGATCATGGTGTATGATCCTTTTAATATGTTGTTGGATTCTGTTTGCTAGTATTTTGTTGAGGATTTTTGCATCTATATTCATCAGTGATATTGGTCTGTACTTTTCTTTTTTTGTAGTATATTTGTCTGGTTTTGGTATCAGGGTGATGGTGGCCTCGTAGAATGGGTTTGGGAGTGTTCCTCCCTCTGCTATATTTTGGAAGAGTTTCAGAAGGATAGGTGTTAGCTCTTCTCTAAATTTTTGATAGAATTCGCCTGTGAAGCCATCTGGTCCTGGACTTTCATTTGTTGGAAGATTTTTAATCACAGTTGCAATTTCATTACTTTTGATTAGTCTGTTCCTATTTTCTATTTCTTCCTGGTTCAGTCTTGGAAGGTTATACCTTTCTAAGAATTTGTCCATTTCTTCCAGGTTGTCCATTTTATTGGCATAGAGTTGCTTGTAGTTGTCTCCTAGGATGCTTTGTATTTCTGCTGTGTCTCTTGTAACTGCTCCTTTTTCATTTCCAATTTTATTGATTTGAGTCCTTTTCCTCTTTTTCTAGATGAGTCTGGCTAATGGTTTATCAATTTTGTTTATCTTCTCAAAGAACAAGCTTTTAGTTTAATTGATCTTTGCTATTGTTTTCTTTGTTTCTCTTTCATTTATTTCTGCTCTGATCTTTATGATCTCTTTCCTTCTGCTAACTTTGTGTTTTGTTTGTTCTTCTTTCTCTAGTTCCTTTAGGTGTAAGGTTAGATTATTTATTTGAAATTTTTCTTGTTTCTTGAGGTCGGCTTGTATAGCTATAAACTTCACTCTTAGAACTGCTTTTGCAGCATCCCGTAGGTTTTGGATCGTCATGTTTTCATTGTCATTTGTCTGTAGGTATTTTTTGATTTTCTCTTTGATTTCTTCAGTGATATCTTCATTATTTAGTAACGTAGTGTTTAGCCTCCATGTGTTTGTGTTTTTTACGTTTTTTCCCTGTAATTTATTTCTAATCTCATAGTGTTGTGGTCAGAAAAGATGCTTTATATGATTTCAGTTTTCTTAAATGTACTGAGGCTTGATTTGTGACCCAAGATGTGATCTATCCTGGAGAATCTTCCTTGCGCACTTGATAAGAAAGTATAATCTGCTGTTTATGGATGGAATGTCCTATAAATATCAATTAATTCTGTCTGTTCTATTGTGTCATTTAAAGCTTGTGTTTCCTTATTAATTTTCTGTTTGGATGATCTGTCCATTGGTGTAAGTGAGGTGTTAAAGTCCCCACCATTACTGTGTTACTGTAGATTTTCTCTTTTATAGCTGTTAGCAGTTTCCTTATGTATTGAGATGCTCCTATGTTGGGTGCATATATATTTATAATTATTATATCTTCTACTTGGATTGATCCCTTGATCATTACGTAGTGTCCTTCCTTGTGTCTTGTAACATTTTTTATTTAAAGTCTATTTTATCTGATATGAGTATTGCTACTCCAGCTTTCTTTTGATTTCCATTTGCATGGATTATCTTTTTCCATCCCCTCACTTTTCAGTGTGTATGTGTCCCTAGGTCTGAAGTGGGTCTCTTGTAGACAGCATATATATGGGTCTTGTTTTTGTATCCATTCAGCAAGCCTTTTTTTTTTTTTTTTCAGTATGCGGTCCTCTCACTCTTGTGGTCTCTCCTGTTGCAGAGCACAAGCTCCAGATGCGCAGGCTCAGTGGCCATGGCTCACAGGCCCAGCCGCTTCACGGCATGTGGGATCTTCCTGGACTGGGGCACGAACTCGTGTCCCCTGCATTGGCAGGCGGACTCTCAACCACTGCGCCACCAGGGAAGCCTCAAGCCTGTGTCTTTTGTTTGGAGCATTTAATCCATTCACATTTAAGGTAATTATCGATATGTATGTTCCTGTGACCATTTTCTTACTTGTTTTGGATTTGTTTTTGTAGGTCCCTTTCTTCTCTTGTGTTTCCAACTTAGAGAAGTTCCTTTAGCATTTGTTGTAGAGCTGGTTTGTTGGTGCTGAATTCTCTTAGCTTTTGCTTGTCTGTAAAGCTTTTGATTTCTCCGTCGAATCTGAACGAGATACGTGCTGGGTAGAGTAATCTTGGTTGTAGTTTCTTCCCTTTCATCACTTTAAGTATATCATGCCGCTCCCTTCTGGTTTGTAGAGTTTCTGCTGAGAAATCAGTTGTTAACCTTATGGCAGTTCCCTTGTATGTTATTTGTTGTTTTTCCCTTGCTGCTTTCAATAATTTTTCTTTGTCTTTAATTTTTGCCAATTTGATTACTATGCGTCTTGGCATGTTTCTCCTTGGGTTTATCCTGTATGGGACTCTCTTTGCTTCCTGGACTTGGGTGGCTATTTCCTTTCCCATGTTAGGGAAGTTTTCGACTATAATTTCTTCAAATATTTTCTCTGGTCCTTTCTCTCTCTCTTCTCCTTTGGGACCCCTATAATGCAAATATTGTTCCATTTAATGTTGTCCCAGAGGTCTCTTAGGCTGTCTTCATTTCTTTTCATTCTTTTTTCTTTATTCTGTTCCTCAGCAGTGAATTCCACCATTCTGTTTTCCAGGTCACTTATCCTTTCTTCTGCCTCAGTTATTCTGCTATTGCTTCCTTCTAGTGTATTTTTCATTTCAGTTATTGTACAGTTCATGTCTGTTTGTTTGTTCTTTAATTTTTCTAGATCTTTGTTAAACATTTCTTGCATCTTCTCGACCTTTGCCTCCATTCTTTTTCCGAGGTCCTGGATAATCTTCACTATCATTACTCTGAATTCTTTTTCTGGAGGATTGCCTATCTCCATTTCATTTAGTTGTTTTTCTGGGGTTTTATCTTGTTCCTTCATCTGGTATATAGTCCTCTGCCTTTTTATCTTGTCTATCTTTCTGTGTTGTGGTTTTTGTTCCACAGCCTGCAGGATTGTAGTTGTTCTTGCTTCTGCTGTCTGCCCTCTGGTGGATGAGGCTACCTAAGAGGCTTGTGGAAGTTTCCTGACCGGAGGGACTGGTGTTGGTTAGAGCTGGCTGTTGCTCTGGTGGGCAGAGCTCAGTGAAACTTTAATCCGCTTGTCTGCTGATGGGTGGGGCTGGGTTCCCTCCCTGTTGGTTGTTTGGCTTGAGGCGACCCAACATTGGATCCTACCCGGGCTCTTTGGTGGGGCTAATGGCGGACTCTGGGAGGGCTCTCACCAAGGAGTACTTCCCAGAACTTCTGCTGCCAGTGTCCTTGTCCCTTGGTGAGCCACAGCTGCCGCCCCCCCACCTCTGCAGGAGACCCTCCAACATTAGCAGGTGGGTTTGTTTCAGTCTCCTATGGGGTCACTGCTCCTTCGCCTGAGTCCCGATGCACACGCTACTTTGTGTGTGCCCTCCAAGAGTGGAGTCTCTGTTTCCCCCAGTCCTGCTGAAGTCCTGCAATCAAATCCCGCTAGCCTTCAAAGTCTGATTCTCTAGGAATTTCTTCTCCCGTTGCCAGATCCTCAGGTTGGGAAGCCTGATGTGTGGCTCAGAACCTTCACTCCAGTGGGTGGACTTCTGTGGTATAAGTTTTCTCCAGTTTGTGAGTCACCCACCCAGCAGTTATGGGATTTGATTTTATTGTGATAGAGCCCCTCTTACCGTCTCACTGCGGCTTCTCCTTTGTCTTTGCTGTGGGGTATCTTTTTTGGTGAGTTCCAGTGTCTTCTTGTCAATGATTGTTCAGCAGTTAGTTGTGATTCCGGTGTTCTCGAAAGAGGGAGTGAGAGCATGTCCTTGTACTCTGCCATCTTGAACCAATCTCCTTTATTTCATTCTTTTTAATGGCTGAATAATATGCCATTGTATATATGTACCACATCTTCTTTATCCATTCTTCTGTTGATTGTCCAATTAAATTTAGAATTTGTTTAAACAGTGAGTAAGTTTTTAGTATAAATAAGTGCCTGGCAATTTTTAGGACTGGACAAGTATTCTGCATTTTTTTCTGGCAACCTTCTCCCTCCCATTCTGCAAATATGATGTTTGAAGTGATATTTCTATTGACCTAAAAGGCCGAGGTGATCCCACGTTAACTAAAAGATTGGGGGCATGTTCTGGTATTTAAATCATACCTCCATTCCCCAATTTTCACTTAAATTGAGGAAATCAGTGCAAGATATCTTTGTCATGATATTTTCCTTTTGTTGATTGCATAGAGAAAATTGGCAAAGGAATACTGAGATGATACGTCAGAAGATGGGCCTCCTGCCTACTGTTAGGAACTCTTGGATGCTAGGGAAATGTTGAGAGAAAAGTTCTGCATAAATAAAATTTTAGGCTGATCCATGGCCTCTTTTGAAAAATATCTTAAGGTTGTTTAAAATATGGCATCCTAAGTGTATTTTCTATGAAAACATAAGTACTTGGCATAGAAAGACTAATGCTAATCTGGAAGAGCCAACATGGGGAAAATAATGAGCTAAAAAATTCAGGGCCTTAGTTTTCTACACCCAGGAGAAATGAGTGGTATTATTTCCTCTTTGGCATAAAGTTATTACATGGAGTGAACTCAGCCTGACCTCCATATTCCTCATAATATACCCTACAGCATTCTATAGTCATGAGGGAAATGAACACTAGTTTCTGGGAAATACTGGGTGTTACCACCGTTTTCCAAATGAACTCACTGAGAGTGGGTGGAGTAAGAGCTGAATTGTGAGAGTCTAACCGGAGTCTGTTATAAATTCCAGAGCTGAGGGGCCCAGGAAGGGCTTCTTCCGGGCAGTGGGGAGAATCCAAGCTCCTCTTATAGAACACAGATGCTCTATTGGAAGGAAGCAATTCAGATTAGAAGCTGGGCAGCATCCAGGGTCATGAACTTAGAGTTTAGAATATCTGTTTGTGACCCCACCAGGCAGCTAAGATTTCCTGCTGACCCTAGAAATTCAAAGGATTCTAAGTTGGCATAAAAGTCTACCTCCTCCTCACACTCCAGATGTTTGACTAAGAGTTTCCAGGCTTGGAAACAGGTAGCAAACATTTTGTGGTTTTGCTGTTGTTAATTAAGGGCTGAGGTCAACACCCTGAATAATAGAAATGGCCAAACTATACCTCTGAATAATACAACTTGAAAGGAACAAATATGAATTCACTGTTAGATAAATGATGACAGTGAAGAAGGATTAAAAAAGTAAGAGCAGCTGTGTTATTGTTAAAGGAAAGAGGCAGCTGAAATCCATAGGATCCCAGTCTGGTCAGTGGCCCAGCAGACTAAATTTTGAAAACTCTTAAATATTAAATGTTAGGAAGTCCAAAACCCGCAAACCAGCTCTACTGGAGGAAGACATTCGTTTGCTTGCCATGAAAACAGTTTCAACGAAATGCGAAATTTCAAACTTGGGAATTATTTTTAAGAAAAGTATCTGTTAAAGGATAATTTTGTAAAGGGTATTAATCATGACTCATCCAAATATGAAATAAACATGTGCCAAAGATTTTATTTAACTCATTAATTGAAGAAACCAATAAAATGTGACAAGAAGTTCAAAGGAAAGTGCAGAGAACCACATAATATGTATATATACATATAAATAACTAGTACTGAAAATGAATTTGCAAATAAATGCAAAAATGGCTTTTTTACAGAAGCATACAGAGTGAAGGTTGGGGAGGGAAATCAATTGTCCTTCCTCCTGGACAGAACTAATTTGCATGTCTATGGACAAGACTCATTTGCATAGCTATTTGTTTTCTACAAATTACAGAATTCTAAAATATCTCAAAAACAATGAAGGGTATAAACCCCAAAGATTTAGAAAATCAAGAATTAGAAGAAGCCTAGTTTTCCATGGAAGATATCTAATAATCTTAATGATCTATTTCAAAGTCCTTCACAGTTTATCCTGACATATATGACACTTGAAAATAATGCAGAAATATTACTACAAGTCTTGTTAGTGTGAAACTAGAGCAGTGGCTCTCAAAGTATGGTCCCTGGACCAGCAACAGAAGCATCACCTGGAACTTGTTAGAAATGCCTATTCTTAGGGGCCGCCCCAAACCTACTGAATCAGAAACTTTGGGGCTGGGGCCCTAGCCATCTGGCTTAACAAGCTCTCCAGGTGATTCTGATGCATTCTCAAGTTTCTGAAGTGTGGTAGATGATCTAACATTGCCCACCTTATTACTGATTAGGATCCAAACTCAGTAAAGTTAGATATTACCTTATAGAAGACTGAAAAATTGCAAATGACTTTTCTTAGGTAGAGATGCAAATGATTTCTGTCTTGTAGACATGATAACAGCAAAGACTGTGATTTTTGCATCTTTTCCTAGAAATCCTATTTCATTCTTTCTTTTATTGACTCTCTATATAGCAGTTTCCCCTATCTTTCAATTAGCTTTGTCATCCTGCTGGCTTTCTTATTAATGAGGTAAATACATTGTTAACAAGTGCTCCCTAATATTTGTTTGAGAATCATGTCTCTAACTTAATGAAAATTATATTTTGAAATAATGCAATGCAAGTAGGAGGTAGCCTGACTTAATAAAGGGAATGCAGTGCAATTGAGGCAGTTAAAGGGGTTAAATCAACATGAGGGACTGGATCTGTTTGCAACTTTTTTGGACAATATTATATCATAAATCATGCCTAATTTTAAGCTTTTCAGAAAAGTATGAGTTATGTGAACATTATCCAGTTCTTCCCATGGTTCATCTCTGGATGAATTTTCACACTGCTCATTTCTTTCTTCCTGTCCCCACTTCCTACCCCTTTCCCCTGCCACCATGCCACCAGATACCAACTTTTGCTTTGTCTCCTCAGAGATCTATGGCAATCCTTATACCTACCAGTTGAGAATGTCAGTAATAAAAACATATTAGGGACTAGAGAGAAAAACTGAGTTGAATTTTTCTCTAAACGTCAAATAAAATAAAAAGTAAATGTCAAAGGTTTTTAATTATGCTCTGCTTAGAGCTTCACATAAATACCCCAAGGATGCTTATTAATTTTTGTGGGTAGCTTGGTGGAAAAAAGTTTAAGATGGAAAGGGGGTCCTAAGACGACTGTCAACTTTTGCAAAACCTTTAGGGGAAACACACACTATATTTAAGGCAGCTTTCTAGGTTAGGAAAGCATACCTGGGAGCTCAGAGGAGCTCTTCTGCTATGCTTTCAAGAGAAGAGGACTTTCTACTAAATTGGAGAAATTGTTGATTTACTCAGATAAAATTGGTCATTGAGGGGTTCCACAGAGAGCTGTAAATATATTTAAAGGGTAGAGGATGAGGACTATTGTGGAAGGTTTTAAAGATGAGATTGGATTTAAAAAAAACATAAGTTCGGAGTGTCATCACTACAAATGTCTTCTTTTTTTTTGGTGACCACACTGTGGGGCCTGTGGGATCTCAGTTCCCTGACCAGAGATTGAACTCGGGCCCCCTGCAGTGAAAACACCAAGTCAACCACTGGACCGCCAGTGAAGTCCCTACAAATGTCCTTAAAAATGTGTGCTTCCCGGGCTTCCCTGGTGGTGCAGTGGTTGGGAGTCCGCCTGCCGATGCAGGGGATACGGGTTCGTGCCCCGGTCCGGGAAGATCCCACGTGCCGCGGAGCGGCTGGGCCCGTGAGCAATGGCCGCTGGGACTGCGCGTCCGGTGCCTGCGCTCCGCAACGGGAGAGGCCAGAACGGTGGGAGGCCCGCGTACCGCAAAAAAAAAAGAAAAAGAAAAAAAAAAAAATGTGTGCTTCCCAACTCCATTGTAACAACAACAACAAAATGATGAAACCCAATTCTGGTAGGGGTATGTACAAAATCTCTTTGGATTCACCTATGTTTCTCTCATAACTTTTTCTCTTTTTCTCCAGAACCCTCTGCTCTGGTTCCATAGTTTTTACACCTGTAGGCTCATTAAACACAGTGTCACCTGTTTGCAGTTTTGTTTGGCCTGCATGGTGTTTAAAACAATTAAATATCAAGTGTCTTTAAATCCCTATTTTCTTGCCTTACCTGACGTGTGAGTTGGTCATTCTCTCCTAGACTGTGGTGATCTCCTTTTCTGTTGAGATCTTCCCAATTACAGATTCACAGTATACTTTTTATACTAAATGTAAGAAAACTGTTCATTAAATAAACATAGAGACATTATTAAACTCTTACCAAAGGAGAAAGAGAGAAAATACGGCAAAGACCTTATAAAAACCGTAGATTTGGAATAGGCAAAGAGGTCATCCAGTCCTCTGCAAACTTGAACCTTCCCGGGAACGTGAAATTATCTTGTGTAATAATCCCCACATACATAACCCAAGGCTCTGGCAGATTAACTTGATTTACTCCTTGCGATATCTGCCCTGGTGGTACTAACACAGGCGGTAAGACTCAGTGCACGAAATCCTTTCATCTCTGCGAACCATCCTATAATGTAAACCAGAGTGGTTACTCCACTTCCCTCAGTCTCTGTGAGACCATAACATGCTATGTAAACAAGGAAAAGGCCCCCTTAGTGCATAACTCTTAACAGTAATGAACTTCAAAGACATTTGTGGTATTCCATTCACAAGTATTTCTAATTTGGGGCAGATGCACATATGCAAAATGACTCAGTCAGCTGTAAGTGGTATTTCTTCTGTGAAGCTTTTGTGCTCAAGTACTGTTCTCCTCCTTCCCCCAGATGAAACTGGTTTAGAGAAGGCATCTTAGAGGTAGGGAGAGTGAGTGGTTGGCGGCAGCCTTCAGACTAGCAGGCTAGATGTGTGTGGCCTTGGGGAAAGTCTGCTTTCAATGAGAAAACTGACTGTGGATTTCCATCACCAGAAAGAATGCTCAAGGGAAACCATCCGTTTATAAATTCCTTTGCCTGGAAATCAGGAGGGGGAAGAATTTTCAGAGATGCCCTGTAGGATGCCTTTTATCTCTTAAAATGCATTAATAGTAACTGCATCTCTGTATGGATACCAAGGGGGGGTAAGTGGCGGGGGTGGGGGTGTGTGTGGTGGGGGTGGGGGATGAATTGGGAGATTGGGGTTGACATGTATACACTAATATGTATAGAATCGATAACTAATAACCTGCTGTATAAAAAAATTAGTAAAATTCAAATATTAAAAAAAAATAGAACTGCATCTCTGTGAGGCAGAGCTCAACGCTCCCCCGCAACACCCCCAAGTTACAGAGTACAATATTTTCTTTATTTACTTATCTAAATCCATTTATTCTTTATTGATAGTCTGTGAGATGGGAGGGAGATGGGAGAGGCAAAACATCTGGGATTGAGAACCTCATTTCTTATCCTTGACTTTAATTTTAAGGAACATTTTTCTTATTCTTGTTTTATTGAATCAAAATTCTATCCATTTATTTCTTAGAAATAACATTTTTATTTGTTTCTCTCTGTTCCTATCACACTGTTGCCATCTTACTTCAGGCACTATCTTCTTTTGCCTAGAAAATCAGGTAACTGCCTCCTAGTCTCCATTCTTTTTTCACTGTAGGACCATGTAGGGGAGGAAAAATAATTTTCCCTCTACCCTTCCAGGTTCTTGGCTGAGACCTCCTGTAATAAAAGACAGATTAACAGGAGAAAAGAAGAAGTTTAGTAACATGTATACCTCCTATATACATAGGAAATACCCAGGAAAACAGAAATTCCCAGAAATGGTCCAAGCCATCACCTCAAATACCATCTAATCATCACCTTAAATACCATCTCCAGCTAAAGACAAAAGATAGATGTTGAGGGTTGGGGGAGGGGGCCCGTTATGGGAGGTTATGGAGCAAAGCACAGTAAACAAGGGTATGGTTGTTACGCAGACTTAAGTCCTTGCCTTCAAGAGTTTCTAGAGATTTTGAGTCATCCTCCTCTTCCTGGTACAAAGAGGGAGACACTCTTACAAATGGAGATTTCTCTTATTAATGTAAATGCCTCTTACAAAAGGGTAATTTCTACTGAGTTTTCAGAACTTTTCTTATGTCTGCTGTTTCTTAAAAATGTTAGTGAACTCAGGTTCAGCTACTCGCTGCTCGAAAGCTAACACTTGAGAGATGAGTGTTGGTTGGAAAAGAAAAGTTGCTTTATTTAGAAGGCCTGCAATCTGGGGAGAAGGCAGACTCATGTCCAAAAACCAACCCCAAAGAGTCTACTTGACCATGAAAATTTTTAAAAAGGGAGAATCATTTAGGGAGGAGTTCAGTCTTCGTTATCTTCCACTGTGTGCAGACTTTCTTCTGATTGGTTGATGGTGACGTAAGAGGGCAGTGTTCCAGGAACCTTATGCTCAGCCAAAAGTTACCGTCCTCACCCTGGGTGGGGGCCTTAGTTCCTGCAGAAGAACTCAAAGGTATTTGGTTATGTATATTCCTTGAGGAGGAGCCAGGACTCTGCCCCATGGCTGCACTAATTGTTTCTTGGCTGCTCCTCCTTTGTTTCTGCATTCCCTCCCTTCCCTGATAAGCAACTCTTTGAATCTGCCCTTTGGAACTCAGGGAAGGTCAAGGAGCTTGAATGAAGCCAATTTCTTACCAACAAGAAATGGGGACACATAACGGATTCGTACCCAGGGCCCCATAGGGTCCTGCTCCATTTCAGTAAGAAGCCTAAAATAATCTTTATGTGAGGAGGCATATTTTGGGGTGACAAATTCTGCTGCTCTTCAGTCATCACTGTGATTATAAGTTCCTGGAGAAGAAGGAAATATTTTTAAAAATAGTTGTTCACAAAATAAAGAATGCAAACAAAGAACTCTGTTTTCAGGGTCTAGGAGTAGTCCTGGAAGAGCTAATGACCTGGGTCCCTGTCAGAAGGATCCATTCAGTTGTACGTTTTGGACTGATGCTAGTCGTTTTGTTGGTTATTTCCACTGAGAGACAAAACATGAAATGGTCCAGACATGGGTGAGTAAACCAAGTTCAAGCTCATTCAGATTGTTGGTAGAATTCATTTCCTTGTAGCTTTGTGACTGAGGACCCCAGCTTTTTGCTGGTTGCTGGCTGGAGGTTGCCCTCAGGTCCTGGAGGTAGCCTGTGGTTTGTTGTCACAAGGGCTTCTCCAACATGCTTGCTTCTTTGAGGTCAACAACAGAGCTTGTTTCTCCAGCCTTAAGACTGAGTCTTAAATAATGTAACATAATCAAGGAAGTGACATCCCATCACCTTTGCCATAGTCTATTGGCTAGAAGTAAGTCATAGGTTCTGACCACACTCAAAGGAGGGGATTATATAGTGTGTAACACTGGGGAGAAGAGGTCCTGGGGGACATCTTAGAATTCTGCTTCTACAACATGTATATGATTTTAAAGTGATACATTTCCATAATGTATACTGCATATTATTATGTAATGTTTATTATACACTGTTATCCCATGATGTTTATTATGAATAGTTTCCCTCCCCTACCATTTACTACTACCCAGAAACAATCATTTCAACATATTTAGTTGATTCTTCTGGGATTTTCCTCCATGTACTCAAATAGTATAGGGAGATATGGCATACATGCAAGTAGTGTGACTATATTTTTTTTCTGGATTTTAAAATTTTATTTATTAATTGGCTTCCCACTTGCAGGATGAGGATCTTGTTCTCTTTCACCACCTCACCTTCCTCCATCACATATGCACCCTCTCTTCCTCTATTCTGCCTATCTTTCTAATACAGTTATAACAAGTTTAAGTCAATATTCAGAATTCAGATCATTATTATTCATAATTTTCCTTCATCTATACCTTTTTGTTTCTTTGAAGTTGATAAATATCTTATTTTTGTGTTTTTCTAGGGTCTAATTTTTAAATTGTACTTAACACTCACTAATTTATTCCCAATGTAGGGTAGCAAGATTTGCCACCCCTAAATGTCTCTTTGGCATGTAGATTATTTTTAATTAATTAATTTATTTTTAAAAATATATTTATTTATTTTTGGCTGCATTGGGTCTTCGTTGCTGTGTGTGGGCTTTTCTCTAGTTGTGGCAAGCGGGGGCTACTCTTCATTGCGGTGCATGGGCTTCTCATTGCGGTGGCTTCTCTTGTTGTGGAGCATGGGCTCTAGGCGCATGGGCTTCAGTAGTTGTGGTGCATGGGCTCTAGAGCGCAGGCTCAGTAGTTGTGGTGTACGGGCTTAGTTGCTCCACGGCATGTGGGATCTTCCCAGAGCAGAGCTTGAACCCGTGTCCCCTGTATTGGCTGGCGAATTCTTAACCACAGCGCCACCAGGGAAGCCCAGCATGTAGATTATTTTGAGCTGAAAAACAATCAAGGTCCAAAAGGCTCAGGAAGAAACATTGACCTTCCCCCTAACTGCCTAAAGAATTTAGACAGAGGTCCTTTTCCTGGAATAGATCACCAGAGATATTGTCTTGGGGAAACTCAGCAGGGCCTAGAGATCAGACTCCAGTCTGTCCCATTGTCTCTGCATGGCCCAACAAACATTTGCTTGCCAAACATTTGCTTTTTCATTTTCATGTGAATTGTCTTCCTCCCCTTTGAAGTCCCAAACCACTACCCCCAAACATCTTCTTTTGTCTTTAGCTGAAGGTGGTATTTAGGGTGAGGGTTTCGGCCATTTTTGGTGAGTTAGTCAGTTTTTCTGGGTCTCTGCCATGTATACATGTTAATAAACTTTGTTTGATTTTTCTCCTGTTAATCTGTCTTATGTCAATTTAATTCTTAGAAAAGCCAGAAGAACCTAGAAGGGTAGAGAAAAATTTCTTCCTTCCCATTACCAACGTGCTCCCAGTTCTGTAAATCTTTGAACACATTCAAGTCCATCAAGAATTCTATTAATTTCCTTTCCTTGGAGACCTCTCTCTCAGAACTCTTTGGACTCCACCAATTTATACAGGTTATTTCTTGGCCCTGCTGTACCTCACTGATCCTGAGAACTTAATTCACCATCATTCTTTCACTTTTCTCTTTCATTGCCTTCCACTTCCTGGATCTCATATCATTCTCTATTTGATTTACTTTCTTGTGTGGATAAACCATACCTTCCAGTAACTTCCTTAGAGTGCTTAGGTGATACATTTTTTGAGCGCTTGCCTATCTTATAATTTTGTTATTCTACTTCATAGCAGGTTGACAGTTTGCTTAGGTAGAGAATTCTATGTCATAAATTATTTTCTCTCAATTTTGAAAGCATTGTTTCATTAACTTCTAGTGTTCAGTGTTGCTATTGAGATCTCTGTCACTATTTGTTTTTTTTGACATTTTAGAACCTGATTTTTCTCTCTCTAGGAATTTTTCCTTTATTTAGTGCCCTTAAAATGTTTATTTTTCACTTTTCTGAAAATTCCTGTTAATATGCCTTTATGTATGTTTGTTTTTGCCCATTGTGCTGGTTATTCTTTAGAGCCTGTTGAAACTGGAAGCTTCTGTACCTCCGTTCTGGAAAATTTTTTTTTTTAAACATCTTTATTGGAGCATAATTGCTTTACAATGGTATGTTAGTTTCAGCTTCACAACAAAATGAATCAGTTATATATATACATATGTTCCCATATCTCTTCCCGCTTGCGTCACCCTCCCTCCCACCCTCCCTATCCCACCCCTCCAGGCGGTCACACAGCACCGAGCTGATCTCCCTGTGCTATGCGGCTGCTTCCCACTAGCTATCTACCTTACGTTTGGTAGTGTATACATGTCCATGCCTCTTTATTGCTTTGTCACCGTTTACCCTTCCCCCTCCCCATAGCCTCAAGTCCATTCTCTAGTAAGTCTGTGTCTTTATTCCTGTTTCACCCCTAGGTTTTTCATGACATTTTTTTTTTTCTTAAATTCCATATATATGTGTTAGCATATGGGTCTCTTGTAGACAGCAAATATATGGGTCTTGTTTTTGTATCCATTCAGCCAATCTGTGTCTTTTGGTGGGAGCATTTAGTCCATTTACATTTAAGGTAATTATCAATATGTGTGTTCCCATTCCCATTTTCTTAATTGTTTTGGGTTTGTTATTGTAGGTCTTTTCCTTCTTTTGTGTTTCTTGCCTAGAGAAGTTCCTTTAGCAGTTGTAGAGCTGGTTTGGTGGTGCTGAACTCTCTCAGCTTTTGCTTGTCTCTAAAGGTTTTAATTTCTCCATCAAATCTGAATGAGATCCTTGCTGGGTAGAGTAATCTTGGTTGCAGGTTTTTCTCCTTCAACACTTTCAATATGTCCTGCCACTCCCTTCTGGCTTGCAGAGTTTCTGCTGAAAGATCAGCTGTTAACCTTATGGGGATTCCCTTGTGTGTTATTTGTTGTTTTTCCCTTGCTGCTTTTAATATGTTTTCTTTGTATTTAATTTTTGACAGTTTGATTAATATGTGTCTTGGCGTATTTCTCCTTGGATTTATCCTGTATGGGACTCTCTGTGCTTCCTGGACTTGATTAACTATTTCCTTTCCCATATTAGGGAAGTTTTCAACTATAATCTCTTCAAATATTTTCTCAGTCCCTTTCTTTTTCTCTTCTTCTTCTGGAACCCCTATAATTCGAATGTTGGTACGTTTAATGTTGTCCCAGAGGTCTCTGAGACTGTCCTCAGTTCTTTTCATTCTTTTTTCTTTATTCTGCTCTGCAGTAGTTATTTCCACTATTTTATCTTCCAGGTCACTTATCCGTTCTTCTGCCTCAGTTATTCTGCTATTGATCCCATCTAGAGTACTTTTAATTTCATTTATTGTGTTGTTCATCGTTGCTTGTTTCATCTTTAGTTCTTCTAGGTCCTTGTTAACTGATTCTTGCATTTTGTCCATTCTATTGTCCATTCTATCTCCAAGATTTCGGATCAACCTTACTATCATTATTTTGAATTCTTTTTCAGGTAGACTGCCTATTTCCTCTTCATTTGTTAGGTCTGATGGGTTTTTATCTTGCTCCTTCATCTGCGGTGTGTTTTTCTGTCTTTTCATTTTGCTTATCTTACTGTGTTTGGGGTCTCCTTTTTTGCAGGCTGAAGGTTCGTAGTTCCTGTTGTTTTTTGTGTCTGTCCCCAGTGGCTAAGGTTGGTTCAGTGGGTTGTGTAGGCTTCCTGGTGGAGGGTACTAGTGCCTGTGTTCTGGTGGATGAGGCTAGATCTTGTCTTTCTGGTGGGCAGGTCCACGTCTGGTGGTGTGTTTTGGGGTGTCTGTAGACTTATTATGATTTTGGGCCGCCTCTCTGCTAATGGGTGGGGTTGTGTTCCTGTCTTGCTAGTTGTTTGGCATAGGATGTCCAGCACTGTAGCTTGCTGGTCGTTGAGTGAAGCTGGGTGCTGGCGTTGAGATGGAGATCTCTCGGAAATTTTTGCTGTTTGATATTATGTGCAGCTGGGAGGTCTCTTGTGGATCAGTGTCCTGAAGTTGGCTCTCCCACCTCAGAGGCACAGCACTGACTCCTGGCTGCAGCACCAAGAGCCTTTCATCCACAGGGCTCCTTAATTTGGGATGATTGGTTGTCTATTCAGGTATTCCACAGATGCAGGGTACATCAAGTTGATTGTGGAGCTTTAATCCGCTGCTTCTGATGCTGCTGGGAGAGATTTCCCTTTCTCTTCTTTGTTCTCACAGCTCCCAAGGGCTCAGCTTTGGATTTAGCCCCGCCTGTGCGTGTAGGTCGCCGGAGGGCGTCTGTTCTTTGCTCAGACAGGACGGGGTTAAAGGAGCCGCTGATTCGGAGGCTCTGGGTCACTCAGGCCTGGGGGTAGGGAGGGGCACGGAGTGTGGGGCGGGCCTGCGGCGGCAGAGGCCGGCGAGAAGCCGCAGCCCGAGGCGCGCCCTCCCGGGGGAGCCGTCCCCGGATCCCGGGACCCCGGCAGCGGCGGGCTGCACAGGCTCCCCGGAAGGGCGCGCGGCCAGCGACCCGCGCTCGCACACAGGCCTCCCGGCGGCGGCAGCAGCGGCCCCAGCGTCCCACGTCCGTCTCTGGGCTCCGCACCTTCAGCCGCGGCTCGCGCCCGTCCCCGGAGCTCTCCCAAGCAGCGTTCTTAATCCCCTCTCCTCGTGCACCAGGAAACAAAGAGGGACGCAAAAGTCTCTTGCCTCTTCGGCAGTTCCAGACCTCTCCCCGGACTCTCTCCCGGCCAGCCGCGGTGCACCAACGCCCTGCAGGCTGTGTTCACGCCGCCAACCTCAGTCCTCTCCCGGCGCTCCGACAAAAGCCGGAGCCTCAGCTCCCAGTCCCGCCCGCCCCGGCGGGCGAGCAGACAAGCCTCTCGGCTGGCGAGTTCCGGCCGGCCCGATCCTCTGCGCTGGAATCTGTCCGCTTTGTCCTCCGCACCCCTGTTGCTGTGCTCTCCTCCGCGGCTCCCAAGCTCCCCCACTCCGCCTCCCGAAGCCTCCACCCGCGAAGGGGCTTCCTAGTGTGTGGACACTTTTCCTCCTTCACAGCTCCCTCCCGCCGGTGCAGGACCCGTCCCCATCCTTCTGTCTCTGTTCAGTTTCTTCTCTTGCCCTACCCAGGCACGTGGGGGGTTTCCTGCCTTTTGGGAGGTCCGAGGTCCCCTGCCAGCGTTCAGTAGATGCTCTGTAGGAGTTGTTCCACGCGTAGATGTATTTCTGGTGTATCTGTGGGGAGGAACGTGATCTCCGCGTCTTACTCTTCCGCCATCTTCCCGGAAGTCTCTGCCTGGAAAATTTTTTAAACTATTTCATTGATGATTTCAACCTTTTTCTCTTTTTGGAATACTGAATGTCGGAACGTCTTGACTGGTCTTTTAATTATCTAATGTTTATTTCTAAATTTTATCTCTTTTCATCTTTTGGTCTGCTTTCTGGTAGATTTCCTCAATTTTTATCTTTCTAGGCTTGTATTTAATTTTTTCTTCTTACTATCACATGTTGAATCTTTTATTTTCTGAATTGTTAGTAGAATGAATGACCTTATGAGTTATTATAGCACGTAAGACCTAGCCATGTAAATTCAACATCATTTTAAATAGTTAAGAGTGGTATGGTGCTAAGAATCTGACAGTGCAAGGTCTTATTCAATTGCACAGGTCTTGTTAGATAGGAAATACATTTATGTATCTTAGGACCCTCAGATTCAAAGGTCTTTATCATTAAATAAAAAATACATTTACATATCATTGGATTACCATGATATACAAAGATCTTCATTAATAGAGAATATGTTTACATATCTTATTTCAGAGGTCTTTAAATTTAGAAAAAAAATAGTGTACATTGTCAAAGAAATGAAAGATCAGTCAAGTATTCATAATGGGTGTGTATGGTAGTCTTAAACTAATAGTGAGACTAGCTTGAATGTAGTGGTCTACATTCTGGGAGACCAATTCCTTTTTCAATTTGGTAGGCCATGTGTGATATGGTGACTTATAGTAAAAAAATATATATCTTGTCTTTGTCCCTGTTTCCGGGACAAAGAGCTCCTAAAACCCTTGGAATTTCTTAAGTGATGAGAATGATAAAGGTGTCTTTTGTTATGTTAATTAGGTGAGTTTTATAATGCCCCTAGATCACCTAAGCATAAGGGGCTGGTCACCAGAGGAACCAACCATGTGATTAGAGGGTTGGAATTTTCAGTCCCGTTCCCCTGACCTCCAGAGAAGAGAGAGGAGCTGGAGGTTGAATCAGTCATCAATGGCCAATGATTTAATAAGTCATGCCTGTGTAATGAAGCCTCCGTAATACCCCCAAAGACAAGGTTCAGAGAACTTCAGGGTTGGTGGATGCATGGAGATTCAGGGAAAATGGCACACCTGGAGGGAGCATGGTAGCTCTGTGCCCCTTCCCCATACCTTGTCCTATTTACCTCTTCCATCTGGCTGTTCTTGTGTTGTATCTTTTATAATAAACTGGAAATCTAATAAGTAAAATGTTTTTCTGAGTTCTGTGAGCTGCTCTAGCAAATTAATCAAGACTGAAGAGGCGTCCTGTCCTTGGAACCTCTGCTTTATAGCGAGTCGGTGATAAGTAGAGGTAATAACCTGGACTTGTGACTCAGTATCTAAAGGGGGAGCTGGGGGCAGTCTTGTAGGGCTGAGCCCTCAACCTGTGGAATCTCTATCCAGGAAATTGAATTGTAGGATACTGTAGGGGAGCAAAATTTGTCCCCCAAGGGTTGCCTCTTTGGGATGGTAATTATTTTAAGCTGGTTATTTTCTAAGAAACAGCAGGCATGGGAAAAACTCTGAAAACCAAGTAAGAGTTACCCTGTTGTAAGAAACATTTACATTTTTAAAGAAAATCTTCATTTGTAAGGGTGTCTCCCTCACTGTGCCAGGAAGAGGAAGATGACCAAATCTCTAGAAAATTATGAATGGAAAAGGCAAAGACTTAAATATGCAAAATAAGCTTACCCTTCTTTACTGTGCTTTTCCTGGTAACCTCCTATAACTGCCTCCCTGCCCTCAGCATCCTGTTTTGTCTTTAGCTGAGGATGGTATTTAAAGTGAGGGCTTTGGCCATTTTGGCAAATTACTCAGTTTTTCTGGGTCTCTCCCATGCACACATATTATTAAACTTCTGTTTGATTTACTCTTGTTAATCTATCTCATATCAGTTGAATTCTTAGACCAGCCAGAAGAACCTAGAAGGGTAGAGGAAAATTTCTTCCTCCCTGACAGTACTCAGCTAGTGCCTGGAGCATTACTTGGTGCTGTATGGGAACCTCTACACATTGGAAATGGAGTCTCAGAACGATTTTACCATGACACGGGACTATAAAAAGGATTTAGTATATTGCTCTATATGTCTGAGTTACCAAAATCTCTAGTTTTAAGTAACCGGATGGTATTTTCCTTCTTAGTGGGCATGAATATTTTAGCTGTACAATGTAGAATTAAGTAAAGAATGGTTTAAGAGAAAAAAACTACGTTTTTTTAAAAAATTTAATTTTATTTTTTATACAGCAGGTTCTTATTAGTTATCCATTTTATACATATTAGTGTATATATGTCAATCCCAATCTCCCAATTCATCCCACCACCACCCCTCTCCCCCACCACTTTCCCCCCTTGGTGTCCATATGTTTGTTCTCTACATCTGTGTCTCTGTTTCTGCCCTGAAAACCAGTTCATCTGTACCATTTTTCTAGGTTCCACATATATGCGTTAATATACGATATTTGTTTTTCTCTTTCTGACTTCACTCTGTATGACAGTCTCTAGATCCATCCAAGTCTCTACAAACGACCCAAGTTCATTCCTTTTTATGGCTGAAAAACTACTCTGTTTTTGTGTTAAGAAGGAATTCATGGACATTTGGTACCTCATGTATTTATAAAGTTACTTGAGTGACAATCTGCATTTCCAATAAAACACATAATTAATTTAGACATGATTTTAAGTGAAGTATTACTACATTTATGTACATTATTGGTATATTTAAGAGAACTTTGGTTATGCTCAATTTATAGGTTTTAAAATATATTTGCAAATTTTTGACATTCCTCTTATTGAGAAGTGGGGTCTATGTCCTTTCCCTGAATTCAGGCTGACCTAGTGACTAGCCAACCAACAGAAAATAGCAGAATTGATGCTGTATGATTTCTAAGGCTAGATTAGAAAAAGTCATGCAGCTTTGCCCTGGTTCTCTCATTTGCCTTTGGAGCCATGAGACACCATGTCAGAAGCTGGAGGCTGCCACGCTGTGAGGAAGCCCAGGCCACCATAGAGAGGTCCTGTGTAGGTGTTCAGGACCATAGTGTTTCAGTTGAGGTCCCATCTCACACCTGGTATCAATAGTCAGATATGTGAGTGAAAATGCCTCAAGGTGATTTCTTCTTCCAGTGCATGTCACTCCACCCCCCACCCTAGCCTTTGAACCTTCCTAGCTGTGACCCTCAGACATTGTAGAAGAGAGAAAAGTCATCTCAGCTTTACCTTTCCCAATTCTTGATCCACAGACTCCATGTGCATAATGATTATTTTAAGCAACAAGCTTTAGAATTATTTGCTATATAGTAATAGATAACTAGAACAGATACATTATCTCTATAAGAATTATTTAAGTTCATGGAAACGTTTTGTCTGTTAGATTAGATAATTGAAAAAAACTAAAATGTAACTGTAGTTTGAAAAGTTCAGGATGTTTTAATTAATTACTGAGTTGTAAATAGAAATAAACATTATTTTAAAACAAACATTATTTAAAAACCCTTAAAACTGAGTGTTATAATTTGCTGGATGTAAACACTAAATAACAAGATTAGCAAGCCGACCTTAAAAGCTTAAGAAAAAATTAGAGTTTTGAAAATATAATTAATAAATTGAAACTAAATATTGAAATCAAAGTAAGTAAATTTTTGCATTGTCTTTTCTACATCCAAAGCTGCAGTCAAGGACATCAGAAAACATCAACATCAATTTTATAGCCTCAAGTTTGTATTTCATGTACATAGAATCTGTACATAGAATCTTCTTACCTCTTTGAGAATATAAATGTTAGCTATTTTCCCCCAGGGGTGTTATTTTCCCTGCATGTTCTTTGTTTCCTCCAAGTTAATGTGTTTGTCTATTTGGTCTCTGATTTTTATTATTTGAGACATTCTTCATTTGTCTGGTGACCTAAACTGATTGCTCACTTTCAAGAACTGGGCATCAAGAAGTTAACTGGAAAAAAAAAATAAAAATAAAGAAGTAATTTGAAGTTCTTTGTCCAGACTGGGCCTTTTTTTTTCTTCTCTGAACTTCTACTCTTAGTATCTTTAGGTCTCTTCCCTTGGGCAGTTTAGACTCCTCAGAAAATAAAATTTCAGCTTTCTGCCTGGAGAATATTAGCTTGAATGCCAGCATTTTGAGAAGCACAGGAAAACGGCTGGAATTGCAACACCCAATTTGTAAACCCTATTTAATCCCCTTGTTTTCAGTAAAGTACAACGGGCAAGAGATTCCTCCGCCAGAGATACCCTGTTTGGCCCTCTCCAGTGTTATTAATTTGAGTTTAAGTCTTTCATGTGTTTCAGATCACCTCTACCCAGTGGTAGTCACTCAACAGGGTCTTTGGCCTTGAAAGAATTACTACCTGTGGTGATTTCTTCATAATCAAGTAAATACAAATGACAAAAATGTCTCTTGCATATTATGAGTCATAAATTCAAGAACGGCCTACATTGTATTCTCTGGATGTTAAGTAGAGAAGATTAATTCAAATGGGTAAATTGGAAAACAATTTACATATCTTAAAAAAGCAGCATGTGTTACTAACTGAAGTACCTATTGATTAGAAACAAATGCATCCCTTGTTGCTAGCATTTGAAACATGTGTTCAATTTGTACCATTAAAGGGGAGAGATTCTTATCGATTTCTGAATTTGACACCCTCTAACATGCTATTTTGTATCACTGACATATGATTGGCTTCAAATGCCTAACACAAGTATAACAAGCACATTTTTTCCTCTCTTCATTTCTTGTGCCAAGCTCTGAAGTCATAAAATACCTTCCCGGAGAGTACATTGATGGTGCTTTTATCATAATTATGATTATCATCTACTCTCATCATTCAGGAGCTTCCATTTTCTTGCCGTACGAAAGGAATAGCTTTAAGTCACATGGCCTTTTAAAAGATTAGAAATTGAAAAGTAGGTTGAAATTTCCATCTGAACTGACCTTTGACTTAAATGTAGCTACAGACTTTTTGGGGATTGTTAGTCTCAGTGTGAGACAATATATTTTTTCCTTAAAATTTTTTTTCTTTAGAACGTCATTTCATGAAAAATGAGAAATAATTAATAGGTCCTATGAAAAGATGGAAGACCAAGTTCTGATTGCAGCTGTGAATTCACTGTGTTTGCTGAAGTTGGGGAAGGGCATCTGTAAAACTGTAGCACTTGTAGGGAGGATGGGAGGGAGGCTCAAGAGGGAGGGGATATGGGGACATGCGTGTGCATATGGCTGATTCGCTTTGTTGTGCAACAGAAACTAACACGGTATTGTGAAGCAATTATACTCCAATAAAGATCTATTAAAAAAAAAAAAGTAATTGCAAAGCTGGCCTGTAAATCAGCCAGTGTATCCAGTTCTTTTAACCCCAGTGATAGAGATGGCCTTTACTGCCAACGTAAGCGTTCCAAAATAAGGATCCAGCGCACTACCTGGTATAATTTAAATATTAAATAACGCTGTCAAAGTTTGAACCTTCTAATGTCACTAAGGTCAATCAAGAGTGTTTTATATTTGGACAATTTAAAGGCTACTTTGGCAATTCTAGCACTAACCTGTGAGGGAATATTCTAGGATTTGGATTATTAACTGAGGAATAATACTTACTTGAAACAAATGTTTAGCTGTCATTTACAAGTGAGTATTGAGGGAAATTCAGAAACTGTTTAAAAGGTCTAATGAAATCTTTGAAAACAAATTACTCCTGAGAAAGCATAAGATGTTCAGTTTGCCAGTATCTTAAAAGGTAGCTTACGGATTATTCTGAAATATAATTATGTTTTGTATTATGAAGTACTTCAAGTGTTCAGAATTGTACAGAAAATAATATAACAGGTACTCAAAGTTTACCATCAAGACTTGAAGCATATTTCACATTATTTTTTCAGATCATTTTGTTTTTAAATAAATAAGATTGAGAAAACTAAGCTAAAGCCCTACCATATTTTTATTTATCCTAAAATTTATGGAAATCATTCCCACGCAAGTTTTAAAATTTTTTATCACATTTAAAGTATTGTTTGGATATTTATTGTTTAAGTACTTAAAATGTATATAAATGGTACTGCATGGCACTAATCTAATACAATTTGTTGTTTAAGTTCAACTTTATGTTTTTAAAGATTTATTCACATTTATAGATAGATCGATAGATCTAGTGTTTCTATTTTACTTCCTGCTGTTGTATAAAATTTTGTTGCAAAAATAAACCAAGTTTTATTGATCTGTGTTCTTAGTAATGGACAACTAAGTTGTGCTTAATAGTTTGCTATTACAAACAATGCTGCAGTTAATATTTGGCAATGTCTGGAGACATTTTTGATTGTCACATCCGGGCAGGGCATGCTACTATTATCAGATGGGTAGAGACCAGGGATACAGCTAAACATCTTACAAGGCACATGGCAACAAAGAATTATCTGCTCTCAAATGTCAATAGTGCCAAGGTTGAGAAACTCTGCTCTAGGATATGTAAATAGAAGAATTAAATAGAGAGATATGTCATGATCATAAATGTTGGATTCAGTAGCTTCTTTAGGCTACAGTTTCTACCAAATTAACCTATAAATTCAGTCTTGTTCTAGTCAATATACCCATAGGGGTATATGAATTTGACACAGAATTTGACAAGCATTTCCCATAAGTATATTTTTAAGTCTTCCCAGGACTATCAACGGGTAGAGCACACTGCCAATGGCTCAGATCTATCAATATGGAACATACAAGTGGAGTCCAATGGTTATCTTCCAATAGCATGTTTTTCAATAAAGAATTTTTCATAGGCTGGATTTGGGTGGCATCAGTTGGCCCAGTTGGTGGCATGCTTTCTTTTTCTTTATGTACTTATCTGGACTTGGGCATGACACTTGCAGCCTTTCCAGCTTCTATAGGCTACAATGCCTACCATTATCTTTCTAACACTTCAGCTAGACTGGTGATAGGATTTGTATGTTAGGTAACTTCAACTCTAGGGGAAATCAGTGACCTTACATGAGAATCCAGACTCTAGATAGCATAATTTCAGAAAGAAGCATACCTCAGAAATTAATTTCTCAACTTTCCTAACCATCCATATCTTCACTAACTCTTAGAAGTTTACTAATTATTGTACTTAATGTCAGAAATGGGTTTTTATCGTCAAATTAGCATGATGAGTACTAAAATGGGCTCTCTTCAGTGAAATAAAATGATTCAAGTTTTTTTTTTTAATGATTCAAGTTTAAATAACCCAGGATTTCATTTTGGTTTTAAAAAAATCTCTCTGTCTCTCTCTCTCTCTTTATGAATGCAGTTCATTATTCCTGTTGTGAGTTATGAAGCACTTGAGCTGTGATTGCCTCTACTAGGGAATTATAAACTTCTTTACAGAATCTTTGAGGTCTGCTACACACTGAAAGTTTCTGCTGTTTACCATTTCCCCAAGACCCTAATAAAATTAGAACTAGATCTTAATTATTGCTGTGACCTTGTGGAGTAGTCAGTTCTGACAGCTTCATTATAGGCTTGGGAGCTGTGGTCAGTTGTATGGTAGTCAGTTCTTCATTCTTCTCTTTAAGTTTAATGATTCTATGAATAAATGGAGTGCTGAGTACTACAGTGCTCTTCCATGATAATGTGCTTTGACTTCTTTAGGTTTATATAATATAGTAGTTGTCTATTTAATTACTGAGCACCAATCTGGTGTAGGATCTTCCCTTGCATACGTATGTGAGGCTGCCTCACCCTGGGCCTCTCTTCCACATAACTTTTGTTTACCAGTTGTCTCCTGTTGTAACTCCTGAGTTAGGTGCCTCTCCTAAGGGCTGCAGTGCACTCTGAGCTCCTCTAGAAATAGCATTTGCCACACTGAAATGTTAATTGCTTATCAGCAGTCAGGATTCAGATTACCTGAGTCCAATCCTAGTTCCATTCCTTACTAGCTCTATGACCTAAGGCAAGTTACATATTTTCCCTGAGTTTTTATTTCTTTATCTATCAAATGGAGACAATACCATACCTATGTAATAGAGTTGTTGTTATAATTATATTTATTCATTCAGCAGCAAGTTATTGAGTAACTACTACGTATCAGTCAACTGTTCCTAATGCTGGGGATGAGACAATGAACAAAACAAAATCCCTGCCCTGCTTACATCTTAGTGGGAGACAAACAATAAACATAAGAAGATATAGCATGTTGGGGGCTTGAAAATATTTGAAAGTGCTATATTACATAGGAAGAGACATTGAACAGAAACCAAATGAAGTTGGAGAACAATGAGAAAAAGGCAAGTTTTCTGGAGATCGTGGTGAGGTGGAGTGTGATGTAAAGATCAGTCTTGGTCATGAGATGCCCATTATTCATTCAAGTGGAGAAACTGAGTACCTAGTTCCGCTGTGGGCAGAATTGTATCATCCCAAATTCACGTGGTGAAGTCCTAGCCCCAGTACCTCGGAATGTGCCTGTATTTGAAGATAGGGTCTCAAAGAGATAATTAATGTAAAATGGGTGGGTCCACATCCAGTATGATTGAGTTCTTATTAGAAGAGGAAATTAGGACACAGACATACCCAGAAGGAAGGCCATGTAAAGACAGAGGGAGCCAAGGGAAAGAAGCCTCAAAAGAAACCAACCCTGCTGACACTTTGATCTCTAACTTCTAGCCTCCAGAACGGTGAGAAAATAAATTTCTGTTGTTTAAACCACCCAGTCCATGCTATTTTGTTATGGTAGCCCTAGAAAACTAACACAAATTGAATAGCTGAGTGGGCAGCCTACCATTCCGGGGACACAGATGAAGCTGGAGTGATCGGCATGTGTAAGGTGTTTAAAATTACCAAGGCAAAGGAATCACCTAGGAAGGTAGGAGGTCAGAGGTATGAGAGCTGAGGCCTGATACACTCCAATATTAAGATGGCAGGGCACTGAAGAAGAGTCAGCAAAGGAGATGGAAGAGGAGCAGCCTTCCAAGAAAAGAAGAAAGCGAGAGAGTGGTACTCAAGAAAGCAAGTGAAGAAAGTATTTCAAGAAAGAGAGAGGAGTCAACTTTGTCACATCCACCTGAGAGGTTGAGCAAGATGAGGACTGAGAAAGATTTAATTGGATTTGGTAACTTGATGATAGTTGGTGACCTCAAGCACGGTGATTTCAATGCATGGTGGTGTTATACTGAGCTCAGGTCTGGCTGCTCACCACTCAAAAATCAATACCCAAGAGGCACATGTTGGTAGAAAGGAAAATTGCTTTTAGTCAGAATGCTGGCAATCTGGGGAGAAGGTGGACTAATGTCCCCCCGAAAACAACTCTGAAGATTCAGCTCAGCCATGAAGGTTTTTAAAGGGAAAAGGGGAAGTACTATCAGTTAATCATTGAGATAGGAGATAAAACTTGTGGCCAACTCCCACTGCATGCAGACTTGTAGTCTCCTTGTGAGCTTTCTTTAGATGCTATCTTGTTCACACAGTTTGTTTGAGAGATTACCGAAGGGGAAGCTAGGGGAAGAGATCTGGTCATCTGTTAATTACTTATCCTTCATTTATACTTCTTTTTTTAATTATTATTGGTACAAATCCTTTGACTTTATTAGAGGCATTGTAAACATTACCGCAATCTGAGAGAAAGAGACTAACAGCTGTATCAACTACAAGCTATGGCCAAAAGCATTCTGCAGTTTCAGTAATTTATAATGAACGAAGCAGTGATTGCCAATGTACAACACTGGGGACATAGCTACATATAGAATTACAGCACGCCAACCAACATTTTACACTGCTGGTTCAGTTAGCATCACCATTCCTGGGAACACAATGCTGGCACAATCTTTCTGGTAGTCATTTTGGCAATATGTATTAGAAATTATAAAATTTTGCATAGTGTTTCATCCAACAATTCCACATCTTTGAAAGTATGCATAAACATCATATATGTGTTAAGAAAATAACTACAAATGCATATAAAAATAAAAAACAAATGTTCAGTAATAGGATAGGGGATGGGTTGCATAACATATGGTATATATTTATACAATGGAATACTACAGAGTCATTAGAATGTTGTGTAATATTTACTGATATGAGAAGACATTCATTATACACTAATTGAGAAAAATTAGGTGGAATAGTCTTACAGTATTACCCATTATTTAATTTTACACACACACACAAAGATTAAGGTTAGACATCAAATGGATATAATTTAAGTAGGGACATTTCTACTTCTCTGATCTAAGGAAAGTACCAATAGGTTACACAAGGTACTGTGTGATCAAAAACATTTGAAAAGTGTGCCTGGGCCAGAGATGAGCATGGCGGGTGCCTGGTGTAAGGTTAGTTACAATCTAGCTTTGCTAAAGTGACAAGATAAAAGGGGTGTCCTGCTGAGGGCAGTTTCCTTCAAAGAGCTGCTTACAATCCCCCTCACCCCATACTATTCCATATTTCTATGAGATGAGGAACGGAGGTCTGTCTTCTGTAACTGCTTCATGCTGAGAAATGGCACTGAGGTCTTAGAGTGAAAAGTATCAACATGGGCTTGAAGCATCTCTTTGCTGACAGTTTTAGTTACCTACTTACGTATGTGGGCAGAACAAGCTACAATTATTTTGATGCCCACAAAGGTATAGATTATTATGAGCAATAGTGTTAATCCATTCTTTTAAGGCCATGTCTTAGAATTTTGCTAACCATAGATTTAGTACTGCTCAAGGTGGAGCAGCTTGTGTCCTGTCTACAGTCTGGTTATCATGCAGTTAGCTTTTTCCCTCTGGTGGCAGTTATAGTACCTGTAAAACAATTCAGGAATGTGCATCAGACTCTGAGTCTGTGACTCTATTGTCCTAATCATTAACTGCTTAAGCCTTTCCTTTTGTGACTCAGGGAGGCTGGGAGACTTAAGCTTTCCTATAAACGAGGCAGGGGACATGGAAGGGCCTTTGTACTTGGGGGTGCCCCATAAGGTTCTGTTTGGTTCCAGTGGGAACAGAAGTCTGAATGGTGTCATTTCAAGAAAGAAGGAGAGGTGAAGATGTGGAGACAGTGAGTAAAGACAACTCAAGCAAGGATTAAATGAGATAATACATGTAAAGAGCTTAGAACAATCCCCAGCACACAGTATGCTTTTTTTGTTGTTGTTTGTTTGTTTGTTTGTTTGTTTTTTGCGTTATGCGGGCCTCTCACTGTTGTGGCCTCTCCCGTTGCGGAGCACAGGCTCCGGACGCGCAGGCTTAGCGGCCATGGCTCATGGGCTCAGCCGCTCCGCTCATACCACAGTATGCTTTTAATCAAGGTTTGCTACTGTTTTTAATATTCTCATTACTGTTATTATTTACTACTTGACTGCTAGCCCCACAAGGGCAGGGACTGTGACTATTTTGTGGAGGAGTTTATTTTCAGTACCTAGGGTAGCATGTTGACTTCTCTTTCACTCATACGGAAAGGGAGATCCAAGATAGAATAGTCTGTGTTGTCAGCATCATGGCAGCGTGAGACACTCCCTTTGTTTCTCCCCTTCAATCTACAACTAGTAAAACATCCATAACTCAACAAAGTTCCTGTGCCCAGCACACCAGGATGCTGGAGAGGTGCACTCATCTGTACATCTGAAGGTGGGTGAACTGGAACACATAAGAGAGGTAGGATCCCAGGGGAATAGCAGAGACGATGTCTCTGATCCCAGCCTCTTGGCTGTGGCAGTGGAGCCTGCAGCCCCAAAGAACCTCCTACTAGCAGAAGTGGTGGCACACATGACTCTAGTCTCCAGGCCACAGTGATGCCCATGGTACCAGGCAGCAGTGGCTGCAGGGCCAGTGACCCTGGTCTCTTCAGCCGTGGTGGCACTCCCGACTCTGGCCCCCCTCCCCATGGTGGTGGCCACTGCGAACCTGAAAACCCCGGATATGGCAGAGACACCCAGAAACTTGTTTCCTCTCCATCCTCCCCACCACCATGGTGGAAGTGCCTGCGACCCCAGTGATCCTAGATGTGGCAAAGGCACCCACCACCCCAGTGCCCTGGTGGTAATGCCAGTGACAGCAGTGACATGGGCTTTTCACTTATTTGGTATTAATACTTGTGCGTGACTTCAGTGTATCTGTACTTAAATTGCCACAGACATTATATTATGATCTAATTCTTGGAAGTATTAATTCAGTTAAATAAAATAAGGCAAAAAATCTTTAACTGTGTTGACAAAGCCCATGATATTTCAGGCCATGTATGCTGATGTACAGCATTGGTTGCGAAGGGTTTGGGTTACTTTGTTTACAGTGATGTGGGTTCTGGGCAGTGGCAGCTGGCCCAAATGGCCTGAAAATCCAAGGCTTTAGGCCAGAGCTCTGATATATCTTCATTAGAGGTGAGTACAGTCTCACAATCACAGAGAGATTTCAGTTTGATCTATGTTTAATTTCTATCTCCACCAAAGGCCGACTTCCTTAGCTAAGTGGCTAAATGAACAACAGCTGGGTTTAGGGAGCGAGGACCATAAGATGTAACTTGTCTTAGGCAGTCACCAAAGGACTAACCTAAAAAGGACAATTATTTTCAGACTTTTCAATGCACTGCTAAAGGAACTGTCTCCATCCAAGCCCGTTAGCATGGAAAGGCTAATCCACAATGCCCCAAGGAAGAGTGCTTTGCTCAGAAATGTGGCATTCAGTTTCTGTAACTCTGCATGGAAATTCCTTTTAAAGCCGTGCATTTCACCAAAAGCAGTAATTGCCTTGGGGTGTAATGAATTACAAAAGATGGGAGTAATCACAAAGAAAGAACAAAAAGGAGAGAGAAATGCATAGAAACCTCATTGTTTCCAATGATCATCAAAAGTAGGTCAGAAAACAAGTTCTGCTTTGATGTTTGATGTTTTTATCTTCAAGGAATTCTGCAGTAATGAAGTGTAACCTCAGAAAATGGAAACTAGACTCAATAAAAGAGCCAGAGAACTTGCTATAGGAAGAGTGTGGGATGAATCATTTTTATGAAATATTTGAATAGACTCTCAATTTTTATGTTTTCCATAAAACTTTTTCTTAGCTTTACTTTTCTTTCAGTTTGATTAATCCACTGAACTGGATGTAGACAGGTGGGAATGATTTTATGTAGAAACTATGCTGATATCTTCTTTGCAAAATTAAAGGCATTGTTATCATGCATGGTAGGCAACATGGAGAGGTAGTGGTTGGAAGTACATGTCATATAGACCTGGTTTTAATACAGGCATACCTCATTTTATTATGCTTTGCAGATATTGAGCTGTTTTTTTTTTTTTTAAATTGAAGTTTTTTGGCAACTCTGCATCAAGCAAGTCTACTGGTGCCATTATTTTCCAATAGCATTTGCTCACTTCATGACTCTGTGTCACATTTTGGTAATTTTCACAATATGTCAAACTTCATTATTATTAATTTTTTTTTTCCCCCGGTCCGCGGGCCTCTCACTGTTGTGGCCTCTCCCTTTGCGGAGCACAGGCTCCAGACGTGCAGGCTCAGCGGCCATGGCACACGGGCCCAGCCGCTCTGCGGCATGTGGGATCTTCCCGTACCGGGGCACGAACCCGCGTCCCCTGCATTGGCAGGTGGACTCTCAACCACTGCGCCACCAGGGAAGCCCTATTATTACATTTGATATGGTGATTTGTAATCAGTGATCTTTGATACTACTATTTTAGTAATTTTTTGTTTTGTATTTTATAACTAAGGTACATACATTGTTTTTTAAAACATAATGCTGTTGCACACTTAATAGACTACAGTATAAACATAACTTTTATATGCACTGGGAAACCAAAAAATTAGTGTTACTCACTTTATGTGATATTCACTCTATTGAGGTGGTCTGGAACTGAACATGCAATATCTCTGAGTAGGCCTGTATTGGTCCTACCACTTGCTGGCTGTGTGATTTTGGCATTAAGCCTCAGGTTTCTTCTCTGTAAAATGGGAGTGATTACAATGTCTTACACTGTTGTCATGAGGATATAAAGAAGTAATATATGCCAAGGTCCTGATACATTTGTGGTGTATTGGGGATGGGGTGCTGCTTTATTATCTCCTGAAATAGTCATTAAATGCTCAGAGAAACCTGTGTGTGTGTGAAAATGGGGAATTGTTTCCAGCTACTGGAGAGATTAATTTTGGCTCTGGTTGAAGTTAGATGTGTAGCCAGAAGTAGGTGGTGAGCAGTTAACAAGAAGCTAAAGCTTCCAATCTCCTCTCTTACCTATGACCTTCAGCTTTCCTTGCCAACAAGAGCTCTAGTTTTCAACATTTCTGAAGTTTTAAGATTTTGATAAATAGATATCCTAGGACCCAGTGGGATTCACATGAAGGAAAAAATTATTTCCCTCTACTCATTTTAGGTTCATCGAGGCCTTGCAAATTAGACTGATGAAAGATAGATTAACAAGAGAAAAAAAACAGGAGTTTATTAATATGTTCATCATGCATTCACACAGGAGTACTCAGAAATGAGTAACTCAAAGGGGAGGTTGGAACTTGAGCCTGTATAGCATCTTAGTGAAGAACAATAACTTTGTAGAGAAGTGGTAAGATAAGGGAAAGGACTTTGACCTTCTACGGGTGGCGAATTACGGGAAAGCAAATATATGGGGCAACTAATGGAAAATAAGGGCTAGTTAGTAAGGTTTGTTTGTGTAGACTTTTGGTGCCATCTTGTCTTTGGTGATAAGGTTGTTGTTCCCTTCCTGGTATGGGAAGGAGCAGGGACACCTTCACAAGAGGCATTTATGTTCTGTTTACAGATAGATACAGGAAAGGCAGAGAGCTCGGCCTGTCTCTGCTTTTTCTCAATTGCCTTCCATTCAAAGTCATCCTATGCCAGAGTGGCATACTTTGAGGTGGCATGTTTTGAACCCCTTCAGTTCACAAGTAAGTGTAAACTCATCTGCTGTTCAGATGCCATAAAGGTAGTTACAATTTTAGGTTGAAAAGTCTTTCTGCAATGCTGGTGAGACTCATGTGTCCCTTTGGACACTGTCACACACCAGCTGGCCCCCTCTTGTCAGCAGTATGTGCAAATTATTCTCTCCCTAAAGAAATGAATATTCATCAAGAAAATGGCAAACTTGGCTAAACCTATGGAGCAGCTCTTTCTCCTAAAATAAACTCAGAAGAGGGATGGGGATATATTCACAACACACACACATATACATACACACACACACATACACGTATGCATATATATCTATATATAAATAATATATATGTATGTATATGTGTATGTATATGTACGTAACCTTTGAATATTCTTTTTTATGCTCTGCCTTTAGTAAAAGAAGTACCCCTTTCTTAATACAGAGCCTAGAAAGAGTGTTTATCAAGTTCTTTTAGGTTTCACATCTGTAGGAAGGAGATAAGCTCCCTACAAGCACTGATGCAGTGAAGTCTACACAATTTTTGAAATGAGCTCTAAATTCACTGTGTGCTGTTTCTGCTCATATTATTTATTCAACTGCTGTAAATGCATATCAATTCCCTTTACCTTCATTGAGACAGTTTAATGCTTGTTTTCAATATTTAGGGGGATGGCTTCACAGAGCCTTTCATTTCATTTTAGTTTATACAGTTTTAGATATTCACCAACATGCCATGGTGCACGCTTCTAAACCAGCCTTCAAAACATTTACTCTTGAAAAACTGTTATGATTTAGACAGTTGCCTGAAGCAACTATATGCTTCCTCTAAAATCCAATGAATATATAGGGAAGAAAGGAAGGAAGGAAGGAAGGAAGGAAGAAAAAAGAAAGAAGAGGGAAGGAGAGGTTGAGTGAGGGAAGAAAATGACATGTTTCTATTTAGACCCATTGACTTCTTTTCATTGAGTCTGTCTGCATTTATTGTAAATTCTGAGCTCAAGGCTGGTGCTGTGCTTAGCGGGGACACTGAGTGAGTGAGGCTGTGATGATAAGTCTTTTCCTCTCTGGATGGGGGTTCTTTCCTGCACATGAGGGCTCTTTTACTCTTTCCAAGATTTGAGAAGGACTCACTAATCAGACTAACTATCCTTTGTTCCACTTTCATTCTGAACTTCTTATACCTCCTCTCCCCCCCCAGATTTTCTTTTAACTCTCTGGCCATTACTTTGTCAGGGCTGAGACTCCACCAACCTGAAGATAGCTATTAATAAGTGAAATAAGTTTCCTTTCAAAGTTTCATATTTGCATTTTTATCCTAGTAGGTCAAAAATAATTTTAATGTTCCAGATGTTAGATATTTGAATGTAGGCTCCTTTTATAGTGTGACTTCCTAATAATAAGCCATCACTTAGATAATGACTACTCTCAACCATGAACACTGCGAGATAGGTACCATTGATGTCCCAATTTTATAGATGATGCAGTCACACTGAGGGTTAAGTGACTTGGATATTCTTATTGATTCTTAAGCAGGCTCTTCTCCCAATTTATTTGACTAGGAAGCAAAGATTTAGTGCTGAAACCCAGTTACCCTTGTTGCTCTGCACATCATAACTCTCCTCATGGTACAACTGCCAGTTTTTTTAATGGGTCACCTGGATCCAAGGTCCTAGGACTGGACTTCCATTTTGGTCCAGACTCCAATTATGTGGACACCTCTCTGCCTGGCCAGTCACCAGAGCTTGTTAATAGGAAGGATTGATGTCTGATTTGTTTTGCTGTGAGTAATCTGCCCTGCATTGTAGATGACTCTCAAGTGTACCAACAGATTCTTTCCATGCATGGGAGTATTATTTTATCCATTCTACAGGTGCAGGAAACTTAGACCTACAGAAGTTTTGTGGTTTGCTCAAAGTTTCATAGATGTCTTAAAGCTCCTTTGGAGAAACATGGAAGAAAGATTTCCCTGTTCATAAGCCTAAAAATTACATTACAGATGAACTATTATAAACATGTTCAAAGAAGACATTTATCTCAAGGACCCTGAAGTCTCTGATCAACAACTTTTCAAGACTAAATGCCAACACTGATGCCTGTACTCTGTTATCACTCAGCTAGTCTCTGGGTTCCAAATGTTTGAATAGTTAACTGTGACCCTTTCCTTGTAAAGCAAGTGCCTGCTGAATAATGGTTGATCCAGTGTGTTTACCCCTTAGATTTGTTTCAATATTGTTAAGAGATGGGAACTCAAGATGTGGGAATTTTGCTTCGGGTGATGATAGAGCTTCAAAATGGAGGTGTTCCATTATGTTTTCCATATGAACATGCAGCCATTTGTGTGAAAGAATAGAGTCCATCAAGAAACTGGCCCATTTCATTCTCTTTGTAAAGAAGCATTTATAAACAAGGCTTCTGCACTAAATATCCTGGTCCTCTGGGACAGTGCCAAACCCTATAGTGCAGTAATGATTTAAAACCATGTGTCCTGAAGTCAGTTGTTGCTCTCGTTACAGTTGGAAGCAAAATGAATTTATAGGAAAAATATGTTAAAATACAAGCATATATTAATAACTTCAAAGAGCTGGAGCTTATGGTAACACCCTCAAAATCACTTCCCCCTTATTTCCAGAAGCTAAGACATTTATAAAAGGAATATACAATCACACAGAAAGAGCATTGTGGATGGGTACTTTATGCACATGTTCCCATGTGGTGGGGCCTTTCCGCCCAGTACCTGGTCCATAATGGGCCAGTAATATTTGCTTATCTTGAAACTGAAACCTATAGGCATTAAAGGTGAAATTGATAAAATTTTAAAAGTCGTACTTTTGTGTCCCTATCCCTATTTATGTAATTACTCCACACTGGCACTGCCTTGCCCCCATCCCCATTGGATAAATGGAGGACATTCTTTAAGTGAAACAATTATAGAGAAGATGTTTCCTAATACCCTTATTTGCATATATTAGCAAACCAGATGTGTGGATAAGGCATTCTTTTTACCACATGCTCCCATTTGCCCAATGGATTGATGTGTGTTCCTTTTAACACAATTCTTGTATTGGTTTTCAATGTGTACTTTGGTCTTTTTAGAGACACATACACAATCCTTCTAAACAGTCAAATGTCTGCCCAGACTGTGAAGCTCAGCATGGTTTAAGTGTTCCTGAGATGTTATTACCAAAAATAATAAATAGATCACAATCAATTAATTACTACAGATTATACAGATCTAGTATATTTAGTAAATCTGACTAGAGCATTTGAGTATTACTATATTCTTGTAGTAGAATAATACAAAATGAAGTAATAATAAAAAGTAACTTACTAATTGTTTGGGGATATCAATTTTTTTTTTTTTTTTTTTTTGCGGTATGCGGGCCTCTCACTGTTGTGGCCTCTTCCGCTGCGGAGCACGGGCTCCGGACGCACAGGCTCAGCGACCATGGCTCATGGGCCCGGCCACTCTGCGGCATGTGGGATCTTCCTGGACCAGGGCATAAACCCGTGTCCCCTGCATCAGCAGGCGGACTCTCAACCACTGCACCACCAGGGAAGCCCTGGGGATATCAATTTTGATGTCGTTATTGGTTTGAATATGGTCTTATTACCTCTAAGTGGCATAATGAAGTAGTATTAATTAAACACCCATTTGTACATTGTATAAGATGGAAGCTGACTTACCAAGGTCAACAAAAATTACTTCCTGTTTTCAGTGTAAGGGAGAAAAAATAATTTTCTCTCCCTCTTCTGAGTTCTTGGCTGAGACACCTGTAATAAAAGACAGATTAACAAGAGAAAAACAAGCAGAAGTTTATTAACATGTATACCTCATGTACACATGGGAGATAACCAGGGAAAAATGAGTAACTCCTGGAGGTGGCTTAGAACTCTGGCTTATATATCATTTTAACAAAAAATAATAAATTTCTGAAGAAATTATAGGATAAATGATAGGAAAGCAGTTTCAGGGTTCTAAGGGCAGAGATAAAGGCCTTTGTGTTGTTTTGTGACTTAATGGCTAATGTGCCTCCATTTCTTTTTTTTTTTTTACATCTTTATTGGAGTATAATTGCTTTTCAATGGTGTGTTAGTTTCTGCTTTATAACAAAGTGAGTCAGTTATACATATATATATGTTCCCATATCTCTTCCCTCTTGCGTCTCCCTCCCTCCCACCCTCCCTATCCCACCCCTCTAGGTGGTCACAAAGCATGGAGCTGATCTCCCTGTGCTATGCAGCTGCTTCCCACTAGCTATCTACCTTACGTTTGGTAGTGTATATATGTCCATGCCTCTCTCTCACTTTGTCACAGCTTACCCTTCCCCCTCCCCATATCCTCAAGTCCATTCTCTAGTATGTGCCTCCATTTCTATTTAGAAAAAGATCAATGAAAGGGTGATTGTTTCTAAGAACATAATGGTAGCTTTAGAGGAAGAAAAATAAATCTTCATATCATTTTATTTTATTAATTCATGTCTTATATAAACATTTTTTGAGCACCTGCTGAACCTGGTACTGCTGTAGGTTCTAAGATTATAAAGAAAATCGAGATTTTTCTCCCAAAAGTAGTTAAAAATAAACAAGTATGCAGATGATTCAAAGGCAGTGTCGTAAATACTATAGCAAAGTGTACCCAGGATGGTGCTGGAATACAAGGGTGATGAGAAACTCAGGGAATGCATCATGAGGAGGTGATGCTTATTTTTAGTCTTGAAGTATGAATAGATATTCCAAAGGTGCAAATTGGGGAAAGTATTCAGGCAAAGAAAGTAACATGAGTGGAAATGTAAGGAGCTTTGTGTTTTCAATATCCTCAGGGCACAGGGGTTAGTGGAAAAGAGCTCCAGTTATGGCTGCCAAGATAGGCATGAGTTAGCAGGACATTGTATGCTAGGAATTTGAAATTTTTTCCTGTAATCCAGTAGTAGGTCAAACCCTGTAACCATATAATCACTTTCTTTTTGAAAAATATGAATATAGTCATAGGCATTTTGTCATATGTATCATTAATGAAAATCAAGAATATATATAAATTTATAGTTTTATTATTGAGACTTTTGACAAAACTTGCAGTCAATATTGATAAATATCTAAGTGTATCGTGGTGGATGAGAACATTGGTTGTGGAGTCAGGCAGGCTGGGTAAGTTTGGGCAAGCCACTTGTCCTTATGAAACTTCAGTTTCCTTATCTGTAAAAGGATCATAATGATAATAGTAGAAAATATCAGAGAGGGTATTTGTGAGAATTAAAATATATAATGTATGGAGAATACTTAACAAGTGCCACATAGTAAGTTCTTATTAAATCACACTTTTGTCATTGTTGTTTGTAAAAAGATAAATTTTAAATAAAGGCAAACTCATTACTCTCATACAAATATAAAATGAATATGTCTTAAAAATTTTATTTAACTCATTAATTAGGGAAGCAGAAAGATGTTACACACTGTTCAAAGGGGAATTCAAGAAACATACATGTTTAGGCAACCAGGAATGCTAAAATGAATTTACAAATAGATATAAAACTGGTGTATATCGATAGGGCAATAATCAATTGCATTTTCACTAGACACAGATCATTTGCATTTCTATTAATTTTCTGCAGTTGGAGTTGTAAAATAACTCAAAAACAATGAAACGTAGGGACGACCTGGAAGAGTGTACTAGATAGAACATCTAAAATCCTTTTTTCCCCCCAATTCAAAGTGTTTTACAATTTATCTTGACAGATTTACTTTGTCAGATACACAGGGAAGGTCAAAGTTTTCTGGCATCAGACTTTCACTTAAATGACATGAAGATGAAGCCTGGGCTAGAATAGAAAATTTTCCCAATGAATCCATTGGCCAGTACTGTTAGAAAGGGCCTACCTTGCTAGAGAGGATCATCCAGAAAAAGCAAATTAAGACTCTACTGTAACACCAGGACATGTGACCAAGTTTACTATTAACATATCAAAGTGAATAGGTAAATAATCCTTGACTACAGCTAATCATTCTGGGGATCAGAAGTCAAAACCTCAGGAATACTTACAGACAATAGACAAAAATCTCTATTTAGCAACAACCATGTTTAAAGGATTGTGCTCAGCCCTTGTGGACAGGGTTAGTTTCTTACCTAATTATATTTAAAGCTTTTTGCTAGCAGAGTTTGAAGTATTTCATAGATACCTCAAAATTGACAATCTTAGGCTATTTTCTCCACAGCTGGTAATGTTTCTTGTGGTCCCTATTTCAGCAATCATTTTTCAAGCTTCCAAGTCATAAAACTGGAAATTGCCCTAGGCTCCCAATTATCTCCCATATCCAATTGGTCATCCAGTGGAAAATCCATTGATTCCTTCCTTTGAGTGTAGGCTGTACCTTTGTCCACATTACTGCTATATTTTTTTCAGTCTTTATCATATTCTGCCCAATGTAAATTGTTGAAGTAATCTCCTTACAGCTATACTTACTTTCATTCTCATGGGGCATCCACACTGGGCCAGAGGGAGCTTTCTAAAAGCCAAGAGCTTTTAAATACTTCTGAGGCATTACAGTAAAGGTCCTCACATTCCTCGAGGCGGCAAATGCAGTCCAGACGAGATGCAAAGATTTCACTATAATTAATGGGCATTCACACTTTTTCAGGCCACATCGCCACCAAAATGGGGTGGACCATACATCCTGGTTTGCCTGGAATAGTCCTAATTTATGTCCATTGTCCCTGAGTAATTATGAATAGTGCCTTCTTTTACTCTTCTATGTTCAGATGATAAATTATGTGGCACCTGAGTATCACAGGCTTATTAAAAGAAGTTTGTGAGGACTTATTGGTAAGAATAGCCTGGAGATGAGTAAGCTAGAATTCTACTTTTCTTATCTACAATTCTTAGATGCATTACATAAATTAGAATTATTCTTATTTAAGAAAGATAATACAGTGCATATATTATGTATTATGTAATACTCCCAGCAGGCTCTAGGCTGTACTCAATCAAGCACATAACTAGTTCTGTAAAGAAATATATGAATGTAGGAATTTTCTTCTTAAGTGAGAAATATAAAGACTATAGTTCAGTGTAGGATTTGATGCTAAATGATTATGAAAAACATATTTGGTTTACAGAGCTCTTTGGATTTTGGAATAATAATTAAGGGATTGTGGGCCTGTACTTAGTTGTGTGAAAATGTTCTTTGTCCTCTCTGGTCTTTGGTTTTCTTATCCATAAATTAGGAACAATAATTGAACCTGCCTAACAGAGTTATGAGGGTAAAATGAAATAATTATGTAGCTGAGATTAGCAAAGGGCCTGGTGCAAAATGCTCAATAAATGGTAGTTATTTTATTAGCTGCATTCTGTTCCCACTTTATCCAAATGTCGGAATCCCAAATCATGTCAAGGCATGCAGAGCAAGTTAAGAAAATGTGATGATTGTGGGATCAAAAAAAACTCTATTTTTTTTCATCTATCTAACTTAAATTCTTTTCCTCCAGGACTGTTTACATGTCTCCACTGTATTGTAAACAGACTAAGCCTTCTCATTCCCCATTGTATCTCCAGGGACTAGTACTCTTTCTAGGACATAATCAGCACTTCAATAAATAAGGATTCATGAGTGAATAAATGCCTATGAGATCCCTACACAATTATCACAAAGATATTCTGAGCATAGGTATAGTTGGGAAAGTCCAAAATGTAACCAGCCAGCAATGTTTTTCATAATAATACTCAGGAAGTCCTAGCACACTCTTTCTCTCCATTTTCATCATATGTAACATCTGCATCCATTAACTTGACTGTCCTACTCCTCAACCAGGTATTACGGTACTCAGGACCCTGGCAGGTCCTGAAGAGCTTTCCCTGCTTCTAAAGCCATCTCAAATAGAGGAGTGAATGTGCTAGAAGAATTAGGCTCAGTGATTACTTTTCAACAGTTTTTAGGAGCTAAAATTTAAGTGGTTTTTTTGAAGTCTTATTTTCTTTAATTTACAAACAAATAATTTCCTTTAAATTTTCTGTCAACCCTGGAAAACACTTATTAAATATGTTGGCAAAGTACATTTTATTCTCACTTGACAGTTTTTCCCACCAATAACTTAAAATCATCACAATAAATTAAAAGCCATCACTCATGCACATGTTTTATTATCAATACAAGTCTAAAGTGTGATAGCAGAATTGGAAATAATTTCTGCCCTTTTATGATTCGAGCAAGTGGCTTTAAATACTATTTTGGATCCTGCCCATGAAACATGAGGATTTTGGATCCAGTAACATAATAGGATTGAAAACACCTTTAAGGAAGATATATCACAGGTCCTCAATCATTTACCCATTTTTCTGAAAGTCAAAGAGTACTGAAAACTGTAAATTTTCTTCTTCTCATTTGGTTATGAAACTTGACTTGATCTGAACTTATTTTGTGGCAAAACATGAAAGAATGTGAAGTTCTTTTGGTCTTTATTTATCCTACTAATGTGAATATTTATATATTACATTGCAGAAATATTAATATGTTCACAGGTACTGCTCCAGACCTACTGGGGTATTATTTAATGAAAGGTAAATGGGCAGCATTACCTCTATAAAATTAGGAAAATTTTGCATTTTAAAACACATCAATCTCCATGGAAAAATTGTCAGGTTGTGGCCCTGTATTACTGTTAGGTTTATTTGGGGAAGGCTTTAAATGAATTAAGTGCTTCAATTTCCAAACGTGTATTTACAGCATGGGCTGGGCCTGAACATGCATTTAGGCTAGGGGTAGCTGCACCATTCTAGGTCTCCTTCTTGTAGTTTTTTGTGTACTGAAGGGATGGTGTATCTGTGGCTGAGTCTAGAAATCTATTCTATAAATATTTTTGAAGCTGCCCAAACAAGAAGATAAGGGGTGGGCTCAAAGTCACATCCAAAGTTTACTGGCTTCTGGGCTAAATTAACTGAATTAATGTTTATAATTAACTCACAAGACTCTGCATCCTTATATGTTTTTCTCTATTGTAAGTAGAGCTTTCTAGCCCATGCCTTCATGAGATAACCAACCCATCCACTGCAGTGCTGTTTCTTACACCAGGCTTACCACTGGGAAGAGAAGAAAAAGATTCAGAATATTCCAGATCCAACTTAGAGAGCTTGTCCCATGACAGTTCAGTTAAAAGGTGGCTATTCAGAGAAAGGGGAAGAGACCTAACATAACGGAATATCTCCATATGACATATGCTTCATGTCATCCACTCCTAACAATAACCATCAAAAGGAGGAATTATCATTCCTATTTTACACCTAAAGGAAATGGAGGTTCATAAACAGGAAATACCTTGGTTCAGTTCCTAGAGCTAGAAGCTACAGTGCCCATACTTGAACCCATGTCTCTGTAACTCCAAAGCTCATGCAGCCTCCCTAGGGAAGAAGGAAAACCTAAAGCCAGAAATAATTGATAACATCAAAACTCAAGGTGCTTGTCACTGAGACTTAATTAGCTATTTCCGTTCTTTCCTAAGAATGTAAGTTTCTAAAAACCGGCAGAAAAATGCAGAACTTTGAGGACACCTAATGCATTAACCAAACATGTGGCTAAGTGAACATCTATACCTCTGTCTCAAGAATATCAGACACTCCTTCCCTGCCTTTTAAGATGAAAACGTGGTGAGACAGAATGTGATGTGACAAGTCAAATGTATTTTGAAACAGTAAGAAAGTGGAAAACACATGCCTAGGTTTTTGTTAAGAGTTTATATTTTAAACTCCCTTACTCATTTTTTCCTGGCACTTGTTTAATAATCATCAACTATAGCTGCCTTAGGAAGATGGGATGGCCAGGAGAGGGTCAGATACCAGAAAAAACACAAGTTAAAAGCATCATCTGTCATCTGTTTCATTTTTCTTGACTTGCAATTCATGTAGGAATGTGCCTCATTCCAAGAAAGAAACATAAAAATGTTCTACCTTACATAGCAACACAGGGAAATAGGTTTGTACATCACCTGCCCTCCTTTCCCTCTGCCACCCCACATGCACACCCAATACAACAATTTCTTTTCAGTGAGTGGTTCTCAAACTTAAGTCTATCAGAATCGCCTGTAGGGTTGTTACATCACAAGTGGCTGGGCTCACCCCCTGAAGTTTCTCATCCAGTAAATCTAGGTTGGGGTCCAAGAATTCGAATTTTTAACAAGTGCCAGGTCTTGCTGATGCTGCGGGTCCAGATACACTCTGAGGACAATTGCTCTGGTGAATATTGCTCAACTTGTGCTGCACTGAGACTCAGGGCAGCAATTATAGAAAGGTAATGAGCATCAGAATCACCTGGGAGTTTGTTAAAATGCAGCTGCCCCCCTGTTGATTCTTGACCCTGTTGAACATCAGAATTGTCTGGGGAGATAATGTGCCCAGATCCCACCTGAGACCCATTGGGTCAAAATCTCTGAGGCTGGGACTGAGGAAGGGTATTTTTTTAAAGAGCTCCTCCAGTGATCTTAATAACTTGGAGGGCTCATAACCACTGCAGATCTGATTTTGAAAGCATGTGTTGGTGGCCATGGGATATGCATTGAGAAACTTGTCCTAGGCAATCCTCATGTACTTTGAGAAACAGTGCTCTGAGTCTGAGACCCAAACTTCCTCAAAGACTCATCACCCACCCGCATGCCTCCAAGTTCACACTCTCTCACACGCAATTCCAGGCTTTGTACTTGCTTCTCCCCTGCCTGGAAAGCTCATCTTCTTCTCTGCTCACCAGGTTAGCTTCTTCATGTTCTTGGAAAGTAATCTCAGGGAGCCCCTTGCCCAGAAATCCTTAGCTGTCTCTCTTCTGTGCTCCATGGGACCCTCTTTTACCTTATGTTGATTATACCGTATAGTAGAGTTTCTTTCCACTTTTCTATAGGTCTCTCCCATTTAGATGCTAAACTCTGAAGGGATGAATGATGATTTCAGTTTTTATTTCACTTATGCTTACTGTATATAATTTTTTTACAATGCAAAGTGCTCAATAAAATTAAATGGATTGATTTTAATTAAATTCTACAAACAGGGAAAAACCTGTTCTTACTACTTTGGGATAATATTTCCTCTCCTTCCCTTTCTCCCTCCATTCTTTCCTTCCTTCCTTCCTTCCTTCCTTCCTTCCACCCCTCCACCCTTCCTTCCCTCCTTTCTTTTTAAATATGAATCAACATGTCTGTCTTTTAAGATAGGATAAGATAACTTACTGAGATGAGAGAAATACTCTATGTTAATAAGTAGAATCACCAATAGTACACACAATAATCATGAGGAAAGTCTCATGTTTTTTCTTTACTAAAATGAGTTCTGCTTTTATGATATAAAATCATTATAAAATATCATTTGAAAAAACTATATTCAAATGCCTGCTGCTTTAAATTTTTTCACTTTAGTTGATCTGAATTTTTAGTTTGTATTTTCTGAGATAGTAACCATATGTTCAAAGAATTGTTTGACTGTGAAATTCCTTAGCACACCCCAAGGAGTGATCACAAAATACCAAAGTGGCAGGCAGGAACCTGTGCTGATGTTGTGGGCCCCTTTGAAACTATGTGGAGTATCAAACATCTCAGGACAGATTTCAGGCATCACCAGCCTTTAGAACAATTACATACCATAGATTTCTACCTTATTATCTCACAGGGTGACTCTCTCTCTCGGTAATATAATACCACAATACTGCACAAAGTAATTTGTTACAGTAATGCACAAGTCTTTGAACTTGGGATGGGAGAGATGTTGGGACATGTTTTGTTCTTTTCGGTCTGGAATGTGCTCTGTGTCTCATACCTTCTACATAGTTTATCATGTATTTCTCATTCTGTTATAAAAGGCAAAGCTTTACCACAAATTATTTATAACCAATAACACCCTATGTCCGGCTAGGGGAAAAAAAGTGAATACCAAGGAAAAAGGAAAACAAATGTTTTAGTTGGTTCTAGGGATTTCTTTTATAATATATACTATATAAGCATATGCATGTTTCCTGCTTTAATGGACTTAAGCGTTACCATATTACTGTATATAGTTTTATTGTCATGCCAACACAGACAAATTGTTAGCTAGAACCTGTTGTCAGCGTATACTCCTCTGGAAGACTGTATCGCGGGCCATTATTCATTTTGTTGTTTTGTTTGTTTGTTTTTGTTGTTTTTAATCCTCCCCCAATTTTTCTAAGCATTTACTTTTATTGATTGATTGATTGATTTAGGCTGTGTTGGGTCTTTGTTGCTGCGCACGGGCTTTCTCTAGTTGTGGCGAGCGGGGGCTACTCTTCCTTGTGGTGCACGGGCTTCTCACTGTGGTGGCTTCTCTTGTTGTGGAGCATGGGCTGTAGGCGCGAGGGCGTCAGTAGTTGTGGCACGCAGGCTCAGTAGTTGTGGCACACGGGCTTAGTTGCTCCATGGCATGTGGCATCTTCCCAGACCAGGGATCAATGTCCCCTGCATTGACAGGCGGTCTCCCAACCACTGCGCCACCAGGGAAGCCCGCGTTCATTTTTCATGTGAACAGATGTTCATCTGTTTTGAGATTATAATAAAATTTTTGGACTAGGTCTATGGTCTTCATGTTTGAGTACAAAATTATCTCTAGACTCTGGGATAAAAGGTCTCTACTCAAGAAGAATAATAGTTTTCCTAGAAATGTGGACTCAGTGAACATGGGCAAAACCTGAAAATCACTCTTGAGGGCTTCATAATCAGGAAAGGCAGGAGGTGCTTTGACCTCTTACCCCCCAATGGGGTCACCTTCTGGTAGTCCTTAACAAAGTGTTTCAACCTCTATCTTCAGTATATGATTGGAGATAATGATTATTGGTATATATAATTATCTGTGTTCCATTTAATACAATATTTTAACAAAAATGGAGCATGGCAATGGATGCTAATAATCTTCATTCAATTAATTATTTTTTTCCTTTAGCTTTTAAGACATTAGACTCTTTTGGGTCTTTTTCTATCTCTTGAACTATACTTTTTCTTTTGAATTAGCCTAAGGATATAATTTTTATGCAGTGGGCAATGAATGAGGAGCCACTGAAGGTATTTGGCCAGGCAGGCAGTATGATTGGGGGTGACTTTTGGGAAATAAATCTGGTCCCATTTTGTAGGATGGATTGGATCTGGGAGAGGAAGAAGATGGGAAGCTTAGTTGGGAGGCTGTTAAAATAACCTCAGTGAGAGACAGTGGAAGATCACATCAGGGCTGTGACAATAGAAAGGAAGCCTATGTAATTGTGTAGAGGTAATTGCTGAAGTTGTGCAAGTGATAAAATGTATGTGGCAAGAGAGAAGGAAATGACAAAAATGGCTCTGAAGGCTTGGGTCTTATTGATTTCAAGGATCATGGTACTAATATAAAAATGGGGAGCATAGGGGGTTGTGAAGTTTATTTTCAAAAACATAGGCTCAATTGTTTCAAAATGTACCCTGGATTTGTTTTAATCAGATATGGTTAAAGACACACAGACATGGGGATGATTTTTATTAAGGAAGAAGCTTTTGTATTCATAGATTTCTAGAGATAGGAGGCATGGTATGTCATGCAGGGCTATATGGTAAAGCACCAGGGTTGGTCAGGAGGCAGAAGAAGCAAGGGGAAAGCACGGGCAAAAGCCTCTATTGTGGTTTTTCAAGGGAGGGAATGGAAGAGACAGGGTAAGCAGCTGAGTAGGCTTAGGATTTGTTAGTTTGAATATAGTAGTTGTCTCTAGTTGTCTAGCACCTGGCCCTGCGATGATTTAGGGCAGGGGAATAGTATCCTAGGCTGCAGGGTCCTGATAAGAGGCAGGTGGGAATGTGAACTTGAAGTTGGTTGCTTTTGCATATGAAAGGCATGCTCACCAGCAAGTAGCTTGCTATCTCTTGGAATTAGTTAACCCCAGGAGGGGTAGTCTCTCTCGAGTCAGCGAAGTCCCAGATGTCAAAGCATCATAAAGTATCAAAAATTAAAAATGTGATTGATACAAGTTACCTAGGTCATATATTAAGGTAGAATTTCCTCAATCAAATTCTAGATATTGGAGACCTGAGGAAAAGTGAGGATTCTAAGAATGGAATTTGGAATCATCCATACAGAATGGAGCTCATACAGCTAGATGACATTGCCGGAGGAGAGAGAGCACATGTAAAGAGAGGAGGGAAAATGATCAAGTGCGGAACTCAAGGAATGCCTACATTGAGGAGATGGGAAAAGGAGGTCTCAGGGGTGACAGGAAAACATGGAAAGAAAGTGTTCTGGAAGAGAAGGTAGAGATTAAAGAAGGGGTCACTCCAGAGAATTGACAATTGAGCAAAGACCCAGGGATTGGGCCACCAAGGAGTCATTGAAGACTTCTGATTGTGTAGAATAATAGAACTATAGGCATGGAAGCCAGATTGCAAGGAGTTAAAGCATGGGTGGTGTTGAGGCAACAAATGCAGACCTCTTTCTAGGGAAGCTTGAAGAAGAAAGAAGGAGAAGGATAGTATTTACTCTTATTAGCTGATCCTTACTAGACCCTCCAAAGCCCATTTTCCTAATTTCATTTCTGTTTCCTACCTGTATCCTACAGCTCTGGGAAAATGAATGGAATCTTTTTTTTTTTTTTTAATCTTGTTGTGTTCTAGTGTATTTTTACTTGCCTATGTCTTCTGTGAAACTGTAAACTTGAAGACAGGAATGCTGTGTTACGTGACTCTATATCCTCAGTGCTTAACACTGTTCTCAGTATAAACTGTGTTCAATGTATGTCTGTTGAATAAAAGAATGGATGGATACTTCTTAGAGGAGTAGTTTGCCCACTGAACCTGCCATAAATTGCATGTCTTCAGTTTCATCCCTCTGGGTGTATATTCTCCTCTTTGCTTATATTTATCAATTACTTCAAAATTGAAATGGTAATTAATTTCCTCAAGAAATCTTTTCCCAATTAACCTAATCTAAACTAAACAGTTATTTTGCATATTCTCAGTGCATAAATTATGTATTCAATTTGTATGAATTTAAACTATGCTTAATAAAATTCTGTTCTGTAAGTATTCTTAGTTCATGATATGTACATAAGTTTTCTGTCAAGTATAACAAGACATCGTACATGCTGAGCAAATATTAACAGGCATACATAAACTTTAAAATACATCAGAATATGCGAATATCAGAGGTCAGTATCAGAGATCTGCTACCTCTGTGACCAATGGGGTAGAAATTTTCATCAGTGTCACTGTTTTGCATCATGTAAAACAGAATTTCATGAATTAGTGACCTTCAAAATGTTGAAATAACACTCTAAAGATAATACATCATCAGTATATTGGTAGTATTTAGATTTTGTCTGCTGGCAAAAACAAAGTGGCTATTTAATTATGAATGGTGCTGTTTCTTCATTATGGTCATTGCAATTATTCATATCATTTTTATAAACATCTAGCAAGTAAATTATTTGTTTGAGAGTTATTAGAAATTAAAAGCTGAGTCTTCCATGATGAGTTCAGGTTAAATTTACAAGAGTAAAGTTGTTTTTCAGAATGTAGATAGGATATAAATTAAACCAGGAAGCCTTAGGTCCCAGACCTGCCTCTTACTAGCCATGGCAACCTACTTGTCGAAGTTGTAATTTAATCATATGTGAGAAAAGTAAAGAAACAGATCTGCCCTTGTAACATTCTGGGGTTGCTTTGAAGACCAACAGGGGTATGATCTTGGTGTAAAACTTGGGCATTTCTTTTGTTTGTTTTAATATTTACTTTGAGCCCTCATTCTCTTCCATTGATAGGAAACTTAACCTTGGCTATTCTGGAGTTTCATGTCCTTGCCCCACAAAGTTATGCTTGAGTTCTGGCATCTTATGGGGTGTTAAGACTTGGGATTTCCTGGGAGTAGGCGAGTGAGTTATTGGTTAGGAGTCTACAGCTCTCAGTGATGGGACGTCCATTCTACTGCCCTGCAGTGCCCCTTCAGAGCCTGAGGCTCTCTCCTGCTTCCAGATAACATTTGAGGTGCTAAGATACTTTGCAAATCTGCCGGTAGCCCTGCCTGCCTATTCATGCCACCATTTCTTTGTCAGTTCTTGCTCACACACAGGTGCAGTGTCTAGAATCTGGGCTGGGAAACTCCTTTGCTTTCAGAGTCAATAGATGCCCTCCCTTCAGCTCAGAACTCAGCAGAGTCACTTCCTTTTCTGGGGAAGGAACAGGGAAAGCTTTATTGTCCCCAGTCCTCATCCCTCATTTCGTTGCCAAGATGTGTTGTCTCGACCATCGAATCCTCTCCAGCTCTGGGACTAATGGATTTCTTCTCTTTTGCATCTTGTCACAAGACTCTCCCAAGACTATGAGTACAGGGGCTGTACTGATTAAGTGAGAGGGAACAGATATAAAAGGATGAAAACAAAATTCAGAGGTATCTTAAAATATTTTACTGATAGTTGTGAAAATGCTCTGATCCTGGGAGAGTATGCAGAGTGGACGCAGACTAAACAGAAAACACTCTACTAGCCTTCTCAATAGGGTCCTGAGAGCGAATTAAGTGCTAATGTCTTAGACATCCATTGAATGTAATAAATTGAGTTATCTCTCTTATACCTAGAATGATATTAGCCATACTCTCCCCTTGGGGGAAATGAGAAAATAGTTACTTAAACCAGCTCCCAAGAGGACTAATTATTTCCCTGAATTTGTTGAGAAAGACCTACCAGACTGATAACTGTACTGAAATTCAAGTGAGGAGACCCTTAGCTAAAAAAGCAGTACAAAAATTGTAGCAAAAATGCACAGATATCTACTCCAGGAATGAGGGGTCAAGGAAAGTGTTCTCAGTAGAAAGTGACAGGTATGAGATTTAGAGGCGGGAGTCCTGAACTCTAGAGAAAGTGATAATACTAGTGCTGTAGATGCTTTGGCAATGTGGAGAATAGAAGCTTGGAACAGGGGGAAAATACAAACAGGAAATGGGAATTCTTTTGGCACCTGTGCTTGTGTTGCTTGAATACCTTATGAAGACATAAAAAATATCCTGGACCCCAAATTGTGGCGTGCTACAAAACTAACCCTAATGTCCTGCATCCTTTAAATAGAGGTACACAGATTAAGGTCCAGATTACAAAGTGGAGAGGGAATATGATCTTTGAAGTCAGACAGGTGACCCAAGTTCATTAACTGTCCACCTCCAACATTAATTTAGCTTCAGATGTGATTTGATCATCCATAAAAGTAGAAGCTACCATTTACCTTGTAAGGTTGTGGGAAGATTCAAATGAGATAGATATAAGGAACCTAAGACAGTGTCTGGTATATAATGGATGGTCAATAATTGCTCCACAATTAGACAAGTGTACATACTATCTTAAGAAATACATTTTAAAACTATAAAATGTTTCATCTTTTCTGCTTTTCTAGCATTTTGAGAGCTACTCAAATGATAGGCACTGGTGGATGAAAAGAGGGAAAGAGAAACAGGGTTTCAGGATCCATAACTTTCCTGTAAAGTATAAAGAGTTATTTTGTGCCTCTTCCTATTTATTTAGTGGTGAATAGATTCATTGTTTGATTATCTATTTTGTGGAATTAAAGCGGATGTGTGGGGAATTGTTTTTCTTGTGGGTGTGTATGTTATATATATAGTTCTATTTTTATAAAGTGCTGATCCTGGTTGATATAGAATACCTTTAATTTTAAATGACTCTGTGTTCTTCTGGAATCCTCTTGTATCCACAAAGTCAGTAATAGAGTATCATTTATATAATGCATCATGGTGAGAACATAAAAAAGTGGTTAAGAGAAACATTTTGGAGATTGACTTAAAATACATTGACTTTGAAATAAATATACATCTAGTATAAAGAACAGATTTGGCTAAATATACATACTGGTTTTACTAGCAGATACCACTTTGGGAAGATATGTGTTTTGGTTTTTAAAATATTCTAGTTTGAGTTATGTTGTATTATAGCTTACATAATACTAATTAGATGCTGGCTTAGAAATATGTGTTAGTCATAAAATTTTGTCTACATTCACAACAGAAATCTGATAAGGTGAAGAACAAAGTGACTATTCACATGTTTAAAATCTTGGGGAAAACATGCTATGTATCACTTAACACTGCAATTGTTCCATGATGTTGAGGGGAAACAATAAAATTGTTCCATGAAGATACTGAGGACTGCTAGGTTAACAGTGACTAGACTCAAGCTTTATTTCTTGAACTGAGCTGGATGGTGGTCTCTACCCACAGCTCTCTGAGCCATGATTTCTAATAAAACAAAGCGTGGAAAGCATCCAACTCACAAATATTTCTTGCGTTTCTTTTGGTGAAAGGAATGGAGATTCCTTAATGCAATAGACTTCTTTATTGTGTGGAAAAATTAGAAAAACTCTGACTTTATAAACTATAGTACTTGTGTTGAAAAATTAGAAAACTCTTACTTTATAAACTATTTTATATTGGGTATTTACTATTAGCAGTTAATAGATAGCTAGATATATGATTTGACCTGCTATATTTAAACTATACCTATTATGTGTTCAAATAATTCAAGTTAATATTCAAAATTGTGAAATTATAAAAATTATGTTTTTTTCTTAATCTGTCAAGAATTTCAATGCTAAAGTCACCTTTAAAATAATAAATATAAGGTAGCTTTTGGCTATTCAAAATAGTTTAGAATCATAAGAAGTGTGTTCTGGGGACTTCCCTGGTGGTGCAGCGGTTAAGAATCCGCCTGCCAATGCAGGGGACACAGGTTTGATCCCTGGTCCAGGAAGATCTCACATGCCGCAGAGTAACTAAGCCCGTGCACCACAACTACTGAGCCTGTGCTCTAGAGCCCACAAGCCACAACGACTGAGCCCATGTACCATAACTACTGAAGCCCATGCACCTGTAGCCCATGCTCCACAGCAAGAGAAGCCACTGCAATGAGAAGCCCACACACCACAACGAAGAGTAGCCCCCGTTCACCACAACTAGAGAAAGCCCGCATGCAGCAACGAAGACCCAACACAGCCAAAAATAAATAAACAAACAAACAAATTAATTAATTAATTAATTTTAAAAAAAGAAGTGTGTTCTGTTTCCTTGTCTGCACTCTATATTTGTGGCTTGTTCTGTGTGCTAAAGAGAGAGAAACTGATGTGGCTGGTGTCAGAAGGTGGGGTATGTGTCTGTAATAAGAGAAAAATGCCTTAGGCCATGTCTTATTACCAGCTTCTGTTCCCCTTGAAGTGGTCTTCATTTTTGCTTTTCATCCCCAGTCAACTTGACTTCTGACCTTCCCAAGGGCCTATTCTCTTATTGGTTCTGGGGTGGGCTCTGGGGCTTTACTTATACCTGAGTCCAGGTGTTCAGAGAAGGTGTGATTTTGTCCATCTGTGGTGCTAGTGCTCATCTTACCTTCCCTCTCTGAGAAATGAAGGAAGTGTCATCTGTCTTCTATTTATTAAAACCTTTGATGCCTTTGTGTGTACAGGAAACACAGAGAGGGACAGATCTAGCTGGGCATCTATATGAGACATAGACCAATGGATTACATCAAGAGAGATGTGAAGATGATGACACCATCAAGATGGTGACATAGGTTGTTCCTGACTTCAACACCCCTCACCATAAGACCAACTAGCAACTATCCATAAACAATACACGATTGAGAAAATCCCAAAGCCCAGGGGCAAGACTGAAGTACCTCCTGGACAACAGAGACCAAGAAGGACTGCATTAGAAGAGTAAGAGTAGCTGCTATACTCCAACTACATTGCCCCTTTCCCAGGCTTGCACAGAGCTGCACCATGAGGGCACCCCTGAGCCTGCACTTTCTCCAGTGGGAAGAGAGACCAAAGTGAACATCTAGCTCTCTCACTGTTGTGGGATGCTTCCCAGGAGGCTCACTCAGATTTTGTGACATGGAGCTCACTGGGGGAATCTACAGGGCCTGACCACTGGGGATCAGAGAGGGAGAAGGGGGCTGGGGCTTACAGCAACCAGCACTCAGATCTTGGTGGACCACATTCCTCCTTGAAGCATGTCTGAGCATAAATCCCAGCCAGTGGCTCTGCCTATCTACAGAGTGAACCAGTGACCCTATCTGGCCAGGAAGCTTGGTTGGCACTTCTGCCTGATTTGGGTCTCTAGCCAGCTAGGAGCTATGGAGCCTGTTCTATAGCCCTGCTCAGGCAGAAAAACAAATTTGCAACCCTGTCCGACTGCTGAGTATAGCCTCCAGTCCTGTCTAACCAGGAAGCATGACCAGAGAATCTGGGAAGTCATGGAGTCCATCCTACAGCTGTGTAAGGGCAGGGAACCAGGCCAGCAGTACTGTCCAGCTGTCAAGTACAGTCTCCAGAACTGCATAACATGGGAGCATGAATAGTGACGTGAACAGCCTCAGAACATAGCTTATGGTCCTGCCTAGACATGGAGCACAGCCTACTGCCCCATCTCACAACAGAGGCTAGCCTATGGCCTTGCCTGATTGCTGAACATAGTTTGCAATCTCATCCAGGTAGAGAGCCCAGCTAATGAACCTGCCGACTTGTGAAACATAGCCTGTGGCCTTACCTGATTAGGGGGGTCTAGACAACAACCCTGCCTGAATGCCCCACCCAACTGTGAGATACAGCTGGAGAACTCTTCTGACCGTGACCTAGTCAGCAACTTCGCCCAACAAAGGAGTACAGCCAGTGGCCTACCTGATCCAAAACCCAGCCTGCTATCCCACACAACTTGACAGCATAGTCTACATCCCTACCTAGTGGCATAGCACAATCTGAGGCCTTGTCCATCCATGAGGCCCTATGTGCAGCCCTGCCTGAACATGGAATCCAGCCAGCAGCATCACCCAGTTGGGGAACACAACCTGAGACCACACCCAACCAGAAATGATTGCAGAGCCCAGCTGATAGCCTTGCCCAATTGATTAGTCAACCCAATGGCATCACCCTGCCAGGAATGCAGCATGAAACTTCTGCAGACCAGAGATAATTTCAGAGCCAAGTTTGAGGCCCCACCTGACCTCAGAGCACAGCCATCAGCCCTGTCCAATTAGGGAGCCACCCAGCTGCCCTGTTTGTATGCAGAGCCCAGCTAGTAGGCCTGCACTACTGTAGAGCCCCAACAGTGGGTCTCCCCTCAACCTCAGAGCATGGGAAGTGGTCTTGCCCAGCTGGAGACCCTGATAGCAAGTCCCACATGCCCATGGATACTACCAGCTGACCTATTTAAAACCTCAAGTGAAGCTGACTAGTAAAGGTCTGTCCCAGCTGAAGCGAACCTGTAAAGTCTGGAAGAGAAGACTGCTTACTCAAATGTGCAGGCCAATGCAAGGAATCAGGGATCACAAAGAATCAGGTAACATAATACCACCAAAGGAAACTAATAAAGCTTCTAATAACTCACCCTTAAGAAGTAGAAATCTATGAGCTGTCTAACAAAGAATAATCTTCCTAAAGAAGTTTAGTGAACTGCGAGAACACACAAACAACTAAATGAAATTAGGAAAGCAGTGCATGAACAAATGAGAAGTTCAACAAAGAACCTTACAAAAAAATAAAAAATAAAGAGAAATCCTAAAGCTGAAGAATACAGTGACTGAACTGAGGAATTCAATAGAGAGCTTCAACAAAAGACTCAACCAAGGAGAAAAAAGAATCAATGAACCAGAAGATAGGTTATTTGAAATTATCCAGTCAGAGGAGGAAAAAGAAAAAGAGCAAGAAAAAAGTGAAGAAACCCTATGGAACTTTTGGGATACCATCAAATGGAATAATATATTCATTATGGGAATCCCAGAAAGGAATGGATAAGTGACTGAAGTCTATTTAAAGCAATATGGCTGAAGAAGACCCAAAATATATTGAACCCAAAAGAGCTGCACCAAGACACATTGTAATTAAATTGTCAAAAGTCAGAGTAAGTTTTGAAAGCAGAAAGGGAAAGGTGACTTGTCACATACAAGGGAACTCCCATAAAACTGTTGGTGGATTTCTCAACAGAAGCTTTGCAGGCCAGAAGACAGTGGGATGATATATTCAAAATATTGAAAAAAAAAGTCAACCAAGGCTACTAACCTTCAGAAGTGAAGAAGAGATAAACACTTGCCCAAATCAGCAAAAATTGAGGGAGTTCATGACCATTAGTCCTCCCTTACGAAAAAATGCTAAAGGGTGTTCTTCATGTGGAAAAAAAATTAACACCATAAGAACATATGAATGTGTCAACCTGGTTAAAAAATGGACAGAAGACCTGAATAGACATCTTTCTAAATAAGATGGCCAAAAGGCACATGAGACAATGCTCAACGTCATTAATCATCAGAGAAATGCAAATTAAAGGCCCAATGAGATATCACTTCATACTTGTCAGGATGACTATCATAAAAAAGCCCCCAAATAACAAGTGTTGGTGAGGATGTGGGGAAGTGGGAGCCCTAGTACACTGTTAGTGGGATTATAAATTGATCCAGCCACTGTGGAAAAAAGTATGGAGGTTTCTCGAAAAACTAAAAATAGAACTACCATATGACCCAGCAATTCCACTCCAGGGTATTTATCCAAAAAAACAACAAAAACACTAATTCAAAAAGACACGTACACCTCAATGTTCATAGCATCATTATTTACAATTACCAAGATATGGAAGCAACCTAAGTGTCCATCAAAAGATGAATGGATAAAGAAGATATGATATATATGTGTGTGTGTGTGTATACACACACACACACACACACACACACACACACACAATGAAATATTATCCAGCCATAAAATAGACATCTTGCCATTTGTGACAACATGGTTGGACCTAGAGGATTTTATGCTTAGTGAAATAAATTAGACAGAGAAACACAAGTACTGTATGATCTCACTTCTGTGTGGAATCTAAAACAATTGATTTCATAGAAATAGCAGAGTATTGATTACCAGGCATGTGAAATGGGGGAAATAGGTGAAGGTGGTCAAATAGTACAAATTTTAATCTTAAGATGAAAAATGTCTGAGGATGTAATGTAGTGCATGCTGACTATAGTTAACAATATTGTACTATATATTTGAATATTGCCAGGAAAGTAGATCTTAAAGTTCTTACCACACACACACACAAAGTCAGTATGTGAAGTGATGGATGTGTTAACTAATCTTATTTTGGTAATCATTTCCCAATATATATGTATATCAAATCATTATGTTGTACACAAACTTATAAAGTATTATATGTCAATTATATTGCAATAAATCTGGAAAAATATATTCTGTAATATGTATTTCAATAAATAAACAAATTTTATACCCAAACTAAGTGTGGAAAAATTTTGAAAGAGGAAGAGCAAGCTTATGTGTTTCTCTCAATTGTTAAGAGAATTACTTGAAATAAATATTTTATAAGATCATAAAAAAGGAAGAGAGTGAGATGTGAAGATTACCTAGGAGAGTTTGATTCTGTTATTATCATTTTATATTGATATATGGTAATATCTATCACAAGGCAATTTCTTGCTTTTTACCCAATCCTTTACAAAATTTTGTTTTTAATAGAACTGGGTCCTATAGTCCTATTGACTTGTATATAGTCAGGCTTAAATTAAAATTAATATTCTCCTTGTTATCTTCAAGAAACTCACAATTCAGAGCTTTCAGGACAAATACTAGTGAATTTTCATTATATATATTTAGTATTTTCATACTACAGAGTTTTCAGTAGTGTTGACACATGGTGTAATAAAATCATTTGTTGTATTAATTTATGAATAAGTGAATAAAGCACTATCTAAAACTGCTCACAGGTTACAAAGACAATCATTGAAACAATATTTTTGTTCACCAGTGGGAGGTAGCAGTGGAACGATTTCTCATGGATACATTTATATTTATTTGTGTATATAAATAATTTGTGTATATAAACATATGCACATGAATAAGAACTCAAAGCAGATTTAAATAAACAGAAATATTTACAAAATGCTAAAAAAATCAAAACAGAGGTGACTCAGAAATCTACTGAAAACACAATGAAATAGCTCACTTAAAAATGCAAGAAAAGACATTCTGTATTCCATCCTCAGAACTTCATTTATTTAAAAAAATGTAAATCCAGTTTTATTGAGATATAATTGTTACAAAGCACTGTATCAGTTTAAGATGTAGGAAATAATGATATTTTAAGATTAAAAAAATTTCTTATACAATTTTTAAAAGTTCCTTTCCATTTTCAGTTATTACAAAATATTGGCTGTATTCCCCTTGTTGTACAATACATCATTGAGCCTATCTTACACCCAATAGTTTGTGCTAAGATGTTCAGCATAATGATTTGCTTACATCATGAAATGATTACCACAATAAGTTAGTGAACATCCATCATGTCACATAGATACATTAAAGAAATAGGAAAAAAATTTTTTTCTCATCCGAAGATGAGAACTCTTAGGCTTTAGTCTCTTAACTACTTTCAATTATATTTATTATGGTGTTGATTACATCCCTAGTACTTAATTATCTTATAACTGGGAGTTTATATTGAATACAGGTCTTTTTTCTCCTTAGATAAATTTATTCCCTGGCATTTTATTCTTTTTGATGCAATTGTCAATGGGATTATTTTGTTATTTTCTCTTTTTGATAGTTTGTTAGTGTCTAGAAATGCAACAGATTGCTGTATATTAATTTTGTATCCTGCAACATTACTGAATTCATTGATGAATTCTAGTAGTTTTTGGTGGCATTTTTAGGATTTTCTATGCATAGTATCATGTCATCTGCAAACAGTGAGTTTTACTTCTTCCTTTCCAATTTGGATTCCTTTTGTTTCTTCTTCTTGTCTGATTTCAGTGGCTAGGACGTCCAAAACTATGTTGACTAAAAGTGGTGAGAGTGGGCACCCTTGTCTTGTTCCTGATCTTAGAGGAAATGCTCTCATCTTTTCAACACTGGGTATGATGTTAAGCTGTGGGATTATCATACATGGGCTTTATTATGTTGAGGTATGTTCCTTCTATACCCACTTTGTAGAGAGTTTTTTTTTATCATAAATGAATGTTGAATTTTGTGAGAAGCTTTTCCTGCATCTATTGAGATGATCATATGATTTTTATTCTTCAGTTTGTTAGTGTGGTGTATCACATTGTTTGTTTGTGGGAATGGTGGTCAGGGCTAGAGGCCAGGTGGCCCTGGGGCTGATGCCTACCCACTGGTTGCTGAGGCTGGTCCTGGGGCTAGTACCAGCCACTGGTGGGTGGGGCCAGGTCCTGGGGTCTCTGGCTGCAGGGCCTATTGGGTCCTGGAATTGGTGTTTTGGCCCATTGGTGGGCAGGGCCAGGGTCCAGGGGTTCCTGGGTCTGTTGCCTACTGACTGATGTGTGATGCTGGTCCTGGGGCTAGTGCCAGCTCACTGGTGTGTACAGCCGTGTCCCAGTGTCTCTGGCTGCAGGGCTCTGGGGGTCCTGGGGCTGGTGCCTACACAGTGGCATGTGGGGCCAGGTCCTGGGATGGCTGTGGGCTTAGGGGATTTTAAGGCAGCAGGCCTGCTGGTTGGTGAGTCTCTGTATCCTTCCTGCTTGTTGCTTGGCCTGAAGCATCCGAGGACTTGTGCTGACCGGCTGGTGGTTGGGGCCAGGTCCTGGGGCTAACAAGCTAGAGGGTGGATTCCAAAATGGTGCCTGCCAGCACCAGTGTCCATGTGGTAGAATGGGCCCCCCAAATGGCTGCTGCCAGCATCTATTTCCCCATCGAGTCCCAATTGCTTCCTCCCTCTCCAGGAGGCTCTGCAAGTTTGGCAAGTGGGTCTGACCAGGCTCCTTTCACATTACTGCTTCTGCCCTGGGTGCTGGAGCATGTGAGATTTTGTGTGCACCCTTTAAGAGTGGAGTCTCTGTTTCCCACAGCCCACTGGCTTTCCCCAATCCCTACTGGACTTCAAAGCCAGATGTTCTGTGGGCTCATCTTCCAGGTTCAGGACCCCTGGACATGGGAGCCTGACGCGGGGCTCAGATCCCTCGCTCCTTGGAGAGAACCTCTGCAATTGTAATTATCCTCCTTTTTGTGTGTGGGCCACCAGGTGGTATGGGTCTTGACTATACTGCGTCTCTGCGTCTCCTACTCATCCTGTTGTGTTCCTTCTTTATATCTTTAGCTGTAGAAGATCTTCTGGTCTTCAGGTTGTTCTCATCAATAGTTGCTCTGTAAATATTTGTAACTTTGGTGTGCCCGTGGGAGGAGGTGAGCTCAGGGTCTTCCTACTCTGCCATCTTGGCCACTCCTCCCTAGAACTTAATTTAAAATCAAACAAAATTGAGCAGTTTGGCCTTTTTTAAAGAATTGTAATGCACTTTCCAAACAACTTTTATTTTAATATGATTCTGGCTGATAGTTCCTAAAATTCTAACATTTGGGTAATGGAAACATGATTTTACTTTCATGGCCCACTGAACAACATCAGAAAGATTTAATTTTGGCAACTAACCTGTAAGGAGAATGAAGTAATTGCCATTTTTCATTTTTCTTTGGATTTCTGACACAAGCCTAGCGATACTGAGTGAAAGCAGTTTGGAAAGTAATAACTGGGGTGTTAGTATAAAGCAATATTATAGCTTTTTCCCTCAAGTTTCCCCAGATACAGTATCCCTGAAAGAAAGGCTTCCACTAACCTATTCTGACTGTATGTGTGGCTGTGCTCTCTGGTATCAGAATTCTTCGTTTAGGCAGAAAGCCCATCCTCATCAATTAATATATTTAAATGGATGTGAAAATTTATTCTCAATACATTCAAAAGATATTACCTGAGCTCAATATTATATCCATTCATTCCCGTATGAAGGTTGATTCAGTATCTTAATAAAATTGTCTGGAAACAATCTGAAAAGCTGCCCAATGGTTAGAAGTTAAGAAGAAAAAAGCATTATTTTATGATCTTTACCCAAATTGCATAGCAAAATGTTTTCCAAACTATAGGAATCTGGGGCTTCCCTGGTGGCGCAGTGGTTGAGAGTCCGCCTGCCGATGCAGGGAACACAGGTTCGTGCCCCGGTCCGGGAAGATCCCACATGCCGCGGAGCGGCTGTGCCCGTGAGCCATGGCCGCTGAGCCTGCGCGTCCGGAGCCTGTGCTCCGCAACGGGAGAGGCCACAACAGTGAGAGGCCCGCGTACCGCAAAAAAAAAACAAAAATCAAAAAAAAAACTATAGGAATCTGACTAAATCCCTTTGGTGTTGAGTTTTAGCACATGCCCAAGCCATTTGCATCCTAGGAAACAAATGTAGAGCACATGTTCTAAAACAAGTTTTTGTGAGAGTAGTCTGGACCCTGGAGCCAAGAATCTGAATCTTGGCTGTAAACAGCAGAAGGTTTAAAAAGTGTCTACTTATAGAAATATAACATTTGTCTTTAATGTCTATGCTCTTTCCTTAAAACAATGGGAAATCAGTTTAATGAATGAGAAGAGCATGCCATACTGCAGTGCTGCGTCATAGCAGTTTGGTGGCATGTGTTCAACCATGTGACAGATTTTGTGAAACAAAATAATGTTGCATTTTCAACAGTAACTAAAACCATGAGGCAAGGTCTTTGGCTTCATTCATGGCTTAATGATCAGGTCAGTGGACCAAATGCTTAAAAAAAACAAAACAAAGTAAAACAAAAGGCATTCATATTTATGGAAATGTTAACTGTTCTAATTAACCCCCCAAATAAGAAAACATTAACATTTATTTTGAACGATTTTAAGTATGGTATATCTTAAAATTTGGTGGAGGGGGCGAAGTTAAGATTAATTCATGACTGAAACAAGATATGCCATTTTGTTTAGATGTTTGAGAAAACATGATGATGCAATAAAAAATACCTTATTGTGTATGTATATTGAAACCACAAAGAATCTCATTGTAGAGGTTCATGGGTAAATGTAAAGTTTGATAAAGAACTTTTTTCTACTTTATTTTACTCTTAAAGAATGCTTAGGTGATCTTGTAGGCAGGATGTCATCGTGCTGACTACTTCACAGCTGAATATTACTCACCATTTTTCCATTGTATGATTAGGTCTGTTGAAACTTATGGTTTGGTTAAATTATATTGATCATAAACCAAAAATCACAGCTTTGTTTCCCCTTTGAGTGAATAACATTCACTGTGATCCTGATGGCATCCTTAGTCCTCAGTGACCATCTCAAAAATTTCATAAGCAACAGTTTATAGAGTATAGGTACAGAGTTAGAAAGACCTGAGTGTTAATTCCAGCTGAATCATTTACTACCTCTATGAAGTTAGGAAAGTCATTTGACTCTGAAGCCTCACTTTTCTCCTATGTAAATGGGGAGAATACTACCACTTACCTGGGATTGTAGCGTTGAAGATTAAATTAGATAATGTGCCAAGCATTTAGCTCTCAAGGAATGTTATTCTTCTTCATGGTGAACATGGTAAGAATGGATAATTAAAAACAAAATAACTCAAGGGGCGTGAATTGCTGAGTAAGAATCATTGGCAGTGCCTTCACACCTGATGGAGGGCAAACCAATAAGTAGAGTCATGGTCAAGGTTAAGGGTGAACAAAACTGACTTGTGGATTCTTCTTGCATGGCACCAAATCCCCCTTCTTTCTTTCCTGCCAGTTCAAATCTTAGTAGTCCTATTTTATTCTACTCCAAAATAGCTCAAAGCAAAAATAGAGTAAGCGTGGATCAAGAAAGATGAACTTTGGCCTCAAACCCTGGTGATATCAGATCCAATTAATTGTATTGTACAAATTCAGTATGATATTTAAAAAATTTGAAATAATTATGTGAAGACATATCATTTGGCTATTTATTTTAAAATTGTTTGTGGCCAGGTAAACTATTCACGTTTTCATATTTATTTTTACATGGTAATAATTTGCTATGCAATTCATAGACAGTGTCATTTTTTATTTTCACATGGCATAAGGACAGATGGTTACTCTGACATTTACTCAGTGTAAATGACACAGTTTTCCAAGTAATAATACCTAGTGGATTAGATAAAGCAATTTATTGGAAATAAAGAAATGTGGATTATAATAAGAGGTACAATCACATCAAACTCTTTACTAATATTAATAACATTTTCTGAAAAGAAATACATTTTTCCTTCTTCACCTCTTTAATGGTTCATGAGGGACTATTAAACAGACGCCTAGATTCACAAATATGAAATAATTTTATCTAACTTCTAGGATGAGAATGTTCTCCAGAATAAATTGGGTTTTCAGATAACCTCATGGATAAGTGAAAAACAAAAGTGTGATTTAAAGAATAATCCTCGAAGTTTAGATGCTAGTGATCTGGAAATCCCATAAGGGTTAACTGTCTTGAAAAATTTATACCCTTTTCTCCTTTCACTGAATGAAGTGTATTGTGAACAAGCAACCTGTCTCTGAGAATTTTGTCACTTATGTTACCAGCTGGTCCCAATCAATACACAGATAAAAATCCAAAGTTCAAACCATCCACATGTTCATAAAAATGCAAGGCAGTTCTTAAACATTTATTAAGAACTAGCAATGTGTTAGGTGTTAAAGAAATGGGGGTGAGTATCTTAAGACTGTTGGTAATGCCAAAGTTTTCTTCATAGGAACAATACATAAAAATGAAAGCCCTAAGGTAGTAGTTCAACTATGACACAACCTTCAGTTGGAAGAAAGGTGACAGTTGGATAATTCCTCTGTGCTGACTGGGACACAGGCCATTTGGTTTGCACAGAGAGCCTGATTGAACAAATAATGCAGTTGTCAGAAAGCTTCTCTGGTTTTCCCCTGTTGCTAATTCCGGTATTGTGATAAAACTTGCGCCTATGAAAACCTAGCCACAGTCCTTTCTTTACTTGCTCTCTGGACTCACCTACTGTTCAACACTTTGCAAGCATTTCAACCTAAACAAGAAATCTCAGGATATCAGTACTCTGTAGGGAATAAATGCTTATGGTTCCATGGCCTTAAGAGTCCCTGCATCTGTTTCTTTTTGAGACAAAAGAAGAAACTTCAGTTCTCTAACTGTAGTGCAATAACTAGTTTGAGGTGGGGTGTTTGTAATCATTCTCGAATAAAGCTGACTCTATGCAGAATTACATTTTCCTCCTTCACCTTAACCCTAAAACAAATAAACATTTCTGAGAATCTCAATCCATAAAACATACTAAAGTGTGTTTCAATCATTTCTGTTTTTTTGACTATTATAAAAACCCGAGAGAGCGGTGGACTTGAGAAAATTGCTAGATCCTGAAATGCATAAAAATACACCGAAAGTCTAACACTGTATGTCTGTATGTCTAATAGTGCAATGCATTTGATAAATCTAAATTATTGCTATTATTTGGTGTTTACTTTTCCTACAGGAGAAATGGTCATCAAAAGAGTTCAACAAAAACCAATTTCTTAAAATATATATACTTTTCTATAGCATATGGATTAAGAACTTGATCTCTGGTCTCCAACAGCCCAGAAATGAATCTCTGTTCCATCATAGAAGAGCAAATGTCTTTGGGCAAGCTGTTTACCTCCTCTAAGCCTCGGTTTCCTCAACTGTTAAAATACTACAAACTCTCTGGTAGGCAGCCTCTGAGATAGCCCCGATGATCCCTACCTCCTGGTATTTGCACACTTGTGTAATTCTCTCCTCTTGAATGTTGGCTGGGTTGGATGACTCTCTTCTAACGAATAGAATATGGCAAAAGTCGTAGAATGTTATTACCAAGGTTATTATTCCCAAGGTTGAAGTTTCTTTCTTGGGGGTTCATTCTTGTAATTTCTCTGAGGGGAGCAAGTTGCCATGTTGTGAGAAACCCTGTCAAAAGGCACATGTGGCAAGGAACTGATGTCTCCAGGCAATAGCTGGTGAAGACCTGAGGCCTGCCAAGAGCCAGGAACGGGAGCCTGAGGCATCTAGCTAGGCTGTGCCTGACTTCCTAACCCACAGAAACTGTGAGATAATAATGGTCATTGTTTGAAGCTGTTGGGGGTTAATTTGCATACAGCAACAGGTAATGAATCCAAACCAGGATGATAATAACAGTCACCTTACAAGAGGGTTGTGATAATTAAGTGTGATAATGTTTGAACAGAGTCTAGCACAGAGCCTGACACAGTGCAGTCTCTGTAAGTGACTGTTGTTGTTCCTGCCACTGAAAGGGAATTGCGATGGTCTGAGTATGTTTGTGTCCCCCCAGAATTTACTGGTTGGAAACCTGATCCTCAAGGGGGTGGTATTAGGAAGAGGTGCCTTTGGGAGGAGATTAGGATTAGTGCCTTTGTGAAAGAGGGCTAACAGTGCTCCCTCGCCCTTCCACTGTGAGGAGTCAGTGACCCAGAAGAGGGCCCCTCACCTGACCATGCTGGCACCCTGATCTCAGACTTTCAGCCTCCAGATCTGTGAGAAACTTCAGTTGCTTATAAGCTACTCAGTCTGTGGGATTTTGTTATAGCTGCCTGGACAGACTAAGATAAAAATGAAAACTTCTTAGTTTTAATATTTTAAAACAGAAGAAAGTTAATTATGCAAAACATGTTAAATTATATATATAACTGCTCTTTTTCTGTTTGTAAAGTCTATTTATAAGCCATGTCCTTTACTACTCGTTTTCCTTTCTGTAAGAGGGAAACCTTCCTTCTGTGGTTAATCTCACATCATTCTGGGATCAAATTATTCAGAACACTTCCCCAGGAAAGCATCTAGTTACCTGTATAACCCACAACCTCCAATCCACAGATACTGTCCAATATTTTGAGTTACCTACACTAAAGTTTACCATCCTGGAGAAAAAAGCCACTACTACTCTTCTGTGTTTGTGGCACATGATCATGGAAATAAGTGCATCATATTTATTTTAAAATCTGTGTGTGTGATTTTGTTACAGTGCATTATCTAAGTGTTTTTGAAATTTTATCTGGAGACTTAGATTAATGAAAATGGCTAGTAACTTTGCAGAATTCATTCATTTTTCTAGACATCTCTTTTACAGCAAAAGCCCCGCTTTCAGAAGACAGACAGCCCTGGCAATTGAGAATTCTGATGGGGTCATCTGAGTATGTCCAGCATCTCAAGGAGTAGGTCATGTTTCAAGATAGAAAAAGTATAGACAAGGAGAATTTCCCTTGCCTTTCCTATGCTTCTTCCTGTACCCTTTCATGTAGATAGATGGAAAGTATTCCTTTTACATGAAGTGGAAAAACTTGGTATAAGACCAGAACTTTTAAAACCCCCTCACACACTTTAAAGTGCAACATCATCATTCAAGTGCCATAAAAGTCAAGGAGTGTGCCTGGGCTGTGGTTCAGCAAGGATTGTGGCCAGCATGTGGATTCCACACACATTACCAGCGCAATTGGGTTCACTATTCAATAGGTCAGGGACTCTTCCTCCAGTAAGATTTTCACGCTTAGCTGACAAAGAGTGAAAGAAAGCCATTAGTGCACTTGACCTTTCCCAAGGAGGGGTAGAAACCATGAAGGACGGACCCTGGAGATGTCTGTCTGCCAAGACCAAACATATTGTTTAATTCAATAGATTAGCAATAGGTAAATAATCCCTGGAAATTCCATTTTGTTCTCACAGGTTTGGCTTAGGAGTTCCACGCACACTACTTACAAGAAGCCACTATGTTGCCTTTGGATGTTTTAGGTAAATTAAATTCATGCTTGGAGAGGCTGTGCAGTATAAAAGAAAGATACCACTTGACAGTTTTCAGTTCTGCTTTTGGCCCTGTCTTTCTGTGTGACTTTAGGCAGATTTCTTAATCTTTCAGTGCCTTACTTTTCTTATCCATAAAATATCTGCCCTCCTTCAAAGGGTGTCCGGGGGATCAGGTCTTGTCAATGAGCGGTATATGTACTTTTATAATGTCATTAGTTAAACTCTTTTGACTGCAAGTTATAGATCTCTAAGTCAAATGAGTGTAGCAAAAATAAAAACAAAAAAATATATGGATTTTTGTTAAGGATATGAAACTCCTCACAGAAGTAAAGACTAGATCATACTTGTGGCTCAGTAACAACTGTATCCAGAGATTCTAATATTCTTATTTTTACCCTCTTGTAGGTCATCTTTAGTCTTTTGTTCTTTACCTTTGGTTTCCATTGCTTGTATTCTTTACAAGGTAGGCAAGAACAGCTAATAGCTCCTAAGTTTTAATGCCTTAGCATGGATCAGATGCCTACCAGCCAATAGTGATGAGGGGAGGTGCCTGTGGTAACTGGGGAGGGGTAGGAGGGGGTGGTAGGAGGAGAGTGCTGGGCAGATAACACTGTAAGGCTCTAGTTTATAGAGGGCCTCAGACCAACTGTTCAAGACGCAGAGGAGGGAAAGGATAGCAAAAATGTGGAATGGTTAAAAGTACTGCCAAATCATTTGAAAATCAGGGAGTACCAAAGCACTGGTTTTTAGCCCTGAACGAATGTTTAAGTCACCTGGGGAGCTTTTTAAAAACCTAAAGCAATAGTCTTTTGTCTACTGTCAACAGAATCACCTGGGGAGCTTGTAAAATTTGTAGACTTCTCAGATCTATGCAGACCTATTCAATCAAGGGCTGAGTTGCAGGGATGGGGGGTCCAGGACTTTGCAGTTAAAACAAGTTCCCCAAGGATTCTTTTGCACCTGGACATTTGAGAATCATTGCTCTAGATTGGTGATTCCCAAGGCAGGATTCCCATATCAACAGCTTCAGTTTTATCTGAGAACTTATTAGTAAATCAAATCCTCAAGTCCCACCTCAGACCTACTTAATTAGAAACCGTAATTAAGGTAGAGCCCAGCAACCTGCGTTTCAAAGATCCTTCCAAGTATTTGTAACACCCACTAAAGTTTGAAAATCGTTGCTCTAGACCATTTCATTTTTTTTTTAATTGAAAGATCTTAGTGGCATGCTAATATTCTTGCAACAGTTTCAGGCAGGTTTGGGATTTCTTCCAGAGAATACAGTTGAGATTGTTCGCAAAGGGAGATGAGGCTAATTACCATCCAAGTGCAATTTTGATGGCTTCTAAGAGTTACCAATGGAGGCGCTTTGGGTGAGGATATTGCTTGGTGATATATATGGGTATTCAGAGTATTTCAGATATGGATAAAACACGATTTTTTGTTTTTAAACAAACGCCCATGTGGAAAGAGAGAATATATAAACAAACTTCACAGGATATGGTCAGAGAGCTAGTCACAGAGGTATTAGCATCGTGTGAGCAGCAGAGAGGAACAGTTGATATAGTTAAGCTGACAACACCTCAAACTTCATGAAACATATCATCAGGATGGGATGTAAGAGATTTATTGGGGGAGAGGTAGAGAGATGCCTATAAAGGATAAAGAGGGGGAGCAGGAGAAGGTGGGGAGAGTCTTCAGACCATGATGCAGGTCTGACCCCAGGAAAGGAGAGAGGGAAGGAAGGGGGAATGAACAGGAAGAGTCTTGGGCTGAGACTTCTCCTTGAAAAATTTAGCTAGGCTGATGGGCAGTCCTTGAGCTAATGTCACCCCTTGGAGGAGTCCTGCATCTGGTGGGAATGGGCCTGCATCAGTACCCCTACCATGCTCAGTCATTGTCTGGGGGCAGCCTGGAGGAAGCATGGCCTCAGCACAAACACAGGGATGGATCTAGAAAGGCAGCAGCCACAGCCAGCAGTCAATGATGCTCCCACCAAGAAGACACCTGAGAGGTGTATTTTCATTGCTGCCACACCAGCCTTTAAGAATAAGCTCTGAGGAGAGAAGAAAAGTATAAGAAACACCCCTGGCAAGGCACCAGAAGAAAAAGGCAAAGGAAATAAATTAATAAAGTAGCATTTAAAATAAAATAAAAAATTGAACAATCAAATTGATTATGGTTTCAGGGGTGAAAGTGGGCTTCCTAGAATTAATACTTGATAGTTTCTTCTTCAAGGAAGCTCCTCATGGTATACTCATAAAAGTCAGTGTGTTAATGGTACTACACCTTAAATTTGACAGCTCTTCAGTATTTTCTAAACCTAGCTGTGCACAGGAAAAATTGGGTTGCTAGTTAATAAGTCAGATTAGTAGGCGTCTCTGTGACCTACTGATTAGACTCTTCAGGAGCTATAACTTAAGACTTTTTTCTCTATTTGAGGAAAAGTTTTAATGGTTGAGAAAGGGTAATATAATCCAGAGAAAACTAAGGGAGGAAGGAAGAAAAGAATAATATGATATAGAAAGATCAACAGAAACATACAAAGGAAAAGTACTAAATAACTAAAGGTAAATAGAGGGAGGTGAAAGAAAAGAGTTGGGTAGAGAGAAGAAGCTTAAAGGAAATATCGTTACTCAGTAAACAATCACACGTATGAACAAATCATAGTAAAGTAAAAATTTGTGATACCAAAAAGATAGAAACTCAAAGGTTAAACCTTTAATGGGTCTCTGAAAAAAGAGAGACTTGGTATAACATTTAATGAAAGTAGGTAATGTAAAGAGAAAAATCATTTGTCTTGGAAACTCAACTTGGGGCCCTTAGGACAGAGAGGAAAATCATATGAATGAAAGTTTTTGGTAGGGAATTCCCTGGCAGTCCAGTGGTTAGGACTCCACACTCTCACTGCTGAGGGCCCGGGTTCAATCCCTGGTCAGCAGAACTAAAATCCTACAAGCTGCATGGTGTGGCAAAAAAAAAAAAAAAAAGGAAAGTGTTTGGTATAAGAACGAACATGTAGATTTTTTAAAAGGTTTGTATAGCTTGGGTGGGCCAGTGCATGATCATCTTCATGAACAGATGAAGGAAAATTGGGATAGAAATGAGTGTCTCTCCTTCAAAGAATTAGTGGGAGCAGGGAAGCCTTTAAGAATTTGGTGGCTTTCCTTTATACTAAAGAGTTGATTTTGAAATTCCATCAGCCTCAGAAAACACATTTCTGGTCATGACACATCCCAGATCCAGTGCTTTCAATAGCCCTCCATTGCCAAGCCTGCCTTTGAGGTCCACCATGTTATACCCATTTCTCACCTGTCTAGCCTCATTTACATGACCTCCTCCCACCAAACCTACAAGGGATTTGGAAGTAGTAACACAACAGTTTGTGTAACAATAGGCTGGAGTTCAGTTTTGGAATTTTTTCTAGGACAATTCAACTCCCATATTACCTATGTGAGAAAATTTTGACATGTGAGTTTCTCTATGATCAAATAGTTTATTTGTCAATAAAATAACCAAAGGCACAGCTATGCCTAGCTATGAGTCACTGTAGTTGAGTTTATGCTTCTCTCTTATTTGTGTCTGCAAGTAATTTCATTTCATATACTTCTGTATATCATATAAACCCCATAATACATTATCATTATTACTTTAACCAGCAAAACAATTATTTTAAATTTAAAAATGTCATTGAACACCTTTATTTCTGGGGCTCTTTATTCTTTTCTGAAGGTCCAAGTTTCCATCTGGAATAATTTCCTTTTATCTTGAAATTTCTTTACTATTTCTTGTAGGGCAGGTCTGCTGGTGACAAATTGCCTCAGATTTTGTTCATCTGAAGTTCATCTGAAAATGTCTTTAGTTCACTTTCAATTCTGAAGGATGTTTATGCTAAGTATAGAATTTCAGATTGATTTTTCCCCCCATACAACACTTTAAGATATCAATCCATTAGCTTCCAGCTTCTATTATTTTTGATAATTCAGCTTTATTTCTTATTATTGTTCCTCTAAATAAAATGTGAATTTGTGATCTGACTTAAGATTTTTCTATTTACTTTTTGTTTTGGGGAGTGTAGCCAGTATATGTCTAGATATGGTTTTCATAATATTTATTCATGCTTCTTAGGGTTCCCTGAGCTTCTTAAATCTATGGGCTGATGTCTTTCATTGATTTTGAGAAAAATCTCAGCCATTATCTCTTCAAATAATTCTTCTGCTGGATTTTCTTTGTTTTTTTCCATCTGGAATTCCAATTACAGACATATTAGACCATTTGTTACTGTCCCACATGTCTCTAAAGTTCTTTTTTCAACTCTGTGGTTCACTTTATATTATTTCTATTGACCTATGAGTTATCTAATTACTTCTTTTACTGAATCTAGGCTACGGTTCAGCCTGTCCAACAAATCCTTAATTCAGATATTGTATTTTTACTTCAAGAACTTCCATTTGATTCTTTTTAGAGTCTTCATTTCTCTGCTGAAATTCTCCATCTTTTTCTTTAAATTCTTTAAAATTTTGTGTTTTAATTTAAAGTCCTTGTATGTTAATTCCTACATCTGAGTCATCTGTGGTTTTGCTTCTATCAACTTAAAATGACTTTTACCTTCTCTAGTTTCTTTGCTTATAATTTTTAATTGTATGGTAGATACTGTGTTTAAAAGACCCATAGAGACTAGAATAAATCTTTTTTTCTCCAGAGAGGGACTGCTCTTTCCTCTGTCAGATATCTAGAGAGGGAATGATCTCTCTGATCCAGTCAGGAGCTGAGCTAGGTCTGAGATGGTGTTGCACGTTTATTAAGTTCAGTTCACCTCTTATGCCAAATGTCTTGAGGGCAATATCTGTTATGTGTAATACAAGCATCTCTCTCTAATGAAACTTCGGAATCTGTGCACCACTAGGACTGCAAGAGATCTTTCTTTGCTTTCTAGCCCAGCACAGAGCATCCTGAACCACCATGAATTTGTGGGAGAGAATCAATGGCAGTTGGACGGAACTAGTTCTGCATTTGGGACTGCTCTAGATTCCAGTCCTTCAAGTAGGCTCATGTGACCAGTAAAAGGTTTGCTGATTTCTCCTTCTCTTAGGTACCAACACTCCCCTCCCCATGGCTTATGGCAGGCAAGATACTCTGCTTACCTGTGTGCAGACTTGGCAATTACTCCTATTGATGAAAGTAGTAACTGACCTTAGACCAACCTGGAAGGGCTCATCCTTCTTTGAAATTCAGTTCCTTTAGATTTCTTTGAGTACATAGCTTTCTGGTGGCTTAAAAAAATGTGTCTCTGTGTGTATATATATATATATATATATGTATATATATATGTATATATATATGTATATATATATATATGTATATATATATACACACACACATACACACACATTTTATACCATCTATGTCCTTGAGCTCAGTTTCTTCCTGTTCTACCCAGTTAACATGTGTATCTTTCTTACAGCCTTGGTTGTACAGGAGTCCTTCTGCCAGTGTCCAGTTAGTTTTCAGTGAGAACTGTTCTGCATGTAGATGTAAGTTTATGTGTTCATGGGGGGAGGTGAGTTCCATGTCCTTGTACTCCACCATCTTGATCTCTCTCCCAAACTCAGTTTCAATAGAAAAATGATTACTCTAAAACACAAAAAATATTAATGAACTATTTTCTTTTTTTTTGGCTGTGCCACACAGCTTGTGGGATCTTAGTTCCCTGACCAGGGATTGAACCCAGGCCCTTGGCAGTGAAACCGTGGAGTCCTAACCACTGGACTGCCAGGGAATTCCCAATGAACTATTTTCAATCTTTCTCATTTTGGGTCCATTTGAATGGTTAATGGGAGTGTTCTCATCTCATTTTTATTTTTCTTTGTAGGCTTTGTTTGATTATCTAAATAAAGTGGAAAAGTACTTTTGGCAACATTTTTAAACTAGGGATTTCAAAGCAGATATTTGCTGGAAGTCACTTTCAAGACGTCTTGCATTAGTTGCTCCAGTCATCTTTTTTAATCATTGGAGTCCCTATGTTACAATTTCAAATCTGTTTTCAGGAAGAAAAATAATTTAAACTGGACTCTAATTTCAAACATAACTAAAATCTATAAAATTAGAATTAAAAGAAAACAAATTTAGGGAAGTCATAAAAATATTTGGAATCACTACTAACTTTAGAAGTTTACTTAGAAAATATCTAAGCTTATTTAGAAAGTATCTGCTGCTAAGTTTCTGTCTGTGTACAAAACCACTGGGTCCCAAACACATTCCATTTTAATCTAATAAGAGAATACATAAAAACCTCACCCTCTTCATGATTTAAACTAATAGACCAAGTCACAGCACTTAGGAGAAGATATATTTATTCCAGTATAGTTAATTTGGAAGAGTTGGGGGCTATACCATAGTTTACTTCTCTTAAAATTTTTATTTTCTTTTAGATGAAAATCCCAGTTATAGTTTATAAGTTGTTCACAGCAAGATTATATAATAAACCCACTGAGTAGTAATCTGAATTCTCGGCAGAGAAAGAGACTGGGAAGTAGCAGCACAGCTTGCAAAGTCCACTTTGTTCCTTTTGCATTATTTAATTATCTTCTGGGCTTTAATACTCTGGCCAGCAATTATTGTTCTACCCCATATAAAATTGTCCATGGGCCAACCGGAAAAAACTTCCGGCATTCCTGAATCTTGCCAAATTACAACAAAGCTGTCTCAGAATAAGAACAGCTGAGAAACATATTAATTCTTTGTAGAACAGAGTGCTTGCTCCTACTTCTATTTATCACAATAGCAACTTTATTTTTTTCATATATTTTCTTGATTCCTATATATACACTTGGTATAAAGATTCCAGTTTGACTCTTTCTTGGGTTTGATGCAGAGGTAACTGGTATAGATAAAAACTTAAATAGAGAGTCTTCAGGAGGTACATACAGGATTTGCCCACACAGTCCTAGAATGCATTGCCTAAAGGCTGTGGATCACCTGAGCAAGAGAAAGGACTTATTGACTTAAGGGCAGGTGAGCAATTGGATGAATTAATTTAACCTGAGGAAACGGACGTTTGCTGTGCACTACTTTTCCAGCTTGATTTCTATTTGACGATCACACTTGGCAGTATTTTAAACAGATACAGATACTGAGTTATACTCCAAATGGATATTCAATATATTCTGATTTTTATCACATGGCTGCATATCATTATGTTATGATCTTCTTTATTAACAAATAGAGAGGATGCCTGGAGGCAAGGAAATGGAGATGTGGTGCTTTTGTATATTGAACAAAAACTTTATTTCTTACTCACAAATTTCATACACTTATATGTGTATCTAGTTAGGGCCATGTGGACTTAGGCCACTCTTAGTAAGGAAACCATGGCTATGGCCCCTGGCTTTGGAGTTCCCATGCACTATACTGTTTTTTGTTTGTTTTTAAGGCTGCAGATGGCACCCCAGAAAAGAGCTTAAAAAGAGAGCACAAAACTCTTCTTTTTCCAAGTTGGGGAACTAGAGTAAACTATAATTCAATATTTCATTTTGTCCTAAATGATCTGAACTTGAATAAGTAGTCAGTGTTTCTAATTACTATGAAGTATTTCTGTTAAGTTCTATAGTATAACTGTGACATTTTCCAAAAGTCTAATGTTTCCTAAGAACAAAACTTAAAATGTGTTGCCTGATCAGAGGGGAATAGGAGATTGTACAATAAAATTAGAAGTGACCTCCTTGTACCTTCTAAGTTATATTTGGAACCAAAAGAATTTTTTCTTCATCTTTTCTTTCTCTTCCTTCTTACTTTTAAAGACTTCTCAGCAGAAGAAGGTGTCCTGAAAATAATAACCTAACTTTGCTGAGTACTTAGGAGTCAAGCACTCAGTTAAGAACCTCATATATATTAATTTATTAAAATTTTATGAAACACCATGAAGAGGAAACTATTATTTTTTCTGTTTTCCAGTTGAGGAAACTGAGGCTGAGATGACCAAGAATTCAAACCTGGCCTAGCTGCTAGAATCATGCTTTTGGACTTCCATCTAGTTGTTCTTATTGCATATTTTTTGATATCTGGTATAATAAACAAGAAGGCAAGTTTTGGAAATTCCTTCCCCTAAGGCCCCAGAAAGTCAATACAGGGCAGATTTATGAACATAAAGGCAACTAATAACGGGGGGAATCCAGTTACTCACACGGCAAGTAACTGGAGACTTACTAACTAGCTTCATCTTCAGTTTTCCTCTCTGTCAACCACACCCATTTAGTTACAAAAATACCTCCTTGGGAGCAGTGACTCAACAGGCAAATATTTATTCAGAAATTAGATGAATAAATGAAATGTTTTTTAGAATAATAGATCTAATAAGAAATTGAGAACCAGGTCAATTGTAGATAAGGCAGCCAAGGGTAGGATTTTGTTTTAAAAATCCTCATTTGAAGGAAGGTTTCAGAAAGTAGCTTTAGATAACCAGACAGGCTCTGATGATTGAGATTTGGGGATTCAAAACCTAGCTTCAGAAATCCACTCGGTGTTACTAGGGAAAAGGCATTAAGCTATTTTTGTGGGAGGCAGTTTGAGACATATTGGCTTGGTCTTACTTGTCAACTTTGCCACAGGATTCCTGTTTCAGGCATTACAGTCAACCGAGAACCTGCCCCATATGAAAACACTTCATAAACATCTTATCTTCTAGGACTGGAGTTGCTCTTAGGATATTTTACACATCCTTAAAAGACTGATAGAGTGGATGATAAATGTGTACCTTGAGAATGTTGCATTTTAATTTTAATTTCACTGAATCAGATTCAATTTAGTAAACAATGTGGGCTGAAAATCATTCCAGCAAAATCCCAGATTTAATGAACAGATAACCCTTCTAGTCAATAAAGCAGGTCTTAACTGTAAATCTTGTGCTTGCAATAAGAGAACTATAGTAAATTCACAGGGCTCAGTAGCTATGGTAACTGCAGATTTCAGTCAATACACTTTGATCTTCAACATTAGATAGTCATGTCTGATTGCTGCACACAGTTCTTTTCCCCAAAGAGGTCAATATGTTCTTGCTGAAATACTTCAAAGTATTCTGGTCCTTGGAAATGCCTAAGGGTGTTTATATTAGTTACTCCCATCTTTGATCAATAGTCCTACTTGAAAAGTTATGTGATGCCCACACAAACATACACAACCTACAAAGAAAATATAACCTGTGCATATGTACATGTTCTTTGCTGAGAGGATGACCACTGCTGAGTATTTATACATATGAATCCATATCTAATATATATAGACATATTTATATTAGATGCCTGTATATATTCAATATGTTTTATATAAATGCAACCACTCCTGAAAATAAAAAGCTAAGGAAAATATTAGTAGTAGGTATTTTTCTAATAATTAAAACGCATTTTAAATAATGACCTTAAAATGATTGGAGGCAATTCAAATACTACTGTCATTAATATTAATTTAAGATAATGACACTCTTATTTGAATAGGTTTAATTAAAACAATGATAATTAAAAACAGGGCAGTTTAAGAATGTGTCTTAATTTTACTTATTACTCATTCCATTTTTACCTAATTATTCAATGAACATCTTATTGAAATCTCATTTTATGTGAGGTACTTCTAAGCACTGCAGGGAATAAAACAGCAAATAAAATATAATGTCAGGAAACACATAATAGCTATTTAGGGGACATGAGTCACGTCAAAAGGTCACATACAAGAGCAGACACACTAAGAAGTGCAAATCAATGCTGTGGGTTCCCAGGAAGAAGAGGTACCTTTTTGCAGGAGAGATCAGAGAAAGCTTCTTGGAGGAAGTAGCATCTGATATGGGTCACAGAGCACAGGGAGACTTTCAGCATTATGGGTGCGGGAGCAGGGATGATCTCAGTGGAGGAGCTAGAGTGCAGAGAGGTATGCAGGTGGGAAGCTCTAGACATCCACTGGGGCAAGGGTGGAACTTCCAGCAATGCAGAGTGGGCATCTGACAAGGGGATCTTAGCCAATCAAATCACCTAAGAACATTTTAGAAAAGAAATGGCAAATATTAAACTTAGGGAACTGTAATGCCATTGCAAAAAATCAAAAGGTAGAAATCTAACATGCCTTGGTTAATTTTTCTTTTTAATTAGAATTCTACACAATTCTAAAAGTCTCTTTCTCATCCTGAAATACTAAAACATTCTAATGGGTAATACTGTAGAAAAACAAGTTTTACCTATTCTTGGAAATAATTTTTAGTACTAGTCCATTAGAACTCCAGTTCTTTTTTTTGAATGAGATGATATTTGAATGCAAACTTGAAGGAGGTGAGGAAGCAGGGTATTTGGGTGTCTGGGGGAAGAACATTCCAGGAGGCGTTTCTGCTGTTCAAGAACAGAAGGAAGCTGGGGTGACTGGAGCAGAGAGAGTCAGGGAAGGGCAGTAAGAGGTGAGGAGAAGGCAGGGCTTGCAGGGCTCAGTAGGCCATAATAAAGACTTTTTGGGTTTTACTCTGAAAGAGATGCCAAGTTGTCAGAGGATATTGGGAAGAGTGCCATGAGCTGGCTTGTGTTTTAACAGGCTCATTTTGGCTGCTGTGTTGACAAGCAGAGGCCAGTTAGGATGCGCCTGCACTAAGCCAGGTGAGAGATGGTACGAATCAGGGCAGCACTGGAGGGGGAGGTGAGATATACTTGCAGAAATTCTGGATATACTTTGAAGGAAGAGCTGCCTGGATTTACTGATGAATTAAACAAGGGATATGTAAAGAGCATCCGAGGATAACACCAAGGTGTTTGGCCTGAGCAACTGGAAGGAGGACATTAACAATAATTGAGAAACTCCAGAGAGGAAGAATGTGGGTGGGGCATGTTAGCAGAGGAAATAATAGGGTTTCACTTTTGAGCGGGTGAAGTCTGAGATACCTGTTAGTGGGGATGGCCAGAGAGCAACTGGGCATATATATGAGTGTTGCATCTGATCACTACGTTTAGCAAATGAATGTCACTGGTGACTTTGACTAGAATTTGTCAAGTAAAGTGGTGTGGGCTGATTAGAGTGAACTTTATAAAGTGTAAAAGTACTAGTTCAGGTTCTGCCTCGTATTGAAAGATGGGCAAAATCCCCAGTCTTAGGAGTTTTTGATAGAAATATGGTACCCAGATTAAGAAAGGGACACCTCCAACTATACCCTATTGAAGTTGGCCTTTAGCCAAAGCACTGGATTTGAAGAGGCACATCAGCCAACTGGAGCAGATCCCAGGGTTGTGGCCAGCCTGAGAAATGATCCACCAGCTGTTTTCTATGAGAAAAGGGAAGGAATCCGTGTATTCAGGTTGAAAAAGAGTGAGTGGTCTTTGGTAGCTAGGGTCTAAATGGACTTTCACAAGGAGTTAGTCTTCTCCAGAGGGCACAACTTGAATGAAAGGATAGGAGATAATAAGATGCAGAATTTTTTAAAGAAGAAATATAAAAAGGAGGATTGACCTGGCAGAAGCTGGGATTTCTGGTGAATAACCCAAACAATAGTTCTTCTCCTGAGTTTTCAATTATATTCATCGATTGAGAAAGGAGTTTAGGATCCTTTGCCTCCTGGATGAGAGAAAGATCAATACTGTCCAAAACTAAGTTTCAAGCATATTGTAAAATGTATTACTGACAGGAGTGCTTCTGTCAAAGATTGCAAGATAAGACAAAGGTGGCCTTGAGAGAGAACTCATCATAAACATAGATCAAGAAGCAGCCGCATAGCACAGGGAGATCAGCTCGGTGCTTTGTGACCACCTGGAGGGGTGGGATAGGGAGGGTGGGAGGGAGGGAGACGCAAGAGGGAAGAGATATGGGAACATATGTATATGTATAACTGATTCACTTTGTTATAAAGCAGAAACTAACACACCATTGTAAAGCAATTATACCCCAATAAAGATGTTAAAAAAAGAAAAAAATAGATCAAGCGTAGCCCAGGCTCAATAATAGGGTTTGCCTTCTGGAAAGCAATGACAATTCTAGTTATCTGGTGGTGGCTAACCTTGTTTTTTGTCTTGAGCCAGCCATCCTGGCTGTGTGTTTATGCCCTGAGGAGAAAGTGACTGTGTGTGTGTGAATTGAAAGAGCCACCGGGCCTTAACAATTCTGGGTCCAGGCAATCTTGCCACAAGCTCTCCGAGAGGCTGCGAATAACACAGAAGGAGCGTCCTCTGTAAGCAGGACACATGTTTCCAGACTGAGATTCCAGTGAAGGCATTCAGTGCCAATGGCGACAGTGATAGGATGGAGTTTGAGGTTGGAATAGAGTCTTGATAGAAATGCCTGGAGTTGCTATGGAAATATCTCAGGCAAGCTGGCTAGAGTGATGAACAAGGACCACAGTCCATAAGAAACTCAAGATTCCCAGAAATTTTCTGTGAAAAATGAAAATTCTTACAGTTGTGCAGGTGAGAGTTTGGAACAATTGAGATTCAGCTGTCGGTATCAAAGAATTACATTTGCTGTCACTGGCTGGCACGATTTCTATAAGTAGACAGCCTTAAATGTAATGAGACCACACTTATAAGTAGTATTTAAGGAGAAGCTGAATGTCTCTGTATGTCATACTCCAGAAAGCCTGCTTATGTGTATGTTTTGTAAATTGTAAAGCATATTCTGCAATGTAAAGATACTACTATCACTATGTATGTTACATGGGAAATCTCATTGCACAAATGAATGATGACTTTCAAAGTCTCCTTTTCAACTCTGAAGCGTCTGTGAATCCATCAGAATCAAAAGTAGGAAATTTTAACAAGTAAAAATTATGTCACGCATGCAGATTCTATGATCGGTCGTAGCTCAAGAATAAGCAGATTTATTCTGTTAAAGCAGAAGGTTCTGTAGACCTGTCATGTCTGAAAGTGGTTAATAAATGATCTTAAGGAATCCATGGCAAATGACTTTTTGATATAATCTTAGACTACAAAGATAAGGAGACTGGGGAAAGATAATTCAGATGAAGGGGAGAAATAGAATAAAGGAGAAATGCATCTACTACCTGCTCATGAGTAGCCACACTATAGTCAAATCCCTATATGCTGCCCCACCTGACATCTTGAGCCCAGTTAGTAAGGAGGTAAAGGATGTTTTGGTAAAATCTGCAACAGACAGATATGTGTGACTTTGTATAACTCAATGCACAGAAGCTTATATTTGAATGTTAATATTCACATTAAGACTTTCAAAGGAAAATACAGTAAGTAACTCAAATAGGCCTTAAAAGCTTTATTAATCTGATGTACAGCAGGGAAAACCTGATGACGGGGTGACTCTTGAATTGATGCCGGGTGGGAGTTTTATCAGGTAAGGAAGAGAGGGGAATATGTATCTTTGTGGTTTGGCTCAAGTAGTTTTGTGTCTTTAGTTGCTGCAAAACTTGCAGCTGGAGATTGTTCTGGTTTTCATGTTTCCGGCTTGGGATTGTTCGTGCCATCCTGCCCGATAACTGTCAGAGCAGTACTTTCTAAGGGCTGTTTTTGCAAGCCTTGTGGTTTGTCAGTTAGTCAAGGTTCAGAGGTAGGTGAGGTAGCCAAAAAAAAAAAAAAAAAAAAAAGTGTAGTTGGGAGGGGAGAGGAAAAAAGGGGGAAAAGGCCATGGTTGAAGACAAAGGGAAAATTGAGAATCCTGTACCATGTTTGTTTTAGTCTTTTTACAAGACACACTATGATTTATATTTTCTGTTAATGTCCAATAAAGAAGCACACATATGCAAGGTTATGTGCAGATTTCTTAGAGATGAAACAAAACTCTACAGTGATCTTAGTAGATATTTAATTTAGATTTCTTGTTATTCTACTGAAAATGCTCTTATAGATTAAATGTCTTAAGGCTAGTAAAAGGAGCACCACAAATCAAACAGATTGGTTTTCTTTTTTTCCCACTCACTTTAAATGAAAACAATTTATTCTTTTCATGCTGGATTAAAATTCCTGCTATATGGCCTTCATCTTTTTTAAAAGATTTTAAAATCCAGGTTCATTGATTTCTCAAAAAGCCCCATTTACATGCATTCTCCTGAGTTAAGATATGATTTCTTCAGTGCAAATGCACATATGCCTGAGAAGGGTAACAGAGGAAGTTCTTAGGAGTCATAACACCTTGCTAAAAATGTATTTACCAAATTGGTATCTTTTAAAATAGGAAATGTTTACTATTATTTGGCTGGTGGTTACGTGGATCTGGCTTATTTAGGTGAGGGCAGGGGAATGAGGAGGAAGTTGGCTGTAGCAGAGTAGGGAAAAAGGAGTTCAGTGCTGGAAAAGGATGGTAAAAAAAGGCCCAGAAAGAGGAAGGAGATCATTTGTAAAACTTTCTGCTTACTTTACAGATGGCCAACAATTTGAACTTTGTTACTATGCTGAGAAAAAACCCACAAATGCTTTCTCTAAATCTCTACAACATTAACTACCCTTGTTGGCCACATGTCACTGGAGCTTAAGGAATTGTCCTGCTTTGATAGCTGGGAAACATCACAACTCCATCTCTCGGAGGGACCCTGATTTAGTACCACTTGGTGGTTGAAGCTCCTACCATGGCTGGAACCATAAACCATTTTTTGTGTGTGTGTGTTGTTGTTTTATTCCAGACTTGTTCATACTCTTTGAATTTGGCCATCATCCAATTCTACAGCAATTTATTAAGCACTTTCTTATGCTAGGTAGGCATTGTGCCAGGTACTGGAGGCACAACGTGAGTGACCTAAACAGTTTCACCACCTTTATGGAGTGATAATCTGGCCAATACAGACAAGTAAAAAGACAGCTTCAGCAGCAGCAGTGCCATGTCTAATTTCAGACTGTTAAAAGATCCTCCCTGCTCTGGGACCTGGGCTTCATTACCACCTCTGTCCCACTGCAGTTGCTGATTGTGGGAGGCTTGGGTGCTCAGATATTCTTTGTATGACAACCTTCTGATCCAAGCAAGGAGACCAAGGAACATTTTAACTTTCAGAAGGAGACTGACCAGTGGGAACTGTTGAGTGGTACCAAGATTCAGTATCTCTCAAAAATTTAAATGCAGAGAATTTTGTCAAATATCCTCTTGAATTCCTCCAGGTGACTGAGTCCCCAAGCCCTCCCCTCTATGAAGGAGATGTTTTAAAACAGTCTGAGTATGCTATCACTATCCTAACGCTCACATTTTGTTTTACTCTCTGCCTATGTTAGCCAGCCAAGAAGAGGGTTTGATTTGCATATCCCTGCTGCTGAACGTTATCAATCGAAGAATGTCAAAAATATGTGGAGGCAGAGACACAAAAGCAGCTGGGGTTTAGCCTTCAGGTACATCCACGGCAGTAAGTCCTTGTATACATACCTGCTCTCCCTCCCTGGAGATAGCATCCATTTTTTTCTCACTGGTGTTTCACTGCTGGTGTCAACTTGTTGCTGGGGCTTTGAGATACTGTGCTCAAATTAAATTGGATGATAGATGTGTAATAGAAATGTTACTTAAAAACAATTTGTAACCACTTTTGTCCTCTAGGTAGAGAGCTTTGGAATCATTCCTAACAACAGAGAAGTAGATTTATACTGTTTCTTTTCTCTCGTGGTGACTGGTTGGGGGCGGGGGAAATGTAAAACAGATGTTCCCTGGGGTCATGCTGCTCCTAAGCATCAGGAGAAGGTTAGGCCAAACTCTGCCACTATGTTTTATGGCAAGTCCAATGCCATCAGGATTTCTGCAAATATATTTGTGCTAGCCACTTCTGACTCCAGTTTCCTGCTTTTGTTGAATTCTCATTACTCTGCATCTTGAGGCTGCTTCTTTACCTCTGACCTGGCTTCAAATCAAATATGGGAGCATTTCCTGTTCCTTTATTCTATGTCTTCCTTATCCTCATACTGCTCACAAGAGGCAGCTGTGACTACAAGACATGCACTGAGATTTGGGGTTACCCAGCGAAGGGAAGGGGCATATACAGTACAGATAACTTGGAATTGGGTATTAGATTTATCTGACCGTATAAAGTTCTTTAGCTATTTTTTTCCAAATCAGGTTCTAGCCTCTGACTTCCCTCAACGTTGCCCTCTCTTTACCTCATTTTCTGTCCTCAACAGCACAAATTGTCTCACTTTAATATGCAGAACAATACAGCTCTCTGCAACTTAGAATATATTTTCTCTTGGTACATGTTCTGTGTACACTTGAAAAGAATGAATATTCTGCTGATGTTGAGTTGAATGCTTTATAAATGTCAATTAGATCAAGTTTGAGTGTTGTTCAAATCCTCCATGTTCTCATTGTCTTTCTGTCTACTTGTTCTATCAATTACTGAAAGAGGGATAGTCAAATGTCTGACTGAAATGTTGGATTTTTTTCTTTTTGCTGTTGCATCAGTTTTTGCTTTATGTATTTTGAAACTCTGCTGTTAGATGTATAAATGTGTAAGATTCTTTACACCCTGTTGATTAATTGACCCTTTCATGAAGTGACTTTCTTTAGCCTTGCTAATATTCTTTGCTCTGACATTCTTGTCTAATATCAATGTAGACACTCCATGTTTCCTTTGATTAATGTTAGCGTGGCATTTAAAAAAAAATCTGTTCACTTTTAATCTATCTGCATTTTTATATTTAAAAATGATTTATTATAGACAGCATATATTTGCGTCTTGCATTTTTTATCTAATATGACAATTTCTGTCTTTTAGTTAAGGTGCTTAGATTAATTATATTTAATGTAAATGCTGATATGTTTGGGTTTAAATCTACCATCTTGCCAGTTGCTTTTTATTTATGCCATATGTTCTTTGTTCCCTCTTCTCTCTTTTTCTATCTTCTTCTAGATTAACTGAGGATTTTTAAAAAATGATTTTATTTTAACTTCCTTGTTGGCTCATTAGTGGTAACTCTTTGTATTATTTTAGCTGTTGCTTTTGGGTTTAGAGCATACAATTTTAATTCATCATAGTCTATTTTCAAATGACATGGTACCATTTCATCAGACAATAGTATATTTCTGTTTTTCCCTTCCTGGTGTATGTGTTATTGTTATCATATAATTCATTTCATTAACTATTATACAGTTAACTTATACATATATTATAAGCCCTACACATTGTTACTAATTTTGCTTAAATAATTATCTTTTAAAAAGATATAAATAATAATTAAAATTATATATATATATATATATCATGTACTTATCAATTCAGTGTTCTTTATTCTTCTTTGTAGATCCATATCTCCATTTGGTATTCTTTCCTTCTGCCTTTAGGACTTCCTTTAACATTTCTCATAGTTAGAGTCTGCTGGTGATTAATTCTCTCAGCACCTTCATTAAAAAAAATTTTTTTTTAACTGAGTATAGAATTCTTGGTTGACAAGCTTTTCTTTAGTACTTTAAAAAGTTGATTCACTGTTGTCTTGCTTTCATTGTTTCTGATGAGAAATCTGCTTTCATCCTCATTTTCTTCTGTGTACAATGTGTTATTCTCCGGCAACTCTTAAGACTTGATCAGTGGTTTGGTGACATCATTGGTTCTGGTGTAATATACCTTGGTGTAATTTTCTCATGTTTCTTGTCCTTGGTATTTATTGAGCTTCTTGGGTTTATATTTTTCATTAAACTTGGAAACATTTTTGCCCTTCAGTGAATTTACTTTCTAGATTTAGCATCTAGATTTAATACCTCCTTAGGAATTAGCTTGATTTTTTTTGTTTTTGTTTGTTTTTTGTAATGACATTATGAATTGTGTCAATAGCCAAATGCCCTTTTTTGGTTTAGAAGCACATATTTTTCTTCTTTTTTAAGAGGACTTTGCCTAATTTTTCCTCCTTTTTCTACACATGCTTAGGATTTGTCTGAATTATTTTCCTGCCCTAGGGAATTTGGAAATAAGCAGAGATCTCCCTCCTTGATGCCCCTTGCTTTGCCTCTCCAATCAGAATGGATGTTTTCTTGCCTTTTGCTATACTCCCATGGTATACACTACATGCCTCCCTCATAACATATAAGACCCTATAATGTCATCATTTGATTACTTGTCTGCCTTTTGTAGTAGCCACTACATTTTTTTAAGACAATTTTTTTAAGGGTAGTTTTAGGTTCACAGCAAAGTTGAGTGGAAAGTATAAAGAATTCCCATATAATCCCTGCCCCCCCACACGCACAAACTCCTCCACCATCAACACTTCCCCCACTAGAGTGGTACACTTATCATAATCCGTAAATGACAGTAACACATTATCGTCATCCAATGTCCAGAGTTTACATGAGAGTTGTGAACATTAATAAAGGGAGACCTCATTTAAAATGGAATCAGGAAGCCCTGAAGGGGGAGCTCTCATGCACTACCACTTGTTGCCATCTGCAGCCCCCAAACAGGAAGAGATGTACCTTGCATCTCCAACGGGAAGAAGGAGAAAGAAAGATTTACTTTACAACTCCAACAAGAGAAAGGAAGATTTTCTCCTTGCCCAGAAGCAGCCCCAGCCAATGAGAAACTACCACCACTCAGCCAGTGAGAAACTGTCACCACCCTGAACTCATGCTTTCCTCCAATCAACTTTTGTTCAAAGCAGCCTCTCCCAACTTGCTCCTTTCTTTTTTCCCCTTATAAAGTGATGTTCCTCTTCTTTGTTTGCCGGACTTGCCTGTGGTTTTCCATAGCTTGCATGTCCTGAATTGCAATTCCTCTGTTATCTCAAGTAAACCCGTTTTGCTGCTAAAATAACTGCCTGCTTTATTTTAATGGTTGGCAGAGTTCACTCTTTTTTATTTAATTAATTAATTTATTTACTTATTTATTTATTTATTTTTGGCTGTGTTGGGTCTTCGTTGCTGCACGCGGGCTTTTTCTAGTTGTGGTGAGCGGGGGCTACTCTTCGTTGCGGTGAGTGGCCTTCCCATTGCGGTGGCTTGTCTTGTTGCACAGCACGGGCTCTAGGCGTGTGGGCTTCAGTAGTTGTGCTGCACGGCTTCAGTTGGTCCGTGGCGTGTGGGATCTTCCTGGACCAGGGCTTGAACCCGTGTCCCCTGCATTGGCAGGCGGATTCTTAACCACTTCGCCACCAGGGAAGTCCTGGCAGAGTTCACTCTTGGTGTTTGTACGTTTCATGTGTTTTGTCAAGTGTATAATGTCAAATATCCACTATTGCATAGTTGGTGGAATAGTTTCACTGCCCTAAAAGTCATCTGTGCTCTGCCTATTAGTCCTTCCTTCCTCCATCCCACGGCAACCACTGATTTTTTACTCTCTCCATAGTTTTGCCTTTTCCAGAATGTCATATTTTGGAATCATATAATATGTATATATTTGAAGCCTTTTTAGTTTGAATATTTTACTTGTAATATGCATTTCAGGTTTCTCCATGTCTTTTTACTGGTTCATAACTCATTTATTTCTAGTGTTGAATACTCTTCCACTGTCTGGATGTAACACAGTTTATTTATCCATTTGCCTACTTAAGGACATCTCAGTTGCCTCTAAGTTTTGACAATTGTGAATAAAGATGCTATAAACCTCTATGTGCAGGCTTTTGTGTGGACCCGAGTTTTCAGTTCATCCCTGTAAATACCAAGGAGTGCAATTGCTGAATCATATGGTAAGAATATGATTATTTCTGTAAGAAACTGCCTAACAGTCTGAGATACTTTGCATTCCAACCAGCAATGAATGAGAGTTTCTGTTGCTTCACATCTTTGCCAGCATTTGGTGTTGTCAGTGTTTTGGATTTCAGCCATTCTACTAGTTGTGTAGTGATTGTTTATTGTTGTTTTAATTTGCATTTCCCAAGTGACATAGTATGTTGAACATTCTTTCATATGCTTATTTTCCATCTGCATGTCTTCTTTGGTGAGGTATCTGTGCAGGTCTTTTGCGCATTTTTAATCAGATTGTTCATTTTCTTATTGTTGAGTTTTAAGAGTGCTTTGTATGTATTAGATAACAGTCTTTTATCACATGTATTTATCTTCTGCAAATATTTTCTCCAAGTCTGTGGCTTGTTTTCTTATTCTCTTGACATCAACTTTTGCAGGACAGAACCTTTTAATTTTAATGAAGCCCAGCTTATCAACCGTTTCTTTCATGGATGACAATACAACTTTTAAGGGAAGAATGTCATATTCTTATTTATAGCTTCTGCTTCTGGCACAGTGACTGGCACATTTTAGGCACTTAGTATTGAATGAATGAGTGAATAGATTAGTCCCTGCCCTGCCTGCTCAAATAATTCTCTATTCAAAACAGCATCACCTACATTGTTATATTAATAAAAGAGCTTAATGGACTTAACAAGAAAAGAGTTTATTAACAAGTGATTGACTATTTGCTTATCAGGCTGACTCAGCTCTCTGACTTTTGCTATCTCTTTCCTCCATGAGTTACACTAGAATGTTTATTATGTTTACCAACTGTCCCTGCTTCAGATATGAAAGAACTTTCTGTTATACATGGGAAACTTCTAATCATCTTCTGGTGTGACTGAATTCTGAGAATTTGTCTGTTGTTATTCAGAAATTATCTCATTTTCTATAACCCAGAACCTGCACCTGCATATCAAACTTACAGTTGTATGGCATTGTCTTATCAACTGAAATCTACTCTCTAACTCTTTATAGTATTTCATTATAGGCATCAAAAAAAAAAGACAAATGTTTGATAATCAGAAAAATGTTTATTATTTTAATGAAATTAATGATATTCAACTACTGATTTGTTTCTGAATAAATCCTAAAGCATTGTTAAATATACTGTGATTGAACCCTAAACCTGAGCATGAGTATTACATAGAGATAACAAAAATATTCTTCAAAACAAATATAAGATTGGAGTTGTGAACACATTTATATAGATGTCTCTCGAAAGTTTAAAAATTAAATCTTATTTAACAAATTGCCTTGAAAATAAAATATACAATACAGGCGTAACTCATTTAATTATGTTTTGCTTTATTGTGCTTTGCAGAAATTGTGTTTTTTACAAATTGAAGGTTTTTGGCAATCCTGCCTTGAGTAAATCTATTGGTGTCATTTTTCCAATAGCATTTTCTCACTTCATGTCTCTGTGTCACGTTTTGGTAATTCTCAAAATATTTCTGTGAATTATGGTGATCTGTGACCAGTGATCTTTGTTGCTATTGTAATTTTTGTGTTTGTTTTATATTTTTATAAATTAAAGTATGTACATTTTTTTTTTTTAGATACAAAGCTATTGAACACTTAAGAGACTACAGAATAGTGTAAACATAGTTTTTACATGCACTGGGAAATAGAAAAAAATCGTGTGACTAGCTTTATTGCGGTAGTACTTTATTGTGGTGGTCTGGAACCAAACCCAAAATATCTCTGAGGGAAGCCTGTAATAAATTAAATGGAAATTTCCTTAGAGTGCCAAAACCTATGGTTTCTGAACATACATAGGGTAAAACTATTTATTTTTGACACCCCCCACCCCATTAATTAGAAATTTAAAAAGACAGTAAAGGAGCGTATTAGAGTAAAACTTTGTTTTTAAAGTCTTTTCCATGAAATTTAAATTGCAATCTACCTAAAACTGTAAAATTATATGATATATAATTGAATTATAACAAACAGTTTCAATCTATGTGTCCTGGAAATCCACAGCATTAGCTTCTGTCTATTCTGTATTTCCTTAAGGATATTCAATAATTCATACTTTCATTCACCCATTTGAACTGACTTTCCTCCCAGCTAATTTGAATTTTTGAGATTAAATCCTATTTATTTCATTATGTAAATTTACCTTTACAGTGTTATCCAAATGTAGTTTTTGAAACTATTAATTATCACTAAAAGTATAAAGGATGTAGATGTGTATATTGTAAGTCATTTTTCTTCACTTACTCAGCACTTTATACATGTTAGGCAATACAGAGTGCAACTGTAGGGTTGCACTGGAGGGTGCGTGATACGAGGATGAATTCAAGTGTCTGATTTATTTATTTCATTTCCTTTTTTTTTTAATTGAAGTATATTTGATTTACAATAATGCATTAGTTTCAGGTGTACAGCATAATGATTCACTATTTTTGCAGTTTACACTCCATTATAGATTATTACAAGTTAATGGGTATAATTTCTGTGCTATACAGTATATCCTTGTTGCTTATATATTTTATATATAGTAGTTTTTATCTGTTAATTCCATACTCCTAATTTGTCCTTCCCCTTGTCCCTCTCCCCTTTGGAAACCACAAATTTGCTTTCTGTATCTGTGAGTTTGTTTCTGTTTTACATATACATTCATTTGTATTATTTTCTAGATTCCACATATAAGTGATATCATACATCATTTGTCTTTCTCTTTCTGACTTATTTCACTAAGCATAGTATTCTCTAGGTCCATCCATATTGCTGCAAATGGCAGTATTTTGTTCTTTTTTATGGCTGAGTAATATTCCATGGTGTGTGTGTGTGTGTGTGTGTGTGTGTGTGTGTGTGTGTGTGTGTGTGTGTATACACACCACATCTTCTTAATGCAATCATCTGTTGATAGATACTTGGGTTGCTTCTATATCTTGGCTATTGTAAATCATGCTACTATGGACATTAGGCTGCATGTATCTTTTTGAATTAGAGTTTTCACTTTTTCAGATGTGTACCCAGGGGTGGAATTGCTGGATCATATGTAGTTATGTAGTTCTATTTTTTAGTTTTTTGAGGAATCTCTATACTGTTTTCCATAGTGGCTGCACCAGTTTACATTCCCACCAACAGTGCACAAGGGTTCCCTTTTCGCCACATCTTCTCCAACATTTATTTGTAGACTTTTTATGATAGCCATTCTGACCAGTGTGAGGTGATACCTCATTGTGGTTTTCATTTGCATTTCTCTAAGGATTAGTGAAATTGAGCATCTTTTCATGTGTCTGTTGGCCATCTGTATGTCTTCTTTGGATACATGTCAGATCTAACCATATTTTTGATGGGGTTGTTTGTTTTTTAATATTGAGTTGTATGAGCTATTTGTATATTTTGGATGTTAACCCCTTGTCGGTCACATCATTTGCAAATATTTTCTCCCATTCTGTAGGTAGTCTTTTTGTTTTGTTGATGGTTTCTTTGCTGTGAAAACCTTTTTAGTTTAATTAAGTCCTATTTGTTTATTTTTGCTTTTATTTCTTCTACCTTAGGAGACTGATCCAAGATAATATTGCTATGATTTGTGTCAAAGAGTGTTCTGTTTTCTCTTCTAGAAATTTTATGGTTTCAGGTCTTCACACCACACATTTAGGTCTTCACACTATTTTGAGTTTATTTTTGTATATCGTGTGAGGGAATGTTCTAATCTCATTGTTTTACGTGTAGCTGTCCAATCAAGTGTCTGATATTTAACCTCTATCTTCAAGGAGGTAATAATCTAACAGGGGCAGGAATAGTTCTACACTATGATACTAGGTGAAAATTAAGGAGTTCTAAGTGACACAAAGAGGTAAACTTGCTGTCAATTAATAAGTAGTTTATATACGAAGTCATCAATGTTCTTTAAAAGATTCCTTCTCATGAATGGGTTTTATTTTAAGGCAGAACTTTCATTACTTGAAAATAAACTACTTCACATAAGCAAAACATAAACAATGGAATCATACTGTTAACCAATTTTAGCTCTACTAAAATCTTTTTAAAAATGAACTTTACATAATGTTACTATATTTAACCTTTGGGAACTATCATACTTATTATTCACTGTATAGTGCAACTATCAGAGCCTAATATAATATAGCACGTTGCTTACTCTGCACTAAATGGCCATAACTGGTCTACTTGGAGTTCTGATTTCTATTTTCTAAAGCTTATTTTTAAAAAGAAATTTCTCTTTATCTCTCATCACAGCTTTCTGCCATTAAAGTGCTTGTCTCAAAATGAGGGCCTGTCTACAGATAGCTTATTACTTCTAATTTGCTTTTGGGCAGTAAACCAGTTAACCAAGATAGGGATTTCTAAAATTGGAGTTAATGGAATCTGATTAGAACTTTCCAAGGAGTGAAATGTATGAGCTTTAATAAATGTATTTTTGGTAGTTAATATGTAATGGATTATTAATCATTTATTTGCATATTTATTTTTGATTTTGAGTTTAGCTTTATATATAAGACCAAAATTATAGCTTTCCTGCTCAATATTTATAATATGATCCATGGAAATATCTTTCATGAAAACATAATGGCCACATTTATGTGTCTGTCACTTGACTTATTAATTTTTTTAAATTTCAGGGCACATGAAAAATAATCTCAAGTCATTATATTGGTTCCAGTCAAAGCTGGTATTAATAATTCCAAGTATGTTACTTAAATGTAACATAGAATATTATACCAGGTGTGGGTAGGCTAAAAATTAGCAGTAATATGGTTGAAAAATTCTCTCATTTTAAATATACGAGGCTAAAAATGCCATGTGGAATTCTTCCAATTTTTCCCCTTAGCAACATGATTTTATCTGCCATAATTAGTATAAAGTCTAAAACAAGAGCCATTTACTGCAGAGTTACTCTAAGTGCAGATGTTATTGTGGGGTTTACTGAATTGTCTGCATGCCTAAATGTCCATTACAGAGTTCTCCTAACTAATAACCAGAGTAGAATGTCTACCAGCTTATAGTGAGCTGCTGTGGACTTCATGTTTTTATATCATCGGAAAGTTCTTTGACTCTGAATTATAATTTCTAAGTATATGTTTTGAGAGTTGGATTATCAAAATAAATTTCTATTTATATTGTGAGATCCTCTGCCCTACCCAACCATAAAATATTGTGTCTCTTAGGGTTTAGACCTCAGCATTTAAATCATATCTTAACTCACTCCTATTAGGTGAGCTAACCAACTAATACTTTGTTTCAGTTATCATCCATTTTCTGAGGACTTAAGATTGACCTCACCCTATGGAATTTCAAACCATTACACAAATACCTTTTGGGCATTTCTATATTTGTGTATATCAAGTTCAACATATTAAAAACTAAATTCATGTTCTCCTGCCAAGTCTTGCCCCTCCACTGGTGTTCCAGCCAGTTAGCAATCCAGACCCCAAACCTAGAATCATTCTTTACTGATCTTTTCACACCACCCCACCAAATACCAACTCCTCATTACTAGACTTCAATAAATATGTTTTCAGATCTATCTACTTCTCTCCATTCCATCTTCCAAATCCTTAGTACAGTACAGGACAATAATACTTTTAATTTGGATACTGTCACATCTTCCTGTTCTCTCCGTTTTGAGACTTATCCTTCCTTAATAAAATTTTTCTCCACTCAATTTTCTTTTTCTGCTTTTAAGTTTTTAAAAATCTTTTTAAGGTAAATATAATAAAATGAACATGTTTAAAGTGCACAATTTGATAAATTTTGATACATTTATTCACCTGTGGTGATGACCATGATCAAGAAAGTAAACATAGCCATTGTCCACAAAAGTTTCCTTGAGTCCCTTTGTAATCCTTCCCTTTTGCCCCATCTACCTCGCTAACACCCAGAGAACCACTAGTCTGCCTTATTTCACTATAGATTACTTTGCAATTTCTAGAATTTTATATAAATGGAATCATACACGATATATGCTTTTCAATCTGGGTTCTTTTTTCACTACTAATTATTTTGAGATTCATCCATGTCGTTGCATATATTAGTAGCTCATTCTTTTTTGTTGCTGAGTGATAGTCTATCGTATGGATATACTACAGTTTATCTCTTCACCTGTTGATGGACATTTGGACAAACAAAACAAAACAAAACAAAAATAGCTGCTATGAACTTTCACGTATAAGTCTTTATATAGATGCTTGCCTTCATCTTTCTTGGGTAAATACCTAAGCATAGGATTACTGGGTCATAAGGTAGGTATAAATTTAACTTTTTATGAAACTGCCAAATTGTTCTCAGCAGTCAATAAGAATTCCAGCAGCTTAATATTTTCACCAACACTTGGTGTGGAAAGTCATTTTAATTTTAGATATTATAATAGTGATATTGTAGTTTTAGATTATATGAAAATTTACTTAATGACTAATGATATTGAATATCTTTCACGTGCTTATTTGTCATTGGTACACATTCTTTGGTGAAATGTCTCTTTAGATCTTCTGCCCACTTTTTATTAGACTTCTGCTTTCTTTTTATTGCAACTTATTTATATATTATGGATACAAGTGCTTTAGCAGATATTTAGTTTTTAAAAAATGTTTTCTGAGTCGGTGCATTGTCTTGTCATTCTACTAACCATTTCTCTGGAAGAGCAGAAGTCTCAGTGTTGATGAGATACGTGTGTGTGTATTTTAATGGATTGTGTTTTGGTGTAGTATGTAAGAATACTTTGCCTAACAGAAAGTCACAAAAATTCTCTATGTCTTCCAGAAGTTTATAGTTTTAGGTATTATATTGAAGTCTAGAGTCCACTTTGAGTTGATTTTTATATGTGGTGTGAGGTATGAATCAAGTTCATTTTTTTTCTCTTTTCCAGTTTTATTGAAATATAGTTGACTTACGGTACTGTGTAAGTTCAAAGTGTACAGCATAATGATTTCACTTACATACATCACGAAATGATTATCACAATAAGTTTAGTGAACATCCATCATCTCATATAGATACGAAATCAAAGAAATAGAAAAAAAAAATTTGCCTTGTGATGAAAACTCTTAGGATTTACTCTTAACAACTTTCATATATAACATTGAACAGTGTTAATTATATTTCTCATGATGTGCACTACATGCCTAGTACTTATTTAATCTTATAACTGGAAGTTTTTATCTCTTGGCCACCTTCATCCAGTTCCCCCTCCTCCCACCTGCTGCCTCTAGTAACCACAAATCTGATCTTTTTTCTATGAGTTTTTTTGTTTGTTTGTTTTTGAAGTATAATTGACCTACAACACTGTGTTAGGTTCTGTTACACAACATAGTGATTTGATATTTCTATACTTTTCAAAATGATCACCACTGTAAGTCTATTTATGATCTGTTGCCATACAGGATATTACATATTTAATGACTGTATTCCCACGTTGTACATTTCATACCCATGATTCATTTATCTTGCAACTGGAAGTTTGTACCTCTTAATCTGTCTCACCTATTTCTCTCCCTTCCCCTCCCCCTCCCCTCTCCTCTCTGGCAACCACCTGGTATCTGTGTCTATGACTCTATTTCTGTTGCTATGTTTGTTCATTTGTTTTGTTTTTTAGATTCCACATAGAATCACTTCAGTGATACAGTATTTGTCTTTCTCTGACTTATTTCACTTAGCATAATACCCTCTGGGGTCCATCCATATTGTTGCAAATGGCCAGATTTTATTCTTTTTTAATGGCTGAGAAGTATTTTGTTGTATATGTATGCCACATCTTTATGCATTCATCTGTGGATGGCCATTTAGGTTGTTTCCATATCTTGGCTATTGTAAATAATGCTGCAATGAGCATAAGGGTGCATATATCTTTTTAAATTAGTGTTTTTGTTTTCTTTGGGTAAATACCCAGGAACGGAATTGCTGGATCATGTGGTAGTTCTATTTTTAGTTTTTTGAGGTATCTCTGTGCTGTTTTCCATAGAGTCTGCACCAATTTACATTCCCACCAACAGTGCACAAGGGTTTCCTTTTCTCCATATCCTTGACAGTACTTGTTGTTTGTTGTCTTTTGGATAATAGCCGTCTGACAGGTGTGAGGTGATATCTCCTTGTGGTTTTGATTTGCATTTCCCTGATAATTAGTGATAGTGATCATCTTTTCATGTGTCTGTTGGGCATCTGTATGTCTTCTTTGGAAAATGTCTATTTAGATTCTCTGCCCATTTTTTAATTGGGATGTTTGTTTTTTTGATGTTGAGTTGTGTGAGTTATTTGTATATTGATACAATATACAAATTGATGTAGTCCCACTTAATTAAGTTTTTTTTTATCTGCTTATGAATATATATATTTTCCAACACCTTTTATTGAAAAGACTATCCTTTCTCTGTTTATCCTTTATCCTTTGGACCTTTGTCAAAAATCGGTTTCTCCAGCATGATTTGTTCTCCACTGAATTTCCTTTGCCCCTTTGTTAAAAATTGACTATCTGTATTTGTAGTTCTACTCCTGAACTCTATTTTGTTCTGTCTTTAAGTCAATACCAAACTGTGTTTGTTACTGTAGCTTTACAAATAAGTCTTGAGGTAAGGTAGTGTAGTTCTACAAATACGTTTATCTTTTAAAAGTTGCTTTGGTTATGCAAAGTTCTTTGCTTTTCATTATGAATTTTTGAAGCGGCTTGTCAATTTCCAAAAAAAAGGCACCCTGGGATTTTGATGAAATTCCATTGAATCTATAGATCAATTTATCAGAAATCACCATCATAAGAATATTGAGTCTCCTGATCTATGAACACCATTTATCTTAACATTTATTTAGGTGTTTTTAAACATTTATCAACATTATTTTATAGTTCTCAATGTAAAAGTTTTACACATCTTTTATTCTATTTATCCCTAAGTATTTTATATTTTTTATATTTTATAAATAGTATTTTTGAAAATTTTCAATTTCTGTGTGTGTTTTTTTTTAGTATGTAGAAATACAATAGTTTTTAAAAAAATTTATCTTGTATCATACAACCCTGCCAAACTCACTTATTCATTCTAGTAGCTTTTTTGTAGGTCCCATAGGGTTTTATACATAGGTGATCATGCCATTATTGAACAAGGACAGTTTTAATTGTTCCTTTCCAATCTGAACACCCTTATTTTCTGTTACTTACCTTATTGTGGCTACAATCTCCAGGAAAAAGTTGGGTAGAAGTAGGGAGAGCAGACTGTCTTGTTTTGTTTCTGATATTAATGAGCAAAGTTTTAACCTTTCATCACTAGTTATGATGTTAGCTGTAAATTTTCATAGATGCCCTTTATCAGATTGAGGAAGTTCTCTTCTACTCCTAATTCGCTGAGAGTTATATCAGAAAGGTGTTGGATTTTGTTCATTGATATTGTTGCATCTATTGAGATGATTATATGTTTATACTTTTTGTTTGTTACTGTAGTGAATTATATTGATTGATTTTTGAATATTAAGTTAACTTTCACTCAGACATGATGTGTTACACTTTTTATATACTGTTGCATTCAATTTGCCAATATTTTTGTTAAGGTTTTTTATACCTATGTTCCCTAGTGATGTGTATTAGTAGGTAGTTTTCTTTCCAAGTAATGTCTTTATCTAGTTTTGCTATCAGAGTACTACTGGTTTCATAGAATGAGTTGGGAAAAGTTATCTCTTCTTCAGGTGTCTGGTAGAATTTCTGCAGAATTGATATTATTTCTTCCTTCAATGTTTGGTGTATTTGGTAGAATTCCCCAGTGTAGCCATCTGGTCCTGAAGTTTTCTTTGTAGGAAGATATTTACTAATTTAATTTCTTTAATAGATGTGGGGCTTTTCAGGTTATCTATTTCTTCTTGAGTGAGTTTTGATAGTTTGTGTCTTTCAAGATATTTGTCCATTCCAACTATGTTGTTGAATTTATTACTGTAAAGTTGTTCATAATATTTTGTTATTATCCTAATATCTGTTTTATTTATAGTGATGTCACCCCTGATACTGTTAATTTGTGTCTTCTCTCTCTTTTTCTTGACCAATATGGATAGAGGCTTATCAATTGTATTGATCTTCTCAAAGAATTGGTTTTTGAATTGATTGATTTTCTCTTAATAGTCTTCTGTTTTTAATTTCATTGCTTTTGGCTCGATCTTTATTATTTCCTTTCTTCTGCTTCTAGCATTGCTCTTATTTTCTTCCCTAGCTTTATTGAGGTATAATTGTCAAATAAAAGTTTGATATTTTGAAGATGTACAACCTAGTGGTGTTTTGATATATGTATACATTGTGAAATGATCAAGTTAATTAACTGTCCATCACCTCACAGAGTTATTTTTTTTTCCCCTTGTGGTAAGAACATTTAAGATCCACTGTCTTAGCAAATTTCAAGATACAATACAATACAATATTACTAACTGTCATCACCATGCTGTACAGATCTCTAGAACTTATTCATCCTACATAACTGAAAATTTGTCTTTGCCTCTATACCCAGTCCCTTGGCAACCACCATTCTGCTCTCTGCTTCTATGCATTCAACTTTTAGATTCCATATATAAGTGAAACCCTACCATTGCTCTTCTTAATCCTTTGTGACTTATTTTTCCTTCTATGGAAGATGTAAGGATTTTTTTTCAATATCTCTGGCATTTTGAAATTTTACAGTAATTTAACTTGCTGTGGGTCTTTTTCAGCTATTTTTCTGAGCATTCCTATAGTGCTTTCAGTCTAGAAATGCATGTTCTTCAGTTCTGGGATATGTTATTATATCTCTAATTTAAATCCCTCTGTATTCTGTGGTACTCATGTAATTCAAATATAGGATCTACTGGATTTATCCTCTTACTTTTTCTTCTTTCCTTTTTTTTCATCTTTTTTTTTTTTTTTTTTTTTTGGTGTGTGTGTGTGTTTTCATACTTGGGAGAGTTCTCCAGCTTTACCTTTCAATACTTTTATTCTATTTATTTCTCAGATTTTTTCCTTATGTTCTCTTTCTGTTTCATTCTTCTCTTCTTATTTCATGTATGTAATGTCTCTTATCTTCCTGAGGATATAAATTATGAATCCTGTTTTGAAGAATTTTATGCTCTTATGCTTTCTCCATTAATTCTGTTTCCTCTAATTCCTTTCTTTCTCTCTTTCTTTCTCTTTCTTTCTTTCTTTGCTTCTTTTTTCTTTTTGGTCTCTGCCTTTCTACCTTCTATGTAGGAGGCTTCTTTCGTATGTCTGGATGGCTAGTTTTCTTGCCTGTCCATTCATATTTAAGATTCAGGGAATTAAAACCAGATGAAAGAATTGTCATGTGTGTGTTTATACGTGTGTGTGTTTGTGTTGGAGACAGATGCTTGTCATTTAGTTGGTTTTATGGTAGGATGACTAAAGGACCAATCCATTGGAAGATTACAACTGTCAAGGTCTGCATTTCTTTTTTCTAGGTTAGTTAATTTCTGTGGAGAGAAGTCTCTTCCCCAGTATTCTGTGACTCAAACGAGAATTCTCACCATTCAGGACATAGAATTTCAGTGAATTTTTCTGTTTTCTGAATGGCATCTCACACTCACTCTTTCCTAAATCTTGTGGGGTTGATTTTAGAGCTTCTCCACTTCCATTTCTCCACAGAATAAACATCTGGTCTTTTCTCTCAGGTTGGAACAGAGTTGCCTAGTTGTGTGAGCTGGTGAGGAGGCCTGGAATCTGATTACTCCTCTTGAAAGCTTTCAGCCAATATTATTCTAAGCCACACTGTTCCCTCCCACCATCTCAGACACCTTGAGTCTCTATTTCTGAGTCTAGTGTTCTCTGTGTGAACCAGTCTGATGCTCATTCACACCCTTGCTTGTAGGCATTTAGATTTCAGTTTGATCTGCACGGCTTAATGACTCTTCCATTGACTTACTACCATTCACATGTCTATTTTCTTTCCTTGTTCTGTTTCCTGCTTTTTTCTGGTCTTTTGGCTTTATACATTTTTATTACATTATTCTTTTTTGTAAGTTTTAAAGAGAGTCAGTATATACCCATATGTTTGGATCTGTTGTGTTCGAGGGATGATCTCTCTCATAGATCTTTCATACTGCAGACAGAGTGACCTTCTGAATGTGGAACTCTGACAGAAAGCACATCACTCCACTGCTTAGACATTACCATGGCCTGCCATTGTCTGCAGTCAAATTCCTCCTCATGTCATTCAGGGCCCTTTGTGCTCTGTTCTGTGCTTTCTTCTGTAGCTCTGTGCTTGGGAGCTGCCACACTCAGGCTCTAATTGTACCAAAATGCTTGCAGTTTCACTGACAGTGGCATTGTCAGGCTCTTATTTATTTTTAACATGCCATTCCCTCTGCCTGAGTGCTTCTTACCCTGTGACCCTATGACCCAGGGATAGATCATCAAAGAATGAGTTATAAGCATGCTTCTTCTGTACTTCCTCTATTTGGTATTGAAAATGTTCAGGTGCTTGTCTTCGCTCTGGCTAAACTGTAAGCACTTGTGGTAAAAGACTAACTTTTCACTGATTTATTCCTGGTAGCTACTATAGTACCGGCACAGAGTAGCCAAATCTAAAATTAAAGGTTCACTAACAGGTAAATTTATTTTTATTTCTATAATAGAATAAAACTGGTGAATGGATAATGGTGATATTTTAAAAGTGTTCCATCTCTAGATGTAAAGCTTAAATAATTCTTAGGTGTCCTCAAACTTACTTTCTAAGACTATGTACTGTGTATACTGTTGTGATTTCTGGTTTGGCATATCCTAAAACACCTTCAGTTAATAATATTTAAAGGTTTTCTATAATATGTTTTTTAAACTAGTGCTTTTTTGTAAAGTTTTCTTTTTCATTTTTTTCCCCTATCTCCCTCAACTTGTTTTATATATTACTGACAAATTATGAATTGGATCCCAGATAACCTGTTCTGGTTCAAAGATCAAGCTAATAACTTTGCAGTACATTTTTGATATATAACCTAACCTTTTGAAAACACAAGACCCTAGGAATGAGCCAAAAGTCAGAGAAGGTAACATGTTTGCATGTGAAACCATTCTTCACAAGGGCTTGAGGGAAAAGAAAGCAATAGCATCAGAAGGCAACATAAGGACTCACCCAGTGAAATAGCTTAATGACTTTTTACTTGTTATTTATGTATTTACCCATTTATTATAAAGAATACAAATCAGGAGCAACCAAATGGAGAGGTGCACGGACTTCCATGATGGTCCAGTGCTTAAGACTCCGTGCTTCCAATGCAGAGGAGGTGGGTTCGATCTCTGGTGGGGAACTAAGATCCCACATGTTGCGCGGTGTGGCCAAAAAAAAAAAAAAAAAGCAAATGGAGAGTTGCAGAGGACGAGGTATCAGGGGTGGGCAGAGGCATGGAACTTCCATGCCCACTCTGGACTCGACACCCTCCTAGCATGTTAAATGATATATTTACTTTAGAATAAAGCTAACTCTTCTTCTTTTTTTTTTGCATGCAGTCATTAAAACACAAGACATTGTTTTAAAGTCAATCCTCAAGTGCTCTTTTTTCAGTTGTCCAGAATTAAATGCCAAAGCTGTGTTAACATGCATCTATATTAATAAATTTCAGGATTAGTAGAGAAGATCAGAGAATGTAGGCATTAACGCTTTCATTTGCTAACGTAGCATGACTAGAAAGTATGGTTTAGTGTATAAAGAGGAAGAAGAAACACGGGGTGCCTTTGGGGGCATGGAGTGGGGAGAATGTGGAGGAAGGTACATCAAATTTTACTATAATTGTCTTCTTAGCTTTTAGAAGATTTAGGGTAAAATCACAAAAGAGAGTGACAATCTTATAAAAGAAAACAAGAATTTTTAAGAGAAAAAGAGACAAGGAATGAAAGAAAGAGAGAGAGAGGAAGAAATGGTGCAGGGAGAAATGCTTCTTTTTTAAAAACATGAACTGTGTGGTCACTGCAATGGTATGGGAGGTCTCTCCCGGGGCAGATCTGTATGACTCCTTTGACAACTTCAATAAAATCACAGGTAATTGCTAACAACCATGAAATACCCTTTTCACCTTTTTGTGTGTGGTACTCAGACTGTTCAAAATGTCCAGGTTAATTAGTATGAACTCTGGTTTTTAGGTGGGGAAGGTGGATGGTCCTAATTAGCTTTGCCTGACTGATGAGCAAGTGTGGTCGTAGAGGTTGGGAATCTTGCTCAGGGATATTCTGCAGCTCAGCTGCACAATCTGAATTGAACAAGGTCTTTTGACACCCTGTATGTAACCTTTCTTCCTCCTTCCCTCCCTCCCCCTTTCCTCCTATTTCTCTGTCTCTTTTCTCTCTCTTTTTCACTTTACTGTATGCAAAACCAAATCCAGAAATACTGGGATAATTTTTACTCTTCACTTGAGTCATCCATTTTATTTTCAACATTCATTCGTCATAAAGACAGTTGAACAATCTTTTATTCCATTCTCTCCTTTTTACCTGCTAGTTTGACTCAAGATGGACAGTTTCTCTTGAAGCTGTTTAACTGGTCTTTTACATTGTGGGGGGATGGGTGAAATTTTTCTTAAAAACGTTTTATGACTCTATTTACTTTTAGCTCTGGGATTTAAAAAAAAAAAAATCTACTTTGGATCAACTTGCCGTTGAATCAGGCCCACTAACTGATTATCAGTGGCCACCTTGTCAGGTTTTGATCATTAGGTTTGTCCACAATGGCTGTTTGCTCTGACATTTCCACAGAAGAAAGTTCTGAAGCCATGTAATTCTGAAGCATAATTTCTTTCACACACAGAGGGGATATACAGATGGGAATTTCTCCCTCTCTTTGCCTAGATGTTTTCCATTTCTTTAGAGTTATGTTAAGAACTCAACTGGGTAGATTAGTGCCGGGGTTCTTTGGTGAACTATTATATTATAGAGCTGTGTTCTGTGGTTTATAATATGTTCTGGGCCACATCAAAGAAGGAGGAGCCATCTGGAGTGTAACAGCTTAAACGAAAGGCAACAGAGATTGTCAGAAGAAGTTAACCCAAAGGCAACATTGAAAAACAGAGGTCAGTTGAGGGGGCAGGAGATGGAAGCACAGCTGAAGTAGGCATCGGTGGGACAGGCATTGGGTTACAGAGTAATACTCTCTGGAGGAGAAAGATACTCTTAAGTCTTTGGAAGGAAATGTAATAAATATTTCAGAAGCCTGCCAAGAAAAGCAAGAGGTAGAGAAGTTATTTATTATCCAGAGACTTCCATACGGTTGCTTTCCTCCAACACCAGGAAAGGCAAAAATCTTTTAGCTTATCTTTATAATATGACCTTTTTTTGTTACAATGATGTTGGACTGAAATAAGAAGGAACATGGACTGTGAAAAAGCCCTCATAAATAAATAATGGATGCCTATTTCATTACAGCTTCAGCCTTAAGCATTTGTAAAACAGGTATATAATATAAACATTATCTGGCAGTCAGTAATTCAAAAAATCAGAGGTATTTAACCACAGTCAGGTGAATGCAGATTTTTTTTTCCCCCGTGAGACTGTGGTAGCTGTAGACATCAGATTTCTCTTTCTCACTATTTGCAGTTCCAGGTTGCCTACCTGACTCCCTTTTCTTCTTTGCACACAGTGAATCATGCATTTCAAGCCAGAGAAAGGGTATCTAACCATGCCATTGGAACAACCGTGGGCAGGGGTGGCTGGCATAATGGCAGCCTTCCCACAGTGACACTTAAGCTGAATCTTAGTAAAAAAGGAGTTGGCAAAGGTAGGTGCCCTAGGCAGAGAACTACATGGGCAAAGTGCTGAAGTGAGCCAGTGCCTGTTGGATTATGGCCACCCTGCGCTGTTATCAATCTATGAAGCTGAGGGTTGACAAAACCTAGCAGACTACAAACATATAGGGTTCAGAATGCTTGGGTTCCAGACATGGCTCTGCTGCTTACAGGCTGCATAATTCTGGACAATTTACTTGGCCTCTCTAAGCCTCAGTTTCCTAATCTATAAAATGAGAACAGTAATAGTATCTCCTCCTGTGGGTACTATAAAATCAGGCATTTCAAGTGTTCAGAACAGTACCTGTCATATCAGAAGTACTCAGTGTTCACTTCTTTTGATTGTAATTAATAAGTCCCGATTTTACTATTTGATAGTTCACCTCCATGATTATGCAATCACGTGTTGCTTTAAATGGTGATTATTGCTAAATTACCCTGTTACTGCTGCTTGATGGAGCTTCCAGTTCTCTTCTGTTGGCTCCAGAGATTTCTCAACCATTCCAATAAGATTGATGTCTGCATTACATTTGTTACTTGTGGACTAATAAAATAATATTATAGACTTCACTTTGAAAGGGATTCACTGGCTGGAAAGTATAAAATAAAAGGCTTATAAGAGGCCTTTGTTAGTGTTTCTGTGATGTGGTCCAATTAATTTAGCCAAAGAAGGGAGTCATATTTTATGATTTGTGGCCGTCACAGATTGAGCTATTATTGAGCTTCCTCAAGGAGGTTACACTTTCTCTTGGAGTGTTCAACCCTAATGCAGGGTTGGAATGAGAAAAGTAACCTCCTGGACAGGTCTGCACAGCTAGAAGATCAAGAAGCATCACCTTAAAAATATGCCTGCCTTGGGCTTCCCTGGTGGCGCAGTGGTTGAGAGTCCGCCTGCCGATGCAGGGGACGCGGGTTCGTGCCCTGGTCCGGGAAGATCCCACATGCTGCGGAGCGGCTGGGCCCGTGAGCCATGGCCGCTGAGCCTGCGCGTCCGGAGCCTGTGCTCCCCGCAACGGGAGAGGCCACAACAGTGAGAGGCCCGCGTACCGCAAAAAAAAAAAAAAAAAAAAGCCTGCCTCAGTTAGAGCAAAAGAGTTAACATCTTTCTAGATGCAAAAAATAGATGTCACATTAAAAGAAGAGAGAAAATGGCTTGTAGCCGGCAATTCTGTCCCTCATGTGGGGCTACTGAAGAAATAGCCATGTGTACTGAGCTGCCAGCAGCTGCTCACACTTTGCAAAATTTAATAAAGCATAAGAATTGTTTCTAGCAGTGGGCGATATAGGAGGAACTTTCCATAAAGTCATACCATCATCAGTTTTAAACAAAGGTTATGATAATAGTTCCTCCACCTCAGAATTTTTGGGAAAATTAGATGATATGTTACCTGCAGTGTGCTCTCCATAGTGCCCGGAACAGTGAGAGGGCTTGATAAATGTCACTGGATGCTACCTCTGTTAGTACGGGTACAAGTGGCATAGTTTGGTGGTTAGAGAAAGTATAGCCTGAGTTTGAAACCCAGCTTATCACTGAGAGCTAAGTACGAATGGGCAATGGCTTGACCTTTCTGTGCTTCTGTTTCTTTACCTGTCAAAGGTAGATAGACATTGTTCTCTACCTCACAGGGGATTTTGAGAAGTACGTGAGTGAATATACACAGAGCACACCCAGTAGTGTTGGGCCCACAGTAAGGGCTAAACAAGATATGAACTCTTAGCAGCAGCAGTTGTATTGCAAAACGATTTCTGTCTGCCTGAAAAGCACAGGATTAATCATACTTTTTCATTCAATTGACCTTTTTAGATAATTTTTTGATAGTTTACAGATTTGTATTGCTGAAATTTGTTGTTGAAACAGATTTCATTTTTATCTATAGAAGATTCACGGATTCTATATTATTCTAATATCAACTAACTGTTCTGCAAACATTACTGAACCACCTTCTGACCTACTTTTTAGACTTCAGAAATATTATTTGGGATTATAATTTTTCCAAGGAAACAGTTCAATAACTCTTTATTATCTCCCCCCCTCTGGGGTCTTGGTGGTGTTGTAGAAGGCAATATTTATTATTTACTGTTTTTACATATTATTTCACTTATGGGGAAACGGATGGACTGTTTGCAGGCAGCACAACCTTAGGAGCTAAGAGCACACTTTGGGAGTTTGTTTTCAGCATTAAAACGGTCTAGAAAACTAAGCAGGCTTTGAGAAAAAATTTTTGAGGCAATTCTGACACCCACTTTCCTCCCTTAATTTAACTCCCCTCAAAAATAAATAAAAATCCGTAGCTAAACTTTACATTGAATCACCACAGCATATAATTACAGGATGTCAAAAAGTATTGGAACAATAGTTCTATCTTTCCAGTAAACATAGCATTCTTGATGGGACCTGGGGAGAGTCAGTTTAATCTGTCAACTGCTGGGGAATCTGTAGAGGAAAAAGGCCAGGAGAGATGATTGTGCCAAAGAAAAGCATTCCAGGCAGAGAGGCTCTAGGCTCCAGTAGCAGAGAGAAGGGGGCAGTCTTCCCCACACCAGAATAGGAGTTGGGACACAGATCTCTCACTTTGATGACACTAGGTGAGGCATGGAACAGCTAGTCAGATCCTGAGACACTAGCTTTGTAAAAAGCCCTGAACACCCATCACCACCTGGAAACTGAGTCTCCAATTTGGATTCTCCCAGACATGCAGGAAGATAGCCAGGGACAAGCCTGTTTCACATAATATAACATAACATAAGAAGACTGGCAGTGTGGGCTTCTGACATTGAGTCATAAATATTTGAATTCCAATCATGCATTCATTTGTGAATATTCACCGAGGGACTGCTATGAGCTGGGCACCATTATTGATGCTAGATATAGAGTGGAGAATGAGACAAGAGTCCTGCCCTCATGGAGCTTACAGTCTAGTGGTATGAAACAGATAATAAGTATGCAAACAAATTAATGGACCAGGTACTTTCAGAGGGTGATAAGTACCATGAAGGAGTATTTGATATGAGGGAGAGTGGCTGGGGAGTTGAAAGTCCTTCCTGAGGATCTTGGGGGAAGCAGTCATCCATCCATATGTAGATCTGGGAGCAGAATATTCTAGACTGAGGGGTCAGCATGTGCAAAGAGCATGAGGCAGAAGTGAGCCAGTGTGGCTGGAAGGAGTGAGAGGGAATGCGATATGAGAGGTAAGCAGGAGCAAACCATTCAGGGATTGGCAGGCCTTGGGGAGAGGTGTAGATTTTTTTCTAAGTATGATGAGAAGCCACTAGGGCTTTAAGCAGGAGCATGCCATGGCATGATGCATGTCTTACAAAGTTCCCTCTGGCTGCTGTGGGCAGAGTGGGAAGAATGGAGGCTGCTCTCCCTGTTGGGAGGTGATGCTCATTAAGAGATGATTCCCTGGGCAAGGGTGGTCTCAGTGGAGATAGAAATAGATGGATTCAGAATCGATTTTGGAGATAAACCCACAGGACTTGATCAGTTAGATGTAGGGAGGAAGAGGGAGAGAAGAGTCAAGGGAGATTTCTTGGTTTTTGTAGAGTACGTGATGATGACATGTGCTGAGGATGGATGACAGAGGAGAGTGGGAACAAAGGGATTTTGGAGGGGAAAAAAAGAGTTCTGTATTAGCCATGTCAAATTTGAGGTGCTAATAGACAACCTAGTGTAGATGTCAAATTTGAAGTTGGCTATTTGAATTGGAAGCTCAGTGAAGAGGCCAGAAATAGGGATAGCAATTTGGGAGGCATGGGTGTATTGTTGGTATTTAAAGCCAGGACACTGGGTAAAGTCCTGAGGACCATCTGCTTTTGAACAGGCAATCTCTAAACCAAACCAAACCAAACCAAACCAAAACACCTGAAATATTTCATGTTCATCTCAGTCATTGTTTTGCATTCAGAATCTCAAACAAATACAATCCTCTTTTAAAGCTATTGCTATTTATATATATATATATATATATATATATATATATATATTTTTTTTTTTTTTTTTTTTTTTTTTTTCCGGTTCGCGGGCCTCTCACTGTTGTGGCCTCTCCCGTTGCAGAGCACAGGCTCCGGACGTGCAGGCTCAGCGGCCATGGCTCACGGGCCCAGCCGCTCCGCGGCATGTGGGATCTTCCCGGACCGGGGCACGAAGCCGTGTCGCCTGCATCGGCAGGCGGACTCTCAACCACTGCGCCACCAGGGAAGCCCTAAAATATATTTTTTATTGGATATGTTTACATCCCCTGTTACTATCACTGGAACTCCTTCACTTCAAGTCTTGATCGGTTTCTCTATCTCTAGTTTGTGTCTGTATCTTCAGACCCTAGACAAAGGCAGCTGATGACGCTCCCCTAGGCCATGAGTGTCTTAATGAGGACCCAGAAGAAGCATCTGAAGAGTTAGACAATAATTTATTTGAGCATGAGCAGGAAGCGCCATATTTAGATAATTCTCTTCCCGCAGTGTCATTATCTCAGAATGCTTCTGCTGACAGCCTTAGAGATAATAGCATTCAATATGTAAATAATGAAACAATACACATGGTAATGAGGGAGACTCAGAAAATACAGTAGTAATGAAAAAATAACAAGACAGCTATTCTAATATTGTAAATACACAAGTTTGCATTAGTGATACATTATCTCTGTAATGCCAAGCTGAAATAAATTAGAAGCCAATGTAACAACTGCTGAACAACGTATAAAGTGTCAATCCAGTGCCAGTTAATACATTTAGAGAATTAGGCAGGCTCAGAATAGTTAGGAGTGTACATGAATCTGGAGGGAGCAGGTTGCTGCTAAGTATGGAAGTGATGTGACTGCACAGCAGTTGACCTAAACAGTGTTTCTAGGCAGAAGCACATAGGAAATCAGAGACAGAAAAATATCTTATCAAAATCCAATGACTTGGCTACATAGGCAATAAATGTACAAAAAATAATCATTGCAACTACTTTGTTGAATAGGCTTAAATCTGTGTTCTACAAATAGGAAAGGGCTTAATTATTTTCCATTCTTACTCTTCAAACATGCTCCATTGGATCTCCTTTTCCCTACCCCTTGGTTGCCTCACAGGCAGAATTCATACTCTTCCAATATTGGAACAATCATGTTTTATTAATGAAGACACATACTGGGTGGTAAAAGTTTTGGTGTTGTCTAAATCAGAATTTCAATCTCACGTTCAATCCACAGCTTCTCATTTCCTGTTGGCTTAGGCCTAACCTCCCACAGAGGGCAGGGCTTGTTTCCTCTCTTGCTCCCTACTCATCACTTCAACCCCAGTTATCACACCTGGATCTTCCAGGGCCAGCGGAGGAGAAGGTAGACTAAAGGAAGTCTTGACCTACTTGGAGCTGTTGGAATTCAGTGTTGCTGCCTTGTGGGTTAGAGGTCCAGATGTTGGATCCTTCATGGGACATGAAGGGATATGAGAGTTCTAGGAGAGTAATTTCTATTTAAAATATCTATATTTCTGCTTAAAATTATTCCACCAGAGTCTCTTCCTTTGTGTTAACAACCTACATATTACTCTTTCAAAATGCAGCAAAGTGAGGTTACAGATAACTGGGCAAAAGTCTGTCTTTCCGACCACTGTGTTAACTAAGTTTACTGCAGTGATATTTTTCTAGTGTCCAGCACAGTGCCTGGCCAAAAATGGACACTCAGCACGTTTGTTGAGGAACTGAATAAATAAATGAATCTTTATGTCCATTTGTGTATGAATAAATAACTTATGAGCTCCTCTAATGAGGTATCCTACGTAGCTTGATCTGGAAAGGACTACTTAGGGGGAAGGCTGAACTAACACGTTCCTATAAAGCTAAAGGGAAACCAAAGTCTCTAGAGTGCTAGAGGTTGGGAACAATATGCAGGAGGGAGGTATGAGCCTCTGAGGACAGATTGCTAGTTTTGGACTTTTCTACTTGTTTTTACCTCTGGTTGTTACGAATGTGCAAATGTTGATCAACGCATTCATTCCACCGTGAGTAGAACACTTTAAAAATAGCTGTATTATTTTTCCCACCAAACAAAAGATTAAATCTGGGCTCAGTCTTGATATGGGGTGTTGGCATCTGGCCACCCAGCCATTTGGGAGTCTCTCGGTAGAAACTCTGTGTATCATCATAGACGACGGAAATAGAACTCTTGGCTAAGCGTCCAAATACCACTTAGGATCATTTGGAAGCTTTTGTTTGGTTTAGTGCATGAGGCCCCTTGCTTTATATCAAAAATGAAGCACCATATATATTTTACCCATTTTTTGGCTTTACCTGTATTCTGTCCTTCCATGTCATCTTCCATCTTACAATTTTTGACACTGAGGTTCTTCGGATGACTGGAGTACGCTGAAAATGCAAATTTCTAATAAACTGGGTTATCCAAGGGTATTCTAACCAGTCAACGCATAGACCAAGTTTTTTAATTAGAATCATAAGCATTAAACCAAAGTATAGGAGCCAGGCACAGCTACATAAGATTATTTTACTTTTGAGACATTCTTATTTACTTAAGCTGTGTTTTGAAGATAGTATCTAATTATGTCTAATAGTTAAAGTAAAAAATTTTTTTTCACTGATATGTTTAGTTGTACCATGGGGAAGATTTTAATATCTGATTATAGTGATGATTTAGTGATTAAAAAACTGAGTTAAATATTTTTGTATTAGATAGAAATGTAGATTTAATTTCCTATTTCATGTTATGCCTCTTAAAGTTGGTGAATGATATATTGGTATAATTTCTTATTTTGCTAGCATAGACTTACCTTAGTCCATGTGTGCGTTGCCAATTTTAAATTATTCAGATATAATAAAATAAACACGTGCTTAAAGTTGAATGTAACGAAAACTTTCTTTAAAAATGGAAAAGGCCTTTAGTCTTTCTTAGGTGTCAGAATTATCTTGTGAACATATTTTATATTTGTATTTGCAAAGCACAGATGTGTTGGTTAATAGACTCTGCTGGATGCTATTACTATAGTGAATGAAATATTGAACTAGTTGAAATGTATCCAGGAAGTTAACATTGTAATCTGCTAAGTTAAAAAATTTTTTAAACTTGTCAGTTACCCTTGACATGACAGCCACAAGGACTATTTGAATGAGATATTATAGCTCTAAGTTACTAGATGTTTTACCATGCTGGCAAAAGGTAAAATATTAAAGGAGTATTAAATTTGTGCAGCTGTGGGTCAATGAGTGATTCCTAAGTAATAGGTTTTTGTGGAGGGAAGAAAATCAAGGGAAGGAGATGAAAATTTTAAAAAGCTGGGCAGATAGCTTTTTCACCTGTGCTTGCCTCTTATTAGCTATGTGTACCTGGTAATTTATCACTCTCTCATGCCTTAATTTCCACAACTTTAGAAAAGAGAAAACAATTCTTTCATTTGTGAAGACTAAACAAACTAATGTTTATAAAGTAAGTTGCTTACTGCTTGGAACTATACTTTCGGCACAATAGATGGTAATTCCTTTCCTCCCTCTAAAAAAATTGTTCAAACATAAGACTGTCCAAATGGAATCATAAAATTATAGAATTATAGAGATGTGTGGCTCACTTAGAAATTGCCTAATGTAATTCTTTTTAATTTGAGATACAAAATAGGATTTGGGGACCAGAAATGCTCTTTAAGAAAGAGAAAGCTATTTTGATTTTATAAGTTTACATTAAAAAATCACTTTTTAATATAATGCTGTAACAGTTCTAGAAAATGGCTGTTTTAGAAAGTAAATAATTTTGGTATCCCTGCTGATAATCATAGAATTCTAACACTGAGAGTTGGAAGAGATCTATAAATTATTCAGCTCTATTCTTGAGGCTCAGAAAGACTGGATGACTTGTCCAAATTCACAGTAGTAACTATTTGGGAGACAAAAGCCCAGAGTAGTAAAGGTGGAGAGAGGAGAGGGAAATAATATAAAAGGTAATAAACAATGAAATGCAATCATTTCAATGTGTCAGTCACGACATCAACAAGTTACCTATCGGGTATATTTGCTTGGCATATGGAAGATTTGCAAAGAAGAACTGCACCTTGGAAGCAATCCAAGTTGAGAGGAAGAGGAGACATTTATCTACCTAGTTCCATTTCATCTCTCATTTCCCAATGGTGAAATTTACTCCACAGGAGGCTCACACTCTCATATGTCCAGGAAATTTATCTAGCACCTTGGTGTTCATTCAGCAAGCTGGATCCCTAAGGTGCGGCACTTCATCTAGTCATAAAAGGACTATTTGGCATGGACGACATGCTGACCGGCAGAAAGAAAAAAGGAGGACAGTCAAGGGAATCTGCAAAGAAGAACAAGATTTTTACCTAATACACATGCATTGTCAGGTTGAATCCTTACAACAACCTTAGGAGAGAATATTATTGCTCATTGTCGTATTCCAACAATGGTACCCTGCAGGCAGTCAGTGCATGTTGGTCATCTGAATGATTAAATGAATGGGTAAATGAAACTCTGTTTCCTGTTTCCCAAATCAAGACACTTCCCATTATATTACAACTTCCGAAGTTAGATGAATCCAGCATTTGTATTTTGTCAGACTCTGACACGGCAGCTAAGGAAATGATTCAGAGTCACATTTACACGCCTGGTCCATTTGTCTTAAGGAGACATTTGGTCCCTCAAATAGATCATCATTTAGAACTCGAGTCTGAAGCTCAAATACCGTCAGGGACCAGTCGGATAATGTAAACGAATAAATCAATATAAAAGCGATACAGGCTGTGGACATTACAAATGCCATCTAATGTCGTTCAAATTTAAATTTTAGCCAAATAAAACAGACCTGAGGCCAAAGTAGGCTCTCACCAATCTGCTTTTCATTTTGCATTAATTTTTCCTTTTATGTACGGCAGTACATAAAACAGATGCCTATATACAAAACAGAAAGATTTTTGGGTTTTTATGATAATTAATCAAGATCACCTGACCTGATGTTAACACCGAATTAGTATATGCAGTCACCAAAAATATCTTTTCTAAAATGTTACAAAGTCTTATTTAAGACATACACTGGTGTTCCTGCCTGGACCTCTTTCCATTCTCACTGGACTTTGTCAGAACAGTCCTGGAGTTTGGGACCTAACATTACCACTAAGAGGTGTTGGTATGCATATTAGGAATGTGTAATGAATCTTAATAGCATTACCTTATTATCCCAGAATGCTCATTCATACTAATGCAGGTTTGCACTGGCATACACATGCTCATAATTAAGGAAGGGATATTTCTTTACTCTTGTATCTGGGCTTCTCTGATAAGTTGTTATGCAGCTGGCATTCAATGCAAATTGGAGTTTGCTGGTTTCTGATATGCATACTCGCAGTAATCAGCAGATTACTTGTGTGGAGGCTGCCCATCGCTAAAGCTATGCTGTCACAGTTAGAATAAATAATAGAGTCTTGCTTTAAACTTATAAAATACTAAATGGCCTAGTTCAGACTCATGAAGTATAGCTTGGTGAGTATGGTTTCTATGTGTAAAAAAAAAAAAAAAAAAAATTGCTGGGCCTTGTATACAAAGCCTGGAAAATGAACACTATCATTTCATTATAACAGTGATTATTACTGAACAAAATTTGGCCTAAAGTGCCTACAGGAGCTAAAACACAGAAAAGTTATTAATATAATGTGGTACCTCTGATCTGGACTAATAAATCCCCTACAGAAAATGTAAATATCCTCCATTAACAACTAGGGGATTGAGTTTAAAATACCTTTTTGGACCTACTTTAAGCTACTAAGCCTTCATTATACATAGCATCCTTAACTCAGACTGGGGTGACTTTCGTAGTACTAATTCCTTGATGATGAGTGAAGAACTATTGACAAAAAAGTAACAGTGTTCTGAATAAATGATAACATTGAGAGCAAAGTTTTAGTAAGTACAATTCAGGAATTTTTTTGGTGAAATTTGGAATGAGCTGAGATCAAAACAATTAGATTTCAGAGTAAATATTAATAAAAATATGCACTACGAATTGGGTCAGAACAGTGATAAACTTTAGACTTACCTTGTTGAAATAATCCTCATAATGGTTCTGCAAGGAAATTCTTCTTAGATGAGAAAACTGAGACTCATAGATGCTGTTATTTACTCAACTAATAAATGGTAAATTTATACCTTTAACTGCTGGACTCCTGATGTTTTCCTTGTCCTTAACCATAATCACTAAACTGTCTTGGCCCCAGGTTTAGTGAGAACAGTGTTAGGTGAACAGAGAAATGTGAAGCAAGGCTCTGAAGAGCACAGTGTTTTTCAGACCACTGTTTACATGCTGCAGCTTAATGTTGAAAGAAAACATGCTTTCAAAACTTTCTTTAAAAAAATGACTCTTCATACTCCTGGGTTTTCAATAAGAATCTTCTAAAACAATTCAGCTAAAACCAGAAAGTTGTTCAACACAAGTGAAGGTAGATGTTGAATTTACAATACTGAGACACCTGTGCATAATACATATGTACTAGCAGATGTCAACTTTATCCCTAAGAACCAGATTTTTAATCTTTTAGGAAAGAGATTTAGTTTCTGTGAGTGGACTTCTGATAAGTTACCATCATGTAGTAACCATGTTTACTTTTAGTGTCTTCAAGTACTAAGGGACAATTCCCACTACTCTGGTTTCAATACCCTTTGTTTATTTATTTATTTAAATTAATTTATTTTTGGCTGTGCTGGGTCCTCGTCACTGCGCGCGGGACCCCTCCAGCCAGGGCGAGCGGGAGCCACTCCCCACCGCGGTGCGCGGGCCTCCCATCGCGGTGGCTTCTCCCGTTGTGGAGCACGGGCTCTAGGCATGCGGGCCTCAGTAGTTGTGGCTCGCGGGCTCCAGAGAGCAGGCTCAGTAGCTGTGGTGCACGGGCCCAGCTGCTCCGCGGCATGTGGGATCCTCCCCGACCAGGTCTCAAACCCGTGTCCCCTGCATCGGCAGGCGGACTCTCAACCACTGTGCCACCAGGGAAGCCCTCAATACCCTTTAAATAGCCAGTGTCACTCTAGATCGTTGACACATTTATGCTGCTGATTATAAATTTAAATGTACGTATGTCAGAATAAAGAAAAACAGGTAGAGATTTGTGAGAACCCTTTTTTAGACAACATATGGTCTTAATACTTTTTGGCTCATCCTATTGGGTGAATTTTGAATAGTAAAAGAGAGAAATTAGTATTTTCTGAAATGTGGAATTTTTAGCGCTGCATGTATTCAGATACCAAGGCAGGTGGCCATTACCAGAAACTACCTTTAGCTTTGATAGTATAACTCATCTTTATGTCTTGGTTATATTTGTTTTCTATGCTGCATAACAAATTGCCACACACTCAGTGGCTTAAAACAACACCCATTTATTAGCTCAGAGTCTTTTATGTCAGAATCTCAGAATAGCAAAGCTGAGAGTCTCACAAGGCCAAAATCAAGATGTTGGCAGAGGTGAGTTCCTGTTCAGAGGCTTGGGGGGAAATATCTGCTTCAAAGTTATCTTGTTGGCAGAATTAAGTTGCCTGTGGCTATTTGAACCAAAATTCTCATTTCCTTGCTAGTTGTCAGCTGATGGCTATTCTCAGTGTCTAGAAGATGTTCTCAGTCCTTTGTGTGTGCCCCCCTTCATCTTCAAGCCAGAAACCTGGTTTCAACTCCCCAACACTGAAATCCATCTGACTTCCTCCTCTGCTACTCTCCGCTCACTAGTGAAAACCCTGCTTTTAAAGGGTTCATGTGACTAGGTTAGGCCCACATAGATAATTTGATAATTTGATTTCCTTTTTTTTTTTTTTTTTGGCCTCACTGCACAGCATGCAAGATCTTAGTTAACAGGGTTGGAACCTGTGCGCCTTGCACTAGAAGTGCATAGTCTTAACCAGTGGACTGCCAGAGAAGTCCCAGTTTGATTTCCTTTTTGATTAACCAAAGTCAACTGATTGATAAACTGAATTACATCTGCAAAAATCCCTTTTGCTATTTTATTAGAGTTCTTCAGAAAAACAGAACCAATAAGACATTCAAACCAAACATGGACCAAAGCCACTTGAAACTTTGGGCCACACCCACCCCCACCCCCGTTTAGCTCAAATGCTACCAGGAACAAAGTGGTCAGCCCTTAGCAGTGAGTGGTGGTGTAGAAGGGTGCAGAAGGGATTAACCAGAGGTGAATTCAATCTAATTAATACTCTGGCTCAGTCCCAGCTCACCTTGATTTTTGAAAAAATCTAAAGCATCATCCTTGTGCTCTAATTGCTGAACAGATAAAAGGGCTTAAATTCTCTAGAATATAAACAAAACCAAAAAATAATTTTATAAGAGAGAGGAACCAAGATGGTGGGGTAGAAAGACGTGCTCTCACTCCCTCTTGCGAGAACACCAGAATCACAACTAGCTACTGGACAATCATCGACAGGAAGACACTGGAACTTACCAAAAAAGATACCCCACATGCAAAGACAAAGGAGAAGCCACAATGAGACGGTAGGAGTGGCGCAATCACAGTAAAATAAAATCCCATAACTACTGGGGGGGTGACTCACAGCCTGGAGAACACTTATACCACAGAAGTCCACCCACTGGAGTGAAAGTTCTGAGCTCCACGTCAGGCTTCCCAACCTGGGGGTCCAGCAATGGGAGGAGGAATTCCTAGAGAATCAGACTTTAAAGCTTAGTGGGAATTGATTATAGGACTTCAACAGGACTGGGAGAAACAGAGACCCCACTCTTGGAGGGCACACACAATGTAGTGTGTGCATCGGGACCCAGGGGAAGGAGCAGTGACCCCAGGGGAGACTGAACCAGACCTACCTGCTAGTGTTGGAGGCTCTCCTGCAGAGGCAGGGGGTGGCTGTGGCTCACCATGGGGACAAGGACACTGGCAGCAGAAGTTCTGGGAAGTACTCCTTGGCATGAGCCCTCCCAGAGTCTGTCATTAGCCCCACCAAAGAGCCCAGGTAGGCTCCAGTGTTGGGTTGCCTCAGGCCAAACAACCAACAGGGAGGGAACCCAGCCCCACCCATCAACAGTCAAGCAAATTAAAGTTTTACTGAGCTCTGCCCACCACAGCAAGTCAGCTCTACCCACCACCAGTCCCTCCCATCAGGAAACTTCCACAAGCCTCTTAGATAGCCTCATCCACCAGAGGGCAGACAGCAGAAGCAAGAACAACTACAATCCTGCAGCCTGTGGAGCAAAAACCACATTCATAGACAGATAGACAAGATGAAAAGGCAGAGGGCTATCTACCAGATGAAGGAACAAGATAAAACCCCAGAAAAACAACTAAATGAAGTGGAGATAGGCAACCTTCCAGAAAAAGAATTCAGAATAATGATAGTGAAGATGATCCAGGACCTTGGAAAAAGAATGGAGGCAAAGATTGAGAAGATGGAAGAAATGTTTAACGAAGACCTAGACAAATTAAAGAACAAACAAACAGAGAAGAACAATACAAAAACTGAAATGAAAAATACACTAGAAAAATCAATAGCAGAGTAACTGAGGCAGAAGAACGGATAAGTGACCTGGAAGACAGAATGGTGGAATTCACTGCTGTGGAACGGAATAAAGAAAAAAGAATGAAAAGAAATGAAGACAGCCTAAGAGACCTCTGGGACAACATTAAATGCAACAACATTTGCATTATAGGGGTCCCAGAAGGAGTAGAGAGAGAGAAAGGACCCAAGAAAATGTTTCAAGAGATTATAGTCGACAACTTCCCTAACATGGGAAAAGAAATAGCCACCCAAGTCCAGGAAGCGCAGAGAGTCCCATATAGGATAAACCCAAGAAGAAACATGTTGAGACACATAGTAATCAAATTGGCAAAAATTAAAGACAAAGAAAAATTATTGAAAGTAGCAAGGGAAAAATGACAACATACAAGAGAACTGCCGTAAGGTTAACAGCTGATTTCTCAGCAGAAACTCTACAAGCCAGAAGGGAGTGACACGATATACTTAATAGTGATGAAAGGGAAGAACTTACAACCAAGATTACTCTACCCAACAAGGATCTCATTCAGATTCGATGGAGAAATCAAAAGCTTTACAGACAAGCAAAAGCTAAGAGAATTCAGCACCACCAAACCAGCTCTACAACAAATGCTAAAGGAACTTCTCTAAGTGGGAAACACAAGAGAAGAAAAGGACCTACAAAAACAAGCCCAAAACAATTTAAAAAATGGTAACAGGAACATACATATCGATTACTTTAAACGTGAATGGATTAAATGCTCCAACCAAAAGACACAGGCTTGCTGAATGGATACAAAAACAAGACCCATATATTTGCTGTCTACAAGAGACCCACTTCAGACCTAGGGACACATACAGACTGAAAGGGGATGGAAAAAGATATTCCATGCAAATGGAAATCAAAAGAAAGCTGGAGTAGCAATGCTCATATCAGATAAAATAGACTTTAATAATAAAGAATGTTACAAGAAACAAGGAAGGACACTACATAATGAAAAAGGGATCAATCCAAGAAGAAGATGTAACAATTATAAATATATATGCACCCAACATAGGAGCACCTCAATACGTAAGGCAACTGCTAACAGCTCTAAAAGAGGAAATCGACAGTAACACAATAATAGTGAGGGACTTTAACACCTCACTTACACCAATGGACAGATCATCCAAAATGAAAATAAATAAGGAAAAAGAAGCTTTAAATGACATAATAGACCAGATAGATTTAATTGATATTTATAGGACATTCCATCCGAAAACTTTCTTCTCAAGTGCACATAGAACATTCTCCAGGATAGATCAAATCTTGGGCCACAAATCAAGCCTTAGTAAATTTAAGAAAATTGAAATCATATCAAGCATCTTTTCTGACCGTAACACTATGAGATTAGAAATGAATTACAGGGTGAAAAACGTAAAAACCACAAACACATGGAGGCTAAACACTATGTTACTAAATAACCAAGAGGTCACTGAAGAAATCAAAGAGGAAATCAAAAAATACCTAGAGACAATTGACAATGAAAACACGACGATCCAAAACCTATGGGTTGAAGCAGAAGCAGTTTTAAGAGGTAAGTTTATAGTTATACAAGCCGACCTCAAGAAATAAGAAAAATCTCAAATAAATAATCTAACCTTACACCTAAAAGAACTAGAGAAAGAAGAACAAACAAAACCCAAAGTTAGCAGAAGGAAAGAAATCATAAAGATCAGAGCAGAAATAAATGAAATAGAAACAAAGAAAACAAGAGCAAATATCAATAAAACTAAAAGCTGGTTCTTTCAGAAGATAAACCAAATTGATAAACCATTAGCCAGACTCATCAAGAAAAAGAGGGAGAGTACTTAAATCAATAAAATTAGAAATGAAAAAGGAGAAGTTACAACAGACACCACAGAAATACAAAGCATCCTAAGAGACTACTACAAGCAACTCTATGCCAATAAAATGGACCACCTGGAAGAAATGGACAAATTCTTAGAAAGGTATAAGCTTCCAAGACTGAACCAGGAAGAAATAGAAAATATGAACAGAGCAATCACAAGTAATGAAATTGAAACTGTGATTAAAAATCTTCCAACAAACAAAAGTCCAGGACCAGATGGCTTCACAGGTGAATTTTATCAAACATTTAGGGAAGAGCTAACACCCATCCGTCTCAAACTCTTCCAAAAAATTGTAGAGGAAGAAACACTCCCAAACTCATTCTATTAGGCCACCATCACCCTGATACCAAAACTAGACAAAGATACTACAAAAAAAGAAAATTAGAGACCAATGTCGCTGATGAATGTAGATGCAGAAATCCTCTACAAAATACTACCAGACAGAATCCCACAACACTTTAAAAGGATCATACACCATGATCAAGTGGGATTTATCCCAGTGATGCAAGGATTCTTCAGTATAAACAAATCAATCAATGTGATACACCATATTGACAAATTGAAGAATAAAAACCATATGATCATCTCAATAGATGCAGAAAAGCTTTTGACAAAATTCAACACCCATTTGTGATAAAAACACTACAGAAAGTGGGCACAGAGGGAACCTACCTCAAATAAAGGCCATATATGAGAAACCCACAGCAAACATCATTCTCAATGGTGAAAAACTGAAAGCATTTCCTTTAAGATCAGGAACAATACAAGGATGTCCACTTTCACCACTATTATTCAACATAGTTTTGGAAGTCCTAGCCACGGCCATCAGAGAAGAAAAAGAAATAAAAGGAATACAAATTGGAAAAGAAGAAGTAAAACTGTCACTGTTTGAAGATGACATGATACTATACATAGAGAATCCTAAAAATGCCACCAGAAAACCACTAGAGCTAATCAATGAATTTGGTAAAGTTGCTGGATACAAAATTTCTGCACAGAAGTCTCTTGCATTCCTATACACTAATGATAAAAAATCTGAAATAGAAATTAAGGAGACACTCCCATTTACTATTGCAACAAAAAGAATAAAATACCTAAGAATAAACCTACCTAGGGAGACAAAAGACCTGTATGCAAAAAACTATAAGACACTGATGAAAGAAATTAAAGATGATACCAACAGATGGAGAGATATACCATGTTCTTGGATTGGAAGAATCAATATTGTGAAAATGACTATACTACCCAAAGCAATCTACAGATTCAATGGAATCCCTATCAAATTACCAATGGCATTTTTTACAGAACTAGAACAATTAATCTTAAAATTTGTATGGAGACACAGAAGACCCCGAATAGCCAAAGCTGTCTTCAGGGAAGAAAACGGAGCTGGAGGATTCAGACTCCCTGACTTCAGACTGTACTACAGAGCTACAGTAATGAAGACAATATGGTACTGGCACAAAAACAGAAACATAGATCAATGGAACAATATAGAAAGCCCAGAGATAAACCCATGCACCTATGGTCAACTAATCTATGACAAAGGAGGCAAGGATATACAATGGAGAAAAGAAAGTCTCTTCAGTAAGTGGTGCTGGGAAAACTGGACAGCTACATGTAAAAGAATGAAATTAGAACACTCCCTAACACCATACACAAAAATAAACTCAAAATGGATTCAAAACCTACATGTAAGAACGGACAATATAAAACTCTGAGAGGAAAACATAGGAAGATCACTCTTTGACATAAATCACAGCAAGATCTTTTTTGATCCACCTCCTAGAGTAATGGAAATAAAAACAAAAATAAACAAATGGGACCTAATGAAACTTCAAAGCTTTTGCACAGCAAAGGAAACCATAAACAAGACAAAAAGACAACCCTCAGAATGGGAGAAAATATTTGCAAATGAATCAACGGACAAAGGATTAATCTCCAAAATATATAAACACCTCATGCAGCTTAATATTAAAGAAACAAACAACCCAATCCAAAAATGGGCAGAAGAGCTAAATAGACATTTCTCCAAAGATGACATACAGATGGCCAAGAAGCACATGAAAAGCTGCTCAACATCACTAATTATTAGAGAAATGCAAATCAAAACTACAATGAGGTATCACCTCGCACCAGTTAGAATGGGCATCATCAGAAAATCTACAAACAACAAATGCTGGAGAGGGTGTGGAGAAAAGGGAACCCTCTTGCACTGTTGTTGGGAACGTAAATTGATTCAGCTGCTATGGAGAACAGTAAGGAGTTTCCTTAAAAAGCTAAAAATTGAATTACCATATGACCCAGTGATCCCACTACTGGGCATATACCCAGAGAAAACCATAATTCAAAAAGACACATGCACCCCCATGTTCATTGCAGCACTGTTTACAATAGCCATGTCATGGAAGCAACCTAAATGCCCATCAACAGACGAATGGATAAAGAATATGTGGTACATATATACAATAGAATATTACTCAGCCATAAAAAGGAACGAAATTGAGTCATTTGTTGAGACGTGGATCTATCTAGAGACTGTCATACAGAGTGAAGTAAGTGAGAAAGTGAAAAACAAGTATTGTGTATTAATGCATGTATGTGGAACCTAGAAAAATGGTACAGATGAACCAGTTTGCAGGGCAGAAGTTGAGACACAGATGTAGAGAACAAACGTATGGACACCAAGGGGGGAGTTCTGCGGTGGGGTGGGGATGGTGGTGTGCTGAATTGTGCAATTGGGATTGACATGTATACACTGATGTGTATAAAATTGATGACTAATAAGAATCTGCTGTATAAAAAAGTAAAATAAAATTCAAAATTAGAAAAAAAACAGCAGAAATAATTTTATCTTCAGCCTCTATTATTTCTTTTTCATAGTGCCTGGAACTTAATTATAACATATGCAACATGCAAGGAAGCAGAGACAAGTGACCCAAAATCAAAAGAAAATGTAGTCAATAAGAGCAGACCAACAAACAATTGGAGTCCCAGAAGAAAAAGGAAGTCATGTAAAGAACATGTCAATAAACGATGGTCAAAATTTTTTCAAATGTAATAACAAATATTCACCCACAGGTCTCAGAAGTTCATTAAATGCTTCTTATAAGATGAACACCTTACCACACCATACACACAGAGGCACATGCCTGTCAATCTGCTGAAATCCAAAACAAAAGAGAAAAATATTGAAAGCAGCAGGAGAATAAGCGCACATTACATATAGGGGAGAAATGATACAAATTTTGCCTGATTTGTCATCAAAAACAATGGAAGCCAGAAGATAATGGAATGCCATTTTTGAAGCAGTTAATGAAAAAGAACTGGCATGATAATTATGTGCATAGTTGAAGTAATCATTCAAATATGAAGGCATGTTTTCAGATAAGCAGAAGTTGAGAGACTTGTTGGCAATAGACCAACACAGCAGACATGCTAAAGAAAGTTCTTCAGTCTAAAGCATCCTGTAAATCCAGAAATTTGGATTGATAGGAAGGAATAAAGAGTGGTGGAAATAGTAAATATGTGGGTAAATAAAAAAATTAATTAAATTGTTTAACAAACAATTTAAAGCAAAAATAATTACAATTAATTTGGGGTTATATAATTAATGTACAAATACTATATATGACAGCAACAGCACAAAGGACAGGAAAGAGGTAAACTGAAGTGTACTATTACAAGTTTCTCACACTGTACGTGAAGTGGTATAATATTTAGTAGATCATTATGAGTTAAGGAAGCATAGTGTCATCAGAGTATCCACTAAAACATTAAGACAATGAGACATAGCTAAGGAACCAATAGAAGTGATAAAACTGATTAATAAAAAGTTGATCTAATGGAAGTAAAAGAAAGGAGGAAAAAGAAGAACAGACAAGAGGTATAGAAAACATATATAGTGGTAGTCTTAAGCACAACTTAAGGTATCATAATTAAGAATCAGTAATTTAAAACAATAATTATGTTCTATGTAGATGGTTTAAAAACTTAAAAGGCACAGATTATTAGGATTTAAAAAAAAGCAAAACCCAACTATGTGCTGCCTACAAAGGATCACCTTAAATAAGACACAAGTAGTACCCTGTGAAATAAGTAGCATACTGTGAAATATCATGAATCAGGAAATCACAAATAAAATTAGAAAATATTTTAAACTGCATGTTAATAAAAGCACAAAATATCAAAATATGTGAGATGCATTTATGGCAAAGTTTTGAGGGAAGTTTATACCTCTAAAGGCCTATATTAGAAAAGAAGAAAAGTTCAAGTTACAAAGCTAATAAAAAGAGTAAATTAAACCCAAATAAGTTAAAAAAAGGGAAAAACAATAAGTGGGAAATCAAAGACAGAAAAAGACAAAAGAGAAAAATCAATAAAGCTGAGTTAATTATTTGAATAGAATAATGAAATTGACAAATCCTTACAAAGGTGATGAGAGAGCAAGAGAGAGAGGAAGAAGAGATGAATGAAGAAGGACGATTAATTAACCATATCAAAAATGAGAAATGTTATTAGAATGTAATGCTTAATAATGAAATATTATGAACAACTTTATGCAATGGTTAAATTCCTTGAAAACTACAACTTACATAACTGACACACCGTAAAATAGAAAATGTTGATAGCCCTCTATTTGTTAAAGAAACTGAATTTATAATTAAAAATTTCCCCCCAAAGAGACCTCCAGGCCTAGATGCCTTCACAAGAATTCTATCAAACATTTAAGGAAGAAATAATACAAATCTTACCCAAATTATTTCACAAACCACAGGAGGAGGGAACACTTCTAACTTATTTGTGAAACCAGCACAAACTTGATACCATAATCTTAACGACAGATGTAACAAGTAAATAAAATTACAGACCAAAATTGATTGTATTTCTCGATTTGAAACATCATCAGTCAAGAAAGCAACTTTTGGACTTCCCTGGTGGTCCAGGTGGTAAGACTCCACGCTCCCAATGCAGGGGAGCCGGGTTCGATCCCTGGTCAGGGAACTAGATTCCTGCATGCGTGCTGCAACTAAAAGTTCACATGCCACAACTAAGAGTCTGCGTGCCCGCATGTGCAACTAAGGATTCTGCATGCTGCAACTCAGACCCTGCACAGCCAAGATAAATAAATAAATAAATATTAAAAAAAAAAAGAAAGCAACTTTTATTCATGGCAAGTAGCGCTTATGTGAAAGTCAGTGTTACTTGTCATTGCAGAAAGCTATCTCATATGGTGGATTCAGCTCAGTGAAATGTCTTCTCTTCTTGGTTAGTGAGTTGTCTCCTCAGGGCTGCTTTTGATGGGAAAATATGGCAAAAATGGAGTAGTCACTGGCAAGTTGAGCTTGTGTTTGTGCGTGTGTGTCTGTGTGTTTGTGGGAGTGTCATGGGTTAGGGTTGTGAATATCTTATTTGGAATAAGTTGAATATAAGGTTTGTGTTGAAGGATGAAATCTTTCTCATATAAGAAGGATTTTTTTGGACTGGGTTTATGGATTATTGGAATTATATAGTAATTTCTGAAGTCTTTTTATGTGAATGTTTATTCTTTGTTCATTCACTATCACCAAAATACAATAAGTATTACCCAGAATACTTTTGAATTACCCCAAATCCAAAAAGTAAACTCTCTGTGAGGCATGGGAAAATTTCAAGGATTCCAGAAAATTTGAATTAAATGCATTCTGAGCATGTCACTTCAAAAAAATGGAACTTACTTTTTAGAGCAGTTTTTTTTTATTGAAGTATAGTTGATTAACAATGTTGTGTTAGTTTCAGGAGTACAGCAAAGTGATTCAGTTATACATACATATATCTATTTTTTTTCAGATTCTTTTCCCTTATAGGTTATTATAAAATATTGAGTATAGTTCCCTGTGCTATACAGTAGGTTCTTGCTGGTTAGAGCAGTTTTAAGTTCATAGCAAAATTGAGCAGAAAGTACAGAGTTCTCATACACACCCCGCCTCCGCACATCCGTAGCCTCTCCCATTGTCAACATCCCTAACTAGACTGGTACATTTGTTAGAATTATACACTAACCTACATTAACACATCATTATCACCCGAAGTTCAGAGTTTACATTAGGATCCACTCTTGCTATTGCATATTTTATGGATTTGGATAAATGTATAATAACAAGTATCCATCATTATAGTATCATACAGAATATTTTTACTGCCCTAAAAATCCTCTGTTCTCTGCCTGTTACTGTCTAGGAGTTTTATAGTTTTGTGTTTTACATTAGGGGTGCTAATGTGAATGATATTGTCTTTTGAATTTTAAATTCCACTTGTTCATTGCTGTTATATAGGAAAGCAATTTGCTTTTGTATATTAACTTTGTATCCTGCAACCTTGGTATAATTTCTTATTAGTTCCAGGAGGCTTATTGTTGTTGTTGTTGATTCTTTTGGGTTTTCTACTTAGACAATCATATTATCTGTGAGCAAAGACAGTTTTATTTCTTCCTTCCCAATAGATACACCTTTTTATTTGCTTTTATTTTTATATTTCAATAGCTAGGACTTCCAATACAATGTTAAAAGGGAGTGGTATGAGAAAACATCTTTGCCTTCATCGTGATCTCAGAGGGAGAACTTCTAGATTCTCACTGTTAAATATGATGTTAGCTGTAGGTTTTTTGTAGAAGTTCTTTATCAAGTTCAGGAAGTTTTCCTCCTAGTTTTTTGAGTGTTTTTGTCATGACAGGATAAAATCATTTGGATTTTGTCAAATGTTTTTTCTGCACCTATTGATGTGATCATTTCATTTTTCTTCTTTGCCTGTTGATATAAGGAATTACCTTAGTTGATTTTCAAACATTGTACCAACCTGTATACCTGGATAAATGCCACTTAGTCATGGTATATAATTCTTTTTATACATTGTTGGATTCAATTTGCTAATATTTTGTAGAGAATTTTTACATCTATTTTCGTGAGAGATATTGGTTGTAGTTTTCTTTTCTTGTAATTTCTTTGTCTGGATTTGGTATTAAGGTAATTCTGGCCTCATAGAATAAGTTAGGAAGTATCTCCTCTGCTTCTATCAGTTCAAAGAGGTTGTAGAGAGTTGGTATAGTTTCTTCCTTAAATGTTCGGTAGAATTCACCTGTGAACCCATTTTGGAATGATGCTTTCTATTTTAGAAGGTTATTATTGATTCAGTTTCCTTAATAGATATAGACTTGTTCACATTGTCTGTATCTTCTTGTGTGAGTTTTGGCAGACTGTGTCTTCCAAGGAATTGGCCCGTTTCATGTAGGTTATCACATTTTCTCTTTAGGTAATGGTTATTTGTATGTCTAGTGCACTAACACTTATGATTAATTGTTGATAATCTTCAGTAACATATTTAGGAGATGGGTGTCAATAAACCAAACTTCCTATTGAGAAAAAAATAACTAGGAGGTTTTTCATGGACTGGGACTGCATATTACTCTGAATCTGTGATCTCCACAGATATTTACCTTACCATTAGCTATGATCATTTATTCATTCATTTGTACATTAAAGAGTCTTAAGTAAGTATCTTGGGAAGGCCAAGCTCTATCTTAAGGTTCAGGGACTCTGGTTAGTTACCACTGAGTTGGCATAATCTATTAAACACAGGTTATTCATTTCAGGAAATTAGTATTTTTACCTTTTGGCCAAAATACATATCTGTGGCTTTCAAGCAAGCTTGTTGCAGCCTTCCATGGATCAAACTGTTGTATCTCATGTGTAGTCTTCTTTTTTTAAAAAAATTACAGCATCAACAAAGGGAAATGTCCTGATTTCAGACTACTGTATAATTGTGTTGTTTGAGCCATAGGTCAAAACCCACACATCTACGAGCGGAGGAGTTTTCCTTGAAGGGAATGGTTGTTAGTTTGGGATCAGGGAATAAAGACCTCCATGTTGGCCTTGCACTGAAGGGGGAAAAATCATTTATATTCTTTTAGAGGCTTGGAGGCAGATTGGCCCAGATCTGAAGCCCTGAGATGCCTAGAACATTCTGCCGATGGAGGATGACGGTACGGGTGATGGAAGTCACCAGTGGCTCTTTGGCACATGATATCAGGCTGAAAGCAAAGGAAGAACTGGCCAGGAAGAGTCTCTAGAATGGATCTGAGTCCAATAGGAGTTTTAGGCTAATTTATTATCCTTGAATCTTCCATAAGGTCTTGTTGAAAGGTATAGCACAGTCTCTCCTATGCTGAGGGGATTTTAGGAGAGGAATAGTACATATTTGGAGAAATTGATAATTGGATTGCATTGTTTTCTGTCCTTTTATCTATTTTCTTTTTTTTTTATCTTTATTGGAGTATAATTGCTTTACAATGGTGTGTTAGTTTCTGCTTTGTAACAAAGTGAATCAGTGATACATATACATATGTTCCCATATCTCTTCCCTCTTGCGTCTCCCTCCCTCCCACCCTCCCTATCCCATCCCTCCAGGCGGTCACAAAGCACCGAGCTGATCTCCCTGTGCTATGCGGCTGCTTCCCACTAGCTATCTACCTTACATTTGGTAGTGTATATATGTCCATGCCTCTCTCTCGCTTTGTCACAGCTTACCCTTCCTGCTCCCCATATCCTCAAGTCCATTCTCTGGTAGGTCTGTGTCTTTATTCCTGTCTTACCCCTAGGTTCTTCATGACATTTTTTTCCCTTAAATTCCATATATATGTGTTAGCACACGGTATTTCTCTCTTACTGACTTACTTCACTCTGTATGACCGACTCTAGGTCTATCCACCTCATTACAAATAGCTCAATTTCGTTTCTTTTTATGGCTGAGTAATATTCCATTATATATATGTGCCACATCTTCTTTATCCATTCATCCGATGATGGACACTTAGGTTGTTTCCATCTCCAGGCTATTGTAAATAGAGCTGCAACGAACATTTTGGTACATGACTCTTTTTGAATTATGGTTTTCTCAGGGTATATGCCCAGCAGTGGGATTGCTGGGTCATATGGTAGTTCTACTTTTAGTTTTTTAAGGAACCTCCATACTGTTCTCCACAGTGGCTATATCAATTTACATTCCCACCAACAGTGCAAGAGGGTTTCCTTTTCTCCACACCCTCTCCAGCATTTATTGTTTCTAGATTTTTTGATGATGGCCATTCTGACTGGTGTGAGATGATATCTCATTGCAGTTTTGATTTGCATTTCTCTAATGATTAGTGATGTTGAGCATTCTTTCATGTGTTTGTTGGCAGTCTGTATATCTTCTTTGGAGAAATGTCTATTTAGGTCTTCTGCCCATTTTTGGATTGGGTTGTTTTTTTCTTATTGAGATGTATGAGCTGCTTATAAATTTTGGAGATTAATCCTTTGTCAGTTGCTTCATTTGCAAATATTTTCTCCCATTCTGAGGGTTGTCTTTTGGTCTTGTTTATGGTTTCCTTTGCTGTGCAAAAGCTTTGAAGTTTCATTAGGTCCCATTTGTTTATTTTTGTTTTTATTTCCATTTCTCTAGGAGGTGGGTCAAAAAGGACCTTGCTGTGATTTATGTCATAGAGTGTTCTGCCTATGTTTTCATCTAAGAGTTTGATAGTTTCTGGCCTTACATTTAGGTCTTTAATCCATTTTGAGCTTATTTTTGTGTATGGTGTTAGGGAGTGATCTAATCTCACACTTTTACATGTACCTGTCCAGTTTTCCCAGCACCACTTATTAAAGAGGCTGTCCTTTCTCCACTCTACATTCCTGCTTCCTTTATCAAAGATAAAGTGACCATATGTGCGTGGGTATATCTCTGGGCTTTCTATCCTGTTCCATTGATCTATCTTTCTGTTTTTGTGCCAGTACCATACTGTCTTGATTACTGTAGCTTTGTAGTATAGTCTGAAGTCAGGGAGCCTGATTCCTACAGCTCTGTTTTTCGTTCTCAAGATTGCTTTTGCTATTCGGGGTCTTTTGTGTTTCCATACAAATTGTGAAATTTTTTGTTCTAGTTCTGTGAAAAATACCAGTGTAGTTTGACAGGGATTGCATTGAATCTGTAGATTGCTTTGGGTAGTAGAGTCATTTTCACAATGTTGATTCATCCAATCCAAGAACATGGTATATCTCTCCATCTATTTGTATCATCTTTAATTTCTTTCATCAGTGTCTTATAATTTTCTGCATACAGGTCTTTTGTCTCCTTAGGTAGGTTTAGTACTACATATTTTATTCTTTTTGTTGGAATGGTAAATGGGAGTGTTTTCTTGATTTCACTTTCAGATTTTTCATCATTAGTGTATAAGAATGCCAGAGATTTCTGTGCATTAATTTTGTATCCTGCTACTTTACCAAATTCATTGATTAGCTCTAGTAGTTTTCTGGTAGCATCTTTAGGATTCTCTATGTATAGTATCATGTCATCTGCAAACAGTGACAGCTTTACTTCTTCTTTTCCGATTTGGATTCCTTTTATTTCCTTTTCTTCTCTGATTGCTGTGGCTAAAACTTCCAAAACTATGTTGAATAAGAGTGGTGAGAGTGGGCAACCTTGTCTTGTTCCTGATCTTAGTGAAAATGCTTTCAGTTTTTCATCATTGAGGATGATGTTGGCTGTGGGTTTGTCATATATGGCCTTTATTATGTTGAGGAAAGTTCCCTCTATGCCTACATTCTGCAGGGTTTTTATCATAAATGGGTGTTGAATTTTGTCGAAAGCTTTCTCTGCATCTATTGAGATGATCATAGGGTTTTTCTCCTTCAATTTGTTAATATGGTTTATCACATTGATTGTTTTGCGTATATTGAAGAATCCTTGCATTCCTGGAATAAACCCCACTTGATCATGGTGTATGATCCTTTTAATGTGCTCTTGGATTCTGTTTGCTAGTATTTTGTTGAGGATTTTTTCATCTATGTTCATCAGTGATATTGGCCTGTAGTTTTCTTTCTTTGTGACATCCTTGTCTGGTTTTGGTATCAAGGCGATGGTGGCCTCGTAGAATGAGTTTGGGAGTGTTCCTCCCTCTGCTATATTTTGGAAGAATTTGAGAAGGATAGGTGTTAGCTCTTCTCTAAATGTTTGATAGAATTCACCTGTGAAGCCATCTGGTCCTGGGCTTTTGTTTGTTGGAAGATATTTAATCACAGTTTCAATTTCAGTGCTTGTGATTGGTCTGTTCATATTTTCCATTTCTTCCTGATTCAGTCTTGGCATGTTGTGCATTTCTAAGAATTTGTCCATTTCTTCCAGGTTGTCCATTTTATTGACATAGAGTTGCTTGTAGTAATCTCTCATGATCTTTTGTATTTCTGCAGTGCCAGTTGTTACTTCTCCTTTTTCATTTCTAATTCTATTGATTTGAGTCTTCTCCCTTTTTTTCTTGATGAGTCTGGCTAATGGTTTATCAATTTTGTTTATCTTCTGAAAGAACCAGCTTTTAGTTTTATTGATCTTTGCTATTGTTTCCTTTATTTCTTTTTCACTTATTTTTGATCTGATCTTTATGATTTCTTTCCTTCTGCTAACTTTGGGGTTTTTTGTTCTTCTTTCTCTAATTGCTTTAGGTGCAAGGTTAGGTTTTTTATTCGAGATGTTTCCTGTTTCTTAAGGTAGGATTGTATTGCTATAAACTTCCCTCTTAGAACTGCTTTTGCTGCATCCCATAGGTTTTGGGTCGTCGTGTCTCCATTGTCATTTGTTTCTAGGTATTTTTTTATTTTCTCTTTGATTTCTTCAGTGATCACTTCATTATTAAGTAGTGTATTGTTTAGCCTCCATGTGTTTGTATTTTTTACAGATCTTTTCCTGTAATTGATATCTAGTCTCATAGCATTGTGGTCAGAAAAGATACTTGAAACAATTTCAATTTTCTTAAATTTACCAAGGCTTGACTTGTGACCCAAGATATGATCTATCCTGGAGAGTGTTCCATGAGCACTTGAGAAAATGTGTATTCTGTTGTTTTTGGATGGAATGTCCTATAAATATCAATTAAGTCCGTCTTGTTTAATGTATCATTTAAAGCTTGTGTTTCCTTATTTATTTTCATTTTGGATGATCTGTCCATTGGTGAAAGTGGGGTGTTAAAGTCCCCTACTATGAATGTGTTACTGTCGATCTCCCATTTTATGGCTGTTAGAATTTGCCTTATGTATTGAGGTGCTCCTATGTTGGGTGCAGAAATATTTACAATTGTTATATCTTCTTCTTGGATCGATCCCTTGATCATTATGTAGTGTCCTTCTTTGTCTCTTCTAATAGTATTTATTTTGAAATCTATTTTGTCTGATATGAGAATTGCTACTCCTGCTTTCTTTTGGTTTCCATTTGCATGAAATATCTTTTTCCATCCCCTTACTTTCAGTCTGTATGTGTCTCTAGTTCTGAAGTGGGTCTCTTGTAGATAGCAAATATATGCGTCTAGTTGTTTTATCCATTCAGGCAATCTGTGTCTTTTGGTGGGAGCATTTAGTCCATTTACATTTAAGGTAATTATCGATATGTATGTTCCTATTCCCATTTTCTTAATTGTTTTGGGTTCATTATTGTAGGTCTTTTCCTTCTCTTGTGTTTGTTGCCTAGGGAAGTTCCTTTAGCAGTTGTTGTAAAGCTGGTTTGGTGGTGCTGAACTCTCTCAGCTTTTGCTTGCTTGTAAAGGTTTTAATTTCTCCATCAAATCTGAATGAGATCCTTGCTGGGTAGAGTAATCTTGGTTGCAGGTTTTTCTCTTCCATCACTTTAAATATGTCCTGCCTGTCCCTTCTGGCTTGCAGAGTTTCTGCTGAAAGATCAGCTGTTAACCTTATGGGGATTCCCTTGTGCGTTACTTGTTGTTTTTCCCTTGCTGCTTTTAATATGTTTTCTTTGTATTTAATTTTTGACAGTTTGATTAATATGTGTCTTGGTGTATTTCTCCTTGGATTTATCCTGTATGGGACTCTCTGTGCTTCCTGGACTTGATTAACTATTTCCTTTCCCATATTAGGGAAGTTTTCAACTATAATCTCTTCAAATATTTTCTCAGTCCCTTTCTTTTTCTCTTCTTCTTCTGGAACCCCTATAATTCGAATGTTGGTGCGTTTGATGTTGTCCCAGAAGTCTCTGAGACTGTCCTCAGTTCTTTTCATTCTTTTTTCTTTATTATGCTCTGCAGTAGTTATTTCCACTATTTTTTCTTCCAGGTCACTTATCCGTTCTTCTGCCTCAGTTATTCTGCTATTGATCCCATCTAGAGTATTTTTAAATTCATTTATTGTGTTGTTCATTGTTGTTTGTTTCATCTTTAGTTCTTCTAGGTCCTTGTTAAATGTTTCTTGCATTTTCTCTATTCTATGTCCAAGATTTTGGCTCATCTTTACTATCATTATTCTGAATTCTTTTTCAGGTAGACTGCCTATTTCCTCTTCATTTGTTAGGTCTGGTGGGTTTTTATCTTGCTCCTTCATCTGCTGTGTTTTTCTGTCTTCTCATTTTGATTATCTTCCTGTGTTTGGGGTCTCCTTTTTGCAGGCTGCAGGTTCGTAGTTCCCGTTGTTTTTGGTGTCTGTCCCCTGTGGCTAAGGTTGGTTCAGTGGGTTGTGTAGGCTTCCTGGTGGAGGGGACTAGTGCCTGTATTCTGGTGGATGAGGCTGGATCTTGTCTTTCTGGTGGGCAGGTCCACGTCTGGTGGTGTGTTTTGGGGTGTCTGTGGACTTATTATGATATTAGGCAGCCTCTCTGCTAATGGGTGGGGTTGTGTTCCTGTCTTGCTGGTTGTTCGGCATAGGGTGTCCAGCACTGTAGCTTGCTGGTCGTTGCGTGAAGCTGGGTGCTGGTGTTGAGATGGAGATCTCTGGGAGATTTTCGCCATTTGATATTATGTGGAGCTGAGAGGTGTCTTGTGGACCAGTGTCCTGAAGTTGGCTCTCCCACCTGAGAGGCACAGCACTGACTCCTGACTGCAGCACCAAGAGCCTTTCATTCACACGGCTCAGAATAAAAGGCAGAAAAAGTAGAAAGAAAGAAAGAAAGGAGGGAAGGAGGGAGGGAGGAAGGAAGGAGAGAAGGAAGGAAAAAAAGAAAGAAAGAAGGAAGATTAAGGAAAATAAAGTAAGAAAAAATATAATAAAGTTATTAAAATAAAAAAATAATTATTAAAAAAAATTTTAAACAGACGGATAGAACTCTAGGACAAATGGTGGAAGCAAAGCTATACAGACGAAATCTCACACAGAAGCATACACATACACACTCACAAAAAGAGGAAAAGGGGAAAAAAATCATAAATCTTGCTCTCAAAGTCCACCTCCTCAATTTGGGATGATTGGTTGTCTATTCAGGTATTCCACAGTTGCAGGGTACATCAAGTTGATTGTGAAGCTTTAATCCGCTGCTTCTGAGGCTGCTGGGAGAGATTTCCCTTTCTCTTCTTTGTTCTCACAGCTCCCAGGGGCTCAGCTTTGGATTTGGCCCTGCCTCTGCGGGTAGGTCGCTGGAGGGCGTCTGTTTTTTGCTTAGACAGGACGGGGTTAAAGGAGCCGCTGATTCGGGGGCTCTGGCGCACTCAGGCCGGCGGGGAGGGAGGGGCACGGAGTGCGGGGCGGGCCTGCAGCGGCAGAGGCCGGCGTGACGTTGCACCAGCGTGAGGCGCGCCGTGCGTTCTTCCGGGGGAGTTGTCCGTGGATCCCGCGACCCTGGCAGTGGCGGGCTGCACAGGCTCCCCGGAAGGGGGGTGTGGATAGTGACCTGTGCTCGCACACAGGCTTCTTGGTGGCGGCAGCAGCTGCCTTAGCGTCTCATGCCCGTCTCTGGGGTCCGCGCTTTTAACCGCAGCTCGCGCCCGTCTCTGGAGCTCCTTTAAGCAGCGCTCTTATCCCCTCTCCTCGCGCACCAGGAAACAAAGAGGGAAGAAAAAGTCTCTTGCCTCTTCGGCAGGTCCAGACTTTTCCCCGGACTCTCTCCCGGCCAGCAGTGGTGCACTAACCCCCTGCAGGCTGTGTTCACGCCGCCAACCCCAGTCCTCTCCCTGCGCTCCGACCGAAGCCCAAGCCTCAACTCCCTGCCCCGCCCGCCCCGGCGGGTGAGCAGACAAGCCTCTTGAGCTGGTGAGTGCCGGTCGGCCCTGGTCCTCTGTGCGGCAATCTCTCCGCTTTGCCCTCCGCACCCCTTTTGCTGTGCTCTCCTCCGCGGCTCCGAAGCTTCCCCCCTCCGCCACCCGCAGTCTCTGCCCGCGAGGGGGCTCCTAGTGTGTGAAAACCTTTCCTCCTTCACAGCTCCCTCCCACTGGTACAGGTCCGGTCCCTATTCTTTTGTCTCTGTTTATTCTTTTTTCTTTTTCCCTACCGAGGTACGTGGGGGGTTTCTTGCCTTTTGGGAGGTCTGAGGTCTTCCACCAGCGTTCAGTAGGTGTTCTGTAGTTGTTCCACGTGTAGTTGTATTTCTGGTGTATCTGTGGGGAGGAAGGTGATCTCCGCATCTCACTCTTCCGCCATCTTCCCGGAAGCCTCCCATATAGAGGTTTTTGAAAGGAAATTCCTGGCTACTTTTTCAAACAAGTAGTGTGGAAATTCTCACTAGTGCAGAGTAAATTCTGTGTGCTGCCAGTGTTGGAGGGTCGCCTGCAGAAGAAGGGGGTGGCTGTGGCTCACCACAGGGACAAGGACACTGGCAGCAGAAGTTCTGGGAAGTATTCCTTGGCATGAGCCCTCCCAGAGCCCGCCATTAGGTTTACCAAAAAGGCTGCAGACACCAGTGCTCCCTTTTATCTGTTTTCAATATTGCCCACTAGTTATGCCCATCAAGTAGCATGGAGCCCAGCAGAGAGCTCATGAGGGTCACCTGAGGCAAGGAAGTGGCAAGTTAAGAAGGCTGGCTGGAAAAATCTGATGGACTCATGAGAGGAGAGGCAGACAGTACCTTCAAACCTCCAATAAATAGCTGGGAAAAAAATTCAAAGGGAGCTAATTTCAGACATAAATACAAGAAGACTTGAGGCTTATAATTTGGATTATACTTGCAAATACAAAAACTCAAGGACTACCAAAATGTACCACTGGCACTCAAAACACTATCACAGTGGATTCTGCCTTGTGAGTTGTTACTTAGATGGATTGACTTAGGAGATGGGCCAGTCTGCATTTAATTCTTGCTGGTGTTTCACTTTTGCTGTCATTGTCCTTTTTCTAAAGTATTATAATTTAAAAAATATATGGTTCATTGTTTGCTCTCTGTCCCTATTTATCAAATTAAGGAGTTTTAGAGAGAAAAGAAACACAAAATAATTTAATTGTTTCTAACCAGTTATTTCCTTTCCCTTCCTTTCTTCCTCCCTTCTTCCTCCCTTCCTTTTATCTCTTGTTCTCTTTCTCTTTCTTCCTCAGCAAAAATCTTACATTTATTAAACACCTACCACATGCCTAGCACTGTCACACACATTCAGTAAGTGCTGACAACAGGTTACTATAACATTGCATAGCGCTTAAGGGCCTGAACTAAACAGTCAGCTTGATTGGGTTGAAATCCAGGCGCCACCCATATTAACCAGTGTGAAGTACGGTACAGACAATACTACATGTAAGTTTCATTTTGGGCAAACAGAGAGACTGCATGACTCCTTACAAGTAGATGGTATCCTGTGAATAATTTTAGCCAATAGAATATTAGCAGGAATTATATGTATCACTTCTGAGTTGGGGTAGTTGTATATCTCCTGTGCCTTACCCATGTTCTATACCCCTCAACCATCTCTACCTGCTGGCTGGATGACACTAGTGTGAAATAGAAGGTACAGAAAAGCAGAGCCCCAGTAAGGTGGGAGCCTGGATCCCTGCAAACCACTTAGGAGAATGCTGCCCGGGAGAGCTGCTTTAACTTTGTATTAAAACTAGACTTTCTATTAGCACTAGATTTTGTATAAAGCCACTGAAGTTTTGAGATTATTTTTACATCAATTAATGCTGATTACCCTAATACATTACTTCTGGCAAATTCCCTAACATCTAGGCATCAATTTCCTCATCAGTAAAATGGAGATAAAATTAACACCTACTTCACAGAGAGGCATTACAGATATTAAATGGAGTCAAACAACAATTGTCAGAGTTAAAATAATTTTATAAAACAGTAACTTTTATGTTCAATTTTACAAATTAGGGTACCAAGGCATAGAAATATTAGGTAGGTTGTGTTGGTCAAAATTCTTTCATTGCTTATTTAAGCAAACAGAATATTTTTATTTTATTGCTAGACATTTCAATGGGTGAATCTGGCTTTCAGGCATACTTAGATTCAGAGACTTAAACAGTATTAGAAGAGCTCTCTATATTTCTCTCAATATACACCCTCAGCTCTCCTTTCTTTTAGTGGCTTAATTCTCATTGCATTCTGGCTCAATAGCAAAATGGCCACCTTTGACTTGGCAACTACATCAACCATGAAGAGTCCTTTTCTTGGCCTTGCCTGACTCACATTCCCATCCATGGATCTGTCACTACCTTGCAGAGGATGGCTTACAGGTACTGACTATTCTAGCTTTGAACCCAGTGTCTGGCAGAGAAGATTGGAATATGTATTTTACAGACCCACCAAGCTTGCATGCTATCAGGGTGAGAGGGCTTTTCAAAGGAAAATGAAGGCACTGTGACCCAGTAAAAGGTGGAGAGGCAAAAGCCACTGATGCCCACCATCAAAGCTGGCAAAGGTCTATGTATCATAGCAAGTATATCAAGCCAGGCTTATGTGATTTTGAGACCAAGCTGCCACACAAATAGACATTTTGGTTGGTGACAGACTAACTTGTAAATATCCTGAGCTTGTCTCCAATACTCACCACAAAGTTACATTGAAAGGACAGTTAGTACAAGTCAGAGATTTCATTGGGTTTTAGGTACTCAAACTGATGTTCTTCCTGAAAGGATAGCTGCTTTGTCCTAACTGTGCTCTAAAACTATAATTATAATTAGTATTGATTTATTCATTGCCTCCTACCGTTTATGAAGTGAGGAATATAGCTTATACATGTTAGTTTCCTAAGATTTAGCCATCCTCTTTAAGTACATAAGAGTAGTTTAACACCTTTGGCATGTAATCCAAGTAATAGAATATACTCTAATTAGATCTGCAAAAGCTGTTACCTTGATTACGAGACATACTAGTTATCTTGTCAGTCATTGATCTCATAATTATAAGGGAGGATGCTATTATTTTCAAATGATCTGGGCTAAATTCTGCCTTTGAGTTCAGGGGCTCTAACTGAGTCCCAGCCCAGTAGATGTTTACGCTATTCTTGTGCACACAGCAATTAGCTGCATTTCTTTATCCTCAAGGCTTTACAATTAACATACTTTACAATCATACCAAATAGGCTCAAATCACCTAATCCCACCACCCTAACGTAACAGTTTACATTTAAATCCATAAATGGTAAGAAAAAGAATTACATTCCGTCTCTAATTAAATTAGCTTAATTTTAATCAGTAGATATTATTTGTAGATTTTTCTTAATGTGTATCACAATTTGCACAAAGTGTTTTACCTTTTTGCTTGAGAAGATGATAATCTTTATTTTACCTTATGTGGGATTTCTAAAGAAGTATATTTAACTCTGTTATGTTGTGTATTTGCTTTTAGAACATATCACATATGTAATCCCTTCCTGTAGGAATAGACTAATATTTTACCATATGAATCTTCAGGTTAGCAGTTATATGTTTTTCTCTTTTTAACACTCACAAGCCTTAGGACTTACTTCACGTTATTAGATGCAACTCAGGTCTTTACAGAGCAGGAGTGATGACTGGACATTTAGAAGCCAGCAACTGCAATAGCACACTTTTCTTTAAATTCCTCAAACACCTCCTGTGCTCTGCTTTCCTGGCCTTTTGGCTTTTACCTGGACTCTAAAAACAAGGAACCCATTTTCAGGAAGGCCTCATTGTTCAAGTAGGTTTTTTTTTTTATGTTGAACTAAAAATCTGATTTGCAGTAACTTTTACCTATTGGCCTAATGGACCTAATATGACCCCTTGGAATGACACAATACAAATCTAAGTCCTCTTTATGTTACATTGTTGATGAGAAAAAGTCATAAAACTGCTTGTGTTAGGTAAAAAAAATTAATATCATGAACAAGCTTGAAATGCGGGTTCAGTGGATTCAAGCCCTGCCTTTGCCACTTTCCCCCTTGGTGGTTTTTAGCACACCATTTAAACGTTTTTAGCCTCGGTTTACTTATCTAGAAATTAAGGACAGTAGTAATATTAGCTTTGTCTTCTAAAAGTTTATTTTTATCTCAAGTTTATGGTTGTATAATTTTCATACCAAGAATTTCATCCTCCATAAGTATAGTTTATTGAGTTTTGAAAAATATAAAGCCATGTACTTAAGATATATCTCAAAAAATTCTCTTGTGCTTTGAAATCAGTTCCCTCTACCAACCTGCAGCCCCTGGCAACTACTTGTCTGATCTCTGTCTTTATAATTTTGTCTTCTTCAGATTGTCATATAAATGTCACCATAGAGCATGTAGCCTTTTGTATCTGGCTTCTGTCAGCGCAGTGCTTTTGAGATTCTTCCTGCTGTTGCATGCACGTATACATTATTCCTTTTTATTACCAAGTAGTATTCCATTATATCTGTGTACTACAATTTGTTTACTGATTCACCAGCTGATGGACTTTTGGGGTTGTTTACAGTTTGGGGTGATAAACATTTGCATGCGGGTTTTTGTAGCTATATGTTATCATTTCTCTTGGGTAAATATCTAGGAGTGGAACGGCTGGGTTGTATGGCAAGTGTAATAAAGTGTCTAACTCCATTTTTGATGTTTGACCACAGATGGGGCTTTGAAGCCCCATCCTTCTCCCTTTCTATCTTTTCCACATCTGGGCAAGCCATAAAGAAGCCTGTGTGCTTCCTCCCTTAGTGCCAATGGAGAAGTTCAAACTATTCTGTAACCCTCACCTTGGTCCTAACCACAATAAAAAACAAAGTCATCACTCCTTCCTTTGTTCAAGTCATTTTGAACTGGCTTGGGTGCTTCCCTTGCTCTCCCCAGAAAGCCTCATTATGTGAGTAATAAACTTTTTCATATTCTCTTGATGCATATGTGGCATCAGTTGTCTTGATATCTGAACCAGTTTTGGGAAGGGGGGATTGATCCTGCCTTCAGCAAGACTACCACAAAATAATGAGCATGGGTTTAACTTTATACGAAAATGTCAGCTCTCTTCTAAAATAGCTGTACCATTTGTATTTCTACCAGCAACATATGAGGGTTCTAGTTGCTCTGCAGCTCTGCATCGTCACTAACACTTAGCATTTTTAGCCTTTATCATTTTAATCATTCTAGTAGATACGGGTTTTTAATTTGCATTTTCCTAATAAATAATGATGTTGAATAATTACCCCCATGTACTTATTTGTAATCATTTGCAATTAGTATATCTTCTTTGGTGCAATGTCTATTCAAACCATTTGGCTATTTTCAACTGGATTGTTTCTTATCTTATTATTGAATTTTAAGAGATTTTGCATATATATTCTAAGTCCTTTATAAGATATATTTTGCAAATATTTATTCCCATCTGTGTTTTTTTCCATTTTCTTACTGTCTTGCAAAGAACAGAAATTGTTAATTTTGTCAGTTTACCAATATTTTGCTTTATAGTTTATGCTTTTAGTGTCATATCCAAGAAATATTTACCTAATCCAGGCTTACAAAGATTTCTTCCTTTGATTTTTCACAGAACTTTTAGAACTTTTAGCTACTTTTATATGGTTCAAGATAATTGAATAAAGGTTCAGATTCTGTTTGATATTGTTTCAATTTTACATATGGATATCCAATTGTCCAGTATTTGTTGAAAAAAGTGTCCATTGCTTCTGAATTACCTTGACAACTTTGTTGAAAATCAACTGGGCACAGATGTGTGGGTCTATTTCTGGACTCTCTGTTCTTCTCCATTGATACTATCCTTATGTCAATACTGTACTGTCTTGATATTGCAGTTTTATATAAATCTTGAAATCAGACAGAATGAATTCTCTATATTTAGATTTCTTTTTTTTTTTTTTTTTTGCGGTTCGCAGGCCTCTTACTGTTGTGACCTCCCCCAGTTGCGGAGCACAGGCTCTGGACACGCAGGCTCAGCGGCCACGGCTCACGGGCCTAGCTGCTCCGCGGCATGTGGGATCTTCCCGGACTGGGGCACGAACCCCTCCAGGATACCTCATTCCGATGAATATTCCCTGGGGCCTGAGGTTCTCTGTTTGTCCAGTGGTTCGGACTTGGAGATCCCACTGCAGGAGCTCTGGCCCAACCCCCGGCTTGTGAACCAAGATCCTGCAAGCCATGTGGGGCAGCAAGAAAAAAGGAGCTGAACAATAACACAGAGTAAAAAATAAAATTAGATTAGAAAAGTAACAGATATGTTAGAAAGAATTAAAAAAATCAAAACATAGATGAAACAACAACTGGAAGGTAAAACAGAATCACAATAGTAAAATAGAGGAGAACAAGAAAAAAAAAAGCCAGAAAAGACCTTGGCTGTGGGAGGTGGGGGTTAGGCAGGGGTGGGGTTTAGGTGGTGGGCGGGGCCTATTCTTAGGACCCACAGTGTGGGAAAAGGTCCTGGGGGTGGTGGCGGGCCAGAGGGGGTCCTTAGGCTCAACGCAGCAGGAGGGGCCCAGGTGTGCCTCTGCTCTTGGAGGTTGGAGGATCAGGTCCAGGACCCCAGCAGACTCACTGGGCCCACGTGGGTGGGGGAAATGCTAAGCGTGTTCCCCCCTGATCCTCCAATCCCGGAGGGCCCCTCCCCTTTGGCCTCTCTTCTTCTTCTCTCCCTTCCCTCCCTCTTAAGCCCCTAGGACCCCTGCTGCTGGAGGGGGCCTCTGGAGGGCAGAGGACCAGGCCCAGGACCCCAGCAGGCTTCTTGGGGCCGAGTGGGTGGGGGAAATGCCCACCACGCTTCCCCTGATCCTCTGGTCCTGGAGGATTCCCCCGACCATCTGCCTCTCCTTGTCTTCCCCCCTTCTCCTTCCCTCCCAGCCCCTAAGATCCAGGATGGTGGTAGGGGCCCCAGAGAATGGAGGAACAGGCCTGGGAGCCCAGCAGGCTTCCTAGGCCCGACTGGGTAGGGGAGACACTAGGCACACTCCTGCATGATCCCCCGATCCCCCGAGGGTCCCTCCAGGTGTGGGGACCCCTCCCCACTCCCAGCCATCCCTCAGGTGTGCCAGTTATGTCCAGCCTCCACTTCTCCTCCCCGCTTACTCCCTGCCTCGTCCTACCGGTCACTCAGGGATTCCTTCCATCTCCTTGGGAGTCGAGGTCCCCCACCAGCATCTGGCAGGCACCCTAGTTGTGGGGAGATGCGAACTCTGCATCCTCCTCCACTGCCATTTCAATGTTAATTTCCTGGTATTAGTGACTGTACTGTGATTATGTATGACAACTGTTTTAAGATATGCACATTGAAATATTTAGACATGAATACAATACCATCTTCAGTTTACCCTTAAGTAGTTTTAATATATATATATATATTAAGAGTTGGACTGATAAAGCAAATATGGTAAAATATTACCATTTAGAAAATCTGGATGAAGGGTACATGAAAATTCTAATTCTAGGAACTATTCTTACAACCTTTCCGTAAGCTTGAATTTATATCAAAAATGAACAAACATAGAAATCTTGTTTTTCTGTCTAAAAGAATCTAGAAAATGCCTCTCTATGTGTGTAAGTAGATAACAAACAAAATACTCATGTTTTCTAATGCATACTTATAAAATGATAAAATTAATATATTGTCAATATCCAATTAATACAAAGTAGCAACTTAAAAAGTAAACTCATTATAAAAGAATATTCATGTTATGTCTTTGCCACTTTTAATGGCATCATTAAGGCAGGACTTTATTTATTGCTTAATATATTTTCTGTCCTCTTGACTCCACACATTTATTGTTTCATTTTATTCCACACTTTTCAGTGATAGGTATTGACATTGGGTCAAAAATCTATGGGTTTTTCTTTGAAAACGCTGGACTGTATTTTGAAAAATATATCAATTTTAGCACCAAGGAGGCAAATAGATTGCTTAGTTGTTAAATAATCTTAATGAGATGTCAACAGCAGAAAAATATTCTCAATCCTCAGCAAGGTCTTCAGGTAATGAAACATTGATTTTTCTTTAAACCTCTAAAGCCATTTTGCTTACTGTACAGGAAATAAATGAAAAATAGTTATTTGCTTCCACGGGCAAAATCCATTTTCAGATAATTTAATAATTAAAATTATTTATAATTTCTCTACCTTCATTAGCTATTTGTTTCATTTACACTGTTGCTTTTTTGAGTAAACATCCTGAATTCACTTTGGAAGCAAGTCTCAGGCCAAAACTGACCTGAATTAAATCATTAGAGCGATTATACTTGTGGGGAAGCATCCATATTTTAGTTAGAAAATGCTTTATGAAATCAGTAAACATGATGTAAGAATCTATTGTCCTAACTTATTTATTTCTATTCTTTCATTTATTTAAATATTAGTACAATTGAAAGTACTTTGCCATTTGGGTCAAAGGTTTACAGTATTCATGAGAATTATGCAGAATCCAAGTTCTCTGTATATCCAACTTGAATTCTTTAGTTCTAAGCATTAAAACAAAACACAAATTTAAAAATCTATTATTTAATAAGTTGGAAAAAGAGTAGTTGTCCATTGACTACAAAATCATGTTAAATAAAAATTAAACACTCTATTCTGGGGAAGTAGCAATGTGATTCTAAGTGAGAGGTGCAGATTATCTAAAGTGGGGTATTTTCAGAATGGCAAGGAAGCTCTAGTTTCCAGATATGGAAACATTTCCAGAGTATCCGAACTTTGGAAACTACTTCTTCAGAAAAGTTGGGGAGCCATGTTTTTCTCAGCAAACACCACAACTGTGGACCATTTTCATCTATTATGGTTTCCAAATGGAAGCATTTTCCTCTGTGTTTGAGGATGATAAGCATGATAACTTAAGACAGAGTACTTTTTGGCCTTGTTTTGGACTCCAGGAGAAGTCCAAATATGGTATTTTCAGCTAGTTTTGTTCCTGGTTTTGACACTGAAAACCCAACGGATCAGTTAACTATTGAATAAGAAGCTACTTCAAAATTCAGTGGCTTGTAAACAAGAATAATTTATTAGCAAGCCCTTCTCATAGCAATGGAAGAGATACAAAAGAGCAACAGTAATTCTGCATTTCTACTCAGATCATGTTGAGCAACATAAGTCACATGGTCAAGTCCAAGGCCAAGGGACAGAATTGCAAAATCACAAGACTGAAAGTATGAATACTGGGAGGGGTGAAGAATTGGGGCCAATAATGCAACCTATACTAACATGCAAAAATATCTGATATATTGTTTTAGAAACAGCTCCTATTCCACATATTATTTCATGTCAGTGTTTTTGGATGATGAAAATAGTGTAGGCTCACCAAGTTACAAATATATCACCTTAGGAGGAGGGCTAGCCTTTATAGCAATTACGAATGTCTTTTTTAGAACAATGGGGCATCAGACTATTAATATTTGGCCAAATTTTAGGAGAGATTCAGTTTTAATACTCTTCAGAAGAAAAAATCTTATAATCCCTTTGGGGCAAAGAATATCTAGAAGTAATGAATCGGCAGGAAAACAATCAGTTCTGTATTACAGAAGTGGTAGGAAACATGAGCTTCTAAGGAAGAACTCACACAGCCTGGTTCTGATGATAAAAATTGTCCTCCCTCTGTTATGGTGAGAGAAAGGAACAGTCACTCCAAGTAAAACAGAAAGACAGTGACAAAGTGACATAACTGCGGAGGGCAATAATTCTGATGGTTTGCTGTAAGTGGAGAAATAATAAAATGTGTCTTTCAAGATTTAGAGATGATTTTCAGATTTAAACATATTGCAAAATATTTGTTTAAGAGTTGTGAGCATTCCCTTTTCTGTTTGATAAAATGTTGTAAGTGCCTGAGACAGTTTTGCATTTTTAACAAATACTTCTAAATTATTTTTATTGCAGATAGTTTTATGTTTCAGATGTCTGAATATGCACTGAATGCTTATGAGCTTGTTATAAACACCTGAAGAGAGAGGGTTTACAGTGACAACACATAAAGAATCTTAACCAAGGTGCTAATATAATGCAATGACAAACAGCATCCATTTCCAGCAGTTGTGCCATCGTGATAGTGTGAGTTCACAGCACCTGACTGGTAACCGCTAACATGTTGTCTGTCAAATCTGAGTCACAGTTACAATTATTCAGAAGACATTGATTTTTCTCATGCTGACAGAAGTATTTATCACTTTTCACTCAGGATAAGTCTGATTTAAGCACATATATTATACTCTGATGGTACTGGAAATCAAGATCCCCAGAATCTGGGATCTATTCTTTACTCTTCCAACTTCTACATATGTGACCTGTGGCAAGTGCAGTTTTCAGTTCCTCATCCATTTAAGGAGAAGGTGGGAAAAGATAGATTCTTAGATTACTTCCAGCTTGAATATTCACTAACGCTCTGTGCTGGCTCAGTGTTCACGGGGCATTTCCCTCTGACCAACCCAGGAGGTCTTTCATAGATCCCACTGCTGCCTCAAGTAATAGGTAAACCATGATAAAACTATGATCCATAAATGGGTTATACTGTCATGGAAATCCCATAAAACCAATGCTTCAAATATTTGAAAGGCATGAAATATATTTCTGTTTATGAGAAAAATACAAGGGAATTTTCTTATGATCTTTGTTTTTTTTTTTTTTTAAACATCTTTATTGGAGCATAATTGCTTTACAATGGTATGTTAGTTTCAGCTTCACAACAAAATGAATCAGTTATATATATACATATGTTCCCATATCTCTTCCCGCTTGCGTCACCCTCCCTCCCACCCTCCCTATCCCACCCCTCCAGGCGGTCACACAGCACCGAGCTGATCTCCCTGTGCTATGCGGCTGCTTCCCACTAGCTATCTACCTTACGTTTGGTAGTGTATACATGTCCATGCCTCTTTATTGCTTTGTCACCGTTTACCCTTCCCCCTCCCCATAGCCTCAAGTCCATTCTCTAGTAAGTCTGTGTCTTTATTCCTGTTTCACCCCTAGGTTTTTCATGACATTTTTTTTTTCTTAAATTCCATATATATGTGTTAGCATACGGGTCTCTTGTAGACAGCAAATATATGGGTCTTGTTTTTGTATCCATTCAGCCAATCTGTGTCTTTTGGTGGGAGCATTTAGTCCATTTACATTTAAGGTAATTATCGATATGTGTGTTCCCATTCCCATTTTCTTAATTGTTTTGGGTTTGTTATTGTAGGTCTTTTCCTTCTTTTGTGTTTCTTGCCTAGAGAAGTTCCTTTAGCAGTTGTTGTAGAGCTGGTTTGGTGGTGCTGAACTCTCTCAGCTTTCGCTTGTCTCTAAAGGTTTTAATTTCTCCATCAAATCTGAATGAGATCCTTGCTGGGTAGAGTAATCTTGGTTGCAGGTTTTTCTCCTTCAACACTTTCAATATGTCCTGCCACTCCCTTCTGGCTTGCAGAGTTTCTGCTGAAAGATCAGCTGTTAACCTTATGGGGATTCCCTTGTGTGTTATTTGTTGTTTTTCCCTTGCTGCTTTTAATATGTTTTCTTTGTATTTAATTTTTGACAGTTTGATTAATATGTGTCTTGGCGTATTTCTCCTTGGATTTATCCTGTATGGGACTCTCTGTGCTTCCTGGACTTGATTAACTATTTCCTTTCCCATATTAGGGAAGTTTTCAACTATAATCTCTTCAAATATTTTCTCAGTCCCTTTCTTTTTCTCTTCTTCTTCTGGAACCCCTATAATTCGAATGTTGGTACGTTTAATGTTGTCCCAGAGGTCTCTGAGACTGTCCTCAGTTCTTTTCATTCTTTTTTCTTTATTCTGCTCTGCAGTAGTTATTTCCACTATTTTATCTTCCAGGTCACTTATCCGTTCTTCTGCCTCAGTTATTCTGCTATTGATCCCATCTAGAGTACTTTTAATTTCATTTATTGTGTTGTTCATCGTTGCTTGTTTCATCTTTAGTTCTTCTAGGTCCTTGTTAACTGATTCTTGCATTTTGTCCATTCTATTGTCCATTCTATCTCCAAGATTTCGGATCAACCTTACTATCATTATTTTGAATTCGTTTTCAGGTAGACTGCCTATTTCCTCTTCATTTGTTAGGTCTGGTGGGTTTTTATCTTGCTCCTTCATCTGCGGTGTGTTTTTCTGTCTTTTCATTTTGCTTATCTTACTGTGTTTGGGGTCTCCTTTTTTGCAGGCTGAAGGTTCGTAGTTCCTGTTGTTTTTTGTGTCTGTCCCCAGTGGCTAAGGTTGGTTCAGTGGGTTGTGTAGGCTTCCTGGTGGAGGGTACTAGTGCCTGTGTTCTGGTGGATGAGGCTAGATCTTGTCTTTCTGGTGGGCAGGTCCACGTCTGGTGGTGTGTTTTGGGGTGTCTGTAGACTTATTATGATTTTGGGCCGCCTCTCTGCTAATGGGTGGGGTTGTGTTCCTGTCTTGCTAGTTGATTGGCATAGGATGTCCAGCACTGTAGCTTGCTGGTCGTTGAGTGAAGCTGGGTGCTGGCGTTGAGATGGAGATCTCTCGGAAATTTTTGCTGTTTGATATTATGTGCAGCTGGGAGGTCTCTTGTGGATCAGTGTCCTGAAGTTGGCTCTCCCACCTCAGAGGCACAGCACTGACTCCTGGCTGCAGCACCAAGAGCCTTTCATCCACAGGGCTCCTTAATTTGGGATGATTGGTTGTCTATTCAGGTATTCCACAGATGCAGGGTACATCAAGTTGATTGTGGAGCTTTAATCCGCTGCTTCTGATGCTGCTGGGAGAGATTTCCCTTTCTCTTCTTTGTTCTCACAGCTCCCAGGGGCTCAGCTTTGGATTTAGCCCCGCCTGTGCGTGTAGGTCGCCGGAGGGCGTCTGTTCTTTGCTCAGACAGGACAGGGTTAAAGGAGCCGCTGATTCGGAGGCTCTGGGTCACTCAGGCCCGGGGGTAGGGAGGGGCACGGAGTGTGGTGCGGGCCTGTGCGTTCTCCCGGGGGAGTTGTCCCTGGATCCCGGGACCCTGGCAGTGGCGGGCTGCACAGGCTCCCCAGAAGGGCGTGTGGCTAGTGACCTGTGTTCGCACCCAGGCCTCCCGGTGGCGGCAGCAGCGGCCCTAGCGTCTCATGTCTGTCTCTGGGCTCCGCACTTTTAGCCGCGGCTCGCGCCCGTCCCTGGAGCTCTCTCAAGCAGCGTTCTTAATCCCCTCTCCTCGTGCACCAGGAAACAAAGAGGGACGTAAAAGTCTCTTGCCTCTTCGGCAGTTCCAGACTTCTCCCCGGACTCTCTCCCGGCTAGCCGCGGTGCACTAACGCCCTGCAGGCTGTGTTCACGCCGCCAACCTCAGTCCTCTCCCGGCGCTCCGACAAAAGCCGGAGCCTCAGCTCCCAGTCCCGCCCGCCCCGGCGGGCGAGCAGACAAGCCTCTCGGCTGGCGAGTTCCGGCCGGCCCGATCCTCTGCGCTGGAATCTGTCCGCTTTGCCCTCCGCACCCCTGTTGCTGTGCTCTCCTCCGCGGCTCCCAAGCTCCCCCACTCCGCCTCCCGAAGCCTCCACCCGCGAAGGGGCTTCCTAGTGTGTGGACACTTTTCCTCCTTCACAGCTCTCTCCCGCTGGTGCAGGACCCGTCCCTATCCTTTTGTCTCTGTTTAGTTTTTTCTTTTGCCCTACCCAGGTACGTGGGGGGTTTCTTGCCTTTTGAGAGGTCTGAGGTCTTCTGCCAGCGTTCAGTAGATGCTCTGTAGGAGTTGTTCCATGCGTAGATGTATTTCTGGTGTATCTGTGGGGAGGAACGTGATCTCCGCGTCTTACTCTTCCGCCATCTTCCCGGAAGTCTTCTTCTTATGATCTTTGAACTAGAGTTTAATAAATGTGAAACACCCTCTTCAGTGACTGATCACAAAGGTAGAAGAGTAACTGAATTTGAAGATTAACTGAATCATTTCTCTTTTTATTTTGGTGGATGAGAAAGGTATCAGCTGTGTATTAGGACTCTGCTAAAACAGAGAAGAGTATCGTTTGTGTAACTGGTGTTTAGGGCAGGCGCATGTGAGTATGCACGTTGTATGCCAGACAGTCCAGAGGATGCAGTTCCCTCAGCCCCTGACATGAATGCCCTTACAGAGTTGTGCAGTGCAGAGCCTGTTTGAACTGACTGTGGAGCCCTGCAGCATAATAGCTTAAAATGGCATTTCTGTGTTTGTGACCTCACAAGCATCTATTGGGGTAGGACGGAAGCAGAGCTGGCTTCATGGGCCTGTGAAGTGCAGTTGCAGAGGGTCCCGGGCTTACAAAGGCCCATGTCTGGTCTACTGTTCTGCTATCACCATGTCATTATCTTGAAATTCTTAATAATTTTTAAACAAGAGGCCCCATCTTTTCATTTTTCACTCGGTACCAAAAGTTATGTAGCTGGTCCTGGATGGATGGTCCTGGGAGTGGTTTAAGACCGTAATAGCAGGAATGTAAAGAGGAAGAAATAGTTGCTTGTCAACTTCTGACGTCCAAAAGAGAATTTTTACAGCAAGGCAATTGGCTTGAAAGCCAGGATTTGTGAAGACAGTAAACCAATTTTCTACTTTCTTTATTATATCAAAGGATTCAGATTATACAATTTCTCCATAAATATAGAGGAAATGATCTTTTCACATATGAGCAAATGTGTATTGTCAACATTTGCAACTATTTTATTTGGCAGTGTAATCAGTAAGCTACCTGGACTAGAGAATACCTTGTGTTTGCCTTTGGCATAAATCTACACAGACTGATGTTCTGCCACCTGGCTTAGTTAAATTAATCCATAGATGTCAAGCCAAGTAGAAAATTTTCCTATATTTCTTCATATTCAAAAAACATGAGTAACTATGTGTGTTTTACATGAGTGTACAAAGAAACTAAAATCCATTTCCATGGTTGGCTTGAACATTTTCCTTGAATATTGTTATTTTTTTGACCTGAAATAACCTAAAAGTGAGGACACTTAAGTTGATCATAGTGAGTCGTATATTGTATATTAACATGGCCAGTTCAAATAGTCATAATCCAAAATGGATTTTAAAGCTGGAATTATTCACTTTACTTACATTAATCATTAAACTCACAAGAAATGTGAATACTAAGAAATTTAGGGAATGACCAATAGTAGTCTTATTTCTTAAAAGGAGTAGCTGTGATTACAGCATTTGAACCTTCCCAGCTGGTAACTGAGTAGTCTGTCTCCCATATTTGGAGCTAGGGAGAGAGCAAAGGAGGAAGGGAGGGAAGGAGGGAAGGAGGGAGAGAGAGAGAGAATGGTGATTAAAAGCTCAAGCAAGTTATTGGCCCTAAACCTGTTGGTGACATGCCAGCCCTTGTGAGCTAGTTGAAGATTCTCAACCTCTGCAGTATTGACATACTGACATTTGGACTGGATAGTTATTTGGGGGCGGGGGGGGAAGTGTCCTCTGCATTGTAGGATGTTTGGCAGCATCCTTGTCTCTACCCACTAGATGCCAGTGGTGTACCTCCTCTTCAGTTGTGATAACCAGAAATGTCTCCAGATATTGCCAAATTACCTTCAGTTAAGAACCACTGGCGTAGATTGAACTAAGGATATCCTGAGGCGGCCGCTTCTCCTTAACTTACATCCAAAAGCAGGACAAGTGGTCCTCTTGGTTCCTTTTTCATAGGCTGATACCTTGATATTGTATTTGAATGTTGAAGAGATAACCCAAAGAAAAGTGAATATATTCCCATACAACTTAGAACAGCTAAACTAGACTGCCTGTCCCCGGGCCTTCCCTGAATATGTGTGTGTGTGTGGTTGTTGCGGGGAGGGCGGGCAATAAGAGATTATTCCAAGCTGGAGGTAGCCCCAGTCCACCCATTCCTACCTTACTGACATGGGAACAAGTAATACAGTAAATGACCATGATCTCAAAGAGGACTGGTCCACAGATGCACTGAGTTAACACCACAGCAACATGTTTTCAGCTCCCTGAGTGATTTTAAAAAAGGTCCATCCCCTAGTGTGTTGGTCCTGCCTACATCGCCGTCCTTTTTTTTTTTTTTTTTACATCTTTATTGGAGTATAATTGCTTTACAATGGTGTGTTAGTTTCTGCTTTATAACAAAGTGAGTCGGTTATACATATACATATGTTCCCATATCTCTTCCCTCTTGCGTCTCCCTCCCTCCCACCCTCCCTATCCCACCCCTCTAGGTGGTCACAAACCACCGAGCTGATCTCCCTGTGCTATGCGGCTGCTTCCCACTAGCTAGCTACTTTACGTTTGGTAGTGTATATATGTCCATGCCACTCTCTCGCTTTGTCACAGCTTACCCTTCCCCCTCCCCATATCCTCAAGTCCATTCTCTAGTAGGCCTGTGTCTTTATTCCTGTCTTACCCCTAGGTTCTTCATGACATTTTTTTTTCTTAAATTCCATATATATGTGTTAGCATATGGTATTTGTCTTTCTCTTTCTGACTTACTTCACTCTGTATGACAGTCTTGTCCTTTCTTTGTAGAAAGCTTGGTTCAGAATGTTTGGAAGGATTTGAGTACTCCCTAGACTTCAGGGTACCTGAGAACTTGAAGATACAGTCCCCCCAAAAGTGATTTTTTTCCCCTAAGATTAAGAACAGCCACAATCAACACTAACTGTGTCTAGTTACCTGGAAATTTTGATTTCCTTGCCCCACTTTCATTCATTCCAGGCCTTCAATAATTAGTTCGCCTTTAGATGAGTAGCAGATCATCAAGTTTTAGGGCTTATCATTATTTACTGTTGGTTCTGTGCTTCTCTGACATTTGGAAAATATACTGACCAGCTCATTTAAAAAAATCTTTCTGGCCCATAAAGAGAAGAAAGGAGGTGTAGTAGAGATCCTTTGAAGCTTTAGCAGAAGGAGTTCCATAAAAATAACATTTTTCTGTGATTTAATCTGTGAGTGGGAAACAGTTGTATACTATTTCTGTTATGGGGGCAGAGTATGTATCTTAAATTACGTAAGTATTTGCTGTGAAGTATTTGAGTAGCTGCTTCCATCCTACAGAGAAAAATACTTTCAAAATAGATAATGCAGGGGAATACAACACAATTACTCAAATACTCCAGAGTCAGACAAAGGCATGCTATATAATGTGTCTTGTTCCTAAGTTTTTGTTCCTTCTCATTTTACTTATTTTCTTTGTAGGATAGATTATATTAAAATAAGCTTTTACTACATATCTAGAGGCTTGGCTAACATTTTTGTTTCAAAACATGGAATAAGTTTCCTTGTGTGTGAAAAGTACCTCTTTACATATAAGGAAAATGCAAACAGGGAAGTGGAAAGATTTGCCTAAGTTTGCAAAGTGAGCTTGGGCGCTCTATGGCAGGCTGACTGTGCACATTAATGCCCATTCTCTGTGTTCAGTGTCACCACTTTGGCTCATGCCTTTCTGGGAGCAGCGTGAGAGGAGGCTGTGTCACACTTCTATCACTCCCTGATTGGTACATTGAAGTATCCCTTATATTTTACACTCTGTATTTGACCACTGCCTACAGTTAGGGTCACAGAACTGAAATATCAGGAAGCTGAGAGACTAAAAGTAACTAAACTTGATGGAAAGATAACAACATTTTCATTTTGATAAGAAATGAAAACTATCACCCATAAATGCTTTTACTTAGTATCTTTAGGCTATGTTCAAAAAAAGAAAGAAAGGATCATTGTAAATTAGAAGTCCACAGCTCCTTTCCCTATTCTGGCATTAGTAACCTATGTGGTCTTAGTAAATCATTTGTTCTGGACTTAATCTCCATTCTGCAGTCTTGTTTCCTCTGGAAAAAATCCTAAAACATCATGATCACCATCAGAATGCCCATGACTAATAATCTGTAGTGCTTGTGAGACTGTGGGAAAAGAGAGATTCTCATTCACTCTTGGTTGGACTATAAACAACCTTCTTAGAAAGTTATCTGGCAGAGCTAATTAAAATGTAAAATATATATGCCTCCCTAACCAGCAATTCCACTTCCATCTACTCATTTACTAGATATAAAAATATTTAAGTATTTAAAGACATATGCATGAGAAATTTATCACATGATTTTTGGCAACAAAGAACCGGAGACAATCTGAAGAGTCATCAGTAACAGGATAATTGAACAAATTGGGTAATTCATATTCTGATATACTACACACCTTTTAAAAAGGACAGAGACCTATATGAATTGACTTGGAAAGCTATCCGTGACGCATTTATAAAGTAAAAAAGCAATTTACAAAATGCAGTATACTGTTATCCCATTTGATATTAAATCCTTATATTTACATATGTATATTTTACGCTTGTGATAAGCAAAGGAAAATATGGATGAATACATCCAAATTGGCAGTAGATAAATCAAAGAAAGATAGAGAATTACTGCCTTCCTCAAGATGTATCTCTGTCCTGTTTGCATATGTACAAGAAGCATATTACTTTTAGTGAACAATATTTTTCCAACATTTTATTGTGAAAAGTCTCAAACATACAGCAAAGCTGAAATAATTTTACAGTATGAAGCCATATATATGCCACTTGGATTCTGCCCCATTAACATTTTACTTTACTTGCTTTATCATGTATCTATCCATCTGTCTATTTTTCTATCCATTCCTCATTCCACTGTATTCTTTTTGATGCATTTCAAAGTAAATTTCACACCTCAGTCCAGTTTCTCCTAAATACTCCACCTTTCATAATAAATGACATTTTGATTGAAATTTAAATATAATACATTTTAAAGAAAGAGCTCTGGTTGTGGCTTCACTCACTAGGCATCTTGTATTACTTCTCCCTGCCCCCAACATAACAGATCTTCCGAGGTCTATAAAATGTAGGGCAGTTGGGTATTAAGGTTTGAGGGTCGGATCTTAGAAATATTAGTGAAATTAATACTCTTTCCTACACTCTTTGGGGATCCATAGACTGACATATCTCTTAGTAAATGCTTTTTGGAATTCAGTGTAAATTGTCTGTACCTTCATGAAAATGTGAGCCAGAGATCTCTAAGGAGATTTCAGGCTTTTGGAGACATAAAAGGTATATTGCTCAGAGCTCAGTTGTCAAGAATAGAATCCACTCTACCTAAGCATGCAGGGAGTTATTACATGGTATTATGTGACTTACAGAATCACTGGGAGGGCTGAAGAAAAACCATGTTGAGATTCAGGAAACACTTCCAAATCCACACAGTGGAATTGGGCCAGGGGAGGTGCTGCCTCCACCATAATCAGAAGAATTATTACAGAATCAGAAATATGTCATCATGGCTGCCTGTTCCAGAATGATACCTCAGCCTTTGCCAAGAATCTGCCAAAGGAGGAAACTACCTGTAGAATCAGGAAGTGACTGCTGTAGTTGTCCATTCCAGAACCAGGGCGCCTTTGCCATGATCTACACAAGCAACACGGAAGCTCCTCACTTTGCTTCTCTCCTGAAATGAATCAGTATCCAAACTCTAAGATAATACCTGGAATCTCAGCATAAGGGAATCTAGGAAATGTTTCATGAAAAGCACTGTTAGTTGACTGAAATAATCAATTTTCTCCTTCTTGAGTACACGGCTACATTCTGTTTTCCAATCTCCCCTGAAGTTATATGTGGTTGTATGTCAAAGTTCTTGCCTAGAAGTTGCAAGTAGAAGTAATATATGCCTTAAGACAATAGTCATACCTTATCCACATTTTTTTCTCCTTATTGTTGGCTGGAATCTGACCCAGGATCAACCATGTGGATAACAATAAAGCCAGAGGGTGTAGAGCTGTATTGCTACCCTGGATTTTGGGATGACTTTGTGGAGCAAAGTCCATTTAACCATTTTGGATGATTCTATGAGTGAGGGGGAAAAAAAGAAACTTGAATCTTCTTTAAGTCACTGGATTATTGCTTGATCTTTTGGTTATAACAGGCTCGCCCTACCCTAAGTAATGCATGTGGATTTTAGCTTTTCAGCCTCTGTACCTAGAAATGTTGTTTGGGTTTAGAAGAGCAAGCCAATCCATTGTACCCTCCGAAACAGGGGTCCTCTCCTCTCCCTTCAAAACACACTCTTTCTCTCCTTTTCTCTCCCTCATGTCTCTCATCTCACACAACCAAACACGCACACACAAACAGAGTCTATCTTATTCATTGTTGAATTGTCAGTGCCTAACATAAGACCTAGTGTGTCATAGACGTTTAACAAATATTTGGTTAATGAATAAATAAATGAAGACATCTTCACATTTGAGGAGTATTATGAGGACAGCTTATAATTTTGTCTTTGACATATTTCATTGGAAGGTGTGGTTTGAAACCTTGGAAAGGATTTCAACATCTTGTGATGGGGTTAAGGGCATTCTGTTAGCAGAGAAGTATGCTTGAAGTACGGCAGCATAATAGGGGTGAACATAGTGAGCTTACTGTTATATATGGTGAGAAGGCTGAAGAGAAGGGGTTTGGTTTGAGATTGGATTCAGATTGGGCAAATTCTTAAATGCTATACTAGGGCATTAGCAATTCTGTAAGCCAAGAAAACAGCAAAGGTTTTTTTGTTTCTGGTTTTGATTTTTGCTCTCGCGTTGTACTGACATGCTTGGATCTGCCTTTTAGAGAATGAAGTGCTGGCAGTGTGGAGGAGAAGACTGGAGGTGAGAGAGCCTGGGAGCAGAGAGGTCAGGTAAGGGGCTATTTGAATTGCCCAGGAAAGAACCATGGATATTTAAATTTGGCAGAGCTAAGGGATACATTTGAGAGATATTTTGGAGATAAAATTAATAGAACTGGGTGACTTATTGGATGATAAGTAGAGAGAATTTCTAGTTTGTAGATTGAGTTGATAGTGCTATTAACTTAAGACAAGAAGTGCAAACAAGGAAGTAAATTGTGTTTGGGGGGGGGATGAAGTAATAAAATTTGTCTTTCAGACTATTGCATTACCTTTTAGGAAATGGAAATATTAAGTAGCTAGATGGAAACATGGGTCTGGAATTCAAGAAACAGATTAAGACACTGGTGACTTGGAAGTCATGAGCAATCTATTAGTATGTCTCAGGAGGTGATCTATGAATATTTGCATCCAAGATACTTGCTTCGAGATGCTTGTAAAAATGAAGATTCTTGGGCCTCATTGCAGATATAGTCAATCAGATTGCCTGGAGGATGCGGCCCAGGAATCTGATTTTCTAAAAATTTTCTTGGGTTATTTTAATGCATTAAAATTTTTGAGAACCAAGGATAAAGGTGATAACCAAAGCCTAATGGTAGATAAGATTATCTGGGAGAAAGTATCAAGTAAGGAGAGATTATGGACAAATGCACAAGGATATGGACAAGAATGGTATTGGACTGCAGAAACTGCAGAGTTTAAAAACTGTTTAAAGAGGAGAAAAAAGAAGAGATTCTTAAGAGTAGAGAAGTAGCAGTAGGAAGAGAAAAGTTTTAGGGAGGCGATGTGGTGAGGGCTCCAGAGAGAGAAACATCATGTTCTGTAAAGCGATCACCTAGAATGAGACAGAGAAAAGGATACTGGCTTCCTCAGTTTGTTGGCCATCACTGACCCCTGAGGTAGCAGTTTCAGTGAACTGAAGGGAGTGAAATAACATGATGTCACTAAAGCATTAAAGGAACTCAGGATTGAGAGATAGACTATTTTGAGACTATTTTCCTTTTATAAGGGAACAATATATATTTGTTTATACCTCAATGTAATTTCTATTTCAAACTCTCATTCTTCTTTGGAAGAGAAAATATGGTGTTAGTTGGGGACTTTCCCCTGTACCTGTTTCTCGTAGAATGTGCAGCTTACCACTCTGTGCTCAGGTGGGTCCAGGCAGATCATTGCTGAGATGTCTCTTGGCCCATCTTCAAGGCTCCTTCCAACCTGACAGCTTTCTCTCTCCTCATGAGTCATATTCGACTGGGGGTGCCTGTGGGACAGGTGTGACCTGGTGTGTAGAATTTCACCAAGCGGACACTTCGTCTTGGAGTACACCCTCTTTCCGGGGTTTACTGTTGAACATTACATACCCATCCTGGAGATGTGTTGTGCACCAAGGCTATCGTGTGACCCCTCTCAGACACCAGTCCCAGGGTGCCTGCTTCTCCCCTTGAAACCCTGTTCCTCCTCCCCAGATGCCATTCTTTTTTTAATTTATTTTTGGCTGGTTGGGTCTTTGTTACTGCACGTGGGCTTTCTCTAGTTGCGGCGAGCAGGGGCTACTCTTCATTGCGGTGCATGGGATTCTCATCGCGGTAGCTTCTCTCGTTGCAGAGCAGGGGCTCTAGACGCGCAGGCTTCAGTAGTTGTGGCTCGCAGGCTCTAGAGCGCAGGCTCAGTAGTTGTGGCGCATGGGCTTCGTTGCATCACTGCATGTGGGATCTTCCTGGACCAGGTATTGAACCCGTGTCCCCTGCATTGGCAGGCGGATTCTTAACCACTGCACCACCAGGGAAGCCCCCAGATGCCATTCTAAATGTGTTGCACATACTATACACACACTCTTCACTTAATCCTCAAAGTAATATCACAAGATCGTTACTATTATTGGCAACTTACCTTTAGCAAGAGTCACAGCTTGAGCCTAACCTCGATTTGAGGATTGTGTGTGTGAGTGCACCTGGAAAATGAGGAGGTGAGAGAGGCCTACGTAGCTGGGGAAGGCCCAGTGTGAGGAGGGAAGCTCTTTCAAAGAGAAGAAAGTCCAAACATGATGTGTGGAGAGTATACAGGAATGATTCCAAGGGTGACTAGGTGTCTGTCAGATGCTCCTTGGCTTAACTCCTGTGCAGTCCTGCCAAGTCCTAGGGTGAGGGGTGTAACAACAGAGCTTATGTAAATTAAAAGAGTCATTTCTCTAAACTCCCCCATGGGACATTGACATGCAAATTGTCAATTACATTGGGAACTGCTGGTGCCTGTAGGAGAAGCAGTAGTACAGGCGGTAGCAGATTGTCTATGGTGATGGCAATGATGTTAAAGACGGCGGCATCTTTTTTGTTAGTATATTCTGTCTGGCTTTGATAATCAGCAACCTTGCTACAGATACGATACTCTTAAGCCTTGGGCAATGGCAACCTTACAGCCTCTGGAAGGCAACAGTGGACAACATTGGCATAGATGCCACTTTCAGCATCCACAGAAGACACAGGTACCCCTCCAGTGGGCAAGAGGAGGAAGGGAGAAACGTGGTTGTATGCCATGTGACACACAGGAGGACTAGGTCTTGGAGCACTGAGCAAATAGAAGGAGGATTTGGGAGGTATTCGACAGGGGATAAATCTCCCACCAGGCAGGTCAGGATGTAGTCATAAGGCTACTACTTCTATCAGTTATTAATTAGTCTTTTTTTTTTTTTACTTATCTGGGGTATAGTGAACAAAATAGATGAAATTGATGAGAAAACCAAGGTTCAGCGAATTAAGAAAACTTGTGCAAAACTCTATACACAGCTAATGAGTTGTAGGATCATTTGTCCACTCATGCTGCCATCTTCCTATTTGGGGCAAGATGCCAGGGGAGAAAAAAAAGATTGTAATTATCTAACAGTAATCGATGGCAGGGTCTTGGATAAATTGGGAGAGGATAAGATTAAGAGGGTAGCTGGAGGAATTAATTAAAGACATTTAGAAAATGGAATATAAGAAACTCAAGCAGAAGTATTTCAGACAAAAGATTATAAACATATGGGATTAGATAAGAAAGCTAGCTGAATTTTCAGCATACAAAGTAATTAAAGAAAGACATCTGGAACAGGAGAGAAATAAGAGAAGTATAGGAAATAAAAGGTAGGTTTGTGATCAACTAGAGTATGCTGGTAAGGCCAGATGTGTTTTTTTTTTCTCCTTTGCTTGACATATATTATGTCTTTCTTAACCACAGTCCCAAATATTGCACATTTCAACATGTTATATTTGTTCCTGGAAATATCTAGGAACTATATAAATATATCTGCCAAGCAAATGATTCAAAGATCCACATGATCTGTTTCTCACAGCTAACTTAGCCTGTATCTAGCTTCCCACAAAAGTCTAGAACGTACATTTGTGATTATTTTGGCCACAAAAATGGCTATTTAATATGGTTTTCTATAGCAATAGGAAGCAATATCCACTAAAGTGCCCCTACAAATGTCTTTCATCATGGTCTTCTGCTCATGTTAAGACATGAAGCAAGGCAATTTTGATGATGAGGGGTAGAGGTGCATTATCCTTTTATTTCTGACTGCACTGGAGGTTAATCACATCTGTGTGAATGTCGAGAATATCTCATTATACATGGATTCTTCTCATTTGTGTTTGAAGTGTAACTTCAGCTTATGGAATATCTTTGGTCATTGCCTAAACTATGTGGAGGTGTAGATGGCTGCTGATGTGATGTGACAGGGGGAGCCACCAAAGAAAGGCCTGCTCACCCCCAGATATTTTTTGCTCTGACTGGCTGGATATGGGAATCACTGAGTGCTGTCATTTTCCGAAAGGAAAAGAGACTCAGTGACTGAATAGACTTTATGATGAAATATATCCGTTTTGCCTTGTTTAAGAATGTATTGTTTACGCACAGGGAACTGGGGATACCAAATCCTTAGATGGGAACATGGTGCAGCTAAATTGTCTCTGGCACAAAAAAGAGAGCAATGATGCAGAATCATTCTGGCCAGAGAAACAGCCTCACAACAAAAGGATCTGTGGGGCTGGGCTCTGTCATTTTCAAGGTTTACTGGTAAAGTATGTGTGGTACAGCTGGTTATGACTCTGAGCAAGCTGTTGTCCTTGGATCGGTTTTTCAGGAAAAAAAGATTTACTCAAAGCATCCTTTAATGTGGAGAGATACTGTTTACTTTTTAACCTCTGAAAGGTTAGATATCTTGACAGATCTGAGAGGATTTCGCATTCACATTATTATAGTCATTGATTTATTCAATAAGTATTTATTGAACAATTACTAAGTACCAGACTCTATACTAGGTAGTGGAAATGTAAGAACAAATAAGGGAACATTCCAGTCTTTGAACATCTCAGAGTTTAATGAGAAAAGGAGGACAGTGCAAAAACCCCAAAAATATTGAAAGAAAATGAAATAATAAAGTCTTATCAGCAATTGCATAGACCAGCTATACAAAGTATTAGGATAAAAGGTAACTAATCATTCCTAGAAGGAATCAGGAAAGATTCAAAGAAATTATGTTTGAGTTGAGTGAGTTTAATTTTTCAAAGGAGCAGAGAAGTTAAGAGTATTCTAGCATAGGGAGAAATTGCTCATTAAGATAGTAGTACTGCTATGGAGTGAATGTTTGTATCACCCCCAAATTCATATGTTGAAACCTAATCCCCAGGGTGATGCTATTTGAAGGGAAAGTCTTTGGGAGGTAATTAGGCCATCAAGGTGGAGCCTTCATGATGAGATTATTGCCTTTATGAGAAAAGATGCAAGGGAGCTTTCTCTCTGTCTCTATCTTTCTCCCCTCTCTGCCATGTGAAGACACAACAAGATGACCAACTACAAAGCAGGAAGTGCCCTCACCATACACCAGATCTGCGAGGATCTTGATCTTACACTTCCTAGCCTCCAGAACCATGAGAAATAAATGTCTGTTGTTTAAGCCACCTAGTCTATGATATCTTATTATAGCAACCCAAGCAGACTAAGTACTCACTAACTCATCAGAATAGATGTTGTAAATCATAGTGGTTAGTTGTCACTAAGCAAAGACTGAGAGATGGTGACACTCAACAGATAAATTTCACTGGGCTGGAACATGAAGAATTTTCTAGGGAAAATGGTCCAGCATTAATGGAAGTTCCACACATTATGAAAGCACTGGGAAGCCTGATGGGTGAGCAGCTGTCATGGAAGAAAGGATGCCAATAGAAAGGCAAAGACCAATAAAAATAAATTTTGCCTACTTAATAATTTTTCTTAGGCTTAGTCCTAATCAATTTCATCCCACCAGAACCCATGTATCCAAATCAAGATGACATTAAAAATATGGAAAAATCAAAATCAATACCCATGGCTCTAATAAAGAGCTGAACTCAGCATGTACCATAGAGGCATCAAGATCTAACTCCAAGCCTTTTAAATTCTGTAAAGTGATGAGCTTTGAAAGCATTCTGTGCCTGCTCCAGAATGTCACTTAACTGTTGTGAAAGTCACAGCATATTCCTGTCACTCCCAGTTTGCATAGTTTAGGAAACCAAATACATACATATATATATATATATATATTAACATCTTTATTGGAGTATATTTCTGCTGTGTAACAAAGTGAATCAGCTATATGTATACATATATCCCCATATCCCCTCCGTCTTGCATCTCCCTCCCACCATCCCTATCCCACCCCTCTAGGTGGTCACAAAGCACCGAGCTGATCTCCCTCTGCTATGTGGCTTCTTCCCACTAGCTATCTATTTTACATTCGGTAGTGTATATATGTACATGTTACTCTCTCACTTCATCCCAGCTTACCCTTCCCCCTCCCCATGACCTGAAGTCCATTCTCTACCTCTGTGTCTTTATTCCTGTCCTGCCACTAGGTCCATCAGAACCTTTTTTTTTTTTTTTTTTAGATTCCATATATATGTGTTAGCATACGGGATTTGTTTTTCTCTTTCTGACTTACTTCACTCTGTATGACAGACTCTAGGTCCATCCACCTCACTACAAATAACTCAATTTCGTTTCTTTTTATGGCTCAGTAATATTCCATTGTATATATGTGCCACATCTTCTTTATCCATTCATCTGTTGATGGACACTTAGGTTGCTTCCTTGTCCTGGCTATTGTAAATAGAGCTACAATGAACATTGTGGTACATGACTCTTTTTGAATTATGGTTTTCTCAGGGTATATGCCCAGTAGTGGGATTGCTGGGTCATATTATTTTTAGTTTCTTAAGACCCTCCATATGGTTCTCCATAGCGGCTGTATCAGTTTACATTCCCACCAACAGTGCAAGAGGGTTCCCTTTTCTCCACACCCTCTCCAGCATTTACTGTTTGTAGATTTTTTGATGATGGCCAATCTGACCGGTGTGAGGTGATACCTCATTGTGGTTTTGATTTGCATTCCTCTAATGATTAGTGATGTTGAGCATCCTTTCATGTGTTTGTTGGAAATCTGTATATCTTCTTTGGAGAAATGCCTATTTAGATCTTCTGCCCATTTTTGGATTGGGTTTTTTGTTATTGAGTTGCATGCACTGCTACTATAATTTGGAGATTAATCCTTTGTCATTGCTTTGTTTGCAAATATTTTCTCCCATTCTGAATGTTGTCTTTTCATCTTGTTTATGCTTTCCTTTGTTGTACAAAAGCTTTTAAGTTTCATTAGGTCCCATTTGTTTAGTTTTATTTCCATTTCTCTAGGAGGTGGGTCAAAAAGGATCTTGCTGTGATTTATGTCATAGAGTATTCTGCCTGTGTTTTTCTCTAAGAGTTTACAGTGTCTGGCCATATATTTAAGTCTTTAATCTATTTTGAGTTTATTTTTGTGTATGGTGTTAGGGAGTGTTCTAATTTCATTCGTTTACATGTAGCTGTCCAGTTTTCCCAGCACCACTTATTGAATAGGCTGTCCTTTCTCCACTGTACATTTCTGCCTCCTTTGTCAAAGATAAGGTGACCATATGTGCGTGGGTTTATCTCTGGGCTTTCTATCCTGTTCCATTGATCTATATTTCTGTTTTTGTGCCAGTACCATACTGTCTTGATTACTGTAGCTTTGTAGTATAGCCTGAAGTCAGGGAGGCTGATTTCTCCAGTTCCGTTTTTCTTCCTCAAGATTGCTTTGATATTCAGGGCCTTTTGTGTTTCCATACAGATTGTAAAATTTTTTGTTCTAGTTCTGTAAAAAATACCATGGGTAGTTTGATAGGGATTGCATTGAATCTGTAGATTGCTTTGGGTAGTATAATCATTTTCACAATGTTGATTCTTCCAGTCCAAAAACATGGTATATCTCTCCATCTGTTTATATTATCTTTGATTTCTTTCATCAGTGCTTTATAGTTTTTTAAGTACAGGTTTTTTGCCAACTTAGGTAGGTTTATTCCTAGGTATTTTATTCTTTTTCTTGCAGTGGTAAATGGGAGTGTTTCCTTAATTTCTCTTTCAGATTTTTTGTTATTAGTGTATAGGCATGCAAGGGATATCTGTGCATTAATTTTGTACTCTGCTACTTTACCAAATTCATTGATTAGCTCTAGTAGTTTTTCAGGTAGCATCTTTAGGATTCTCTATGTATAGCATCATGTCATCTCAGAAGGTTGTGCTTTTCTAAGAATTTGTCAATTTCTTCCAGGTTGTCCATTTTATTGGCATATAGTTGCTTGTAGTAATCTCTCATGATTCCTTGTATTTCTGCAATGTCAGCTGTAATTTCTCCTTTTTCATTTCTAATTCTGTTGATTTAAGTCTTCTCCCTTTTTTTCTTATGAGTCTGGCTAATGGTTTATCAATTTTGTTTATCTTCTCAAAGAACCAGCTTTTAGTTTTACTGATCTTTGCAGTTGTTTTCTTCATTTCTTTTTCATTTATTTCTGATCTGATTTTTATGATTTCTTTCCTTCTGCTAACATTGGGTTTTTTTAATTTTCTTTCTCTAATTGCCTTAGGTGTAAGGTTAGGTTGTTTACTTGAGATTTTTCTTGTTTCTTGAGGTAGGATTGATTTTATTGCTATAAACTTCCCTCTTAGAACTGCTCTTGCTGCATCCCATAGGTTTTGGGTCATTGTGTTTTTATTGTCATTTGTTTCTAGGTATTTTTTGATTTCCTCTTTGATTTCTACAGTGATATCTTGGTTAGTTAATAGTGTATTGTTTAGCCTCCATGTGTTTGTATTTTTTACAGATCTTTTCCTGTAATTGATATCTAGTCTCATGGCGTTGTTGTTGGACAAGATACTTGATATGATTTCAATTTTCTTAAATATACCAAGACTTGATTTGTGACCCAAAATATGATCTGTCCTGGAGAGTGTTCCATGAGCATGTGAGAAGAAAGTGTTTTCTATTGTTTTTGGATGGAATGTCCTATAAATATCTATTAAGTCCACCTTGTTTAATGTGTCATTTAAAGCTTGTGTTTTCTTATTTATTTTCATTTTGGATGATCTGTCCATTGGTGAAAGTGGGGTATTAAAGTCCTCTACTATTTTTGTGTTACTGTCAATTTCCCCTTTTATGGCTGTTAGTATTTGCCTTATGTATTGAGGTGCTCTTATACTGGGTTCATAAATATTTACAATTGTTATATCTTCTTCTTTGTTTGATCCCTTGATTATTATGTAGTGTCCTTCTTTGTCTCTTGTAATAGTCTTTATTTTAAAGTCTCTTTTGTCTGATATGAGAATTGCTACTCCAGCTTACTTTAGATTTCCATTTGCACGGAATATCTTTTTCCATCCCCTCATTTTCAGTCTCTATGTGTCCCTAGGTCTGAAGTGGGTTTCTTGTAGACAGCATATATACAGGTCTTGTTTTTGTATCCATTCTGCCAGTCTGTGCCTTTTGGTTGGAGCATTTAATCCATTTATATTTAAAGTAGTTATCGATTTGTATATTCCTATTACTATTTTCTTAATTGTTATGGATTTGTTATTGTAGGTTTTTTCCTTCTCTTGTGTTTCCTGCCTAGAGAAGTTCCTTTAGCATTTGTTGTAAACCTAGTTTGGTGGTGCTGAGTTCTCTTTTTTTTTTTTTTTTAAAAACATCTTTATTGGAGTATAATTGCTTTACAATGGTACGTTAGTTTCAGCTTCACAACAAAATGAATCAGTTATATATATACATATGTTCCCATATCTCTTCCCGCTTGCGTCTCCCTCCCTCCCACCCTCCCTATCCCACCCCTCCAGGCGGTCACAAAGCACCGAGCGGATCTCCCTGTGCTATGCGGCTGCTTCCCACTAGCTATCTACCTTACGTTTGGTAGTGTATATATGTCCATGCCTCTTTATCGCTTTGTCACCGTTTACCCATCCCCCTCCCCATAGCCTCAAGTCCATTCTCTAGTAAGTCTGTGTCTTTATTCCTGTTTCACCCCTAGGTTTTTCATGACATTTTTTTTTTCTTAAATTCCATATATATGTGTTAGCATACGGTATTTGTCTCTCTCTTTCTGACTTACTTCACTCTGTATGACAGACTCTAGGTCTATCCACCTCATTACCAATAGCTCAATTTCGTCTCTTTTTATGGCTGAGTAATATTCCATTGTATATATGTGCCACATCTTCTTTATCCATTCATCCGATGATGGACACTTAGGTTGTTTCCATCTCTGGGCTATTGTAAATAGAGCTGCAATGAACATTTTGGTACATGACTCTTTTTGAATTATGGTTTTCTCAGGGTATATGCCCAGTAGTGGGATTGCTGGGTCATATGGCAGTTCTATTTGTAGCTTTTTAAGGAACCTCCATACTGTTCTCCACAGTGGCTGTATCAATTTACATTCCCACCAACAGTGTAAGAGGGTTCCCTTTTCTCCACACCCTCTCCAGCATTTATTGTTTCTAGATTTTTTGATGATGGCCATTCTGACTGGTGTGAGATGATATCTCATTGTAGTTTTGATTTGCATTTCTCTAATGATTAGTGATGTTGAGCATTCTTTCATGTGTTTGTTGGCACTCTGTATATCTTCTTTGGAGAAATGTCTATTTAGGTCTTCTGCCCATTTTTGGATTGGGTTGTTTGTTTTTTTCTTATTAAGCTGCATGAGCTGCTTATAAATTTTGGAGATTAATCCTTTGTCAGTTGCTTCATTTGCAAATATTTTCTCCCATTCTGAGGGTTGTCTTTTTGTCTTCTTTATGGTTTCCTTTGCTGTGCAAAAGCTTTGAAGTTTCATTAGGTCCCATTTGTTTACTTTTGTTTTTATTTCCATTTCTCTAGGAGGTGGGTCAAAAAGGACCTTGCTGTGATTTATGTCATAGAGTGTTCTGCCTATGTTTTCCTCTAAGAGTTTGATAGTTTCTGGCCTTACATTTAGGTCTTTAATCCATTTTGAGCTTATTTTTGTGTATGGTGTTAGGGAGTGATCTAATCTCATACTTTTACATGTAGCTGTCCAGTTTTCCCAGCACCACTTATTGAATAGGCTGTCCTTTCTCCACTGTACATTTCTGCCTCCTTTGTCAAAGATAAGGTGACCATATGTGCGTGGGTTTATCTCTGGGCTTTCTATCCTGTTCCATTGATCTATATTTCTGTTTTTGTGCCAGTACCATACTGTCTTGATTACTGTAGCTTTGTAGTATAGTCTGAAGTCAGGAAGCCTGATTCCTCCAGCTCTGTTTTCGTTCTCAAGATTGCTTTGGCTATTCGGGGTCTTTTGTGTTTCCATACAAATTGTGAAATTTTTTGGTGCTGAGTTCTCTTAACTTTTGCTTGTCTGTAAAGGTTTTAATTTCTCCGTCGAATGTGAATGAGATTCTTGATGGGTAGAGTAATCTTGGTTGTACTTTTTTCCCTTTCTTCACTTTCAATATGTCCTGCCACTCCCTTCTGGCTTGCAGAGTTTCTGCTGAAAGATCAGCTGTTAACCTTGTGGGGATTCCCTTATATGTTATTTGTTTTCTTTCGCTTGCTTCTTTTAATATTTTTTCTTTGTATTTAATTTTTGATAGTTTGATTAATATGTGTCTTTGCATGTTTCTCTTTGTATTTATCCTGCATTGGACTCTCTGTGTTTCCTGGACTTGATTGCCTCTTTCCTATCCCATGTTAGGGAAGTTTTCAACTATAATCTCTTCAAATATTTTCTCAGACCCTTTCTTTTTCTCTTCTTCTTCTGGGATGCCTATAATTTGAATGTTGGTGTGTTTAATGTTGTCCCTGTGGTCTCTGAGGCTGTCCTCTATTCTTTTCATTCTTTTTTCTTTATTCTGCTCTGCAGTAGTTATTTCCACTATTTTATCTCCCAGGTCACTTTTCCGTTCTTCTGCCTCAGTTATTCTGCTATTGATTCCTTCTAGAGAATTTTTAATTTCATTTATTGTGTTGTTCATCATTGTTTGTTTGCTCTTTAGTTCTTGTTAACGTTCCTTGTATTTTCTCCATTTTTCTCCATTCTATTTCCAAGATTATGGATCATCTTTATTATCATTACTCTGAATTCTTTTTCAGGTAGAGTGCCTGTTTACTCTTCATTTGTTTGGTCTGGTGGGTTTTTGCCTTGCTCCTTCATTTGCTGCATATTTCTCTGTTTTTTCATTTTGTTTAACTTACTGTGTTTGGGGTCTCCTTTTCACAGGCTGTAGGTTCGTAGTTCCTGTTGTTTTTGGTGTCTGCCCCCAGTGGGTGAGGTTGGCTCAGTGACTTGTGTAGGCTTCCTGGTGGAGGGGATTGGTGCCTGTATTCTGGTGAGTGGGTCTGGATCTTGTCTTTTGTTGGGCAGGGCCGCATTGTGTGGTGTGTTTTGGCGTGTCTGTGAGCTTAGTATGTTTCTAGGCAACCTCTCTGCTAATGGGTGGGGTTTTGTTCCTGTCTTGCTAGTGTTTGGCATGGGGTGTACAGCACTGGAGTTTGCTGGACGTTGGGTGGAGCTGGGTTGTAGCATTGAGACAGAGGTCTCTGGGAGAGGTCTCGCTGATTGATGTTACATTGGGGCCGGGAGGTCTCTGGTGGTCCAGTGTCCTGAACTCGGCTCTCCCACCTCATAGACTCAGGCGTGACACCAGGCCGGAGCACCAAGACCCTGTCAGCCACATGGCTTCTCTGCTGACAGAGTCCTCTGGGAGCCTGGCACTGTTCTGGCTGGTGAGACCTGAGTAAACTCAGTAAGGTCGCCACTCACAGCCGTTCCATGGTAACATTTCCTCTGTCTATATATATTTTTAAATTTTTCGTTTCCTTGTATCTGCCTTCTAGATGTAAAAAGTCCCGATTAGGTCCTAGAGGTCTTGTTTTAGAAAAGCAGCCACTGACTATGAACAGGCTCTCAGAGAAAGTCTGAACAGGCTCTCAGAGAAAGTCTAAACAGTAACACATTGTTAGGATGTTGTGAGGCATCATAAAAATATGCCCCCAAATCTCTACATTTCGAAAGTGATAATTAGATGCCAAAAGCAATATTGCATTTCTCAGAATCAACAGAATTGCTAGGAGCTTCTCTAAGATAATAGATAGGTATAAATATTTTTTAATTAAAAAATTTTTAACATGAGAATTTGGCCAGGTATATGGAAAGTAAATGAAAGTATAAAACAATTAGTAGTTTCACTAGAGGTAAAGATACTCCTCTGGTAGACATCAAGCCTTCTTGTTTGAAGAGAGAGACAATGAATCTATATCACTGAGTGTCTTGCTTTCTGAACAATAGAATATCTACATACCTTGGTATAAACGGAACCTTTTACCAAGTTATCATGGAATCAATCTTAGTTTCTGGTAAAGGGATATCTCACTTTATTGAGGACTCTGAGGAGGAAAGGGTTTTCCCTGGGGCCTAGAGGTTATACCATAAAAGCCAGGCCCCATTCTCTAATCCTTGCAACAATTCCGTTCTGCAAGAGAGGACACTGAGGTTCTGAGAGCTGGAATAACTTGGTAGAGGTAGATTTGAATCCACCTCTGTCTGCCTCTGATGCTTTGTTTCCTTACCCCATCTTGTGACTTCCCTGTGATGACTCCCCCTTCTCTTTAGCACCTGATCTTGCCAGATGTGTTCCATGCAGAGCCCTGATGATCACCCAAGCCTGATTTGGGGGAGTTGGGAGAGAGAACTTGAGAAGTGACAACCAAACTTCTCCCATGTGATTGAGGGCTGACAGGTTCTTGAGGCGTATGGCAACGTACACTATGTTTCAAATGCTTTACATATTTTAGCTTGATTAATCTTCACCCAATCCTATGTGGTAGGTGCTATGAGTATCATTCCCATTTTAAAGATTATTTGCCTAAGGTCACACAACTAGTAATTGGTGGAGGTTGCATTTGAAACCAGGTAGTCTGATTCCAAAGCATGTGCTTTTCACTATTATGCAATACATACATACATATAGATAGTTGTTTTTATTTCCTTCTCCTATAGATGCCTAATCAGTTTTCAATAGTCTAGAGACTGGTTGTCTATTTTACAGATTGTAGCATCATCTCATTTTTTCTATAGTATTTTTTGTTTACCTCATGAAAATTTCATCAGAGCGTATATTATTTAGACACATGTTTGGGAAATTTAAGACCATTCATTTAGTAAATATATAGTTAATGAGCACCTACTCTGTCCAAAGCATTGTTCCAGGAAATGACCAAAAAAATACAAAGATTTGATATCAGAGTCTCTAACCTTGAGTTGATTATTATCTAAAGGGAAGATTAGATAAGAGGTAGAGCAAGAGAAAGGGCATAAAAATGATATACACAAAGTCTAGGGTGAATCAACTAAGTGATCACAACTTACTGCTGAATTGAACAGAAGGGCTTCTAGGAGGCTCAGTGTATCAGAAGGATTTGGGCAGCAAATGAGTGTGTGCTCTGTGCTGTAGTCACACTGCCACACTCTCAGTTTCTCTTTCCTGAACATTTCCATGAGGTTCCCTTCTTAAATGTTTTGGTAATTCTGGGTGTTCTGAGTGTCTTTTTCTTTTCTTTGCACTTATCAGAGTTGCAATTTTACATGAATCTGTGGTATTTGATTAATATCTGTCTTTCCACTGGTTTAAAAACTCCATGAGGGCAGGGGCTGTGCTGCTTTTGCTCATGTTTGAATCCCCACTGTCTAGCAAAGTGCCTGGTACGTAATAAGTGCTGAATAAACACTGGGTGAGCCAGTGGAGCCAGGGATTTAAGTAGGAGGAGAAACCATATGAACAAAAGAAAAGTGGGAATATAATAAGGGGTTCACTAAAGGAAGAGCCAGTTTACAGGGAGCTGCAGCTGGGAAATATATTGAGATCATGCGAAGGAGGGCCTGGAATGCCAGAGCGAAATGACTATATTAAGTTGGGAAAGGTCTTGGGGAAAAACCACCAGAGTAGCAGTATGAACATAGCTGAAGGCTTATCAGGGGGCAGTGTAGAAGACAGATTAACAAGGAAAATCAGTAAGGCTCCTAGAGGGACTCTATCCAAAAGCCTGATCCTTCCTCCCACTATATCTGTATTAGACTGGCTTCTCCAGAGAAACAGAACAAGTAAGATGGGGATATACACATACATATGTATAATATATATAATATATATTATATGTATAAAATTTGTTATGCAACATATAAAAATATAGATAGATTGATAATGTATTATGATGAATTGGCTAACATGTTTATATAGGCTGAGAAGTTCCACAATCTGTGGTCTGGAAGCTGGAGACCCAGGAATTACACCACAGACCCAATCTGTGGTGTAATTCAGTCCAAGTCCTAAGATCTGAGAACTAGGGAAGTCATCAATGGTATAAATCCCAGTTTGAGAGCTGGAGAAGATGAGATGAGACATACAGGAAGCACCTTCCTCCACCTTTTGTTCTATTCAAGCCTGAAGTGGATTGGCTGATACCTATATACACTGGGGAGGGCAGTCTGCTTTACTGAGTCCACTGGATACAAATGCTAAACTCATCTAGAAACACTCTTATAGACATATCCAGAAATAATGTTTAATCTAGGCACTCTGTGGCAGGTCAAGTTGACAAAATTAACCATCACTACATTCTAAGCTGCCAAAGTTCTGAAGGCCAGGTCAGTGCATTCCCCATTTCCTTCCCTCTGGGTCATGTGCATTGATACTTCTGTATAACTTTGCCAAAGACAAAAACTAGTAATCCCAACTACATGTCACATAATCATGTAGTGATTTACCTTTTGCGACTAAGAGACTTGTTACAACAGAACACAGACTATATCAAGGGGAGATAAGGAGCCAGTTATGTCTTCAGCAGACCATGTAGGTTACTCAGGGCATACCCTCTTTTCTGTCACTGCTGCATTTTCACTGCCGCTCTGACATATGAATTGCGGCCCCAAAAGGGGTGTCACTGGCAGAGGCTTTGCTGGTGAAAACTCAAATCCCAGAGACTCCAACTCATTTCTTTCTTCAGTTCATGGTTCCAGTATCTTCAGAATTGATGGACTATCACTCAAAATGACCTCTGGTTTCTTCTTTTTATTTATTTATTAATTAATTTTATTTTTGGCTGCATTGGGTCTTTGTTGCTGCGTGTGGGCTTTCTCTAGTTGCGGCGAACGGGGACTACTCTTCATTGCAGTGTGCGGGCTTCTCATTGCAGTGGCTTCTCTTGTTGCAGAGCATGGGCTCTAGGCACGCGGGTCTCAGTAGTTGTGGCTCGTGGGCTCTAGAGCACAGGCTCAGTAGTTGTGGTGCACGGGCTTAGTTGCTCCACGGCATGTGGAATCTTCCCGAACCAGGGCTCGAACCCATGTCCCCTGCATTGGCAGGTGGGATCTTAACCACTGTGCCACCAGGGAAGCCCAGACCTCTGGTTTCTTATTCATTGGTCAGCTCAAGCCTGGGATAATATGCACTGTTCTATCACTGTGACTCTGGGCTGGAGAAAGAGTTCTCTCTGTGAGGAGAGTAGAGAGCTTTATGGAAGCCATGGAAGGAGACTGGAAGTGACCTAACAGTTTTATCTAGATCATTTGATGCCACGTATTTAAGAGGAATGGACAATTTAATCAAGAGGACAATAGCCTCAAATTCTCCAGGTAAATAAGGAGATTGGAGGGCTTAGAAAATATTGCTAAATTTGATCACAATAAAAGTGTGGAGCAGAAACCAGACTATAAGGGATTAAGAAGTGAAAGCAAGGCCTGGGAAGCCATAGATGCAGACTAATTTTCAAGAATTTTGACAGTGAAGAAAAGAGAATGCTATGGTAATTGCTTGATGTGTCAACCCTATACAGGGAAAGATTTTAGAACAGAGACGATCTGAACACATTGTAAGTAGAGGAGATGAAAAAAACAAGAAAATTCAAAGTATACACTAAGAGAGACAATTATTCATGAAAAATTGCTTTAGAATTGGTATTAAAGCAGTAAGATGAAGACCAATATTCATAATTAGGATAGAGATGATTCCTTCTCTGAGTCAGAAGACATGAGATAAAATTGATGGAAGATAACAGAGTTTCCAGAGGAGAAAAGCAATATGAAAATGTTTCCACTGAACAATCTCAGTCTTATCAGTAATAATACAAACCAAAGCCATTTTTCATAGTAAAAAGAAACACATTTAACACTATACAATACAGATGGCTGAATGCTTATATTAACCATGTCTTATTTTCTGTGTTCTGATGCTTTAACATTATGACCCTTGCTGACCCTGGAGGAACTGCTTTTCCCAGGGTTAGCTAATTCTTTGATAAACAACTCGCCAGTGAGTGAGCTTTTCAAATGTAACTCAACCAAATCAGAGCCCACATTCCCAGCCACCTCCTTTACTTTGGGTTCTAATACTCCGGGTTGTTATCCACCTGTCCTAATTACCCGAGGAGCAGATACCAGACAACTAGGAACAGCCCCTATGCCCCAGAGCCCATTGAAATTATTCAAACTAGCCAGTCCTAAATCTGCCTCGCCCGTTGCTTACTGTGGAAGCCATAGAAAAAGCTCTTGCTCACATTTTGCCCCCTCCCTCTGCCTCCTGACTGACCCTGGTGTTTCCTCATGTGGCCCCTCCATGGTGTTATGTGCCCCCTCCACTTGGGAGCTGTGATCAACAAGCTGTCTTTTCAACAGCGATTGTCTCTTTGTTTTTTGTTTTTTTTTTTTTGTGGTACGCGGGCCTCTCACCGCTGTGGCCTCTCACGTTGCGGAGCACAGGCTCTGGACGCGCAGGCTCATTGACCATGGCTCACGGGCCCAGCCGCTCCGCGGCACGTTGGGATCCTCCCAGATCGGGGCATGAACCCGCGTCCCCTGCATTGGCAGGCGGACTCTCAACCACTGCGCCACCAGGAAAGCCCTGTCTCTTGATTTGTTAGGCTTACCATACCTAAATAACCACAAAACCAAGGAAAACAATACCTTATAGTTATAGACCTTACACTAATACTTCACATACTTAATTCATAAAGCAGGTAGGCTTAGAAGGCAATTTGCAAAAGGATAAGGAATAATTGTTTTCCAAGTTAAGTTTGAGGACTTATTGCGTTGGCCAAAATGTTGTTAAATTTTTCCGTAAGATTTTATGGAAAACCCCGAACAAACCTTTTGGCCAACCCAGTATATCATTGTGGACATCTCCTATGTTGGAACCATCATAAATGATATCAATTTGTGATGAGATTTAAACATGCATTTTTAAATACAGAAGTCGAGGCATGTGCCAAATTTGAAAATTTGAAAATTGAGTAAAGAGCATAGCTGGACTAGTAGTAACAAGGAAGCTGGGTGTGACTTTCGACATTAAATAGGACACCATCTCCGCCAAATGCCCTGTGTACAGAGTCAACAACTGAGTGAGGAGGCTATCAATGGGCCTCTCAAATTACAGCTACATCCTTTCTGTCCACTTTCATTTGCTCTAAATTCATGGCACCAATCCTGTTTTGGAAGCAATCCTCTTTTTGATGGATTGAAACACAAACTTGTTTTACACTGATTCTGAGTAAGGGTCTAGAGATGTCACTTTTCTGTTGCATCTGATATCATCAGCTAGTGCTCTTAAAAAGAAAGACCTGAACCAGCAGTGTACGATGGAAGCACACAGTAAGTGATGAGCTTTAGACTGCACTGAACCATTACTTACTGTTCTGCAAATAATAATAATAGTGATGTGGCCAAACCATTTATACGATCAGCCTGTTATATTAAATTACATGTATTCCCTACCTCCCATGAGTAGCTTTGTCATAACAAGTGGCAACTTTTATAAATTATATAATTACTGGTAACTTTTAAATATTGTACCAATTACAAAAGTTTACCCCCAAAGCTCTAATTGGAAGGTTGATGGTTAATGGGGTGACAGCTTCTAGCAGGATTACAGGTTGAAGCTATATGGGTGAAACACAGTATCTGAACCTGCCACTTTAGCTTTACTGATGATTTTTATAATTCTGATTATTTTGATATTGCTTAATAGATCCACTATTTCACTTACCTAAATGTTCTAAAGGATGGATACCATGAACCAATTAATCTAGAAAACAAGTGCATTGAGAGAAAAATTATCTTTGGCCTTTATTTTTTTAGTATCAACATCATGCTTTGATTTTGATTGTTTATAAAAACAGTTGTCTCATCTACATCAAGCCCAATAAATTTGAATAAAAGGGAAGTTTTACAAAGCCAGCTGTGAAAGTATTTAATGCTGTAGTTGTAGTGCTGAATTTTTACCATTTAAAAAAAAAGAAACATCACTTACACATTTCTCTAGTTGAACTTATGTGCGAGTTAATAAGATGTCCTTTGTAACTTATAGAGTGAGTTTTAGTGAAGTGTTTGGTTAGGCTTCTGAAAAGGCTGTCATCTTAAGGGTGTATTATTTCTATGATATTTGAAATCTCCTTCTTACACTTGTGAACTCTATGAAGACTACACAATTAAACTATATTTTTTCAAAGTTATGTATCTTCTGTTTTTAAAAATTCTGCAAAAGCTCTCTGTGATGAAATTGTAGCTGATTTACCTGCTAAAGCCTTCTGCTATGCTGAGCATGAAGACCCCGTGGTCCTTGAGAGCTCTGTCATGGTTTTTCACTTAGCATAATGTTTTACTTAATATTCAGAAAGGACCTTAGACAATCTAGATCATGAGCTGAATAATTAAGACAATTTTGTTATTGCCTGGGGGTTTATCTGAAGAAGATGGCTTTTCCTTTGGTTTGTTGATGTATCATCCTCCAGAAATACAACGGTAAACATGCAAAACAAGAATGGGATGTACTTGGCATTTAAACTCATTCATTATTCAATCATTTGTTTACCAAATTAATTTTACCAAAGAGTGACAGTAACACCAGAATAAGAATCTGGGTGCTGTTGTTTATGCGCAAAAACAAAGAACAAAAACCTTTAACAAGCGAACAGACTAACACACTCATAGATTTCTTTTTCTGAGATAGCACTATATTGGAGAAGACAGAGTAGGGAGCCTAAAAGGGGAGCGGCGGTCACTGAAAGAGTGACATTCTGACCCTTTGGAAGTACCTCATTTCTCTCAAACTGTGAGAATTAATATAGGAAAATGTACTTTTCCCTTTCAATAAACAACACCCTAAGTCAGCAGTCCACACTTTTCTGTAATGGGCCAGATAGCAAATATGTTGTCAGTATACAACTCTGCCACTGCAGAGTGAAAGCAAGCGGAGACAATACATAAATGAATAGTGTGACTCTCTTCCAATAAAACTTTATTTTTGAACTCTTCAATTTGAATTTTGTATTATTTTCATGTGCCACAAAGTATAATTCTTCTTTTGATTTTTCTTTCAACCATTTAAAAACATGAAACAATTCTCAGCTCACTGGCTGTACAAAAACAGAGCATCCTGGATTTGACCCTTGGGCAGTAGTTTGTTGACCCCTGCCCTAAATAATAATCTTATAAAAAATCCCATATACACACACATATATATATATTTATACATTCTAACAATTTTGCCAGAAAATCAAACTTAAATTACACTTCTGTTTTCACGAAACACAATGCTTGTAAATATGTCCAATTCACAGCCCAAATAAAGACTATAATCTTTTCACATCTGTGGCAGAACCCCAGACAGAGAGTTCTCCAAGTTCTATCTGAGTTTCTCTGCATTATGCATAAGCCTTCTTTAGTCTCATTTGCATTTTTTTAATTCACTGGAGACATGTGGTACATGGCCATAACCTCTTTCCTCCTACTTTCTCTCTTTCTATATCCTCTCTCTTTCCCTACTTATATCAATTTTAGGCTTCACAGGACAAAGGGATTTTAATTTGATACAACACAGCAAGGGAGAAAATGGCAGAGGGAAGGAAACTATGGGGCTAGGAAGGTGAGAGATGAAAGGAAAAGATGAAAAAGAGAAGCACAAAAAGGAGGTGGTTTTTCATTCAAGTCAGAAAAGGATGTGTTTGGAGACGTGGAATACTGTTTCCTGCACTTTGCATTGCCACTTCTCCTTCTCCTCTCCCCATTTCTCCTGCCTCACCCCCAACTTGCTCATTTGCCCTCATCTGCTAGCTCAGCCCTATTTCTCATCTGCACAAAACTTCCTACTTCTCTCTGAACGTCTTACCTGATTCTCTCTTTCAATCCTAGTTTTTCCTTTATTCTTTGCTTCTCAGCACTGACCTTGGGCTCATCATCTTGAATGTGTCACTACAACTTGCCTTTCACCTCTCTCTGCTTCCAAACTCTCCAGATAACTACCCCAAAGGCCGCACACCCAGTCTCTGTGGACATGACCGGGCCTCTCGGAGCAGCGTCAGGTGCTCCTAAGTCCAGGCCTCCACCTCTGTGAAGCATCATGGCGGCAGTATGAATTTTCCCCTATGTGTTTACAGAAACAAATGGTACAACTGAGCTTGTACATTTACACGGCAGATGACTATTCTGGCTCCATTAATTTTCTTTTTAAATACAGAAGTTAGCTTTTATCACTCTTTCCCATATATTTGTTGACTTGTCTGAGTATTGGGGAACTTGCATGCACTGGTGATACCACTGTAGAATTCAAATGAATGGGTTCAGTTCCACTATTTTTTTTCTAATAAATGGACTCATTAATGAAAAGCATTAAAAATTACTTCATTGTAAAAATTTTAGGTGTCAAGTAACACATTCACTGTTAAGAATTCAGAGTATACATATGAGCAAGCAAAAGTCAGAAATCACCACAAATTCTCTTTCCCATATGTAATCATTGTAAACATTTTGGTGTAAAATCTTCCAGAGTTTTATATGAACCTAAATATGGATTGATTTATACATGTGTATTAGTCGTAATTTGATCAAAGAAGCAGAACCATTTGGAGATATACATAAAATAAGGGATTTGACCTTTCCCAATTATGGGAGCCGGTTAAATACTCTGTGCTTTTGTTTTTGTGTCTGGTGCTAGAGAGTGAAGACCTATCAGGCTAGATACAATCTCTGACCCTCAATTTTCTCATTTGTAAAATGGGAATAGTACTTACTTAATAAGGTTATTATAAGTATTAATATCAGTGTTAAATGAAATAATGTAGTAATATGCTTTATCTTAGTTCCTAGTTTGCAGGAAGAGCTCAATATATTTCACCAATAATTATTATTAATAATTATGGTTACAACATTTTCTAGCACCGACATTTACTAGCTATGGACAAGTTATGTAGCTTTTCTGAGGCTCAGTTTCTTACCTGTAAAACAGAGCTGTTAATACTTATTTCAGAGTGCTGTTATGAGAGTTAAATAAAGTACATCCAGAAACAAAGTCTTGCATAAAAAGAGCACTCAGTGAAAGTCTACAGTTCTCCTAATGCTAAGGTTGCTTTACCTTCATTAGCAGCCCTGCCGTGTCATTATTTCATATTGAGCTTGTCATCATTTAAATCCTTGGGGTTTCTTTTACCTGATGGTGAAATATCTCTGCCATCCTACACTTGAAAAACTTTGTTTATCCAGCTCAACACAGGATTTTACATTTGTCTTTGTTCTCTTTCATTGTAGTAAATTTCTATCCCATATCTCAGAAGGCCCAGATTTTTTTTCAGATGTGATTCTGGGTCCAATATATGATTCTTCCTTAGTTTTCATGTTTCCTACCAATTCATCTAAGCTATTAGGCTGAGCCTTGTAAAACTGCTGTTTTTGTAGGTCAAAAATGGTCACACATGGGCAGTAGTATATGGTTCAACCTAATATTTATTACAAGGTTGAATAGAATAGAACCAAGGACATGATTGTGAACTAACTTTTTATTTTATTTCATTTTATTTTGCGGTACGTGGGCCTCTCACTGTTGTGGCCTCTCCCACAGCACGCACAGGCTCAGTGGCCATGGCTCACAGGCCCAGCCGCGCCGCGGCATGTGGGATCCTCCCAGACCAGGGCACAAACCCGTGTCCCCTGCATTGGCAAGCGGACTCTCAACCACTGCCACCAGGGAAGCCCGTGAACTAACTTTGTTAGTAGTCTTGACCTTTTATGGGTCATGAATCTGTTTGAGAATCTGATGGAAGCTATTAAATTTTTTACTGGGAACACACATACACACACACACACACACACACTTCTTAATATCATCTTTTTATTGCACTGGATATTCATTTCCTTCATGGAGATATAATATAAAACACATTTTAAAAAGGCCTCTCTTATTCTCAACTTTAATGTAAAAAATGTTTATTGCTTTAAAAATTATAGTAATATAAATTATGTATAAAACCCAAAATGTAAACCTTAATTGTGTTCAACTTTAAATTTCAATGAGAAAGCAGATATTTTTGGCTTAGATAAGAAGTAAACACTGTGGAGTGAACTTACATGGCTCTGTGAAAATCATCTTTTGACAATCAATTCTGAGTTTTCATTTCTGTCTACAAATGCTGAAACCTTGTAATGACAAATGTCTGTAATAGCAAAAAAAAAAAAAAGGAATCATAACTCCCATTACTGGTTTTGCTAGATGAGAATAGGCTCGTTTCAAGGAGCAATGGAATTTCTGAGGTCTTAAGGTAGAATTTATGTCATACTATATCCTTTACTGTCAAGTCAGGGAGGTGAATTTTCATAAGTCCTGCCAATCAGCACAGTAAGCATTATGACTGCACAGCTCACTTTCAGGTCATCTGAGGAGAAGTAACCTTCCAAAAACACCTGGCATTTCCAGGTGTTGGTAGATTCTGGTTTTCTTAAAAAATGAGCTTTGGGGCTTCCCTGGTGGCACAGTGGTTGAGAATCTGCCTGCCAATGCAAGGGACATGGGTTTGAGCCCTGGTCTGGGAGGATCCTACATGCCGCGGAGCAACTAGGCCCATGAGCCACAACTACTGAGCCTGCGCGTCTGGAGCCTGTGCTCCGCAACAAGAGAGGCCACGACAGTGAGAGGCCCATGCACCACAATGAAGAGTGGCCCCCGTTTGCTGCAACTAGAGAAAGCCCTCGCACAGAAACAAAGACCCAACACAGCCAAAAATAAATAAATAAATAAAGTAATTTAAAAAAAAAAAGTAGATAATGTTAAAAAAAAAAATGAGCTTTGTTACTTTTGATTTCAGCTTACAGAACCACTTTCTCCAGCAAAGGAGAGTTTTCAGTTTGTCTCTGATCTTTCGTTACAGAATCTCTGTTTGGTTGAAAGGCCTCATATGTTTAAAACAGTATCTATCGGTGCTTTGTGACCACCTAGAGGGATGGGATAGGGAGAGTGGGAGGGAGGTGCAAGAGTGAGTGGATATGGGGATGTATGTATACGTATAGCTGATTCACTTTGTTATATAGCAGAAACTAAACACCATTGTAAAGCAGTTATACTCCAATAAAGATGCTTTAAGAAAAAAAACAGGGCAGGAATACCTTGGAGATATTGTGTGTTCAGTTCCCAACCACCGCAATAGAGCAAATATTGTAATAAAGTGCACCTAAAGTGAGTGACACACACACACACACAAAACAAACAAAAACCAAAAACCATATCTATAATGCTGACTCTAGGGCCTTAATGGAAAGGTTTATATTATTCCTGTGGCTGAAAATATTTGTCAGGTGAGCCATTTCAGAATGACATCCTCCATAACAAATGGTTCTGTGAGTGAATTTCTTCTGTCAGATAAGAATGGTGATGGGTGGGGATGGCTCTATCCAAAGTTAATCTGTCTTGTATTGAAGACCCTTTCTTCTATATATCAAATGAAAGAACTCCATATTCTGCTCCTCTATCTTGGCAAAACTTCTTGGCAAGGTGATTTAGGTCCTCAGTCATGATGAGGATGTCTTTCACAGCAGTAGCCAAATGTTTCAGGCTGTTGATAGTCTCTCACATGAATGCATTCTCATATGCAACACTACGTTTGTAATTATGGGTGGAATTGATCTCATCATTCCCCTTTTTATCAACCCACATGATAAGTGTTGCCTAAAAATCCTCAAGGACAGGTATCCTGCAGAAGTGCCCTTATTTGTTACCTCTCATAGAGAAAAGATGAGAGTTACTTACCTTCTCAAGCCACAAGAATGACATAATTATTACGTGGTTTATTACAGTTCTTTTTTTGGGGGAGTGGGGGGTACGCAGGCCTCTCACTGTTGTGGCCTCTCCCGTTGCGGAGCACAGGCTCCGGACGCGCAGGCTCAGCGGCCATGGCTCACAGGCCTAGCTGCTCTGCGGCATGTGGGATCTTCCCAGACCGGGGCACGAACCCGTGTCCCCTGCATCGGCAGGCAGACTCTCAAATCACTGCGCCACCAGGGAAGCCCTATTATAGTTCTTGAAAGATGAACAGTCGTAAGCATGTTCCAAGTAAAACTCTCTAGTTGATAAGACATAATCATATTTCATTATTAATAACAAGTTAATCTGCAAATGTTTGCATTAACTGTCTTATCATTATTATAAATCATCATGGTTATTGATAACTGCAGCAACTTTGTTCAAAATTTGTCTTTCAAATCCCCCTTATAAATAAATGGCACTTAGCCAGTCCCCCAGTTGGCTAAGCCTTCACCAAGATAGTTCGTCCATTCTACATTCATTTTTATTTATGATCCCAACTTACATTGTGGTTATATGTTTTGTTCCAAATTTTTTTCCCATAGGCCAAGCTAATCTTAATATGGTTATTATTTCCATCTTGTTTTTGCCTTTATTGAACATCGTCCACTGTAGAATTTATTCTCTTCCCTGACTTCTTCCTCCTACAGGCTAAAATGTATTGTTACTTCCCTCCCAACAATCCCGAAAAGAGCAGTGGTCAAAGTTTCTACCTGGCTAGCTGTCTATACTACACTTTTTATAAGATGATCTGTATATGGACCTCCATTCTTAAGTTCAGAGATTTTCTTGGGAATAACGTTTGATGTATAGCACTATTAATTATTCCCTCATGAGTAGATATGTTTCTGTCTGAAAATGATGTTCTCCCATTTCGCATTTCTATGCATGAATGCCTACTGCAAAGTGTCAGTGTTCATAGGTGGTATTTACTTACTGTATCTAGAATTTAATTTTAACTGTTTAAAACATTTACTCAGTGAGTAGCTTATGAAAATTACAGAAAATGAGTATTTCTTATTTTCTGTTACTTCAAACCTCCTATACAATCATCTTTATATATTATTCTTATTGCTCATCATAATTCTTTTTTCTCTCTTTCCTGAAAATATTACTTTAAAGCCTTTGTAATCAAGTTAGTGATCTCCTGGAATCACAATTTCCTTAGACTTTTAAAAATGATCTTTGACCCTTTTCAGGGACCCAATTCAATTATTGCAAGAATGTAATTTTCAAGAGTTTTAAGCCATGGAATCCTTATTTCCCTTAAAGAAAATCTTGTTCAGAGCCCTTTTATATAAAATATATAAAAGTGAAGGTTTTCTAGTTGAAGGGTGTTGCAGGTCGGGGTGCCAGATGGGAAGGCTTTTTCTAAGTGATGCTCCGTGGCTTCAGATCACCTGCAGAATGCAGCTTGAGAACCAGTTTTGCAAGCCATGCTCAAATTAAGCAAAATCTTTTCTTTTTATGGCAGTTTCTTTCTTTCTTCTCTGAATATTTATTGAACACTCACCATTTACAGAACATTGTGCTATGCACTCCTTATATCCTACTCTCATTTCCAAAGTGGTATCTTTCTATCAAAACAGTAAATGAAAACACAAACATCCTCAAAACTCACTAGGAATCTATTCTGGGCAGCTTCTGGTGGTTACAGTCTTTCCAATATAAATAAGCACACACAAAAATCAGTTTTTCCTTTTTAAAGGTTACGTATCTGCACCACTGAGCTGGGGGCTTGGCACATAATGTAGTGAATGTGATTGCCACAGAGGAAAGCTCAGGTTCTCTAGTTGTATTTCCTTCAGTGACCCAGACCCCAAACGAGAGGACTTGGTGTGCCATGCACACACTGCATCTCCCTGCCTCTGCCCCTGTATGCGTGCTGCCCATTCTGTCCTCTCTAAATGGGCTGCTGTAACTTCTGTCTTTTAAATCTTTAAAGCCCAGTCAGCCAAAAATAATTGTTTCCTCTTCTGTGCCCCAAACTGCACATCTCTTCTAAAACCACACATTAGTCCTTTTATTACAATTATTTTTATATATTTTACACCTGTCTTCCTATAAGATGTAAATGCCCCCAGGACAGAAGAATTTGCAGGAGATTTAAGGTCCTGGTTAGCAGATGGGGACAAGACATGTGGAAGTTGTACTATAGTTGTTAATGGAAATTGCCCTTATATCCAAAAGCTGCTGAGGTCCAGAGGTATTTGGATTACATTGATTTTACAAAGAATGCAAAACTTTTAAACTTATAAGTATTTAAAAAAACAGTATTAAATGAAAATATCCAGTAAGGCTAGGGTACACATGACTGATGTAATTGAATATATATGCTGTGTATATATTACATGTGTGTATGTCTGTGTTTCTCCCCTTCTTGAGGAATAAAGAAGAGATTTTGCCAAAAGGGCAAAACTAGCTAACCAAAAATGAAAAAATCATAGAGAAGAGAAACAGAATAGATTTTCTGGGTACTCTGAAGAAAGCAGATGATTCCCGTTTTCCAGTTTTGACTAAGATTGCCTACCTTGGTGAGATCTATTTCATATTAGCACTTTGCCCAACTCTCTAGAAAGTACAGATTGGCAGGAAGGAAGAAAACATGCTTTGGCCGCAAAATTGAAAATAGTTGCACTGAAACTATGAGAATAGTGATACCATAAGGATGACTATAAGCAGATGTCTCTGAAAAAAGTGTAAAACCCACAAAAATTCTAATTTCCTGCTATCACGAACACTCCCCGTTGGTTTTTTTAGACTGTTTGCTTTAGATGGCCAGGTAGACTTGGGGAAATGGCTAACATATATAGATTTTCCATTTCTCTAAGTGCAAGTATTTGGAAGCTAGTGAATGTCTGGATCATCTCTAAACCATCTTTCACCCAATAATTTTTTGGATCAAGTTAAGCCAGTGTCTGCAATCCACTGCCATGTAAGTTATTTCTGGCCCTGAAATTTTATTGAACTATGTGGATCATTTCACATTTCATAATGGGACATCAACTTATTATTGCATTATTCTTCTCTTTGATTCAATCATTTTAGAAACATTTGGAAGGGATGAACTCAAATCAGTGTTAGTCATGCTCTTAGGTGACTGGTCTGACAAAATACAATCATAGAAAGATGTCTGAGCCAGTAAAACCATCTGGGCTTTCATGTTTTTAAGACTCAAATGTTTTAGATTTGTGAATCATGCCAGTAAATTTCAAGCCAGTTGGATTGAACCGGGGAAAAAATGGCCTGTGTCTGGGTCACTTTTTTCTTCTTTTTTAAATACATACTTTAAACTACACATAACTTAGGTTGGAATATTCTTCCCTAAAGTAACTCTTATTTATAGCTACACTGTATTTGATACGTGCACAATTAAGGCTGATGTTATTTAAACCTTGAAGGAATAAATGACCATATAAGTATGCACTAGTAATTTTCAGTAGTATTCTAATTCTAACGGTCAGCAGCTTTTCTTGGAGTTTATCTTGCTACTTGGGCCCTACAGGACTAAGATGGCGACTCTGATACCCAAGTACTCAGAATGAATTCACGGTGGTGCTCAGAAGTATAGGTGAGAGGGTATGGCCTTGCATCTTCAAGGAACCAACCCACTTTAAGTACTTAATACTCAGTAATAAGATACTTATAGCAAGTATTATTAGATGCCTTCCAAGCAGCCACCCCTCATTTCTTTCTGATATCATCCCAGTTCTGCTTGTGTTCCACCATTTACTCAGAAAAGGCAAGGAGAGCTGACTTTATTCCCAGCTCTTTGGGCAATATTAAGCCCATCTATGAGGTCATTCCCCTTGACAATGATTGGATCGCCCTGGTATGCAGTCAGCCAATGTTGTGGAACATTAGACCGCAAACTAAGAATTTAGAATTAGAGCTTATTGTTTATTAAGAATTCATTGTGGGAAGGAGGAAAGGAAGTGTTAAACCAGCCAGTAACTGGATGTCCAAGAAGCCATACTTTAAGATATCAAAATTATAGGCTTTCTTTTATGCGCTGGCATAAGCTAAGACCTCCTCTAAGAATTACCTTGTGGCCAATGTGCAGAAAGGGCTTTGTGGTCCTCAGGAAGGCGAAAGCAGAAATTCATTGCGGGAGAGATGAGGGCAAAACTTGTAGTGATAATTAAGAAAACTTTAAAAATAGTGTTTGAATAATGTGATTATAAATGTGAAAGAGGTACAGTTTGTCCGTTAAGGATCAATTATTTTGTTGAGATTTTAACTTTGTTTCTCCAACTATCAGCTTATAGTAATAGCTGATTATGGGGAGTCTGAATTTTTTTCATAATAGGAGCTTCTAGAAAAAAACTCCACTTTTGAAAAGAAGCCAGGGAAAACTTATTCCTTTTCTCTTTTTTTGCCATATGTTGTCGTATCTGCATGGCATCTTGAGGTTGGCTGGTCTTTGACAAAATGAGAATGCTGAAGATGAGAGAACAGAAAGATAGAAAGATTTCAGGTTGTTGTTGATGTCACTGAGCAATGAATTAATCAGCCCTAGAGTCATTCTGCCTCAAGATTTCCTGCTCTATTGGATAGTAAAAATTCCTTAATTGCTTAGGCCACTGTGAATAGAGATTTCTCTTATTTACAGTCAAAAACTCCCCAACCAATACATTGTTTAATCTAACTTTTGTCTCTTTAACGAAAATAACAATACTTAGCATAACTCCTGGTATGTAGAGAATATGGATCAATTAACACTTTAACTATTCACTTTAATTATAACTATACACTTTAGTTATAACTAAACTTTTCAAGTTGTTAAATTATTTTCTGAAGGAGCAGGTAAGGCATGTGGAGTTGTAATAAAGGAACATTTACAGTAAGTCAGTGCTGCCTTTACACCAGAAAAATGGTTCAAAGAATGTATGGTTTAGGATGTTAACATGCATACACATTCTAGATTCCAGCGATTCCACTGGTAAATAATGGTTTAAACAAAGTTAAACAAGTTTTTTTGTGGCAGAACTGCTCAGAGTGTAGATTATACTTATATATCCTTTGAATTTCCAAGAGGAATTGTAATATGCTGCATTTCCTCCATTTTAAAGTCAGAATATTTCATAAAAGTGCTATTGTAGAAAGAAAAGACTAGCAGTTTCCTTTAGTGAGGAGAATAAAAAATATCTAAAGGCATAGCATCTGTACCCACCGAGGTTATTGAAATGAATGTTAATAAGAGCACCTTGTTTTTCTGCCCCAATTTCTTCTTTGATGTTATCTATTGGGACAGGAGGCTTCTGGAAAAAGGAGTACAGATGCCTGTTCATAATGTAGAGAGTGGGAAAAATCATGGCTTTTAGGAAACTCCAGTCTCAGGATGAAGGAGAAGAACTAGAAACTAACTGACTTCGACTTAATTGGAAATAAGACTTGGGAGAATTTTGTACGGTCTGGTTCTGGAATGTAATACTTCCTCATGTTTGTCCTCTTTGTTTTCTTACATTGAACAGGATTTATTTGCCTGGGTTCAAAGTCAGTGATGATGTGCAGGATGCTGAAACACTGTGCTGGAGTCTGCAACCCGTTTTGAGAAAGGCAGAAATCAAGGGATAGAGAGTGTGGGAGCAGCTTCTAGGAGGGCGGAAGAACAGGAGAAAAGCAGGAAAAGAGACGGGGGTTGCCCAAGGTGCTTCTCAGTAGAATAGCTATGTGGTTCCTAGAAGAAAAGGCGTGATGATATTTCTGGGCATATCAGTTATGAAACAAATGAGGATGCAAAGGAGAAAGCTAGCTGCCCGCGAACACAATAGGGACTTAGAAGCTCTGTACCCAGAGTGTTCATCAAGAATTATCATGAAGTGCTGTAGAAGGCTGCGTCAGCAAGCAAAGGGCCAGTTAAGCCAGAGTCAGCCAAAACAAGTGGTGTGCCTAGGTGGAGGACATTCTGAGACGTTGGTGTCTCAAAGCAGTTATGCTGCTAATAATTGTGTAACTATGTTACGGTAAATCTTTATCCTTCCTTGGTCTTAGATTCCTCCTTTGTGAATGAGAATATCTCTAGGACCCTTTCCAATACCTAATAGTCTATGATACCCCAACTTGCCTTAAAACAGCAGTTGGCAAGGAGCTTATAAGGAGAAAACAAAAACAAAGACAAATGGCTGTGGGAACACAATTACAGAAATTATCCTGGAGACAAAGATTTATTTGTTCTTGTTCAGACTAAGATTGCATTTTGATGATGGAAGCAAGAAATAATTTTGAGGCTGCTTTATGCTTGATGAAGCAATTTGGAGCTGCACCAAGATACTTTGCTCTAGGGTAGAATTAGAAGTTTCTACTTAGGGGTTTTTTTTGATTTGTTTGTTTGGACAAAGCAACCTTGGAATTTTAAGATATCACCTCATTCACCTTCTCCTGGTTCTTATCATAGAGATAAAAAATGGAGATATTGGGCAATGCTGGGGGAAAGGAAGAAAATCAATATAGGTGACTATCTTTGACATACGATACAGCTTTAGGTGTTGGTGTGTGACAACCAGGAGCTGAGAGGGTGGATGGAAGAACGATTACTCCATTTGTCTGAGAGAAGAAGGAAATACGGGTGTAGAACAAAGTTCTCTGCTGGTGGCCTTCCCTGGGATCTCCTCGGAAACTCCTCATTGAGGTTTCCATAGAGATTTGTTTTCTCTATTGTTTTTTAAAATTGAAGTAAGAACATTTAACATGAAATCTACCCTCATAACCAATTTTTGAGTGAACAATACAGTATTGTTAACTGTTGGCACAGTGTTGTACAGCACGCCCCCAGGGCTTATCTTGTGTAACTGGAACTTTACACCCATTGATTAGCAATTCCCAGCCTCCGCCTCCCATTAGCCCCTGGCTACCACCCTTCTTCTTTCTGGTTCTATGTGGGGTGTTTTTTTTCAGGGGGGTGGGGGCAGAGTATTAAACTTTTAATTTATTCTTTGCTCTAATTCTTTCTTTCATGACATTTTCAGTTATGGGAGCCAGTGGACTCAGTTGGGGCCAGGTTTAAGGCCACTTGCTGCTAGAAGATTCCTGACTGAGACAGTTTCCTTAAAGCCTCTCCAAGTCCTCTAGGACCATCCGCTCATCAGCAGCTCTTAGAGTCATTTGTCCAACTTCCCTGCCCTGGCCCCTTTCCCACATTCTACCCTGGACACGAGGAAGCCCCCTAGGGACCTCTGCAACCAGCTGATTATCATTTCTGTGCCTTTTCTTTCTCCAGGCCAAGAGTGCCTTACCTCTCATCACCACTTTACTTCTTATGCCATCTTCAAGTTCCAGGTGGTACATTGTCTCACAGGACAAAAGCTGACTGGATGCTGTCCACTGAGCTCAGAATAGATTATGTGAACCTTTACTGACTGTATCCTGTTTATCTGTTGTGCTGTAGTGATCTGGCCTGAAAATGAGTCCCTTGGAGAACGAGGTCCTGGCCTTTCCCCAGACCCCAGCACAGGTCCAGATGCTGGGCAGGTGTACAGTAGGGGATGCTCGATTAAAGACTGAGTGCTGTTTTTTACTGCCTTATCCTTATGTCACTTACCATTCTGGGTCAAACACTGTATCCCACATTTAGCCTGATAAACTTTATCGACAGAGGCCAGGACTCATAGTCTGTAAATGGACAGCACTTGATTCATAACTTTCATAACGGATAGTTAGCAAATATTAGTTCTCTTTGAAAACCATCCCTCCCACTATTCTTATTTTTTTCAGCTTTATTGAAATGTAATTGACAAATAAAATTGTTAGATCTAAAGTATAAAATGTGATGAATTTATACATATAGATTGTGAAAGGATTGCCCACCCCCCATCAAGTTAATTAACACATCCATCACCTCACAAATATACCTTTTTATATTTACCTTTTTTTTTTTTGGTGGGAACGTTTAAGTTCCACTCTCTTAGCAAATTTCAGTTATCAAGTATAGTCACCATGTTATACATTAGATCCTCAGTCCTTATTCATGTTATAGCTAAAAGTTAGTACCCTTTTACCAGCCTCTCCCTATTTCATCTACCCTGCATCCCCTGGCAACCACTTCTCTACTCTGTTTCTATGAGTTCAATTTTTTTTAAGATTCCACATATAAGTGATACCATGCAGTGTTTGTGTTTCTTGATCTGGCTTATTTCACTAAGCATAATGCCCTTTAGGTTTATCCATGTTGTTGCAAAGGGCAGGATTTTCTTCTTTTTTAAGGCTGAATGATAAATATCCCATTGTCTATATATGCCACATTTTCTTTATTCATTTATCCTTCAGTGGACACTTAGGTTGTTTCCATACCTTCACTATTGTGAATAATGCTGCTGTGAACATGGGAGTGCAGGTATCTTTTTGAGATCATGGTTTGTTTCCTTTGGGTATATACCCAGGAGTGGGATTGCTGGAGCATATGATAGCTCTACTTTTAATTCTTTGAAGAACCTCATACTGTTTTCCACAGTGGCCGCTCCAGTTTACATTCCCGCCAACAGGGCACAAGGGTTTCCATTTTTTGTTACCTTCATTGACACATAAAGTTGCTTATTTTTTTTGATAATAACCATCCCAACAGTCTCATTGTGGTTTTGATTTGTATTTTCCCTGATAATTAATGATATTGAGCACATTTTCATGCACATGTTGGCCATTTCTGTATCTACTTTGGAAAAATGTCTGTTCAGGTCTTTTGCCCTTTTTTTTTTTTTTGAGTAGCTGAAAGTTTTATTATTTATTTAACATCTCTATTGGAGTATAATTGCTTTACGATGGTGTGTTACTTTCTCCTTTATAACAAAGTGAATCAGCTATACATATACATATATCCCCATATCTCCTCCGTCTTGCGTCTCCCTCCCACCCTCCCTATCCCACCCCTCTAGGTGGTCACAAAACACTGAGCTGATCTCCTTGTGCTATGCGGCTGCTTCCCACTAGCTATTTTGTTTGGTAGTGTGTATTAGTCCATGCCGCTCTCTCACTTCATCCCAGCTTATCCTTACCCTTCCCTGTGTCCTCAAGTCCATTCTCTACATCTGCGTCATTATTCCTGTCCTGCCCCTAGGTTCTTCATAACCACGTTTTTTTTTTTTTAGATTCCATGTATATGTGTTAGCATACGGGATTTGTTCTTCTTTTTCTGACTTACTTCACTCTTTATGACAGACTCGAGGTCCATCCACCTCACTACAAATAACTCAATTTCCTTTCTTTTTATGGCTGAGTAATATTCCACTGTATATACGTGCCACATCTTCTTTATCCATTCATCTGTTGATGGACATTTAGGTTGCTTCCATGTCCTGGCTATTGTAAATAGTGCTGCAATGAACATTGTGGTACATGACTCTTCCAAAACTATGTTGAATAATAGTGGTGAGAGTGGGCAACCTTGTCTTGTTCCTGATCTTAGTGGAAACGGTTTCAGTTTTTCAGCATTGAGAACGATGTTGGCTGTGGTTTTGTCATATATGGCCTTTATTATGTTGAAGTAGGTTCCCTCTATGCCTATTTTCTGGAGGATTTTTATCATAAATGGGTGTTGAATTTTGTTGAAAGCTTTTTCTGAGTCTATTGAGATGATCGTATGATTTTTCTCCTTCATTTTGTTAATATGGTTTAATATTAATAGTATATTGAAGAATCCTTGCATTCCTGGGATAAACCCCGCTTGATCATGGTGTATGAGCCTTTTAATGTGTTGCTGGATTCTGTGTGCTAGTATTTTGTTGAGGATTTTTGCATCTATGCTCATCAGTGATAATGGCCTGTAGTTTACTTTTTTTGTGACATCTTTGTCTGGTTTTGGTATCAGGGTGATGGTGGTCTCGTAGAATGAGTTTGGGAGTATTCCTCCCTCTGCTATATTTTGGAAGAGTTTGAGGATAGGTGTTAGCTCTTCTCTAAATATTTGGTAGAATTCGCCTGTGAAGCCATCTGGTCCTGGGCTTTAATTTGCTGGAAGATTTCTAATCACAGTTTAATTTTCAGTGCCTATGATTGGTCAGTTTATATTTTCTATTTCTTCCTGGTTCAGCCTCGGAAGGTTGTGCTTTTCTAAGAATTTGTCCGTTTCTTCCAGGTCGTCTATTTTATTGGCAAATTGTTGCTTGTAGTAATCTCTCGTGATCCTTTGTATTTCTGTGGTGTCAGTTGTTACTTCTTTTGCATTTCTATTTCTGTTGATTTGACTCTTCTCCTTTTTTATTCTTCATGAGTCTGGCTAATGCTTTATCAATTTTGTTTATCTTCTCAACTGGTTTTTAGTTTTATTTATCTTTGCTATCATTTTCTTCATTTCTTTTTCATTTATTTCTGATCTGATATTTATGATTTCTTTCCTTCTGCTATCTTTGGAGTTGTTTTGTTCTTCTTTCTCTAATTGCTTTAGGTGAAAGGTTAGGTTGTTTATTGGGGATTTTACTTGTTTCTTGGGGTAGGATTGTATTGCTATAAACTTCCCTCTTAGAACTGCTTTTGCTGCATCCCATAGATTTGGGTTCGTCGTGTTTTCATTGTTATTTGTTTCTAGGTTTTTTTTTATTTCCTCTTTGACTTCTTCAGTGATGTCTTGCTTATTTAGTAGTGTATTGTTTAGCCTCCATTTGTTTGTAGTTTTTACAGTTTTTCTTCCTGTAATTGAAATTTAGTCTCATAGCTTTGCGGTCAGAAAAGGTACTTGATATGATTTCAATTTTCTTAAATTTACCAAGGCTTGATTTGTGACCCAAGATATGATCTATCCTGGAGAATGTTCCATGAGCACTTGAGAAGAACGTGTATTCTGTTCTTTTTGGATAGAATGTCCTATAAATATCAATTAAGTCCATCTTGTTTAATGTATCATTTAAAGCTTGTGTTTCCTTATTTATTTTCATTTTGGATGATCTGTGCATTGGTGAATGTGGGGTGTTAAAGTCCCCTACTATGATTGTGTTACTCTTGATTTCCCCATTTATGGCTGTTAGTATTTGCCTTATGTATTGAGGTGCTCCTATGTTGGGTGCATAAATATTTACAATTGTTATATCTTCTTCTTGGTTTGATCCCTTGAGCATTATGTAGTGTTCTTTGTCTCTATAGTCCTTATTTTAAAGTCTATTTTGTCTGTTATGAGAATTGCTACTCCAGCTTTCTTTTGATTTCCATGTGCGTGGAATATCTTTTTCCATCCCCTCGCTTTCAGTCTGTATGTGTTGCTAGGTCTGAAGTGGGTCTCTTGTAGACAACATATATATGGGTCTTGGTTTTGTATCCATTCAGCCAGTCTGTGTCTTTTCTTGGAGCATTTAATCCATTTACATTTAAGGTAATGATTGATATGTGTGTTCCTATTACCATTTTCTTAATTGTTTTGGGTTTGTCATTGCAGGTTTTTTCCTTCTCTTGTGTTTCCTGCCTAGAGAAGTTCCTTTAGCATTTGTTGTAAACCTAGTTTGGTGGTGCTGAATTCTCTTAACTTTTGTTTATCTGTAAAGGTTTTAATTTCTCGTTGAATCTGAATCACATCCTTGCTGGGTAGAGTAATCTTGGTTGTACTTTTTTCCCTTTCTTCACTTTCAATATGTTCTGCCACTCCCTTCTGGCTTGCAGAGTTTCTGCTGAAAGATCAGCTGTTAACCTTATGGGGATTCCCTTGTATGTTGTTCGTATTTTTCCCTTGCTGCTTTTAATATTTTTTCTTTGTATTTAATCTTTGATAGTTTGATTAATATGTTTTGGCGTGTTTCTCCTTGGATTTATCCTGTATAAGACACTCTGCTCTTCCTGGTCTTGATTGACTATTTCTTTTCCCATGTTAGGGAAGTTTTCAACTATAATCTCTTCAAATATTTTCTCAGCCCCTTTCTTTTTCTCCTCTTCTTCTGGGACCCCTATAAATCGAATGTTGGTGCGTTTAATGTTGTCTCCGAGGTCTCTGAAACTGTCCTCAATTCTTTTCATCCTTTTTTCTTTATTCTGCTCTGTGGTAGTTATTTCCATTATTTTATCTTCCAGGTCACTTATCCGTTCTTCTGCCTCAGTTATTCTGCTATTGCTCCCTTCTAGAGAATTTTTAATATCATTTATTGTGTTGTTCATCATTGTTTGTTTGCTCTTTAGTTCTTCTAGGTCCTTGTTAAATATTTCTTGTATTTTCTCCGTTCTATTTACAAGATTTTGGGTTGTCTTTATTATGAGTACTCTGAATTCTTTTTCAGGTAGAGTGCCGATTTCCTCTTCATTTGTTAGGTCTGGTTGGTTTTTACCTTGCTCCTTCATCTGCTGTGTATTTCTCTGTCTTCTCAATTTGCTTAACTTTCTGTGTTTGGGGTCTCCTTTTCCAGGCTTTAGGTTCCCGTTGTTTTTGGTGGCTGTGTCCAGTGGATGAGGTTGGTTCAGTGGGTTGTGTATACTTCCTGGTAGAGGGGACTGGTGCCAGTGTTCTGGTGGATGAGGCTGGATCTTGTCTTTCTGGTGGGCAGGACCATATCCGGTGGTGTGTTTTGTGGTGCCTGTGAACTTATTATGATTTTAGGCAGCCTCTCTGCTAATGGGTGTGGCTGTATTTCTGTCTTGCTTGTTGTTTGGCATGGTGTCTCCAGCACTGGAGCTTGCTGGTCATTGAGTAGAGCTGGTTCTTAGCGTTGAGGCAGAGATGTCTGGGAGAGCTGTTGCTGATTGATATTATGTGGTTGTCTCTGGTTGACCAATGTCCTGAACTTGGCTGTCCCATCCCAGAGGCTCAGGCCTGACACCCAGCCATAGCACCAAGACTCTGTCAGCCACACGGGTCAGAAGAAGAGGGAGAAAACAAAAAGAAAGAAAGAAAAAAATTAAAATAATAAATAAAAAATATTAAAATAATAAAATTAAGAAGTAATAAAAAAAAGAAAGAAGAGAACAACCAAACCAATAAACAAATCCAGCAATGATAACAAGTGCTAAAAGCTATACTAAAAAAAGGACAGACGGAACCCTAGGACAGATTGTAAAAGCAAACCTATACAGACAAAATCACACAAAGAAGCATACACATACTCACTCACAAAAAGGAAAATAATATATAGATATATGTAAAAGGAGAAAATATATATATATACGTAAAAAGGAAGAGAGCAACCAAATCAATAAACAAATCTAACAATGTTAATAAGCTGTAAATACTAAACTAAGATAAACATAAAACCAGAAACAAATTAGATGCAGAAAGCAAACCCCAAGTCTACAGTTGCTCCCAAAGTCCACTGCCTCAATTTTGCAACGATTTGTTGCGTATTCAGGTATTCCACAGATGCAGGGTACATCAAGTTGATTGTGGAGATTTATTCTGCTGCTCCTGAGGCTGCTGGGAGAGATTTCCCTTTCTCTTCTTTGTTCGCACAGCTCCTGGGGTTCAGCTTTGGATTTGGCCCTGCCTCTGCGTGTAGGTCGCCTGAGTGCATCTGTTCCCCGCCTAGACAGGATGGGGTTAAAGTAGCAGCTGATTAGTGGGCTCTGGCTCACTCAAGCCAGGGGGAGGGAGGGGTACAGAATGCAGTGGCAGAGGCTGGCATGACATTGCAGTAGCCTGAGGTGCACCGTGTGTTCTCCCAGGGAAGTTGTCTCTGGATCACGGGGCCCTGACAGTGGCAGGGTGCACAGCCTCCCGAGAGGGGAGGTATGGATAGTGACCTGTGCTTGCACACAGGTTTCTTGGTGGCTGGAGCAACAGCCTTAGCGATTCATGCCCATCTCTGGCGTCTGCGCTGATAGCTGTGGCTTGCACCCGTCTATGGAGCTCGTTTAGGCGGTGCTCTAACTCCCCTCACACACCTGGAAACAATGGTCTCTTGCCTCTTAAGCAGGTCCAGACTTTTTCCTGGACTCCCTCCCAGCTAGCTGTGGCACACTAACCCCCTTCAGACTTTGTTCATGCGGCCAACCCCAGTCCTCTCCCTGGGATCTGACTTTCGAAGCCTGAGCCTCAGCTCCCAGCCCCCGCCCACCCCGGCGGGTGAGCAGACAAGCCTCTCGGGCTGGTGAGTGCTGGTCAGCACCAATCCTCTGTGTGGGGATCTCTCCACTTTGCCCTCCGCACCCCTGTTGCCGTGCTCTCCTCTGTGGCTCTGAAGCTTCCCCCCTGCCCACCCCCAATCTCCACCAGTGAAGGGGCTTCCTAGTGTGTGGAAACCTTTCCTCCTTCATAGCTCCCTCCCAGAGATGCAGGTCCCGTCCCTATTCTTTTGTCTCTGTTTTTTCTTTTTTCTTTTGCCCTACCCAGGTACGTGGGGAGTTTCTCGCCTTTTGGGAAGTCTGAGGTCTTCTGCCAGCGTTCAGTAGGCATTCTGTAGGAGTTATTCCACATGTAGATGTATTTTTGATGTATTTGTGGGGAGGAAGATGATCTCCGCGTCTTACTCCTCCTCCATCTTGAAGGTCCCCCTTTTGCCCATTTCTAAATCCTGTTACTTGGGGTTTTTGCTATTGAGTTCTTTGAGTTCCTTGTATATTTTGGATATTAACCTTATCAGATATGTGGTTTGCAAATATCCTCTTCCACTTCATAGGCTGCCTTTTCATATTATTGATGTTTTCCTTTGCTATGCAGAAGCTTTTTATTTTGATATAATTATACTTATTATTTTGTTTTTTGCTTTTGTTGCCTTTGTCTGCTTCTATGTGTTTGTTTATTTTAGATACCTCATATCAGTGGAATCAGTGTTGTTGCATACTGCAGGATTTCCTTCCTTTTTAAGGCTGAATAAATACATTATATATATATTATATATATATAACACATTTTCTTTATCCATTTTTCTCTTGATGGACATTAGCTTGTTTCCACATATCGATTATAATGAATAATGCTGCATTGAGCATGGGTCTTTTGGATGACAGGGATGAACCAGAGAGCATACCTTCACTCTCCCTTTCTGTCACACCATTGCTCAAAGCCATTAACACACAGGGCATCTTCTTTTCATAGAGCTGCCAGTACAATCCAAATAGAGACCCTGAACTTGCTCCCTGTGTAATGTTTTGTTTTAAGCCCTTAATGCAATTGGGAGTAAAAAAAAACATGACTTACTTCATGCTTCATACTCTAAGCAAAAACCTTCCTCACAAGTTAAACAATTTTTTAAAAAGAACTATGTGATTGTCCAACCCCAACCTCAAGTCAACCCAGTTAATGAAACCCAGACTCTGTTTTGAACACCAACAAATGAGGTCTGGGATCAACCAGCCAGAAGCTATAGAGCAGACTCAAGAGACTGGTTTTGAAGGGAACCTAACAGTTTGGACTTCTCTGTGAATACTTTGCCTTCCTTTGCATCGAAGCCTTGCTACAGTCAAGGCACGGGAAATATTCCACCTAATGTGTTGCTGAACCCATGAGCGTTTAGTCTCTGGTAGTATGGCTTTAATTTAAGGGAAAGTTTTTAGTTCTGTTGGCCAACTGAATTAACCGAAGTACACTTCAAGTTCATGTTGCTCCAGGAGCAAAGAGGGTTGAAATTAGGTGAGTGGAAATTTCAATTTAATTTAAGGGCGTACATTCTAACACTAGAAATTTGTAGAGATGGAATGGTCTTTGCTGTCATCTTCTCAAAGTCATAAGATTAAACTAGGCTTCCATTTGTACTTATGCAAAAGAGATTGAATGAAAGGGTGAGTCTGAAAGCATTCATGCTGACATTGTACAACCACTTCTCCTTCATGTATGGAGAGTATTTGTGTATCTAATGAAAGGACAGGGAAATGACAGCTATTATGCACTTCCGGTTTGCTAGGTATTTCATGTACTATTGCATTTAAGCACCACAGAAATTCAGTCATCCTACTATTATCTGCACTTTAATGAGAAGAACTCACCTGCCCAAGGACAAAGAGAATTAGGCAGAGGTCTGTCCAACTCCTGAAACCATGCTCTTAATAAAAATGAACATTTATGGAGCACCGACTCTATGCTATCACCGAGTCTAAGCACTCTACACATATGATCTCCTTTAATTTCCAACAGCCTGATAAAGCAAGTTCGAATCTTACTCCTCTTTAATTCTTTAATTCCTACTCCTGAGAGTATTTAGGTGTAAAAAATTAATCAAGTTATCCAATGAAAATGATTTTTTGCTAACAAAACTAGGATTTGACCCTAGACAATGTAACTGCACACGTCTAATCATTAGTGTACACTGCCTTACATCTATACCAGGCTGTTTGCTAGATTCTTCTGTAGTACTGATTTTGGCATATTTTTCTAGCAAGAAGTACACCTTCCTATACGCCTTAGAAATAAACTGAAATTTATTCACAGATAAATTTTTTTAAATCCAAAATAATTATAAAACCACAACCCATAAGCTCTAAATCATTTCTAATTGTCACAACTATCATCAGAACCATAGTAGTTGTATCTTAGGGTGAATTGCAGCAGAAATAAGGTGTTCCTGAGGTACTTGCCATCTTGAGTCCCAGTCATACCTCCAGTTCTTTCTCTCCCAGTAAAGGAAGAATAACATGGGATTGCTAGTAAGAGTGACATTATTATGGGGATAACATTGCATTCATAACAAAGCAAATTATTTGGAAAAAATCAATAAACTGTTTTACGTCATTACTGATAACATCGTGTGTGCGCATGTGTGCGTGCATGTGTGGCATAACTTACAACTAATCAAGGTGTGCCCTGGTCTTGCATCCTCCAAGAACAATTCTACTCTAACCTTCTGTGAATGTTGTAGCAGATAATGCTGATTCTCTGTCCAGATCTTCTTGGAACTCATTTTCACAATTTCCTTTTCCCCACTGTAGGAATTCCCATGGGCTCCTGGATGACTGAGAGCCAGAAGTTCTGGTTATTTATATTCCCTAAGGGTGGACTTAACCAGTGACTCCCAGATGTGGGAGTATGACAGCCCCTTTGACTTGGGTGAAGACTATTAGAGGCAGAATTCACAGTCCATAGTTTTCTGCAGGATCAGGATGAAGGTAGCCTCTGGGGGACTTTGCCTGAGATCACTTCCTTGCTTGGCTTCCTCCTCTTTCCTATCCTGCTTTCCCCACTCCTTTTCCTGCTCCCAGACTGGCTTCCCCTGGAAGCACTTTGTTAATAAATCACTTAAACTGGAATCATACTCTCAGGTTTGCTTCTGGGGAGCCAATGTGAGACAGTCTATCTCCTGGTTCCTCTAACAGACTTCAGGTCCTAGCAGGGACAAATAAATTTCATGAAAAAACTTGAAGCTGAATGTTTATAGACACATCTATCAGAAAATAAGAAGAAAAAAAAAAAAAAAGAAAGGAAGGAAGGAAAGAAAGAAAGAAGGAAGAAAAAGAAAGAAAATGTGTATGGTTCTACTCAGTGGGGTACAGACAAGAAACATTTTTTTTTCCAATCACTGCTTTCAACTGTGCTCTGTCAAATCCCTTTTCTTTTCCCTTAATAACATCTTGGACAGTTATCAATGCTCAGTCTAGTTGAAAAATGAATCTCAAGCTTGATTTAAAATGCATCTCTTCCCCTAACTCTAGGACAGGCGTTCAGCTGGGCTAGTTACTGCTTAGGGAGTATGTGTGCCAGTGCAGTGGATGCTTCTCAAATACATCTTCCACACTTTTCTACAAAATGTAGATCTTTCTGTGTGTTGATGCTGTTGGGGAGGAGAGTAAGAGAAAATAGTGAGCATTTCCAGACTTACCTAACTCCTGTTGTGGTCCTCATTCTACTGGTAGCCACCTCTTCTCCAAATAGCCCTGACCAGGGTTAGGGCTGTGGCACCAGCCGGGTCATGCTGGCTCTCGTGGGCACAAGGGTGAGTCCCTTGGAGGTCATTGCAAGGCTTCCAACTGCATAGCTCTCCATGGGAAAGCTGGCTTTAATGCTGTCTGTTTTTCTACTTCATTTCCTGCCCCCAGAAGTATACTCTACAAATTCCTATTCCTACATCCCAGGTGGAGTGTCAACATGCTGGCTCAAACCCTACCCATGAGAATTTTATCCTTTTTTTTTTTTTTCCTAATTCTCCTCTCCTGTTCATATAGGCTCAGGGTAGATCAGCAAGTTCACATAAGCAGACACCTAAATGTAAAATAAGATGCAGCATCCCTTTTTGAAGGCATCTTACAGTCTGTATGAGAGATTCTCTCGGAGTCTTCATGCCCAGGCACCTCTCACGCTTTAGAGCAAGTGTAAAATAATATCTGAAGGCTAATACAGCATTCCCCTTGAGGCCAAGGCCAAAGATGCTGAGGACTCCCCCTCCACTCTCCATACCTGAGTCTTTAGTTAGATAGATGATAGATAAATAAATGATAAATGATAGATAACTGAGTTTTGCTCTATTATAGATGATTAATGATAGATAACTACTATATAGATAGGTGGTTGGTTTATAGACAGTAGATAAATAGATGGACAGACAATTGATAGATGATAGATAGATAGATAGACAGACAGACAATAGCTAGTGAGTTAGATAAGTAATTGTGTAGATTTTGCTCCCTTTAGTTGAGCCCTGAAGAAATTAGTCTGGCCCTTATTGTTGGTGGCTCTTTTGACTGAGGGTACTGAACACATGTCGTTTTTTGTCTGTGTGCTGTAGAGCACAATGGACAATCTATGGCCCATGGTACAAATATGGTTTGTGGCCTGTTTTTGTATGGCTTGTGAGCTATGAACAATTTTTAAAGTGTTGTAAAAAAATAAAATATAAATGATAAAGCCTAAAATAATAACTAGCTGGCCATTTATAGAAAAGAATTATTAATCCCTACTCTAGAGATAATTTCAAGGCAATAGGAAAGGTTCCCCTCAGCATCCCCCTACACATTTTTTCTGTTATTCCAAGTGAAGAGAAGTGAGGATTTAGCATTTGTTTTTTTGCCCATCCCAAAAGATTAATTTTAATAGCTATTTACTAAGCACATATTGTGAAATTAGGATTGTGTTTGGTGACAAACTGGTACAAAAAAAATATGTCATAGGAGCTGACCTCAACTCAGGAATTTGAAATCTCAGGAGAACTTAAATCACACATGTAAAGTGTTAATAGAAAGCAGCCCATGATTAAGTTATATAAATAAATGGCACTAATAGTAATTGCTGTGGGATTAGGATGATTACAAAGTCCATGCAGGTTGAAATAACCAGTAAAGAATAAGCCTTTATGTAGACTTTAAGGCATGCTTAGAGAGCTACAAATCCCAAAGAACTGGATTCAGTTGGAGCCAAGATTCAAATGCTTGTGATTTCCTGGCTCTTGGGAGTATCAGATATCCAATGACTTTTCAAATAGGATATCATTCATTTAGGAGTCTCAACTCCAGAACAACTAAACAGTGAAAATTATTCATATAGAATTTTGTAAATGATTACCAGAAATATTGCTTGAACCATGATTTGCTATGGTTCATGATGTGATAATCTGAACTGTATGTACCTCTTGGTGATCTCTCAGGAGCCCAATCCCAAGGCTACAGACAGGATTCTGAGGACCATAAAGGATGATCACAGAGCTCTCAAGTCTTCATATAATTTGGAAAATGTTTAACACTGGCAATCTATTAATCTACATAATGAGAAAAATTGACAATGATACAATGCATCTACAAGATGCTAGGGCTGGGTGAAGTCTGTTTTCATCCTATGCTGGATGAAGTCATATGGTCAACAAATCATCTTTGGTTCTTCTTAACTGGTGACCAGCTTCCATAGCTATTTATATAAAATTTTTTCAGAGTTAAATGCCTACTATTATATGTTTATCTAGCAAGGTGCTGGGAATGACCAGCATTTGCAGTCTGCCAATTGTGGGAACATGAAGATTGATTTCTTTTTTTTTAAATAAATTTATTTGTTTATTTAATTTATTTTATTTTTGGCTGTGTTAGGTCTTTGTTGCTGCACAGGGCCTTTCTCTAGTTGCGGCGAGCAGGGGCTACTCTTCGTTGCAGTGCATGGGCTTCTCATTGCGGTGGCTTCTCTTGTTGCGGAGCACAGGCTCTAGGCACACGGGCTTCAGTAGTTGTGGATGTGGGCTCAGTAGTTGTGGCTCACGGGCTCTAGAGTGCAGGCTCAGTAGTTGTGGCACACGGACTTAGTTGCTCCGCGGCATGTGGGATCTTCCTGGACGAGGGCTCAAACCCGTGTCCCCTGCACTGCACCACCAGGAAATCCCAAAGATTGATTTCTGAAGGGTTGGATGAAAAATAATTGTTAAATACTTCCCTGTACCCTTTTATCACTATATTTGTCAACAAAGCTATTGGCATATGGGTAACATTTGATGAACTTATTATCTCACTGAGGTTCTAGGATCCTTATGCTAGGATTATTTCATCCCATACATGATCCAGAGGTCATTTTTATAGACCCTTATAGAATCATCCTTTATCATCTTAAAGCAGGTGCATGACTTGTCTAGTTTAGACATGCCAGCACTGTTGTCTTTGAAAGCAACAGATGAGTTCCAGATTATTGGACCCATTCATGTGTGTGATTGTGTGTGTGTGTATGTGTGGGTGAGTGTGATATCTGTATCTCTAACTCTACATCTGCATCTGTATCTTTATCTCTACCTCTATCTGCATTATATCTATAACTATATAGATATCATTTCAATACTGATCCAGCAGTTTTTCAGATTTTTAAAAAGCTGCTATAATGTATAACCACTTAAGATAACTTGAGGGAATTTTTTGTTTGACCAAATATGCATTTTCCTGAGACCTCTCTGGAGGGGAGTAGAGCATTTCAACCAGAACCAGGCTTTGGGAAACATGACCACATCTGTATTTCATAATGATTTTGAGCCTAGATTCCAGCTGTCGGGATTTTGTATATTCTGCCAGGGGTATTACCATATTAACTTCTTGTAAAAAAACAAAAACTAAGAAAAAGGAAAAGAAAAACACCAGGCAAAGCTAAGAGATTAGCTTCCTTTATTTGCATGGCTTTTAAAATACTCTTCTGAAACCCTGAATTGAACATCGTCTTACTTGGTTTGCAATCAAACACAAATGGTTGAACCATCATGTCCTGCTAGCACAACTTCAAAAAAGCAAAACAGAAAAGCCAGTGGAGTGGATCAGGGCGTGCCACCCCAAAATATGCCATTTTAACATATTGATTATTTTGAGCTGAACACACCTAAGAAACAATAGTTGCAGGAAGGGTTTTCAGACCTCCCCCTTTTTATCTAAAAGCAGGTTGGTTATAAAATTTCTGACCTCCACCTTTCTACCTAAAAGCACATTGGTCATAAAATTTTCCATGAGAAAAATGTCCTCCCTGTACCAGAAAGAAAGAACATTTTTATCACCAAAGACTGGGAGTTGACACTGAAATGGACCTGTACAGACAAACCTACTAAAATAATCCTTATCTTCTATTAGTGCCTTCATACATTTCCTAGTCACTGTCCCACAGTTTACTGCCCCTAGTCCAAGTCCCTTTGTCTTGTCACATCTCCACAGTTTATCATCACTTGTGTGAAAAGATACATAAGCTTTTGGGCATAATGATTTCTTCAGTTTTTCATTTTCCTTCTGAGTTCTCTTGTATACATATAAATATATTAAATAAATGGGTATGCCTCTTTTCTGTTAATCTGTTTTATGTCAGTTTAATTCTTAGGCCCAGGCACATAACCTACAAGGATAGAAGGAAGTTTTTCCTCCCCTGCAGCAAGAGCACTTTGAGAATATTCATTTGCTTAAAGCAGTGGATGAGGTAGGCATCCAGTTTTTATTGGCTATTCACCAGATCATAGCACTTAAGGAAAAACAACTCAGCATGTTATACTTTCCAAAATATTGACATGATACATGTAGCTCTGAACAAAGGACTTACTTTCTTAATTTAGAACAGGTTTTCAATAGATTGTAGTCAAGAAAGCCTAAGAGAATGAAACATGTATGGGTTTTAAAATCAGATACACCTGGGATTAAATCCTGTTTATACCGTATATTTGCTGTTTGTTTGGGGTAAGTTATTTCACTTCCCTGATCTTATTTCTCCTTTGCAAAATTAAGGTAATGATCCTACCAAGTGGGACTGTTTTACATATTAAAGGAAATAATATATGTAAAGATCTTAGGACACAGCAGATACTCAATAAGAATTAGCTCCCCTCCACCCCCATCCCCAATTATTTGCCATGAATAGTAACTTAATCTGGAAACAATGCTCAGAATACATCCTAGATTTTATCCAGTTAATTCAAATACCACATGCGAAAACATATATTTCAAAACAATTTATGCATCTAACCTTGCCATCCCTATACAAATGAATTTTTCTTCAAACTAATGTTGTGAATAACAGAAGATTGGCATGTCATTTGGCATTTGTTTTAGAGAATCCTTCCTTTGTTGATAAAAAGGGTGAATTTTAATGCTTGAAGCAAGTGAAGCAAAGAGTTAGGAGCTTACTTTTTTGAGCTTCCTTTGACTCTTATGTCCATTGGACCACCAATTTTGCTTCTTTCACTTAGAAAGAATAAGCAAGGAAACTCACAAAAATATTAAAGCAAGCCAGTTTCCCCTCCCCCACCACATGAACCATGTGGTATTTGATGCAAATGTGGATTATAAGACTCCAGAGAAAGTTTGTGGAAAAACAGAGATCTGAAACCATAGCATTATGGAATATCTTCTAGGGAACTTTTCAATCATGAAGGCTTCCTTGATAAATTTCTGGTGAATCCTGATGGGAGAATACAGAAAGCAGATAATTGGAGGCTCTTCTATCTTCTATCTGGAGAGAGATTTACTGTTAACACCCCTAGGTTTCTGGGGTGGGGGGAGGGTGATAATCCTTTTGTTTACATAATTCTGAAAAGGGGCGTTTAATTTTAAACATTGGTTTGAAAATAATTTTAATTATGTAAATAATATAACTAATGGAAAATTTAAAAGAAGGGAAAAAAAGTGACCATTAATCCCAGTACCTTAAAACAATTATGATAACAATGAGCTGATGTTTTATACAGTTTACACAGTTATAATCATAATATAAATAATCTACTTCTTTTAACACTCTTCATACTTTCCACCTTGAATATAGATTTTATAATGATTGATTTAACACTAGCCTCATATTTCACTTGATGTTTGTAACAATTTACTTAACTACTTTCCTACTTTTAGACATTTAAATTGTTTCTAAAGGAGTTGTTTTAAGGATTGTGACAAATATTTCTAAATGCCCGAGTATTTAAAACAAAAAATGAAAACAATAATGAAAAAACAGACAGTCATTTAATGACAAAGGTGGAAGGGCAGCCACTTACCTAGAACCACCTCTATGGCCCTCTGGTCTAGGGGTCATCCCACCTCTGATTAAACACTTCTGTTACCATACTCGGGTTTGGCTGGTCACTGCCGAAAAGCCAAGAGGCAAGTGTTGGTAGAAAGAAAAGTTGCTTTAATCAGAAAAACTGGCAATCTGGGAGAAGGCAGACCTGTGTCCCGAAAACCAACTCTGAAGATGCTGCTCAGCCACAAAAGTTTTTAAAGGGAAAGTTTTAAAGGGGAGGTAATTTCAGTTAATCATGGAGATAGGGGATCAGACTCATCACCATCTCCCACTGCATGCAGGCTTGTCAACGCCTCGCGATCTTTCTTCAGATGCTGTCTTGTTCCATGGTTTGTTTGTGAGATTACTGAAGGGGAAGCTAGGGAAGAGATCTGGTCATCTGTTAATTACTTATTCTTCATTTCTACTTCTTCGATCTGTCAACTACAAATTGGCACTTGCCATTGGCACTTTCCATCTGCCTCTACAAGGATTAAATCATGTGCTGCTGCAACTGCTGACTTTCAACACCCTCTGAAAGGAATACAGGGTGGAGAGTAGAAATGAGGCACTTTGTGCTCTGGGAAAAACTGGCAGAACCGGTCTTCAGACCGTTATTTTCAGGAGCCGATTTTATGAGCCCAATTTTTGTATCTCCTCATATCTAGAAAAGCACAAAAATCCTTCATGGTGATGTCTGCTCCTCGTGACTAGCAGTAACCTTCATGAGACTAGTAGAAACCTTCTGCAAAAAAAATGTGCTTCATTGCATGTACATCAAAATCACATATATACTGACCTTTCCCCTTAGCTCTTTGGAGCAGTTTCTCAGAGCTCTCTGATGCTGTCTCCCAGGCTATAGTCCTCATTTTGTCCCAAATAAAACTTAACTGTCAACTCTCACATTGTGCACTTTTAAATATTGACAATCTATGGAAAGAACCAACAGATTAGGCAAGGTATTGTGTGATCAAAAGATTTGAAAGGTGTGCTTTGGGCTGGAGATGAGTAGAGCATGGGGGTGCCTGGTTTAAGGTTAGTTACAATATAGCTTTGCTCAAGTGACAAGACGAAAAGGACCTCCTTCAGAGAGCTCGTTCCTGCAGAGAGCTCTTTCTTGCCAAAAGTTGCTTACACTTCCAGAGGGTGACAAGGATCAAGCCCAAGACACAGTTCTGAAGCAGAGGATCTGGTGGCTTCCTGGAGCTATCTTCCAAATGGCGTCTGTAAATACATGTGTACTTCTAAGGAACTGTTGAGTTCTCCCTACTGTTTTAGGAAAACAAACTATTTTGGTTGTTGAAGGGTTTTTTTTTTTTTTTGGCTGTTGTTTTACATCCCAAGGATAAGTTGCTTTCTCTTCATCAGCAGTTTCCATAGTGTATGGAGCAGAAGTCTCCAACTGGCAACCCAGGGGCTAATCATGGCTGCAGATCTGTTTGGTTTAGCCCAAACAGGGTTAAAATTATATGTTAAATTAGTTGCCAACGTTTAAAATTCAAGAGATTTAACATACAGACCTAGATTTTTTTGTATCTTTTGAACAACTGGAGGATCTGGTAATATAGAACCTGTATTTTTACTTCCCGAAAATAGCCTGGACCTCACTAGTATCTGTGCCTAAAAGAAAGGATATTTTTTTCCTTTACCTCTGGCCAGCATCATTTATTTAAATTATTTTCCTCGCCTCTGTGACATCTGAATTTACAACTCTCATGTGCTGGATAACTTTTGTCTTTGTGCCTTTGTATCTGCACAAAGATAGAAATACAAGTGAGGAACAAGCAACAGGGGCACAGATTGACTTTTATTTAGGATAGAAAGCTGTTAAACAATTATAACGATACTTAGTAAATGCAATAGTTGTGTGTGATCTTTACAAGCACAGAGCATAAAAGAAATATGCTGAAGGTAAAAGAAGATGATATGGAGCCACTACTAAAACACTGACTCAGCCCTGAACCAGAGAAGGTTTCGCATTCTACAGAGAAACAAGTAGACACATACCCGTGGTCAAGATGGGTACGTGTTTATTTGTTTGCATGTCTAAATTAGCATAGGGAGATTTGCCAAAGGATGCTCACCCTACAAAGGACTTAGTTCTTCTCAATTATTCCTTTTATTTGATTTCATTTTATTTTATTTTTGGCATTTGGATTAATCTCCACTCAGGCATTCATCTATAGGAAAAGAAAAAGCAAAACATTAACTGGTATCAAGTCACATACGGTGACAGAATTGTCATCTTAATGGAAATATGGAAACTGATGTGACATTTTTACTTGGCTTTATTAAACTACTTCGAACACAAGTGTAATCAAACACTGGATTTAACAGATTTTTATGATTCATTTTATATTATGTACACAAAAAAATTACTAACAATAATCTGATGAACTCCAATATACCCAACCCTCTGCTTATGAAATAATCCATTTAAAGAAAAGTTAATTCCCTCTGCACCCTTGCTCTATCACATGTTCTTCCCTACCCCCAACCCTAAGGTAATCCTTATTCTATATTTAATGTTCATTACTTTTAAGGATGACATTTTATTAGAGAGATTCACTGATCAATTATATTTCTTCTTATACTTCAAATTTATATAAATGGCATTATACTTACACATTGTTCTATACCTTGCTTTTTTTTGTTCAACTTTTGAGATTCAACCATGTTAATATTCAGAGTCCTAGCTCATTCATTTTGGCTAGAATGAAGAATATAATATTTTGAAGAATTATAATATTTTCCAATTTTTTACTAGTAAAAATATTTCTGCCTTGAATATACTGACCTTATTTTTAATGCACCCCTTAAACCTATGAGGGCAATTGCAGCTGGCTCACAGGATTTATATCTTTTCCACATCACTAGATTTTGCCAAATTCTTTCCAGTGAGTTATACCTATTAACACTCATACTAGCATTGTAAGAGAGTTGTTTTGCTATAAGATTGTCAATACTTAAAAAAAAAATTACTTAACAAAAACCAAGAGGTATAAAGTGGTATTTCAAAGAAGAACTACAATCCTGCAGCCTGTGGAACAAAAACCACATTCACAGAAAGATAGACAAGATGAAAAGGCAAAGGGCTATGTACCAGATGAAGGAACAAGATAAAACCCCAGAAAAACAACTAAATGAAATGGAGATAGGAAAACTTCCAGAAAAAGAATTCAGAATAATGACAGTGAAGGTGATGCAGGGCCTTGAGAAAAAAATGGAGGCAAAGATCAAGAAGAGGCAAGAAATGTTTAACAGAGACCTAGAAGAATTAAAAAACAAACACCTAGAAGAATTAAAGGACAAACAAACACAGATGAACAATACAATAACTGAAATGAAAAATACACTAGAAGGAATCAATAGCAGAATAACTGAGGCAAAAGAACGGGTAAGTGACCTGGAAGACAGAATGGTGGAATTCTCTGCCATAGAACAGAATAAAGAAAAAAAGAATGAAAAGAAATGAAGACAGCCTAAGAGACCTCTGGAACAACATTAAATGCAACAACATTCACATTATAGAGGTCCCAGAAGGAGAAGAGAGAGAGAAAGGACACAACAAAATATTTGAAGAGATTATAGTTGAAAACTTCCCTAACATGGGAAAGGAAATAGCCACCCAAGTCCAGGAAACACAGAGAGTCCCAGGCAGGATAAACCCAAGGAGAAACATGCCAAGACACATAGTAATCAAACTGACAAAAATTAAAGACAAAGAAAAATTATTGAAAACAACAAAGGAAAAATGACAAATAACATACAAGGGAACTCCCATAAGGTTAACAGCTGATTTCTCAGCAAAAACTCTACAAGCTCCAAGGGAGTGGCATGATATATTTAAAGTGATGAAAGGGAAGAAACTACAACCAAGATTACTCTACCTAGCAAGGACCTCATTCAGATTTGACGGAGAAATCAAAAGCTTTACAGACAAGCAAAAGCTAAGAGAATTCAGCACCACCAAACCAGCTCTACAACAAATGCTAAAGGGACTTCTGTAAGTGGGAAACACAAGAGAAGAGAAGGACCTACAAAAACAAACCCATAACAATTAAGAAAATGGTAATAGGAACATACATATCGATAACGGCCTTGAATGTGAATGGGTTAAATGCTCCAACCAAAAGACACAGGCTTGCTGAATGGATACAAAAACAAGACCTGTATATATGCTGTCTACAAGAGACCCACTTCAGGCCTAGGGACACATACAGACTGAAAGTGAGGGGATGGGAAAAGATATTCCATGCAAATGGAAATCAAAAGAAAGCTGGAGTAGCAATACTCATATCAGATAAAATAGACTTTAAAATAAAGAATGTTATGAGAGACAAGGAAGGACACTACATAATGATCAAGGAATCAATCCAAGAAGAATATATAACAATTATGAATATATATGCATCCAACATAGGAGCACCTCAATACATAATGCAACTGCTAACAGCTATAAAAGAGGAAATCAACAGTAACACAATAGTAGTGGGGGACTTTAACACCTCACTTACAGCAATGGACAGATCATCCAAAATGAAAATAAATAAGGAAACACAGCTGTAAATGACACAATAGACCAGATAGATTTAATTGATATTTATAGGACATTCCATCCAAAAACAGCAGATTACACTTTCTTCTCAAGTGCACATGGGACATTCTCCAGGGTTGATCACATCTTGTGTCACAAATCAAGCCTCAGTAAATTTAAGAAAATTGAAATCATATCAAGCATCTTTTCTGACCACAGTGCTATGAGATTAGAAATCAATTACAGGGAAAAAAACAATCAAAAAACACAGACACATGGAGGCTAAAAAATATGTTACTAAATAACCAAGAAATCACTGAAAAAATCAAAGAGGAAATCAAAAATACCTAGAGACAAATGACAACGAAAACATGACAATCCAAAGCCTATGGGATGCAGCAAAAGCAGTTCTAAGAGGGAAGCCTTAGAGCAATACAAGCCTACCTCAAGAAACAAGAAAAATCTCAAATCAACAATCTAACGTTACACCTAGAGGAACTAGAGAAAGAAGAACAAACAAAACCCAAAGTTAGTAGAAGGGAAGAAACCATAAAGATCAGAGCAGAAATAAATGAAATAGAAACAAAGTAAACAATAGTAAAGATCAATAAAGCTAAAATCTGGTTCTCTGAGAAAATAAAATTGATAAACCATTAGCCAGACTCATCAAGAAAAAGAGGGAGAGGACTCAAATCAGTAAAATTAGAAATGAAAAGGAGAAGTTACAACAGACACCTCAGAAATACAAAGCATCATAAGACACTGCTACAAGCAACTCTATGCCAATAAAATGCACAAGCTGAAAGAAATGGACAAATTCTTAGAAAGGTATAACCTTACAAGACTGAACCAGGAAGAAATAGAAAATATGAACAGACCAATCACAAGTACTGAAATGGAAACTGTGATTAAAAATCTTCCAGCAAACAAAAGTCCAGGACCAGACGGCTTCACAGGTGAATTCTATCAAACATTTAAAGAAGAGCTAACACCAATCCTTCTCAAACTCTTCCAAAAAATTGCAGAGAAAGGAATACTCCCAAACTCATTCTATGAGGCCACCATCACCCTGATACCAAACAGACAAAGATACTACAAAAAAAGAAAATTACAGACCAATATCACTGACAAATATAGATGCAATAATCCTCAACAAAATACTAGCAAACAGAATCCAACAACACATTAAAAGAATCATACACCATTATCAAGTGGGATTTATCTCGCAGATGCAAGGATTATCAATATATGCAAATCAATGTGATACACTATATTAATAAATTGAAGAAGAAAAACCATATGATCATCTCAGTAGATGCAGAAAAAGCTTTTGAAAAAATTCAACACCATTTATGATAAAACGTCTCCAGAAAGTGGGCATAGAGGGAACCTACCTCAACCCATATATGACAAACCCACAGCAAACATCATTCTCAATGGTGAAAAACTGAAAGCATTTCCTCTAAGATCAGGAACAAGATAAGGATGTCCACTCTCACCACTATTATTCACCATAGTTTTGGAAGTCCTAGCCATGGCAATCAGAGAAGAAAAAGAAATAAAAGGAATAAAAATTGGAAAAGAAGAAGTAAAACTGTCACTGTTTGCAGATGACATGATACTATACATAGAGAATCCTAAAGACGCCACCAGAAAATTACTAGAGCTAATCAATGAATTTGCTAAAGTTGCAGGATACTAATTAATGCACAGAAATCTCTTGCATTTCTATACACTAATGATGAAAAATCTGAAAGAGAATTTAAAGAAACACTCCCATTTACCATTGCAACAAAAAGAATAAAATACCTAGGAATAAACCTACCTAGGGAGGCAAAAGACCTGTATGTGGAAAACTATAAGACACTGATGAAAGAAATTAAAGATGATACAAACAGATAGAGAGGTGTACCATGTTGTTGGAAGAATCAACATTGTGAAAATGGCTATACTACCTACAGCAATCTACAGATGCAATGCAATCCCTATCAAATTACCAATGGCATTTTTTTTTTTTTTTTTTTTTTTTTTTTTTTTTTTTTTGCGGTACGCGGGCCTCTCACTGTTGTGGCCTCTCCTGTTGCAGAGCACAGGCTCCGGACGCTCAGGCTCAGCGGCCACGGCTCACGGGCCCAGCCGCTCTGCGGCATGTGGGATCCCCCCGGACCAGGGCACGAACCCACGTCCCCTGCATCAGCAGGCGGACTCTCAACCACTGTGCCACCAGGGAAGCCCTATTGTCTGTTTACGGCTGCATTTGTATGGTTCCTACATATGGTCTAATTCTCTTTGCTGTGCTTTTAAGAGAAAGCAATGGAAACAATCTCCATATGAGTTCATAATAGTCATCCTTGAACTTGGACTTACATTTCTCTGTATGAATCTGTGAATAGGTTTAAGTGTCTTCTGCATTTTCTCTCTGGTAACTGGTAGCACTTAGTATTTAGTGGGAAAACCCAGAGTTAAATAGATCCTTGGGGAAGGTGAGAGAGTGGTGCCTGAGGAAACCATCTTAGCCTCAGCATTTACGTGAACTTTGCTTTCTTTTTCTGCAATAGACCAAAGTTGGCTTTAACATTACGACATGTTGTTTTTTTTAAATTTTACTGGAGTATGGTTGATTTACAATGTTGTGTTAGTTTCAGGTGTACAGCAAAGTGATTCAGTTATACATATATTCATTCTTTTTTAGATTCTTTCCTCATATAGGTTATTACAGAATATTGAGTAGAGTTCCCTATGCTATACAGTAGGTCCTTGTTGGTTATCTATCTTATATATAGTAATGTGTGTGTGTTCATCCTAAGCTCCTGATTTATCCCTCCCCCCATGACATGTTTTAAATGACTTATAATCAAGTCAAATTTGTGCTTTAAAGAGGTGCACATGCTTATCCCATGTCTTCTTGCAAGCACAAGCACATGGGGCAAACACCAGTGTGCTGCCTGCCCCAAGTTGAGACGCACAAGGGTAAAGGACCTGGTTCTGCTCTACAAGATCATTCATTTCATAAATCCTTAATGAGGACTGACTGCATGCCTGCCACTAGGTGAGGTTGGGAATACAGCAGTGAACAACACTTAAGACTTAGAGTTTAGTACTAATCAGTCTATACCTATAGATATTTCTTCCCTGTGTATAGATAACACTAATGCAAACAAGCCAATGAAAGTACTGAGTACTGGAAGGGATGAAGGATGAAGGTTGGTCCAGGTGGTGGAGGAGATCTGCAAGTAGGAATAGAAACTTGGTGGCATATTAACTGAGAAGCTGCATATGGGTGTCAGTTATTAACAGGGTTGACACTGCAAGGCACCTCCTTTTAGAACTTAAAGTTTCTCCAAGCACTAGCTTCTCCTCTTGGACAGTGTTAGGGATTAAATTGGGTGCCCTTCAAATTCATGCTGCAGTCCTTTAGGGAAGTAATTAAGTTTAAATAAAGTCATAAAGGTGGGGCCCTAATCTGATAGGATTGATATCCTTATCAGAAGAGGAAGAGACAGCAGAGATCTCTCCCTTTCCATGTAATCACAGAGGAAAAGCCATGTAAGAACACAGTGAGAAGGCAGTTGTCTACAAGCCAGGAAGAAAGACCTCACCAGAAACCAACCCTGGCACCATAATCTTGGACTTCCAGTCTCCAGAACTGTGAGAAAATAAAATTCTGTTGTTTAAGTAACACATTCTGTGATATTTTGTTATGGCAGTTTGAGCTAACTAATATAGACAGCCATCATGATATGATTCATTCATTCAAAAGAGGTTGACCAAGCATCACCTACTATGTGTCTAGCGCTGTGACCAAAACAGGCAAAATCTCTGCATTTGGGGAGCTTACACTCTACTGGAGAGAAACAGACAATATACAGAATGCATAAGTAAAATATGTAATATGTATAGTGAATGGTGATAAATGATATGGAGAAAAATAAAGCAGAGAAAGAGGGACAAGGAGTACCAGGGGGCAGGAATAAGATACAAGAGGGGTTTGAAAATATAATGAATAAACATAATTTCTATTTAAAAAATACATTTTATTACCCTATGCTGAGAATAGAGTAAAGAGGGAGAGCAGTGGGAGTTCCCTGGTGGCCTAATGGTTAGGATTTGGTGCTTTCACTGCAGAGGCCAGGGTTCGATCCCTGGTCGGGGAAGCATCCCACATGCCACTCGGTGTGGCCAAAACACACACACACACACACACACACACACACACACACACACAAGAGGGAGGGCAGTTAGGGGTCAATTGTAATCATCAAAACAAAATATGATCACCTTGAACCAGGATGATAGTGCTGGGAATGATAAGAAAATGTCAGATTTTGGATTTTGAAGGCAGAGCCATCCAGATTAAATTTAGATAGAAAAAGAAAAGAGTGAAGGATGACTTCAAGGTTATTGGCCTAAGTAACTGGAACGATAAGAGTTGTCATTAATTGAGATGGGGAAGACAATGGAAAGGAGATGGTACATGAAGATCAAGAGTTTAGTTGTGGGCATGAGTTCCACAAGACTGTCATCCAAGTGGAGATGCTAAGTAGACATTAGATACATGAGTCTGGGGTTCAGAGGAGCTGCCTGGATTGTACTGTACATGGTAGGTAAAAATTTGGGGGAGCCTTCAATGCATATATGGTATTAAAGGCACTAAAGTCTGGAGAAAATTAAGGATACAAGATTGAGTTCTGAGATTCCAATAATAAGAGATTGGGGAAATGAAGAATGAGCAAAGAAGGTAGAGAAGCAATTCAAGTCAGTTCTCTCAAGTCAGAACATGCAGTCTTGAAGCCAAAAGGAGATACGTATCAAGCAGAAGTGATGAGGTCCTATGAAAAGGAGTTAGAATCAGTGGACTGGAGGTTCTAGCAGGGCTGAAGAATTACTGGAGTCAGGGCATTATAGCAAGGTAGAAGGAATTTAGGTAGATGCAGTAAGAATTTGGGGAGCTTGAAACTGAGTTGATGGAGGGTTGTAGTTAGTTCTTGATTATGACAAAGTGTAGGTGTGAGCATGGGAATGACTGGCTGAAGTGTGGAGGACAACGTATAACTTCCAGGACATTACAGATGAGGGGTAAATGATCTGAGAGTCCAGAGTCTTGGAATGTGGGTATTCAAAGCACCAAAATGTGGCTAGTATTTGAAGAGTGTGATAGCAATCCAGTAGTTAAAGTCATCCAGAATGAGGTGTATAAACTGTGAAGTGGTGGGTGGTATAGTTTGATGACACTACATAAAAAGCTGGGGTTCTAAAGAAAGATTGGAAAGAGAGTGGTCTGGAAGCAGCATGAGGAGCAAAGATGACTCAGCCCATTTCCAGGGCCCATGGTAGAAGGGGGTGGGAAAGGAAACAGCTGTCACTTTAGAGGGACCAAAGAGAGAGTCTTCAGTGGGGGTCAGATTTCCATTAGAGCAAAAAGGTGAACCTTCTGAAGAAAATCTTCAGAAGAATTTGAGTGTTTTATTGATGACTGATACTAAAGTTCCAGAAGGCATTGGGAGGGTGTCAAGGGTCAGAAAATTGGAGAGTGTACAGAGCCATATGTGGATTTGATTCTAGGGGTTGAAGGGTGACTTGGGAATCCTAGATATTCTCAAGTGTCTAACATTACAGGAATGGAGGGCATAAAAAGAATTATCCAGAAGGTGGGAGACTGGGAAGGACAAGTGGGTGGGAGGAGGCATAGTCTTTATAGAAGCCTGTGGAAGAATTCTTTGTCCCTCCCTTTCACTCTTCCCAGGGGAGGCCTGAAGGCTGGGGAGGGTTAGTCTTACGTGGAATGCGTGCAGTGGAAATATATCCTGTAATTTTGGAGATTTTAAAATATTGAAGTATAGTTGATTTACAATGTTGTGTTAGTTTCTGGTGTACAGCAAAGTGATTCAGTTTATATGTATTCTTTTTCATATTCTTTTCCATTGGGGTTTATTATAGGATATTGAATCTAGTTGCCTGTGATATACAGTAGGACTTTGTTGTTTATGTGTTTTATATATAGTAACTTGTATCTGCTAAACCCAAACTCCTAATTTATCCCTCCCCCACCCCCTATCCCCTTTGGTAATCATAAATTTGTTTTCCATATCTGTGAGTCTGTTTCTCTTTTGTAAATAGGTTCATTTTGTGCCATATTTGAGATTCCACATATAAGTAATATCATATGGTATTCATCCTTCTCTTTCTGACTTACTTCACTTCGTATGATAATGTCTAGGTCAATCCATGTTGCTGCAAATGGCATTATTTCATTCTTTTTAATGGCTGAGTAATATTCCATTGTGTATACATACCATACCTTCTTTATCCATTCATCTGTCAATGGACACTTAGGTTGCTTCCACATCTTGGCTATTGTAAATAGTGCTGCTATGAACATTGGGGTGCATGTATCTTTTTGAATTATAGTTTTGTCTGGATATATGCCCAGGAGTGGGATTGCTGGATCATATAGTAACTCCATTCTTAGTTTTTTAAGGAACCTCCATACTGTTTTCCATAGTGGCTGCACCAATTTACATTCCCACCAATAGTGTTAGGAGGGTTCCCTTTTGTCCACACCCTCTCCAGCATTTGTTATTTGTAGACTTTCTAATGATGACCATTCTGACCTGTGTGAGGTGGTACCTTATTGTAGTTTTGATTTTCATTTCTCTAATAATTAGTGATGTTGAACATCTTTTCATGTGCCTGTTGGCCATCTATATGCCTTCTTTGGAGAAATGTCTATTTAGGTCTTCTGCTCATTTTTTTATTGGCTTGTTTGATTTTTTGTCATTGAGTTGTATGAGCTGTTTGCATATTTTGGAAATTAATTTTTGAGATTTAAATGTCAAATTTTACTCGGCTTACTGACATTTAGAATACAAACTTTATTTCTCTCTCACACATATTTCTGATACTTATTCTAACCATTACATGCCCACAAGCAGCTCTTTAGTGTTTCCTGGCAAAGGTTTTTCTTCCATGCATAGAGAGTAGCCATGGCCTTGCTACATTTCTAAACATGTTCATACTAAAGGAAGATGTCCTTTCCCAAGGTGGGAGTAATTCCCCTGGATAATTGTTTGAAGAGAGCAAACATTTCTCTCTGCTAAATGCTCTGAGTCCCCCACTTAGCCACCAAAGCAAATAAGCACAGGTTAGGAAATATATACAGGCATCTTTACAGACAGTATGAACAGATCATAATTTATCATTTATTAATTATAGCTATCAAATCTGTTTCCAGATAGCAGCTTATGGTAATAAAATATACAATAAAGTTGTTAAAATTAACAGAAAATTAAAAATATTGATAGAAAAATAAACCACCATATACTAATCATTCAGGTTAATGAGTTACTGTAACAAACATTAAATTTTTTTCTGAGCCTCCTAGAGGTCAAAGCAAAAAGGGATGAATTATAAGGTTCTTATGCACTTTATGATAGGACTAATGATATTTTTGGGTGCCTGTTATGTGTCACTTTTGTTATAATATAAACCTTACAACCACCCCATGAGATTAATTCACCATCCCCATTTTAATATGAGGAAATGGAGATTCATAAAAGGAAAGTGCCTTTGCCAAGATCAAATGACTGGAAATCATAAAAGTATTTTGCCTACAGCTGAACCCTGTCTTTGTTCTTTCTAAAATCCAGGAACATGGTAATAAATTTTAACTTAGTAAAGGTGTTTCTGCAAATCTTCCTTTGATATCATTGCCTGGGAGCAAAAGGAAAGGAAAAATTTGATATTCAATCATTGTAGTCTGTAGGCAATTATTTTCCTTGCCATGACCAGCAACAGGTTGTAAACTTTTTATCAGTTTCTACTTGCCAGAATATCAGGAAGGATAGTTTGTTAGAGTGAAGAACAGTGTTTTAAATATGGTTTCTTCTTCTTAAGTGCTTTCTACATTCTAATAATAAAATTAATTAAATCCACACTCTTTGTTATTTACTCTATGTTAGTTTCCTGGGGCTGCTGTAAGAAATTTCTACAAACTGGTTGGCTTAAAACAATGAGAATTTATTTCTCTCATAGTTCTGGAGGCCAGAAGTCCAAAAATTAAGATATCAGCAGTAGCACATTTCCTATTGAGGCTCAAGGTGAGAATCCCTTATTTGTCTCTTCCAGATACTGGTGATTGTTGTCATTCTTTTACTTGTAGCTACATCACTCCAGTCTCTGCCTCTGTGATCATATTGCCTCCTCTCCTGTGTGTCTGTGACTGATATCTCTCCTTATAAGGACAACACTCTCTTTTATAAGGACACCACTTGTAATTAGGGCACACCTGGATAATCCAAGATAATCTCTGTCTCTAAAGACCCTTAACTTCATCATATTGTTGCCATAAAATATAATATTAACTTTTTTGCCATATAAGGTAATATTCATATAAGGATCAGAAAGTGAATGTATCTTTGGGGTTTCATTTTTTCAGTTTGCCACAATTTTCTTTCTGGCTGCCAAAGTTTCATCTCTGTCCCACATGCAAAATACAGCCAGCCCATTCCAACATCTTCAAAAGTCTTAACTCATTTTAGTAACCACTCAAGTCCAAAATTTCATCTAAAGAACATTAGCTCAAAAGCCCCAGATCTCATCCTGTAAATAATCTAAATCAAGTATAGGTGACAGTCAGGCATGATTCCTCCTGGGGCAAAATTTATCTCCATCTATCTATGTGTGAGACCAGAAAACAAGCTATCTACTTCCAAAATTCAATTTGAGGACAGGTATACTATAACAGTTATAGACATGCTCATTCCAAAAGAATGAAAGTGGAAGGAATAAAGGGGTTACCAGCTCTAAGCAAGTTCCAAATCCTGCAAGACAAATATCAGGTTTCTAGTCCTAGGAATAATCCTCTGTCACTCATCTCTGTACCCCTTTGCATCCATGTCTCCACCCTTCAAAGTCATTCTTCCTTTTCCTTGAAGGTTAGCACACTTTTGTAGCTGAGTAGATTTATAAGCATGTTTCCTGTTTGCAGAATTTAGGGAGTCCAACAGACTTTTTTCATGTTGTTTTATCTCTCTTTCTGTCCAGACTGACAGTGTTTCTCCTGAGATAACATTCTTAAAAACTTTGTGGGTCTCCTGTGTGTTATAGGTATTCACATCATTAAATAAGAGGGCCCTCCACAGATCTTTCTCGGATAATCCCATCTTAATTCCTGGCTTCCTTGAGATGATTGAGTAGATCCATGAGTCACACACCTAATCTCTTTAGCTAGAGGTTGTCCAACTGTATCTTTAGACTTCTCTCCAGGGCATGCTCTCCTAACAGTGAATCTCCTAATTTTGGCATCATTTGCAATTTGGATAGGCTGAGAATTTCTCAAACCATCAAGTTCTGGTTTCTTTTTGTTTAACAGTTATTTCTTTATCTCTTTCCTCTCTCATTTAATCATGAGCAGCAAGAAGAAACTAGGTCACACCTTCAACATTTTGTTTAGATGTCCAAGATTTTGTTTACAAATTCTGCTTTCTATACAACTGTAGGATGCTGTTCTCCCTTATAAGGACATTGTGATGGTATTTAGGGCCCACCTGGCTATAATCCAGGATAAGGTTCACCTTTCAATATCCTTAACTTAATCATATCTTTTGCCCTTTTTTTTAAATATAAAGTAATATTCACAGGTTAGGGATTAGGAAGTGGATATATCTTGAGGGAGGAGGGCATATTTTCAGCCTACCACAACCTGCAAAATCATTACCCTTCAGGGGAAAAGCGTTTTTTGTAAGATTGTACCACCAGAGGCAGATTCAATCCACCTGATCAGTTAGCTCTTGTTTAGAGGAGAGGTTTTGATTTTAAATCTGAAAGATACTCTACACATATATCAGTAGAATAGGAGAGAAAGTAAAGCATGGTTATTATTTCACGATGAGGCTCATGCCTGTTTATACCAGGGACATATGAAGATTTGAAAGTTGAGGGCTAGTGTAAGAAAATGAAGAGGCAGAGGCAGAATTAGGCAGACTGTTGCCATGGTGATACAATTAGTATCACACACACACACACACACACACACACACACACACACACACCAAAAAAATACAAATCAGAGCATGTATTTGCAGTGCTCTGAATTTTGCTTTTTAAATTAAAAACATACCTTAGGGATCCCCCCAGATCATCATCTATAGAGTGATTCTTCATTCTTCTAATGGCTGCCTCTTATACTATTCTGTGTATGTACCAAGAGTAATGTAATTCCTTACTGGATGACATTTTTCCTCCAGTTTTCTGGTTATTCTATGAACATCCTTGCATATATGTCTTTGCACACATGTGTGAGAAGCTATCCAAGTCAGGGCCCACTTATTTACCTAACTCCTTTGGGGGTGTCATTCACACCATAATCTATGGGAATGGAACTGGCTGAAGTTGGGCCGTGTGTTAGCCTGCAAGGCTGTTCCCAGTGGCTGTGAGTGAGATACTTTCCCAGAGATGAAATGCTAGTTCTAAAGTTAGAGTATGTAAAACATGAATCTGTATTCATTTACAGTGTCATTAACAGTGAGTGCTTGTGATGACCTGTTTTCTGCATGGCTTCTAAAATGTGCAACACACAATCCTACAGAAACAGTTGCTCCTGGAGTTGTGCAACACGTGAAATAGGGTGGCCCTGATTTCTCAGAACTCTATAATCAGACTGATTTAAGTAGACTATTAAGTAAAAAATAGTATCCTCTTAAAATTTGCACTTATGTAATTACAAAGGTGTTTGAGCATGTTTTATATATTTATAATCTGTTTATAGGTATGTGTGTGTCTGTGTATAACCTCTTTGTTCATACTATTTGCCTATTTTTTTTTTTATCAGGGGAGAGCGCAAACGCAGTCCCCCACTACCACAAATTATGCAGTCGAGTTTCCCGCATTTGGAGAAATCGCAGGGGTCAGCACATCCGGAGTGCAATGGATAAGCCTCGCCCTGAGAAAACCACCTTCATGATCATGGTATCTCCCCCGCCAGGTAAGTATTATTTGCCTATTTCTTTTCTTGAGGGATTATAGATCAAGACTTTTATTAAAGACTTAAAGATGAAAAATAATTTATTTCAAATGTGCTGGATATAATTTTTCAGTGTCATTCTATTGACCACTAAAAATTTCATACAGTTTGAGTTGCATGTCTTTTGTATAAATACCATTTCCATTATATGGTAATAGAAATATCCTGTGTTTCGTTTTTAATCCTTTTTAGCCTTTAGTAATTTAAGGAGTGTGTTCAATATTGATATCCAATTTTGTTTTCTTTTTTCTCCAAATGGTTTATTATTTTCTGACACCATTCACTTAATAACACACATTTTCTTACTGACTGGAAGTGTACATTTATTGTATGCTGAATTCCCATGTATATTTTAGTTGGTAACGCCTTTATAACTGAGCCAAAAGAAGAGCAGAGTTATACAAAATATGATGGAGGAAAAATAATGGATTCCGTTTGGGATATGTTCATATGAGTTATATTTCGGACAAACAGGTGAAGAGGTCCATTCAGTACTCAGGATTTCTGTGTTTAGCCTCATTTTAAATCAGGCCCTCATAGATATTTAGTTGCCATTACATAATCTTGGCCAAGCCAGATTTCCCCAAATATTTTGTCTTCAGTTTCATCATGGTCTGTCTCTTATGACAGGGGCTTTAAGTCTTGGCACTATCACAATTAAAAAAATTAAAAGAGTTCTAATTCCAACTGAGGTGACAGGTAATTCATCCCTAACTTTTTGTACTTTGATTTTGTGTAAAGAGAAGGTGTAAAGGAATCTGCCTTTTATGAACGGACAGTTCTGGTACCTTGGTTATTAATAATATAGCTTTATTTAATGGTAAAATAGTTTCATTATATGTGAAGTCTTAACTTGTTCCATGTAAATAACAGTTCTAGGAGGAAGCTCCCTGTGGAGAATCTATGTAAGCAGTCATCTTTTTTATAAAACCGTATTAATTTTCAGAGTTCAAAGACTTGGTTTTAACAAATTTGTTTTTATAAAGTTAGCAATGAGAGTGACCTTAGGAAAAAACATTAGGAATGTCACTTCAGCCAAGAATCCTATTGGAGAAAATATTCCCTGAAGAAACCAAAGCAGTTATTAACTGTCTACTTCTAATTTAACCTTGGACTGAGTGAGAACATTGGATGATCGCCATCCTCTGAAGCCTTATCATTTTTAGTTAACATTTAGCTAAATCTTTCTTTTGTGTTTCCCTTGTCCATTATGAAGTAAAATCTAATATCCAGCCAGTTCGTTTCTAAATTCTAATTAGGTTACCACCTGTCCTTATCACATTTACATGAGACATTTTGGAATGGGTGTTACATATTGGGCCAATTTGTGTGAGGTATGATAATATGCGACAATCAAGATGTATAGTGTTGCTAGGTTATAATTCTTACTTCTCAATTTTTCTAGGCATCTAGATTTTATGGGTGAATTTTAGATTCAGCCAAGAGGGATCCTAATGCTTAAAAATTATTTGGACCTAAGTATAATAGAATGGTATGGTATGAATTACGGACAAAACTCTCATTCAATGTCCAAAGGCTGGTCCCTTGGCAAAATATTAGAAAGTTAAGAATAAACTCAGAATGAAACATGCTTAGGCCATTTTTTCAAGGCATTGACAAAAGAAAATATTTTAAGCAGGAAAATGGTTTTAGAGACTCAGACACAAAATTCTAAAATTAAGTGTAAAGTATTAATTGTGAAATTGGCATACACAGCCTTGGTCATAATTGGATTTATAGATTTGTAACTTACACTGGGTCTTCCTTCTTGGATATATTTTATACAGCCCCACACAATGCTAACTGAACACCTCCCCATTGACACATCAGGCCAGGGAGAGCCTCTGTGAAAATCTTTAAGCACAGTGTGAAATAATGCGGCCTTGACTTGTAATGCTAGAATTTAGCAGCTGCTGCCAACAGAGTGAATGGACCAGTAGTCCATTCACTACATCCAGTAGTGTACCTTTAGGTAGTTTCCAATCATGAGGTTTTATCATCTCAGGAAATGAGATGGCTCCCTGAGCAAACTGTCCACGGACCAAATGGATGAAACGCCAAACTTTCGAACAATAGCAATGTCTGAAAATTGTGTTAGCTGAGATTCAAAACCCTCAAATTCTTCATGAGACCTACCACTGCTGCAGGTTCACGAGGAAGGTTCTCAGAGAGGACACGGATCAATGCAATGTACACTCTCATTATTGAGCTTTGACCCTTGGTGAGCTGGACTAAGATATGGGAACTCCTTTTGACCCTCTGGCTGTAGGCCTTGGCTACAGCAGAGTTGGTATCACCTTAGAGCTTTTTGCCATCTTGGAACTTTCTCCTAAGCCCATGTGGTCAAGCTTTTTACTACTCTCATAGTGAGGAAAATCCTAGAAAATCTAACCCAGGGGTTGTAACCCAAGGAAACAAGCCATTTTTTAATCTAATTGTGTATCCACTCTTTAAAAATACCAGTCCATCCCTAGGGCTTCTTGGAAGGTTTTTTTATTTTGTTTTGATTTTTTCTGACAAGTAAATGTCAACTCTAAGGTTGGTTGTGATTACAGTTAGACTAGGGAATCTGCAGGAGGCTCTGCAAGCCATTCTTCACCGTTCTTCGTGAGTCATTTGCTACCTGCATGGTCAGAATTCTCCCCTTTCCCTTAACTCCTTCCCATTTCTGGTGGACTGGGCGGGGCGGCGGGGGGGAGGGTGTGGGAGTGGGTTGTTGGTAATGGTAGACTGTCCTGGCTGAGTTCTGGGGAACCACTGTTAAGAATTCTACTTGAGGTAACAGGCCTGGAGAGCCAGAGGGCAAGCCACAGCAGAGTCTGTGAGCAATTTTTAATTAGATTTTTAAGAAGACACAATACAAACACAACCCCAAGGGCCAGTGGCTAGATCCAGCTCTGGTTGAAGAACCGCGAGTTCGAGGCCAGACAGAGCTCAGCTCAGAGGAGCAGCTTCTTGAGAACAAGACACAGGATTCTGAGCAATTGTTGCATGTGACTTTGTGCATCTCTGGCGGATCTTTGTTACTTTCAGTGTGAGGGGAGGTTGGACTTGTTTCCGGGCTCCATGACAATGCAGAGCAGGGCTGCTATTGTCCAATTTGTGTGAAGGTAAGGAGGAATAGGGGAAGTTTTTTAAAAAAGATAATAATAGTAACTACACTTATTTAGAGCTTTTTATGTGACAAATATTCTAAGCAATTATTACATGTACACACTTGCTTTAATCTTCACAACAACCCTCTGAGGCTGGTACTATCAGTGTTCCTAATTTACAGATTCATCCAGAGGCATAAAGAGTATGTAACAGAGTCAGGATTCAGTCTAAGGTCCCTGAGTGTGTACCCTTAACCACACTCAGCTATGCTGCTTCTGATCACACAGAGAATGCGTATTTATGAGTTGATTTTGTGGTCAGCTGCAGGTGACGATCAGATGACTCTGGACAGACTGAGTGGATAATATCCCTCAAAACCTTCACTGCAAAGATATGACTGCTAAGAAGTTAAAATGGGTCTGCCAGCCATTTGTAAAATGCTCTTTCAAGGTTAGTTAGGTTGCTGAGCAAAACACAAGAGTACTGGCCCAACTAGACCACTGGAAACGTTGCCTTTTGTATCCTTAGAGTCCTGAAGAGTCTGAACAGTTTCTACTTGCTGAACTGTTCACTTGAGGAGAACATCTATGTCTCATTCATTCATTCCTTCATTCGACAACATGCATTGACCTTCACTTTATGCCAGACTCTATCCAGGATGCTGGCGATGAAAAATGGAAAGATGTGGTCCCTGCCCTCATGTAATTTAAATACAGGCAAGAGATGTGCCATCAAACAATAGGGTGACTCCTTTAAAGATATGTGCGCAAACCTGAAGGAGATCACCAGAGAAATGGCACAGCCAGCTTTTGGGGAGTCAAGGAAGCCTTCTCAGAAGAGGTAGCATTTGAACTGAGGCTTGAAGAATGAATGAATTTGTCAGGCACACAGGCAGGGAGGACTCTTCCAGGGACAGCATGTGTAAAGGCAGGGCACCAGACCAGAGCCTGGTCCACTAGAGAACTATAAGTAGTTCAATATTTCTGGCTTGCAAAGAGCAAGGCAGGAAATGACAGATGAGACTTGACATTTCGGCAGTGGCCAGATCTTGAAGTTCTTTGTATGCTAAGCAAAGGAGTTTACAGTTTACTCTGTAGATACCAGGGAAGCATTTTAAGGGCTTTAAGCCAAGGTTTCACAGTTAGATCTTTTATATTGGAACTATCATTTGGGCAGCAAGCATAGAAGATGGATTGGAGGAAGCTGATAGTAGAGGCCAGGGGCCGGTAGGAGTATGAGGCTGCCCTCCTTTGGGGAGTTTCTTGGCATTGGAAATAGTAATAGTCTTGAGCTTTCCCAAAGGGTCTGGGTAAGACCTCATGGAATTGCAGAGTTCAGTGTTGGGTGAGATCAGCAAGGAGGTACAAGGAAAGAATGGTGACTCAGTCTGAAGGGTGTACAGTTTAATAGGTATAGTTTGGAATTTGAGCCAAATGTGTTTGTAGTGTGGAAAGTCTTCTCAGATGTCCGCAGACATTCAGATAACAGCCATGTCATCCTCAAATGCAAAATTTCACTTTAGTAGCACTGCCATTTTCATCACGATGCCATAGACTCTACTTAGAGGTCAAACCAATTCATAGTTCAGTTATTTTTTTAACTTCAACAAGTTGCCTTTGGATTGTGTGCAAGTGAAATTTATAAATAAGATCTACATTGCAGTGTTTGTATATTAGTGTGAAATGTATTCTCACTTATTTCAGAGAATTATTGATTAGATTACCTGTAGTTTTGTAATATTTCTGCCATAGCTTCCCTGAGTTGGTCTACAGGAGGTTTATTCCTCTCCTCTCACAGAGCATTTTTCATACACAGCCACACACAATATACCCACACACATCTCAAAAGTACATTCATACATATAAAAGATGAAATGTTGTCTATGCATTTTTCTACATTCTCTGAAAGGCAAAAACTTGACTTGCTGAACTTCAGTCATAACTTAAAGTTCATCTTCTTCAATACATTTTCCAAAATATTTAAAACATAAGGCTTATTTTCATGCTGATTCCATTCCACTTGCATTTGTGTTGTATTTTTTACTTGTCATTTTAAAGCAGTACTTCTACCAGAAGAGTCAGTATTAAAATAAGCACTATTAATAAATGCACTTGAAAGGTATTGGACCCTGGCTGATTTTTTTTTACATGAGTCATTCCATCAGCATTCTAACCTGATGCAACTAAATTTAAATTGGCCCCCAACTCACAGGCACTTTAGAGGTGATACTATTAATTGGCAGATTTCTTCTAAGCAGTATGCACTGTTGCCATTGGATTCTGTGTGTCTGTGGGCGCATGCATGGGCCACGTAAGAACGTCTGTAATCTAGACAGCTGCCAGGCTCTATTTTCGTGTTATTGATTACACACTCAGGCATCTCCCTTAATAAAACAAGCCCATCTGCAACAAGGTGAGAAAAATGGAAAACATATAAGATGGCTGGGTGCCAGGAAGCTGCTATGTACATTCCAGTAAGCTAATGCCTCGCATACGGTATTGTGTTGACTGTCATGACTCATGAACCTCAATTGATAGCACCTGGTACTGGGTTTTCCTGAATGTTCTACATCATTCATTGTCTTCAAAGCTAATTTGAACTTGTGGTAATTTTGCAATGTTATTATTCCAGAACACTGAGACATGCACGTACACCAATATAGGATGGGAGGAATTATCCCTTTATCATGTATTTGAAATAAAGTTATTCTGATGTATAGTGACCATTAGAGAATTTTAAGTAGAGATTTTGGAGTTTGACTGCCTGGATGGTTCAGATTCCAACTTGAGCTTGAGCTATGTGACCTTGAGTAAGTTGTTTAAGTTTTCTGTCCCTCAGTTGGCTCATCCATTAAAAAAAGAAGTAGAATAAATCCTTTCTAGTAGGTTACTCTGAGGGCCAAGTAAGAAAATACATATAAAGTGTTTAGCACATTGTTTAAGTATTTAATAGATATTTTCTCTCATTACTGAACTGTTGACGTTTTGATTATCCTTTGCACCGCCAGTGAACACTGATGCTATTTAGTTCACACAGGCTAATTGTCTGGGTTATCATAGATTATGAAGGTGAAAAAGCTCTCTTCCAAAGAGGGTTACTTGAACTCTGACTGAGAGAACATCTTCCCCACCCAAACAAGCCCCAAAACCCTACTCAAAGCAAATTTACTCATTTGTGCTTGTAACAGCCAGCAGATGCTAATGGAAAACATGTAAAATATAAGGACTACACAAAAAACAGCTATTCTTACAGCTACTAGAAGTCTAGGGTGATTGTGATGGAGAAGGGTAGAGCAGGGAAGGGAATTCAGGTCCTCTCTTGAAGCACCTTGTAAATATGCAGTGAACTGTTTTTTATCTTATAAAGTCATCGTAGAGTACATTTTTAAAATGTGACAAAAAGAATATATAAACACTAAATAATTATTCCCAGGACAGAGAGATTTTTTTTTTTTCAGAGCTGCAGGCAGATCTTGAGGAATTTATCTGTTCACTAAAGAATGCTTTTACGTATGAACTAATTTTAGACAGACATAACTCAATTCAGATGACTGAAACAAAGTAAAAGTTTTCCTGGGACATATAAGTAAAGAGGATTTAATTTTGTTTTCAGATGTTGTGAACTGTGTTGCAATTATTTTTGTATTCGTCATTTCATTTATGGTGTTTTTCAGAGTTTGAATAGCTGTCCTAGAAGAAGGTTAAAACTCAAATTTTATATGACAGTGCTGCACAAACTCTTTATATGTGTTTTAAAGATTAAAACTGGTGTCTGAATATGTACCCCCAATTAGAAGACTTATACAAGAGTAAACTAGTGCTAATGATTACACAGCAAAATGTGCTAGATCTCCTTGGACCCCCTCAGTCACTCCTACTCCCCTGGCCAGAGGTAGCAACTGTTAGCAATGGGGCCTATTCCATCTTATATTTCTTTTCTCCTTTCTCTGCTACTTGAATTTGGTAATTTGTATCTAGCTGTAATGTGTTCAGGTTTATTTTCTTTAATGGAGTATGTACGAATGAACAACAGTCAGTTCAACTTTCTTATTATCTCTGACGTTCTGTGATTTTACCATCTTTTCACTCCTAATGTTTTTGTGTTTCCTCTGTTTTGTTTTGTGTTTCTCCTTGGTCAAACATGTTAGAAATGTATTTACTTTAGTGTCCTTTCCAAAGAACATAATCTAGTTATGATCAATCTACTTTTGGAGAGATTTTCTGTTAGTAATGATAATAACAGTGGTGTTATGGGCACATCTGAAGACTAAATTGTACTAATTATATTATACTGTATATAATGACTTGCATGAAGTGAGCACTTCACGAAGGTTAGCTCCTTTTATTATTAGTATTATATGTCTGACTTTATTCATTCCTTATGATTTCAACACTTTCAGTTAATATAGTACTTCAGAGTTTATAAAGCCCATTCACATATTTATTGCACAGTAGCCTTCCACTGTGAGCTGAATGTTTGTGTCCCCCACCCCTAGATTCGTGTGTTGAAACTCTAATCCCCACTGTGCCAATGCGATGGTATTTGGAGATGGGGCCTTTGGGTAGTAATTTAGTCATGAGGGTGGAGCCCTCATGATGGGATTAGTGCCCTTATTAGAAGAGACACCAGAGAGCTTGCTTCCTCTCTCTCTTTCTCTCCTATGTGAGGATATGAGAAAGTACAATATTCCTATAAAACATCATTCTTTGCCTTTGACGTTTTCTAGGTAATCCTCAGGAAGACATAGCACAGAGAGTGCCTGAGGTAGTAAAACCAGGTTCCATCAGAACCTCAGGTGAATGAAGCGAAGAGACTCATCATGGGGTTAGGCTGGGTTAGGTGTCAAGGATCTGGGGACATAGCAGCAGAATGATTTCTTTAGGAACAACTCCTTCTGTGTTTGTTCTTCTATTCTGCCTACCCCCACACACTCACTGGAACTCCCCTTTCCTGAGCCAGGAGGTAGTGACTGTTTCCCATAATGAACCCCTTGCTGCCCTCAGAGATATTGGTCTCAAGGTGAATGAAGGAGCAAGTGAGAAATCAAGCAAGGAGAAGGAGGAAGAAGAAGAGGAGGAAAGTGAATAAAGCAAGGAGGGTCTCTCAGAAAGAATCTCACAGCCTATGAGAAAGGGATTAAGATTCCCATTTTATAGTTGGAGAAACTGAAGAGGGCAGGAAATGGATCATCCACTCAGATCCACTAACTCAAAATTTCTTGCCCATTGTACTAAGTCCTGCTGTTCTCCCCACAAAGTATCTAAAATGCCAGATGGATCAGAGATCTCTTTCAACTACCAGCTGTTACTATTGCACAAAGAGAAAAAGGCTGTGTGGTTGATCCATGGTGGTTGTTTACATAACTAAAGGCTTTACTTGGAAAAAAAAATATTTTCATGTATTATCATCTTACAAGTAAAACTAGTCTATTGAACAACAAAACTGTGTAGCTAAATATGTTTGAGAGATTATCTACAAAATGAAAAGATGAGCTTCATGGCTTATCTATTTCCCTTTGCATATATGTGAATATAATTTTTCCACATTTAAGCTATAACATTGTTCTTAACACAGTTCTTAACTGTGAATCGGGGAAATTGCAAACTCTGATATTTCATCCTGTGTGTAATTGAGATCAGCCTCTGCAGAAAACTGGGACATCTTCAGTTATATAATCCCAGTTCAGTCCACACCAGCCTTATTATTTACAGCTTCAGTCTTATTTTATATCACCCATTTCTAAAATAACAAATATCATATATACTTGTCTTATATGAACTTTGATGATTTGTTATTTTAATTAAAATAATTGTAAAGTGTTGATACAACATTGATGATTTCAAATAAAACGTAATTCCTAAATAAAGCAAGCCATAAATCTTACATGAGACTATCTTTAGAAAACAACTATTTTGATCATATATCCTCTAGTAAGATGTTCACTTTTAATTCAGATGGTCGAGAAGTCTATCTTTTATTTCCTGGAGGGATGTAGACATTTGAAATCTGGCACAACCCCCTGAATGTCAGTGCATTAGATATAGGGAGAAGAACAATGAAGAAAAAGAAAATACATGAAAGTAGACAGATGAATTTGGGAAGCTTCCTTGCCTTAGGGGGAAAGAGCCATGAAATAGCTGCTAGCACCCTTGAAATTACTGCGTATGCGCCTCATTATACCACCTAGATTTCCAACCTGTCACATTCAATGATGTCTTTGCAAGCAATGATGCTAGGGCTGTCAGCATGATATTCTATAATTTGGGATGGCTCCCAGCCCCGCCATTTTGTAACACTTCCTGGAAAGCAGTGGAGGGAGCCTTGCCAGATATTCTTTCTAACTCCATTTAATAAGAGTATTTTCAGATTTCAGTAAGAACAGCTCTATGCTATTGATGTGCTGGGGCATCAGTCATTCCCAGCACCATTTTTTAAAAATAACTGAGGCCTCAGCAGGAAAATTGCATTTGATTCAACTCGGAGACACTAGTGTTATATATAGTGCCTTCAAGTTCACCACCCTAGTTGCAACTTCTGCATTCAGCCTGATCCATTTTCCCAGTTCTGTCTCTCTGGTGAGATTCTGATTGCCCATGCTGTGCCAGTTTTTGAGAGCTGGGAGAGCCTTGTTAGAGAAAGTATGCATTGTCTAGAAGTGGGGCAGCAGCTGCCTTGGAACATCTTGTAGTTCTTCATAAAATGCTGGGAATTCTCTGTGGTCCCAGAGGGAACAGTGAGCTCCTCTTTCTTCTCAGCGAGTGCTCATCGATGCAGGAGTGCATGGAGCTGGTTTCCCTTGAGCCCCTCAGAGATTCTGTCCCAGCCTTGGCTTGACTGTAAAATCACTGACAAGGAGACCCAGACTATTCAGTAACATGTCCACTGAAGCCTCCAGAAGCCTGGTGGGAAAATGAGATCATTAGGGAAATAAAGTGCTATAATTCAGCTGCTAAAGGAATTACTAGGTGACATTGATGGAACCCTAAACTGTGGCAATCAGGGAGACAAAGATAATTTATAGAACTACTCTCCTAAAGAGAAAGAGGGTGAATCATCTTCCTTCCTTCTTCTAACATCCTCCCCTAACTTCTCACATCCTTGGAAGGACAGCCACCTGCCACCTATGACCCACTTCCCCTCAAGGACCCTAGAATTGGATTGTCTATTTTTAACGGAGTTAGAGGAACTATTTTGGACATAGAGCTCATTTTCTCACCTCTTCTTTTGGCAGGGGTGATATATGTTTGGCATAGGGATAAATTGAGATTTGCATCTTTGAAGTGATGCTGATGGGATCACAGAAAAATGATGACAGAGGAAGGAGAGGGAAGACAAGAGAACCTCAATACAGCACTCAAGTCATGGCACCAAATATTCTAGGAACAATGTCTTCCTCTACCTGCCTCTTCTCTCACTCAATGTGTGTCCTTGTTTTCTTGCATCACACAAATATTCAGATGCTGTCAGTGCCCTCGGCTCATGTATTTTCCTAGCAATCCAAGAATAATTATTTCTGTTTACATTTTCCTCTCACCATTTCTTCTCTCACATCATTAGGTTATATTATTACATTCTGAGGGCTGTGCACTCGGAGTAGGATAGTTTCTGGGAGTGTTGTTCTCCCTGCTTGATCTCAGAGAAGACTCTCATTTGCTCTCCTACTCTCTCTCTCTCCCTCTCTCCTTCCAGTTTTGTACAAAGACTCTGCAGTCGGCTCTAAGTCCTCACTATTGACACATCAAAGAAATATGACTTCAATTTTTCAAAGAAAATATGAGTCATGTAGTGTTCCCCGCACGGACAGTACCCTCCTCTGTTAGCTAGATTGTACACAATCTAAAATTCTGAGCTTCATTTTATACACAAGCAATGGTCAGATTTTGGGCCCTGTACAGGGCAGAGCACCACACCACCAGGATATGAGCTCATCTTCCCTGAGAGACTAAGTGGGGTTGAGCTGGGTCAGTGTTTGGAGGAACACATTTCCGATGAAAACCGAGAGAATCCCAGGAAGGAACAACAATTGCTCATTCTGAACAAGGGCCTCCTGTGATGAGAACACTTCAGTTGAAAATTAAAGAGCAACGATAGGCTTATTATCATCATATAAAAACCACTTAATTGAAAATAAATTCCCATTTTACGTGATTATCAAACAAAAGAAACATCAACTAAATTGCATAGAAAAAAGGTTCATTCGTAGTTCACTTTGGTGTGAGTGACACAGACAAAGTAAACACATGGAAATAAGATTTTTCTTCCAAATTAACAATTTCTCTGGTATGTGGTATGGTCAGAACTGTTTCAGCTTGTTTTCTGTATGTATAATACTTTGAATGGGGATTTGGTTTTCCTAATGATGCTCCTGTTATTGCAAGACCTTGAATATCTTTGTGATTCACCCAGGTACCTATTTCCAAATACCTACGTACCTATTTACAGTAGAATTCAGAATACTTGTGAATCAAAATGAACTATTCAGGGGACTTCTGTGGCAGTCCAGTGGTTAAGACTCCTTGCTTCCAATGCAGGGAGCGCAGGTTCCATCCCTGGTCAGGGAACTAAGATCCCACATGCCGTGTGGCATGGCCAAAATAAAAAAATAAAAGAAAGAAAGAAAACAGAAATAAAAGATCATATTGATTGTTTGATTAAAAAAAAAAGAACTATTCAACTATTGTGACAGGACCTAGGAATCAGAATATTTGATGAACCAAAGCATCCCATTATGTAGTTACTCAAATAAAAGGGAATTTCTTGTCTGGTGATGATGAGACAAAGGAAGGAGATAGATAGGAAGTGGCGAAAAATGAATAATCAAGAGCAACACATGAGCCTGAACCCTGTAATTACACGCTGCCCACTAAAGGCTCCTGTAAATATCATTTGGATTCTGTTCTCTCAGTCTCTCATTACTCATCACTGTGTCCCTTTAAGGCTTGTTATCTGACCCACTGTGAGAGGGATGTATTCCAAAGCTGAGGGAATTATTTCCCTTGAGCTGTGCAGGTGGGTGGGTGAATTTACAGTTACAGCATCCAAGAATGAATGTATCTGTGACAGCAAGATTCCTGCAGGTTCATTTCCGCTGCCAAAGAAATGACTCTGCTGAACATTGATTCTGTTCTGCTCTAGGTGCTGCCCTTGAAGGCAGTCACCATCAACAGACACATGCAGACTCATCTCACTCATCCCCTACAGCAACTGCACGTCGTCGCTCTCAAATAAGGGCAGGCAGCTACATTTTCTAGAATCAACTCTGGGCAGAGAACTATTCTAGACTGTGTGTGTGTCCCAGTGCTGGATGATGGTGAATGATTACACCAAAAACCGAGAACGTGTTTTATTAACCTAGAGATATTAATAATTTAGTAAGAAACGAAATAAAAACCACTAGTAAATACAATAAAATGGGCAACAAAATATGTGCATACACAACTGGATTGGTACAGTGAAGGCATAAATCCTAGTATTTTCATATAAAGAGAAGGATAAAGGAGGAGAAATTAAAGGGTGACATGGAGCAGACAGTAGGTAGCGTGGCAGACCTGGGAAGAATCTCAAAAGAGATGATGGAAAAGCTAATTTTTTCATAGTCTTACAGGAGAGATATGAAATCAGTGTATTTAAGGCAGCCCTAGGTCAGCATGTCCAAATTATTCATAAAATCCATGCAATGTTTGAAGGTATTGCTTGTATTCTTTGAAAAATGAGTTCTGTTTTCACAAAGGAAAAAACAATATTCCTGCTTAGAGTCTTAGAAATTAACAAAGGACATCAGCATCTTAAGGGTCCTGAAAATTGTTTTGGTAATATGTCTCTCTGTTTTTAGTTTTATGCCCGTATTTTTCAAACTTATTTCACTAGGAGGCTGTGTGTGTGTCCTAGGAATATTGCTCTAGAAATTTTCTGTGACACTGTTGGGGAAGCAAATAGAATAGAATCATCAAAGAGGAAGAGGTCAGCACTTTTATCTTTCTTGCTTGCTTGCTAGTAAAATCATAGAAACGCTTTTTCCTGTGGCCTCAAGAGAGTTTGCAAGTTTCTACCTAATAACACTATCTTAAAAAATACATATATATATATTTATATATACATGTATATATGTATATATCCTTTAATGAGTCAAGTGGATAGCATTGTTTGCTTTCAAAAATACTTAGGACTTGGGCTTCCCCGGTGGCGCAGTGGTTGAGAGTCCGCCTGCCGATGCAGGGGACATGGGTTTGTGCCCTGGTCCGGGAAGATCCCACATGCCGCAGAGCGGCTGGGCCCGTGAGCCATGGCCGCTGAGCCTGCGCGTCCGGAGCCTGTGATCTGCAACGGGAGAGGCCACAACAGTGAGAGGCCTGCGTACAGCAAAAAAAAAAAAAACAAAAAAAAACTTAGGACCTGATTACATTTATCAAATAGGTTCCTATAATCTTTTAAATATATTTGCCACTCTTTGCACTGAATCTTCACAGGGAAGCAGTGGTAAAAGATACAGTATGTTGCCTAGAAGCATTTTGCATTGAGGAGCATGAAATCCGGAACAAGGGGGATCATGTTTTGAAGAACTCCTACAATGCAATTATAGCAAAAGGCCTGATACTTTTAGTGCATTCACTTTGGCACATCAAGAGAACAGTAGTGGAAATTATTTCTGTTTATTTTGGATTAACATCAAATTAAGTTACTTCCTTGTTTGTCACAGATTTAATAGTATGTGTTCAGTTGTCTCTAGTCTAAATATATGGAGGGAGATCCTGATATGAGCTAGTTTAGAAATTGGAGACTGGAGACAAAAGTCACAAGTGACATTTATCACTAGATTGTATGAGGGACTTTAGTCTGTGTCATCAGGCATTTCTACAGTCCAAAATACGTAACATCCCATCTAAGCAGAAGCAATTTTTCTCATTAATCAAGAGTAGGTTCTCTTAAGACTTTCAAGTAATAATAACTTGAACTTTGTGGTTAGGTCTTTGATAGAATTCAGTGAAAAGGTGTCTATAAATAGAAAATTATATCAGTGAGAGAGAACTAGTTCCATGTTCATGATAATTAAGAATTATGGAGAACTGGAATGACCAGACTCAGTGTTCTCATGCTTGAAATTCTTTTTCAGAAGTACTAAGCCAACTGCTTTTAGGACAGTAAACACACTATGCGTGTTTTTCCTTGTTTTGGAGTATTTAATAATTGTTAGATAGGGGAGATTTTGTCATGAAATCTCAAAGTCAAAAGATGTACAAAGGGAACAAAAATTGACTCCCTAAATATGAAATGGAAACTTCTGTACTACAAAAATAGCCCATAAGAGACAAAAGCCCATGAAAAGACAAAAGAGCATCAAAAAATCCGTGCATTGAATATCATAGTCAAAGGGCTAATACCCTAAATATATGAATAGCTCCCCCAAAATAATAAAAAAGACAAAAAATACAATTAGAAAGGGGGAGTAGGATATAATAAAAAGTTCAGATAAAGAAACGGAAGTAGTTTATCAACATATAGAAAAATGTTCCACCATTCTATGGTCAGAGAAATGTAAACTAAATCAACAATGAGTTATCATTTTTACTTTATGAGGTAAAAGTCCATAGTGTTTTTGAAGGTATAGTAAAATCAACAGGAATATAAATCAAAACAAACAGTTTGGAGGGCACTAGTAGTTATAAATTTATATAATGTATAAATCCTTTGACTTAGCAGTTCTATTCCTAGTAGTGAATTTTATAGAAACTTTCCTAAAAGTTTGTTTAAATGTATGCAGAAATGCATAAAGATGTTCCCTGCAGCACTATTTGTAATAATGAAAAATTGGAAACAATCTCAATGCTTATCAATTAAAAATGAATTGTGGTTCATTCATACAGTAAGAAAGCCAATAAGCCATTAGAAGAATGAAGATCTGCAGATTTTGACAAGGGAACGTGTTTATGACATGTTGCTAAATGTAAAACACAAGTGACAAAACAGTCCATAAAATGTGATTTCACATTTTAGATAAATACCTGTGTATGTGTGGGTATACATCTAAATGATGTCGTTTTTTTTTCTTTTTCTATGCACATTTGTATTTTTAAACTTTTTATAGAAAACTTTTTAAAAATTAAAACAAAATAAAATATTTAAACAAAACCACCTCAGATGAAATATTGACTGAAGGAATGCCGTATAACTATCCTATGCCTTTTTTAAGTATGTAGTTTCTCAAGTCAAGAAGTAGGCGACTCCAGCAGATCTAAAGTAGATTAACCCCAAAACTCAGGTATCATTTTGCAATCACTGTGCTCCATTGATAGTTCTCAACTTTCCCCTGGATTTACTGCCCTGACCTTCAACCTGGCCTCCCTGCTTCTACTGGTGACCCGTTGAACCACCCATTCTCAACACAGTAGTCTGAGTAGTCTTTACAACATTTAAATGATATTCATATCACCACCACCCCCTTCAGTGGCTTCCTGTTGCATTTAAGATGAAACCCCAAATCCCTGGCCTAGCCTGTAAGGACCTATGTTGTCCTGTCCTCCTCAATTTTCCAGCCCCTTCTAATGGCATGCCATCCCTGCCTCACTATGGGCCAACTACCCTGAACTCTTTCATTTGTTCAAAGGCACTAAGTGCTTTCCTTCCATGAGACCTTTGCACATGCTTTCCACTTTCTCTGGAATGCCCTTTCTCTGCCTCCCAACCCACCCCACTCCTCCCCTTTTCTTGGCTTAAGGCACCATCCGTCTTCCAGATTCAAATAAGTCTTCCTCAGAGAGGATTTCCCTAATCATCTTTACTAATTAAATTAAATCTCTATCAGTATCTCATATCATAAAAAGCACATACCGTGTGCTTTTCCTTCAGTTTACTTGTCACAATTTATAATCATATTTTATATGGTTCTTTGTTTACTGTTTACCTCTGCAAGATTCATGCAAGCAGGAACTGCATCCTTAAAACAAACAACCTGTAAAATCCCTTTCTAGCACGATACCTGGCTGCATAATAAATATTTTTGAATACATGAACAAATGAATGAATACTCCTAGCCCCCCTCTTATTGATTCTTATATTTTAAAAAGCTTCTTTAGCCTCCTTCTATGAGCATATCAAAATATTCTGAAGTAAAATAGAACACAAAACCAATCAACCACAACACAAATGTATTTTAGTTAATGAACTGAAATACTCTTCTGAGTGTGTAGAAACCTTCTCGGATGCCACTTTCAAAAACAGACTGTGCTCTTTTCATATGCTTTCAACCTGTAGGAGAGTGGGTATTGTAACCTTGCAAAGCATTTGTGTTCCCAGTTACCAGGGGAACCCAGCAATACCCTTGGTTAAACTGTTCTGTTCTCAACTCACATATTATTTCTGGTAATATAACCTCGCCTGTGAGGCCCTATACCATCTTGTTCTCCCCAGTTTCTCAGCTTCCTTTAATGGCTTGCCACCCTTCCACATTTTTAAATAGGACTGCTGCTGATCTGTTCTACACTCTCCAAGTTTATGTTTCCTTTTGAGGAAGGAGATGATAAGATGGAGAAATGTTAAAAAAATATCTCCTACCAAAAATATCACTCATCTGGGAGGAGAAAGACAAACAGAAACCTAATTCTGTGTTCATGAGTCAAGTGTTTCTTGTCTCTCTTAGATGAATTTTGTGAAGGGTCTTAGTAGTGTGCAAGCTTTCTTTCCAAACTCCCAAGTTACATTTATCTTGCTCGCATTTACCATTTCCACTAGAAACATCTGCATCTACATTTGATACCAGTTCTGAAAGTATTTTACTCTAAATATTGATTAAGTTTCTCTGAGTTGTATGCAATAAAAAAACCAGAAGATGATTTTTTAAAAAGATAAGAAAATGCAAAAGGAATGTGCTGGAGAGATTCTAAGACATCAGAGAAAATTTGAACAATGAAGCATCAGAAAAGATGGAGACAAAGCTATTCCAAATTCACAGGTTTTTTCTCTAGAATTCCAGAATGGACATGTGTCAGTTCCTTTCTCCTTATTGTCTGTTGGTTAAAAGTCTCAAGGCACAATTCTGATTGCACCAGTTTGAGTTATATGTCCACTTCAGTGTCCAATCAGGTATTACCAGCCAGTTCCTCTTCTGTGAATGGAGCAGGCAGAGGAGAGGTACTTGGAAGATACCTTAATGGATGCTCATCACACACAGCCTATGAATTCCTGCTGAAACACTTTATATGTTGATTGATAATAAGAAAATCTATAAATATAGATGGATAACTCACTGCAAGACTTTGAAAGAGCCATATTCTAATAACAGGGTTCTAGAGAGACATACTCTAACTTTGTCCAAATACAGAGAAGGATGTAGGAAACCAAGTCACGCAGGAAGCCCTTATGTTTGGGGGTAAAATGGTGGCCAGCCATTAAGCAATATGGCTTCGCATTTCTCCAGTTTCCTGTTGGATAGAAGAAAAGACATTTTCTAGCTCCCATGGTGTCTTCTTAGCTTTGACTGCCTTTCTCCCTTCTCACTCACACAAATGCTCACCATCAGTTCTTTCTTTCCTTGTTGGTTTGTCTTTTTCTCCCCTATTATCTTATATGGCCCTTACTTTATTACCTTACTCCCAAATTGGCCAGCAAGTTTTCTTACCTAGAGTTATTTACCTCCTTTACTTCACCGTTCATGTGCTACAAGAGGGATCTTCCTAAAATACCCCTTTTGTCATGATGGCTATCTCCTCAAAAACATTTAATCCCCTCTTTTTTCCTCCTTCATCAGTTCTGATCTTCTCTGCTAATCTGTTCAGGTCCTTTGATTGGCCGTTCTTAACCACAATTTGGTCTCTACTCTTCCTTAGTCTGAATGCCTGGAACTATCACTTTGGCCCCCTTATTGTCTTTCTTCAGCCCTATCCATCACTTGCTCACACTCCTGGCTCACTCTTGATCTTTTACTGACCAAGAATGCTATACTTTATCCATCATGTTCACCTATTGAAATTCAAATTATTATTCTAAGCCCATCTCTAGTCTTAACCTTCTGTGAGGTCTACCTCATGCCTACTGTCCACCTCATTTTAAAAAGTTATTTTCTTTTTGAATTTGTTATGCATATAGCCTTATCCTGTTCTTCATTGCCTGCACACAGTTTGCAAATTTAACATATCACAATATAGAAAGGATATAATACTCTTCTAGTCATTCATTAGTGTCCACAAATATTTATTATATGCCTCCTACATGCTTTACATTATTATGGACAACACAGGTACAAAGAGCAAGACAAGTGAGGACACATACTCTTATGGGGCTTAATTCTTAGTCTGTACCCTGGACAAGGTAAGAAGTGCTAGGAGTTGAGGTAAGAGAAATAGGCAGGGAAAGACTGGGTAGAAATTTGAAAACAATGAAGCTAGGAAAAATAGCATGATGATTTCTCTTCTTTCTCCTCGTCGTCCTCCTCCTCTCCTCTCTCTCCTTCACTAAGCTAAAGAGTATAGATTTTATCTTAAGTGCAATGGATGATTACTGACTTTTGTGTGGAACAAGGATTGTAGGAGGGCAAAAGGAGGAGCAAAAGGACATCTAGAAATCTAGGTATGAGTTGATGGTGTCTTGGGCTCGGGTGATAGTAATGAAGTTGTAGGGATTGTTTCACGTGTTAATGCGTGACCTCTCCTACCATATTAAAAACAAACCGCCACAGACAGATGCCATATCTTAATCCAGGAGGTACTGCATAGGTAAAGAATGTAACAGATGTTCCATATACATCTGCTGGCAAAGTGGTTGGATTTAATTTTATCTCTGCTTATTTGAAAAAAAATAGTTTGTGAGGTAGAAGACTGCATTGACCATGCTTTTTGTTAAATATTTCCCTTCATTATTGTGATGGATACCTGACAATTTACTTGTTAGATTTTGCAGGCACAATGATATTCAGTCAAGACAGACCCAAGCTACTAAATTGAAACTTCCCTAAGTTTTTCAAATTTTAGATGTGTCCTAAATATGTCACAATAATTTAAGGAGTTTTCATAAGAAAATCTCAAGACAATGTAGGATAGCTCTACATTTTTGTCTTCCCACAGTATATTTCTTTTTAGCCCAATCTGTTTGCTTATATACATATAAATACCATGGTAATATTTCAAATAATTATATAGTCCCCAATGTATAGTTTTTGAGTAGGATGTGCCAGTGATTAAAAATCTATGTATGGAAACAAAACTGCTGCTTATGAAGGCTGCTAAGTCTCAAGACTGTGCTTGGGTGTGTAATTCATATTTCCTTTTACAACTGCAACTTGACTATTGGAAAACTAACTTTTCCCAAGTAATTTAAAAGAAAATTAATGCCCACAAGAGAAAGGCATTCACATAAGTAAGTTGATCCAAAGATCTAAGTGATCTGCTGCTCAGGGATCAATGATATAATTGATGGAAAACCTGAGATATCAGGTTTCCTTGTGCAGAATTTTTCTGAAAAAGTTACAGTCAAGGTAGAGAAAATGAAATAATAGATACAAAAGCACTTTGAAGAATTCAAAGAAGTGCATACACATTTGGCACTCTTTATCAAAATAGCTTCTCAGTTCTTCATTCAGAACAGTTCTAAGCCCCTGGATTCTAAAGAAAAAGTTTATTTGGAATGATCAATTCCATGTCAAAATTCATTTCATCAGCCTGAATCTTCTACTACCTTGTTTTAATTTATAGAAGAAATTCTCAGTGGGAGGAGCAACAATGTCTACAACAATGTCCTTCAACAATGTCTACAAATACCACTTGAAAAGAAATACATTTCTAACCAAATGGTTCATTAACAAAATATTTCCCGTGCCTGAACCGTGGTTCCATTGGAATCACAGTTTCACAGAATTTTAGAGGTGGACAGGGTGCTAGAGAGCGTGTAGTCCAATTCCCTTATTTGTCACACGAATAGTGGAAAGCAGGCTGAGTTCTTGCGACAAGAATGGATGATTGAAAGGGGATCCTGGTACTACATTTTCCCAATTCAAATAAGTACTGTTTACTGACTGAACCCTTCTGAAGCAGTGCTAGGATTCAACCTCCCTTCTCCTGAAGCTGAGGCCAGTACTCCTCACCCACAGCCTGCTTGTTTGCTCACCCTTGTATTAGTATAGTGAGTCCCCTACGTACGAACCTTCAAGTTGGGAACTTTCAAAGAGGCGAACGTGGGTGAGGTTACGGCCATCACCATGAATGGGGTTTGGAAGAACCTTTGCCCACAGTTTGTTTACAGTTTTCATGGATTTGAGAAGGTGGATGAGGAGTCCAAAGAGATCTTCAGCAGCTTAGTGACCCTCAGCGAGAAGCTGGAGCTAGATCTGCAAGAGGACGACTTCATTGAAATTCTTGCTGTGCACCATGAGGAGCTTACTAATGAAGACCTGATGGAGTTGGAGGGCAAGAGACAAGAGGAAGGAGAAGTAACTGAAGAACCGAAGAGATTCATGATGCAGGAAATGGCAAGGGGGTTTTCTTTATTTGAGGAGGCACTGTTAGTTTTGAGACACAGGACCTGAACGTAGAATGAGACACGGAGGTTGCAGCAGCCATTCAGAATGCCATGCAGTGCTACTGTGTCATCTATCACGAGAAAAAAAAGAGCTTCTACCCAGACATCACTGGATCGTTTTTTCAAGAGAGTAGATAGAACTGAATACAGCAAGGAACCAGAACCTGTGCCATCAGCGTCAGGCGTGAGTGAAATTGCAGCTTGCCCTCCGTCTCCTATCGCTGACGATCCTTCAGCTCTACCACCTCCCACCTCCTCTCCCTCCTCCAGTCAGTAACTCTTCTTGCCTGTTCACCTGATGCCAGCCCTGTACGCCAGCTGTTGTACTGGACTACTGTACTTTTCAAGGTACTGTATTGTAAGATTAAAAATGTTTTCTTTATTTTTTGTGTTTGTTTTCTATGTATTATTTGTGTGAAAAGTATTATAAACCTGTTACAGTACTATATAGCCCATTGTGTTAGTTGGGTACCTAGGCTAACTTTGTTGGACTTACGAACAAATTGGACTTAGGAATGTGCTCTCGGAACAGAACTTGTTCGTATGTAGGGGACTTACTGTATTGTTGAAGCCATGTCATTAACTCAACTGTAGGGAATCAAATACACATGTTTCTTTGAATTTACCATGTTCTAGGAACTATTCCAAGCACTCTATGTCTATTAAATTGTTTAATCATTACCAGAACTCTCTGAGGTACAGACCATTATCATTTCCATTTTACAGATGAGAATACTGAGATACAGGGCTGTTTAGTTATTCATCAAAAGCTACTGAGTGGTAGAGTATAGATATGAGTCCACACAATAGGGAGACTACATACTTGCTCATTACTTTGTGGTTATCCAAAGTAGTTAACCAAAAGTTATAATAACACTTAAGAAATCAAACAAATTATGTTCTTAAACTGTATATAAAATTCTAATGACTGGTTCTTGATTTAGGGTAATAATAATTTATCTTTCATCATTAGGAGTTCAAATATGTCATCAAAGGGGAAGTCTGAGAGATCCTTTGCTAACGTGGGGAACATATTTCTTAATTCAAATATTCATGTGAATGACTGCATCTGTTCCCTTCTTGTCTCTATCCCTAGTTATCAACACAGTACCTGGAACATGGTAGGAGATCAACAGTAGCTGTTGAATAAATGAAGGATTGTAATGTGGGATGAACTATTGAATTATAAATAAGTTTTATGCCTAAAAAAATACTAAAAGTTGTTTTATTAAGCACATCTGGTGACCTGGAATGATTCATGTAGTTTCTCCCAATATTGCCTAATTCCTGAAATATACTTTACATAACAAGCTTGCGCATTATAGATATTGTTAGATAAGTTAATAACTAATTTTATTGTCTTTCTGTAATTATTACATGAGTTGAACTGAACTATTTAATTTGAAACACCAGAAACACTTACTACAAGGAAACGGAATTTTAAAAATCAAATTTGTACTATCAGTGTATTCTTTTTTAATAGAACAGTTTCCTACTTTTGAAAAGCAAGCCAACTTAATAATGGCAGATCAAGTTAATCCACCGATTGAGACACTTTTGCCAAGGAAAATGTGAACAAGATAATACTTTTATGTAGTGTTATTGAAATCCACAGTGGTAACATAGTGTTCAAGTAAATATTTGCAATTTCAGTGTTTGTTCTCTGTTCTTTCCAGAATCTTTAAAATTTAGTTACTGACTAAAATTGATTCACCAGGAATCAATTCAGAACCCTTGCAAATGCTCTGGACTAAAGGTGCTGTTAACCCTCCCTTGCTCCTTTGGGTCAGAATTTCCTTCTCCTGTTTCTAGAAGATGCTTTTCTAGTTTCAAAGAAGCACATGGTGTGGAACTTTTTAAAAAAATGAATTTCATAACCATTTCTCTTCTTCCTCCACCATGCAAGAAAGGCTTCCCGTTTTTCAGGGAGGGATCTGCCAGACAATGGCATAAATGTCAACCTAATCTGTCTGGTGACCCTTCTAAGGGGACCTTGGTGCTGTTGACAAGTACATGCTTCACAGACAGCACCATTTTACCCAGAAACTCCTGACCTGAGTATCACTGAGTTGTAACCTTACAGAAATAGAAAGAGTGTGAACATCTTTCCTCTGATCAGCAACAGGGCACTTTGCACAGAACTTCAGAGCTGGTAAAAGATGTCCTCCGGTCAGTTCATCACAGTGTCTGTGTGCACTCCATTAGCTATGCCGTAAGGAATGCCGCTTGCTCTTTGTGTTCTGTGAAGTAGAACAATAGGTCACTCTCCTCCGGAATAGCTGCTGATTCCTTAAAAGTTCAGTCAAAGCCCACATTTTCCCCCTCTGAATAATGTATGAGCTTGGTTCACCCATGTGCTGCTAATCTAGTATGGAGGGAACTTTCAGCCTTCTTGTCTGATGTCCCTGAGAAAACCCACTGGTTCAAACAGGAAGACCTTGTCATCCAGTTTTGTTTGGCAGAGGGTTGTGGTAAAAAGGTAGGAGTGAGAGAGCTCCAGAGGCCTCTGCGTAGGTGTGCAACAGCCAGGAATGCTGACCTTTGAGACATCCAATTTAATACCACTCACCTCGCGGGCACATTCTAGATGGAAAGGTAAGCCCTGCCCCCATGCACAGTGCTGACCAGACATTCTGTTGAGGGAGCATCTCCTCCATTTCCTCTTCTGAAATTGACAGCCCAATCAGTGGTCAGCTCTCAAACCTTATCATTCCATACAGTCGGTGGCCCCCATGAGGGGGCCTGTATATTGGTTTCCTAGGGCCGCCATAATAAATTTCCACAAACCGGGGGGGTCAACACAATAGAAATGTATTCTCTTGTGGTTCTGGAGGCTAGAAGTCCAAAATCAAGGTGTTGGCAAGGCCATACACCCTCTGAATCCTCTAGGGAAGACTCCTTCCTTGCCTCTTCCAGGTTCTGGTGGGTCCTGGAGCTCCTTGGTTTGGGCAGCCTCACTCCAATCTCCGCCTCTGTCTTCACGTTGCCATCCTCCCTGTGTGTCTTCACAGACCTTCTCGTAAGGACATCAGTTACTGGATTTAGGGCCTACCTGAATCCAGAATGACCTCATCTTAACTTCTTATACTTAGTTCTAAATAAGGTCACATTCTGAGTTCTAGGAAGACATATATTTGGGGGTGAATGCTATTCCACCCAGTATAACCTGTAAGAGTAGAAAAGTGATACAAAATTTATAGACCCCTGCTATTGTCTCCAGAAATGTCTGAGAAGCATGGTTAGTACCTAACCATTCCTGAGGATGAGGGTGAGAAGCTTCTAAGTGTTATATCCCACTTTCTGAGGCAGAGGGAAACATCTGCATGCCAGCTGGTCTCCTAGGTGGAATGGCTTTCCCTCCAGATAAGTTATAAAACCTACATCCTTCAAGGCCCTCCTCTCATACTACCTTTTCCTTGAAGCTATTTTTCTCAGAAGATGTTATTTATTCTTTTAACCCCATAATTCGAGGAAGAGTTTTATGGATTTGGAACTTCTCAAGGTTTCCAAAGGTCTACTGTCCCAGGATCTCTATGTGGGAGGGACACAGAACAGTTAGTGAAGAATCATAAAATCTCAAAGTTTCTAGGAACTTTAAGGGCTAGACAATCAAACCTTTATGCAAAATTGTACCTTAAATTTACTAGTTAGCACCATAAGCAGGAATGACCTAGAACCCAAGATATCTACCCAAGAGAGGGACTCTGAAGGATGGAAAAGTCTATTACAAATAGGTGAGCCCCATGCAAACTTCATTTGTTTTATAATTTTGCCTCAGACTATCCCTGCAGCTCACAGTGACCTCGTTCTATCATCTCAATTCTCGTGTACCTAAAAATCAACGTGGGTGTTGTATTTATTCACTGTGTCATAGTTTGCCAATATCTGCCCTACTTGAACTTGTTAAGCCTTCTAAAAGTGGAGAAATGTGAGGGGGTGGAGTGTAGGTGAGGTCATCATTGTCTGTGCTCAGGTTCCAAAGAACACACCAGCTCTCTCATACCCTGCAGAGTGGTTGGGGAAAAGCATGAACAGTGTTCTTTAGGGGAGTGGCTCTAGATTTAATGTCAGAACAAAACTCCTCTAGCTTAACCTCCTCTTTCTAGTCCCTTTGTAGACTTTTTCTTCAACATGTGATCTTTCCTATCAGATAGAATACTGTCAACTGTGACTAGTGAAAGGCCCAAGTAAAAGTGGCCTATAAAACTAGGGGTTTATTATCTCCTATAACAAGAATTATTGAGTATAACCAACGTGGTTATTGACTATAACCAACCTTGTAGTCTCCAAGGTTGGTTAATTTAGAAGCTTAATAATGTCAAGGACCCAGGTGCTTTTGTCTTTCTTCTCTAACTTGGCCATGTTTCCCTGTGGTCTCAAGATGGCTGAGGCAGATTCAGGTGGTACCTGCAGACATGAAGACCAGCTTCATGTGCATGCAGTCAATACACCTGCATGGGGCGTAGGTTCAGAAGAATCCCATGCGAGGGGGCTAATGCTCTGTCGTCTCCGTCTTGAAATTCTTCATGATTTTACTTTGAATTTGCGTTTTGTAAGTGAAGTTCAGTAGGACAAAGGAGTATGCACCAAGGGCTTGTAGCCTTAACTCATGCCTGGTCCTGCCTCCCCACTTGGGCCGGATGGGTTCTAGACCACCTGCTCCCTGACCTCTACCCAGCAACTACTGCCACCCTTTGCCTCCAGCAGGGGCCTAGAGGTAGGTGTGGGGAGGGTCGGGGTAATGTATGCTCTGCATGCTGAGTTGCAGGGCGAATCACCAGGTGCCTGTGAGGGTCCCCAAGCCTAAATAGCAAATAAAACCCACCATGACAGGTGGAGAGAGAGACAGTTGAAGAAAGGAACAAGGGTCTTCACATTTTAAGTTTTCAGTGGGCCCCACAAATTATATAGCTGTCCCTAATGCAGAGTTCTAGCATAGGAAACAAACTTTTCTGTGCATCTCTTTTCTCTAGCAAGGAGTCTTTTGCAGACACTCCCAACAGATTCTAGTTCTACATAGCCCAAATTTAGAGCACGTGTCCATGCTTAAGGCAATGACTGGCCAGAGATTGAGACTACCCTGATTATAGCATAGACTAATAGAGATTCACCTTTGGGCTAGAGATGGTTTCTAGCCCTGAACCCATGGCTGCTCCAGATATCAGAACAAAGTCAGAGATCTGCCAGCATGGAAAGATGAGAGAGAGGTGAAGAGGGGAGTAGGATCTAGGTAAAAAACCAATAGTGTCTGTCACACTAGTCTCTCCCTGATTCATTTCCTTTTTCATTCCATCATATCAGCTAGAGAGGCCATAGGATCCTCAGAAATAAATGAGTCCAATGCTTTTCTAGTTCCTTTAGCAGTGGGAACTTTTCTTCAAATGGAATCACAATATCAGAGGGCAAGAAGAATAAAAGGGAGCTTCTTTGGTTGAAACAGATGAATGTTGCTTGGGTCCCAACCAATTAGGAAACCTAATTATCCCTAATGAAAGTTAATCAAACCAATCCAAGGGTGTCTGCTTAAGTGTTGTGGTCTGAAAAATCTTTCTGTGCTACTTAAGTTCATCTTTTTAAAGATCTCAAAAATATCCTCAAAGTTGATGGTTGGTAAGACACACGTGCACTGTAGCTCACTTTGTTTTCTAACTGAAGTGCAACATTTTTCTCTTTCAAGGCATATAAAACAAATTAACCCATCAAGAAGTGATATGAAAGTTAATGTTTTTCCAATTTAATTCTTATTTTTATCTAGGGCTTAGCATCTTACAAAGCCTTCTGATGTTTGACTCTTATACTTAATTTCTAAAACATCAGAATCACATTAAAGTCCCTAAGTGTTTGGAATTAGATGACTGATTGACTAGCAGAATGTTACTGGGCAAGAAACCGAGTAAGAAATTAATTTGTTTTCTTTCCACATCAAACTCTCAGCTGCTGGGCAGGGAGATTTTATGTCTTCCTTTAATCACTGTCCCAGAGGATTTTTATGCCAACCCTTCAGTACCAACTGCTCAGGTACACTCCCACAGAGATATAAATACAGCTAGCTGAGAATATAGGGACAGGAGATCCAAGTCTGGCTGTACACTTGGGCTTTAGAGAAACATTTGGCAACTTGGAAGGGCCTCAGCAGAGTCTGTCCTAACCCCTCCACATTCCATCCACCACTCCAACATGGAACAAATTCATACACCACAAGCCTCACCCCAAAAATACACACTGGAATCCATAAACCACATTCCTGTGTCCATACAGTTAGAGACTCAGTAGATTTCTTCTTCACAGGAATCCTGAAAACAAAGACCAGAGTCTGAGGTTTTCACCACAATGTCTCCACAAGGATTAATACAGCTGCCTGGGAAAGAGAGGAGCTAAGGAGGGTCAAATGCTTCCTACACGTTTGACTGAGTGGAGGGGAGGAAAGCACCTACAAGTCATGCAGGCTGCAGCATCTTCCTGGCCATTTTGTGATTCTCAGAATCAAGCTTTAGTTCAGCTAGGCCTGGGACACTGAGTCTGCAGGTATTTTTACAATGTCTGCCAGGATTTCTTAGCTTTGCTGTACTCTTAGGCCAACGGCAGCAACTAACCGAGGCCAGTTACCTAGAAGGAGTGTACCAAGAGGACAAGGCAAGTAGTGGGCATAGCTTAGTAATTAAAAAAAAAAAAAGAAAATACACACCCTTAAAATACTCTAATGCTTGAGCAATACCTTTGTTATAAGAAGAACAAGATGGAAAACAAGAATTGCACTTCGACCTGCAATATTTCTGCACTATTGCAGGGCTGCCAAGTTGGTTCCATCATTTTGAATGGCATTTAAGGATGGCGGAGATACGTGATTTGTCTAAAATCATAAAACAACAACACAGGAGAACATTTGTTAAAGTGCTGAGTAGACTAGGAAGAGGATTTTCTTGTTATTCGGTCCAAATTCCTCATTTCCAGAGTCAAACTGAAACTCAAAGAGGTTGAGTGACTTGCCCTGAGTCACCTGACTTCAGTCTCCTGCTCTCAGTCCATTCACCACAAAGCAGATGACCCAGAGCAGATTCTTCTTGGGTTAGTAACTTTGCCAAATACATTATTATGCATTTAATATCGGTAGTTGCAATCTGTCTATAAACCAACGGCATTAACTACAGTAAGTCATGGATGGGAGTTGTTTGAAATAGTCATTTTCCTGTAGCTTGGATCATTCAGGTAGTTTTGGAACTCATAGACTTGCATAAACACACAAAACATGTATTATTCGCCTTCTATGTCCAGTCAGTATCAGCCTGCGTTTTCTTCTAAGACAGAAGGGACAGTAGTCATCACAAACTGGTGACGAATAGATGACCCAGAGCTTGGGGAAGCTTGTTCATGTTGCCCATGAAAGGGCATTTAACTAGCCGTGTGTCCTCAGCCTGCCCAGGCACTCTGGGCTATGCCAGTGTCATGGTCATCTTGGCCCCCAGCCATCAGGTGTGGTGTGACAAGTCTGGGAAGCAACCACAGCTTGAGCAGAGAGAATGAGTCACAGAGAAGCTCAAGTCCGGTGCTACTTCATTGTTAATGTTGAGGAAAATAATAATAGGGCAGCAGGGAACAATTTCTAGTCAAGGAAGGGACTGTGCAAAGGAGGAGTACTTCTTTGATTCTTGTAATATTTAAAAAATAAATAAATGAGGTGCATATTTGGCCCCTGGTTTTGCTGCTCACCTGGTATAAACCTGATATAAATTGAATATAAGCATCTTTTTGACCTGCTATTTCTTGGCCGTGACATGCAGTCTAGTCAGTCCTCCTAACCACGGGATTTTACTACCAAGGGGTCAGCACACTTTTCAATGAAGGACCAGATAATGCCTATTTTAGGCTTTGCAGCCGTATGGCTTCAGCACTGCTAAACCTTGCCATTGTAGTAGGAAAACAGTGATGGTTAATCTGTAAAGAAATGGACGTTGCTGTGTTCTTTGGGGCCATAGTTTATCAGTCTCTGCTCTGATAGTTCTGAAATTTCTGGAGTTACTATAGAGAGTGAGAGGGCAGGTCTTAAAGGGTTCTGCGAAGTTTTTAACCCGAAGAGAGCCACATAAGGGTGGAAGAAGAGGGCTGAGTTTTATGCTCACCCTAGCCATCTTTAGATGTCTGGGGCAGAGGAGATTTGGAAAGTTCTGGTCGCATTAATGGTCCACTGAGGGTCCGGTAGAAAGGTTCCAAATCCTCTGTGTGTGGGAGAATTGGTTGAATGGATCCTCTCACCATAATTTGCAAGTTCTTTTCACTAAAGATAGTAGACATCATTTGAAGGGAGTTTCATCTACTATCTCCGTCCTACTGCCATCTTGAAAAACATTGAACCTCATGTGACATGGTTTTACAGATGCCAATGAACATATATTTTGAGCATATACCTCAGAGTGTGGTTAAATATAATTCGGGCCAGTGCAATGTAACTTGCAGGCGTAGAGACATATGGCTTGAATGACTTGAGCTCATGCTCTGTGTGTGTGTGTGTGTGTGTGTGTGTGTGTAAAACAGAAAACAATACCGTCTGACTAAATGGCAGGCTTGGTGCCAGATGCCAGTCTGGCTGAGACAGGCACACAAGCGAACAAGCTAACCTCAGCCTTCACTTCCTCCTCCCCCAAGAATCTATTAAAAGACAGAAAGGGCTGTTTAGCATCAGAGAGTGGGACATGATGCTGAAGTGCACATTCCCCAGTGTCGGGATCACAGCAGCTGCAGCCCAGTTTCAGTGACAATCCCTGCTACCACCATGCCCTGGTGAATCCCAGAAGTCAGAGGAGGAAGCTCTGTGGGACTTCCAGGATGTGGAGACTGGGCCAGGAAGTGGAACAAAGCATGCATTACAGAGCCCTATAAGACATCTTCAGGAGGCAGAAACTTTCTGAGCCGCTCCAGTGGCAGAAGGAGCGCCCACGTCGATCGGCGGTAAACTTCTCCAGTTGGCCTCTTAACTAAGTCTTAGGAAAAATAAATGAGGTGATGGAGAAGAAGACTGATCCATGCGGCAGAAGAATCAAAAATCCCAGGGACTCCAGTTTGCCACTTCTTCCACATGTTTGCCTATACAGCACAAAGTGAATTATCTATCAAGTGATAGTATTTTTACATTAAGTATACATTATAGGATTTTTCAAACATACAAGAATATACTAAGATATGTAAAAAAAAAAAAAAACCCCTGTATTTCCACTATGCAAATATATTGAGTACTAACACATCTGCCATACTTGTGTCATTTTTTAAAAGAAATAAAATATTACAGACACAGTTGGAGCCCCGTGTATCACTTTCTTGTCTCTTTTCCCCTGCTGTGTTCCCAGTGGTAACTCCAGTAACTCCTGAATTTAGTGTGTATCCTTTTATACTATTATACATACATAGTATACATTAGTAATCCATAGGCATATTTGGCATGTTTTCACTTTTTATAAAAATTGTATCATTATATATATTTTCAACCTGCTTTTTTGCACAACATTATGTTTTTAAGAAAATTTCTATGTTGGTACACAGAACCCTAATTCATACATTTTAATTGTATAGTATTCTGTTTTATAAATATACACAATTAAACTGGAAAATGGACATTCATTCAGTATTGAAAAAAAATTGAGCGTCTCCTGTCCTTCACATTATTTTATGTTCTATGGATATAGAAGTGAATAAAATAGACACAGTTTCCTACCCTCGCGAAATTGACATCTAGTGGTGGAGATAAACAAGAAACAAATAAATATATAATAGAATGCCACTTTTAAAGATATCTATGAAGTGGGGCTTCCCTGGTGGTGCAGTGGTTGAGAGTCTGCCTGCCAATGCAGGGGACACGGGTTCGTGCCCCGGTCCGGGAAGATCCCACATGCCGCGGAGCAACTAGGCCCGTGAGCCATGGCCGCTGAGCCTGCGCATCTGGAGCCTGTGCTCTGCAACAAGAGAGGCCGCGATAGTGAGAGGCCCGCGCACCGCGATGAAGAGTAGCCCCCGCTTGCCGCGACTAGAGAAAACCCTCACACAGAAACGAAGACCCAACACAGCCAAAATAAATAAATAAAGATATCTATGAAGTGAATAAAAAGGAAAGTAAAGGGATAGAGAGTAATAGGAGAGGAGATGCAACTTTAGAAAGTTTCTTGAAGGAAGGCTTTTCTGGTTAGAAAGTTTTGAATGGGACATTTGTGTGGTTTCCAAGTCTTTGTTATTATCTGTAATGCTGTAGTCATGTTTTTTGATACAGCGTAAACGATGCTGTAGTCACGTGTGTATGACCCCTATGAATGAATATCTCCTTGTGAAAGTGAAACCACATATTTCGGGGCAGTGTTGCTTCATTTTTTTCCTTGATTAGAAAATGAAAATATGTGTTTGGCATACTTATGGAAACAGAGGAAGTACCTTGTAGAGTGTCCAGAGGAATCCAACCCGGGGCTTCAGGCCACTGCAGGCCCTTCCCTCCCCACCTGTCCGCAAGCCTCCAGGATCAATATCTCAGCACCCATGTGACCCATGCCGAGCACGCTGGCTGCCATCTGCAGGAAGCTATTCATTGACTGAATTTATTTTTTGAAGCTGAATAATATATATATTTTTATTTTATATTGGAGTATAGTTGATTAACAATGTTAGTTCTATCTGTAGGAAGCCCTTTTCCTGAATAGAACTGCTGTGTGAAGGAGGAGGCATATATTCAGCCTTAGGAGATAATGCCAAATATTTCTTCCCCAAAGTGCCTCTACCAACTGGCACTTCCCTTCAGTAGCATATGAAACTTCCCATTTCACCAGATCCACCCCTGCATTTGTTGAATTTTTAAAATTTCACCAAATCTGTTTACATTTACATTTCCCTAGTTATTGGTCACATTGAACGTCTTTTCATATATTTATTGGCCAGTAAGTTTTCCTCTTCTGTGATTCATATACTTTCCTCATTTTTCTACTAGGCTATTCATTTTTCTTATTTATCTATAGAACTACTTTATTTAATCTAGGTGCTAATCTTTTGGCAGTTGTATGCAGATATCATATCCCAGTCTGTGGCTTGTCTTCTAACTTTATTGGCACTTTTTGTTCTACAGACATTTTAAACTTTAATGTCGTAAAATTTGGCAATATCTTCCTTTATGGTTTGTGCATTTTTGTGTCAAGACTCCTTCCCTATCCTGAGGTCATATAGTAGTTTCCCACATCTTTTAATAAAAATTTTCCTGTTCACATGGCAGTCTTAACTTTGCCTGACACTGAGTTTCTTGGAATCACATTAGTGAGGTTTATTTTATTTTATCCTTATTTAAATTTTATTATGACTATCTGTCCATTTATTGAATTGTCCTTCAGGCCACTGACCTACAGGCACCTTGATAAACACACGAGCCTTCCTTTTGCAACTCATGCTCATGTACTTGAGAAGATGGGGCTGAGAGCAACATTCACACATCCCTGTGAGGTTCCCTGATGGCCTGTTGGTGGGCTCTAGAGCTGCCCAGCACAGCATAGTGGGAGATTCGAGCACCAGGGGGAATCTCTCCTCATGCGTTTATGACTTGTGGTAATTAAACTTCAGAGAGAAATTTTTGAGTCAAGACCTATATAAAATTATAAGTGAATTAGTCATGCCAAAGCTCATGTGCTATTATCATGAGCTCCAGCCTTCAGAACTTCAGAATAAATCACAGCCAAGGTACAGGCGAGAGCCAGCCATCAAATTTCAAATATTCCAGGATTGAGAAATGTAATTAGTTGACCTACAATAAACACGCTTTATCACTTAGGGGTGTTTTGCTCTGTTTCCTGCAAACTGTGAGACACGTGCATTATAAACCTCATACATTATTAAAACAGTTTGTTTTCTAAAAAAAAAAATAACTTGGCAGAATAATATTGGAATTAAACCAAAAATTCAACTTTCTGGACTTTAGAATGGCATAGATCCAGACCAAGATTCAAGAAAAAAAAATAACAACCTTCAGCTATTTTAATTAACGACCACAACAAAAACAATCAGCAATTTGAAGAAAAACTGCACAAATAGCCTTATGGTAGAGATTTCTGATAATGGAAATACCATGGAAATGCTAACAAAGGAAAAGAGAATGAAATCTACCCTTTACTGGACATTTAGTATCAACTAGTCACCGCATAAAGCATTTCTACATATGCTGTGCCGTTTAGAACTTACCGTGGCCCTCAGAAACACTAACATTCCCATTTTAAGGGTGAGAAGCTGAGATTTAAAAACCTTAATAAACTAGTCAAAGATGCAGAGCTGGTGAATATTAGGTCAAGTATTCCGACTCACATCTCTGTTGACCAATGTCTTTGCTCATCCATTTTCCACCATGGCTTCTGGTTCTAGCACTTGGATGTGTTGCTATAAGAATCTTTCAAAAAGCCATATTAATTTCAGGACCAGGGATCAAGGTGTAGCTTGGGACTGAATGAGTGTGACACTGCCAAGATTGTCCTAAGTCTGCTCTGGAGGAGACCCAACCCGTGGTGACCCCAGCACCACCCAGCCTCTGACACCCACACGATCATTACCCCGAATTACGGCATCCTGTTATTGGGTGGTCTCCTGAGTCAGTAGTAGCATTCCACTCCATACTACAAACCCCATGATTCCTCCAAAATCTCAACGGGATGTAGGGCGTATGGATTTTAGAGAGATAATACACTATGTTAGCAATCATTGCAGAACACCTAGGGGTATGAGGCAGCAACTCATAACGTTGTATTGATAATTATATTGATATTTCTGCTGTGAAATAATGGATATTCACACTAAATAAGGGAAAACAAGGGAATAAGTGGACCTGTCCGTTCAGGCAAGACTTCACTGCTAAATGAGTTAGAAATACTTTTGGGTTTAGAGCTTTGGGGATTTTGTAATTGCAGATAATATTTTGTGTACCCGTTTTTTAAAAACGGAATGCTTCTGGAAATCTGTAGTTACTATTTGCAGGGGAGTAAAAGAGTAAGTATGACTTGAACTTTGAATAGTACTTTGCTGCTGACAGAACTGTTTTCACACATTATGTTACACTCAGAGCAACAATGTGAGAGATTTTTATTCTATGTTATTGACAAGGCTGCTCAAACTTAGAGAGCTTGAGAAACTTGCAGAAGGTCACTTAGCCAGGAAAGAGTAAGACTGGAAACACATATTCTCAGACCTCTACAGGAGATTTGATAGAATCTACAGGTTCTATTTCCAGTTTTACCCTTTTCTACTATGGGACCTTGCAAGCCACTTGAGTAGGAAAAACTCAGTCCTCTTCCTGTGTTTCTCTTCTACGCTGACACACCTACCATACTCACAACACCTTTGATACCAGATGTGTGTGGGCTTTTTCCCACACCAAGCAATCCTGTGACACCAGCTGGGTGTCCCACAATTTAACTCAATTTGGACACTGTCTACCTGGAGATAGCATCAGATCCCACATGTTAAATGCTCAGTCCCACAAGACTACACCCCATCCTCCCACTTCAGATGCCAATCCCAAGTCCAGGTTGTTACCTGTGCTTCTGACTAGTTGGCTATAAATCTGAGGTTCCCACAATCCCCTCCATGGGTTCATTTAAATTGCTAAAGCAGCTCATAGAACTCAGGAAAAGAGTTTACTTACTGTTCACCAGTTTATTATAAAAAGATATAATAAAGGATACAGCTGAACATCCAGATGGAAGAGATGCATAAGGCAAAGTATATGGGAAGGATCACGAAACTTCCGTGCCCTCGCTGGATGTACCACTCTTCCACACCTCCGCTTGTTAACCAACCCCAAAGCTCTCCAAGCCCCAGGCTTTAGGGATTTTTAAGGAGGCTCATCACGTAGGCATGATCAATCATTAACTCCATTTCCAGCCCCTCTCCCACAGAGACTGGGAGATGGGACTGAAAATTCCAAGCTTCTAATTACGGCTCTGTAATTAGCCCCCATCCAGAAGCCATCCAGGAGCCTACCCAGAGTTACCTCATGACAACAAAAGACACTTCTATCACCCCGGAAATTCCAAGGGATTTAGGAGCTCGGAGTCAGGAACTAGGACAGAGACCAAATATTAGAACAAAAGATGCTCCTTGTGCTCTTATCACTTTGGAAATTACAAGGGTTTTAGGAGCTCTGTGCCAGGAATGGGGGCAGAGACAAATATAAATATATTTTTTCTGTCATCTCATACCACCAAACCTTGCCAAAGTTTGGTTTCCTTGTCTATAACCTGGGGACAATTATCTTTTCTGCCTAATTCAAAAGACTGTAGTGAGAAGGAGATTATAGTGTGCTATGCAAATGTAAGACCTTATTATTACCATACACCTGCATCCGTTTGGCTCAAAGCCTACGTGGGGCTTTGTCAGGATGGGTAGTATTGTCTGCGACTCCCCGGGGGCTCATCGGAACTTGCAGATGGCCAGAAGGGGACCTGTCCTCTCCTGCTGAGCCTAAGCCCATAGGTACAGCTGCAAAGCTTTCATTTTTTAAACTTTCAGCTGATTTTCGAGCACATTCCATTCTCATGATGTGCACATTTTAAAGGACGTTTGCCTTCAAGCATGCTGGAAAAAATAAATTGGAACCTCTTTTCAGTCTTTGGACCTCACAATATATAATTCAGGTAATAAAAAATATATATATTACATGTTTTACTCTACATTTCTGTGTAAAACAGAGATACATATATGGATGGAAATTACCTTTCTTTTCATTACAGTCTTTTCAGGACCTCACTAAAAAATCAGCAATGCCAAAGTCTGCCTCATGGTTAAAATCTTTAAAAGTGTGTCCAGAAAAATGTAATGAAGAACATTATTATGCCAGGGATTCAGTTGAAATGTAGACCAAACCAATTCCCTCTTACATATTTTGTAGTTTATGACTTGCACTGTAACATCACATGATAAACTGGGTAAGACCCTGTTTTCTCAATATTGGCAAGATGGAAATGTTATACCACATTTGTCATTTACTTCCTTCTAATCTTACACACATACCAAATTCTACATAAATAAGTATCAATCAATTAATTGAATAATGTATCTTTATGTACTGTTGCACATACACATGTATGTATACATATATGTACGTTGTGTATGACATATGCACATATTCTATGAATGGATTCAATAAAAATATATTACCTCATGTGAATTAGCTACTTATATGAGGCACCGGGTATAGAAAAAAAAAAATAACCTAGTCCCTAACCTCTAGCAGATGGACATTCATGGAAATGAATAATTTGATTAGTGTAGTATAAGAACATTATATTTTATTTTGCAGTTTTATTGAGGGTCCATTGAAATTGCATAGGATAGTAAATCTATCTTCTCAATTAGATGTAAATCTCCTAGAATCTAGGACTATAGAGATATATACACTTTATATATATATATATATATATATAATATTGAACACAGAATATTGCTTTGTACAAAATATATGCTTAATTTATATTTTATTGACCAATATTGTTTGATTTTAAAAATCTGAAAGGCATTATTTGGGAGAAATAACCAAACTTTGTATTTGAAGGTAATGCTTACTACAGTGATTTCTGTACAGGACCAATCCAAGTTAATGCTTTTAAAATCCAGATGGTGCAGACATTGTATTGTCTTTTCATTTGTTAATAACTTCTTAAATTCCAAAAAATAACAATTAGCATTGGATCACTTATATAAAAGTTTAAATAAAAAGAAAGAAAAGAAAAGAAATGAATTAAAAATACATTGGTGGTTTCAAAATGATTTGGTCATTTCTTTGCTAGCACTCTCACATTTCAAGCCATCTTTTTGTCTTTAGGGCTGGATATAATGAGTCATATTTCTGATGCTTCTTGGAAATTCTGATAGGAGATAAGATGGGAGCAGAGTTTAAAATTCTTTTAAAAATGTTGGCTCAGTTCTCTCCTTGGTTGTACAATGAAGAATTACCTGTGGATTTTAGCAAACCTTGGGTAACTGAAGTTGGCTGTGATGGCTGAGACAAAAGAGGCCAGAAATGTATCCTGGATGGGATAATAGGAAGAGAAATTCTTCTCGAAAGTACTCAGTTAGTGGCCTTGGCTTTTCTTAGTATCGTGTATTGGTAGGGTTGTGTTTAAGTACAGAGACAGAGTTGTCACTATTAATTTCTGTTTACGAGGCATTCTGAAGATATTGTAGTATAAAAATAATAAACCAACATTGTTATTTTCAGGTATGTGAGCTGTAAAGCTGACACTTTAGCCCTCTGGCCATTTTTCAAGACATTACCTAATACATTACTTCATAATGATGACTAGAGGGAAACATTTTCAAAAGCACAGTCATAAAGTGCTTCGATAAAGCCCACTCTTCGGTCTTGTAGCAAAACCTAGACATGAATCCCTCCTAAAAGAAGTCAGGAGGCACCAAATGTCTCTGCCCATGCATAGCAGCATCATTCATGTCCTTCAAGACTCTCAAGTTCATTTTGGGACAGAAATTCTAGCAGGTAGACTATGTGACCAAATTCTGCCCCAGGAAGGAAAGAGCCTACTGAGAAGCTGTGGTAGATAAAACATTGTCACCCTCATTATCTTTATGCAGTGGGGAAGATGATCAGCTAGTAAAGCCTGGCTCTTGCAATCATGTCTCTGAGGGGTTGAGTCCCCTAGGAAGGGGCAGGTTTGGCACAGAATGGAAACAGTGGCCTTCGAAGACACCCTGGGAACCCACAATAAGGCGGCATTGCTGACACCTCTGCCAGAAACAGATATAAAAGACTGTAACTGCCAAGGGCTGGCTGTGGGTCTCATTTTCTATGTGTTGTCAGAGAGGAAAGACTCTATCTTCCTCATACCAGGGCGTCTGTGAGCAACATCACAGTTGGCTCAGTTCTCTCCTTTGGTTGTACAATGTCTTCTTCATTTCTCATCATATATCCCACATCTCTGCCATTTTCTATACAGAGTTTATGAAAGATCATCCAAGATGGGGGTTTTCAAAGCTGGTTGTACATTAGAATCACCTGAGGAGCCTTAAAAGACTACCTCTACCTGGGCCTGACTGCCTAGCACTTCTAATGCAGAAGATCCAGGCATCAGCACATTTAAAAAATTTACCAGGTGATACTAATGTGCAGCTGAGGTTAACCGTTGACCTAAGGAGGTAGGGCTTTTGCTGGTAAGTAATGAGTAGCTAGTAATGTTTCTGGCTAGGGGAGTGTGTGAGAAAGATAAATCTGGTGACGTTATGCAGAGTATATTAGAGAAGGGAGAAACTAGAGGTGGAAATCATGGGTTTATCAATTCTATCAGCATTTGAAGGAGGATCATTCATGGTGGCTGGAATGTCATTGTAGGTGAAATGATGCCACTCAATATCTGTTCAAACCACATTAAATATTCTGTTTAAGTGTCATTTTAAAATGTCATCTTCTGTGGTAAAAGGTAACATACTCTCGGAATGCATTTCTATCGAGGAGGATTTGTAATTGATAGTAATTTGCACTGGTAGGTAAGAAAAAATACCTGGCCTATGAATTCTTGGATTAACTTTCTTTCAAACTAAGGAGAAATGCAGATACCTTCAAACCTATTCTTCTGTTTTTATGTTAGATGGTGAAATTCTCACTCAGATAGTCTGACAGGAGGCCAGTGAGTCTTGATTCAATCAGTGTGGAGATGTGGGATGTGGAGAATAATGCCATCCATTCACTGTGCTCATCAAAACCACCATTCTGCAAAGATAATCTGACTAGAAGAGAGAGAAATTAAGGGAAGGTGGTCTTAGAGCACATTCATGCTGCTGATATGGAAATGCAATTACATGTTCATGTTACTCTCTTCTGCATAATGGAAGAAGTCAAAGATAACTGATTCCAGTCTGGCAGCTAAATGCTAAAAACATATAATAATTCATTCAGTCATTCATTTTAAAAAAATTTTTTTAATTAATTAATTAATTAATTTTTGGCTGTGTTGGGTCTTCATTTCTGTGTGAGGCCTTTCTCTAGTTGCGAAGAGTGGGGGCTACTCTTCATTGCAGTGCGTGGGCCTCTCACTGTCACGGCCTCTCTCGTTGTGAAGCACAGGCTCCAGACGCACAAGCTCAGTAGTTGTGGCTCACAGGCCTAGTTGCTCTGCGGCATGTGGGATCTTCCCGGACCAGGGCTCGAACCCGTGTCCCCTGCATTGGCAGGCAGATTCTCAACCACTGCACCACCAGGGAAGCCCTAAAAAAATTTTATTGAGGTGAAATTCAAGTACCATAAAACTAAACACTTAAAAGGAAACAATTAAATGTCATTTAGTGTTTTCACAGTATTGTGCAATGACTACCTCTATCTAATTCTAAAAACTTTTTATCACCTTAAACATTAATACATTCTTAAATTATTTATTTATTGCTCTATATACAAATGCTGTTGTACCACGTACAATAAACTGTATAAAGAAAAATAAAACATGGTTTATGCCCCTAAGAAGCAAATGTTTAATAGGGATTTTGGCCATTTTCCTCTTAAAATACAAGAAAATATATAATAAGTTCTATAAAAAAAATGACACCACCCAAGGGAGAGCTAACTTCTGACTTGTGGATGCCGGTGGGTTGGGTATGAAAAGCTTCACCATGGAGGTGGTATTTGAGACAGGCTTCAAACGATGGGCAGAAAAACAGGCAGAAGGAGGCAGCATACTGCCGGTAGCAGCAATATCATGCGCCAAGGGAAGAAAGAAGGGGCATAAGAAACACTCAGCGAGGGTGGTGTGACTTCCCTGGGCAGGACCGGCGGAGTAGAAGTTCAGACTGGAAAAGCAGGTTAAGCCAAAGTTGTTTGTAGAGATCTCTTAATAACTGACTGAGGAATTTGGATTCTATTTGCTAAGCAATGAACAGCTAGTGAATATTTTTTAAGCAGGAAGAAATGCAGACAATGAAAATTTTAGGAAGATAAATCTGATGACTGGGTACAGGTTAGATTCGAGACAGGGAAATTGTCCCTTTAGGTATTTTTAGCAATGCAAGGGATCTGGTCTGTCAGTGTGTAAGTTCGAGAAGAGTCTTGAGAGATGTTTTCCAAGCCCCCAGAAGCAAGCTGGTGGGGGTCATAAAGGAGGAGGACTTAGGGTACCTCAACCACCCCCTCTGTTTCTGCTGTAAGAACCGACCTTGATTGCTTTGTCTTAGAGACCCTGTCGAAATACTAGGCCAGTCTCATTGGTAAATCACAGGGCCAGCCTTATAGGTAAATCATAGCTGGGAGTTAATAGTCATTCTTCGATGATAACCCCTCTGGAGAGTCTGGTCCAGGGGAACATGGACCAGGGCCTGCTTCATCTTTAGGCATTTCATACTATTGGTAGTGATGATTATTCTTATATCCAAGTGATACTGAAGGCGGTTTCCCTCTTTAACAGAAGCTTGTAGTCAGATGTGCAAAGAATCCTTTAGAACATGAAAGATGTAGATTCTCTCCCCTGCTCACATTATTCACATTTAATAAGAATTTACTGAGTGCCTACTGTGTGTTAGGTCCTATTTCAGACTCCCTCAAAGGGCTCTCATGATTTTGAGAGAGAATATCAAGTCCCTAACCTACTGCACCATTTTCCTAACCTACAGATGACAGGTACATGGCATGTTTACCTCTACACCCTGCTCCTGTCCCAAGTCCACATGGTCTTGGCATATCCATCTTCCCACTCAGCCTGGTCACAGCTCAGTCCTCAGCCCAGAGCTGTAAGCAGCCTCCACAAACACTGCCTAGGCAGGACCTATAGGATGTTGCCTATTGTCACTTATTCATGTGCCTGCCTTGAAACAAGTAGTCTCTTCTTACTTCCAGTGTTAAAATGCCTAATTCGGAGTGATATCATTGTATACCCTCATTCAATTTTAAATTTCTCCCTGGTTTGGGACTCCTTTAAGCTAGGAAACTTGTGGTACAAAAGAAAGATGTATTCAGTCTTCTCTTTTGATAACCCTACTACATACTGAATGTTTATCTCCTAATTTGTAGAGTCACTTAAAATGTGTAAGATCAGTTTTTATGTGACTGGAAAATTTCACTGGAGACGCGATGGAGATGCAATGATATCTGAAGACACCCCCAAAAATACCTGGGTATTTTTATGACTCTTCCTCCCACCTGCTGGCAGCCCTCAAGCTTCAAGTAATCTGTCTGTTTCCTTAGTAGGTCTCCTCACCCCTCCCTGCAGAGTGCCTCTCAAGGACACCCTTCCAAAGGGTGGCATTTGGACCACAAGCACAATTTTTTTGGCCCTTCAAAATTGTGGAAGTATATAGGCTTGTCTCAACTCAAATCTGACCCTTCCCTCTGCCACCAAACAGAACAAACTCTACATACAGCCTTGTGTATTGACACTTTCTGGGGATGAATCAGACTTCAGTCCTCACATCTTCTATGTCAGGTTCTCTCAGGGTTCCTCCTGAAGCCACCTTCACTTGGATTGATGTGAGGGGGAGGTGCTCCTCATGTCCTCCATGAGTGGGGAAGGAAGGATGTCCAGCACACAAACAACTCTCCCTTTAAAGAAACCTTATTGTCAATGTATTTAGCCCCCAAATGAAAACTTCGTCTTATTTTTTTTTAAAGATTTAATTTTATTTATTTTTGGCTGTGTTGGGTTTTCGTTGCTGCACGCGGGCTGTCTCTAGTTGCAGCAGGTGGACACTACTCTTTGTTGCGGTGCGCGGGCTTCTCCTTGTGGTGGCTTCTCTTGTTGCAGAGCATGGGCCCTAGACGCGTGGGCTTCAGTAGTTGTGGCACGTGGGCTCAGTAGTTGTGGCTCGTGAGCTCTAGAGCACAGGCTCAGTAGTTGCGGCACGCGGGCTTAGTTCCTCCGCAGCATGTGGGATCTTCCCAGACCAGGGATCGAACCCGTGTCCCCTGCATTGGCAGGTGAATTCTTATCCACTGCGCCACCGGGGAAGTCCCAAACTTTGTCTTATCTTCTATAGAAGTGGATGATGGGCTAATCTTGGCAGAAATAGTATCATAACCTCCAAGTGTGTCCTACATAGGTGGTCTAGCATCTGCTTTAGGCTACTGCATTTTTCCCTCTGAAAAGCCAAGACAATAGGAAAAGTCAAATGTAATGTCCAAGTACATGTCTAATTTTTTTGTGAGTGAAAGATCACTCAAAGTTTGCAAACTACATGTCTACACTCCCTTCTCTGAAACTCCTTGGGGCACATAAATTTCAGAATTCACAATTTTTCAGATTTTAGAAAAGCAATATGATACACATATCATTGATTATGTCACAACCCCAGTAGGATCAGGGTCAGCATTCCATAATCAAATTCAGCAAAATGTGCACATATTCACCCAAAGTTGGGTAAGTAAAGATAATAAGTGGCCTCTTGTCAGTTCTGGCCAAATTTGGCCACCAAATGACTCGTTGCCTGAATGAAATCAGTGGTAATAGGAGACATATTCTGGTTCTCTCTTCCTTCTATCCTCCACCCTTCCACCAATGACTTCCATTGGCCAGAGGAACCCTATGGAGTGAGCCTTCCTAGGCACAGAGCAGATGAGAGAAGGGCCAGAAAAGGAGGTGAGGCAAGCAAGTCTGGGAAGGCACACTTCCCTTTCCCACTCAGACCTCCCCTTTCAGGAGTCCTTGATTTTATTATCCATCCCTTTACACATTATGTCACTAACACCTCTTCTCAGCTAACTCTACATAAAACTGGCATTGAATTGAAAACCAGATAACCTGGACTCTGATTAAGGGTCTGCCATTATCTCTTACTGTATCTAAAGTTCCCACAATGAGACAGCACTTTTGGAAAGTGCATAAAATTTTATGTCCTGAGAAAAGCCAGAGAGTTGAATCTATGGGGATCAAGTATATCTGTTTTCTAAAGGTTTGACTCAAAGATTCAGGGTAAATAATGAAGGCTAATTAAATTGGTAATTTAAAGTGTACTGAGGAAAAGTATAAAGACCTCTCTAAACATTTGGTTCTTTTAAGTCTTTTTTATACGACAGAGACAAAAAAAAAAATCACTAATAAATGAATATTCATAACGTCCTTCCCCCAAAGGAAGAGGTCGTGTTGGTTCTTGGCTTTCTGCTGTTCTAATCTGGTATGAAGGACAGGTGTACAACTGACATAGCTGAAAGGGCTAGACTAATTTCCATTAGAAGGCACATATCGTTTCATTACAAAGAGTAATTGCCCGTCTTTCCTGGATGTAAATGTGTGAGAGACAGTACAGTGGAGGGGAGAGAGAGGGAGAACTGGAGAGAGAAGAGCCACCGTTGGCTCAATTCAGGGACAGAAGATTTGAACATGTGTGGAGAAAACTACTTAGGGCATCAATTCTGCCATGTGAACTCCTGGGAAAGAGAATTTTTAGGGATTTTTTTTTATGTCTTGTGAATGGCAGACCTCTTTGCTGCCTCTTCACGAGACTTCATTTTAAATTGCTTTTCAATACCTTTCTGGATGTTTCTTTTGTGTATGACACATGCTGAGATAGGTCACAGAGAGGCCCAGTTTTATTAGAGTTATATTTTTATAACATTTTTTAAAGTGTTCTCTAATGCTGCCATTTAACTTTATTAAAGAATTCTTCTGAGTTTTAAATGATGAGTACAAAACCTTGTTAATCTTTTTCTCAGTTCACCAGGGCTCTGTAGGAATCCTGGCAGTTCCCACAGATTCCAATTCTATCTATGTAGATAGAACCAAAGCAAAATACCTTAGCAGAAAAAAAGACACTTTTTGAGCAGTGAACTTGGAAATGGAAACCTACAATGTTACAACATGAAATCTCCCAACAAAAATGTGTTTTGTTTTTTAGTTTGTGAACATTCTGCATTCTTACCCCAGAAACAGACACACTGAAGTTTTATAAGCCATTCCCAGGGATGCATTTCTGTAAAATTTCCTCATTGTTTGTGATGAAGTGTGTGAACGATTCTGGCATCCATGCCCATTCATTTCACATGCCATCCCCTCAGGTCTGTTTGGTCCCAGCCTCAAATACCTCAGAGAGGGGGCGCCCCCCCTCTGCAACACTCACCACACTGCATCTTTGACATGTGTGTCTTTGGTCTGGGTTAATGTGTAGCACATCCTCTCCTTTTTCAGCAATTTCAAAATGTGTCTGTTAGTGTCCCATCTCTTTCCCATTTCTCTTTGTTTATAGGAAAGCATTTCTGGTTATTTTCTTGACTTTGACTGCTGGCTGATGGGCTGATAGGTTCTGCTGGCAAATTTGAACAGTTTTCTGTGTTTACATCTGTTCCTTCTCTGGGCACTGGTTGTTGGCACGCTGCAGACTTCCTTGTCTTTGGCCATTTTTTAAAACAATACAACCTCCACCATTTGCCCTGAAGTAATGATCAACACTTTTCCCAGATGCAAAAGTGTGGTAGGGGTTTCTTCATGCTGGAGTTTTATCTTTCCAATATACGTAAGGCTTTTTCCTTTTCGAAAATGGTTTAAAGTATCTCTATTGTTGCTTTCATTATCTTGAATCAATTCTTTGTCTTGAATTGATTTATCTTGAACCAGTTCTTTGCCTTGGATTGATTTGTCTTGAACCAATTCTTTGTTTTGGATTATTTATCAGTCTCTGCTTTGTCCTTTCCATTGTCTCTGCATGAGACCCTGTCAGTGTAGCTGTGCTTGTGATTCTCTTTTTGTCATTGTACTTTTTAAAAAATTAGTTCTAAATGGACTCCTAAGGATATGATGGGCTATATCTTGGTGTGTGTTGGCACTTACGGTTTTTCAGCTAAAAAAAAAATCTCACCTGGTTGACGAATAGTACTGATTAAAAGGTATTTGCCATCTACCAACGGGCATATTTTGTAAAGATAAAATACTGTCCATGGGTGAACTATGTAGAATTTTAATAATTCTTTACTTAGCAGTTACCAGTTGTAGAGAACCCATGCAATTTAGGAAGCCAGCAAGATTGTCAGGTTGGAACTCTTAACTTCAAGAGGCAGCGTTGCAGAAAGGAAAGTACGTGAACTCGAGACCAGACAGACCTGTATTCAGATTCTACCACTTCATAGCTCTCAGGATTTCATCTCTCCATGAGATGAATTTATAAAAAGGGAATAATAATATTTACTGGGCAAGATTATAGTTAAGATACATTCATACATCAGAAGTGCTTGGAATATAGTAAGTACCCTCTAAATGGTAGCCACTTCTACTTTTATTATTGATTTTTCTGAAAATGCCCACAGTCTGCTTCACGCAAGCGCTCTCACTGACATGATTAATTATTATTCTCAAATTTCATAAACCCCATTTGGCTTTAATGAAATGATGCATATGTCCATCTGGAAAGTAAGTTAAAAAAATAAATATAATTCTATGGAATGACTCATAGCCCCTTGGGAGAAGCAAAGCACAGGGCAGGCTGAGAAATTTTAGGTACAGGACATAGAAATTTTGTCTGGAGGTAAACAGTCAACGCCTACTTTTTCATTAAAAGTGCCAGGAGAAATATAATAATGTGTTCAGAGCCTATATTTCCAAGGATCCATTTCTGCAACTCCTCCACAGTAAACTTTATTGTACTCAATTTATCTCCCTGGAAAACCAACCCAGCTCTGGGATATGATCAGCCTAAAGGAATATTCCACTAGCTGACTCAACTCTCAAAAGTCTTCTAAGATGCATCACAAATGGGTTTTAAAGAATTTGCTTTTTTTGTGAAGAAAAGAGTCATTTCTCAGGAGACATAATCATTCTTGCTTCTCTAGATTGAAAACAAAAAAAGATTTAAATAGGATGGGGGTCTTTCAATTTAGCAGTGGAGCAAACCTTTTAGAACGCCTTTAGGAATTCCTATAGAGCAAATGATTTCATATCAGAATTGGTCTGTCCCCAGTGGACCAGAGAAAAAGGTTGGAGACCAAAAGGGGTTCTGTGAAAATCAAGACAAAAAATTAAGTTTTATGAATTATAATGATGATATAATGATGATGAATTATAATGATGATATAATGATGAATAGTTCAATTTTATGGCAGGTCTATTATTTAAAAATTTTGCATTTTACAATTAAATTCAAAGCATGTATAAAAAGTTACCATGCTCATGAAAAAGCAGGTTTAAGTATTTACCAAAAAATATATTTTGCGGATTTAAAATAAATCTTTTAAACCAGATAACCTTTTGATGCTTCATTTGGCATGGGGCTAGAGTGGAGCATTATTTTAATTAATTCATCATACAAGAGCATGTGTTCTTTTCTTAATACTTTCCCCATTCACTCTGGGTAAATACTTTAAAGTACTTCACCAACATTTTAATGACAAGTCATATTTTAGTCACATGACAAAAAGCTTCTAACATACACTACAGCCCAGTGTCTTAAAATGATCTGAATTTTGTTACTGTGAGATTTCTAATGAAAAGTAGAGCTCTTCCACTTAACAGAATTAAATTTCAGACTTAAACCATTTTCAAGGCTCCTAGAAGCCAAAGATAGATTCACCCTTGGTTAGAATAAGGGGAAATGAGATTGCTCAGGAAATGTGGGGTAAGACTGAGGTTGAAGGCAGGGAGAGATTTGGCCCTGGGTACCCAGGAACAGCACTGCTGGGTCAGGGCTCATCCACTTTGATGTCTACTACATGTTTCCTCCAGAAGGTGGCGCTGTCAGTCACTCCTGGATGGTTGTGAGAAAGGACCAAAATATATCCTGACTCTTAGGAGTTCCCCTCGCTAAAAGAAGCCAATGAATACAAAAGCATTCCTAGTTTGGCAACAGACATCATGTTTTAGCATATCCTCAACTCCCACGTAAGAGGCACTGAGGGAGCTTGTGCTGGAGGAATGATTGAGGGTATACGAGTCCCTCAGCATTAAGAAAGAGAAAGTTTATGATATCATAAAATTCTAAGCTGAACAGGTCTAACTTGTTAGACCAGCTCCTAAGACCAGCTGTCCTAAGACTTCTTAACAAAACCTTATTTTGAGTTTGAAGTTATTATATTGTTGAAGTTGTTTGCAAATTTCATATGTGTATTTATCAAGGGGGGTTGATCGATTTCACTGTATTTTCAAAGGTGTCCAAAAAGAAATTAGATTAAGAAACACTTATTTTAGGAAGGAGGAAGCTGAATCACAGCATGGTTAAGTGATCTGCTCGTGTTCCAGAATCTCAGTGGCAGAGGCATAGAACCCTGTTTTCCTGACGGATGTTGCAACTACACAAAATTCTAAAAAATGTCTTCACTTTGAAGAAAAGAAATATTTAACAATGTATTCTGCTATTCTGTATCACATCAAAATAACTGTAAGGTTGGTTAAATATTCAAAACTATTAGTCTTATGCTAATCATTTTTTTAAATGCTTATTTGACCAAATGTTTCCGTTTTGACTGATTATGTTGGCATTATCCAGACATAGCCCAAATAACAGCACACTCCCATGACCATGATCCTGTAAATATTCTGGCATCTCCCCCATTACCAATAAAACTATTCAGCACAAGTATGCAGCATAAAAGGGAGAAAAATGGGAAACATATGTTTGAGTTCTGCATGTAAAATCTATAGCCATTAAGGGAATGATTTGCATTATGTGGCCTGATCGTGTAGCTAGCAACTCCGGAATGCAGCGAAGTGAGAGAAGGAGCAAGGTTAGAAGAGATATTTCCAAAGAAGACAGAATTACAATTCTTCTTTCTAAACCAAAACAACCCAGAAGCAAAATGAGTGAGAAAACATTTCTATAGAACAAAATCTTGTACTCCTGTTGTATGATGTGGTTTAGGGTAGACTGATAAAAAGGCAGATATTCTGAGAAAACCTACAAACTACTAATTGTTACTAAGTAACTTTAATAACGTGGCCCAAACCCGGATGAACAAGACAAAACAATATCAACCACAAAATAACACCCACGATCCCAAACGAGTATCGTAGGATAATGATTATTAACTTGAATGGGGTTCACTGCCTTCTCCCACCTCTGTCTGAGTACTTCACTTCTCCTATCAGAGAGCAAGGTTAGAAGACAATTTTTCACGAGGAAATAGAGTGAAAAGAAGTTCCCCATGGTGGCTGCACGGAGCAGAAGGCTGGGAGTGTGGCTTCCGTGACAGTCCAAACTTCATGCTGTGACAGGGCAAGGAGGCTCAAGATGGCAGGGGTAGATGGCAGGGAAAGGAGAATGCTGTGGGGCAGAAGGGAAGACTCTGGGAGGTGTAGTAGAAAATGGGAGAAGATGAGAAGGTTTCATAGGGTTGCCTTAAGCCAAGGGTTGGAAGCCCTGACAGTCTTGAGAGAAACAGAGTAGTGCTCAATAATTCCAATTTGGGGATGTTTCCCTAAATGTGACACTGTTGAGGGGAAAGCAGGGGCAGAAAGCAATCAAGGCTTTATGAAAGCCTTACACAAGCAAAATAGAGGATAAACAGTATTGTCTAAAAACAACGTCCAGGTAGCATTTTTGTTTATGACACAGGTACACCGCGTGTGACCTAATTTTCACAATGGATCACTTTGTGTTCAATGTAATGGGTATATTTGTCTTTGCACTTACCTCAGAAGGAGATGTTCAGCACACAGTGGAATCACATCATATTGTTGGTAACAAGGACTGGGGCTAGAAGAAAGTGAAGGGTGGAAGACAAGGTCTAAATTTACCACTGCTTAGGGCTTCCCTGGTGGCGCAGTGGTTGAGAGTCCGCCTGCCAATGCAGGGTACACGGGTTCGTGCCCCGGTCTGGGAAGATCCCACATGCCGCGGAGCGGCTGGGCCCGTGAGCCATGGCCGCTGAGCCTGCGCGTCCAGAGCCTGTGCTCCTCAACGGGAGAGGCCACAACAGTGAGAGGCCCGCGTACCGCAAAAAAACAAAAAAAAACCCAATTTACCACTGCTTAAAACTTGCAACAAGGTCAATTGTAAGTTTCAGTGCCTGGTTATACCAGGAAGTGAGTTGAATGAGTAAATCCCTTCCAAATTTGGGATGGCTGCTATCTATATTAGTCAACTCAGAAAACAAACTGGCCTTATTCTTCATGCTTGTGGAGGTGTGGAGCACAGCAGGTTATGGTGAGTGTCTGCCACCGTGGGGAACAGGCTCATTCCTGCCATAAATAGGCAGAGTCTTCAGAAGCTCTTTTTCCTTCCTTCTCCCAGGTCCCACAAGTCTTTGTTTTAGTGACTTGCTTGTGAGGGAAGGCTATAAATCAGGGATCTCTACATAAAACCTTCAGATTGGGGTTCAGTGGAAATGGCTAAGAAGGAAGAACTTTATTGGAGAATAAGTATATCAGCTTGTTGTTTAGTGAAAGAGGTCTCTAAGCTTGTGTGGCCAGCTGTCCATAAAATATCCTTCCCATGGGGCATCTCATGCTTAATTGTTAGAGATGGGTTTTAATTACTTCCCACTTTGCCGTAACGCCATTAAGCCATGTTGTATGCTGGGCAGCGGGTATCATTTACTTGCTGCTCACAAGCCAATATCTGCATGACTCAGGTTAAATTCCACCTAGGTTTGCTTATGTGTGATGTCTTGATTGTGATCAATATTCTGAAATTCGTGCCAAATCAGAAAGCCATCTTACTGCTTGGGGATTAAGTTGACGGTCACTCTTCCTGGCCATCAGATAACCATTTTGCTTCTCAAAATTTATGATAGGGGGATCCCAATGTAGGGCAGTTTTGTGCCTTCATAAATCCCACCATGAGGAATGTATCTGGGGTATGATATTTCACAAGGTGGTTTGTGAATAATGTGCCCCAGAGTACATCACTCAGTTTCCTCCAGTTTAGATGAACAGAAATCCCAGTCTCCCTCGTCTATGGATATTCCCTTTTCAGTATTCCAAGAATTCCCCTAGCATGCTTCCATGCGTGCAAAGGGATGGTCTTGTGTGCTCCCAACTGCCCCTGAAATGTGAATCCCCCATACCTTCTTGAGGTTGGAGAACGTGGTAGCCAACTCTATAGTCGAACTGCAACAGTGTGAATCCCACCCACTTCATCTTGACTACTGTCAGCAAGCCAGAGACCTGCTAAGCATCAAAGGACCCAGACAAAAGAGACCCGATGCTGTGGCTCAAGCAGCATATCAATGGGTGTCATTCATATCTGAAGAAGGCCTGCTTAGGTCTGAAACCCATAGTTTAGTCACTTACATTAAGGCAAGTCTTTGCCCAGCAGCCCAGAGATTTCAAGACTTGAAATTTCATCCAAGGGCATCCCATTCCAAGATAGGCTTTGCTCTCCTCTGTAGTTAGAGAAGCACTTTCCAACAGGAATAAGACTAGAGCAGGTCCTGGTGTTCGGGTTCTTAGCATATGAGTTAGACTGCTGAGCCCCTTTTTTTTCTTAGCATTAAAAAAAGTTTATCTTTGGTTCTTTTGTTGCCCTTTCCAGCCATTGGGCATTGGTAAAGACCACCCTGACAGGCCACAATAGCTTTGAAAATTGAGCAGAAATTTAAGAAGCTTTGTACAAATTCACCAGTGTTCTCTCTAGCCATCATAAAAGTTCATATATCAATAGTTGTTTTCTTATCTCCCTCCCACCAATAAAAATTCCCCTTCACTAGATACTCCACTACCCTAAGTAAAGCATAGATGCACAGTATGAACGTTAGAATTAGGAAGTCCTGGATTAGAATATGAACTCCGTTCTAGACACGTGTCCTTGACGGAGTTACTGAGCCTCTTTAACTTGTTTCCTTATCTGCGCACTGAAAAGAATAAAGAGCATAATAATCTTATGCAGTGGTTAATGTGATTCAGCTTAGTGATATAAAGAGTTTGGAGCAATATTTGACACAGTAAGTACACAACAAAGGGTAGCTCTTACGTGTATCGGTTGTAGCCTCTAAAAAATATCTGCTTAAGTTGAAGGTGTGGTGCACCCAGTGGCAGATGAGGCTTACGAAAGTATCCTGCTGCAGGGAAGATACCTCTGTCCTGCCCCTCTTGAGCAACAGAGTCTCAACCACAACTGGCAGGTGGAGTCCTCTTATTCCAGATACCTATCCGCAGTAATGCCTGACATGCCCCTTAAATGAGGACTTTATGAAGATAAAAAAATTATTAGCTGAAAATGACTAGGCCCGCCCAAAGGAATGAAAATTATATACAGGTCACTGCACAGTTAACGCCAACACATTAAGACACCATAAGCATGGGTCTAGGATATTAATGTCTAGTTTCTCCTCACTAAAGAAACTGTAGAATTGATTCGTTTTTCCAGTTATTATTTTATGTTTATTTTTCCTTTTTTCTTGAAATGTTTCAGAATGTTAAAAAACTTTCATTAATATTTAACGTTAAATATTCTTGTATTATAAAATAAATGCTTATTGTTAAAAAACTCATGAATATATAATTATCTCAAAATAATAAAAAGCTAAATATAATAAATTCAAAAGGATGAAATTTTATCAAGGGAAAATCGTACGTCCCTATGAACCTTTTACTCTACTCTTTATCGTATCACTCCAGAGAAGCAGACTCTCGAAAGAGTTTGGTGTATGCACTGCTACACATTTTCTGTCTGTATATAAACGTGCGTAGGTGTGGATCTATGCACTTTTTTTCTTTGCAAAAACAATCCCACATTACACATGCTGTTCTATGACTCGCTTTTTCCCTTAGCAATTGTATTTGGGTCAGCTTTCCAAATCAGTACATTTAAATTTTTTTTGATTTTTAAACTAGTGTACAATTTAGATTGAGCTTACTTGCTTAAAAGACTTGAGATGTATCGTGTTATGTTTATTTATGAGCAAGGCTGTGCAATTTTAATAACCTTTTTGGTGACTTGTACTTCTTTCCATGTGGACTGTATTCTTATATCCCTCCTTCAACTTCCTAGTGTGGTTTGTCTTCTTGTTATTGATTGATTAGAAGTTTTCACTTATTAAATTAACCCTTTAAGAGTCATATTGTGGCAACTGTATTTCTCCAGGCTGTTACATTATTGTTTTACTTTGTTTATAATGTTTTGTGTTAAACGTAAATGTTTGAAAACTTTAATAGTCAAGCTTATCTAGGTTTTCGCTTATTTGTTACCATTTATTTCTTATTTCTTAGCTATTTCTTGCTATGCTAAGAAATGTCTTTCATAGTTCTAGTTTACGAAAAAAGATTTCATTTTTATCTCAAGTATTTTACACTTTTAAAATATGTTCAAACTTTTAATGTGTCTGGAATTTGTTGTGAAGTAAAGAGTAAACATTTTATTTTGTTCAAATGCCTACACATTTGAACCAACATTTACTAAACAGGACTCTCTTCCCAACATTTGAAAATCCATTTTAACATATATGAAAATTTCCATTTTTCCATGAATGTAGTTCTGAATTCTCTTTCATTGATCTCCCTATTTTTGTGCTATTATTTAAACATTATTCCTTTTTGAAACATTTTAACATTTTGTATATTCTTCTTCCCCTTGTTATTTTTCACATTTTCCCTCACTTTTCATGAATTTATTCTTTCTAATAAATTTAAAAATAATTTTTGTAAAAATAATTCTTTTTTTTACTGAGATTGCAAATAATTTCAACAGTATTTTAGGATGAATTTGCATCTCTATAATGTTGAGTGATTTTTTTCCCAAGAACAAGTGTATGCTTTTCTCTTTGCTCAAGTCATATTATGTGAGTCAGTAAAATATAAATATTTCCCTTCATATATATCCTGTGCATTTCTTGTTGATTTCTTGACATTTTACTAAGATTTTAAATGGCATCTTTTGTTTAATTTCATTTCTTATATTTTATAAAGGGCACTTATTTATTGTGTTAATTTTTTTAACTGCCACCTTGAGTGGTTTCTCATCTTTTCTCTAATGTTTTCTCATGCTTCTTCAGGTATCAAATCATCTTATTTGATAAATCTAGGTGGTAGGTATGTAGGTATTTGTCTTTCAGATTTTCTGTATATTTGAATACTTTCTGTATGTTTGAAAATTTTCACGGTGGAATGTAGGGGTAAAGTAATTTTATCTCACTGCACTATCCCCAAGCTTTGAACATTTCCCTACAACCCACCCTCAGTTTAGAGCTACAGGAGGTATTATGCATCTCAGATCTTATTTGGCAAAGTACTTATTAGCTTGCTCATTATTTTTTCTATTGAATACATTTTCTTATTCCTTATATCTCTAATTCCTCACCATTTTTAATCAGAGTGGTGTCTAATTAACCCAATGATTAGGGCTTCTTTTATTATTCCTATATTGAGTAATTTTTTAAAAAAACAGTCATTGTGGTTTTAAATGATTCTGACATAATTCATTACTTGTACTGTTAATTGTTATTATCATTTGTAAGCACACCCTGCACAAGCTTCCTGCCCTGGGGAGTATAACAAAGCTCACATTTAATTATTGTTTTGAATTTTCATGGCATTCCAGGTAACAACAAAAGCTATAAGAGCCTAGAAATAATTAAAGTATATAATTAATATTATCAGTTTAATGTTACCATACACAGTCTCCACTCAGCCAAATAAATAATTACCAAAATCTTCAACTATTAAAACTTACTAACATCTGTTGGGACAATTTGACAATAACCTCAAATCATGAAGCCTTATCATTCACATGCCGTTACTTTTATTGCTTTTATGTTTCAATGTTCAAATATAATAAAACAATCGACTCTGGTTGAGATTTTATATGAGAATAAGTACACAAATGCCTAGTTTATAAACCAGTTCATTTATTCTACTACACATTTTCCTGAGAGGTTTACAAAGCAGGTACTTTGCTCTAGGTTATATTTTAGGTAAGCTCAAGCACATGGACTTACATGATGAACTTCTTAAGAAATCAAATGATCACGTACATATGCTGTCTATCACTACTGATCATTTTAATAAAATAAGATATATGAGTTCCTTGATATGCTTCTAAGCCCTCTAATTGCATGATGAACTTGCACTTCCCATTAGACAGTAAGTGTCTACAGGACAAAAACATGTTCTTCCTTTTTCATTTGTACCTACACAAACCAAGCAGAGTTCGCTTTGTTCATAGAAAATTCTCAATAAATTACTGTCTGAATAACAGAGCTTCTAGGAAGAGTAGACTGTCTTATTATAAACATTTAATGCCTTTTTAACTCTGGTCATGAAGAGGCTAGGGCAGGATTCTAATAAGACCCTATTTACTTTTTGGATGTTTGCCACATGCAAACTTAAGGACAGAGGAAGTGCCACATTGGGTCCAATTGGGTCCATCCATCCCTGATTCTGCCCATCAGCAGGAACTTTGATTTATCATTGCACTAGCCTCACAACATAGCATAGGTTCTGAAACAGTATATAGATATTCAGTCATTACTTGTTAAGTGAACAAATTATAGAGACCCCAAGAAAGGTTGTTTTTAAATTACAGCAACCAAAATGAAGAATATGATTCAAACCACCCCCAGTGGTGCATCACCCGTTCATAAAATTATCTGAAACTTGAATCCTCCCTCCTGTCGTACACATACTGCTGGGAAGTGCCTTTGATGCTCTAGAGTGCAGGAGGAAAGCCAGGAACCTGCGCCTTCATAAACGCTACAAACTAGAAAAGTAATGATGTCAAATTTTCATACAGTCCTATGGTTTCTTCCCACTACATAATTGGCCTTTTCCCATTTTTATTTACAGTCTCATTCTATTTTGGAATTCTCCCCTCCTGACAAAATCTGCCTTATTTGCTTTTTCATCATTGACTGTGGTTTCTTCTCTGACTTCTACCTTTGCTTTGCAGAGTCATCTGACAGTTTTAGCTGCATCTCTGGGGCTGGCTCCTTCTCTGGTCATGGTGGCCATCATGAAAGCCAGCCTCTCAGCTGGTACTTAAAAGTTATGAGTCACGGCCAATTCAGGGCTGCCTGTTGTTCTATAGTACTGGAATTTGGTCTAGGCATCCTTCTGGTCCAGAATTTTTATAGAAGTAGATTTCGAAACTATTTTCACACCCTATTAATTATCCCAACATTTCTTTGTCAATTACCTCTAAATCCAGTCCATATTTCTAAACTCCATGCAGTATTCTATTCCAAGACACTAAGTCATTTTACAGGAAATGTACAATGTTTTCTGATGATACCAAACATTTTGCTAATCTTTTTGGCTTCATCAGCCCAGTGAGCTGATATTTTAAACAGTCTACTATGCCTGATTTTTTCCTGGCATGTTAGTAGTTGGAAAACAACCCTTTTCCTCCAGAATTTTTGTGAGCATTTCTTGGTTTTGGACCAGCTTTTGTCACCTCATGAGATGTTCAAGCTGTTTCAGTTATTTATAAGAAGGAATTTGATCATAGATATTAGGTAAGTGCCCCACATACAATGGCAGAATTTTCCACATCTAGTCTACAGATGTGACTGTAGAAGAAGGAAAATATTCACATTTTCCTATTTCCTATTTCTCTTATCCTATGATGAGTCATTTTAGAAATGAGATTGATATTTCTTGCCTTTCTGTTTATTTTATAATATTTAAATTGTGATTTTGGCTAAATCACCACAGGTTATTTGGGAAATATATTAACAGATGTAGGGTCTACAGTTAACTGCCTATCCTACAGCAGTTCTCATCATCCTCCTTGACAACATAACCCTGACTTTTTCCCAGTGGCTGCATGCCTAGCTCCCAGGGATGAATCCTAATTGCTTTATGACACATGTGGTAGTCTTATGTTCATGGAAGAACATGTGACCCAGTTTGGGCCAATGTGATATAATGGCTGAGAGGCTTTGGGGAAATATTTTCTTCCCTAATGAAAAGAAAGGGCTGCATAAGAGGGGCTGCATGTCCACTTCCTTCCTGCTTTGAGCATTGTCATCTGAGAATATGACAGTAATGCTGCTGCAGCCACCTTGCTCTGTGAGGGCCAAGAGAATCCAGAAACATTGATCTGAGCACTTACGTTATTGAGCTACTCAACCAACCACTTGAATCACACGTCTCCAGACACCTGTGATGATGAAATATTATTTAAGCCATATTGGTTGTAGATTTTGTTTCCTTCAGTCGAAATAATGATATCCAAACCAAAATGTAAGAAAAAAAGTTCTTGAATATCCATAACCACATATTATTAAAAATATGTACTGCATTTCCTTTTACTTTCCTATACATATACAAATATATTTAATTTCTACTTTTATAAAACTAGGCTCATACTGATATGCAATTTTGTATTCTGCTTTTTACTTGTCATTATATTATGTTTTAGAGTGCCATGGAATAACCTCTAAAACTGTGATTTATAATATGAATTGCCATAATTAATTTACATAGTCCTGGATGAATACATCCTTTCTTATTTTGTGTAACATTTACAGAAATGTTGGTGCCTAGAAGTCATTATGTCACTTTCAGTGTAAAGAATGGATAGACAGTAATTGCTAGAAAAAAACTTTTTAAGGGAAATTAAAATATACCCCTTTTTTAGAAACTAATAATTACATGGGGAAATCAGATAAAACACAACCTAAGAGATGTGACATTTCCAAAGTATAGCTGTGAATGGCTTTACAGATCAAAAGAGAAGAAAGCTAGAGTTAACTTTTGATTGTGGGAATAAAAATTCATTTCCTCCTAGGAATAGTCAGTACAGACACTCTGCCATTCTAGCTACAGGGTCTAAAGTTATTCCAGCTCTGTTTATGAAGCAAAGGGGGCACATAAAGAGCTCCTGAGAGTTCATGTGGGACATTAAGTTCCTTACCTTTTCTGGAATTGTGACCAAGAGAACACTCAACACTAGCTGAAATTTCTCCAAAAATTTCCGGCAGGTTTCCTCTCATATAAAGTGGGGGGGGGGACAGGGTGAGTAATGGGGGGGTGAGTAATAGGGGAGGAAGGTTCTCTAGCTCGTGCACCTCACCCATACAGGTTCCCAAGCTCGTGTCATCTGCGTTTAAGGACTGCAGCAGCAGGTAGACGCTGCAACCAGACTGCTTTTGGTTAAGGCTTAGCATCTCATAAGCAGAATGGCTGATACTTAGAGAGAGAAGACATTTGTTCTGTGCCTGGTTCTCTTCTCCTTGGTTGGCATATACTGACTTAATACACAAGATTACTCTACTAGGGCATGTCACTTTTTTTTTTTTAAATGTTTATTTATTTATTTATTACTAGTCATCTATTTTATACACATCAGTATATACATGTCAATCCCAATTTCCAATTCATCACACTACCCCCTCCACCCCCCTCCTGCTTTCCCTGCTTGGTGTCCATATGTTTGTTCTCTACATCTGTGTCTCAATTTCTACTCTGAAAACCGGTTCATCTATACCATTTTCTAGGTTCCACATATATGCATTAATATACGCTATTTGTTTTTCTCTTTCTGACTTACTTCACTCTGTATGACCATCTCTAGAGGCATCCATATCTCTACAACTGACCCCATTTCATTCCTTTTTATGGCTGAGTAATATTCCATTGTATATATGTACCACATCTTCTTTTTTCATCATTAGTGTATAGGAATGACAGAGATTTCTGTGCATTAATTTTGTATCCTGCAACTTTACCAAATTCATTGATTACCTCTAGTAGTTTTCTGGTGGCATCTTTAGGATTCTCTATGTATAGTATCATGCCATCTGCAAACAGTGACAGCTTTACTCCTTCTTTTCCAATTTGGATTCCTTTTATTTCTTTTTCTTCTCTGATGACCGTGGCTAGGACTTCCAAAACTATGTTGAATAATAGTGGTGAGAGTGGACATCCTTGTCTTGTTCCTGATCTTAGAGGAAATGCTTTCATTTTTTCACCATTGAGAATGATGTTTGCTGTGGGTTTGTCGTATATGGACATTATGTTGAAGTAGGTTCCCTCTGTGCCCACTTTCTGGAGAGTTTTTATCATAAATCGGTGTTGAATTTTGTCAAAAGCTTTTTCTGCATCTATTGAGATGATCATGTGGTTTTTATTCTTCAGTTTGTTAATATAGTGTATCACATTGATTGATTTGCATATATTGAAGAATCCTTGCATCTCTGGGATAAATCCCACTTGATCATGGTGTATGATCCTTTTAATGTGTTGTTGGATTCTGTTTGCTAGTATTTTGTTGAGGATTTTTGCGTCTATATTCATCAGTGATATTGGTCTGTAATTTTCTCTTTTTGTAGTATCTTTGTCTGGTTTTGGTATCAGGGTGATGGTGGCCTAATAGAATGAGTTTGGGAGTGTTCCTTCCTCCACAATTTTTTGGAAGAGTTTGAGAAGGATGGGTGCTAGCTCTTCTCTAAATGTTTGATAGAATTCACCTGTGTAGCCATCTGGTCCTGGACTTTTGTTTGTTGGAAGATGTTTCATCACAGTTTCAATTTCATTACTTGTGATTGGTCTGTTCATATTTTCTATTTCTTCCTGGTTCAGTCTTGGAAGCTTATACCTTTCTAAGAATTTGTCCATTTCTTCCAGGTTGTCCATTTTATTGGCATAGAGTTGCTTGTAGTAGTCTCTTAGGATGCTTTGTATTTCTGCGGTGTCTGTTGTAACGTCTCCTTTTTCATTTCTAATTTTATTGATTTGAATCCTCTCCCTCTTTTTCTTGATGAGTCTGGCTAATGGTTTGTCAATTTTGTTTATCTTCTCAAAAGAACCAGCTTTTACTTTTATTGATCTTTGCTATTGTTTACTTTGCTTCTATTTCATTTATTTCTGCTCTGATATTTATGATTTCTTTCCTCCTGCTAACTTTGGGTTTTGTTTGTTCTTCTTTCTCTAGTTCCTTTAAGTGGAACGTTAGATTGTTTATTTGAGATTTTTCTTGTTTATTGAGGTAGGCTTGAATCGCTATAAACTTCCCTCTTAGAACTGCTTTTGCTGCATCCCATAGGTTTTGGATTGTCATGTTTTCATTGTCATTTGTCTCTAGGTAGTTTTGATTTCCTCTTTGATTTCTTTAGTGATCTCTTGGTTATATAGTAAGGTATTGTTTAGCCTCCATGTGTTTGTGCTTCTTACGTTTTTTTCCCTTTAATAATTTCTAATCTCATAGCTTTGTGGTCAGAAAAGATGTGATGCTTGATATGATTTCAATTTTCTTAAATTTACTGAGGCTTGATTTGTGACCCAAGATGTGATCTATCCTGGAGAATGTTCCATGCGCACTGGAGAAGAAAGTGTAATCTGCTGTTTTTGGATGGAATGTCCTATAAATATCAATTAAATCTATCTAGTCTGTTGTGTCATTTAAAGCTTCTGTTTCCTTATTAATTTTCTGTCTGGATGATCTGTCCATTGGTGTAAGTGAGGTGTTAAAGTCCCCCACTATCATTGTGTTACTGTCGATTTCATCTTTTAGAGCTGTTAGCAGTTGCCTTATGTATTGAGGTGCTCCTATGTTGGGTGCATATATATTTATAATTGTTATATCTTCTTCTTGGATTGATCTCTTTTTCATTATGTAGTGTCCTTCCTTGTCTCTTGTAACATTCTTTATTTTAAAGTCTATTTTATCTGATATGAGTATTGCCACTCCAGCCTTCTTTTGATTTCCATTTGCATAGAATATCTTTTTCCATCCCCTTACTTTCAGTCTGTATGTGTCCCTTGGTCTGAAGTGTGTCTCTTGTAGACAGCATATATATGGGTCTTGTTTTTGTATCCATTCAGCAAGCCTGTGTCTTTTGGTTGGAGCATTTAACCCATTCACGTTTAAGGTAATTATCGATATGTATGTTCCTATTACCATTTTTTAAATTGTTTTGGGCTTGTTTTTGTAGGTCCTTTTCTTCTCTTGTGTTTCCCACTTACAGAAGTCCCTTTAGCATTTGTTGTAGAGCTGGTTTGGTGGTGCTGAATTCTCTTAGCTTTTGCTTGTCTGTAAAACTTTTGATTTCTCCATCGAATCTGAATGAGATCCTTGCTGGGTAGAGTAATCTTGGTTGTAGGTTCTTACCTTTCATCACTTTAAGTATATCATGCCACTCCCTTCTGGCTTGTAGAGTTTCTGCTGAGAGATCAGCTGTTAACCTTATGGCAGTTCCCTTGTATGTTATTTGTTGTTTTTCCCTTGCTGCTTTCAATAATTTTTCTTTGTCTTTAATTTTTGCCAGTTTGATTACTGTGTGTCTCAATGTGTTTCTCCTTGGGTTTATCCTGTATGGGACTCTCTGCGCTTCCTGAACTTGGGTGGCTATTTCCTATCCCATGTTAGGGAAGTTTTCGACTATAATCTCTTCAACTATATTCCTGGGTCCTTTCTCTCTTCTCCTTCTGGGACCCCTATAATGTGAATGTTGTTGTGTTTAATGTTGTCCCAGAGGTCTCTTGGGCTGTCTTCATTTCTTTTCATTCTTTTTTCTTTAATCTGTTCCACAGCAGTGAATTCCACCATTCTGTCTTCCAGGTCACTTATCCATTCTTCTGCCTCAGTTATTCTGCTATTGATTCCTTCTAGTGTAGTTTTCATTTCAGTTATTGTATTGTTCATCTCTGTTTGTTTGTTCTTTAATTCTTCTAGATCTTTGTTAAACATTTCTTGCATCTTCGCAATCTTTGCCTCCATTCTTTTTCCGAGGTCCTGGATCATCTTCACTATCATTATTCTGAATTCTTTTTCTGGAAGATTGCCTATCTCCATTTCATTTAGTTGTTTTCCTGGGGTTTTATCTTGTTCCTTCATCTGGTACATAGCCCTCTGCTTTTTCATCTTGTCTATCTTTCTGTGAATGTGGTTTTTGTTCCACAGGCTACAGGATTGTAGTTCTTCTCACTTCTGCTCGGGCATGCCCCATTATAATCTCCATTTTATAGATGAAGAAATGGAGACACAGACAGGTTAAGTTCAAAGTGGCACACCTGGTAAGGATTGACGCTGAGTAAAGATTCCCAAATTTTTTTTTTTTTTTGCAGTACACGGGCCTCTCAGTGTTGTGGCCTCTCCCATTGCAGAGCACAGGCTCCGGACGCGCAGGCTCAGCAGCCATGGCTTACGGGCCCAGCCGCTCCGCGGCATGTGGGATCCTCCAGACCGGGGCACGAACCCGTGTTCCCTGCGTCGGCAGGCGGACTCTCAACCACTGCGCCACCAGGGAAGCCCAAGATTCCCAAATATTTTGGTTCATGGCATCCTCAGTATCTCAGGTTTTTTTTTAACATTGCCCCAACGCCACCAGAAACATCAGTTTCCTTTATTAAGTAGTTGTCAAAACAACTTGATTTTATGTCCTAAAAACCTTCTAGCCACTTTTAAAAGAATACAAATATGGTGAAAGAAAAGCTATTTTAGTTCATTCTTACACAGCCACAATTACTTGCTAATGTGATGTGCGCACCTGTTGGACACTGCACAGCATCTCAAATCTCGGAATCAGATTAGACATCACTACCCTCATTTCTGATTCACATTGCTTACGGCACCACATTTCCTTTTTATTATAGCAACTGCCCAAAACTCAGCTTTATAATAATAAGCTATCATTGAAAGCAATGTAGCATGATCTAATGTTTAAACTATAAACTACCTTGATCTAGAGGTGCTAATGGTGTCAACAGACGTCAATTATTACCATGTTTCCCTCCGAAATTTAAAATCCCCTGTGTAGCCCCTGTGAGTTTCCTGTGGGTCCCTGGGACATCTCAGTGCAGTTTGGGATCTGTAGTTTGAGGCAACGTTGCCACTTGAGCTTAGAATCCAGTAGAGGAATAAAATGTGATTGCTTTTAATTCAAAAAACACCTATTGAAAAATTGCATTAAAGCTGCTAGCTTGATTATTCAAAGTTTTATATGTATTTGAGAGATTCTTTCACTTGGCTTAGTACTCCTTTGAGACAAGTGTTACAAATGAATGGAAGGGAACGAAGATGAAGCTATTTTGAGTGTCAGCCATTTTGGGTTTCTTCAGTAGAAAAATGTGGGATTAGACTAAAAGTTTTCTAAAATTCTTTCTAAACTTTGATCTCTGGAATTTATACACTCAGGTCCTTTCTTTCAACATGTCAGTGTAGCATTGTTTTTTCACATACAGATTTTTTTCCCCCCAGTTGCCTTAAGACCATGAGTTAGTAAACAGACGCTAGATCAGAGTTGACAGACCTACTGGATTCTACTCTGAGCTCTTCTGTATACTGTCTCCAAAACTTTGGGCAAATAACCTCACCTTTCTGCGCCTCATTCTTTTAATCTATAAAATAAGGACGACAGTTTCTATCTTATCAAATTATGGTAGGATTAAAACAGTGTGTGTCGGGGCTTCCCTGGTGGCGCAGTGGTTGGGAGTCTGCCTGCCGATGCAGGGGACACGGGTTCGTGCCCCGGTCCGGAGGATCCCGCATGCCGCGGAGCGGCTGGGCCCGTGAGCCATGGCCACTGAGCCTGCGCGTCCAGAGCCTGTGCTCCACAACGGGAGAGGCCACAACAGTGAGAGGCCCGCGTACCGCAAAAACAAACAAACAAACAAACAAACAAAACAGTGTGTGTCATAGTACTCTTAACATTGTAAACCACCATATATAGGTTCTATTATGATGATGCTGAGTATGAGTTTGTATTCTAGGAGTTTTAGGGTCTGTCTAGATTAGTGCCACCAGTGGGGATGTTGTAATAATTGCAAGGTTTTTTTAAAAGGGAAAATGATTTTTAGATTTCTTAATTTATAATCTATATGCCTATCCCACATCAGAATTCTGCCCATCTGTGATCATTTCAGTGCTGGGTTAATTAAATATTTTTAATGCAATATATCATCAACTTAGCTTTGTTCATCTGGTGCCTGATCATTTTGATGGTGGCCAACAAATTTTTGAATCTTTTGAACAAAAAATAGGCATATATCATATTACTCCAAACACTCATCATTATAGCTCATTAAAAGTTCTCATTAAATGTTAGCTTCCCTAACCATCTACTCCTGCCTCCCTCCCCAACCACCCCACAAAACTGAACACATGACTTTGTTAGTAAACTATGTACAGATTCTCCTTAGCAAAACTCATAGAGGTCAGACAGTACCATTTTGATGTTTGGGGGAATAAAGCATCATAGGAAAATATTCTCTTGTGATTCAGTGGGTCATTGAGAATGTGGTTAAAGATGTCATTTACTGCATTACAGTTTCCTCTTTATCTTAATGGAAATATCTCTGTTCTTGGTATGAGAATATTGTACTTCTGTAAAGTTTTGTTTTTTTAACATTTTTCTCTTTTTCTTTGTCTGCTAGTAAGCTCAAAGATGAGTTTAGCCAATGCAAAGGGTTTCTTGGGTTTTGTTTTACATGCTAACATAGGTACTGATTCCAGTTAACTCCTTGCCCCTTATTTTCCCTTTGCCTCATTTTTTTCTTACCAATATTCATTTATTTAACCTTGTATAGTTGATGCATTATTTTTAAACATGCCAAATCCTTCACAGAACACAGCATGGAATAAACGTTATTTATCACATATTTTTAAAAAATATTCATACAAATGAAAATACATCCTCCCTGATTATCAGTCTGGGTCCTGACAAAAATGAATAGCACATCCAAGGGGGAATAAATACCTCAACTTTGCTGTTTCCTTGCCTTCTGACCTCCTGCCAGCAGTCAAACCCCACAGGAAGACGGAGGGCAAGGGAGCTCATTGATGCAGTCCATATGGACCAGTCTCTGTCAGGGGCAGAGAACAGAGTGGAAAAGTGTGGTGAGTGGCTCTGTAGGTGAAAATGGAAGCTCTCCAGCAGGTCTAGCAATGGTTAGTAATGGAAACAAATGGTACAAAAATAGAAGACTCTGTACGCTGGAGGAAATAACGTGGCACCAACTGTTCCTATAGGTCAGTGTTTCAAAAAGCAATATTCAAGAAATCCATGATCATCTAATAATATAGAATCTAACGCTACAAAAGACACTGAATACACATACTTTCACCATACAAAATACAATTTAAAACTACAACATATTCTCAAGACCAAAAGTTTTAAAAATAGGAATTGTGTACGTGTTTCTCCCATCCCTAACTGCACACAAGCTAAATAGAAAATTTGGTGTTGAAATTCAGAAATTTTATGTATTCTTTGTTATCCTGTCATGGCCAATACTCAAAGCAATAATTTCAGAAATAACAAGACAAAGACGAAATACATTTGGAGTAGTAAAACCTAGCAGGTAAAACATTAGGAGACTAATTTCAGGAATCTAGTTGTGGATATTTGGAAAGAGTCTGGAAGACAGATACTTTTGTCAGCCAGCATGTTATGTGAAAATAAGAGTCTAATAAGAAGGATGAAAACATATGGAATAATATTTTTAAATGTTTTCTATCCCCTATTCAACAACACTCCCTGCCGTCAAGCCTGAATAAGTCGTTATAATTATTTCTCTCAGTCTGGTCTCTTAGCTTTAGCTTAGAGATGAAACAAATCCATTTTTTCCCTCAAGGCAAAAAGAAAGAAAATAAATAAACGAAAAGAAAAAAAAAAGACACAGGATACTTTGGGAAGACAGGATGAATTTAAGTGATTGGGCAGCTTGAACTGAATGTACTCAGCAAAATAACCCCTTGCTGTTATGTCACTGAAATATTTACCATTGTTAGTTGGCTTTAATAATTACTGTGCATGTTTGTAGATTTTAAATTGGTTTTGCCACTTGTGCCTGTTTGTGTTCTCTGGCTCATTTAGATCTAAATGTTTATCAGCGAGTTTAATAATAAATTTTGCTTGATTTGAAAAATTAGAATGTTGTTCTTTCCATCAGCCACTTTGTGAATTAAATCAGATTTCAAATGCTACTTAAGAGCAACTGTATCTCCTGAGTATTGACTTTAATAAATTTTCTGTCTCTGAAAAGCAATCAACAGTTAAACCAAATTTAACCTCTTTTGGGGTGTTGGCTGCTTGAAATGCGATCTTCTTCTGGGTATATATTCAAATCTCTGTTAATATAATAGCTTAAACCCATTCCTTGTTCTTACAGTTAAAAAGCTGTGAGGGTGGCAGTTTTTTTTAATTGGGTTCTCCATCTTGAGTGCATCAAGTTGCTGAAATTCTTGATCTAATACTCAGGCATTTTAGAAACATCAGTTAATTCCTATCTCCTAACAAAACAATACTCGTAATTTTCTGATAGGCTTCAAGCCATGTCTACCAAACCATTTACTTCATTCCTAAGAAGCTTCAGTTTCTGAAATGAGCTTTCACTTCTTCCTGATAAAATAACAGCTTTGTTGGACATGTCACCGGATACTTATACGTTAGCCTTCAACCGGATTTTCTTACATCCCAGAAGAAGTGTGTATGGGAACAAAAAAATGGAGGTGATTCCAAGGGTCATGGGAAATTTCCCTGACATACAGAGCAATGTGAGATATGTCTAAGGAAAATATTTAGTTTCATAATTTGGGAATAAGATTTCATTTAGCACTTTGGGAACGTGTTTAAATCAGTAGGCAGTAAGCTCAGGAAAATAGTACTGAAGGGCTTGAGCCTTCTGTCACTTCATTGTGAGCTCAGATGGCTGCTAGGCTCACAAGTAGTGACAGAGTAACTGAAGCAACGTGGACCACAGAAACATGTCCTCTCCGTTTCCTAGGTGTCGCATATAAAAGTGTCTTGGGGTTATTTTGTTGTTTTTGCTGTGTTTTACCCAGAATTGGTAGCATTATTACCTTAATTCTCCATTTTGTTTAGGCTTACAGGACTCTGGGCTGAAAGGGAGTTTCGAGGCTATTTTGTCCAATCCACCGTCTGGTGCTAAGTCTGTGCACCCCTCCACCCCTTGCATTTATTTCCCAGTCCTCCCAGCACATAACAGGTGTTGAGGGGAAAACACATTAAATGAGCTATAAATTTCTCTGTTATTTGCTACCTTGAACTTGTCAGTTACCAATAGGTCCGAGTTCTTTATAAGCCAGGAAAATGAGGATCTAGACCGCCAGCTGCCTAGAAATAATATTCAAGGAACCCTTTTCCCAGTCTCTGTAGGCTTTGTTCTCCTCCAGTTCTTGCCCCTCCTAGAGGCTAACTTCTGGTGTTCCCACCAAGTCCATTGCCAAAACAAAACAAAACAAGGTTCAAACCCTGCAGGATCATCCTCCCCCAGGTGCTGGTCATCTGATGGGCAAGGGCAGACTCTACTACCCAAGCCCTAGCATGATAGTTTAATACAAACCCTGGCCACCACTGTCTATTTCACTTTTGATAGGGTATTTCTAAAAAGTGATTAACTGTGATTTTGGAAGTGATCTGATGCTTTGGTTATCTTGGTAAAACTTAAAATATAACCTTTGGGGCATATGTATTTTTTAGAACCACATTAATACTATTAAATACTATTATTGTATTTATGACATAATTCACGATAGGAGGCAGAATTGCAGAACAGTTTAAAGTCAGAACTGTAGACACTGATACGTGAGTTTGAATCCTGCTTCTACTACTTGCTGGCTGCGTTGCATGACCTTAGGCAAGTTACTTAAACCTCTTTATTGATAACATGAGAATAATAAAAGGAACATGTAAAGTGCCATGGACAGTGCTAGCCCATAGTAAGTGTGAAATTAATATTAGTTATTATTGTTACTGGTTTGGGATAAATGGCACCCTTGATCAGTGCCAGGCATGTGGTAGTAAGTAGAGCCCAGGCAGAACTCTTGACATTTTCTGTACGTGTTATAGATGCTGCAGCCATTTCGAGGAAATGTCACACTAGACCACCTGCTCTACCTTTAGGCAAGTCTGCTGTGCTTCACCCTCATAAGTGGATGACAATGAATTATATCTTAAAAGAGATCTAGGAAAGGATATTCCACAACTTCCTCTTACGACAAGCAGATTCTGGCTCCAGGAAATATATCTCGCATCTTATGTAAATCCTTTGTGTTACAGTTTGGACCAATTTCCTTAATCTGTTCTTGGTGAAGAGGAAAAGCCCTTGCTCACTAGATTCTGTAAATAATGAGTGAGTGAGGATGGGTGTAGATCGTTGGGGAGAGAGAGGCAGGAAATGAGAACTCCCAACTTGAGGTAGGAAATCATTATTCTGGATCCAGGTTTGTCCCAACCAGCAGAGTGAGCCTGGAGAAATCATCAGTTTTCTCACCTATAGATGATCTCTCAGGTTTGTTTCATCTCCATCTTCATCTTGCTATGACTCTCATAAGCATCTTGATCTATGAATATTGCTTTGAAATTGCTTTTTAAAGATAACACAAGTAAATTGTTTACTACAATGCCTGACATTTAGTAGGAATGCAATGTGTTTTTGTTCCCTTTTATTCCTTCTTCCCCCTTTTCGCCTCCCTTAGCGTTAACAGAAACGCCATTATTGGAGAAGTTTCTGTGATAACAGTCTATTGTAATTCTTCTTAGATCACTCACATATTGTGACTAAATTAAGAACCGTTTAACAATAAACACTGAAAAGAAATAGGGCTAATTCACCAAAGATAGTGGACAAACAGGAAATAATGGTGGCAGTTGTCCTTTGCCCTCCTAATCGGTGTGGTCCTCATTGAGATACACAGGATTATTGACGGTGTTCAAGACTCTTCTTATTCCAGGACTGCACCATGGCTGATGCTGGACTCCCACTTTGAGTTGTTTGCTTATTCTTCTGAGAGAAATTAAGAAGAATCTAGTTTGGTTTCAAAAATATATCTAGACCCAGTAGCAGCCCCACACCCACCTGTGGAGGACTTCAGTCTATTTTCATACTCCCTGCATTCAGTTTTTAATTGTCAGACTAAAACTAGCTTCTCCCAAGTCATCTGGCTTACTGATTAAGTGTGTGGTGTGTGTGTGTGTGTGTGTGTGTTGAGAACAGTGAGAGCACAGGCTTACCTTGAATGAGTTCAATTATTTTCAATAGCATGAAATATCAAAATATTTCTCCAGCCAGATTTTGCTGACTGGTACAAAACTGTATCTGACTCACTCTCACCATTTGCACCCCAAATGTGAGAATATCCAGAAGTGGAAACATAATACTTTGCAAAAGAATGTCTCCAGTGCAGAGCGTAACACATGCCTTACCTTTCCAAAGCAAATAAGAGCAACCAAGGTTAATTAATTACAATCAGAACTTGAAGGAAAATGCTCAATATGAATGGTTCTCAAACTTGGCTGCACGTTGGAATTACCTAAAGAGCTTTACAAAATACTGATGTGTGGGTCCTGCTCCCTAAAGTTCGCATGGAGGTTGCCTGGGGTGCAGCCTGGGCTTTAAGATTTTTCAAAGCTCTCCAGATGATTCTAATGTGTAGCCAAGTTTGAGAACCACTGATCCACATCTGTGCACCTCAAAGTTAGCTCATCAAAAACCTTCTGTGTAGATATGTCAACTAATATGTATAAAATGGATAACTAATAAGAACCTGCTGTATAAAAAAATAAATAAAATAAAATTCAAAAAAATAAAGAAAAAGAAAAACCTTCTGTGAGGGAGGAGGTAGCTTTAAAGGTGGATTCCTTAATGACAAGTCAGTTGCTTCTGAGTTGTGAACATAAGCATTTCCCCCTTGAGATTACTGTGTTATAGGAAATGATTGAAGATGTGGTAAGGAAATCGTGTGTCAGTTAAAGAACCAGCAGAGCAAAGAAGTAAAGGAGATAGAAGTTTATGTTGCTCTTATGTAAACTGTCCAGAGATGGGCAGACACATGGCTGTGTGATGGCTCCACAGATCATAGGGACCCTCTTCCCTCCCATCTTGTTGCCCTTCTGTCTTTAATAATGTTACTCCTCATGTTTGTCCAAAATAGCGGCTCATGCTCCAGCCATCATAGCAGGAAAGGGGAAGGAGAAAAGAATGAACCACTTAATGGCACTTCCTAGAAGTAGAACAGATGCTTCTGCTTACATCCCTTTAATTCAATGGTTTTCAACTGGGGGCAGTGTTGCCCTTCAGGCGATATTTGACAAAGTCTCAAGGCATTTTTTGGTTGTCACAACTGGGATAGGGAGGAGGTAGAGGACTACTGGTGTCTAGTGGGTAGAGGTCGAGGATGCTGCTAAACTTTGCACAATGCCCAAGACAGCCCCCACAGCAAAGAATTATCTGGCCCAAATTGTCAATAGCGTTGTTACTGAGAAACACTACATAGTTTAGCTGTAAGTTGATCATATGGCTGTACCTAGCTTCAAGGAAGATAGGACTCTGTAACCTACATTCTGAGAGGCTGTACATCTATTAACAAATCAGGGATTCTGTTACTTAAAAGGGTAGAATGTACATGGTCGGGGCAACTATTTCTCTGCATTATATTGTCCTGTAACTTCCAACTCTGTCCAACAAGGTTTGAGAGCTGAAGTCTTTTCCCTCATCCATGATCCATTATGCAGCCATGATGCAAACTCATGCCCACCACTAACTGGTCAATTTTTGAAGCAAAACCAGCCATTTGCATAAACACAAATGCAATATTAATGAGGGCTTTTCTGGTTACTGTTCCTGGGAAGCAGGGGTTATATTTTAATGACTTAATCTCTCATGAATATGCAAGAAAAGCCTGCTGGGCATTGATTGCATCAGTGGTGGGCTACAAAGGGAGTTTCCAGGACATAATGTGCACTTCACATTTTCTCTTTCCTCCTCTCTCTCCTTGGCTAGAAATATCTCTTGAGGTAGAGCAGGGTTACCATAGATATCTACCTCCTCTGGTCTCTTCCACAGCTTCGTGTATACAGAGATAATATAACAAAATAAAGCTAGACCTTCAAGTATATCCAGTCCACCTCTCTATTTTATGGATGAGGAAAGCAGGCCCTGGAGATTGAACTTCTGCTCCTAGCACTTCTTGCAAGTAAACATGTGATCTTAGGTGAGTTTCTTACCATCTCTCAGCTCAATTTGTCCATCTCTAAAGTGCAAGAATTGGAATAGATGATGTCTTAGATCCCTCCTAACATTTTTTAAAAATTGAAGTATAAGTTGATTTACAATATTGTGTTAGTTTCAGGTGTAGAGCAAAGCGATTCAGTTATACATATATTTTTTTTTCTGAAAAAGAATATATAGATTCTTTTATAGATTCTTTTATTACAGATTATTACAAGATACTGAATATAGTTCCCTGTGTATACCATAAATTCTTGTTGTTTATCTATTTTATATACGGTAGTGTGTGTCTGTTAATCCCATACTCCTAATTATTCCTCCCCCACTTCTCCTTTGCCAACCACAAGTTTGTTTTCTGTTTGTGAGTCTGTTTCTGTTTTGTAAATAAGTTCATTTGTATTATTTTTTAGATTCCACATATAAGTGATATCACATAATATTTGTCTTTCTCTGTCTGACTTACTTCACTTAGTATGATAATCTCTAGATTCGTCTATGTTGCTGAAAATGGCAATATTTCATTCTTTTTTATGGCTGAGTAATATTCCATTGTATATATGTACCACATCTTCTTTATCCATTCATCTGTTGATGGACACTTAGGTTGCTTCCATGTCTTGACTATTGTAAATAGTGCTGCTATGAATATTGGGGTACTTTTCAAATTAAGAGTTTTCATATGTTCCAGATATATGCCCAGGAATGACATTGCTGTATCATATGGTAGTTCTATTTTTACTTTTTAAAGAAACCTCCATACTGTTCTCCATAGTGGCTGCACCAATTTGCGTTCCCACCAATGGTGTAGGAGGGTTCCCTTTTCTCCACACCCTCTCCAGCATTTACTGTTTGTAGATTTTTTGATGATGGCCATGCTGACCAGTGTGAGGTGATACCTCATTGCACTTTTGACTTGCATTTCTCTAATAATTAGTGATGTTGAGTGTCTTTTCAGCCTCCCAACATTTAAATTATTTGGTACCATGAAGCTCTGATCTGGGAGTTTCACCTAGGCTTATAGAATGAGGAGTGAAAGAGCTGAGGCTGGAACCTTCTTTCTGAAGTTGAGCCCCCTTGTGGATTTTGCACTTTTGCTCTTGTTCTCAGGTTTATACTGGCTGTCAATTAGCATGATGGAAATATAAACATCCTGAGGGGCTAGGCTTTCCATGGAGACAAACTTTTGTTAAACAATGTTAAAACTGGAACATTCCAAAGACTTTTTTCAGTTCTATTTCAACTCAATTCAATTTAATTCTAGGACAGTAACAATTCATAGATAATGAATGAAGTCTGAACTTCGGAAGAAAAATCAGTGATATTCTGTCTGTGAAGCAATTCTTCCTAAAGTCCGTGTCTTTTTATAACGACTTTATACATAAGTCAAATAAACTCTTTCCCCTTTTTTTAATATCAAGGCAAAGTATACTATCTGATTTGGGTTTATTATCAGGTTTAGAAAAATTAAAAGAAAGAACATCCAGATAGCATTCAGAAGATTACCATTAAGTCTTCCTCAGGTGGGGAAAATTTCCACATGGTTAACTTCTTTCATCTGATTAACACACTTCTGTACAGCAAACTTCAGCTCCTAGGCAGAATGGCCTCGCAAACATGCTCTTCTTTAGAAAGTTACAGGGAAGACTTAGTTTTCTGGAATTTTTTTTCCTGGACTTGATATCTTGTGAGTGTTGGCTGCAAACACAGCCACGTTGGGAGCAATGACAACACTGTACAGACTGCCTTCTCTCCTCAACTACACAGCTTCCTTCAAAGAGGTGAGGGAGAGGACTCCCACTGCAGAGAAAATGGACTGTTCCAGCAACTGATGCTGCCATTCAAATGTGACAGCATGGCAGGTGTGGAGAAAGTTGCCTTGCAATTTCTATAACCTGTTGTTACTTCCCAAAATTGCTCTGTTTTCTGAGGACAAGCCATGGGTCATGGCTTAATCTCCTTTGTAGATAAAGCTGCCTAAAATAACTTAATATGAATCCTACTATTCTACACATACTGGGCTTGTTTTACAATACAGAATCCAGAATAATTCTGGCCTTAATTGCAGCACAATCTCAATGTTCATGGAATGTTTTCAAACATTTCATGTTTTACTTCTCAAAATACTGCTATATTTGTTTGTTTTTTTTATCCCCTAGACTTTAACCACTAAAACAAGCTGACAAAAATTACAATGAATAGGAATATTTTTTAACAGGCAGATAAAAATAGGCCCTAATTCATACCAGAGAGTTTTGGTAAAGTTAGTAAATTTTTAAAGAGCTCTCAGTATATCCAAATATTTTGAAAAGTGAGTTCTTTGGAAGTTGCCATAGCAGCAGGTATTAGAGGCTAGAAAGATCTTTGAGATTATATGTTATGTCGGTGTTGAAATTGTCTTATTATAGAAAATGTCACAGATTTTCCGTTCAACATTAGTTGGTAACAGTCACGGCAGGTAAGAAAAATCTAAGGCAAGTTGTAGGGAAGGGATTTATCTCCAATTCCTTGTTTAACTTAGCCTTCCTAGGCAATTTAAAAAGAATGAAATATGTTACCTCATGCACATTTCTTTCACTCAGAATAACTTCATTTCTTCGGTAATGATATTCAACACATATCAATGACCAGGTGTAGATACCTGCCAAAGATGCAGAGTGTGTTTTACATAACATGTCCAATTTCGCTAGGCTAGTTTTGTAAACAGAAGATGATTACCTGTTCAACAGAGATCAGACAAAGTAAAACAGCAGAAATGTTAGCTGTTACTTCTGTGGTGACGTCCAGGGAGTCTCCTTCAGGGTTGATTAGCTTTACATAGGAATCTAAAACAATTCTGACTACACATGCTGAAGAATGAAATGTTCCTATCAGGCGATGATTACAGCCAGCATGGAGAAAAATTTCAGCTAGGCAATCAGAAATCACCAATTATGCAGAGTATCTGCAAGAGATGATGTTAGCTCATAAAAGTGCTGAAATGAATAACTGAATACGATTTTTAAAGGAAGCACATGGGCCCATTTTGGCTCCTGACAGTTGCCTTGTACAAACTATATGCACAGGTTCAAACAGATTATGACCGGTGGTAACAGCCAACTTATAATGTCACATTCATTGCTATCTACATTCATTGGCAAAATGCTCTTCAACCACAATGATGGAAAACAAAGGAGAGCAATGATTGTACAGACTGATTCTATTTCTCTTATACTTTGGCTGCCTAAACCCCTTATGTTTTCCAAAAGCGTGAGTTTCTAATTTACGTATCGATGAACCAGGGACAACTATTTGTTTGCCTGCATGCTTTAGAGATGCATGTTGTTCTACCCCATTGGTACCCATTTTGGTGATCCATCTTTAAGATTTATTCCGCTGGTCCTTCTTACTGAAAAAGGTCAATGGCTTTCTATCAGCTCAGGGATTCAAGTTAGCAGATTTGGGGGAAGTTCCCATAACACTGGAGGAAGAAGGGACTTTAGCTTTACATAGTTCACATTTCCATGTTTAAGATGTGAGATAGCTAAAGTACATAGAATGAAATACCTTGTCCACATAAAACAACTAATTAGTGGCAAGGCCAAAACCAGATGCCAGTGTTTCCATTATCTATTGCTGATTAACAAAGCACTACAAAATTTAGGGGCATAAAACCACAATGATATATTTCTTATGATTTTTGTCAGTTTTCTCCTGGTTTTACTTGAGCTTATATGCATGGTTGCATTTAGCTGGAAGGTCATGTGGATGGAAAGGAACAAGATCTTTCCTCACTTGTCTAACAGTTGATGCTGCTGTATCAGCTGGGGCACTTGGGCTCTCTTCTATGTGGCCTCATGTCCTCAAGGGATCTGGACCAGTTTCCTTACATGGCAGTCTCAATCTTATCTTCCAACAAAGCAGAAGAAAAGCTACAAGCTCTCTTAAGATCTAGGCCCAGAAATGGCAGTGTCACTCTTGTCCTATTCTATTGCTCAAAACTAGTCATACAATGAGACCAGGTAAAAGGAGAAATGTATTTACTCCTCAGTGGGAGGTGTGACAAAGTCATATTGCAAAGGACCATAGCAGCGATTGCCAGAGCCATCTTTTTAATTTTTTTTAACATCTTTATTGGAGTATAATTGCTTTACAATGTTGTGTTAGTTTCTGCTGTATAACAAAGTGAATCAGCTATATGTATACATATATCCCCACATCTCCTCCCTCTTAAGCCTCCCTCCCACCCTCCCTATCCCAGCCCTCTAGGTGGTCACAAAGCACCGAGCTGATCTCCCTGTGCAATGCAGCTGCTTCCCACTAGCTATCTATTTTACATTTGGTCGTGTATATATGTCCATGCCACTCTCTCACTTCATCCCAGCTTTCCCTTCCCCCTCCCCAGAGAGCCATCTTTGAAAATGCTCTTCCAAATCAGTTTATCAATTTCCATAGGTAAGGGCATTTCTGTCGGCTTATTTCCTTTGCCGTTTGCATCACTGCTGCTTTCACGGTGAATGGGTACATTCTAGTCTGTCTGTAAACAGTTGGCCAATATTCAACCTGTAGAGAAAACTTCCTCATCATGATCATTTGGCTTTAAAACCATCTAGTAAAAACAACTAGCTTCTCTTTTAAAATTAACTTGATTTGAAACCTAATACATTTTACAGAGTAATAAAACCTTGAGAAAGCCTGTTTCTGCTCTGAAGCAGAATCCTTAAAGCTTGATTAGTTTCCAAATGAAAGCTGTCGGGTTGAGCAAAAAGCCTGTGTTCACGGTTTATGTGGGATGCCATTTGGTAACCTGAAGGTGGCAGATGTGAAGGCCAACAGTGAGGTTGGTGGTGAGGCTGGGGGCCGGGGGCCTCCAGCTGCCTTCTTGATGCGCTCTTTGTCAAAGTCTCTCTTCTAAGAAACATGACTCCATGCAAGTGGCTGTAGGTCTTAGAGTAAATATTTCATTAGTCATGATGGTTTTGAAAACTTAAAGCTGTGAAGGACACATTGGAATCTCTGTGATTTATGATAAAGCTGAAGGAAACATGATCATTCCAGTCCTGCCATATGTAGCTGTGTGGAATGTGCAAATGAATTGAACTAGCAAACCCCACAGATTTTGTTTCTTGATTAAAAAAAAAAAGCCTTAAGTCAGATCAGCTAACAGGCAATTTGAAACAGGGACTTAGCAAGGCAGCTGTTTTAGATGAAATTCCTTCCAAATGCTTCTCTCTCCCTTCCCCCTTCCATATATATATTTTTTGCAAGGACTCAGAGAAGTTTCTCTTGCAAATTTTCTTGGTTCTGCATGTCAGTGATTAAAAAATGAAAACCTAGAATAGTTCTGACGCTTCACATGTTACACCTCTATCAGTTTGCTCTTGGAGGACAGAGTGTCTTGGCCATCCTAGCACGCCCACCGAATCTTATGCGCCATGCATATTAATTCTTTGTATGACACATATAAAGCATTTAGCACAAAACTTCAATAAAATGAACAAATGTGCTTTTTAGTATATATATATCATTAGATTTATTACACTTATCTAGAAAGTCAGAGGAAATAGATATTTTCTTCTGTAAAATGGACATTAAATGACTCAAAGAAATTAAGTGACTTGCCAAACTTTATACAGCAGTTAAATGGCTGAACCAGTTAAAACCCAGTCTCCTGACTTGTAGCTCTGTTATTTTTTATTATACCATTTATATACCAAATACCTGATATTCCATAACAGGTATTTAATAAATATTCACTGGATGAATGAACGAATGAACAAATGAACGAAACTTCTTGTTAATTATCTTTGTTACTAAATATTACAGTTTAGTGAACAGAGCATATTTTAGAATCTAGAATTTAGATTGGCACCCTTGTCCTGGAACACAGCGATTCTTTAATTCTGATCCTTAGTGACCCATGAACAGATCAGACTGGCCAAAGAGGAGCGAAGTGATTCACAGGCAATAATCAAGTCATTTGAAAAAGGACTAGTCCACATTGATAGATGCTGAGAGGTGGTCAGACTCAGTGAGCTGAATTTTCTGCTGTCTGTAGCATAGATCCATATTCCCTTACCCAAAATTCTTGGGCAAAAGTTTAAAATATTTAAGATCTTAAAAAGAAAATGCAATGCATATTCTGAAATGTATATATATAAATATAGAGAGACATGAAGTAGCACCACATAGCAGATATGCTAATATTTCTGCTGCAAAATGAATATTCTTTCTTAGTAGAATAAAGTCTATTAATAGGCTCACATCAGATTTTGCCACCCAATGAGCTTTGGAGTCAAACTTACCAAAATATGTACAGTTTCTGGGTTTTCAGTTTTGGAACTCTGCATTAGAGATTGTGGACTTGAATTTTAGTGCTAAGGCTGGTCATACATAATTAGACTTTCTTTTGAGAAAAGGAAGAACTTTGAGTGACAACCATTTGTAAAACAAACAAACACACACCACTCTTCTCTGTCTGAGTTAACAGGAAAAAAAGGCAAGATTTCTTTTCTAGATGGAAGAGGTACCCATGTGGTATCCATTTCTCCACTAAGTCCCTATCAAAAAATCCTATACAGTATTTGGGGAAGGAGAACACCCATGTTAAAGCCTTTTAATGCCCATTTGAGTGAGCTCTGTAAGTAACAGGTATTTCCAGAGAAATCTACATTTTATTTTTATTGCATGTCAGCCAAATATCTTATGTGACACATCTCAAGTGAATAAACACAATCTTGAACTAAGTTTTTCTCCATACCTGAGCTCACTAATCAAAGGCCAAATTAATAACTACTGCTTTCTTGACCCAAAGCTGTCATATTCCCTCAAGGGAGACCCAATGCAGAAAAGAATCAATGTAGAAGCAGTACAAATGCTGTACATCCTACAGCATCCATCAATTCAACCCTGAAGATGGGAGTGGGAACAAGAGGCTTTAAAATAACTACTCTTCACAAATCCTACCTCTTGAAATCAGAACCCAAATTTCCTCCATGTCATTTTCGAGGTTGAAAGAGAGTTATTTTCTTAAATTGCACTTTATTTTTCTGGGAACACCTGCCTGCTGGTTTCATCTTTTGTGTAAATGAGCTACAATAGCAACAATTTCTGTCATCCTTTTCACTGATCTGGAATCAAAGTTACCAGAGAGCCTCTTAAGAAAATATGTGGTGGAAAGAACTAAGGATCCTGCAAAACTGTGAGGCCTGCATTGCTGTAGGTCAACCCAAGATCCTGGTAAATGATATTATCTCCAACAACCAAAATGTCTCTGCATAAATTGCATATATAAGAATGTCCCCGTGAAATGTGCAGCTTCAGATAAAAGTGAGCATTAGAAAAATCACTGTTTTCTAAAGAATTGAGCCTGAAGTGGCTATGAAAGCAAATTGGATGGAGTAATGACATTAATAAGAAGTCAGCTGCAGATAAAGAAAAAATTGGCTATTTATGTTTCTCGTTGTCTGAGATCTCAGATTATGGGAGTTAGCAAAATGAGATTGTCATGTGGGAAGGGAAGAAGAAACCTATCAGTTATCTATTGCATCCCGAGCTTGAGCCAGGTACGAAATTCGTGTGTGTGTGTGTGTGTGTGTGTGTGTGTGTGTGTGTGCCTGTTCCCCTTTTTATCATTACAATAATTCTACTGTAATAGCCTCCTTACTCATCTTCCTTACTTCCATCCTTCTCTATACCTAGCAGCTACAGTGACTGGTTTACAAATGAAAGTCAGATCATATTGCTTGCCTATTTGAAACTCGTCAGTGGCTTTCTGTCTCACTTTGGAAATATATGAAATTCTCAGCATACACACAAGGCTCCACATGAACTGGCTTGGGTCTACCTCTGAAGCATAATCAGGTGCCACCTACTCCCCTGTTCACCATCCTCTCAATATACTGGCCCTTCTTCCAGTTCTTTGAACATCTTCCTTCTTTCTTGCTGCCAGGCCTTTGCACACGCTGTCTAAAATGCCCTTATTCCAACTTGCTGGCCTTCAGGTTTCAACTTAAATGTCAAACCTTCAAGGAAATTTCCCCTGGTTTCATAGACTTGATTTCTCATACTTTCTCATAAAACCTGTATTTTTCTTTCGCATAATTCCCTTCTATTTTTAGTTATAGGATTATTGGTGTGATTTTGAATTCATTGTTTCCCCACAAACTTCTAAGGCCTTATAGACCTGGAATTATGTCTACTTATTCCTTACTGTATTCCCACTGACTAGCAAATCTTCTGGGACATATAAACAATTCAATAAATACTTAAATTAGAGAGGTAGATGTCACTGTTATCATATGCATCTTCTCTCATTGAAGATTTGCTCACTTATTAAGTGAGTCACTCACACTGTGCTATGTGAGCAGGTTCTCCGAGAAGCAGAATGAGCACAATCACATATCTCTAATCAGTTGAGGTGAGAGCTGCAGGCAGAGTATCATCAAAAAAAGAAAAAAAAAAAAAAATGGAGAAAGGCCTAGGTGAAGAGGAAGGGTGTCCAGTTCTCCTCCAGGCTCTCTCCTTAACCTGGTCAGTGATTTCTCACAAGTTAATTTATTTCAATGTTTATCACACTTCGCATTTGTAAAATGTGATAATTATATCTCTGCCACCTCTTCATAAAATCATATTGGAAGTAGGGTGATGAAGGTTGCCTGAAATGTGCTATATGATTTAACTATGTAGTACATTTATTTAATGTCGTGTTCCCATATATGCTTCTAATCTAAATCAAGCTGTACTGAAGGGAAAAGGATCTAGTTTTCCAAGTATACCTCCAAAACTATAAGAGAATTGTAATAAATAAATAACAGAAATCCTTGAATTATATTTTAGATTTCTAAAACACAGAAGACAACATTGATCTGAAACTCCTGGATCTGAAAAGCAGTCCTTATTAGAAAAAATAGCTGTACCTGAGTAATGATGTAGAAGTAGGCTGTACCAAATAAATTAACATATGCCTCAGTAAATAACTGCTTACAACAAGACAGTGCTAACTGATGAAAGCAGATGTAGACCAAAAAAAATGATACTGGCTAGTTAATTTGGAAGAAGGCTTGATGCCCTTCCAGATTCAACAAAAATCTTAGACCAAAATAAGGGTATCCAGCATTTTAAGGGAATAGGAAGGAAGGAAGAATATGGAAACAATTATTAATTCTTTGCTCTTTAAAGACTTGATGTATTTATTTTGGAGTCAGAGGGAGATTGGGATGCAGATCATTTCTGATTGGACATTTTTCTTCACTGCCTACTCAACCATGGTTCAGTGCTAATTCATGAGCGAGAGAGAGAGAGAGTGTGTGTGTGTATGTGCATGAGTGTGTTTTAAGAGCAGTAGTATGGTACTTCAAACAAATAATCTTACAGCCGCCAGCAGCTGTTCCTGATTTCTTTTAATAATCCATGACAAAAATATTGAGTGTATCATAACGCAAACAGCCAAACAATGAAATGAAAACAGGCAGAAGAAATCATTAGCTCTAACTCCTTCCATTTTATTTGAATACACTGAGTGGGTTGAGATGTTGAAATAACTGTTATTGTTTATGAGATTGTCAGCACAGTGATGGCACAAATCTTGTGTGTGTGTGTGTGTGTGTGTGTGTGAAATCCATTTTTGTGTTGAAGAATGAGAAGTCAGTATGGTTACTTTTGTTCCTAGGAGATCTTTCTGCCTTGCTAATGTGTCCTTTGTTCCTTTTCCTTTGTGTAATCCTCTGATTCTTTCATTATCTAACTCAGCCAGACCTGGAACCACTTCAGATGAAAAGTGTTTAGATGAGTTAAAATACATATTATCTTAATAGCTAGTACCAAAATTCCCCTTAGATTCCTTTTGTCAGGAAAAGCACTCATTGGTGCCACCTGCTTCCTTGTACACCATGCTCTGGACAGACTGTCCTTCCTCCGCTTCCTTGCACAGGCTACTTTCTCTCTTGCCTGAAGACTTTTGCATTTGCCGTTTGTTGGGACTAGAAGACCAGGCTATGAGGGCAGGAGGTAGCATGAAGAAAGGAAGTGCAAGAGGCAGATACAACACTTTACGTTAACAATGAGTGGAGAACTGTGCACTTAAGGTTCACATATTTCATTCTCTGTGCATTAATTTCCAGGGGGTGTTGTAACAAATTACCACAAACTGGGAAGCTTAAAACAACATAAATTAATTCTTTCACAGTTCTGGAGGCCAGAGGTCTGAAATCCTGGTGTCAGCAGGGCTACTCTCCCTCTGAAGACTCTAGGGGAAGAGGCTTGCCTCGTCTCTTCCCGCTTCTGTTGGCTCCAGGCGTTCTTTAGCTTGTGGACACATCACTCCAGTCTCATTGCCTCCTTCTCCTCTTTGTGTCTCCTTCTCTTATCTCTCTTTTACAAGGACACTTGTCATTGGATTTAGAGCCTATCTGAATAATCCAGGGTAATCTCCTCAACTCAAAACCTTTAACTTAATCACATCTGCAGAGACCTTTGTTCTAAATAAAGTAATACTTACAAAGTCCAGGGATTAGGACTTTATAACTTTAGGTTGTCATTATTCCATTAACCTCTTCAAACATACTTGCAGAGTGTAGAACTGAGTCGTATCTAAACTCTTTGGTTATTCCCACACTGCAATTTTTTGTTTATGTAGTTTTACATTCTTCATTTTTTCGCAATTAGGTTAGCTAATATATTGAAACTTTATAGACTTTTCAAAGAAACAACTCATGGATTTGGTTATTAATTTTATAACTGTTATCTAATTATTTTTAATATAAAATTCTGCATTTGTCTTATTATTTAATTATTTCTGCTTTCATTTGGCTTGTTTTGGGGTTTTTTCTAACTTTTTTATTTGGGTGTTTGACTCATTTATTTATATTCTTTCTTGGTGGTTGACCTAAGATTTTAGTGCTAGGTATTTTCCTCCAAGAACCACTTTAACTAAGTCCATAGTTCTAATATGTACTTGAATCATTGACCCAAGAATTTTTTTAGAGGAGATATTTTGACTTAGAGGTGGCATGCTATTTTTATTTGTTTCTTAATTTCTACATTAATTTTAGTACTATTACATAGTTATCAGAGAATATTGCCTCTGTTATTATCCACTTTTATGAATTGATCAGATTTTCTTTGTGGCCAAATTTTTGACTGTTCCATGAGTACCCCCCAAATACGTTCTGTGTTCAGTGTTGAAAATCGAGTTATCTTATTAATTATGTTATTCAGGTCTCTGATATCCTTAATTGTTTTTTAAACTTGATCAAGCTCAGAATGATAGTAAATCAGAGTCTGTTTATCCTAATGTGATTCTCCTTATTTTTCTTTGGAGTTCCTGTACTATTTGTTTTATGATTATTAATGCTAGATTATTTGGTACATGGATATCCATAACTGCTAAATATCACACATTTCATCCTTTATCTAAGTTGCCCATAATTCTATTACTAGTGCATTTTCCCTAAGTTCATTCTTTCTAATACCAAGATTGTAACCCCTGCTTTTCTACCTGTCTGCATTTTCCTCATATGCATTTCCCCCTATTTTAATTTTCAACCTTTCTGAGTCATTTGAAGTATCTATTATATAAAACATATAATTGAGTTTAGCTTTGTAGCTCTAATAAAACATGTTTGTTTAATAGGCAAATCTATCCATTAATATATTTATTAATATGAAAATAATGTTTGATCTTAGGTCTGTGTAATATTTGAGGTCATCATCTCTGTTTTTATTCTTACTTTGTATGGTTTTCTATAAGGTAAGGTTTTCACGTTTGTTCTGTATGATTGCCACTATATAGCTTTATACAATGTCCTTAATCCTCCATTCCTTTTGGAAGTCTCTGTTAATTCCTTCCTATGAACAATGACAGAATAGGTATTCTTCTGTTTCCTAGCCCCTTCTCCTGGCACCATCCAATTTTTGGATGACTATATGTCTTTAAGTATTATTCTTCATCCTTCGTAACTTAACTGTGAAGACAAATAATTTTGCTCACCCACACTGCATGTGTTGAAGGTTGCCCCTGGAGCTTTTCCAGCCCCCTACTTCGTTTTATGCTGAGTAGATTTTGATGGAGGCCCTGAGGCAGAAGATGAAGAGCCTGCACCAAACTGTCCACACAACTTCACTGGAGTCTGAGGTGAATCCAGGGATATGACTTGAGCACCCAAAGCACCTGTTCCAGCATCTCTGGAAGGGTGGGTGTTAATTCCCGCAGCATCAGTTGGGCATTGATATCATGCTTGAGCCTCAGGTTGCATCACCTTGTGGCACCAGTAAGTGTGGGAAAGGCTTCGACAAAGGCTGATAGGTTCACACAGTCTAGCTTTCAGGCTTATCTTCTCTTTTGTGTTCTGAGCAACAGCTACTGTTGTTGCTGTTCTTGTTCCCATGAGAACAAACACAGGCCATGTGACTTGAAAAGGATCACCCTAGTGCCTGATGAGCAGGCTGCCTTTGGAGACAGACACTAAAACTAAATCCGATCTAAGAAACACAGGTCAAAAAATATTATATTTGTGGTGATCAAAGGAGTTGGTCAATTATGGCCTCACAAATCAGGCTTTTAAAAAGTCATTTAAAAGTAGATTTCTCTGTGCTTTTTCCTGGCCTGAAATACATGAGATGAAATGTATCAATTTCTTAGATTGCTTAGATATATCTGTTTTTCTAATTTGCAGTTATTAAGCTCATAGGCCCTCGGACATCACATCCTGGATTAAAATTCTGCCTTCACCACATACTGCCCATGTGACCTTGGGCAAATTACTGACTGTTTCTGTGACTCAGTTTCTTCCTCTGTTTAATAGGGGCAGTATGAAGTAGGTACCTACTTCAAGGGTTGATGAGTAGATTAAATAAAATGATACATGTAAAATATTTGAGAACAATGTCTGCTCCACAGTAAACACTGTTACAAGTATTATCTCATCATTATTATTGCTATTATACCCCCCAGGTTGAGAGCCCCTTTGTGTGTCTTTCTAAAACTTCTTACTTACAATTACTTGTACAATGCCTGTCTTACCTACTAGACTGCATACTCCATGAAAACAAGGACCTTATCCCAGCTCCTGGTAGACAGAGTAGAACATAGTATATGTTAGCTCAATAACACACTTTGCTGCATAAATGGATGAATAAACCAATGAATCATCCAATCAATACTGCTCATTTAGGACACTTTACATGCCAATTTTCTGAAGTAAAGCATATATTTTGAACTCGCTCACTCATTACAGAGAAGCACTAATTTCTGGTAGAAGCTTTGAACATATCTTTTAAAACTATACTTATAGTTTTAGTGCAGAGATATGAATCACACTGATAGATCAACACAACCCTCCTCTTTTCCCTAACCACCAAATATGCATTGACTTAGATCACCCAGTTATGCCATATTGTTTCTCATTGAATTATCCATATATTATTACCTTTCAGGGAAAATTTTGAGGAGTCTTAGTTCTGTTCCCCCGCCCCCCGGCAACCTCCTCCTGTCCTCCTGGAAATTAGCAATAACTTGGCTGCTATATGGATATATAGATGGGTTAATTTCAAACTTCTCTGGTATGTATAATTACTTATTTTAGGTATCTCCCACTCTTTTTAAAATTTTGTGTTCTAAAAGCCAGAATTGGTAAGCTTCAAAATGAATGCAGAGACATTGACCCAAAGAGTTTTGATTTCCAGGGAACTGAGATGATTTAAGAGTACAAGCACTCTGATGAAATTGTCCTTTTCTAGAGGCTTGGAATCTGTTCAAAGGACACTGAAACACTCTGCATTCAACTGACACATTACAGTTAACAGTCACGGGGCGCCTGCCTGATACCAAACTGTGAAGAGGGGCAAGGGTGGAAGGATACTAACGTTTGTCAAACCCCTGTCATGCCAAGTGCATCCTCTCACTTAATCCTCACAACTATCCTACGAATCCTATAATTGTACATCATTTAGAGGGGAGGAAACAGATTCAGAGAATCGAAGATACCTGTTCAGAATCTAGAAAGAAAGAAACAGCCAATCTTGGCCCATTCCTCCCACTGTCATTGGCCCCTCCCAAGCCTCTGTTAATGTGATTTTGGCCACACTCATTCTTCCCCTTATGTGCAGTAATACAACCATAGGGTGTACTTCCTTTCTTGTATCCATGGCCCCTTCAACCTGACCGACCCCCAGACATTGGTCTTTCTGTCTTTGTCCTACCCTGGGGCCTACTGAGGTGGAAGGTAGTCTACAGACAGTAATTAATGGCTTGTTTTGGTGTTTGCATCTTATTGAGTGCATAGGCTCCAGGATACGAAATTTATTCTTTCTTAATTTGGTCATTTTCTCCTGAGTTCCTGTCCAAATTCTCTGTCTTTACTTCTCTGTCTCCCTTACTGACTCATCCAAGTATGAGTCCTTATGCTTCCTTATCCTGCCCTTATCCTCCTTAGTAAGCTATACAGTGTTCTTGTCTTAATCAAGCTCACATTTTTATGACTTCCATTACCATTTCTAGTCAGAAGAATCATGTCTCTATTTCTGACCTCTCTGTTGAGCTCAAGATTTGCATTCCCAACCCCCAGTTGGACATCCGGTAATTGCATGCTCAGGTTTGGGCACGTTGGTTTTGAGATTCTGGCCTAAGACCCATCTCAAGACTTTTAATTCATTTCTGTATTTGTTTGTTCATCTTTAAGTGGATGCCAAGCTAATACCTCTAAGGCAATAAGCCCAGTCTTGTCTTTTTACCCTAGCCTGATGAATATTATCACTTATCCACCCAATCTTAAAGCCTCTTAGTTACCTTTGTCTCTTGTTTCCCCTAAACACCCACATGTATCACCAAATTTTGTGCGTTCTGTTCAGCCATATTCAGTCCCTGTTTTGTTGGTCCTTTGTTTGGATCCTAGTTAACCTTCACCTTTTGCTTGACCCCTTCTTATATCCTTCTAACTAGTCTTCATCCCTCCTCGTCCTTCTGCAAGTTCATTAGCACTGACACCAGAGTTATTTTTCTAAATCACAGATCTGATCTTTTTCTCATTTACCCCCAAAACCTCTAGTTTCACTCCATGGCCTGCAGAATAACAATACAAATCCTGAGTAGACATGTTAGGCCCTTCAGGGAAATAACTGAGCCCACCTTTCTCACCAGTCCTAACCTCAGTACACTACAGTAGAGCCATGCCAGCCTAAGCCAGCAGCCCTGATTCCCCGCTCTGTGCCTTTGCCAATGATGTGCTCCTGTGCTTGGGATGGCCTTCCTTCCTCGCTCCATCACACTCATCCCAAATCTATAATACCCCAACCCTCTATCAGTCAGAAGCCACTAGCCAAATATAACTATTTAAATTTAAGTTGACAAAAATTAAAGAAAAAGTAAAAATTTCGTCCTTCAGTCGCACTAGAAACATTTCAAGGGCTCAACAGCCCCGTGTGGCTTGTGGTTACTGTAATAGGTAGAACACTCCATCATCACAGAAAGTTCTTTTCAACAGTACTGTTCTAGTCCCCTCCTTCCCCCTTTGTGGGATATACTTGATAACACATTCTCCCTTAAGGGAATCTTCTGTTTCTCTTTTGGTGTTTTTGGTCTTTATTTATTTTCACTTGCTTCTGCAAATGTCAGTTCTGGTGCTTGGGCTGTGTCAGAATTAATAAGTAGCAAACGATTTTCCTAATACCTTTTATAAACTGGCTCGATTTCTTCCATGTCCTCAGAATTTCTTTCAATCCAATTTCTTCTCAGCTGAGGTCATGAAAAAATGACTCCCTTGCATATGATATTTTCCTTAAGTGCAAACCCATTACACATCTTAGTTATGAATCTATATGGCTCCCACTTCACTTATTCTGGCTTAGTTATCAGCAGAAGCCTGTAAAAGTCAATTTTTGGCTGAAAGTGGAAGTAATAGCAAAGAGACTTAAGGACAATTTGGTCCACTTAGGAAGGATGGAAAGGAGAGGAAGAAAAGCTTTTGCTTCATCACCCTTTTCACTTAACACACACACACACCACCCCCCCCCACACACACACAGACGCACACCAACACTATGTCTTACTTCTTGAAAGTGAGGACATTAGAGTACAGATAAAAGCTCAGATTTTAGTGTTAAAATCTCTTGTCAGTTGTACGTTCTAGATAAACATTCTCTCTTAATTAACTTAATGTATAAAAAACCTGAACTTGTTTTCAGAGCAATGAAGTGATCACTTATCTCTGTACCACTTCTATGTTCTGTACATAGTTCAAATATTAATGCACATATTGTATTTGTTTTCAAAGTCATCTTTGCATACAAATCTCCCCGACCATACTGTGATTATTTACGGCCGGAGAGCCCACTCACCTTTTTGTCTCCAGCATATGGTACAATTCTTGGCAAATATTAGAAGGGTTGGTATGTCTGATCCATTCCTCTAGTCTTGAGCAGTCCTACCTTCGTATCCCCAGCAGCATATTCCTTATCTACCATCACCAGCTCTCCCTCAGAGCAAAGTTTCAGGATAAGAAGATTCCTAGGAGCAATATTAACCATCTCTCCTTCCAGTGGTGGGTAACTCTCTCATATGCCAAATATACTCACATTTACCACCCATTCCCAACTTCGCACCTCCTTGTTCAAGAAGCCAGTAAAGGGCAGTGAAGAAATCTAGAATCCTGAGGGGTTCCATGGGCATCTTCTTGCTGGGCATCGGCTGGAATAAAATTGAATTAGACTCTCAAATTGCTTGTATGCAAGATAAAAACACAGCACTTTCCTAAACTCCAAGAGGATAACTCAACAGGTTAGTGCTCCAGATCTAGCCCAAGGCAAAATTAAGATTTTCCCAAAAGATTTTCTCTTTTTAGCACAGTTTTCCTAATACACAAGGCTTTGATCAAACTGCAGGGGGTTTTTTTGTTGATGTTTGTTTTTTGTGGTACGCGGGCCTCTCACTGTTGTGGCCTCTCCCGTTGTGGAGCAAAGGCTCTGGACGCGCAGGCTCAGCGGCCATGGCCCACGGGCCCAGCTGCTCCGCGGCATGTGGGATCTTCCCGGACCGCGGCACGAACCCATGTCCCCTGCATCGGCAGGCGGACTCTCAACCACTGCGCCACCAGGAAAGCCCCCAAACTGCAGTTTTTAACTGATTACAGCTTTTGAAAACTCAAAAGCTTTAAAGACCCACTACATTGTTAATAATGATGTGTTAGGCCATGAGGTATTAATCAGAGGAGTGGGGTAAGCTCAGGTCCTGTTTGCAGCAGCTCATCCCACCAGTGATCAGTCTACCCTAACATGGCTGGTCTCAAATTGAGAAAAATCCCGAGGACAAAAATAATTCATTTAGGTTTGAGATCGGAGTACAAAAGCTATGGAAAGAATTTCATATTTTCCTCCAGAAAGGAAAGAATTATATTCTGCTCAGTCTCCAATCAAGCTTTTTATGACATATGGAACGACTAAGCTCTTTTTTTCCACAGAGGCCAGCTTTCATTAATCAAGTTTCTCAACTCCTATAGAAGAAAGCCTGACAATAACTTAAACAAGTGGTTTAACCAAAAATATGATGTGGTTTTTATTTAGTTAATCAATGATTTAATGGCATAAGCTGGATTTTTAGGACCATATTTATTTTCAGTCTTCTTTATGAACAGAATTAGATCTATTAGATCTGTTGACAAAACTGACCACACAAAATTGCTTATTAAAAAGACACCCCCCCAAAAAAAAGAAGAATTGGGGAAATCAATTAAAATGCCAACAAGAAGACAGCTATTGATGTTAGGAAGCTCCAGGAAGTTTGTATACCATATGGAGATTTTTCTCAAAAGCTTCCTTTTAAAAGGAGGGTATTGATCTTTTTTTGGACAAAAGCAAATAAATATATTTTCCCCAGGCCTATGCTATGTATTCTAAAGTTATCTGATTTATTTTTTTTAATATTCTTTCCTTGGTCTATTAACATAGCCTATCTCCATAACTCATAAATAATACACAGAACTGCGTTGCAAATGTCTACTGAGACCAAGCCAATGCTTCCCTGTATTAGCTTTGTTCTCTTTGTTCTTATTTGTTTGTGACTGCCCTTCCTCCTTTCATGTTTACAGCATCATATAAAAAAGCAAAAAAATAATAGAACTATAGCAGAGGATTGAGGATAGGGAAGGAGGTCTAAATCTCAGCAAAAAGTATGTGGGCCATGCATTTTTATTATGCCCAAGTCTAATCGTCATTGCACGGTCGGTTTAGGATGTGATTTTATCACACACAACTTTATCAAGCAAGACACTGTGTCTCTGCAGTTTAGACACAGGGAAAGTGGTCACACTATGGTGCCGAGGAAAAGTAGCATCATGTGGCTTTGATGCTGATTCATATATTTAACATCTAAATTGGCATCCTTAAAGCTCTGGCTATATTGTGTACAGAACATGCTGGAAGCTAAATGCCTAATGGAAAGTGCCTTGACAGGCAACTAAGGAATTGACATTGGGAGCATACACTTTGAAACATTAAGCAATTGTGAACAGCAGATAAGCATTCAGACTTAAGAGTCCATTTTCTTTTTAAACAGCATCAGGGCTGATAGTGATCGATCAAGGTTATGTTTTTACACATTTGGCGTCTGTCTTAAACTACAGCATATAAATGCTCTAGACAATGCGTGCCTAAAATCGACAGTTACACAGAATTTGGAGAGGGAAAGTAGTGATTGTGCAACTAGATTACAGAGGCCAGCCACATTCCAAAGAATTCACATTTGCTCAGCATCTGGGATAGTTTAAAGCTTATAGAAAATGGGAATGGATGTTGACAAAGGTAGACTAATATACATCGAGTTCAAAGATAACACAAACAAACCGATATAACCAGTGACATTTTATATGAAGAGAGGACTTTAACCAGAATAGTGAGAGGCAAGTCTGCACACCCCTTTGGGAGTCTAGACATTTCGGAGGGAGGAAACTAACCAAATGTTCTGAACCCCTCTTTCTTTCTCGCACTGACTGAATCTGGCTGCAGTGGCTCAGTCTCTGTCTTAAATAGAACAACTCACATTTTCTCCTCTTCTTCCTCCACTGCTATAATATATGTTTCAGAGTTCATAGTTTGGGTCAGGGGAGTTATGGACAACATTTGAGCCACATACAAAAACCAGAAATTGTCCATTGATCTCCAACCTTAGCTAAGTGTTTCCTTCATTTAGAGGACCCTTTTTTTCCCAGGCTATCAGCCTTCAGGTGCTTGAACCAGACGTATGTAGGGGAGTCGGTTAACCTCCACCAGTGAAACCTCTCGGCCTTAATACTTAGTACGTTTGAAGGTAGTGGCTTCTCTTGAGTTTCAGAAACCTTTGTTGACTTTTCCATAGGAATCTAAAACTAACTTCTAGTGAAAAGAAGATGCAGGACATCTTTGGCTTTTTCTCTCCTTACCAGATATTTGGACAGTTGGTGATAGTTGATTGTTTGATCTATTCTTGAGCCAGTCCGAAGCTACGTCTGTAGGGTCACCTTTATCTAAGGGTCAAGAGTTGAATTTGGGTCTTGAGAAAGAAAGCGATCATATGCACACATTACAAAGGAAGCATAAGAACCTACTATTGCTTAATTATTTAAGTACATTGAAATAAAACAGGATAACATTTTAAAGTGAGAGTTTTAAATCCACCTATACCACCAAGTATTCCAAGAATCTTCCAGGACAGTGTCTACTGAGCAGATAGCAAGATAAACAAATAAGAAGAAAAAGACTGCCACAGTGAGTCAGACACTCAGAATTTGGGGGTGTGGGGGCGGGTCTCTGTCAATAAGGAACTTTTTGTAGGATGGCAATTACTCCCTAAAATTAATTCTGAAAGATTGAGTATGTATCCCAAACACATGGCTTCCTGTAATCAAACATGCATTGTGTTAGTTTCTTCAGTATCACATTTGGAGCTCCATGTTTCATGAGTTTATTATGCCCAGTTGAACAATATCATCAGTATAGACATACAGAGAAAAACAAGAGCAAATTCTATTTACAAGTCTACATTCACTGATGACTCTGGATTCATAGAGGGGATGCTTGGCTGACATCTAGCATCATAGAATCGTTCTTACCCTCCACCTGGGGAGCCAGGCTGTCTGGGGCCAAAGCCCGGCTCTACCACTACTAGTACCAGAAGTCTAGTGTGTGATTGTATTTGTCAAGGTTCTCCAGAGAAACAGAGCCAATAAGATGTGTATACATATATATATAGAGAGAGATTTATTTTAAAGTATTAGCTCACAAGATTTTTAGAGGCTTGGTGAGTCCAAACTCTGATAAGGGAGGCTGGCAAGCTGGAAACTCAGGGAAGAGTTACAGTTCAAGTCCAAAGGCAGTCTGCTGGTGAGCCAGGAAAATCCTATGTTATAGATGAAGTCTGAAGGTGGTCTGCTGGCAGCCTGGGGCTTCTGGAAGATCAGCTTTTGTTCCAGTCAGAACTTCAACTGATTGTATGAGGCCCACACACATTATGGAGGATAATCTGCTTTACTCAAAGTCCACCATTTAAACATGAATCTCATCCAAAAACACCCTCACAGAAACATCCAGAATAATGTTGGACCACAGTAGTGGCCCAGCCAAGTTGACACAAAATAAACCAGCACAGTGGCCTTGGGCAAGTTACTTAACCTCTTTGTGCCTCAGTATGCTTGTCTATAAAATGGGATTAAAGTATGGGTACATAGTTCATGGATGATTGCGAGGATTAAATGGGTTCACTTTTAGAACCCATTAGAACAGTTCCTGGCACATAGTAAACACTTTATTACAGACCACTGGAATAGAAAAGAACTTTCGAGATATCAAGTCCAGTCTGAGATCCAGAGAAGGATAATGGCTTGCCTAAAATTGCGAGTGAGTTGACATCAGAGGTGAATTAGAATTCTAATGTCCTAAATACCAGTTTGGTGACTGTTGAAAGGTTTGCTGCTGCTTCCCTTGACTGGGTAAGTACAACAACAGTATTTCAGGTGAAGTGTATTATTACTAAACTTTAAAATCCCTTAGTCTTTGAGATTTTTTTAAAAAATAAATACTTGGCAATCACTATTGCAGAAATGTATGTTTGGTTATTTATATCTACAGATTATTGAGGAAAAAAATACCTCTCTTGTGCACTGAATCATTCATTAAACCTGAGATTCCTTTATGCTTCTGCAGTTCCATATTAGTCATTCAATTCCCTTGAGACAAACTGAGCTATTACTAACACCTGGTATTTCCACAGACCCCACTGTTTAAGGTTCAGTGAGAGTCAAGGTACAGCTAATTGAAAAGACTGGCATAGTGTGAGTTGTTTTCTTTTTTCTTTTTTGAAGAATTAGATCTGCCTCCATTCCGAGCCTGTGAAGAAGAGCTGTCTCTGCAGAACATTGTCTTCCATCTCATCCAAAAAGTTACTTTATCTGAGATTCTAGATCAGTGTTTCTCAGAGTGAGTCCTCCCCAGATCACCTGGGTTATAATTACCCAGAGAGCTTGATTTTAAAATATAGATAACTGGTTAGTGCTACAGAATCACTGAATTTGAATGGCTAGGGGTGGGATCCAGGAAAATGCACTTTTTACAAGTTCCTTAGGTGGATTCTTATGTCACAGAAGCTTGAGAACTGTTGCTCTAGATTATCATGATCTTGCTAGTAAACACTGCATCATGGAATTTTAGAGCTGTAATGATGTCCTGTAAAGTTTCCAGGTTGATCCATCGCCACTTGTTTAATTATGTTGCATTACACATTCCTTTTAGCTGAAAACAGTTTGGTTCTTCTGCATTAATGAAGTGTAGCTGTGCTTGCACAGTATTTCCTCATTTGAGCTGCTGAGTTAGTAATTATTGTAGCTCTGCCTCATAGAAGCCCCGGGAAAGGTATTGTTTGTTTTTAATGCTGACTGTTAACATTCACGGTTTATTACATTTACTGCCGCATTTTTAATCACCCAGTAAAAAAGTTTCCATTTTCAAAGGACATTAAATCTCAACTGTATTCTGGATTGAAGTCAGTCGCGGTTTTTTTTTTCAAATATTTACTTATTTATTTGGCTGCATCGGGTCTTAGTTGCGGCATGTGGGAACTTCCTTGCGGTGCGCAGGCTCTTCCTTGTGGAGTGCTGGCTTCTCTCTAGTTGTGGCGTGTGGGCTCCAGAGTGCATGGGCCTGTGGCATCTTAGTTCCCCGACCAGGGATTGAACCCACCCGCGTCCCCTGCATTAGAAGGCGGATTCTTAACCACTGGACCACCAGGGAAGTCCCAGTCGCATTTTTAAGAAAAGATTTAATAAATATCTATTTTTGAAAGAACGACTTGTATCATGTAGAAATACACATGTGTGGGTGTTGCTACAGATTATGTAAACTTACATCATTATGCCAAGGAAAAAAATCATTGCATCCTAAGGTGAAAATACACAGAACCTACTGGACTTAGTTCCTGACTCCTACCTGACCAGTTATCATTGACAATACTAAGATCAAGAACAATTTTAACATTCGGTGAATGTTTATTACATGGCAGGGGCATATGCTAAATACATTTATGCATTATTTTATTTAATCTTCCAACAACTCTGTAAATTAGATAATTTTATTTATCTCCATTTTAGAGGAGAAACTGAAGCTTAGAGAGGTCATGTCTCTTTCCCATAACCACATAGATTGTCAGAGCAAGAGTAAACATTTGAACACGGGTCAGTTGAATTGCAAAGTGAATTGCAAAGTCCATGCTTTAACCCTGCCTCTCGGTAGACCAACTTCCTGCTTTGACTCTGTTCTGCCTGATATTATTCATAAAAGAGATACCAGACAAAGAGTTATTGAGATTTGATGGTTGAGAATAGTATCACTCTCAGGGACTCTTTAACACGCTACCGCTCTAAACTGGAAGCTCACCATTATGGTTGTACTGCGGGAAGTATCGTGGCACTGCCTAGGACCCAGCTGAAGTGAGCTTTAGAATAAAGCTAAATAAGTGACTTGATGCACGTCTTTTAATTTCTTTGGATTCCGTTGAGTCCATTGGTCATACCTCAATCAAGCGGGCTGGAATCTCACCACTTCAAGCTCTAAAGTACTGTGATTTTGTGTATTTTCATAGAACTTTAAAACCGGCAGAGATTATCTGGTCAGGAATCATTTGGCTGTAGGGAACAGATATCCAACTCCAGCTTGTTTAGGTTAAGGACATTTATTATAGAGAAAATAGTTCATCTCATAGAAACAAAGTTTAAGGAATATAACCAGACTTTATAAGAACTGAAAAGTCATCACTTGTCTCCTGTCTCCTTTTTTCTGCATGGGGCCGGGCCGTCTTCATTTCTATGTGTTGCTATGTCGCTTTTCTCCACCTCTGCTGATCAACTTCCTTTCCTCGTTTTCTCGTGGCCAGTCAGAGTTTGGCAGTATGGCAGCACTCAACACCGACTCACTCCAGTCTCTGGGTGTAAATTTCAAATTTTAGGATGAGAGCATCTAATTTTCTGAGCGCGGGTGACATGTCCACTATTGATTGAATTATCTGGGCCAAAGGAATAGGATGGGATTATTCAATACTTGATGTTGTCCATTCAAGGAAATTATTTCAATAATTTATGGAGAGAATATACAGCCTTTGTGAGAAACTGAGACTGAATCCCTAATGGATAGCATATATATGGCTTGCTGTAGGATTTTCAACTGCATTTTTGAGTTACTTTCCCTCATCCTAATTCTGTATCATTTGATCCTATTTTGTTCTCTTCCTTTCTTGGGAACCTCATGTTGCCCTCCATCCCAGTCTTTTCAGGCCTCCTTGATTTCTTTCCTTCCTCTGTTCATAAAATTTCTTTGAGGTGCTGCAGACAGGTTTTCAAGGTAGCAGCAAAACAAATCTAATCAAGTAATTCCTACCTAGAGTTAAAATAAACACACAGTCATTATTTACTGAGTGATTATTATGTGCCAAATACAGTGCTAAGACCTTCACATATGTTATTTTATTTATTCCTCACTATAGCCTAACAAAATAAACATTATTAACTTAGCTTCTGATCTGAGAAAATCAAGGTTCTCTGTAGTTAAGTAGTGTGTGTGAGCTCACATCACAGTAAGTGTAAGAGCTGAGATCCAAATTCAGCTTCCAGAGCCTGAACAATGATGACAATGGCTGCTGTGGTCACAATAAGGTATTCAAGGGTGTGCTGCGGCTGGCTCACGTTGACTCCCAAAAGCCAAGTGTTACATTTTCAAGAATTTTGGGAGCTGGTTATTAAACACAGCCGTTATGAAAATTTAAATTATAAAAACTTACAATTAAATAAGTTAAATTAAACAATGGTCATAAATAATCACAACTCATCATTTTCTGATTATTTTACTAGGTTTTTTTAATCATATAAGCACATTAGTTTATTTACTCCTATTTTATGTGTATGATGGAAATGCTATATGATCGCTGTGCACATCCCTTCCTAACTCTGTGCCTGTAATCAGACATTGTAAGAGTATTTACATCACAGAAACTGGCAAAAACCCCATCTAAATGCATTCATGTTAAAAAAAAAAATGAAAAAGCAGACAGCTGTTTAGCCTACACAAAATCCATCTGAAGGCTGAATTTGGCCTGTGGGCCCCTGGTTTTTGACCTCTGCTTTAAAGATATGCATCTCTTAGCACAGGGAGGTCAGCTCAGTGCTTTGTGACCACCTAGAGGGGTGGGATAGGGAGGGTGGGAGAGAGGCTCAAGAGGGAGGGGATATGGGGCTATATGTGTACATATGGCTGATTCACTTTGTTGTACAGTAGAAACTAACACAACACTGTAAAGCATTTATACTCCAATAAAGATGTGAAAAAAAAATTTTTAAATAAAGAAATGCATCTCTAATGGATGAATCTTAAGCTGTCCCTCCAGAGCACTCTCTTGAGTGGGCACCTGACACAGCCACACACGTGGTCAATCACGATTGCCTTTGGGAACCACCAATAGCTTGTTGTCCAGACAAAAAAGAAGGTTGCCTGTTGCCTAAGCTGAGGACTTTTCAACGCCTGGCTGAGGTTTCCTGTTCTGCACAGTGGGTATTTTTATTGGCAGATGTCGAGCCACCACAGTCTCTGCAAAGGTCTGGCTTGGATCCTTGACTGCACCAGTGAGCAGGAAATAGCTGACCCAGAGATTAAATTAAGCACGGTGGCACTTCTTACACATACGGCCTTTGCATCTATTTCAAACTTTGTGTATTCATTAGTTCTTCTTCCTAGGTTGGTAGGAAGCCAAAGAGAAGAGGGTCTTGCAGCTGGAGAAGATAAATCTGTGATGGGGTATGTGGGTGGTCATTTAATGTTGCTTCCTGGGCTGGAACATGCTGGTTTCTTACTTTGTGGAAGTAGCAATTATCCTTCTCTCTTTGACTGAAGTAGTTATTTTTGGTAAAAAGCTATTAAGTCTTTTGACTAAGAACTAAGAACATTTTGGGTACCCTGTGGTTGGTTAGCGATGTTTATTAGATCACTTGGACAAGTCTCTCAGCCTTTCCATTTCTCTTTCGTTAAACTGAGAATAATAGAGTGACAATATCTAAAATAATGGAAACAAAAATGTTTTAAAATGTTTTTGAAATTCTAAAATGCCATTTTAATTATTCAATGTAAGTTCTTCTATTATTATTTATTTAAACAATGACCCCAATTACCACTGATTTATTTTGTGCTTTGGACACTACTTCATATCCATAAATGTATCCAAAATTTTAGTGCAGGAACCATACTCTTAGTTTCCAAAATGTTCTTATGTTCTGATTATCTCTCCCAGTCCAATTACAATATATTGTTTGAGGTTGTGAATCTTTGGAGTGTTTCCCTTCTGTGGATTTCTAAAAAGTCTCTTCCCTTCTTCACCTTGCCATATGAGTTGAATCAGCAAATAGAATGTATTGAATACTTTATATATTCTCATTATAAGGTCAGTATGATTTGCTGTGGGGAAGACTCCGAAGAAATCTTGAAGTTCCAGCTCTGTAGCGTCAACTACAACAGTTTACATAAAAAGATAATTATGCCCCTCCCCGCAAAATCTGTGTATAATCAGAGCCAAGTAACGAGATAGACTATGCATATAAATAAGAATTTCTCTTCACCATTCACTCAACCAACTCTCTCAAATAACTTCAGCTCTCCATTCACTCAAGTACATTGTCACAGCATGCTGCCTGCCCACAGCTCTCAAGACCCCTCAAGAACAGCGGCAGGTTGAGTGCTATGCTGCCCAAACATGTTTGTTCCAAATATATCAGTGGTACTTGTTATTAAAATCACATAATTAAATCAATGGAGTATAGGGCATAAAGAGAGTTGTGGGGATTTTTTGTATGAAAACTAAATGGATTGCTTTATAAAGACTTAAATATGAGTGGCTAGAAACAATCATTAACAGATTAAGTATTGCAAGAAAACTTTTTGTATTTTATTAGGGGAAAAAAATCACAAAAATTTAGGTAGATTTTGCACTCATGATACTTGGAAGGTTCTTGCTCCACTTTCTAAAAAAAACACAATTGGGAATCATGAAGGAAGCATTATGAATGTGTTGTATGCAAGAAAGATGCTATAAAATTCCTATTAGTAGGCTTTTAAAATTGATGTATAGTGATTTACAATGCTGTGTTAATTTCAGGTGTATAGCAGGGTGATTCAGTTATACATGTATATAATTTTTCAGATTATTTTCCATTATAGGTTATTACAAGATATTGAATATAGTTCCCTGTTCTATACAGTATGCCCTTGTTGTTTATTTTATATATAGTAGTGTCTATATGTTAATCCCAAACTTGTAATTTATCCCTGCCCCACCTTTCCCCTTTGGTAACCATCAATTTATTTTGTATGTCTGTGAGTCTGTTTCTGTTTTGTAAATAAGTTCATTTGTACCGTTTTTTTTTAGATTCCACATGTAACTGATATCATGTGATATTTGTCTTTCTGTCTGACTTGCTTCACTTAGTATGATAATATCTAGGTCCGTCCATGTTGCTGCAAATAGCATTATTTCACTCTTTTTTATGGCTGAGCAATATTCCATTGTATATATATATATATACCACATCTTCTTTATCCATTTGTCTGTTGATGGACGTTTAGACTGCTTCCATGTCTTGTGCTGCTATGACCATTGGGGTGCATGTATCTTTTTGAATTAAAGTTTTCATCTTTTCCAGATATATGCCCAGCAGGGGATTGCAGGATCATATGGTAATTCTATTCTTAGTTTTTTAAGGAACCTCCATACTGTTCTCTATAGTGGCTGTATCAATTTACATTCCCACCAACAGTGCAAGAGGGTTCCCTTTTCTCCACATCCTCTCCAGCCTTTATTATTTGTAGACTTTCTGATGATGGCCATTCTGACTGGTGTCAGGTGATACCTCACTGTAGTTTTGATTTGCATTTCTCTAATAATTAGTGATGTTGAGCATCTTGTCATGTGCTTTTTGGCCATCTGTATGTTTTCTCTGGAGAAATGATTATTTAGGTTTTCTGCACATTTTTTGATTGGGTTGTTTCCTTGCTATTGAGCTGTACGAGCTGTTTAACAGACTCTTAATCAAAGAAGAAAAATGGTCCTGTATCAGAAGCTTGATCAATTAATGTACAGTTTTTAAAGTTATATATTAGAATATTTACTAAATGTATGATTCTTTCCTTTAGCATTCATTGTTGTTGTTGTTGATTTGACCAGTCAACCACTGGTCTTGATCTCATTAAATTAGAGAACTTCTACTATATTGAAAATCTGGAAATTTGGAAAAAGAAGAAATCTGTTGGTTTTGAAATAGTTGGGAGATTGACCTAAAATGACTGGCGCATTGTATCACTCTAAAGCAGCGGTCCCCAACCTTTTTGTTGGCACCAGGTACTGGTTTCGTGGAAGACAATTTTTCCACTGACCCGGGGGGTGGGGGATGTTCAGGCGGTAATGCGAGTGATGAGGAGCGATGGGGAGCGGCAGATGAAGCTTCATTTGCCCACCGCTCCCCTCTTGCTGTGCGGCCTGGTTCCTAACAGGCCATGGACTGGTAACGGTCTGCAGCCTGGTGGCTGGGGACCCCTGCTCGAAAGGAACAAAGCAACATTCTTAGATCAAGAGCAAACACACAAATGATAGGAGAATGCAAAATTCAGGACATGAAAGGTAAAATCTGTGGAGAAGAGTAAAGAGAGGGGAAGAAAAGGCTGAGAAGAAACTTTTGGAAAGCTCTCAGAGGAGCTACAGAATCTGATTTTAGGTAGTAGGCAATATTAAGCCTCTGACTAACTTTGTTCAAAACAGTGAAATTATAAGAGAAATATATTAAGGGGATTTTTTCTGGTAACAGTGCGCAGGATGAAATGAATCTCTAATGGCAAATATAGTTTTTTTTTTAGGGGTGGGCGGTGCACGTTCAGATGACTGGTATTGTTTGTCTGGAGCATTGTGATGAAGAACACAAGGCTGAGGCTGGCCTCAATGAGAAGAGCGTGGTTTTCTATTAGTGATGTCTGACAGGGGTGAGGGAAAGGCGGGTGCAGCAGCTGTGCTGTACATTTGTTGGCCCCGGGTCAGATTAAGGGTAAAGATAGTGGAAGTAGTTATGTCGCTTCAATAATGTGAGAAATAATAAAGGAAGTTATGAGAGATATTTTGAAAATAAATACTAATTTAGTTCTGTGGATTAAATTATAAGTAGAATTTTTAATTTCTTTTTTGGAGTCAAGTGAGATGCTTTGCCTTATTATTGATATAAGGAAATCATTAGAATATAGTCATAAAGAGCAGAGGGTTTATGGACTTCCCTGGTGGCACAGTCGTTAAGAATCCGCCTGCCAATGCAGGGGACATGGGTTTGATCCCTGGTCCGGGAAGAGCCCACATGTCACAGAGCAACTAAGCCTGTGTGCCACAACTACTGAGCCTGCGCTCCAGAGCCATTGAGCCGCAACTACTGAGCCCGTGAACCACAACTACTGAAGCCTGCGCGCCTAGAGCCCATGCTTGGCAACAAGAGAAGCCACCAAAATGAGAAGCCTGTACACCATAACGAAGAGTAGCCCCCACTCACCACAACTAGAGAAAGCCCGCGCGCAGCAACGAAGTCCCAACACAGCCAAAAATAAGTAAAGAAATAAATTTATAAAAAAGAAAGAGCAGAGGGTTTAGAGTAAGACAAAATTTTGTTAAAAATCTAGACCTGCCATTTGCTAGCTAAATAATTTGAGATAAATTTCCTGAACTCTTTGAAAATGTATTAACTTGCTCATAGGGAGCCAAACTATTAAAATTATTGCATATATTTAAAGGAGTAACATACTGCCTACCACAAAGTGATAGGAAATGATATTCATTTTGTTTAACGATTGGCCAAAAATCTGACTTCAAAAATATTTTACTATTTACTGCCTCATTAAGTACTGCCTTAAAAATAAAAATCCATAAAATTATTGCTCTACTAGTTGAGATTTTTCTGGCCTCTTAGCACCAAAATAAAACTGAACTAACTCCAGATTAAAAAAAAATTAGAATCCATATTTCCAGGTATTTGGAAAAGAGACACCAATATTTGTTTTTCTACAAGAAACTAGAACTTATAAAATCCCTTTCTGTCTGGACCACTGTTTGCTCACCATTTATGGAAATAATCAAAGGCTTCGTAAATGAGGGATTATCATAGCTATGAAGCTATGGTCTGAACCGCAGGATATTAGCACACCCATATATAGACATTGCAATATATTTCTCCTTCTATCTCTGCCCAGTGGGCAGTGATTTTTTGGCAATGCACATGAAAACACTGGGCATCCATTCACAGGATTTCCTGATTTGTTTGTGAGAAGTTTTGATGCTTATTTGCAATTAGGTTTTGGCAAACTCTTGGCAGAGAATGTCTTTATAAAAAGGACAGAGCTCTTCATTTGGCAGAACTCTTTAATGTGTAGGTTTGTATTTCCTATCTTTTGGTTTCCTTTAAAAAAAAATGTAGAAACAGACACATACCCATTCATTAAGCACTTTGAAGCAGCAGTCTGTGATATTTCCAAACAAAACATTGTTTTACCAACATGGCTGATTGTCTCAAACAAAGTCTCCTTTCTATGGAATTCTACCAACTGACATTTGAGGCTAAAAAGCCAAAAAAGCAGATTTTGGCCAGCTATATAGTTTGTTACTAGTGGCAGAGAAAGACTTGAACCAATTTTAATCCAAGAGAAATATCATGAATCATCATCTTATTATATCCAGATCTCTATACACTGCATGGAGAGACACATTCAGAGGCTGAATATCCTAGAACTGATTTCTTTTCAAAGCCTATCCCTTCCCTACAAACTTTTCCTCTGAATCCACTCAGAAATGGTAAACTTTTGTTTGCAATGTAAAAATAATAAAGCTGTGATATATTAAACATATATTATTTACAACAATGACTTGAATCATTGTGATCACCATCTCTATTACTGTTAATTATTCAAGCACAGCTAATTCTAAGTCTGCGTGTGTTTAAAACAATGTTAAAAAAATCTGACATCTGAAATGCTGTTGCATGGAATTAAACATCAGTTAACTGGAGTAAAAAAGTAAAAAATTTTCACAGCGTGAAAATTTGAGAACTTTCTTCTTTTACAATGTGAGCTGTAGGAAACTCCAAGAGTGAATATTCCATCCTAAATCCTATGCCCCCAGCTTTTCAAAGGGCACAAAAAGTGAACCCAGCAAAGATGCCCCGTCAAAATGATTTAAAAGGAGGAAAGAAAGTTGCTAGAAGGCTAGAGGGGAATTTATACTCCAGATCAAAAAAACAATTTTAAGTGGTCTTCTCTGGTGGCCTATGTTGAGACATAACATCTCAGACTGCTGTTTTTCCAAGAGGTTAAATTTCAAAAAGAGGAAACAACAGCAAACAGGCTGCCAATTTACTCAACAATGTCAAAACTGGCAGGAGATCTGTTCAAAGTAAAACTGCTGATTTACAAATTCCTGGATCTAATGTACTCTTAAATATTAACACTTCTTAGAAAATTTAGAGCTTGCATGTCACATTTATGACTCTTGGGTTGACACAGCCATGTGCAAACACGCTGGTCCTCATGACAACTCTTTGCCCTGTAATTCAGCCCCACTGTGGGAAGCCACTATCAACTCAGCCTTTAATGCCTGAGCAGTCCCTGGTGCCAAAAGATGCAGACTGGAGTTAATAGTCCACGCTTTTTGTCAGGTGTAGGTCGGAGGGGAATGTTTACACCACAATTCCAAAATAATAATTGTAGCAGATAGAATCTTACTTTTCCCTTTTTCCTGACTTGGGAAGGTGAGCTGACTAGATCATCATTCAATTTCCCCCAGATCCTTTCTACAAATGGAAAACTGATATCTGTCAGTGGAAACAACAGAGAAACTACCTTAGCATGTTGAACAAAAGGGTGGGGGAGAAGTCACCGAATAGGACTCCTCAAAAGAAAGAAGATGTGTTTTAGAGAAGAAGGAGGAACATAGAAATAGAAGTAAGTGTCAAACAGCTAGTAATTCTAAAAATTTAGAGAAGTGTAACCAGCTTTAAATATCCCAAATATCCCAGCAGTGCTTCTTTCCCGAAAGTAGAAATTTCTCCAACTTATTTAGCTGTAGGCAGGGTTCAAGGATCCAGTCACAAAATAAGTTTAAAGTACATCTGATGAAGGTTTCAGCACTGGATATATGGAAATATTAAATGTATTTTTTAAAAGGAAAAACACTAATACTGAAATGTATACTCATTTAACTGGAAAAATACTTAAGTCCTCATATAAAAAACATTTTTACATCCATATGTACACAAACACCTAGATAAGCATACGCCATAGCACTAAAAGCTGTGTAACTATTAATTATACTGAATATATTCATTTTATATATTTATGTGTTAATTCACCTGTCTATCTATCTATCTACTTGTCTACCTAGTTATCCTTGGAAAAGGAAAAGCTATAAGAACAATGTATTAGGGGGAATGATAGTATCAATTGTAGTTATAGTCTGATGTTTCTATGGCATCAATCCATAGATTTCCTAATAAATCTCTGTTATTCATCTACAAGTAAACACATATATAGTGAAAGAGCACAGGTCAACACCTTATTACTGTGTTATACCCAACTTCTGTAAGTAATAAAGTAAAAACTAAGATTTATTGAGTGTTTCTCACCTACCAGTATCTACGCTGAGCACCTTACATATATAAACACATTGATAGCATGGAAGATGATCCCCAGCATGTCCCAAGCCTCTGGCTCAGAGCAGCTCCAGCTGTCCCCCCAAGGCAGCCCCAGTGGGGCATCCCAGGTCCCCCTGCTTATACTCATCCCGGCTCAAGCTGTCCTGCCAAGGTGGTCACAGTGCTGTATGCTCCAGGATGCTCTGGCCTGTGTCTGCTCTAGCCACCCTGCCAAGGCCCAATCTAGTTCTAGACATCCCACCAAGTGGCCCCGACACAATGTGCCCCAGAAACCCCTGGCAATGTCAACTCCAGTGCCAGTCATCCCATCAAGTGACCTCAAACACTGCACCCTGAGAATCCCCTGGCCCATGCCTGCTCTAATTCCAGCTGGCCTGCCAGAGGTGCCCAACACATGCAGTCTACACAGGGGATGTTCCTACGGAAGGTCACGCCTTCAAGACTGGGAGAGGTAGCTGTTTCACTTAATTCAAAGAAACAAACACAGAAGGTCAAATAAAATGAAAGGCAGAAGAGTATGTCCCAAATGAAAGGACAGATATAATCCCAGAAAAAAAAAAAAAACCTAATGGAACGGAGATAAGTAATTTAACTGAAAAAGAGTTAAAGTAATGGTCATAAAGATGCTCATGGAACTTGGAAGAGGAATGGAGAACACAGTGGGAACTTCAACAAAGAGTCATAAAATATAAAGAACCAATCAGAGCTGAAAAATAAAATAACTGAAATGAAAAATACACTAGAGAAAATCAACAACAGATTAGACGATACAGAAGAATGGGTCAGTGATCTGGAGGACAGAATTCTTTTTGGACATGTCTTCTCAGGCAAGGGAAACAAAAGCAGAAATAAACAAATGGGACTACATCAAACTAAAAAGCTTTTGCATATCCAAGGAAACTATCGACAAAGCAAAAAGGCCACCTACTGAATGAGAGAACATATTTGCAAATGATATATCTCATAAAGGGTTAATTTCCAATATGTACAAAGACCTTATACAACTCAACATCAAAAACAACAACAACAAAAACCAAACAACTCATTTAAAAAAATTGGACAAAGGATCCGAATGGATATTTTTCCAAAGAAGACATACTGATGGCCAACTGGCACATGAAAAAGAGGCTCAGTATCACTAATCACCAGGGAAATACAAATGAAAACCACAATGAGGTATCACCTCACACCTGTCAGAATGGCTACTATCAAAAAGACAAGAAATAACATGTGTTGCTAAGGGTGTGGAGAAAAGGGAACCCTCAAGTGTTGCTTTGGGAATGTAAGTTAGTACAGCCACTCTGGAGAACAGTATAGAGGTTCCTCAAAAAATTAAAAATTGAACTACCATATGATCTAGGAACTCCACTCCTGGGCATTTATTTAAAGAAAATAAAAACACTAAATTGAAAAGATTTATGCATGCCAATGTTCATTGCAATATTGCTTACAATAGCCAAATATGGAAGCAACCTAAAAATCCATTGATAGATAAAGATGTTTATATATATATATATATATGTGTGTATATATTACTCAGCTGTAAGAAAAGAATGAACTCTTGCCGATTGTGACAACATGGTTGGACCTAGGAGTTATTATGCTAGGTGAGATAAGTCAGACAGAGAAAGACAAGTACCATAGGATTTCACTTATATGTGGAATCTAAAGAAAAACAAACAAACAAACAAAACAAAGACAGACTCAGATACAGAGAACACACATATGGTTGCCAAACGGGAGGGTTGAAAGGGGTGAAATAGGTGAAAGGGATTAAGAGGTACAAACTTCCAGTTATAAAATAAATAAGTCCCAGGGATGTAATGTACGGCATGGGGAATATAGTCAATAATATTGTAATAACTTTGTATGGTGACAGGTGGTTACTAGACATCATGGGGATCATTTCTAACATATAAAAATATCAAATCACTATGTTATACACATGAAACTAATAAAATATAATAAGTCATTTATACTTCAATATTTAAAAAAAGAAAATGCTTCATGAAAGATGGTTTAAATTTTAAACAATTATATTCAACAATAATCAAATCACAATGGCCCTGAAATTAAGCTTTGGGTTACTTCTCATATATTGTTTATTCAATATAATCAAATATCGCCTCATGTATCATTTTTCTATTTAAAGAATTTTCACTCCCATTTTGTTGGTTGCATTAAGAACTCAGAAAATGTTCTTTAGAAAAGCCAGTTTATGCTGAAAAGATAAATATGATACATTTTGTTCTTACCACAGGTTAGTAATGTGGAATTTACCAACAAGTAACAATGTGTCGTGTTAGTTATTTCAACATAAACAGTCATGTTCAAAAGATGGGGCATGAGAATTTGCATTTTTTAAACAAATGTCCCTGGTAATTCTCATGCATACCAAAAATAGAAACCTGCTGGCCTAGGTGGTGGGATTTCTGTAGTTTGCAGGATACTCCTGTAAGTTTCTTTTCCAATCTTCCCTCCCCACTCTCTCACTCTTTTCTTGAAGAACCTGCCTTCACTCTGCACCTAAAGGGTCTGAGTCCCACGGTCCCTGCTACTGTCCATAGTTAAGTAGAACAAATATGGAGCCCTGAACCAAAATGGGCCCATGAGCCGCTCTCTCTAGTTAACTGTCATTCAGACTCAAAGACTGGTCAACCTCTGTTGGGAACTGAGAAGCAATGCAAAGCAAGTGCATTCACTTAATTAAAGGCTAATTTTCTAGTCCCAAAGATAGAATTAAAATGTGTATATAGATAGATGGTAGATAGATAGAGAGATAGATAGATGATAGATGGAAACAAATAGGGATAGAGATAATTTTATAGAAAACAAACTCACATTGTATGAATAAAACAAAAGGAAATTTAATACCACTTCCCATGCTCCCAAAACAAAGTGTGGGAAAAAAGGGGAGAATTCCCATCTAAATAGGAATAAAGACTCTAGCACAGCAGTACCCGACCTTTTGGCACCAGGAGCCAGTTTCGTGGAAGACAATTTTTCCACGGACCGGGGTGGAGAGGGGGCAGATGGTTTGGGGATGATTCAAGCGCATTACATTTATTGTGCACTTTATTTCTATTATTATTACATTGTAATATAGAATGAAATAATTATACAACTCACCAGAATCAGTGGGAGCCCTGAGCTTGTTTTCCTGCAACTAGATGGTCCCATCTTGGGGGGATGGGAGACAGTGACACCGAAGTGTGTTGCTTATGTCCAGTCTACTGTGTAATCTTGTTTTGGTTGCTGTCACTGCAGAAGACCCTGCTTCACAGAGATAGGATGCTGGAAATGGAAGCAGGTTTTTCAGTGCTTTTGTGGCAATCTCAGGATATTCCACCTTGACTTTAATCCAGAATGTATGGAGATTGTCAAACATACTTTTAAGGGCACCGTCATGTGTGATCTCAAGCAGTTGATCCTCTTCTAGCACGAGCAAAGTCGATTCACCTGGCTTATTCACAATTGGGCCACGGACCCATTCCTCCGCAGTTAGGGGGTCTTTTGTGGTTGGGAAGTAATGCTCAAACTCTCTTGAAAGCTGAGATAGGTGACCATGCACCAGCTGGGATAAAGAAGGCCCTGGCTCAGTCTCTGAAAATCTCTGCTAATGTTTGAAACATGTCAAAAATCCCAATGTTGGGTCTTCCCTGGTGGCGCAGTGGTTGAGAGTCCGCCTGCCGATGCAGGGGACACGGATTCGTGCCCCAGTCTGGGAAGATCCCACATGCCGCGGAGCGGCTGGGCCCGTGAGCCATGGCCGCTGAGCCTGCACGTCCGGAGCCTGTGCTCCACAACGGGAGAGGCCACAGCAGTGAGAGGCCCGCATACCGCAAAAAAAGAAAAAGAAAAAAAAAAAAAACCAATGTTCAGTCACGGCCCCCATAATTCCAGTTTGGCTTTGAATGCAGCCACTTTATCTGCCGACTTGAACACAGTTGTCATTCTCCCCTGAAGTGATAGAGTTCATTGAGCAGGTTGAATATGTCACACAAGGAAGCAAGTTTTGTGACCCATTCTGTGTCACTGAAATGCACTGCCAGTGGTGACTGTTTTTCTAAAAGAAATCTCTGGAGAGGCTCTAGTAACTCAGAAACTCTGGCCAGTGATCTACCTCTAGAAAGCCATCTCACTCTGTGTATAAGAGAAGACGTGTGTGCTCTGCCTCCATCTCCTACAGAGCTGCGCAAACAGACGTGAGTTAAGGGCATGTACTTTAATGTGGTTGATAACTCTAATCACATCCTGCAAAACGCTGTTAAGTTCAGGTGACATTTTTAGGCTAACCAGCATTTCTCTGTGGATGACACAGTGTATAGACTCACATTCAGAAGCGACCTCTTTGACTCGAGTAGTGAAACAAGAAAGCCATCCAGTCATGGTAGCCACTCCGTCCGTGCATATACCGACACAAAATGACCAATTCAGTTTTCCTGATATGTAGTCATTCAAAGAGTTGAATAGTTCTGCAGCTACAGTGTTGGTTGGCAACAAAAGTGCACATAACATATCCTCATGCACATCCTCCTGAAAATATATCACACAAAAGCAAGCATTGTCACCTTGTTGTCAACATCGGTAGACGGGTCAACCACGGTGACTCATTAATCCCCTGTAACAATTGTGCCTCATTATCTTCTGCTGTTTCATCAATTCGTCTAGTTATGCTGCTAGCCGAAAGAGGAACACGTACCACCTTTTGAACAGAAGCCTCTCCTAAAAGTTCAGGACAAATGTCCTTAGCAGCAGGCAGGATCAACTCTGCCTCAACAGTAAAGGGCTTCTTAGCTTTAGCAAGGCGGTTAGCCACTAAGAATGATGCTCTCAGTGCAGACACATTTGATGAAGTGGTGGCCTTCAATAATTGCTTCTGTTCTTCATGTTCACATTTTTTTTTTCTTTTGAAAAACTCCAAAGGCTTGTCTTTTAATGCAGGGTGCTTGGTCTCCATGTGGTGAAGCAGTTTTGAAGGTTTCATGGCTTCTTTGGATAGCTGGTTGCCACATATTATACAAAGCGGGCTTGGAGAATGTGAATCACCTGTTGCAATGAACCCGTAATTTAAGTAGGACTCTTGGTATTTTCTTTTAAGTTCAGCTTTCTTTTTGTTGGCAATCGTAGAGTCTTCTGCTGTCTCATCATTGGGTCTTTCCCCCTTTTCAAAGAAGCCCTTCATTGATGTTTGGTTTGTACTCATTTTGGCTAGGGTTAGCTTGTGGGCTTACCAAAACTATGACTGAGACAAGTGTGGGGAAGAGGCTCAGTGTGGGAAAGAGGCACCGACAGCAGTGGTAAATAAAATAATGGACGGGCCATGCAAGGACTAAAATAAGTGTCGGATTCTGACTTAAAGCCTGCCACCAGATGCAGCTTAATTGTCACTTGCCACTCACTGATAGGGTTTGTAGGGTTTTGGTATGAGTGTGTAAGCAATTCATTTATTAGGGTCTCTGTGCAGTGAAACCTCTCTGCTAATGATAATCTATATTTGCAGCCACTCCCCAGTGCTAGCATCAGCACCCCAGCTCCACCTCAGATCATCAGGCATTATGATGAATCTAATCATCATCATTAGATTCTCATAAGGAGCGTGCAACCTAGATCTCTCGCATGTGCAGTTCACGGTAGCGTTCATGCTTCTATGAGAATCTAATGCTGCCACTGATCTGACGGGAGGTGGAGCTCAGGTGGTAATGCGAGCGATGGGGAGCGGCTGTAAATACAGATGAAGCTTCGCTCGCTCACCTGCCACTCATTGCCTGCTGTGCCGCCCGGTTCCTAACCGACCACGGACCGGTACCAGTCCATGGCCCGGAGGTTGGGGACCCCTGCTCTAGCATATTACCTTGCCAGGCAGACCATAGTATATGTTAAAATGGGTATAATATTTAGGCTCAATTTAGATCATCTTGTTTACATTTAAGGCTGACAGCTTCAACTACTTTAGGAGATAGTTGGGGATCCAAAGCAGAAAGCTTATTACAAGGTAGCAAGTGAAACAGGAAAAGTACAAGCTCCCCAAAACAACTTTCATAGAGTTCCTTGTAATACCAGGACAGGGATGGTCATGTTTGGCACATGAGCCAAGAAAAACTGAGAACAACAGTCTGAATAAAGAAAGAATTAAGCCCACGTGAAGGAAGAAATGCGTCCTGTCCTTGGGTTATGAGATAGCATTGATTCCTCATAATAAATCCCTTCCCTTGAATTTCTTTTTTTTCTTATTATAATATTTGTAGTTTTCTGTTCTTTGCAGTGAAATAATTCCTGACCAAGATAGCACCAGTAGGTAAAAAATTAGGACTATTGGAACATGAATATACAAGGTACCTTGGCTATTTGGATCACTGATGCCTGAAATTCTGTATTAGGTTTTTACTATTTTCATGTCATTTTAAATTTCATGTCATATGTTTAATTTTCACTCACTTAAATATATTTCTGAGAATAATAATAATTGTTGAGGGTCCATAAATCATTTATGCCCTCAAGATTATATCAGAATTTTCCCTGTAAACAGGTTTTGCTACAGAAAAACAGAGTCTGGTGTGGGACAGGGGGTTTAAACCAATATTGCTGTTATTGCTGCCACTTCTGGCATAGTTCTTCCTGCTGCTCCAACCTTCACAATGATGGGGAGGGTGATAATGCAGAGAGCTTCTTTTTAGTATGTTCTACCTGGCAGAGACTGGTGTTGGCATTTCATATACATCAAGGCAGGAATTTCTCATAATAAGCCTACGATGTTGGCATTGTTGTCAGCATTCTACAGATGAAGACTTGGAGGATCAGAGAAGTAAAGAAAGCAGCTTAAAAAGTGCTAAAATTAGAACTAGTTCTGTCTGTCTGACTCAAAGTCTGTGTTTTTAACCATGGGTATGACAGAAGAGGAACAGTGGCTAGAGTAGGGGATATGGCTAAAAAAATAAGTTGTGAATGACAACATTTATACAATTAAACTTTGCCTAGAGCTCTCCTTGATGGGAGATTAATTACTTTTCAACATTTATAACCTATAACAATATGTATTACATAAACTGTGAGAAATCCATCTTATTATTATATATAGATATAGGCAACATCACATTTACCTAAATCCATATTTTCTAATTCAGGTTTCCAATAACTCCCTGTAAATAGTCATAAGATGATGAGGTTTTTTTTAACTTGTTATTTTATATTGGAGTATAGCTGATTAACAATGTTGTGATAGTTTCAGGTGCACAGCAAAGGGACTCAGCCATACATAAACATGTATCCATTCTTCCCCAAACTCCCCTCCCATCCAGGCTGCCACATAACATTGAGCAGAGTTCCCTGTGCTATATACTAGGTCCTTGTTGGTTATCCTTTTTAAATATAGCAGTGTGTACATGTCAATCCCAAACTCCCTGACTATCCCTTCCCCCATCCTTCCCCCGCTGGTAACCCTAAGTTCATTCTCTAAGTCTGTGAGTCTGTTTCTGTTTTGTAAATAGGTTCATTTGTATCGTTTCTTTTTAGATTCTACATATAAGGGATATCATGCAATAGTTCTCTTTCTCTGTCTGACGTCACTCAGTATGACAATCTCTAGGTCCATCCATGTTGCTGCAAATGGCATTATTTCATTCTTTTAATGGCTGAGTAATATTCCATTGAGAAGATTCAGTTTTAAAGATTTTTTGCTCTCAAGAATGTCCATGCTAGTAGTGTGTGGATTAGTACTAAAATGAATAAGAGGAATTTAATTAAAAAGTGCTTAGGAAGGATAACATTTGTTTAAAATGTTAGGTGTATGTGATTTGTGATTTTCTTAAGAAAATCAGCATAAACTGCCTGTATCATAACTTTAACAGGGAGATGCTATCTCTCTAACCAAGTTGCATAGAAGTACCCATCAAGGACTTCCCTGGTGGTGCAGTGGTTAGGAATCCGCCTGCCAATGCAGGGGACACGGGTTCGAGCCCTGGTCCGGGAAGATCCCACATGCCGTGGAACAACTAAGCCTGTGTGCCACAACTACTGAACCTGTGCTCTAGAGCCCATGAGCCACAAATACTGAGCCCGCGTGCCACAACTACTGAAGCCCACGTGCCTAGAGCCCGTGCTCCGCAACAAGAGAAGCCACCGCAATGAGAAGCCCACACACTGCAACGAAGAGTAGCCCCCGCTCGCCGCAACTAGAGAAAGCCCATGAACAGCAACGAAGACCCAACACAGCCAAAAATAAATAAATTAAAAAGTAAATTTATTTTTTAAAAAAAAAGAAGTACCCATCAACAGTGAAAACTCCAGTTGAAGATGCTTAGCTCTACAGAGTGGGACATTTCTCTAATGTAACAATTTGAAAATTCATCCTGCCTCCTATGTGTAGGATGATATGCCCTTTTAACTTACCTCTCCTAACACATTGATTAAAAATAAGCTGGTCCATGTTTGACAAATACACTGTGAAGTGGCAAGCTCATGCATGAAGTCCTTCTAAGAATGAAAATAAAATGGCTTTTCTCCCAAAAGTGCCTAGTAGAAAGAAAATCGTTATTAAGCCAAGTTCTGTATTTTTAAAAAGTGTGATTGTTAACTTAGAGTTCATTAGCACAGCCAAATCTGCTACATTATAAAATATGAGAATTTCAAGAAGTTTTTTCCAAACTCTAATTAGGAAATGAACGAATGAATGAATGAACATTTTGTAATTCTTTTAAGAGTTCAACACCTATGCACATTATTGCATGACCCATTTGGTCAGAAAATAGTCTGTATTGCATTGAGGTATAGTTAATTTACAATGTTGTATTAGTTTCAAGTGTACAGCAAAGTGATTCAGTAATACATATATTCTTTTTCAGATTCTTTTCCATTATAGGTTATTATAAGATATTGAGTATTAAATTCAGTATATATCATTGCTATACATTTATTTCTTCCTCATTGAGCCTTTTACACTGGCTAAAAGTTCTTTTAACATATTTACCTTAGTATGATTAATATATTTTATAATAATAAAAGGAGTGAATTTTGGTTAAACATGAAAAAGATTAAAAGATTCTTCTATAGAGAATAATATACTATGGTAGCTTTGCTAATGGTGTTAAAAAGTTGAAAATAGTTTTATTTTGGAGACGTTTTCCTGTGCTAAAGGTGCTTCCCCTCATATCGTACCACTTAGTTATTCTGTTGACCAAATTCGCAATTTTAGCACCTATTGAATGCTGAAAAATCACACAAAGATTTTTAAGAAGGAAAATGGCAAAATATTTCTTATTTCTGAAATGAGCTGACCAATATAAAAGAGAAAAATTGTATTATCTAGAATTAGAGGAACTCAAAACATACTCAGAAAAAAAATTTTAATTAAAGAAAAACTATAAAGTTATTAAGTGAAAGATAGGAATAGAGAGCAAGAAATCAGTACTAAAATCTAATTGGTTTAAGGGACAATTATGGTGACTATTAACATATTTAACTGTAACATAGATTATTAGAACTCTTCAGTTTGTTTTAGCAGCACTCTTCCAGAAGGTTTTATAAAAATTGGAAATTAAAGAAAAGAAAATTCAAAATAAGTGTTTGGCAATACTCTTTGGAACTTATAAGGGGAATTTCTTTCCAAACTTCATTTACTTTTCTCATGAAACATTCAAAGAACAGACTAAGAATTATTGAAATGATTTATCATTTTTTTCCCCTTTGGAAAAGTGATGCCAGAAGTGTGGTGAGTTTCCACACATTAGAGCTGGAAAATCATAATTTCCAAGCTGGGTTCTCCCTTTTAATAAAACATTCCATACATAGTTAAAGCATTTATATGAATACACCCCATTTTAAATATTTCTTCTTACAAAATTTCGAAACAAATAAGACAAAAAGCAAGTATTTGCATTCCAAAAATAATTCACTTGATCTAAAAAAGTAAAAATAAGTATGTGTATTGATTTCAATTTGCTAAAAAGATTGTTCATATGTTCCTAAAACTGAATTTCAGGAACAATCTCTTTTCTTTTTTTTTTTGAAAAGGCACACATTCTTTGTTTTCTAGGAAGATCATTTAAAAGGTAAAGAAAAGCCTTTCATAATGTCTTATTAAGAGCAGAGCAATAGTCCAAGAAAACTTCGTCCTCTTAGCAGATGAAAGAAAATTAATTTCTAGTTTTACATAAGTACAGTATTGATCTTAAAGTTTATATTTAAAACAATTATAATAAATTCATTTAATCTTATCCAGCTTGATCACACATAAAATTCCTTTCCTAAGATTCATCTTTTACAAACCTTCTATAACTTTGGGGGTTTTAAAAAATTTTTTAATTTAATTTTATTTATTTTTTTATACAGCAGGTCCTTATTAGTCATCAATTTTATACACGTCAGTGTATACATGTCAATCCCAATCGCCCAATTCATCATCTTTTCTTTTTTTTAATAAATAGTTTGTATATATTCTAAAATGCATGCTGGATTCAAGGTACTTTCCAAGGCTTGTAAACCCTTCAGAGTTTTACTGTTGTATTTGTAACTACTATCTTTCCAGGAACATTTATAAGAGGATCGCAATTCTCCAAGATTTTTGCTCTAAAAGACTAAGAAAATTGACTTTTTAATGTTCCAGTAAGAAGTAATACTGGTAAATACTGTGTCTCCAGAGAGGGGAAACATAAGGACTTCTGATATTAGGATAAAAACAATAGATTTCAACAATGATATAGGTCTTGTCAGCCATTGCTTATTACAAAAACAAATTATTTCTATTTAATTCAAATGAACTACTCCCTTATAGAAATGGAAAGGTCACCAGAATGCAAGCTTTATTCATAACGTTCTCTTTTGAAAAACTTGTTCAGGTAAAATCTAGGCATGAATTCCTTGCCTTTTCAGGAACAGCTGTTTTATTGGGGAGGAGGGTGGAAGCCATATATAATAATATTTAAGAAAGAATTAAATTCGATTTAGCAGATCTTGGAAAAACTAACCTAAGCAGTTGGCCTGGAGAATTTGAATTCCCATAATTTTTCTCTCTAAATTTCAGTTTCTAACAAATATTTGGAATATATATTCAAATAGGGAATAAGGGTGTCATTAGATTATATGAAACAGAGAAAAACTGAGTGCATATAAAAGGAAAGTGATCCATCCTAGAATATTTTCCTGGGGGTTGCAAAGTTTTAAAGTTGACTTTGAGAAAATACAGCTGTAGATGAGAGCCTCAAACCAGATGGGGTGGGCAAAAGTCTAAGATGGCCCTCAAGATCCCCTTACCCTAGTCTATATGTCCTGCAGTCCTGTTATCTCCCCCTGCTGAATGTGGGGAGGACCTGTAAACATGAGGGACTGTTGCTTCTATGATTCAGTTACTTTATTTGGGAAGGTAAAGGGATTATGCCGTGTAATTAAGGCCCCAAATTAGTTAATTTTGATTTAAACTAAAGGGAGATTATCTTGAGTGTGTTTGACGTAATCATGAATCGGCTCAAAGAAAGTCTGGAGGTCAGAAATGTTCTCTCCTGCTGGCCTTGAAAAAGCAGGCTGCCCTGAGTTCTACAGCTGTGAGAAAGTGGATTCTGAAAACAACCACATGAGCTTGAAAGAGGACCTCAGCTTCAGATGAAATTGCAGCCCTGGCAACACCATGATTATAGCCTTGGGAGACCCTGAGGTCGTTGAAAATCGAAGTCATGATTTTCAGTTTTTAAGTATGTCTAAACTGTTCAAATAATGGTGTCAAAATGTTGGAAAAGTGATGGAGTTCGGCTTAAGTTTTCCACCTTAGTTGCTTTTCTTTTTTGTTGTTTGCTTTATATACATTTAATTTTTATCAAAATAATACATGTATATGATTTAAGAAGGCAGCCAGTTGTAGATGTTATCTGTTGACTTGCTACTGTGAAAGTTAAAAATTTAGCTTTTTCAATCTATTCTATTCCTAACCCCAACAGAAAAGCAGGTGCACTTATCTTTTACCCTCACTACTCTTTTTGGTTAAAGCAAAATTGTTATTACAGTGGAAATATTAGCCATTAATTAACAATGTTCTTAATTATGATTACATTTCTTTTTGTATAACATGCTTTCCCTGTACTTAAGCATTACTCCAGTTTTTTCCTTTATTTACTTTTTTACCTATCAATGGCTAATTCATCCCCAAACTCTCTTCCAAATGTGTACTAGGCATTCCGACATATCTGTTATTCCATCTGGAGCCCTCCAATCTGTTTCTCTGGACTAGTTTCTCTACCAGCCTGCAGGGCAATTGTTGTCCTGGGACTTCTCCTCATCAGTGTCCTGGGAATTTCCTTCTCTTTTCTGTTTCTGAACCTCTATTTCCTGAAGCCTCTAGCTTCCTCTTTCTTGTGTTATTCCCTCATGTTGCTGAAGCACACCCTCCAATAGTTCTGAAGACATGGTATGTGGAAGGTATCATTTTGAGGCCTTGCAATTAAAAATATTTATTTTCTACCTGCAACTAACAATATATTTTTTCTACCCTCATACTCGTTTGTTAATATTGCTTAAAATAGAATTATAGTCTGAAAATAATTTTCCTGCAACTTTTCCAAGGAATTGGTCTATTATTTATATTTTCTAATATTTCTTTTTGATTCTCAAAGTGACTTTTTGATTCCTTATTTTCCAGTTGCTTTTAGAATCTTCCATTTCTAGCATGCTGAACTTTTGCATCCATGTACCTTTATTTGAGTATTTTAAAATTTATTTTTCTGTGATTCTGTGACCCTATCAATCTGAAAATCCATTCATTTTCATCCTAGGAAATATTCCATTATTATTTATTTGACAATTTCCCCATTCTGTTTTGTTCCATTTTCCCTTTTTAGAATTTAACATTATTCAGAAGTTAGACTTGCCTTTTTTAACTTTTCTAATTTTCCTACTTTTATGTTGTCCTACTTACTGAGATTTGTCCTTATTTTTATCTTTCGAGTTTCCTGGTAAGTTTTTAAGTTATGTTAACATATTTTTAATTACAAAGATTTTGTTCTTTTTCTCTGTATGGTCCTTTTCATAGCCTGCTGCTCTTGTTTCATGGATGTAATATCTTCTTCTATAGCTCTGAAAATGTTAATTAATTTAAAAATATTTTCCTACATTGTCTCTATTTCCTTCAGATTCTTTTTTTTTAATCTAGTTGTTTTGGTCATTACTTAAGTCTTTCCTGTAATATCTGTCGACTCTTGGTTGTCCATTGACATTGTAAGAGTAAAGTTTTTAAGAGTAAGATTTTGACTAGAAACTCTGGTTTTCACAAAGGTGAAGGCAGCTGTGGGCTTTACCACAGGCTAACCTGGCAGGGAACAGGCCCTTATTGGGAGATCCCCAACTCTGAGCATCACTAACTACTCACCATCCCTAAGGGTAGTTTCCTTAGATTTTAGTCCTCCAATCTCATACTTGGTTCTCAGCATCCTAGAAACTGAGCAGGAGAAGAGAAGTTGGGTATCTCCATTCAGTACATTACTTCTCACTTAATTCCCCTGGTTTCAGCACATCGGACTCACTCTCAGCACCACTGTTGCACCACAGTTTATAGCTGTCTTATTTAACCTCTCCCATCTTCTTCAGGTTATGGGAGTAGTTATTACCTGGCTGGGTGTAGTGCTGGATCTAAGGATCCAATTTCTCTTTTAATAAACCTTCTTCCTATTTTCAGCCCCACTTTGCCCTTCTGCTTTCACAGGCAACTCAGGTCTCAGATTCATAAGTCTTTCCAGGGTTTTCTGCATTGAATAACTTTTGGGGTTGGGGTGAGAGGGTAGACTTTCCCTCACTGAAGGCTTTCTTTGTTTTTTCAGTCAACTAAGTCATTTACCAGTTAAAACATCAGCTTTCTAGCTTTTGATTCATACTGATAACTCCCATCTCCTGTCTTTCACTCTCTGAAAGTTTCTTTCCTGATGGGTTTGTTCAGTGGTGTGCTGGTAAATGGCTCTCTGAGAAACGAAGGAGAAAGAGGAGAAAGAAAAGGCCCTACTTTGTAGCATTCGCTCATTTTAGTGGTGTGTACTCACACTATGACTGCTTTCAAGCTACCGATAATTTAACAATGGCTTGTAAGAGTCCTGAATATTTAACAATTGTGTCTTGACACCAGGTAAGAGCTGGCTCCAGCCCAACACTGTTTATGCCTTTTAAAAAATTTTATTATCTTTTTAGTAGGGCTTTGGGAGAGAGTTGAGATAAAGTTAGAAATTCACCCCACCATATTTAATAGGAAGTCTTAATTTCTTACTTAGCTAGTTTGTATAGACATAAACAGAGTGACTAGAAAACAATATTCACATGAGTGGAATAAATATAAGAAATTAAAATTATCTGAAATATATGTGTAAGGCTGTGCTGCAAACAATGATGAATTTGTTTTTTCCTCATTCAACTTCCCTGCCCTAACCTTCCTTTAAGTTAACAAGGTTTCTTCCCTCTCACTCTTTCTCTCCCTTGCATATGTGTAAACACATCTATTAAAATAACTACAAGATTTAAAAGAAACAAAACAAAGTTCTCTTCCTTTGAACATAAGCTTAAACTAAAAAAGATATACTTAGGAGGATGTGTTTTTAAATGTTGAGATGATATTTAAGGCTATAATGTCCTAACACCAACTCATAAGGCGTTATCATTAATCTGCATCTTGGAAGTGTGGTACAAATAAACCTACGTATTGAAATAATATTTGCTTTCACATTAGTCATTCCTCAGTTACTCGGAGATGTAAATTAGAGAGGATATCTAACTTGTAAAAATTATCTTACCCTTTCTAATTAGACTGTGAAATATTTATCACCAGCTCCTTTTCTAAGAAATCTTAAGGCAAAACCTGAAGGCCACAGGAAACTGTGGCTGCTAGTCAATGACGCTGCCTCATGCAGAAACAAGGATTTTCCCCGGATGGCATCACTGAACTAATATCTGCAACATGCAATACGCAGTGTGAAAATGTTAAGAACCATGGCACAAAGGTTAATACATTTAGGCAAACAACTTAGTGAGTGAATTAAACTCGTACTTCTTTTAGTGAGATAAAGTTTCTCAAACACTCACAGAATTCACAACCAAGTTCTGAAAGAATCATACACTCCCAAAATGTAGAATGAAAGCAGTCTTAGATACTGTCTTTTTCACAGCATTCAATTATAGATAAAGAAATCGAGGACTAAAGTGGTGAAGCCAGTGCTTAAATGGGAAATCAGAAAGACTCAGTATTTCTACCTCACATCTGGAAATCCCATGACTAAAGATGCCTGTCACCCCAAAAATCTGCCCCACGATCAGGAGAAAATGAAACTAGGAAATGCACATTTCACACGTCTTATCTGGAAAGAATACTTTTAGTTCTGAATGCTGTTGTCCCACTAAGATACCAGCATACTTTTTTGCAATGTTCTACTTGTGTGAAATAATTAAAAGTTGTGGTTTTGAGGATCATGAACTTGTTTTTGTTTTGACCGTGAGTTCCGTTATTGCACATCACAAGACCTCGCGTGAGTAATGTGAGTGTGGAACGTTGCCTTTAGCTATCTGATGTCCTGTGTCTAAAATGCAGACAGTGTGACCAAAAAAAAAAGTACTGAAAACCCAGCAATGCTGAAAGCAAAACAAAAAATGTTATGATTTTGGTAACTGCTGTCTGTTTTGTGTAAAAATATTCCCAGCTTTTTAAAAAATTTATAATTTATTTTCTCCTTCAGCCAAATGTTTGAAGTAGAACCCATTGTTGAACATGAGCCATGTCTTGGCTTTTGTTGTCATATGTAGTATTTCAGAAAATATGCTTTGGTTTATTTGCATGATGTCATATTACATGAAACAGTCATGTAGCTATTCATGAGCGATTTCGTGAGAGAAGTGACAAAATGTACACATGGCTAGAGTTAACTTCTGAAACTTAAAAAAATCATTTAGATAATAAAGACAAAAAAATTCCATTAAGTTAAAAAATATCCCTGAGGTGTGTAGCGCCTAGGTGAGTTTTGATAGATAATTACCCAGTTCTCTGCTCTTTCAGGGGGGTCCTAGCCATTCCAGCATCACTGGCAAGAAAAGATCCAAATTTTACTTTCATTGAATGGTCTTTTGAGTGAATGAATGTAGGTAGGGCTCTACAATCAAAACTGGAGTCTATCCTGTATGAGCTTCAACAGTCATTGTCTACATGCCTTGGGTAGCATTTCTAAGCTTCTTTAGATAGCTTCTGTCCCAGGAAGTTGAGGACCACCATTCATCTCACTTCATCACAAGTTGCCAATGGATGGCCTTATGGATGTTTAATATCCTCTTAAAATTTGTCAGATTCCCTTCCAGCAACATGTGTACTTGATGACTTATGATTTTCTTGGGGTCTTATGATTGTCACTGAATGAGTAGGAGAAGTTTTGTTCTTATAAGGCCCTGATGAAGGAGAAGGAGATTCCCATAGGCCAAGGAAAAGAGGACAATGTGATTGACACCAGGCAAGAAGATTAAAAATATTTCTTTGTGATCTAAGGAAGCCTGTGTAATAAACAAACAAAAAAATAATTTAGGATTCCTCTTCTGTTAAAAAAAAAAAAAGTACAAGGGAACTCCAAGAATGTAAAATTAAAGGTATGTCCAGGATCCTTTAACTTTTTGACTGTCGCCATTCTAAGTAGTTCTTTAGGGACAACTGTAAAAGTCAAGAGGTGAATAAGCACATGTGGGCTCCTACACATCATCACACTATCACTACTACAGGAATTCCAGATAAATAACAAGTAGGCTTTTAGAAAAATATTTCTGATGATGTGCTGATGATGAGACTATCTATTTACTCCCTGTAATTGTTTTTAGGTGAACTCCTTATAAATTCTTACAGATGTTTTAATTAAGATCATTATACCCAAGAATTTACTTGCATCCATGCTGGCCTTATTTTTCTAAGTAGCGCTTTTGCCACTCTCTTCTGAAGAGTGTTTTATTTCACTAAGGCAGGACCTGCTTATTTTCTGTTGCTCTTCTGTCATATTTGATCCTTTGGCCCATTATGGATCCTAGCCCACAGATGTTTAGATCTGAATTGGCCTTTATAGTTTCCTGTTCCTGAAAAGTAACATGAAGTGTTGAAAGTTCCCTAAAAAGCCAGTATGTGTAACTTCTTTCTCATTTAATCGTGATTGGTTTCTCTTTACTTCCCACCTCCACAAAAAAGGCAGAGGAAAACGATCAAAAAATTCCTGCAGCTTCCATATTGTGGTTTTTGGTTCTGCAGATTGTGTTCAGGTGGGACAACTGCTGGTTTTGATTGTCAGTGGGAATGTAGAGTTCAGCTGTCATTGAAAAGCTCTGAACTGAGAGGAGGGGGATAAGGTAATTAATTAGTATTTGGCTGGAGATTCAGAGCTGATTGTGATCTGCTGGCTATTGGTCAAGAAGGCTTGTTCCAGGGCATAAAGAACAATCCAGACAGATTGCTTGCTTTTTTTGTGTCAACTACAAAATATAATAATCCCACAGTATAAATAGATGATAAGTATTAAGGCTGTGGAAAAGCAACGCATTTGATAACATCCAACCTAACATAGACATACAAATGCCAGGAGCCCGTGACACAGCGAGGAATATCCACGAAGGGGGTGCCTGGGAGTGTTGTACTGTCCAGAGAGACAAACTATCTGTAAACATCAACTGTGATTCACTCTTCAGAACCAATGGTATTAAGTAGATTAAAAAACAAAACGGAACCAAAACAGAAGCAGTGAATATCGCTGTCTTTGAATCATTTCCTGTTGAGGATGATCAGCCTAACCAAGTGTTTAGAGACCGGTTGATCAAATAACATCGACTCTCTGGTGCATTTTTCCATTGTATTGATAATTATCAATACTTTGTTGGCAATATGTTGAGACAAGTTTGGGTAGCACACCCACTTCTATATATACGCTATAAGAAAAAATTTATAACGTTTTAAGGGAGACAAAAACAAATATGTTAAATTTTTCTCTCCAGAAAGAGAAAAATTTTAGCCTACAAAAATTTTACAGGTTGACACAGGACAAGCTTTTCTTTTATAGCTACACTAGCCCAAGCCTAAACATCATTTCATGAATTATTATACAAAGCTCATTGGATTATTTTTCTCAGAGGGCCTCTCCTGCACATGTAATCCACCTCCTTCTAAGCTCATTCACTATTTTATAGGGTATATATGTTCATATATATATTCAATATATCTATACACACACACATATATATTCTGTCATTATGCATAAAAATATTTCAAAAAGCTGAACTGCATTATAAAATTAAATATTTGAAGTAAAATATTTTAAGCTATTGAAACTTGAATATCTCTTCTGTAAAATGTGCGTAACATCTACCTTGCAAAGGTATTGAAGGATTAGAGGTAATGTGTGTAAACCACCCAGCCCAGTACCTGACATGTGGTAGATGCTAAATAAATCACAGCTATCGTTATTATATTATTAAAATGTTTTCTAACAGCAAACAGGCCACATCATATAGAGCACTTTATTCAAAACCGTGGGGCTGTGCCTGATTGTAGCTCCTGAAATGCATTTGGTGGGTTATGACAAGGATTGAAAGAAAAAGATAAAAATCAAATAGAAGAAAAAATCAGTACATTAGCATGCAATGGTAAGTAATGTTTTGTGAAATTATTGTTTCTATTACATATAGTGTATGTATCAGTGCGTATGGGTGTATTTGTGCTGGGCTGAGATTTCTATGGAAACTAGTCAAAAAACTTTGAGAGCCATGGATAGAGAATGGGGTGGAGAAGTGGCGGGCTTGGAAGATGGGTCTAGAATCTCACAGAATCGTGTGACCCTTCCAGCTTTGCCCTTTTTATGAGACTGGTAGACCAGGCCGTTGCAAGGCCAAGAGTCTGTCCCCCTGCAGGCGTTTCTGGGGCTGACCGTCAGGGAGGACGGGGAGAGAATCACCTCAGATGCAGTGCTCTAGGTGGTGTCAAAGCTCAGGGCCCAGGAATTCCCTGGCCATACACGTGCCCACATGCCCAGGAGCGTTTGGGAAGGGTGGCCCGACTGCCTGGTGCTTATGAGATCCTGCCATTGATATGGTTGCCATGAAACTCTAGGATTTACCTACCAGGTTCTTCTGTCAGGATTTGCACATGCCGCCAGTGACGCTGGGGTGAAGAAAGACCTAGATCTGTGCGTGGGGAGCAAAGTTATGCTTTGCTCTCACCTGCACTTCTAGGGCTGTGGTGCCAGCTCCACCATGGAGCCAAAGCAACGATCAGGCCCTCTCCGTACTTTCTGGCTGCAAAAAGAATGAGACAGATGTTCCGTAAATTCCAGAACTGTGTTATAAGATCAGAAAGCTTACAGTGTTCTGGGGAAAGAATGTACACTTTCTGAAAAACAGAAAGAGATCCATGCTTGGCATTGTCAAAAAAATGTCCTAGTTATCATTATCATTCAAGAAGGTCAAACTGTACTTAACAAAAGAGAAATACTCACACGAATGAAGAATTTGCACGTAGAGGCTTCAACTGGAGTGTGGAAACAGCTCTATTCCTCATGGTCAGCAAGCCACTCTGCACATCTTCCAGCTCCTGGAAGCTGTGGCTCTCAGTGGGGCCGGGGCACGGAGGGAGGCTGCTGGCTCTCGGGGGTCATGGAGGCAACAACTTGGGAGATTCCAAGTTCCATTCGGCTTCGGTTCAATGTTAAACCACAAGAGCAATCCCTTGAGGTCTAGGGCCAGACCTGGGTACAATGCTGAAGTGTGAAACATTTGGAAGTTATGGAAGACTTCAGTCAGGATGCCCATGTGTTGAGCCACCCACCGATTACCTGATCCTCCCTGGTTGTACCCACAAACCACTTCAGGCTTGAGGACCACTCAGCACTGTGGTGCCGCTCTACTTTTGGTCTGTTTTCTGAATAGTTCTCTCTTCCAGTCACCACTGGAACTTCTCAGTGTCCTCCTCCTGTCTAGGAAGAAATGGCAGACAGAAGGGGATGCATTTCGGTTCCACGAAGATTTGCAGAGCACGTATAATCATCCTGCTGTGAGGAACTTTCCAGCAGTTGGCTGGTGAAAAGTTGGTTTCAGAAACCCTGGAATCTCTCCTACATGGGCTTTAGGAGAACGAGAGTAGAGCAGAGATGAGAGAAAAACCACAAACAATGCCCCCGTCCCCACACGGGAGGAAGAGCATGCCCAAGTCTCCTCCCTCATCCCCTTCCAAAGGCTCAGGTGTGCACACCTGCACCAATCTCTCAGGAAAGTTATTATACGTGTGACCTCGGTACAAAAGGTGGGTAACCTTACACTTGTGAATGAAATTCATGCAAATGCATCATAAAAAGTGATAGGACAATGAATTATTGGGATACAAATACTCTATTTCCAAAAACATGTTGCTAGAAGATGTTTAACACACACAAACGCATGCACGCATGCAATGTATATACTCCCCAGCTACTAGTAAGAGGTTTTCCAAGTCACATGTTGGAAATCCTGTATTATTCAGGGTGATATTTGTAAGATTCTGCAACTGGCTGCTCTTTGGGTCACTCCACAAATTTCACGCACAATTGAGTTTTTAGCATGGACCAGTCGTTACAGGACTTGGCTGTGTATTTCCAGAATAGACTTAGACATTTTTGAATAGGAAAGCAATTCAACTTCTTGCAGACTCTGTATATTAAATATTCCTGTTACCCACCTTTTTGTATCTTTTTCAGCTTTATTTCGTACTCTAAATCAAGGGAGATTTTTGCCAGAAATTTCCCTTATAACCTCTTAAATAGTCGACACATTTTCAGGTAAATGTAATCCATATGTTCCTGGTTTATTCTCACTTTCTTCATCAAAATGTTACCCTCTACAAAGTATTTGAATACCTATAAGCTATATGAGATTTTTTAAAGGCTTTTCTTCCTTAGTAAAGGGAAACCACATTTGATCAATAACATAGTTAGTTATAAAGTCAAAGTTACACAAGGATTTATGAAGATATATTGTTTTACTATTTAACTTTAATAACTTAGGCTAGAGATATTTGGGAACTCATCAATCACTGTCAGAAAAATGCACATTATTGGCTTTTTATTTTCTTCACAGACTAAAGCTCTATTTTTTTGTTTATAAGATGCACTTTATCTTCTTATTACAGTGACTTTTTCCTTAATTTGGTTCCTAGATCTGCACTTAGAATTCATTGCAAATAACTATGTAATATAACTCTCTTATATTTCACTACATCTGCACATAAATACCCTTTACAAAAAGCCCCTAAATCTGTAAACCTGAACACACAGTAATCATACAAAGTTATAGACACATAATACAAGGCAATAACTCTCTAGATGATGAGCTCCCTAAAGGCAAGAGGAACATCTCCCCATCGTGGTATCTGAACACGGTAGACCTTCGATAAATATTTGTTAGGCAAAGAAAATGTGATTAAAAATAACAGTGAGAAACATAGTTACAGAAGGGGTCTGCCATTTAGACCACAGAGGGATGTCATCTGAGCAAGGAGGAATATGTCAACAGGATACGATAATACACCAACCCGTACTTTAATCCAACTTCAAATGGATTAAAGGTACAGGGCTGAGGGCACGAGGGTCCCGGGAATTCTCTGTCACACAGCTGCTCGGGTCAGCCGCTTCCCAGCACGTTCCTTTGTTGGGAAGAGGAGCTAGGAGCTGGCGTTGGTTACAGGGCTGTGAATTAATTTATATTCAAACTTCTAATGTTAACATAATCATTGTGCCTCAGACATTAGCCATATTTCAGTTTGTCTACATAGAACTATATATATATTATGTGTGTAAATATACACAATACTATAACACAGATATTTGTGATTGTTGATATATTTGTTCAGCTATATATACTTTTCATCCTACATATAAATTTGTGTGTAACATATATACATATTCATATGTTATATAAATTTCTCTATACATAGAGATTTACATTATTTATAAAGGAGAACAATGGAGGCCACCATCACTGCAGTTCATTGCTTCCTTTTACATCAAATATTATCAACCCGAAGAGCATTCTTTTCTTACTGACTCTTCAAAGAAGCTGGGGATGTTCTCTGATGGTTGAGGCTTGTTCACACTCGTAACTGTATGTGAATAACCAAAGAATAAAACATGAAACTCCCTGGGGACATTTAGGAAATATGAACTCTCCCTAATTGGTATAATCAAATTTCTAGAATCACAAAAGAATAAAGAAAACTTGTCTGAAGGCTACATTCCCCACCAAAGATTTTCAGTGGATTATTTTTTCAAGCTGCAAAGACTATGAAATGGAGCCCCAAAGGGGTCCGGAGCCTCAACAGCACTTCCCACATACTATGCATTCCTGACTTCCCAGCACAAAGTCATAGATCAGAGTTTCAGGCTCACGGAATTCCAAGCTTACTAATTCCACAGAACCCTCCATTCACTCTTATACAAAAATGTTGATTCATAACATAGATGTTATGAAGGATATTTAGATGTATAAGCAGTTGTTCGGTGATAAACACCTGATTTACAAATGACCTGCACTTAGAACCAGTGCGATCTTCCCTCTTCAGTATTGTCTTCTCCCGCCTGCTAAAGACCCTGCTGATTCTGCCAAAACAAACACACAGACACCACCACCCCTGACACACACACACACACACACACACACACACACACACACACACACACACACACACACACACACACACACACACACACACACACACACACACACACACACACACACACACACCCCGACCACAGCAATAAACAAGCAAGCAGAGCTGTGAGAAACTTGCAGAGTATGAACTTGGAGAAAAGCAGGAACTGATATACTTTGCTGTGGGGAAAGACATCAAAATGGGAATAACAGAAGAATTAAAAATGCTATTAGTTATTCCAACTTTAGTGGACATTAGTTTAATCAGAGCTGCCGTCATTCTCATTAAAATCAGCTTCCTCTGCTAGTCTTTCTCATTACCCACTCCTACAGAGCTTTTGCAGGGAAGGTATAGACCAGCAAAAAGTCACTCTGCAGGTGGGAAGTAGGGGTGAGTAAGTCACAGTGGAGGTGGGATGCAGGGGTGAGTAAGGAAAGCACAACACGATTTGGGAGACTGTCGCAAATAATAAAAAATAAAATGTGGAAGAATATCTCAAATGACCTTAATCCACCTTAGAATTTGGACAAAGCCACACCTGGTAGCAGAAAACTGTCTTCATTCCCTTTTTCCTTCCTTCACTGTTCCATGGCCGCCAGCTCCCAGAAGGCAGTTCTACACAGTCCTTTCACCACACTCATAGGACCCCATCCAGCACAGCATCTTGGTGACTAATACCTCCAGAGATGGTCAATGGGTTTCTGTGTCATACAGCCTTTCTGGAATAGAACCAATTTATAAGTTAAAGACTTCCTATAATAAGCCCACAGTGGTTTGAATGTGATAACAATAGTAGGCTTTTTTATTGAGTGGGGAAAAGGAGAGGAAACTCTCAGCATTTGTCCATTGTTGGACATAGGTGATATGCGTGCCGCGTACCGAGTGAAGCGCTGGGCAGCAGACAAAGATGAATCAGTTGTTTTCTCTGTCCTCAAGGAAATCGTCGTCTTGCTGGGAAGCTGAATATAGATTATGAAGACAGTTGGGTGTTTAAAGGTATTACGGACATTGTTGCAGTCTGGTATGAGTGTCGCAAAGAAGCAGGGCCAATTAAAAATTGGGGGGGGGGTGGAGCTATTTCTAATATTCAATGTTCACAGGCAGAGCGGATTCATAGAGTCCAGTGGTGTGGCAGTGAGTGACTAGTGAGAGTGGAAGACAATGTAGAAGAATCAGTAGCAAGAAATGCCTGCATTTCCTCCCTGGTTATGTGTAGGCTCCTAGACTGGGTACCAGAGTAAAGTAGCCCCAGCCCCTGAATAAAAGTATGCCCACTATGCAGGGGCAAAATGGGCAAAAGAGACAGTCCGAGCTAAAGGGGACTGGATATGAGAATAAAACAAGCCCTGTAGAAGGCGAGAGACTGAAACCAGTATTAGCTATATATATTTTATATATACATGTAAAATATAGTATATATTATAAAATATATATATACACTATATTATAGTATATGTTATACAACATATATACTATATTTATTATATATATTGCTAATATATAATATATACTAATATATACTATAATTTTAGCTATACATATTTTAGATATATATATTCTATATATTAGCTGTATATGTATGGTGGGGGGGAGATTGAGAGGAGGGAGCATAAGCCTGGTGGATTAAGAAAACTAGTAGATTTCCTCTGCCTCTGCATGGTAACACAAGACTCATGTATGGAACCTTCACTTGGGGGATGGGAAAAGTGGACTTAAGATGCCCTGTGAGGACACATCATCACGGTGGCCTAGACGAACATGTATTTGTGTTGCAAAAAAGAAAACTGGTCAAGGTATGATGGAGAGGGAAGAGCCAGTGAAGGAAAAAGTCTAATGGAATCTATTGATACGTGAAAAGAAGACTTTTTTAAAAAAAGTTTTTTCTGCTTAACTTTTATTTATTTTTTATTTTGGGGCTGCATCGGGTCTTGGTTGCGACATAGGGGATCTTTTGTTGCAGCACGTGGGCTTCTCTCTAGTTGTGGCATGTGGGTTTTTCTCTCTGTAGTTGAGGCACCAGGCTCAGTAGTTATGGCATGTGAGATTAGTTGTCCCCTGGCATGTGGGATCTTAGTTCCCCAACCAGGGATCGAACCCGTGTCTCCTTCATTGGCAGGCAGATTCTTGACCACTGGACCACCAGGGAGGTCCCAAGAAGACTTTTATAAATTAATTTTGTTTGATTTTTATGGGGGAGTGAAGTATAGTGAAGTTGTGTTAATAAATGTAGACGCAGTTGTTCAAAGAACTATAGCGAGCAAAGAAAACACAGAATGATTTCTGATAAAATGTTCAGATAAGTAAATAAAAAACTAGTTTGGTTGGCACAATCTAGCCATGTACTTTTCTCTGATACCCTCTTCCTTTTGAATGGATTAAAAACCATTAAAGAGAGCTAATTTAGTAATTTCTAGAAAGTTTTTAGTATACTAAAATGGTTACTTTTGCTTTTCTAAGAAAAAGAGTGATCTAAAATGATGATTTCCACAAAAGAGGAAAAGGACAATACAAATAGTTTGAATTAACATATATAACGTATAACTATATATAGCTACTTTAAGATTTGAATATTGAAGATAATATTGAATTAAAATTAACAAAAGAAGCACATTAGTTCCATCATACACGACTCCTAGACATTTTCAGATGCTAAAAGAATGTCTTGGAATATTTTCTCCTTCTCTCAGTTAAGAATAAAAATTAAGTTGTTCCAAATGTCATTTTATATAGTGCAGGATATCAATAATATGTCCAAAAGATACCTGTGACGAAAATATCATTTGAGTGTTCCTGGGCACATGCCACTATTTAAAAATGATTTCAGAAAAATTCCACTGTCACAATGCTATTCTCCAGCAGCGGTGGCAGCACCAGTAACCAGGCAGATACTGGCTTTTCTGGTTCTGAAGACAGCAAAGAGTGTTGACAGAAAGCACCACGCCATGATTCATGTGTCAGAACAAGGCTTAAGTCACTCTTCAGTAGAAGAATTTCCAAGGTTTTTCCTTCCCACAAGCTTCGTATATAAGATACTCTGCTAACCCCATGGTTACCAGAAGTGTAGAAAAACCTGCTATACTTCAAATTTCAACTGCTTTGCTGTTGAATCCCAAGCACACAATGACTTTCACCTCAACAGTGTCTTCTGGTCTGTTTCAATTTTTTCATTGGATTCTGGATATGACTTGTCTTTGAAAAGAATGAAAAAAATATCACAAACAACATGTATCTTCTACACACATAATAATAGAAGCTAGATTTTTGCATCTAGCTACATTGTTTAACTTTCAATAATCTGAGGGGATTGAGCAACAGGGAGACCACCCAAAAAAAGATGATCTGAGAAAAAATAATAAAAACAAATGAAATGAATGATTCCTTGAGTTGGGTTGTTGGAACCAGCACACCATGTGAATGATCTCCATCAGCTCCAGTTAAAGGGACTATTTTTAGCTTTGCAATTAACAGGAGATATTAAGCTACAAGAGGGAAAACCGTCTAGGTTATATGGTCCATTGGTCATGTCAATTCTTTTTTCCTCAGTGAAAACATTAAAAAGTAAAGCAAACAAACAAAACAAAAAGACTGACAACAACATCCCTCGTCTCTGTTTATCTAAATGAATCTGTGTCTCTTTACTGTTAGAGCCAGCTCAGGTCTCATTATCCATTACAGAAGACATGACATGAGGTGGATGTTTCTTCCCTATTCTGGCCCAGAAGCAGCAACACAACAGAATCAACACAGGAAATTCATTGCTTTTGTGTGTTCTCAGTATGTGCACTAGTCACTGTATAAGATTCAAAGATGGATATAATTGAGTCCTTGTTCCCAGTGGACTTACAGGTTAGTAGAGGGGCTAAACACCTTATTCTCCCTTTTATTGTCATTTAACTTCCTCTTTGGTGATTGCACAAGGGAATGAAGTAAGAGTTCGAAGCAGGAAGAATTAATATCCTCCAAATTTCCAAATATCTGTTTGGAAAAAACAGAAATTGGTTTCTAGAAGCTGACCTTGAAGGTGTAGGAAGGGCAGGATTTGAGTAGGTGGCAAGAGAAGGGGAGCCTATTACAAAGAGATCATAGCAACAGTAAAGGCATGTAAGTGGGTATTTGGGTCATAATGAGTTTAGAGCTGGTGTTACAGAGGATGTAGACTGCAGGTCAGAGAAAAGTAGCAGATCAATGAGTATGGTCATTCAACCGAGGGCCTGAAATTCTAGTTTAATAATGCATTTCAATCTGTGGATAACTGAAAGTCATTAAATATTCTTCTAAAGAGTAATGATTGAGCTTCCTAAAATGCAGCCCTGACCATATTGTGTCTCGAAAACAAGAAGCGTTGTATAGAGCAAGTGCAAAGTGGAGGTTTAAGAGGAGGCATAGTCCTTGGTCTTCAGAAGAACCCCTGTGCAGAGGCAGCCATCACTTTACTCTTCACTAGGGCTTCCCTGCACCATTTCTTTTTTCACCCTCCCACCCCAGGCCCCCAGCCAGCATTCCTGTGTGAGACACGCAGACCAGCCCCCCTCCAGCATCAATCCTTATTCCACTGGGAATATTTCATAAACAATGCATGTGCTGTACATCACCTCTGTGTCTCTGGATATTTAGCTAAAGAACCAGGCAACAATCAGCCTGAGATCAGGGGAATGCTTTCGGGCTAGTACGGTGGTTAACTCCACAGGAATGTTATACAGACTTCATTTTTGGACCACTCCCATCTCCACAAAGGCCCGACCTCTGGCCGAAACAGCCCTATGCAGATTCCTGGTGCGTCCTAATGTTGGCAGGATACTCATGAAATAAACTACCGCTGAGAGAATGAAGTGGAATGTTGTACACAGGCAGCTATCACAGGTAGATGACCTAAAGGCTACAGAGACCTTGGTTAGCTGTCAGCCCTATGTCAGCGAAACAGAAAATCCAAAGAGCACACATTTGGATAGGGACAGTATCACCTCCAAAAGGTGAAGATTGGTTCTCAGGGAGTAAAAGCATCTAAGTTGTGTTATGTATCAAACACAGAGATACATACAGTACATAAACGGATATATGGTATATCTATGGTATTAAATTATCATGGGGAAATTTTATTAACTTACTAGGAAAAACATGTCTTAAAAGGCTCCTTAGGAGAGCAATGATTTTTTTAAAAATGGCTGAAGCATTGTCATAGGGGCATAGGAGCCTCAACCTTGCCCCTGTGGGTTCACAGGGAAGTGGAAAGAGGGAGAGAGAGGGAAATCTGTGAGAAATCCCCACCTTGACTCTTACCTTCCGAGCCAAAGCAGAGCTGTCTGAAAACTCAGTATCTACTCGAACAAGGCTGAGGTAGGTATTTAGAGAACTGATGGCAGAATTTGAAATTCCCAGGTCTTGCCAGGCTGCAGAGAGAGCCTGCTGAGTAGCTGCTGGGGCAGGAGCAGGCTCTGCCGCTTAGGTTGTGCCTTTAACTTGCAAATTAAAGGCACACTCCCTGGGATTTCCCAGGACCTGCATTAGAACTCAGGCTTGTACCAACAGATCTGGGCTTCCCCATATTGCTCTACACTTAGGGACAGACATGCAAGACAAGCTTAGCCTTAAATGTGTCCAAAGCCTGCAAGGATATGGACTTACTCTAGGAGGAAGTGCTTTGGCTACACCGGACTTCCCATAAACCAGTGGATTGGAATGGAAGGACTCTTTGTGAACCAAATTCTGGTCGAGAGTGATAACATATTCTCTTCTTTGTGACCGAGGGACAAACATGCAGAGAACCAGCAGCGGTCTGGGGCCATCCATGACATCAGACAGGGAGTCTTCTGTGTTTCTATTAGAGTTTCTATGTAATTGTTTTGTCCACCCACAAACAGTTGGAGTCTTGCCCAGTATCTGAGACTTGGAAGGATCTGGGAAAATGAACAGAACCGGAGGAGGAGGAAAGAGGTGGCCCTGCGTAAAGGCATAAAATGTGAAGGATGGTAGAGCAGAGCAGAAGAGGGGAGTGGGTGAGGGTGAGACTGCAGAAAAGGAAGGTAGCAGTGGGTCATCAAGGCCATTTTAGCTCAGGAGAAGGAAAATATGAAGAAAATTATTCTGAAGAGTAATTGGCTAAATATGTAATTTTCTCTAATCATGTTGTATGAGAAAACTATGCATATTTACACTTGCCAAGACTGTATATCTCATTCAAACATGCAAACACATGTATCTCTCATCTTATTATACATGTGTGGGATATTTGAGTATGTAATTTTTCTAATTTGATAATGATTTAATGAAGTTCTTCTTTCAAGATACCTTCCTTTGAATTTCTTTTTGTGTTCCTGTATGTCAAGCAGAAAGTAAGGGGAGAGTTCCAAAAATGGAAATGCATCAAGAGAGGCAATAAAAAGTTGATGATGGGCTTCCCTGGTGGCGCAGTGGTTGAGAGTCCACCTGCCGATGCAGGGGACACAGGTTCGTGCCCCGGTCCGGGAAGATCCCACATGCCGCGGAGCAGCTGGGCCCGTGAGCCATGGCTGCTGAGCCTGCGCATCCGGAGCCTGTGCTCAGCAGCGGGAGAGGCCACAACAGTGAGAGGCCCACGTACCATAAAAAAAAAAAAAAAAAAAAAAAAGTTGATGAGGCTGTCACCCTTTAGATCTTTAAGGGATTTCCTACGAAGGGTAAATAATACTCAATATAATTACTTGCTTAAGGATTAGGATATATTTTTTAATTATAAGTTTAGACAGGCAAATGTTTATGGGCTTGCAAGGACAAGCCTCAAGAGAGGTAAAGTTTTCTGTCTTACAGCAGGAGAAACAGGTCCACAAAGGGAATTAATATTGCCATCCCATGTCATTTACTGTGGAATCAGCTTTGGAATTTATGTTCATGCCTTTTATGGTTAAAAAAGGAGACTCGATTTGCATGTGTAATATGTGCTCAGGTTCATATCCAGTTAAATCCAACTAAGCTCACACACCCCTGTCATTCTGACAAGATTGAGGTGGAGATGAAACTAAGAATTCTCTAAGTTGTTCACACCACTATTATATCTAATGCCTGCAAACTGTAGAGGAAGGACAGAGATTTTTTACTGTATTAAATTCAAGATGTAATTGTTTTGTCCACCCACAAATAGTTGGAGAAAACATCTCAAATTTCCACATTTTTGATGTGTTTTAAACCTAAATGGTCCATGCCATATTCACTACCTTGGTAAAACAGAATTCAGCCCAATATAAGTTTCAGGAGGGAAACTTTTAATTATACAAGGGTGCTAATACATCATGGAGGAAAAGATTTCTTAGTCATGAATCAAACATGCACCATTGAAACCACATGCTTAAAAAGAATAGCTTCCGTCTTTATAAGAAACAAAAATCATTGTACTCGAATATTGCAAGCTATTGTGCCAACCCCCTCTGTCCATCCCACTTAGCAGGGAAGAGCCCACCTGTCATCAGTGCATTTCTCTCCACAAATCTCTGTACCTTTGAAAAAGGCACGGCCGGAAGCCAAGCTCATCCCTAACAGCACAGGGGCTCCAGCTTTAGCATGTTGATTCTTCCCACCAAGCATACATGGACCCAGGGATGAGATTTCTTTGCATGAGCTGTGCCTCACGGCTTATTTTTCCAAATATGCTTCTGTTTCTTTGGTTGGTTGGCTGTCCTGAGTTCACCACTATTCTCTATACAACATAAGTGAAAGGATCCCATAGTGTCATTACTAAGTTCAGATTCTAAATGAGTATTTAAAGAGAACAAAACTAAAAACATGAGACAAGCATGCTTGGTGCAGGCTCAATGAATGTACTCTGTCATTTCCTTTCAAACACTCCTAAAAATTTTTTTGCAATTAAGACCCTTTGTTCACAATTCCTCCAACCTGTTTTTATTTTATGAAGGAGCAAGGGTTAAAAGAGATGAGCAAATGCCAAGGCTTGTTTTCTTGCTGTGTTTTCTCTTTTGTTGTTTCAAGAATTTGGAGTGGTTTTGTTGTTTCCTCTTTCCAAAATCCAGTTAATATAAACTCTTTCCTAATTGCAGGATTTGGCTTTGATGTCATGTAATGAGCTATTCCTTAGGAAGTACAAAGTAGAAATAACATGAATAGTTAGGCTGCAGTTATTAAATCATCTTTCACCATGATAAAATCCAGTATATGGTGAAATGAGAGTCATCTGTTCTCTATGCAGTGAGAGAAATTAAGATCTTAAAAAATAACTCAAAAACCTCCACATGTGAAATTGTCATATTTGTGGCTTTAAGTAAGTGGCCACTCATTTCTCAAATAGTTCGATGAAAAATCACTTTTCCAGATAGAAATATATACATGAGAAAGGATTTCTTTTCTAGAAAATTTTAGGTTTGAAATTATAACAGCAATAGTGATTGGCTTTCTTTTAATTAGTCACACATTTGCCTCTCCCTAAGGAAAAACAAACTGTATGAACTGTTGTTTTTCACAGTATTCCACCTTAATTGGAATAGAAGCTTAAGAGACAAAGATAAAAGTCAGATTTGACTTGAAATAGCTTTTTTAAGCCCTGGGTCACTATGGCCACCACAAATACGAAGTCAGAAGATCATGAATCATACATGAATGAATGCTGAATGTTTTTTCTCCACCTGAGAAGATATTTGAAAGGATAATAGCTTGTAAAGTACAGCATATGCCGTGTGTAATCCTAGTAATATGTTAAAATATTTAATTGTGAAAAAATCACCAAAAGAACCTATTTCTTCTATCCTAAAAAACTAAAGTAAAAAAGCAAAAAACATGAGGGCTTCCCTGGTGGCACAGTGGTTGAGAGTCCGCCTGCCGATGCAGGGGAGACGGGTTCGTGCCCCGGTCCGGGAAGATCCCACATGCCGCAGAGCGGCTGGGCCCGTGGGCCATGGCCGCTGAGCCTGCGCATCCGGAGCCTGTTGCTCCGCAACGGGAGAGGCCACAACAGTGAGAGGCCCGCGTACCGCAAAAAAAAAAAAAAAAAAGCAAAAAACATGATATCATAAAAGAAAAACAGGCATTTCATTTGATTGAAATAAATGGACTAAACCTACAAATGTAGAAGAATTTCAATTTCTGCAAATTGCAAGGATTGCAGTGTTACTGAGAAACTGCAAGAAGGATTGCAGTGTTATTGAGAAAGAATTTTTGGCATGCCAAATACAAGCAGGGCATTTTGTCCCATCTTGTGACTTGTTCATCACTCATTCAAAAGCTATTCAGAATTGTTTAACTTCACTGAAAGTCCAAGAGGGGTTTAACAGTGATCTGTACAGTGGAAACCCACTCAACCAAAACTTATTAAAATCTAATTTTTATGATGCTGCTGCAACTTGCAGGGTTTTTATTCAAGGAGCCATAACAAAATATAGAGAAATTGTCCTGCCATATTAGCCCCTATTAATAATGACAAACCTTTAGCTGGCTGATCTGGTGACCCTTATGTTCTCTATAATATAATATTCTAAGTGGACAACTTCCAAATATGGACACAACCATTAATAATAATGCTTGTAGGATAAAAGAAAACCCTTGCAACACTGAATTCAGATAACCTAGCTTATGCTTCAAGTTTCCTCACTTCCCCTTATCTTTTATGTAGATAATGCCTAAAAACATCTTTCCTAAATTCCAAGCCAGTCTTTAAAGTCAGTGGATCCAACTGCTCAAAATCACACAGCCATTTAATGGTCAGTAACAACCTCTGAAACATTTCTTCATCTGTAAAATTAGAAGACTGACTTGACTGATCTTAAAAATCCTTTCCAGATTTACAGTTCTTGTTCTAACAGCAAAAGAAATAACAGAAAAGCTTCAAACAAAGTTGGACGGGAAGCTAATATTTGTAATGTCACACGGAGTGATTAGCTCAGCAATTTCCATTAATAGGAGTCATATGGTGAAATCCCCCAGAGCTATTTAGAAACAAATCTCTGATTGCTTAGAACTACAGGTAGAGCCAAGTTACCTTGACTTTTTCTTATTATTATTTAAAAATTCAACGTATTCAGAGGTTATGCTCTGTCTTTCTTGGGATGGAGTACCAGAGATACATTGGAGATGAAAGTTGTGGTTTTCAGATGAATATTGAAAAAGGACTGCGCTTTTCAATAAGGGAAGAAGGGGATGGGGTAGAGAAGGATCAGAAATGCTATAAAGGTCATAGGAACAGAACTGGGCTACGGATTGGCATGTGAAAACTATTTCAATACCTCATGGTTCCTTGTTGATGGTAGACTAGCCTTCCAATGTACTTAACACCCTAACTGATGAAAGAGGTATTGAGGTATTATGAGCAGTTGCATTCACCATTTTATCTTGAGTTTGTTGTGGGATAGCTGATGCAAGACGAGACAGATGTCAAGGTTGAAGAGGGTAGGGGTAGGGGTATCAAAGGAAGATTTCAAAGACTGAAAAGAAACATTCTGACGTCTCCTCCATTAAACGTGTGTGGAGAGGCTGCGTAAGGTATTGGGAGGAACTGTTACTTTTCCTTTAACATGCATTTATAAATTGTTTCTAGAAAGTAATGCTAGATAGTTCATATTTCTGTAAGTATAAAGGATTTCAGATTATTAAAAATAGGAATTGAAATATTAGAATGAATGCTTAAAAAAGGAAATAGTTCTGTGTGTTTCACATTCACATGACTCATTATTCAATTGTTCTTTAAAAACACACGACTTAATGGCAATATAAGATACATAAATTTTGAAGAATTTATTAAAATTTTGAGAATCAATAATTTTTTAAATCTACTAAAAAGTTGAAAATTATATTTGATTCATACACTATTAGTATATAATAAGAATTCAACAGTATAAAAAGTTAAGAACTCATAGAAATAGCAAACTCATTCTTACCCCTCTATGAGTTCTTCTCTGACAATCCATAGGTAGTTTTAAGCATTCTTTCTCCCCTGTCTCCAACATCTGTTATGTTAAAAACCTACCATAGTAGAATTATTTATTCTAACAGGTCTATCTCTTCCGTGTATTGGATGATGTTTATAATCAGAGATTGTCTTTCTACCTTAGTGTCTTCTGAGATTACTGGACACAGTGGGCATTCAATAAGAATTTGCTCAATAGTTTGGTATTGCTTTAATTTATTTTTAATGCAGACAATAAGAAAGGTCAAACAAATAAATATTATTACCCAAGTCTTTAAAGCCCTGGATCATAACATTGTGACACTGATCAATAAAAAACTTAAAAGACCGACAAACAACAGTTTGAGAGAAAATACTTGGATCATATATAATAAAGGGAATATTTGTAAGAGACAAAGAACACAAAATAACAAGAAAAACACAAATAGCTAAGTAGGAAGATAATAATAATGTAAATATATGAATAAAAATACGCATGGCTAATAAACATATGAAAAGAAGATAAACTCCACTACTTATCAGAAAAAGCCAAATTGAAACAACAGTGAGCTAAAATTTTAAAAGGTCAATAATATCAGTGGTTGGTAAAAATGTGGCAAAATGACTTCTCCTATATTTTTAGTGGGAGTGTAAAATAGCGCAGCCCATTGGGGGGAAGGGGGTTTTCAATTTCTAATCTATTAAAATTTAAAACATATGTGTCCTTTGAACCAGCAATTTCACATCTTGGAATTTATCTTAGAAAAATACTGGTACAAAGAAGCATGTGTCTGAATGTTTCTGGCAGCATTTGTTGTATTAGTAAAAACTGAAGGCAATCTAAATATCTATTAATAAGGTGCAGGTTAAATAAATTGTGGTCCGTCCATCTGCAGAAATCTCTACAGTCATAAAAAAGTTCATAACAGGGAAGTGTATCTGTGACATAGTGTGTGTGAAAAAGCAAGTTGTGAAAGAGTATATACAGTATGAACTTTTTTTTTTGGTAAAATACATAATCACAGTAAAAACTATGCACACTGCAGTTTGAGAAGATGCGCAGTGCTGAGGCTTAATGACTCCTGGGCACGTAGACTTCCATTTTACTTTTACACACCTTCCCACTGGCTGATGTTGCGACTGGATAATTTTTAAAAACACATGTTTTAAAACTATGCGATGCATGGTGGCGGGGGGTGGGGGTGGGGGAGGGATGAACTGGGAGATTGGGATTGACATGTATATACTAATATGTATAAAATGGATAACTAATAAGAACCTGCTGTATAAAAAATAAATAAAACTGTACAATGCTGAGGGAGGACTTTTTGTGTTTAGAGTAAAATTTGTAATGTTAAATACACTGTTTTTTATCTTTATTTCTAATGAATATAATACTTTCTTATGCTTTATAAGATCAAATAATACAGGAGGGCTTTATATATCCATTTGGATACTTTTGGCTGCAAGTAACAAAAGCCTTGAATCAACTGACTGAAAAAATAAGGGGAGGATTATCTGATACTACAGTAGGCTTCAAGGCTGGTTAATCCAGCCACTCACAGTTGTCATGAAGAACCTGTGTTCTTTCCAATTCATCTCACACTCAAATGGCTTCACTGGCCCTAAGGTGTCTCATCCACATATGGCAACATCATCAGGAAGAGGATACAGCATATGTCCTAACACCCCTCCTCCACCCCATGAGCCTTCCTTTCCCATTCCGCTGGGCAGATCCCAAGCAAAGGAAATGTGATTATCTTTGGAGTTTAGGTACAAGTGAATACAGACAAAATCAAGGCAGTCTCAAGAAGGAAGAAAGGGCAAATAGATTTGGGATAGTCAACCAACAATGTCAATTACAGTGTAGTATGAAAGGGATTAAGCCCTTCCTGACTCCATCACTCATCCTTCTCTAGTTCCTCTCCTAGCAACCACTTTTAACTCCTTTATTCTTTGGATAATTATCCCTGTATCTCTAAACAATTTACCTATACTGCTATATCTTGATTTCTGAATTTTAGGGTTTATCTATAGAAGTTAACAACAACTTATTTACATTCTCCATCACTAATGCCAGTCTCCTACCAAACATAATTATGTCATTATTTTTGCTTCCTCCAAACATAACCTCTGTAACTCTAAGAAAAAAAAATATTTAAATTTTTTATTTCTTAGTCACCCAAAGGCAATGTCATATGTCTCCATACTTTCTCATCTGAGGTATTACCCACTCCCTCCATTTCCTCCAGCTTTTTCCCCTGACTATAATTTCTATCATTTGTAATTCGATTGTTACACTGACATGCTCATAATATTCTATAAGCATAGATAAGTTTACATTTTATTAGCATAGCTAAGTTTTCTGTACTTTGGCTATAGATTATTTGAAAGGGTTGAAAATCAATACTAGTGTTTCTGTTAGTGCAATTATATAAATATTGTTCACTGGCGTTTCCTTTTGTGTAAGTGCTTTTTTCGTTCTTGATTCATTTGCCTTTAGTATATTCTCAATTGTTATCATATTCTCCCTTTATCATTTATTTTCTGTAGGATCATGGCTGCCCCCCTCGCAGTGATCCCTCCACAGCCTCCTTCCTCTCCCCATCTGTCCTGGTTGCTCTGGTGGGACTGTCGGGCAGCTGGCGTTCTGAGACCTCCTTCAACTGTTGTCCTGGCGTGGATACACAATTTACTTGAGCTTCTGCTTCTCTTCTTCCTGGGTCCCTTCCCTCACTTTGCTGACAAATATCCTCAAAAACTTCTGAGAAAGCTTGGGAGGCTGAGTCTCTGAGAAGAGTTTATTCTGATACCACGTTTCTTTGATAGTTAGTCTGGGTTGTATATCATATTCCCAGCCTCGAAGGCTTTGTTTTGTTGTTTAGCATTCAGAGTGCCTGTTGAAAAAGTGTATGTGAGTTTTCTTCTTGACTTTGAGCATTAAATATATATACATACACATGTATTTTCTCTGGAAGTTTTAGTGACTTCTCTTTATCTTCAGTGTTCTGAAATTTTGCACTGAAGTTCCTGATTATGTGTTTTTCATTCATTTTGTATAGATGTTATTAAGCCCTTTCAATCTTAATGTCCGTGTTCTGCTACAAGAAATTTTCTCCTGTTGTTTTTTGATAATAATGTCTTTTCATCCGATTTTAATTTTCTTTCTTTTTGAAACTCATTATTTGGGCAATATATTTGCTAGATTGATTATTTTTAAAAATCTTTTCACATATTTTCCTTCTTGCATTCTTTTGACTATTTTCTGAAACATTTTATCGTTTACCTTTTCTTATAAACATTGTATTTTTTTTAAATCTCAGCAATAATTTTTAATTCCAGGAGCTCTTTTTTTCCTCTGTCCTTTTTTCATATTGTTTTACTTTTCATGGATGTAATATCCTCTTGAGTCTATCTAAGGATGCCATTTAGAGACTTTTCATTCTGTTTCCTGAATTCTCTTATTTTTCTCTAAAGTTAATTTTTCTCTTTACTTCTTTCTCTTTCATGTTGCAGGCTTTCTAAAAATGCCTCTGTTTCTCTGTTGCCTTATCATATTAATGAAAAAAGCAACACACAAGTTCACTCTGAGCTCTGGTATAGAGATAGGGATTCTCTACAAGCAATGTTTACCTAGGGGGAACTGGCAGGCAAGGGACCCTCATAGTTTGGTGCCCCTAAGCAGCAGAATACAGAGAGCGCCATCTGCCCTAACTTCTACCACTTCCTTCAGTTTCTTTAGAGAAGAGCCCTTTGGTTCCAGTGGTTGCGGTAGCAGGGGTAGTGGTGGTGAGTAGATACCTTGATGCCAGGTGTTTTGTTAGTGAAGATCAGTCGGGTTGTGCTCTCTGTTGTTAGTCCCATACCTTTCTTTACCTTCAATAGTACCTGCCATTTCTCAGTCCTAATCCTTCTCAGGGTTCTTCAAGGAAAGCCATCTCCAGCCAGAGCCATAAGTCTCTCCACATGAACTCATGTCTGTCCACTGGTCAGCTTCATTGCCCACCAGCCCTTCATCCCATGTTTGTCTCCTAGAAATCTGTGAAAATCTCATCTATTGATGCTCACCTCCCCTCTCCCTGGCCACCATTTTCTTATTGTTACAGGATTTTATCTCCCTTATTCTCTACTATTATTTTAACAGGGTTTCATGGTGGGTAGTAGGGTAGAGATAAACACATGTACATCCACCATCTGGAGCCAAAAGTCGCAGATAAACTTCTAGAGAAACACTGTCATCTCCATTTTAACACTGTATTTGCAGAAAGCACCTTGTCATTCAGTATTTATTAAATCTTCACCACAGCTTCATGAGATAGACAAAATTATCCCTGATTTATAGTTAACAAAAATCAGATGCAGTAAGATTGATTTCCTCAAGGTTAAAACACTAGAAATGCAAAGCTAAGTACTGTAATCCCACCACCACCAATACAGCCACATTGAGAGATCACAGCTTTCAAGATGTGCTTTCAATCACTGGCATATTTTAGGATGTATAATGGTATCATGTAAAGGGCTCTTGGCTGGAAGAGTCAGGAGGCCTAAAATCTAGTCTTATTTCTCCTTACTAATCAACCACACCACCAAGGGTTTTTATTTCCTCATCTGTAAAGTGACAGGGTCAGAGACGATGACATTTCCAGAGTTCTTTTCAACTTTAATGGTTGGTGTTTCTATAACCCTAGAGATTATGTCGCCAAATGATATAGTTTGGGACCTAATAAACATTACCGTAGAAGTGTTTTCTGAGCGTGTTGCTGTGGTTTTACAATGCCCTGCCCTTAGTGGGATGGACTTCATCGAGAATTTTCTAGGGCACCAAATTAAGTCTAATAATATTTAATAGTGAGGACTCTTGCCTAATTAGGACAGTCATGCTCACTTAGTTGAGATGCCTCTAGGTGATTGTGTGGTGTATCTTCAGAACTGGGGGTGGGAGGAAACTGGTGATGCTTTGGGCTTCTTCAAATAATTCTGTTAGTTCAAAGTCAGAAGAGCAGCCCAGAGAAAGCAAACTCTTCTCCAGAAGAGTCATCTCTCCTAGGTGAGAAGAATCAATTCTCCTAGGAAGATTACCCTTCAGTTCTCTACTAAAAATCAGTTAGTAAAGGGCACTCTGGCTTCCAGAGAGAAGGTTCCTCACTGATAGGCTGGTCTGGTGTGCTGACTGCTCAAGATAGATGTGTGCCACAGCAGACATAGTTGTACGGTGTCTGCCAGAGAGAGTCTTATACTCCATGTTACAAGACAAATCCACATAGAGAAGAGAGGCAGGAGCTGAATCTGAGGCTTAATAAAAGGGAAGACTTGAAACATACACAGACATGCATGCATGCTTATTAGCCAAATTTTAAAAAAGCATGAGATTATAGATTCTTCTTTACAATCTTCATAACCACAGCAGGAATACTGAACTTAGCACCTGGTTGTTTTTAGCCATCAGTCTTCTCTCTTTTTAGATTAAATGAGGGTCTCTGTTTCTTCGGTTTCTTGAGGTTTGTTGAGTGAATTGACAGCTTTCATTACACTGGAACTCAATAATTTTGGATATAATAAAATATTTACTACCTTTAAAAAAACTAGGTCTTCCCTGGTGGCGCAGTGGTTGAGAGTCCGCCTGCCGATGCAGGGGACACAGGTTCGTGCCCTGGTCTGGGAAGATCCCACATGCCGCGGAGCGGCTGGGCGCGTGAGCCATGGCCGCTGAGCCTGCGCGTCCGGAGCCTGTGCTCTGCAGCGGGAGAGGCCACAACAGTGAGAGGCCCACGTACCGCAAAAAAAAAACAGAAAGAAACTATAATTTGGGGATTTCCCTGGTGGTCCAGTGGCTAGGACTCCATGCTCCCAGTTCGCGGGGCTCAGTTTCCATCCCTGGTCAGGGAACTGGATCCCGCGTGCCGCAGCTGAGAGTTGGCATGCTGCTGCTACGAGTTAGCATGCCGTGACTGAAAGATCCCACATGCTGCAATTAAAAAAAAAAAAAAAAGATCTCGCATGTCGCAATGAAGATCCTGCGTGCCACGACTAAGACCCGATGCAGCCAAATAAATATTAAAAAAAACTATGATTTTGTTTTTAAAATTTTAATTATTTTGCCCTTGTTATAAAATCTTCAGTTTATGAGCAAATGAATGTATGTTTCATAGTAGTTTAAAATACTTTATGTGACATTGGAAGATTGTCTCAATTTGGAAAGCAAAGCAATTATGCCAGTAGGTACTCAATCAATGACAAATGTTGTTTATTAGATAACTGCTAAGAATACATTTTATAAATTAACCCATATAATGCTTTATCAGTATTATGGTCTATCTGATGACTGTTAAATATGCCAACAACTTCAAGTGTTAAATAAATTGCTTCAGTTAGGAGTTGATGTCTTTCTCTTCGTGGCTGTATATTATTACATTATTTGTTCTCCTAAATAAGGTCATCTTATGACCTACAGAATTCCTAGGAATCTCTACTCACTTTGAAATTCAGATTTATTGGATCAATTTGTAAGGTCAAAGTTGTGCCGCCACTACACAGGCACAAGAATTTCTTCAGCTATAGGTTCGGGTTACACCTTGGATCCACAGAAGAGTTTTACATTTAATTCTGGACTTTAAAAGAACCGGGATAGGAGCAAGAAGGGTTGTGGATGAGTTAATGAGGAAAGCAAAGATCAGTGAGGTCAGAGGCTGGTCAAGGTTGCAGAGGTGTCTCAGTTACTTATTTGCGATTTTCTTTAGACCTCAGTTTTATGAGTTTTACACTGGAGGTGCTGTACTCAATCTCTCTAGCCTTATAATATGACGTTAATGTCTTTTGCTCTCCGTATGGTTTTTCTCAAGACACTTTATAAGACTATGGTGATCTTCTGAACCCAACAGCTAGTGATATAACAAGGTCATTTTCAGATTTAGGAAATATCTGAAATATATTTCATAAATATAAAAGTCTGGCAAAGTCAAGCAAAGATACAAATGTATTTTACCTTTAAAAATCTAGCAAAGGTAAAAAAAAATCAAATCACATTTACTTATACATTTAAATAATTGCCTTTTTCATAAAAATGCTTTAAGAAATTAAGACAATGCCAGTAAATCTCCCTATTTATTGTCTACTTTGGACTCAATTGTGCCCCAAATTCACATGTTGAACCCTAACTTCCAATGTGACTGTCTCTGGAGACAGGCCCCTAAGGAGGTAATTAAAGTTAAATGAGGTCACAAGGATGGGTCCCTAGTCTGATAGGGCTGAGGACCTTAGAAGAAGAGGAAGAGGTCTCTCTGTCTCTCTGTCTCTGTCTCTGTCTCTCTCTCTCTTTCTCTCTCTCTTTATGCACGCAAAGGAAAGGCCATGTGAGGACACAGCAAGAAGATGGCCATCTACAAACTAGGAAGAGAGGTCTCACCAGAAATAGAACCCATTCGAACATTGATCTTGAACTTTCCAGCCTCCAGAGCTATGAGAAAATAAATTTCTGTTGCTTAAGACACGTAGTCTTTGCTCTTCGGTTATGGCAGCCCAAGCTAACTAAGACATTTTCCATACTTATTAAAGGTACAGAGAAATGAATAAAATATGCCATAGAGGTCCATGGGAGTCCTCAGGATAGCTTTAGTGCTATTCTTTGTGGAATGCTTGACTTTCTGGAAATCATGGCATCTAACTCTAACTCCCTATTGGGTTGCAAAAGGGAAGGTCTGATTCTGGTATCACTCTAATTAATATTCAGGTAATGTATACCACATGTGTAATTTTAAACGAAACAGTGGCAAAGTCTATCTATTGATGTTTACAGACACTCAAGATGATGTCTTAAGATTCATTCTGTCCAAGATAGAGAAAGGTACTGGTGTTCCCTCCAGGGTGGAGAATACTGTGGGGTGTCCTATAGGGCTGCAGTGTCGTCACTACCAGCTTTCTTGGACTTCTACAGGTTGTTCTGCCTTCTCTCACAGTGAGTAAGCTTAGGGACAAGCAAAAAATATTAATAATACAGGTCAGAGGTGAATGTTACCTTCCCTCCCAGTTACTAGAATCAAAAGGATGTAATTGGGGCTTCCCTGGTGGTGCAAGTGATTGAGAGTCCGCCTGCCGATGCAGGGGACACGGGTTTATACCCCGGTCTGGGAAGATCCCACATGCCGCGGAGCAACTGGGCCTGTGAGCCATGGCCGCTGAGCCTGCGCGTCCGGAGCTGTACTCCGCAACGGAAGAGGCCACAACAGTGAGAGGCCCGCGTACCACAAAAAAAAAAAAAAAAAAAAAAGGATGTAATTGAGTAATCATCCACAAGCACAGAGAAGCTAAAGGTTAAGTGACTTGCCCACAGTGTTCATTCACAGGAAGTAAATAGAGTCCAGATATGAAACCAGCTTTCTCAGATTCCATTGTTCAAGCTCTTACCCAGTCCACTACACATAACTCCTCTCTCTATATATGGAGAATATGACTGGGCCTAAAAAATGTACGACACAGGCTCCATGGGATAGCAAAATACTTTATAATGTCCTATAATGGGTGCATATTCCTCGATGGAAAACAACATGTAATATGAGATGTTTTTAAAAACACCAAAGCCATTCCAAACAACTGGGTGTTACAGTGTAATTGTTTTCTTCCTTTGTAAATTATCTGGGATGTGGACAAGTCAAATGATCCTCACGTATGTTCAAGAGAAGTAAACTTATTTACTTTCTTTGACTGGTTCTCATTTTGTTGTCTCTTATAGAGGCGCACTCTTTAAAGAAAAATAATGATTTGGTTGTGTGACCTTTGTCAAAATCATTTGTAAACACTCCTACATAATGGAAAAGAATCAACCTTGATATAAACTAAAATAAAGCTGTTTTTCTTGACTGAAAGTACTTGCCTAAAAAAGAATTTCAATTTACTTTCAACTATCAAAGATGTGATGTTGTTCTATCTGTAGCACAGGAGAGTAAAGTAACAACAATCAATCTCTGAATTTCTAAGAAGATCATGCAGGTTGTTCCCAGTCTATATGTCTGAAATTATGTAATACAGATTTTAATGTTACTTGAACTTGCTTTCCATTTAAAAAGTATTGGCCTTGGGGCTTCCCTGGTGGCGCAGTGGTTAAGAATCTGCCTGCCTGCGCAGGGGACACGGGTTCGAGCCCTGCTCCGGGAAGATCCCACATGCTGCAGAGCAGCTAAGCCGTGCACCACAACTACTGAGCCTGTGCTCTAGAACCCGCGAGCCACAACTCCTGAGCCTGCGTGCCACAACTACTGAAGCCCGTGTGCCTAGAGCACGTGCTCCGCAGCAAGAGAAGCCACGACAATGAGACGCCCGCCTACTGCAACAAAGAGTAGCCCCTGCTCACCACAACTAGAAAAGCCCACACAGAGCAACAAAGACCCAACACAGCCAAAAATAAAAAACAAACAAACAAATAAATAAATTTAAAAAAAAAAAAGTATTGGCCTTATAAGCAAAATGCACTACAGGCAATGACTTTTAATTGTAGTTTTTCATGCAGTTTGTAGTATCCAGGTTTTTATTTACCCAGTAAGCTGGTAATAAATTGTTATCTCGAACAATTCACAACTTAACAAGTTAACATTTTGCCATAATATTAACTAAGAAGAATTCCATTTGCTGCTGACAAGTAGGGTCATACTTTCCAGTAGCTCTTGCGAGTACATTTTGGTCAGCCAAGGGCGTGCTTAGGTAAACTGTCTCACCTAACACCAAAACCCTGTAGTTTATAGTAAAAGATAAAAGTGGCAATCTTACGATAAAGGCTCAGCAGGGAGTCAGCTCACTCTGGGAATGGTATTGGATGGTACTAAGAACAAGAATATTTCATTGGTTTCAAGTTTTATTTCTCTGTCTTGGAATAAGATCTCGCAAGAGAATGATAAAGAGGCACACAATAAGGGCAAATAAAAATGATCTAGTGTGGAAGCTTAGGGGTCTCGAACAAGATCCTCCCATCTGTAGCAATTACCATTTTAGATAGGTGAAACATACCCGAATTTTAAAAAATCAAACTTCTGGGGAACAGGTACTGTGAGCTACCACACTAGTAAGTAATGGTTCTCGCTCTGTGTTTCCTAAATGCCTCCTGTAGCACTTTATTGTGCATTTCCTTTCCTTCAGTCATCCGTGGGAATGAAGTCCCTGGTTAGAGGAGATGAAGAGTGTCTGGTCATCGTTTAAATAAGAAATTCTTATAGGTTTGATGATAGGTATTGTATCTAATCTAAACATTTTCTTCTCTATAATGAATAATCTCACTTCCCTGCATCTTTCCTCATCTCCTCTCATTTCAAAATCCCTAGTTCATTGGAGAGCTGGAAAGAGCAATAGGCAAAGGATTAAAAGTTAAGGCTGTAGTTACAATTCTGCCACAAACTAAGTGTGTGCCTTTGGATAAAACACTTCAACCTTTCTGAGATTCATCATCAGTAAAATGTGAAGTTTGGACAGATTTATCTCTGACTATTGGTCTAGCTCTAAAACCAAAGTTCTGATGCTTCCCTGAAACCTATCCAGTTCTCCCAGGTTGATTAGGGACTCTAGAACTGGACATAGCACGCTGGTGCTAAGTATAGAAGTTAGGTCATCACTGTGACTTGCTTTATTATTATTTCTGAATCCTAGTCTCACAATAATATTTTTTTTTTTTTTTTTTTTTTTTTGCGGTACGCGGGCCTCTCACTGTTGTGGCCTCTCCCGTTGCGGAGCAACAGGCTCCGGATGCGCAGGCTCAGCGGCCATGGCTCACGGGCATAGCTGCTCCGCGGCATGTGGGATCTTCCCGGACCGGGACACGAACCCGTCTCCCCTGCATCGGCAGGCAGACTCTCAACCACTGTGCCACCAGGGAAGCCCCTCACAATAATATTTTTAAACTGTTGAACTTCAGTGGTAAAAGAATCATTTGCTTATTCATGTTAACCTCAAGACTTTTTTCCTGCTAATCTTGTTCATCCTTATTAGCTTAGAATATTTTTAGCTTTCTTTTTAAGTGTATCAGCTGAAGATTTACCTGATTAACACTCATTTTGTTTGCTACTCATTATTCCTCCAACATAGTATTTCCTTATTATACTCTGGGCAACCATGGACTGGCCAGCCTTTCCACCCAGCAATACATCATTTACTCCTTTAATTATAATTTTCACAAATCACCAAAGAAAATATTCAGCAGTATCAGGCCTGGTGCTGGTCCCAGACAACTACCACCAGTATTGACACTGAGCCTCTAATAAGTCCTTTCTGCATAATGACCGTGAGTTGTGTGATTCATCCTAGAACCTATGTTCCCAACTGACTTATTTTCCATGTCCCTGTTTATTTGACTATGTTTAGTGTGTATATGTTCTATTGATCTACTTCCTTTGAGAGATAGAAAAGCAGCCCAAGTTGATAGGATGACACCTAGAAACCTGTTTAGAAGATATATGACAAAAGGAAACTTAGCATGGCAGGAAAATGAAAAAACAAAAGCAACCAAAAAATCATAGCCAACTGAACTATATCAGTTACTATATTAAATATAATCTCCAATTAAAAACAGAATTATCAGAATAGATAATAATACCAACCCAACTATATGCCACCAATATGAAGCACACTTTATTCTTTTTAATTATATATATGTAAGACTTTACTTTTTTTTTAACTTATTTATTTTTTGGCTGTGTCTGGTCTTAGTTTCGGCACGTGGGCTCTTCCTTGTGGTGCGCGGGATTAGTTGCCCTGCAGCATGTGGGATCTTAGTTCCTCAAGCAGGGATGGAACCCACATCCCCTGCATTGGAAGGCGGATTCTTAACCACTGGACCACCAGGGAAGTCCCGAAGCACACTTTAAATATAGAGTTGCAAACAGTTTAAAAGTAAAAAGATAGGGAATAAAACACTATCCAGGCACTAATCATAAGAAAGCTAGTGTGACTGTATTTATGTCATAGTAGGCTTCAAATAATAAGTATTATCCAAGATAAAGAGAGATATTTTATAATATAAAAAATTGAATTTATCAAAAACATGACAATTTTGAATGTAATACAACTAATAAAAAAGCTTCAAAGTACATGAAACAAAAATTGACAAAACTAAATAGGGAAATAGATAAATTCCCAATCATCACAGGAGACTTTAACAGCCAACTCTCAGCAATTGATAGAACAAATAATTTTTTTAAAAGTCAATAGCAATACAGAAGATTTGAATGACACTAACAACAAGTCACCTAATAGACTTTTATAGAATACTACATCTGACAGATGCAGAATACACATTCTCTTCAAGCACACATGAAATATTAAACAAAAAAGGCAATATGCTAGTCTATTAAAAACTTTCAATATATTTAAAAGGATTGAAATCACAGAGTATTTTATCTGATCCCAACAGAATTATATTAGAAATCAATAACAAAAAGATATCAATAAATTCCTCCAAGTATTTGGATTTTAGGCAATACTTTTAAATGACCCATTGGCCAAAGAAGAAGTCACAAGAAAAGTTAGAAAATATTTTGAATGGAACAATAAAAAATACAACATATTGAAATTTGTAAGATGCAGCTAAAAGAATGTTTAAAAGGAAATCCATAGCTTTAAATATTTATATTAGAAAAACAAGAAACCTCTAAAATTAATTATCTACCCTTCCACCTTAAAATTCTAGAAAAATAAAAGAAAATTAAGGGACTTCCTTGGCGGTCCAGTGGTTAAGACTCCACGCTCCCAGTGCAGAGGGCACGGGTTCGATCCCTGGTCCGGGAAGATCCCACATGCCACAGAGCAACTAAGCCCATGTGCCACAACTACTGAGCCTGCGCTCTAGAGCCCACGAGCCACAACTACTGAGCCCACGTGCCTAGAGCTTGTGCTTGGCAACAAGAGAAGCCACTGCAATGAGAAGCATGCGCACAGCAATGAAGACCCAGTGCAGCCAAGAAAATAATAATAATAAATAAATAAAAATAAATAAATTCTTTAAATTAAAAAAATAAAGAGAGCAGAAGTCAATGAAATGAATCTCAAATAATAAAAAAATTAACATTTGGAAGAATCAAAAGTTGGTTCTTCTGAAAAGTGAATACAAGTGAAGCCTCTATCAAAACTAATCAAAAACAAAAGGTAGAAAAAAGAAAATCAAGAATGAAAGAAGGACTATCACCATAGATCCTATAGAAGATCCTATAGAAGAATAGGAGAAGAAGAAGAAGAAGAAAATACTATGGATTTGTGCCAACAATTTTGACAACATAGATGAAATGGACAAATTCCTTGAGAAACATTATTTCCAAAATGGATACAAGGGGAAATATATAACCTGAATAAGAGTATCTATGTTAAAGAAATTTAATTTGTAGCCCTACATTGGGAGCCAAGTGCTGTAGGCTGATGGAAAGGAAGGCAGGCAATGGGGACATAGTTCTTCCCACTGATCTAAAAACCAATCTGAGTCATAGGCCATGCACCTTAAAGCTGTCCAAGATCTCAGACATCATCTGTGTCAGCTCTCTAATTTTACAGGTGGAGAACTTGACACCCAGAGAGGTTAAATATTTGCCCATGATCACCAAGCTAGTTAGTGGTAACCAAAATATCCATATTCCCAACACCGTATGAAGTCATTATATCTGGATGCCTCTAGCACTTACAATTACCCACCATTTTCAAAGTCAAAGTCAGTGGCCCATCAGTGCTTACACTCTTGACTCTCCTTCAGTCCCTTTAAGACTTTCTCTGATAGATACTCGAACCAGATTTAGACCAGAAAGGAAAGAGTGAGTAACTGTGCCTGAGCCCATAAGCCTCTAGGGCTGGCTCACAACTGAGAAAGAGTTTCATCGCAAGGAACTGCATTTCAGTTTCTTCCGGCCACTTCTCCATAGAGGTTTTAAGACCAGAGAGGGGAATGCAGTGCATCATTGAATTGAACCATGAGGCGAACACAACCGTTCATTTGCATTGAGTTTAAACATAGTAATTTTATTGGGCTTTAAAAATAAATGTGAGGGTCATTTATATTTTCACGATGTAAGCAAAATTTTGCCCTCCAAACTATAACCTCATTGTTTTTACTCCTGTGTAATTTTAGAAAACCTAGAGACCATGATTGTCTCCCAGATTTCCTTTGGAGACTGGGTCTGCCGTCTAATGCTCTGTTTATATTTTAATACAAACTGACGTTCCTCGTGGTAGTAAAAGCTTTGCAGGGCTGTGTGCGTGGGAACAGTGGATACTGGGGGCCTGGAATTACCCAAATCATTGACCCTCAGAAAGACTTCCTCTTTTATCCTTGCACCCAGACATTCTGGACTATTACAGAAAGAGATTTTCATGGTTAGAGTTGCTGTTCTCATAGTCTCTAGTCATTCACGTCGGTGTGTTTCAGAGCGCTGTGAGAAATCCTGTCAGCACCAGTCAATTTGGGAGGCCCCAAGAGGTCCTGAAGTCCATGGATGGCTCAGTAGGTAAGCTCCAGAGAACTGCAAAGTCTGCTGATTCTCTTTCCTCCAACTCTTTTGACCTGACTTCCCAGGCCCCAAGACTGAGAAGTGTAGGCCAGGTAGCACTCACCAAGACTGCTGAAAATACAAACTGAGAACTCGGCCGGGAGGCGGGGAGTAAAACTGTGAATTCGTAAATGGAAATGGAAAGGATCACTTCTGGAAAGTTTCCAAAATGTATTAATTGGGCAACAGCTAGTCAGCTGTTTTGGAAAATGAGTCAAAGTTGAATGCCTTCCATTGTACATTATAGTAAATAAGCCTCTCTTTAGGATGCTAATATTAGCCTTTCTTTCTAATTCATGTTTTTTAATAAAAAGAAATACATTCATATTTTCCCTAATTTTCTTCTTTTCTCATCATGCCAAGATTTATGATGTACTTCAAACTTTGGTTTCAAATGTCTGTTTTAATTAGATATGAACCACCGTTAATTGCCCTGGTGCCAATGTGTTAAGAGCCTTTAGTGACCTCATCTAACAGGAATCTAGACATCTATACGTGGGACTCGATGACATGCTGTACTCTTGAGAGCAGTCATTGGATTGATTCCATAGCGTTGCTGTGACAGCGTGGAAGCACCATGGGGCATTTTCAGAAGCAGCATGGAGGCTATAAGCCAAAACAAAGTGTCCTGGCATAAATCCTCAGTAAGTATTTATTAAGATCAATGGCTACATACAGTGTGCTGATGGTAGCTTTCTGCTCTGAGTTAAAATTAAGGTGAATTGTATTATCGATGAATTAGGACCTCCTCCACGCCTTTAAAGAACAGGACGGGGGTTTGTTTTTTGTTTTTTTTTCACACACAACTTACATATCTTGCTAGTTACCAGACATTGCATCGTCATGTTTACACATTCTTTTAACCTATAGCCAGTCTGTAGTGGTTTGGTGACAATGATGTGACCTACAGAAAAGTCTTGGATAAGGGCCAGGATCAGATTGTGGTGAGTCATTTGACCTCTACTTATGTGGACAGTTTGAAGGCGCTAACAGTCAGTTCATAATCACATTCAAAGCACTCAGTGTGTAATAGCCAGCACTGGAAAAAGCGGTGCCTTTCAGAGAGGGTTCCTTGAAAGTTAGAGGGGAGAAGGAGGACCCAGAGGACCCTCAAGACTAGAAGATGTTTATAGAAGGCAAGATTCTTGTTGGCCAGGGATAAAAGAATAATTTTCTTCTCCTTTATATATGTTTTCAAAAATCGGTGGTTGCAAGACCTTATCCGGATCTGCATTATCTTAGATATTCTTGAGTACTGTTTTGAGCATTTGGGGTATATTTTCCAGGACGCCCTCTTCCCTCAAAGAGGTTTCCTTCAAAGGAAAGAAGAAGATTTGGGGTTTGAACTTACACCCTGGAAATAAAGAATATTTAACTGAAAGGATCGTCTAGGATAAGAACATAAGACATACCAAGTAATTCAATGAAAGCAAATGAAATAATTTTGCTCTCATTTCTGCAACAAAAAAGAAGAGAGAATTGATATTGTCATATGTTTTACAGTCTTTAACAGTCATAAACTCTTCTGTAAGCACTGCCTCTCCAGTTGAGCTTATGATCTGAAGTACTAAATCCAGTCAGCTGAAGTCAAATCAGTTGTCAAAAGGAAACATCTTTTGACCCTAAAAACCGGTCTGGAGCAGTGATTCTCAAATTCTGCGTCTGGAATCACTCGTGATCCATTATAGTCCTTGTTCATGGATCATGCGTGATTCAAGATCTCATGTAACCCCGTCTAAGGCACTCAATTTTTAAGTCAATATTATACACAGAGTACCAGACCTAGACATCTCTTTATACATTTGTTATCAAAATTGTTGCAACTTGACTTCTGGTTCTGGGCACAGTCCTCCAGGGAACATCTGTGAATTTTTTTGTTGGTTGATTGGTTTTATTTACCAAAATAGTAGCCCTCTGCCTAAACATAAATTGAGAGCTGCTGGTCTCAAGAGTAATATCAGCAAATTGAGGTTATTTAACTTTAAAATCTACTGTCTGTCTTTGTCTTTGCCTAAGCTAATGACTCACTTCAAGTTGTTCTAGTCAATTATTTCCTGTTTCCTCATTCTGAGTTCAGAAATAATAAAGTAGTGGTTACTGAGTGTTTTGTTTATACATTTGATCTAACAACTACTGCCTTTTCAGTAAATAAATGCTAAGCTCAAAGAAGTTTTCACATTTTCTTTTCTTAAAGTATTTCAACATAAGTGACAAGAATTTTCACAAAGGATTTTTCCAGAAATTTGATAGGGCATCTGTGACTCCATTTTTTAAGTCTTGGATTAAAATACTGAATGCCAGTAGAAGCTAACACAACATTGTAAAGCAACTATACTCCAATAAAAATTAATTTAAAAAGTAAAATAAGGGGCTTCCCTCGTGGCGCAGTGGTTGAGAGTCCGCCTGCCGATGCAGGGGACGCGGGTTCGTGCCCCGGTCCGGGAGGATCCCACATGCCGCGGAGCGGCTGGGCCCGTGAGCCATGGCCGCTGAGCCTGCGCGTCCGGAGCCTGTGCTCCGCAACGGGAGAGGCCACAACAGTGAGAGGCCTGCGTAACGCAAAAAAAAAAAAAAAAAAAAAAAAAGTAAAGTAAAATAAAATATTGAATGCCCCTTGACCATGGACATTGCCATAAGTAACTCAGCTCTGTATATTTCATCAGATTGGCAATGAAGCTCTGGTAGTCTCTGAAAGATGGCCTGATTAGTGTTCAGTAATAATCTTTGCTTTTCTTTGTCTACTCCTAAAACACTGAAAATGGTGTATCTTTTGAATGTACTAATGTTTTTCAAAGACAACAATTTCTAAAGAACTCACTCTTTAAAGTTTTTTCTTAGGGAAGTTTCTTAAATAGTTTTCATATTGCACTGACAAATTGATATAGAGTATATTTGGATGTTTAGTAGTATCAATAAGTCTTATCATCCTGTATTAATTCTTCAAATGTTAATCTTTTGTTTGTTTGTTTGTTCTACCCCCTAGGAAATCCTGAATTATAAAAGAAATGTCATTAGGAATCAGTGACACTGAAGTTTGGAAGAGGCAGTTGGAAATGGTTCTATGTACCCTTTGATATACAGAACAAAAATTATGGACCTGCGTTTCTAAAGTATGCAACAAATTCTTTGTCAAATTTGCTGTAAACAGAGAAAAGGATGATCAGTTGGGCAATGACTTATTATTCCACATTCACAGAGCTGTGTCATTTCCTGTCAGCTAAAGGGTGAGGGCTAAGTCCACACAGCAGCAGTAAATCATAGTAGCGGTCAGCATTAATGAGGAAAAACAGGACCAAATTCTACAACCCAGACCGAAGTACCCTTACCAAACAGCCTACACAGCTTATTGCAGTGCCCTTGACAGGACACTCAGCCATAATTTTAAAGGAAAAGAAAAGAAAAGATTCCTCTCCAAGAGCACAGATTCTTCCCAAACAACAAGTTCAATCCATTGACTTTTATGAGTCTTCTTTCCTCAATTCCTCTTTCTCCAAAAAAAAACCCGCCTCCTGTTCGGTTGATGTTATATAAGGCCAGCTGAGTTAACCATCTCAAAAAAGGGACAGTTGGGAAAGTGGCACCGTTCACTACAGAGCAGGTCACAAGTTTACACCCTGCTGTTATTTTAGTTTTTAATTTTTTTTCCTGCTGTTATTTTATATTGGACTTCATGTATTTGAAGCTACTTCATACGCACCATCTCTTAAATTCTCAAAGAGAATGCCTATGACTCGTATCCATATTTTCTGACATAACGTCTATGAAAGCACCATGCACATTTTCTGTTTTTAATGTTATCTCTGCTCCGTTGACGATGCTTATAAGAGACCAGGGCTTTCTCCTCAAGGCACACTTGCTCCTTCAAACACTTCTGCTGGCGTCTGAGGAGAGGCAGGCAACCATGAATAAACAATTAGGATTATGCCTTAAATATTCACTGTGAGCCCAGACCTCCCTAAATACACTGAACCTGAAAAGGGAGGAGGAGGGGATGCCTGACGTGTGTTTCTAAAGAAGAATGTTCGAAAGTAGAGGGCATGTGATCTTCTAAGCAGCCTTACTGTGGGACTTAAAGGAAGCAGATATTATCATTGTCTTGTAAGGATGAAACTAAGGAAAAGAATTCAGTCAGTGTTTGCCCAAGGTCAGACAGTGCTTTAGTTTAGCTGGGACTAAAAGCCAATGTCCTGACTTGTGGGCCAGTGCTCATAGAAAGAACACAGAGCTGTTGTTGTTTATCAGGTCTGTGCCATCCCTAGATGGCTATTCTCTCTCAGTTAGCCCTCTCTCCAGGCCTGGAATCAACCTGTTTTGTGTCAGAGGGGATACAGTTTCTATGGGAGGGGGTGCTTCCCTCTAGTAAGTAGAGGGTTGTTAACCACAGAGGAAAGAATTCTTAAGTTCAGACTTCTTAGGGCGGCTGAATGCTGAATGCACACGATGTAGTAACCAATCCATATGGAAATGTTTGCTATTTTTTCTCTTCTCTTGAACTTAGGGGTAATTAGAGAAAGGAGAGAGTAATAGGAAACAAGAAGAATAACAAAAGACAGGACATTAGGTAATGTATGATTCCCTAAATGGGGCTGCACTCCTTCCAAATGAATGTTTTCCTTAGGGAAAACCTTTCATTGCAATCTAAAATTTTAGTCTTTTCTAGGACTTTAGGTATCATTTAGATCTGAAAATCTCATTGAGGATAAGCAGTGTCATCAAAGTCATAGTGAAGTGACAGCTGCAAACGTAGAATTGGAGCCATTCATTCAAATAATCAAGTCATTACCCTGCTTCAAGCCTTCCTGTATCTGACTACATATTGCCCTTAGAATGAAATCCAAATTCTATGAGCCTATCTCCAAGGCCCATTTATTAGCTCCTGTCCTTTGTCCTTTTTCTCCTGCTCTCCTATATATTTTCTCCCTCCTTCAGTGGGCCTACTGACTCCAGCCTTCCTTCTGTTTCTTCCACCTGCTGAGTTCTTCTCTGCATATAACCTTTTCACTGTCAGTTCCCTTACCTTCCAGTGGACCTTCTCAAGGTTGATTTGTTCTCACCATTAAAGACTCATCCTCCTTAGAGAGGCATTGCCAGGCCACTGGGTCTAATCCCCACCTTCCTACGCTTCATCATGCCATCGTGTTTTGTCTTCATAGAACTTGGCACATTCATTCTTATTTGTGTACTTGCTTACTTCTTTATTGTCTATCTCTTGTCTGGCATATGTACTCTGTGAGAGCAGCAAGCAGGCTGGCTTGTTTACTGTTATATCTACAGTTTCTAGAACAGTGCTAAATGCTAAATGAATTTTTTAAATATATTGAGTATCTACTATACAGTAGTAGAGACTCAAAGAAGACAAGGAAATAATTCTTAGCCTAAAGGGATTCAAAGCCTGGTGACTTCAGGCAGTTGTTTTTCTACCCTATTACACAGCCATTAAATTTCACTCAGCAGGGACTTCCATGGTGGTGCAGTAGTTAAGACTCTGCCTGCCCATGCAGGGGACACGGGTTCGATCCCTGGTCCGGGAAGATCCCATATGCTGAGGAGCAACTAAGCCCGTGCGCCACAACTACTGAGCCTGCGCTCTAGAGCCGGTGATCCACAACGAGAGAAGCCACCGCAATGAGAAGCCCGTGCACCGCAACGAAGAGTAGCCCCTGCTCGCCGCAGTTAGAGAAAGCCTGTGCACAGCAACGAAGGACCAACGCAGCCAAAAATAAAATAAATTTATTTAAATAAATAAAATAAATTTATTTAAATAAATATAATTAAAATTTTAAAAAATTTCACTCAGCAACTGGCAGATTCCTGGAGATTCAGGTCACCTGATTTCCAAAAATAGTCTATGGTTCCAGATTATTCATTAAAGTGATTAGGTCTCTCATTTTGCCTGGGCCAGACCCTGTTTACAACTGTTGTTCTGACCATTAGTGGTACCCCCTTCTGCTCTCAAAAATGTCCCAGCTTATATGATAAATTACATGCTCATCTTATTCATTGTCAGCCAAATACTAATAATTCATAACTATTGCTAGTTAGAGCAGCTTAACCACATAAACTATATCAATTCAGGAATGTGGTAGGTCAAATCATATTTCCAGAAAGGAGCAACTTCCTAAGTTAAAAATCTGAGGGAAAAAAAAAAGGGTGGATCTATTCTCTTAGCTCCAATTAGTGAGTGCACTCATGAGGCCAGAATTTCCCAAGATATGTTCAACAGTTCTGAGAAGTGAAAATGAGAGTTACGTGTGAAATATAAAGTAGGTGGAGGATTCTTTAATGTGCCAGAAGCTGTCCTGCAAACTTCACTTGCATTTCCTCATCATTACTATTACGACTCTCATTTTACAGATGATGAAATTGAGGCTTAGAGAGGTTAAGTGACTTATCCGAGGTCACACGGATACACTTCTTTGTGATTTCCTGCCCCCAACCACTATGTCCATGGCTTCTCAAACAAGTAAATAATTAGATCAAAGTTTCCTGTGCTTAAGTAGTTTTGAGGAATGCTGGGTTAAACTACGTTAGGTATGTTACCTTTCATTTACTGTTTGTAATATGTCAAAGTGCTTGGCACATCTTCAAGGGGTGATACGGGCACAGTGTCTCAATCACTAATTGGGATGCAGGACGCTTTTTGTGAGCACACTTTCTGCAGAGCAAACTTTGGCCAGTGCTGCTTTAGCAATCTGAGCAGGGCCAGCGATCCCCTTTTCTATGAGTCAGCCCTGTGTGTGTATGAACACAGCCCTACACACCGAGTCAGTCTTCCTTTGAGCGGCTCCAGTTTTCTCTACTCTGAAAGGAAGAGGAGACCATCCTTAGATCCCTGAGTCTTCATGGTCCTAGGGTTGATACTTACATGTATGCTTTTAACCACCTATCATTGTGCCTTTTCACTCCCCATATTGAACTTTCTGGTTTTTCACCTCATCTTCTTCTCATTTACAAACCTAGAAGTGTCCATGGGGGAACCTATACGGTTTTTTGGTTGTTTTTTTTTTTGGCCAGTGTCCTTAATACAATTTAATAGGTGAAACCTCTGCAAATTTTGTCATTTGCAACAACATGGATGGACTTGGAGGGCATTATGCTGAGTGAAATAAGTCAGAGAGAAAGACAAATACTCTGTGATATCACTTATATGTGAAATCTAAAAAATAAACTAGTGAATATAACATAAGAAGCAGACCCACAGATACAGAGAACGAACTAATGGTCACCAGTGGGGAGAGGGTAGTGGTGAGGGGCAATACAAGGATAGGGGATTAAGAGGTACAACCTATATGTATAAAGTGAATAAGCTACAAGGATACATTGCACAGCACAGGGAATATAGCCAATATTTTATAGTAACTATAAATGGAGTATAATCTTTAAAAATTGATTTACTGTATTGTACACCTGAAACATATGATACTGTAAATCAACTATACCTCAATAAAAATTTTAAAAATAGGTGAAAACTCCTGATCACTTGAAGCACAGGAAATGAAGATGAGAAAAGAAGGACCTTTTTATAGGGTAGAGAGAACAAACGTGTGGCCATTTTTAGTCCTCTCTGAGACTTCCAGGTGGGTGGGTAGGGGGTAGATGCAGAGGCGAGGTGGAGAGGGAGTGAAGGGTTGGACCTGCATTTTTCAGCTAAGCAAATTTCTATTTTCTGGGTCCAGCCTAGGGTGCTTTGATTTCAGAGAAAGGGAAGCTACAGATAAAGGAATTAAAGGGCAGGATCAGAATCCCTCCTACCCCCTCTTCTCACTGACAGGGGCAATGGCTGACCTTGTGTGTTTAGGTCCCTAGTGCAGTAGGATTGAGTCTCCAATGGCTTTGGTCACTCAGTTATGAGCATCTTCCACTTTTCTTTCTTCTCCCCTCCCACCTCCCCTTCCCTCTCCTCAAAACCTTTCTCTCTCCTCCTGAGTCACTGGAACTCGCTGGTTTCAGAAGCCAGTCTTGCTGTGACCCAGGCAAGCCAGTTCCGGCATCGGAAGTACCCCGGCTTAGCTATTGTTCCATGGCCTATATACCTGATACAAAACACTTTGTAACAAAATGCAGCCACTTAACCCTTCCCCACCCTTCTGTGTTGGGCAGGAAATGTTTTTGCTTTCATAAATGTTCATTATGAGGCTTCCGTAGATCAGCCCCTATGAAAACGTTTTTTCAAGAAATTCTGATAAAGATCAATATGCACAGACAATTCAGTTTCCCACCTCCTCCTTGACTTGTACAGTCCCATCTTTCAGCAAAGCGTCATTGGGGTCTTCAAGTCGTCGCAGAGCCTTGGTCTGGAAATCGATCCCGCATGGTCACCCTAGAGGGCGCATTGTCTACGTGTTCTGCGAGGAGCCAGACGGCGCTCGCTCCCAGGCTCCATAAAAGGGGAGGAGGCGGATCAGTTTCCTTCTCTCATTGAGAAAGAGGATTGGAAGGCCGGGGGTATAAAGCCGCGCAGAGAGCGTGAAACAAAGCAGTCGGATCGGAATTGGACTTGGGAAGCGCCGTGTGGAGTCAGGCATAAAACTTGTCGGAGGAGAGGAATGAGCCTGCTCCTCTAGCTCTCCTCATCTGCGCGGCGCTTCAGGGGTACCCGCCAGCCTTGCGATTTATTTTTATATATCTGCTTTTTATAGAAAGAGAAATATATATATATATATTTTTTCCTCCTAAGTGAAAATTTCTGTTTCGAGAGAAAATAAGGCAAGATCAATGAAGGAGAGAAGAGCCAGCCAGAAATTATCCAGTAAATCTATCATGGATCCTAATCAGAACGTGAAATGCAAGATAGTAGTGGTGGGAGACAGTCAGTGTGGGAAAACCGCGCTGCTGCACGTCTTCGCCAAAGACTGCTTCCCCGAGGTGAGTGTGGCCCGCCGGGGCTGCGAGGAGGGGGGCGGCCCGGGGGACCCCCGCGTCGAGGTGGGTGTCCCCTGACTTTCCCCCCTTCACCCGTTTTTCTTTTTTTCGGCCGTCTTTCTCACCATTTACTACTTTCCTCCTGGTTAGACTGCCCGGAAAGGGAAAGTGGGCTGGAAGCGTTGAGGGGTTGGGATGCGCGTGCACGTTCTGCTGCTAGCTTCTGAAACTTGTTCGGTCCTGTGTGCAGAATCTGGGGTTGGGAGATTTGGATCCTTGGGTCTTGGAGGATACGGGTGGGGCGAGAGGGAAGTTAGGGGTTTCGGAAGGGTCCGCGTGTTCAGTGTGAGATCTGGTGGGTGCGGGTTTTGGGGTTTCGTTTTTCAGTTGGAGAGTGGGGAGGCGATTATCAGAGGGTGTTCTGCGGGTGTCGTGCATTTTAAGATAACCTCTTTGCCCTCTTTTTTTCCCCTGTCCATCTTGTCCAGAATTACGTCCCTACGGTGTTTGAGAATTACACGGCCAGTTTTGAAATCGACACACAAAGAATAGAGTTGAGCCTGTGGGACACTTCGGGTAAGAGAGTCATCGGACCGCGTGGCGCTCGGGCGGGTTTCCAGCCGCTCAGGGGTGCACGGCGGGTAGCGGGACTCCGCGCCTGGCACGCTCTCAGCACGGGTCAGCGCGCCACCAGCGCTCGCTCTGCGCCGCTCCTTTAACTTTGCTTCTTACTAGGGATTCCCTGCTGTGTGAAAATTGTGTCCCTTCTGAGTGGGGGTGGGGAACGACATTGGGTCGGGGGGAAAGCTGTGGGAAGAGAAGGGCGCTCCTTGCCCGAGGGGTGACCCAGTGGTAGAAAATGCTTGTAGCCGGGTGGCCGCGGAGCTGTGCCCGAGTCGTCTCGGGGCGGCCGGGAAGGCCAAATGTTGGGGGCATGCGTGTGCCGCCTTGGAATCAACTGGCTCTCGGATGCGAGCGCGCCCCTCCAGGATCTAACCTGCTGCTTGGTGGGTAGGCGGGGAGCGCGGAGAGGGTGGTGGGAGGTGGGAGAAAATCCCCAAAGCAACGCAGTTACAGGCAGATTCCGCGCTTGGGGAGAGAGTAAAGTGAGCGCAAGCAGCCGCGGCGCTCGTGACGCCTACTGCCTGGAATGCGCTGGCTGTGCGGGCAGCACCCGGCGGGCGGTCGCCGGGCCTCCTCTCCGAGCTGCAGGCCGGCCGCCCGCGCCGCCTCGGTGCCGAGCGGCAGATCCGAGCCTCCCCCGCCCCCGTGAACACTTGGTGTCCCCCGACCCACGCCATTCCCTCCTGACCCATTGCATCACCCTCCTCCAGTCTACAAGGCGGGCCTATTCGCCTTTGACCTTCCCGTCCAGTTGAATTATTGGCATGGTGAATTATTTTCAAGGGTCTGGGGTTCAAGGCCGGGTTATCGCCTTCCCACGCGCCCACCCACCAACCTGGCGCGCGATGGTAGGGAGGGCCGGTTACAGCGCGGAGGGGAAGGCTTCCCCGCGCGGCCGTTAGGGGTTCGGGCTGGGCCAGGCGCGGTGGGGGCGGGAGCATCCCGGGGAACCTCCGGCTGGAAGCCAGGCACCCGCCGCCCCAGCCTGCGGTGCCTGGCGGCGGAGTGCCGTTCCCAGGAAGGGCGTAGCCTCTGGAGCAGGAGGACGAGCCAGTGGGAAGGCCGGGTGAAGGCCCCTGAGCTTAGGTCTGGGAGTTTAGCAGGGAGCTGGGCTGTCGCGGGTGAACCGAGCCAAATCCCGGGTGAAACTAGGGAGGAGAAGCACGCGAGTGCCAGCACGCAGGCTTTGCGTCGGGCGGGGAGGCCCGCGAGGTGAACCTGCGCTCAGTTGGGAGTGGCCTCGTGGAGGTGCTTCTGGGCTGTGCGAGCTTCCCACAGCCCTCGACTTTAACCTCTGGAGCCCCCGAGGGACGCAGGGGATTAGAGAGCACAAGGAAGAGACCTTGACTGACAGGGTCGCCGGAGGCAGTGCCGGCACAAAGGCAAGTGAGAAGTGTCGCTCGAGCGCCTCTCACGGTTGGTGCCAGATGCTCCTAGGGCTGCCGTAAGATATGCAGATTTTGTTTCTCCCTGGAGAGTCAGGCTCTTCCTGGAGCCTCGCCAAGGGTAGCAGAACCGGGACCTCACCGTGTTTGTACTGAGGATTGCACACTTGAAACTATAGGGAAGGTGGTGATAGACGGAATTCTAGTATTTTCTTATTTCAGTAGTTTCCATCATCAGATTTGTACACAGCCTAGTACTTAATGGGCTCAAATTCCCAGACATATCATGGTATTTGTTACGCCTAGTGGGCAGGACAGCTGGTATGGTACCAATAATTAACACCGATTCTCAGCCCCCTCCCCCAGCCTGTTTGGACCTAATGCGTGATAAGAATTATTTAGGTATGGGGTCTGTGAGTCTGATCCAGTCGTTGATACAAAGCTATGTTTAGATTCAGCTACTGGTTACCACAGACTTCTGTATGCAGATCCTCTACCTCCCTGAGTCTCATTTCATCATCTAAAAAAAAAAGGGTACAGAACCACATAATGTGCAGGATCTCTCCCAGCTGTATACTTCTTGACTTTAGATCACCAGACAGGCAAGTCTTTTTGTTTCCAGGATGTTGGTTGGCTTCAGCTCTTAGTCCCAGTGGATCTGCCATCCCATCCTGCAGTTTTCACGACCTACAAAGCAAGCCAGGCTCTGAACAGAGCCACTGCTTTCTGGTGGATTTAAGAAGGAGACACATTTGGGCAGGGAGGGGGCATGGGTGGGCTTATAGGAATATTGGGTTGTGCATCCCAACTCAAGCTTCAACGGTCACAGAGTCACAGGACCACCAATGGAGATTTCAAATTAGGTGCCCAAAGAGCCAAATTGACTTTTTTTTTTTTTTAAAGAAGAGAAAAGGCACATGTTTAACAAAGCCTAGAAAACAAAATGTGGGCAGTTTATAGTTGGAGGCTCTGCTTCACATGTGCAGATAAATATCACTTCGTATAATTTCAAGTATTTAATCCAAACTACAGTTTGTGGTCTCTGCACACACAGCATCATGCCTTGCACACAGAAGTCACCCAATAAAATCTGTTGAATGAACAAATGAATAATCGTATGCGTCGCTTCCAAGGAGATGAGAGTCCCTGATATTTATTACCACTGAATTACCTGTGCACAAAGAAGGGCAACTTTATAAATATTGCCTTTCATCAAATTAAAGATAATCACCTGAAATGAAGTCTGTAGTGAAATAATCACTTCTATTTTTGTTTAATGAAACAAAACCTATGCATATTTAACTAAAATATAAAGGTTTGAAAAGACTGTGATTAAGAAAATACCACATAGCAAAATTATCCAGTAATGAAATCTTAGTTCAAATTTAGATTGAGTTTTATACATACTGGGAAAAAGGCGTAAAGGAATTATTTACAATCCCACTGTGTTGTTTGTGAGGTGAAATGTGAGTTAATTAAACACAGTCATGAAGCATTGCCTGGTTCTAGGAATAGACCGTTTCCACCAAAAATGTTTTATCGTTCATGAGTGGAATACATCTAGCAAGAACTGTTGCATCAGCAACAAATCATTTCAAGTATCTTTAACTGTTTTTCATTTCATCTCAAGCTTTTCATGGCAAATTTCTGAACAGGATTATTTTTTGACAAACATTTGACATTTTCTTTGCCCACTAAGACATTTATTTAGTTTGGGTTGTGAAAATAATTGTGTATGCCTGATGCCTCTTGATACATTTCTTTTTTCCAACTGCTATCAGTTTAACTCTGGAGAAAATATCCAAGCCAAGTGTCTAAAGTCCTAAATGTCAGATTTTTTTTTCCCCTTCTAGAACTTTGTGAAAGTTAGAGGGAAAATGAGGCGTGTAACTTCTCCTACATAGGGAGAGAGATGGCATAAACTTTGCCCTTTGAATGGCATTCACATCCTGCTTAGCCTCCTAGCAGACATTAGGAGATGGAAGCTGTTCTCATATCCGGTTTCTGTACTTGGACAGCTTCTCATAAGGGGTTCTCCTTTTCCCCCAGCAGCATACGATTATGCACAGGCAGAACTCTGCCAGTTTGGGTGTAGGAAAGAACATCAGTGGAATTAGGATTTGTGGGGCCTCGTTGCACCAAGAGAAAAGATAATCCATTCCCTACTTTCTGAGGCACAGTAATGTATAGTCTCATTTTCTCTCTCCCTCTTTCTCTCGTCCTTTCTGCATCTACTATGTGCAGGGCTTCTCTCAGGCCTTAGAGATACAGAGTTAATTAAAATATGGTCCTACCCCTAAGATGCATACAGTCCAGGCAAGGCAGAGAGTGGGGGGAAGGAAGCTCTCCCCACTTAGTGAGGCTCACATGCAACCTATGATGAGCCCATTTTGTCAGATTCTTGAACCCAAGTGCCCTTTCCATCTGACTGCTCTGGATTTCCCTTGTTAGGCATCCCTAACGCTGATAGATCTTCTAGATCCTCAGGCAGGAAACTTTTCCCGCTACCCCCAAGGCACACACCAATTAAAGAAGCAGCCGCAAATGGCACTTTGCCAGTTGTTTTCTTATGGCTGCTTAAAGTTATTCCAGCCCCCCTAAAAGGAAACACAATCTGAAAAGATACATGCACCCCAATGTTCACTGCAGCACTGTTTACCATAGCCAGGACATGAAAACAAGCTAAGAGTCCATTGACAGAGGAATGGGTAAAGAAGATGTACATGTATACAATAGAATATTACTCAGCCATAAAAAAATGAAATAATGCCATTTGCAGCAACATGGATGGACCTAGAGATTGTCATACTGAGTGAAGTCAGACAGAGATAGACAAATATCATATGATATCACGTATGTGTGGAATCTAAAAAAATGGTACAAATGAACTTATTTACAAAACAAATAGTCACAGATGTAGAAAACAAACTTATGGTTACATGGGGGAAAGTGGGATGGGGAGGGATAAATTGGGAGATTGGGATTGACATATACACACTACTATATATAAAGTAGATAATCAACAAGGACATGCTGTATAGCACAGGGAACTCTACCCAATACTCTGTAATGGCCTATATATATGGGAAAAGAATCTAAAAGAGTGGGTATATGTATATATGCAACTGGTTCACTTTGCTGTACACCTGAAGCTAACACAGCATTATAAATCAACTACGCTCCAATAAAAATTTTTAAAAAAAAAAGGAAACAAAACCCTCTTATAAATAACGGCACTGTGACTCCTCTAAAAGGGAGGATTTTTGACTATCTCTAAAAGGTAGTCTTTGGATACAGGTCTATGATTTCTTGATTTTAATGAGAAATATTTCCTATTCCCTTTCATTGATAATAAGATGAGCATTTTGATTAAAAGTTGCAGATTTTTCAAATTCACTCAGTGAGTTTCTGCAAAACAATGGGTAATGGTTTCAACATTTTGAAGTGATAAGTGAGACCAAAGTAGTCTTGTGCTTAGAATCTGCCAGATTTGCCAAGCATAGAGGCAATTGGTAGCATGAAGCCAGTGTCTACTAATAACAGAAACTTTGTCACTTAAGGATCACCATATCTTTTCTTAAGTGATTTGATTGCAGTGTAATTTCAGCACATGTGATTGAGGGAGTAATAATCCTTCATTTCAGCTTTTAACCAGGGCAAGTTAATGCACATTTTATTTAAGGCATATTGTGAGTTTTAAAATACTCAGTTCAGCTGCTAATACTCGCCCACAATAACTACGCTGTTGCCTCATAAACATTCTTTTGAATCCTGTCCTGATACAAGGTTCTTTTAGGCCACGAGTGCTAAAGTTAGCACTTCCTGTACTAGTTTTTAGCAGCATTAACAGAGGATGTAGTATTCTTAGAGAAGAGAGGAAAATCTTAATTACTCATGGCCTGACTTTGAGGACAAACTCCTCTATAGCCATAAGTCTGCCTATCAATATATTGTTATATTTATAGATCATACATCAGGTTTGAAGAATAGTCTCAGTGACAAGGACTCTTGAAATATTTCTTAACAGGGAGGGAAACGTTTCAGCAATGTGGAGGTTAGTAAGTAATTAATCCAGAAAAGCAGCATCAAAAGGATCACTGGTCCCTTTTTTGTGATTTAAGGTGTAAATTAACACATCAAGGCAAGACTTATAGAAATGATTGAAACCAGTAAACATTTTTTAGGGCATTTGGTGTGCATGAGCTCTGCTAAAGGCTGTGGGAGCAGGGACAAGCCTGGCTAGGACAGTGCCTGCCCTCAAGGTACTCACTGTCTAGTACTTGTTTATAGGAGGCTGGGCCTGGAGGTTCTAAAGCTGGATTCATTTAGCAAGAAGATCCAAAAAACTGTTGAAGGCTGCAGGGCTAGCCCAAGCCCCCTGACTTGTGACTCATCGAAGCCCACCACAATTTCTTCCTCATCTCTCGAAGTTGACTCAGTTCTTAAGAACTCTTTAACATCCCTCCCACTTGGAAACATGCTTATGTTGAATGACTATCAGGGAGAACAAGATTCTGAAAGTTGAGGAATTTTAACTTAACCTTGTTAGAGAAAGGGGGAGGGCAAGAATTTATGAAGAAGCCAAAGAAGCATGGGTGCTTGTGTTGTGAATATCAAGGGCAAAATTGCACAAAACCAGTTAGATCATAGGTAGTAATGAGCTCTAGGAGCTTAGAGTTCCAAAGCCAGGTTCAACTCTTGAGTTTTCTCCCTGAAACTCTGTAAGAAATGTGGGTTAAAGGCAAAACAGCCCTGAGTTTGGATAGTGATTTCTAGTAAGAAATACATAAAACTGCATTTGGAGAATTGTCCACTGTGCAATGATTTCCGTTGAAACTATAGATCAAAAAAAGGAGGAAGATGTAAATTCCCTTTCTAAGTTTATATCTGTGTCTAGATCTCTGTCTCTCTCTGTCTCTCTTTAATTTAAACCCCATTTAGCGCCAGCTTTTTTCCAATCTGGTTTCTTGCTAAATTGCACATTTTCAGTGAGGCATCCAGATTGATCATTCTGATGCCACCTGAAATAACCAGATGTTTTCTCATTAATCCAGTTCTTCTGCGTTAGATGTGACACCAAGGACCACCTAGTTCCTCCAGCTGGCTCATGATGTCTGGTGGTCCATGCCACATGAATTACTTGTGTCTCAACCATTTTCTGATGCCCTTTAAATGTCTCCTCAGTTACTATGTATTGCCAACTTTACTCAGAGACCCCCTTGACATAACAGAAATTTCACTGGCATGAACGTAAGCTGCCTCAGAAGTCCAACCAGGTGTTGTGCACACTACCTTTGAAACATGAGCCTGATGACATAGTATGTGGCAGGGCAGATTCACTCATGGGTTATTCCTGAAAGATAATGTAATTTTTTTAGAAGTATACCTATCTACCCATATCCCTAAAGTTCTGTGACTTACTATAGTTCCACTTCAAGTAAAATGTTTTGATTCTTATATTTTTAAAGTATCTCAGTAAGATTGGGAGTTTAACCCTAAACCTTTATTTAAAGCTCAAAAATAGTCTTATTTCTACCTCTTTGACTTTCTATACAGCTACGTATCTGCATTGTTCCCGGAAATTGAAAATATTGATTCTTTTCTCAGTAGCAACAGAGAAATGCCCCCAAATTTTCATAAAATCTGTTTATAATTTCTGTTAAGCTGAACCTATAGAAGAAACAAATAAAATATCCTTCCTGGCAATACTTGTTGCCTATTTGAGGGCCTGGTGCCTGTAGTGCAGACTGCTTGGAAAAAGAGTTCAACAGTCTTATACTGAGCCAGACCCAGAGTTCTGCCTGGACTTGATTCGCATTCCTGAGATGACTGCTGACTTGGAGCTTTCACTCTGAGTGGAGATGGCATGACGAAATGGAATCTTGTAATAACTGGGCAGCTCATCCACATGGTAACTGCTATTGGGTACAGGTGTCCCCTTGGTGATCACTAAAAATACCCAAAGTTAATATATTTTCTCTCCCCAAAATATGCAGTATCCCTGAGTTTATTGTTCTAGGTAGGAATTTCTTATGGGAGAAAGAGAAGTTGTTCGATTTAAGGTTCAAGTAAAATAAGTTGTATTTATGAAATAGTCAACTAGAGTTCTCAGTTCTCAAGCTCCTGTAAAGCCTCCCAGTGTTTGAACTCATTTTGCAAAAGGTTCCCTAAAGCCTCCCTTTTGGGCATGAATCTTCTTACATTTAATTATGTACATATATGGTGTGTTCTTTGTCTTTGTGAAGAGATGACTTAAGCAGACAGGTATGTGTCTGCAGAAGTAGTTTCTGGGTGAGGCACTTTGTGACCATTCTTGGGCTGGAAAGACGGCTCTCATCCAGAATTAATGATCTTGAAGACAAAGATGGGTAGACCTGAACAGTTTCAGAAGCCTTTTGGAACTTTGCTGATGTTTGCCAAACTCGAAGGACTCAGAGAACCTCACATGGCACTATTCCAGTCCCCACCCAAGCAAAGCTTGTTCTCTGTGGGGTTTGGGAGCACACTTTTTGCATATGTGGTGTCATCGTTTCTTTACAGTGTGGAATTTCTTGAAATTTTCCTTTTGATGATCTGATGGTTAAATAGAAAGGACCTTGGAATAGTGCTGGGTGCTTAAAGTTACACAAAGTATAAGAGAAATGCTGCATCTGAGAACTCTCATGTGCAAGAAAGCCTATTCCACATGGGGAGAGTTTTATTTGACAAGAAAAAGCTCAGTACCTAGACTAACTGACTTTAGATCTAGTACTTTCTTGGGTACTAGAGTACATACTATATGTATGTCAGTACCTACTATATACTGCAGTTAAAGTTCAGTTCTTTTCTAAATAATACACAATTATTCAGTGTTCTTTCTTGCCTTGTGTTTAGTTCTATAGTTACCTTGGAAGCTTTTCACATGCATCTTTAAAAAAAAATCTATAGAAGTTAATATTTTACTGTTTGACTTAACAGAATGCTGTAAGGCTTTTCTGGAGGGATGGAGGAGTGAGGGGCAGATATTGTTCCTGTCTCATCAACTTGCTTTCTGCTTCTTCCTTTGGTGTCACTTCTCCCTCCCTGTATTGCTTCTCACTTCATAGGGGCATTCCTGGAATTCCTCTTTATTTTTTCTTGGGTGACGAGTTAGCCCCCGCATGCCTGTGATCACACCATGCACCTCAAGCTTTGCTTTTCTTCCTTGCTTTGTGCGGTAGCTTGGGCTTTATAGGCAAGAATTCCAAGCGCTTAAATGCAGAGTAAACACTTGCAAGTTACACTGGATTCACCCTCCCCCACCCCCACCCCGGGTCCCACACCCTCCCACACCCCGCCCGAAGGTCGTGCTTAGCCGACGGATTGTTGGATTCTTCCTGGTAGGACAGTTCTTTTATCATTCTCTTATCAGTTTTCTTTTTTTACTCTGAAAAACTACAGACCATGGATTTTTCTATTCAAAGTTTTAACCATGCCCTATCAAAAAATATAATGAGGCTTCCCTGGTGGCGCAGTGGTTGGGAGTCCGCCTGCCGATGCAGGGGACACGGGTTCGTGCCCCGGTCCGGGAAGATCCCACATGCCGCGGAGCGGCTGGGCCCGTGAGCCATGGCCGCTGAGCCTGCGTGTCCGGAGCCTGTGCTCCGCAATGGGAGAGGCCACAACAGTGAGAAGCCCACGTACCGCAAAAAAAAAAAAAAAGAATAAGTGGTCTTGTTAAGTTTAATGACAAATTACTCTTGTGGTTAGTGGTTGGGCAAATTATGCTTATAACTAATAAATGTGGAGATCAGTTTTATTACTACCTTTGGACAGTCTTGTGGATCTAAAAGCGCTGTTCGTTAGCAAAAGTAATAGGACAGATCAAAGTGTCACTCCTAATTAGATCTTGTTAAAGCTCTTAAAAATTACTTATGTACCTCAACAAGCAAGGTGGCATATTTCTCATGAACCTTAATACATATATATATATATATTTAATATGTATTTTCATTCAAAACATTAAACCAAATAAAAACAAAAGCAGAATCAAACCTCCATAAGAATTTGGTTTCAGTTGCAAACTCCACTTCATTTTAAAGTCAGGCCAGTACCTACATTTTGCAGATATTTGGGTACACCCACTAAGTACAGAAGGCAGTTCCCTTGATTCTAGGAAGCAGGAGTCTCCAGCAGTGACAGAGGGCTGGAGAAGATAAAGCCACATCCCCTTTGTGGCCATAAAATGGGAGGGGGAGAGAAGCCCAGTACACAAAGGGAGGGGTATTCTCTGCAGCCACGTGGTGGCTTGGAAGTTAAAACCATTCCTCTGGATTTTCCCAGTAGTTCAAATTTTAATTACTCTATTTTAGCACCCTTGTAATTCTCCAACTGTCTTTCCTTAATTTTGTGTCTGGAAAAGATGGTTTTCACTGTTATATAGAGTAGTCTTAGATCAGAGATTAGCAGTGTGTACTTACTTTCATCTGAGTCAAAGATTATGTCCTGAAGGAATAAGGCACCTGGAGAAGCCTGTCCTACAAAGTCCAGGTCTGCTGAAGACTGGAAAATATCCACAGCGAGATAGTTTTCTTCCCAATGGGAGTGACTTCCAAGAAGGGAGATCTCTGAAGCCTAGTTAGGCTTCTGACATCCTGAATTGTTGGAACACTGTGACTTTCTAGATTTGGGGTCAGGTCATCTCCTGCTAACTTGGAAGAGCGGAGGAAATCCTCATGTATGTGTCTGGTATTTGGATTTCCACTCTATGATCTGGAATTTTCTGATTCCATGTTTAGAAAAAGAGATTCCCCAATAATTACAGCAGAAGCTGTGTCCAGGTTAGACTTTGGACACGGAAACAGAAGCTGCAATTCAGAAAGTCTGAACTTCACAGAACAAATATGGAAATGCCAGTGTATGCATGTATAGTGATAAGCCATCTCATTTCTGATCCTCTCAAAAATGTTGAAGTTAATGAACTATTTGTGAATTTTTCTTGTAACGTCAGATTTTTTTTTGAGTGGCTGAGAAGGCAGTAGCCACAGCGTGTCATTTTCAGCAAACAGCCTTTCAGAAAGAAGCTTTCAGAAACAGCCTATTCTTACAGGCCTTACTATTTTAAATGGCTTTTTTTTTTTTTAACTTTAAACCCTTTAAGCTTTTGGAAAGTATCTTTTTGTTGTCAGTCTCTACTCCATCAGGGTCCTGATTCCAGATGTGGGCAGAGAGCTGCTGTAGCTCAGGACAGATTCTGGCTTAGTTGTTCTATATTTATTCACACTTTTCTTCCTGATTCCTAGAACATTTCCCTTGCTTCTTGCTTGAAGTTGTCACTTTCCATCCCTAAAGCAGCTGGTGAAAAACCCACAGCATTCCTGGGGTTGCTTAGTGAATGCCAGGAACCCACAATATCCTGTGAAAAGAGAATGGTGCACCCTAACTAGGACAGTAACTTTGAGATCTCAAGAGCAGCCTCCTGAAAAATTTTGTTTTGATAGAAATGTAAAAGATTATTTGAAAAGCTTCTTTAGTTCTTTCTCTTTCCTTGACTTTGACTTTTGAGGTTTTGATTTATCAGGGGACAACATGTCATGTTTTCCTGCTAGAAATGGAAGGTGATGTCAAAATGAAATTGGGTTTCAAAAAGTCTGGTGGCTTAGATTTTTTTTCTCTATTCTGGAGTCAAATTATATATATATATATATATGCATACATTCCTAGGAAAATGATTTCATGTTGTGCTTGTGAAATGTCAGTATACTGAAAATGATTTTTCAAAAAATAAATAGCATGGCCGGCTGTTATTTGATTTTATAGGCACACCATTTTGTAATAACTGGCCTCATGCAATTGCCCATCCTTTGGGATTTTTAAAAGAATGGAAGAAATTTCCTAAACGACCAGAGGGGGTTCTGTGGTTAAATTAATCGGCTGGTAACTTGAACCTTTAGGGAACCCTGGATTTAACGCAGGCTCAGATCCTTGGATCATGCCTTGATGTCACTCCCAGAGATGGAAAAGGGTAAAAAGGTGACGGGATCCAGTATGACATTTATTACATTCTTTGGTTGTAACAGGAAGAGAGTCTATACAGGGTTTGGGGATAAGTTTAAGTACGCAAGCTCAAAGGTCATGGCTTATACAAACTTGTAACTTGGAGATAAGGTGGTGCTGATGAGGTTCACGATGGTTCTCTTTGTGTGGCTGAACCCACCCTTTTCCTCCCTCCCCCATTCTCCGTTGTACTAACTGAGTGATCTTGAATATCGGGCTCTTTCCCAAGAAGTAACTCCTGTGACTGTGCTTGCTACCACTCAGCTTTCGATAGCAACAGCACAGCCATAGCCATAGTTAAGACTTCTTGATCTGTTACTAAGTGACAGGCACTGCCCAGGTTTATTGAATCCCAGGTAGGTACTGTTGTCATCTTCCTTTCATGCGTGAAGAATCGGAGGCACAGAGACCTGAAGCCGCCTGCCCCCGTCTTGCAGTGGTGGAGGTGGATTTGCACTCCAGACCATCTGGTTCCAGATACTTCTGCCCTCCACCTAGGTGCCTTTGGGCTCTACTCTTTGAACTGTGCAGATTTCAACTTAAGATCCCGGCTCCTCCCCTCGAATTTAAGTCAGATACAAGTGAGGTTTCCTTGTCTTCTAGTAGAAATGAATATAGTACTACTCGGCTTTTGTTTGCTTTCTTTTCCAAGAATTAGAGGAGATGGGAGCCATGTGACCATCCAAGGATTCAATTCAAAAGGGCAGAGTTCATGCATGACAGGCAAAGGGGATATTCATCTGAAAACCTGTGTTTCTTTGTTTCTTCTCAGGTTCTCCTTACTATGACAACGTCCGGCCCCTCTCTTACCCAGATTCAGATGCTGTGCTGATTTGCTTTGACATCAGTAGACCAGAGACGCTGGACAGTGTCCTGAAAAAGGCAAGTGCTTGGGGAGTGATGACGCAGATCAGTACTGGCCCAGATATGAAATAGAAACATGTGGTTGGCTGGGAGCTCAAACACTGCAGTTAATTCCCTGCTGTATGTCTTGTAATTAAAACACTGAAAAGGACACTCGCACATTATAACAGGGTTTCCACTCCTATGTGTCCCAAGTTTTGATGATGAACCTGCTCAACATTTTATTTCATTTTAAGAAACAAAATACCCTTTTAAGAGCCTCTGTGTTTATCCTTTGGGTGGCAGTGGGGCAGCTAAAAATACTGATACTCCATTACTGCGAAGTGTGTCTTCCTTCTTTCCGTCCTTCATTCACCCTGTAGCTTGTGCTTTACTTTACAGGTTTACTCTTGACCTCAATTCAGGGATTGAAATGAATGCAGTAATAGCTGTTTTAGTAAAGAAGCTGTATTTCAGTAGTGATGTTATTTATTAGAAACGGAAGTAGAATAAATAGGGGAGGAGTAGGGGCGTGTTTACAGACATTAGACCAGGTGATGTCAGATACTAGTAAACACAGTCGTGTACACATGTCACAGATGATATCACATAGCTAGTTTCTGGAGGCAAAGGTAGTGTGAGGTTCCGTAGGTGGGGACGGAATCTGAGGAAGCCCTGGATGGAACCCAGGGGGGGTCAGGAGGAAGGCACCCTATGGCAGGTGGGTCACAGGTCCTGGGGAGGCTGGGCGGGGGGTGGGGAGCATTCCTCGGGCTCCGCCAACCTAGGACTAAGCCTCCGGGTAGGTAGAGAAAGGCATATGCCCGTCCAAGGACCAGCGTGTATTAGCCTCTAGCTGACCTCTCAGTCTTGGCCTGAGTGCTGTGGAGTTTCGGAATCAGACCTTCCCTAGAGCCCCCTTCTTCTCCATGCACTCAGGCTTAGTCAGAGGATGTGCTTAAGAGCAAGGCAGTGTCCTCGTGTTTTGTGTGTTTTTATTAGTTTATTTTTCCCTATCATGTTTGACTGCTGGCCTTGTGTGTCATTATGAAATTAGGATTTGAAGGTTAATCATCCCCCCTACCCCGTCTCTTTACTAAACATGACAAATATAGTTAGTTCAATGAAGTATGAATTTCTTAAAAGATTAAAGGCTCTTTTTAGCTTTCAGTTTTGAGTAATGTTTGTATCTAGCACAAAAAATGCGACTGTCAGATCCTGGCAGGAATACACCTTTCCTGCCTTCGGTGCTTGTGCATAATTGCTAGACCTGGGGCAGGCCAGAGCCGTCACACAGCTGAGGAACAACATAGCAACTTGTCTCTTGCTTGTCTGTAGATAAAAGAGACTGCTTATGTACTGGAGTTCTTACTTGATGTAGTATCGGGTTATGCATAATTTATGATGAAGAGCCTTGCTCCTGTTTTATTTTGCTTTTGTCTGCTAAGACCCAATGTGTAGTGACTTTGGCCTTAAAGATATTAATGCGTGTGTTTTACATGTGTGTGAAGTTTAAGGCTCGTGATGATCCCGGCTATGGTTTGTCGTGGTTAATTGAATCCTTTAAGTCCTTGAATATCAAAGAGGTTACGGTGACTTAGAGCTGGAGAGATCTTATTCTTTTTTTCAATTCACCTTCTAGTTCTTACTCCAGTGTCATCTAGCACATGATAGATGCCTCTAAATAGTGCTGGAAGGAAGGAGGGGAGGGAGGGCGGGAGGGAGGAGTTGGTGGATAAATTAGGCTCTTATGGAAAGTATGTATTATTCCCTTCAATCCACGGGTATACTTTGGACTAGAGTTCATTGCCCACAGTTCTAGATCTGGAGATGTCTCCTCTAGAGGTCTTTTAAATTACTCCTGCAGGATGTCACTTTTATCTAGTATTATAGACATGACTTAATCACCCCCACTCTCTTGTGAATTCCTTTCCAGAAGACTCAGCTACATCTTAATCATCTCTGTAACCACCACAGTATTTCGTAGAGCACTGAGTACGTATTTGTGAATGTGGGCAGGGAGAGGCAGGCGCAGGTTCCCGATCTCAGCCCCGGAGCTGAGCTCTCCTGTGAACACTCTGAACTCCTGACTCTCACCCTGATGGCCATCTCAAGCTTGAGGAATTGAAACCACAAAAAGTCATCCATTTGCTCTTTAAGAGGACAATTGGAATTCCCTGCCAGGCATTTCTGGAGGTTCTAAGAGTTCCTGTTGGGTCATGAAACAACTAGCCAAAGTAGACTAAATTAATAACTTACGTCATTTGAGACTAACTCAAGGACATATGAGCCATGGGACCAGATGCCTCCCTGATAACCTGAGATGGGCCTTTGCAAATGTCATGGTCTTTGTTGATTCAGCCACACCAATGGAAGGTCCTTAAAGGCAGGACATTCTGTTCTGTTAACTCTATCTCCAGTCTCTGGAATCTCAGGAGAGATTTCAGCACATGGTGGCAGCTCAGTCTCTCTAGGTGGGATTAGTGAATGTACATCTGTGCTTGTGTTGGCTCTGCCTTATTCCCAGTCTTCCATGCTGGGAAGTACCAGCTCAACATATCCGAGGATGTAGTCACTTGTTAGAATATATAATTATGCTTAAGGCACTTTTATCTTTCAGAAATACCACAATAATTAAGAAATTGCCTTAGTTACTTTCTCACGACACCCCACAGGTCTCTTGCAGTAGGGACAGTTAATGAGTCACAGAGAAGAAGAATATGGTTCCCTAATGGATCCACTTTAAAAAGCAGTAACATTTAATGTCTACGTAGAGGATAAATGCAAGTTTGCTTCTGCATCTGAAGTGACAATTTCTTTTAAATGTCCTTTTTGAGTCCCATTTCCAATGCCTGCCTTGTTTTCCACTTTATGGATGCCAGCACTTTGTTAATTTTTCATCTTCTTTTCCCCCCCATAGTGGAAAGGTGAAATCCAGGAGTTTTGTCCCAACACCAAGATGCTCTTGGTCGGCTGCAAATCTGATCTTCGGACAGATGTCAGTACATTAGTAGAGCTCTCAAACCACAGGCAGACCCCAGTGTCCTATGACCAGGTACGTATGTAGTCAGTGGGCACACATAGATTTTAGAATGTCAGAAATGGAACATCATTCGTAGGAAATAAAAGAAAAAGTAGCTGCTTTTCTAAAGGCTCAACCAGGGGTCAAGGCCAGGCGCTAGCCCCTTTTTTTCCTAAGATGCAGAATGAGCACCATGTGTCCAGGCCGTGACCATCTGTAAACACAGATGAGAAGAGCTGGCGTTTCTGTGCCTCTGCCTTCACAGCAACTATCCCAGCCCCTTCCTGGCAGCCCATTGCTCAGATTAATGTAAAAACTGCTAAGTGAGCACCAAAGTGATCTGGGAAAAGGTTTGGCTGAAATTGTGGTGATACTTTGATTCTGGACTCTCTCAAAGGGCTTTCCAGTATTTATTTAGCAGTTGACTGTGTAAGGATTCGTGTGTGTGTGTGTGTGTGTGTGTGTGTGTGTATACATAAGACGTGTTTGGAAAAAAAATCCTTTAAAATGTGAAATGCTCTGTCATTCGGTAGGGGACTCACATGATATTTGATCACTTGAGTGCAGAAACAGTGGCTCATAGTCAACCCTCTGTATCTCTGCAACTCTCACTGGGTTTAAAGTGAAATCGATTCTAAGAGAGAATGTGGTCAAAATCAGTAATACTCTTAAAGTATTACTCTTAAAGTTAATCTTATTTTACACTCAGCAACACAATACAATACACTACTTTAAAAAGGCCATTGTCAGTAAAAGAGAGCACTCCAGAAAACTGTCTCTTAGAGCTTCATCATTTCTGCACACATTTCCCTCAGGCATTTAGAAAGGAGGAGAATTGGTTTCAGAAGTTCATTCTCTTAAAACTTACGACCAGATTCTAAAGAGAGTTCATGTTGAAACAGCTAGAATTTTGTTTAGTATTCATCATTTGACCATTCATACTGTGGTCTTCTTTGTCCTTCATTCCAATTAACAAAAATCTGGCTAGGTAAATAAGTCATTTTGATGCACACACGCTTATTATTGTGTCCACTGGTTGTCTGGTCCGCATTTAGAAATTACATATTTTGTGTCTCCTAAGTAAGTTGTAGATGCTAGGAAGTATTATTCCTTTCCTCAATTTATTTTGTCCCTAAGACATAATCATATACGTTTCAAAATTGATTCTAAATTCTCTTACCCCCGTTTTTTGTACAGCTTGTCTATTAGTCTTGAGTGCCATTTACGCTCAAGAAAAGAGCAATTGAGTGCCCCATGAGGTGCTGGAACAGGCTCAAGGGGCCAGATCACCCTGCCAGAGCATTTACATTCATGGTCTTCAGCTTTTTTACTCTCTTCCAATAGTAAGGTTCTTAGAATCACCCATACTAACTATTTGATCGTGGCCCTTGTTTAGTGATGACCCAATGACATTACATCAGCCTTCAGCACTTCTGGGAAGTCAAGCAGTGTCTACTGAGTGATGAGAATTGGACATCTTAGGATTGGGTCTTGGCTGTAAATATTTATGAAATAATAAATAAGGCAGTTCAAATGTAAAAAATTGTTTTTCGTCAATCCTTAGAAAATTCAGTTCACATTAGAAACATTTTGCTATGCATTATTTCGTGGTGTTAGAAGACACACTTCCCCAAAGACTTACTGCTGATCACAGGCCCTTTTTTTTTCGCTTCTCAGGGGGCAAATATGGCCAAACAGATCGGAGCAGCTACTTACATCGAATGCTCGGCTCTACAGTCAGAAAACAGCGTCAGAGACATTTTTCACGTGGCCACCTTGGCATGTGTAAACAAGACAAATAAAAACGTTAAGCGGAACAAATCGCAGAGGGCGACAAAGCGGATTTCACACATGCCCAGCAGACCAGAACTCTCCGCGGTGGCTACGGACTTACGAAAGGACAAAGCCAAGAGTTGCACTGTGATGTGAATCTCTGGTTATCTTTAATGAGGACAAGGAAACCTAGTGTGGAAAACACCACCAACAAAAAAAAAAAGGTGAAGTCTGAGCAAAGTGCATAGCCAAAGTCACGTATGCTGGAGGCTCGGGAGGCATTTGGAAGGATGCTCATCTTTTTGGAATCCTGTCCTTAGGTTCGGCATGTAGAACAAGCGGTGAGAAGTGAGTTCATTGAAGAGTTTTGAAGCGTGACTTGAAAAATATGCCAAAAAAGAGAGATTCAGATGGGCTAGAGGGTGAGGAGGAATGCGAGGACCTCCAGGAAGAAAAACCACGCTCTGAATGGTGCTTGCGTTTTTGTTTTCTTTGTTACAATCTATTCATGGATCTCTACTTTGATTTAATTTTTAAGTGTTTTAATCTCCTTTACAAAAAGTATATATTAATACACCGTCCTCATTGGGGAACTGGCACTGTGACCTTAGCATTTAGTTTTCTAGAGGATGTGATCTAATTTCCTCCTAGCTCATCATTAAAATGGAAATTGTATCAGGACCCATGGGATATCCAGAGGAAAAGTTGGTGAGGCTTTGAAATCTTGCCATCCTGAAGATAGCTGAGCGAGATGGTTCTCAAGAAAGGCCTTTGCAGTCTTGCAAGATATGCAGACCAGCACTACCAAGATCGAATAGGTCAGCTAGAAAAAAAGTGTCAATTTTTATTCAGTCTGATGGTTCTGTTCATCCTTGTGATTGTCATTAAAAAGTGGTAAATTGCTCAATGTGATATTTTTGTGTGCTGTTTAGAAAAGAGGGTGTGTGGTTTGTTTTGTTTTTTTTTTGCCATCGTTGATAAAAATGCAAAGTCAAATAAAAGGTGTCTTGGTTTGACGTCATGGAATGGTCCAAGGGGGAAAAGAATGTAGGTACTATTTTCATCTGAAGAGTTAACGAATGAAGGATAGTAGCAGAAAGCACAGTTTGTGAGTTAAGCCGTCCGGAATTAAGATACCAAAAGTACAAAGCAAAAAACCTCCTTTGGGATGAAGCTCCGAAGTTGGCAATATCTGATGATCAGTTTGTTTATTTCACTTTCTTTCAATGAACATGATATAGAAGGACCCTCTGATCCAAGCTTTCGAGAATCCTTAGAGGAAAATTATGTGATGTCAGTCCTGACACCATCCTAGGGCATTTCTAGAGAGTGCTTGCTAAACCTCACTTAACCAGATTCCACCAAGGCCCGTGTTTGATACTTTATCACTATCGTTGCATAAAAGAGTCAGCATTTAAAATAGTTTACAGATATTTTTTGACCAGTTACTTTTAGAGCTTCTTTCAGAGAAGAAACCAGATCTGACCTTTTTATTGTTGGCGCTTGTTGAAAACGAGCTTTCTTTCCAATGGTAAAGCTTCATTTTTGAAGTGTTGAAGCTGTGCTCCCATTCAGTTGTGGCAGGAAGGAGATTAAGGTAATTACAGCATTCAGTCTGTGTCTCACGAGCACTTTGTTCTGTCTCTGCAAGAAAATGCCATTCCGGTCATTTCCCACGAAATACAGACATTTTACCAACATGCTATGCTTTGATTCATGCAGCATTATGCTTTGGGCAGTATTACGAAATAGCTGGCAAGTGCTTTCTGTATTTAAATATTGTAAAAAGAAAATAAGTTATAACTGTTATAAAGCAGAACTTTCATTGCAGTTTTTTAAATGTTGAAGTCACTTTGTATGTTTGTTTGGTCAATGTTTCTGCAGTATTTATTAAAACATACTTTTTTTTTCTTCAAATAAAAAAGTAACCATGTCTTTGTCTAAATGTGATCTGCCTTTTATTACCTACTTCCTGATATAGCTGTTTAGTTTTCTTTAATAGAGGTGATTGCAAGATCTGACCTAACATTTCCTGGGTGAGTAGGCCTTGGAAGTTTTTGATTTCTGGCAGAAGTCAGAGTTTGTTAGGGGAAGATAAATCTGTGTATATAAAAGGTTTTCATGATGGGGGCTTCCCTGGTGGCGCAGTGGTTGAGAGTCTGCCTGCCGATGCAGGGAACGCGGGTTCGTGCCCCGGTCCGGGAAGATCCCACATGCCGCGGAGCGGCTAGGCCAGTGAGCCATGGCCGCTGAGCCTGCGCATCCGGAGCCTGTGCTCCGCAACGGGAGAGGCCACAACAGTGAGAGGCCCGCGCACCGCAAAAAAAAAAAAAAGGTTTTCATGATGATTTCAGGTCCCAAGAAGGACATGGAGAGTAATTAGACTAAGTGATTTGACCATAAACAGAGAAGAGCCACGACACTGCCTAGGATTAATTCGTAGAAAATGTGGAACTTTCCTTCAACACTTTAGTAATAAAACAGTATGATGCAGTCTCAGGTCACAGGTTTAATTCTGATGATAAGCCTAGTTTGCTACCCTGCCCGCTGGAGCCCCAAGCCACACTTCCTAAACCAGCATCCACCTTGCAACGCGTGCTGTTGTTCGCAGAAACCTATTGTATAGGTGACCCAGGACCCGGCTATTGCAACGATTAAGGGAAAGCAGCACAAAAAAAAGGAAAGCAAAAATGATCTTGTTTATTGCAGCAGCATCTCTAAATAACACAGGACAATACAATACAGGCTTCCCCAGTGACCTGAAGCTATAAAGTCAGCATGGAATAGCTTAGGATCAAGAGAGGCCTGGGTGCCCATAAACCCAGTCTTTAGCTAAGACTCTTACACGCAAGTTTTACAGAAATGTCCAAAGATACTTCACGTGGAGTATCTCACAGCTACTCAGAAAATCTCAGCTACTTCTACACAGCTAAGTCCCTTCATATAAAAACTGCATCCTTGCTTTTTTTAAAATGGCTTTCAAAGTCTGAGGTACAGTGACTTGCTTGGGAATAATTCTCAGAAACACAAAGCAGAGGGATCTAGCAAAAGTGAATGAGTTACAGAGCACTGACATTACGGATAGTCTTATAAAAAATTTTAAAAAGCACAGAATTACCGAAAATATTTGTAACTTATTCTTGTCGGCATGTAGTAAAGGAAATAAAAGTACTTCCTTAATCTTTGGTGTTAACTTCTTAGGCATAATATCTAAATCAGGCTTGCAAGGAACTCGTTTCTCAACAATGACCGACACAGGAGAAAAAAACCAACAGCTGAGTTTTTGCTGACCTTGGCGGTATTTTATAGGTTGTACAGTAATGTTTCCCTCTGGTGAATTGTTCTTTTCCAGCAGCTTTAATTTGTTAAACCAAAAAGAAAAAAGTTGGTCTTCAGCCCTAGGCATGTATGCCTTCCTTTTCTCCTCTGACTTTTTGCTTCAGCAAACATTTCTTCTAAGCATTCTGTGAACATTCTTTTCTATTGATTAATGATCATGATTAATGCCTCTTTAAATACCGAAAAGTGATTTTCAAATTCTGAGTTAGAGTTTAATTGTGCCTCTCTTCTATTAATCTTTTTCAGGAACAGGAATAGTTGCTAAAAGAGTCTGGTTATTTCTAAATGTGCCTTAATTGCAAATTTAGAAATAACCCAGGGAGTTATTTTGTATTAGAAGTAGAAGGAATAAAAAAAGAATCGCCTCATCCCTTATGACTCCTGAAACTCTTAAAGCTGCATGTCCTTTTTTATGGGTTATTTTGACTTTAGCATTCTGTTCTAAATCTCCTAGTTTTTATTTTTGTCCTTTCATTGGCCACATATTTATCGAGTGCCTACTATTCGCCTGCCACGTTTCTAGGCTTGGCCCATGATCATGACCAAAGCAAAATCTCTGTTCCAGGGAGTTTATAATAGATTAGAGAGAGACAGTCACAAACAAACCATGATGCACCAGGTCCAGGTGTGACCTCCATGGATATTAACCGAGTCATAGATAGTGGCTGGTGGGAAACATTCCAATATGTAGCCAGGTACCAATGAAATAGCCACACGTTACACCACACTTATAATGCTATGATAGGATGGCACAAAAGGAATTTTCAAGTGCATCCTAACGGCTGAGGTCCATTTACGGTGACTATGGAAGAGCAATGTGAATGTGAATGGTGGATGCCCATCATCAACGTAGAATTTGTATAAGGACTTCAGATCTTTGTGCTTGGTTAGAAGCCCAATAGGGGACTACATTACTACACAATCCATGGTTGGTTGAATCCAAGGATACAGAACCACAGATATGGGGGAGCCGTGGATGTTGAGAGCCAACTATGAGCTGTATTTGATTTTTCAACTGCACCAAGGATGTGAGCTCCAACATCCACGCTGTTCAAAGGTCAACTGTATTATAATATTATTACAGTATATAATATAGGGACTTCCCTGGCTGCGCAGTGGTTAGGAGTCCTGCCAATGCAGGGGACATGGGTTCGATCCCTGGTCCGGGAGGAGCCCACATGCCGTGGAGCGGCTGAGCCTGTGCGCCACAACTGCTGAGACCCGCACGCCTAGAGCCTGTGCTCCTCAGCAAGAGAAGCCACCGCAATGAGAAGCCCGCGCACCGCAGTGAAGGGTGGCCCTGGCTCACCACAAGTGGAGAGAGTCCGCACGCAGAATCAAGGACCCAATGCAGCCAAAAATTAAAAATATATATATATATAATATATAATATATAATACAATATATAATTATTATTAAATCCTCCCAATTTACCAGTCTTCCACATGAATGATATAGAAGTGGAAGATACGGCAAATTGCTGGTGAGAGAAGACTCCTTCATTCCTTAGGTTCCTTTTGTTAAAAATTTTAGGTTCCCTTCAGCTCCAGGCACATAGTTCTTCCCTCTTTTCTTACTGCTTGTTCATGTACTTAGCCAAGTAATTTCCCTTTGCACATAATATCCGTGAACATGACTCTTCCTACAAAGCTGTAGCATAATAAATAAACAGATGCAAGCAAACATGAGGTCTGATGATGGGCTAAATAATGGCTCCCCAAGCAATCCTGCCTCTTAATCTCCAGTAACTGTGAATGTTACGTTATCCGGTACCTTATCAAAGGGACTTTGCCTTTGTGATCAGTTAAAGATCTTGAGATGGGGAGATTGTTTTAGCTTATCCAGGTGGGCCCCAGGTAATTACTAATCCTTGTGAGAGGGATGCAGGAGGACTCAGAGTCAGACAGTGGCAACATGATGAAAGACTCAGCAGAGGGACAGAGAAAGAGATTTGAAGATGTTGTGCTGCTGGCCTTGAACACAGAGGAAGTGGGCCATTAGCCAAAGGATGTAGTTGGCCTCTGGAAGCTGGAAAGGTCAAGGTAAGGGATTCTTCCCTGGAGCCTCCAGAAGGAATGCAGGCCTGAAGACCTATTTTAGACTTCTCACCTCAAGAACTATAAGATAATACATCTATGTTGTTTTAAGCCACTAAGTCTGTGGCAATCTGTTACAGAAGCGCTAGGAAACGGATACAGGTAGGCTAACCAAAACTGTCCTCTTCCTTCATCCCTTACATTTGACTTCTTTAGATGACGAGGCGATGGCCTTGGCTCGTGGAGATGCTACCACAGACCCAAACTACTCCTTTTAGGAATTGCCTACCTGCCATTCCTAGTGAGTGTCAGCAATCTTCACTGTCTTCACTCAGTGTCTCCAGAAGTTCCTGGACTAGCATCTCACCCCACTGGCGTCTTATGTGGACGGTCTTAGCAAACAATCCCTCTACTCTCTCTCGAACTCCTTTTGGATGGTGTGATTTATAGCCCTGATCCTGGAAGACATAGAGGATTTGAGGGGAAATAGTGTTCTGGGATAAAATAAATCTACAAAAATTTTCGATCACCATTTATTGTGGGCATTTGGAGAAATCAAAGACTGAGCTCCAGATTCAAACAATGTAGACAAAGTTTAACCTGGACATATGTAGATAGTTAAAGTGTCATGAGGCAGTGAATGATGAGGGGCAAATGGACAACCAGAGGAAAAAGAAAATGCTGTGGCTGAAGGAATTTTAGAAGTTTTCTTAGAAGTATAGAAATTGTATACGGGAGAGGGATATCAAAAGTTAGCTATTCAGGAGTTTCTTAACTTTTTTTAAATTTTATTTTTTTTAATTAACCTTTTATAAAAGTTATTTTTCTTAAAAAAAACTTGATGAACGCTATCAACCCTTTCTCTCAAAAAATATGTGTAAGTACACATATGCATAAAACCATAATCTGTCACACAAAATCCCAGGAAGCTCGCAGGCTTGCCGTGGTGTTCATCCGTGAATCTGTGCTCTCCAGGTTAGAAGTTCCTGTGTCCAACTCCTCTGGTCTACAAACAAGAGAAATGGAAGACCAGCTACACTCAGGGACTTGCCTGAGGTCTCTAGAAGGAGGCTAATGGCAGAGACCAGCGGGCCTCCTGGGTGGCTGTTCTCCCAGACCTTGCAAGACCATTGCATGAGGAGGCCCAGCCGCTGTGAATCTCCCATTTGGTTGACCTAGAGTATATGGTTTCTTCCAAATCCACTTGTGGCGCTGCTGGCAAATGCAACAGAACTTCTCCGAGAGTGAAAAATAATACAGTGGAGATCATTGTTTAAGTGATGCCCTTTGCTCTTGTGGACCCAGTCATTGATGTAGTCAGCAAATAATTTTTGAGTACTTTCCATGTGTCATACACTGAGTTCTGTGCTGGGCATAGAGGAGGGTGAATTAGACCCTGTCCTTGTCCTTATGAATGCCAGTCTAATGGGTAAGAAAGTCAAAGACAAATAAAACCACAATTCAGAGTGATAAGTAACTTTGGGGAAGTATAAACAGTCTTCTCTCTCTGTAATTATTATTGTTATTGAAGTCCTCTGCTCACGTCGTAAGTCTCAAAGACAGAGTCTGAGAAGTATTAGAGGACAAAAAAGAAGAGATCACATTGCAAATGGTTGCTATTTTTTCCCTCTGTAACTCGACGGAGAACAACAATGAGTCCAGTTCTATCGGTGAAGGCAATGTCTCTATTTGTCCTCCAAATGCAAACTCATACTTTTCCTGAAATTAAAAGGGAGAAGGCTCAGGTGTTCTCCTGATCTCATGTGCAGAAGATGGAGGGTATTTCTTTCTCATAATCAATAATAAAAGGGGTGACATGTTTTTTTAATAAAGACATAAGCGCTATGGTGTGAGTGTGTCTCTAGACAAAGAGGAATACCGATATATACGGTAGGACCAATTAACGGCAAGAGCAGAACAGCGGTAACAGCTGAGCTGTCCTAAAGAACAGAATTCAGCAGTTCAAATCCAAATCCAAATCCTCAAGTCCATAATAAGGGATAATGAAAGTGCCACCTCTCCTTCTCATACCAAGCCATTCTTCTGTGTGAGACTCTCAAAATGCTCACCCCAGGGTCTGTTAGACCCACCTTAGGCAGGAGTTACTCATTCTCTCCGCAGCTTTAAATGGAAGATGGTGGGAAATACCTATAATGTTGACTTAATTATAAAGAAATGGGTGTCTGGAAGAAAAGGCATAGGTTGCCTCTATTCTTAAAGAATTATCTAGATTCATTGAAGTAAATCTTCCAGCTGCGTGGGTTGGGATATGGTTGGCAAAGCAAGATTCTGAAATGAAGCTGTCAGCCAGGAGGAACCAAAACTTAGGTGGCCCTTTCATATCATGGTTACTTTCGTCACTCTCTGATGTCCTGCCAAGGTGGGAAGAAAATAGCTTTCTGTATAGAATGCTGCCCATTTCCTTGGCATCTCTTGACATCGCTCAAGAGAAAAATTGGGTTGGATTTCCAGTTCCCTAACAACATAAAACAGGTTGAAGAAAGGTAGAGAAATAATAGCAGTTTGTGAGAGACCACAGGCAGAGTAGTACATAGGAAGCTTCTAGACAGCAGACTCCAGATCTCTGCTTTTTTGTATGTGTTACTCCATTTAAGGGCTGCCCACAATTAGAAATCCTTTGGGTGATCATTTAAACATGGGTCTATTCTAATCAAACCTCCCCCTCTAAATTTATCAATGGTGTCGTTTCTCATAAAACTGGGATAGGAGAAAGTATCATTTTAATTTATTTTTATTTCTACTATATCTAGTTTAATGGAGAGCAAAGGAAGCTATAGGAGAAGAAGGGATGGATAGAATACAATGCCTGCTACCCTCCCTGGTGAAACAACAGAAATCAGCTTGAAACTGGGGCTCCCCGTTACTTTTTTTTTTTTTTTTCCCCGGTACGCGGGCCTCTCACTGCTGTGGCCTCTCCCGTTAAGAGCACAGGCTCCGGACGCGCAGGCTCAGCGGCCATGGCTCACGGGCCCAGCCGCTCCGCGGCATGTGGGATCTTCCCGGACCGGAGCACGAACCCGTGTCCCCTGCATCGGCAGGCGGACTCTCAACCACTGTGCCACCAGGGAAGCCCCCCGTTACTTTTATGATCATATTCTGCCATCTTTACATAGCTTATAAGGTCCAGCCCCTGTTGCTCCTGGCTCATCCATTGAGTCTCATTTTTAAGGACATTTTCTCTCTTCCCAGCCACTGGTTCCCTCCCCTCCTGTGGTCCGTTCCAGTGTTAAGGATCTTCTTAAAATTCTCCTAAATCAATGACTCTCACAGTCCATGGACCAGTTGTCCCTCCAAATGGACCCTCCAAATGGGTCATAATCTGATTCCAAAGCTTATAGGCAATAATTCTACAAGGAAATTATTTATATAATACTACATATATAAGATATAAGCTTTTTTTCTCCCAAACAAAATAGTAAATTATTAATGTATGATCTTCTGCATTCTTTAGTTTGCAAGAAAATTAGGAAAAAAGAAAAGAAGCATGTCACTGTTATATTCTCTGACTTTCACATATGCTGCTCCTTCTCCCAGAAGGATTCTTCTCTCTTTCCATGGCTGGCCACGGTTGTCTGTCAAACTCATTCTGACCCTTCAAATCTCAACTCTGATATTACTGATCCAAGTATATTCTCATTGACATTACAAGTTGGGTTAGATGTTCCCGTTATCTGGATCTATGATACTTCCCGTATCATAGGATGTATCACAGTATAAGGGGGTCATATCTGTCTTACTCATCACTGTAACCAAACATCTGGGCTGATTTCGGACACACAATAGGCTTTCAATAACTATGTGTTTATTGAATGAACTGCAAAGTTAATATTCCATATTTTCTCTGCTGATACTAGCCCACCCCAGGAGAAAGGAAGAAAACAAATGAGGGCTATGCTCATCTAAAGCCAAGAGATTAAAACTTAGCAAGAACATGTGCTGAGTTAAACATAGAGCTGGGGAGGGAAGGATGGAAAACTATAAAAATAGAATATGGAACATAATTAACTGTATTGGAGAAAATAAGAAAAGAATCTAGGACATTTTTAATATGACCCCAAGTGAATACGTGAAAAAAGTAAGCAATTATGTTTAAGAAAATATATTCAGTCTTGGAGTGGGAGGTAACAATAAGGAAGGAAGTCTTCAGGAAAACTGGACCTCACCTTGCACTACACTTTCAGAGGGACAATGCAAATCATGACACTGGAATCAGGCCTCTCAAACAGAAGAGGGAGTAGAAGGGCCCAGAGCAGACCTCATTATAAAACAAACCTAAGAAAAATGAGAACATTCTAAATATGAAAAGTAACCTCATTACCGCTTTCAAGTAATCCATGTCATTTCAGGATAAGAAAATGAAGTAACAAGACTTACTTTTCAAAGGTGCTTCATGGAATTCAGCTTTGTTGCTCTGCTGTTATTATTCAACTGTGAGACAGTGTGGTCAACATTTTTCAGTTTTGCTTAGGAAATAAATAACAGAAGCTAACAGAAAATGTAATTAGAATATACTTTGCTTCAAAGAAGAACTTGCTAATGGGAAACAGTATCAGAAGGACATTGAGGGAAGCACTGGAGTCCTCAGACAAGCTTCCACCTGTCTGGAGGGGAGGCTGATGAAGACTTCCCACAGCAAGATCCCTTCTAGCCTTCAGCATCGTGATCGGTGGCATCATGAGCTCAGCATATGCACCTCAGTGTGGTAGATATTCACAGAGACTCAGGTTCAAATCTTACTTAGCTTATCCACTTCTCCATTGCTAGATATAGCTGAGACTCAATTCTCTCTCCTAGGAGAGGGATATAATAATACCTAAACATAAGTTTGCCAAAAATATCTTAATTTTCTTCCTTCCTCTTCTTTCTTTCTTTTTCTTTCTTTCTTTCTTTCTTCCTTTCTTTCTTTCTTTCTTTCTTTCTTTCTTCTGTCTTTCTTCTCTTTACTTTCTCTTTTATTGTGAAATGAACACTTAGGATGAGATCCACTTCTTACCACATCTTTAGGTCTACAATGTAGTACTGTTGACTAGAGGTACAATGTTGATCTCTAGAGCTTCTTCATCTACTCCTCTTAGATCTTTGCATGATTAGCACTGTATCAGGAAAGTTCTTCTTAACCCCGGCAACAATGTCACTTTCCCCATCACACACTCTCATAGCACCATGCGCCCCTCCTTCTTAGCACTAATCATAGCTACAAACTTATATTTTTATCTATAATTCTTTGGTTAATGTGTGTCCTTACCTAGTTCAGCACTTGGAACCTAATAAATGCTCAATAAATTTAGGTTGATGAATGAATAATTAAAAGCATGAATATAGTTGACCCTTGAACGGCATGGATTTTAACTGTGTGGATCCACTTATATGCAGTTTTTGTTTGTTTGTTTGTTTGTTTTTCAGTAAATTGCTATAGTGCTACAAGGTCTGCAGTTGGTTGAATCTGCAGATGCGGAACTGAGATAGGGAGGGTCAACTGTTAAGTTATTCAGGATTTTTGTCTCAGGTGGTGGGCACCCCAACACGACTCCCAACTCCTGAGGGTTGAGGGGTCAACTGTACACACATGATTAAAGATTAAGAGACATGAAAATGGCTCACGCTTAGTTCAATGCCCGGCCTTTTGGGTGATGCCATATCCTCTGCTAGTAAAATTCTGCCATTGTTCTTATGGGAAAATATCATCAAGACGTTTTTGGTTTGTTTCTTCAAAATGCATGTAACTTCTACAGCTGCCAACAGGTTAGTCCAGGAGACAGGTGGCAATGTTCAGGAGCTAGGAGACTTCATAGTACAGTTTCTTCTGTGTTTGTTCCCCTAAAAGATTTCTCTTTCTTTGTCCTCCAATCCCTGCCTATAACCCTGCCAAACCTGAAGAAAAACATGCTTCAAACAAGTCTATCTGAAACCACAGGGACCACATCCTTAAGTAACAGATAATTACACAGTAGTGACTTTTTTCTGGCTCGCTTACCTGTAATTTTTCATCCTCCCTGCTTTTTTCTCACCGTCTCATAGTTCTTGTTTTTTTAACCCAATGTAGTTGCTTGAGTTACTGTGTATCACTCACCATAGTTTTACTTCTCCTGATGACATTCTCATAGCACCTTAGTGTACCGCTGGGGCTAAATGAAGATTATAGGCTTTTTTTATAAGTTAAAGAAATTAAAAAAAATTTTTAAAGAAAAGTGGAACTAGCTTCTTGAGAACATAGTTCTCTAAATCTTAATTCCATGCTGAAGCCTCCCAAACTTTGTCAAGTGAATTGCTGTAATAAAGACCACGCAATTGCAAGCTCCATGAGCCCTAGGTGTCATATCCCCAGCACCTAGCACAGTATCTATGTAAAGTGTAAAATGAGTACCCAATATGGATTTGTTCAATAAGCAATGAAACAAACTATTATACACTAAAAACATAGGCCTTCTTTAACAAGATGTATTTTAGCAGTGAAATACACTTGGAGAGATTTAAAAGTGGGCCTACTTAATGCTCTATAAGAATTAGAATCATTGAATTATATTGTAGTATAGGATAAGATAGTATGTTAAAGATGGAAGGGAATTATGAATCTCCCCATCATGACCAGAGTAAAGAGTAGCACACTTCTTCCAAGAATATAAGCAATTTCTGTTGCAATTTGCAAGGGATTTAAATTGTTATTAAAATTATTAAAGCCATTACTAAAATTAAAGACTAGAGTCCCGACTGACGTTGCCTGGGTCTGGACAGTGAGTATTTCCTTTGAATCCCTCCACAGCATCTTTTATACACATTCACTAAGTATTGATTTAATGGTTGATTGAACTAATAACACAGAGGAATTTCCCTGAGTTGATTTACCCACTGTTTTCTCTCTTATCTCCTTGATCCTTCTGCTGTTATGAGCAACCTGATTTGGTGGAAACCATTAGCTGACATGTCCCCTTTAAGGGAGTGGTTCCATTTGGGCTTGTTAGCGAGCCAAACCAAATCCTCCATAGTGTCAATGTTTGCTCACACATCAATATAAAATAAACTGAAGAAAGTCCTGACTTTTTCTTCTTTTCAGATGTTTAGATCTCTGTATAAAATTAAACAGTGAAATTAGCCCAGGTGTAATATTCACACGAAACTCAAATTCTCTTCTCTGTGTTAAACTGGTAGGACTGTCTCTTGTGTTTGGAGATTCTAAGAGAATTCCTTTGTGTTAATAACATACAGCCTTTTTAAATCTCCCGTTGTGGAGGAGTTTGGCCAAAATCTAGCATCTGCTTTAAAAACTAACCTTAGATCAGGGTTTGTTTTGTTTTTCCTTCACTAGATGTCACTCAGTTTTAGAAGACCTAGTTATGTAGCTATCCTAAGAGACTATTTTGAAAATTGATGATAATCAGTTTAAGATTTAAAGTGCCTGAGGACTTGAGAGAAAATAAGTTTAGGCTCTTACTAGATTGCTACTTATGTGATGATTGCAATATAGGTGAACTATTAAGATGTAGAAATCCTAGCCACAAAGCCACAAAGCTCTACAGATAGACATCTGCTCAAATAAATTAATTTCATAAGGAACCTATGAATGTATTCTTATTTTTCTAAAATAAGACATAAGTCCTCTAGAACACTGGCTCCATGAAACGCCCATCTTCTCTCTCACCCACACTCACTCAAGATTGTAGCTTTACCTTTTTTCCTATCTTACTTTGCTCATTCGCCAGTCTTAATACCCGTATCCTCCACGTTTTATTACCTTTACTTACCAATTCAATCTTGGCACTTGGCAGTGAATCAGGAGCCAGAAGACAGAACTATTTACTCTTAGTACAAAGGTCCTGCAGAAAGTATCCAGACAATTATTCTCTAAGTCTCCATCACCATCCCCATCATCATCATCACCACCACTTAACTCCTTCTATGGCTCCACCCTGATGCATTCCATTTAGAGCCCTTTTTCTGTTTTCTTTTCCCTTGAATATCTTTCCTTAATTTTTCCCAGATACAAAGATTAAGATTAAAAAAACATAGGAGAACGGGGCAGAGTCAAGATGGTGGTGTGGGAAGACGCCGAGTTAGCATCTCTCCACAACTAGGGTGCCTGCTGACCTCTGATGGGGGACCCTGATGCCCAAGGAGACGAGGGGAACCCCCAAGTGAACCAGTAGGACATGGGGGGACTGAGGGGGGAGGAGAAGTAGAGGCCAGACAGGATCGGCACCCCTGAGGCCAGGGAGATCAGGAGAGGCAGGTGGGAAGGGCCCTCCAGGAGGAGCAGAAGAGGAGAGGAGGGCATTTGCCCTGCCCACTTGAGCCCAGGAAGCCTGCTGCTCCCAGGTGAGGTCCCCTGCTCTCTGAGACAGGGGTGGGGGGAACACCTGGGCCCCTCTGTTCCTTGAGCCTAAGCCCCACCCCCCCCACAGCTCCCAGGGCCTTTTCCAGCCCTGTGGGCCCTAAACATAGGCCCCGCCCACCACCCAAACCTCACCCTTGCTTAGGCCCCACCCTCCACAGCCAAGGCCTCCCCCCACTTTTTTTCTTTCTTTTTTTTTTTCTTTTCCCTTCTCCTCTTTTTTTTCACTATTGTGGTACTGCTGTACCTCCCAGTTAGTGATTTATCTATATTTTTATTTTTATACTCTTTCCAACATATATGTTAGTTTCCTAGTCTAATTTTATTTTTTATTTTGTTATTTTTTTCTCTTTTTTTTGCCACCCCACACCGCTTGGGAGATCTTGGTTCATGAGCCAGGGGTCGGGCGAAGCTCCTGAAGTGGGAGCTCTGAGTCCAAACCACTGGACTAACAGAGAACCTCAGAGCTCAGGGAATATTCATTGAAGTGAGGTCTCCCAGAGGTCCTCATCACAGCACCAAGACCCAGCTCTACCCAACAGCCTACAAACTCCAGTGTTGGAAGCCTCAGGCCAAACAACCAGTAAGACAGGAACACAATCCCACTCATAAAAAAAACTAAAAAATGAGACAGCAAAACAATAGGTCACAAATGAAGGAGCAAGGTAAAAACCTACAACACCAAATAAATGAAGAGGAAATAGGCAATCTACCTGAAAAAGAATTCAGAGTCATGATAGTAAAGATGATCCAGAATCTCAAAAATAGAATGGAGGCATGGACTGAGAAAACACAAGAAATGTTTAACAAAGATCTAGAAGAACTAAAACAGAGATGAACAACACAACAACTGAAATGAAAACTACACAAGAAGGAATCAATAACAGAATAACTGAGGCAGTAGAAGGAATAAGTGAGCTGGAAGACAAAATGGTGGAAATAACTGCCAAGGGGCAGAATAAAGGAAAAAGAATGAAAAGAATTGAAGACAATCTCAGAGACCTCTGGGACAACACTAAATGCACCAACATCCAAATTATAGGGGTCCCAGAAGAAGAAAAGAAAAATAAAGGTTCTGAGAAAATATTTGAAGAGATCATAGTTGAAAACTTCTCTAACATGGGAAAGGAAATAGTCACCCAAGTACAGGAAGCACAGAGAGTCCCATACAGGATAAACCCTAGGAAAAACACACCAAGACACATATTAATCAAACTAACAAAAATTAAATTAAAAGAAAAAAATATTAAAAGTAGCAAGGGAAAAACAAAAAATAATATACAAAGAAATCCCCATAAGGTTATCAGCTGAATTTTCAGCAGAAACTCTGCAGGTCAGAAGGGAGTAGCAGGATATAGTTAAAGTGATGAAAGAGAAAAACCTACAGCCAAGATTACTCTACCCAGCAAGGATATCATTCAGATTCGGTGGAAAAATCAAAAGCTTTTCAGACAAGCAAAACTAAGGGAATTCAGCACCACAAAACCAGATTTACAACAAATGCTAAAGAAACTTCTCTAGGTGGGAAACATAAGAGAAGAAAAAGACCCTCAAAAACACACTCAAAACAATTAAGAAAATGGTAACAGGAGCATACATATTGATAATAAGCTTGAATGTAAATATATTAAATGCCCCAACCAAAAGACACAGACTGGCTAAATGGATACAAAAACAAGATCCATATGTATGCCGTTTACAAGAGACCCACTTCAGACCTGGGGACACATACAGACTGAAAGTGAAGAGATGGAAAATATTCCATGCAAATGGAAATCAAAAGAAAGCTGGAGTAGCAATACTCGTATCAGATAAAATAGAATTTTAAATAAAGACTGTTACAAGAGGGACTTCCCTGGTGATGCAGTGGTTAAGAATCCGCCTGCAAATGCAGGGTACACGGGTTTGAGCCCTGGTCCAGGAAGATCCCACATGCCACAGAGCAACAAAGTCCATGTGCCACAACTACTGAGCCTGCACTCTAGAGCTCACAAGCCACAACTACTGAGCCCAGGTGCCACAACTACTGAAGCCCGCGTGCCTAGAGCCCATGCTCTGTAACAAGAGAAGCCACTGCAATGAGAAGTCCATGCACCACAGCAAAGAATATCCCCCGCTTGCCGCAACTAGAGAAAGCCTGCATGCAGCAACAAAGACCCAACACAGCCACAACTAAATAAATGAATAAATAAATAAATTTTTAAAAAAGACTGTTACAAGAGATAAGGAGGGACACTACATAATGATCAAAGGATCAATCCAAGAAGAAGATATAACAATTATAAATGTTTATGCACCCAACATAGGAGCACCTCAATTCATAAGGCAAATGCTAAAAACCATGAAAAGAGAAATCGACTGTAACACAATAACAGTAGGGGACTTTAACACCCCACTTACACCAATGGACAGATCATCCAAACAGAAAACTATAAAACACTGATGAAAGAAATCAAAGATGACATAAACAGTTGGAGAACTATACCATGTTCTTGGATTGGAAGAAAGAATATTGTGAAAATGACTATACTACCCAAAGCAATCTACAGATTCAATGCAATCCCTATAATGCCTAAACTACCAATGACATTCTTCACAGAATTAGAACAAAAAATGTTACCATTTGTATGGAAACACCAAAGACCCCAAATAGCCAAAGCAATCTTGAGAAAGAAAAACAGAGTTGGAGGAATCAGGCTCCCTGACTTCAAACTATACCACAAAGCTACAGTAATCAAGACAGTATGGTACTAGCACAAAAACAGAAATATAGATCAATGGAACAGGATAGAAATCCCAGAGATAAACCCATGCACATATGGTCACCTAGTTTACAACAAAGGAGGCAGGAACATACAATGGAGAAAAGACAGCCTCTTCAATAAGTGGTGTTGGGAAAACTGGACAGTTACATGTAAAAGAATGAAATTAGAACACTAACTAACACCATACACAAAAATAAACTCCAGATGGATTAAAGACTTAAATGTAAGACCAGACACTATAAAACTCTTAGAGGAAAACATAGGAAAAACACTCTTTGACATAAACCACAGCAAGTTCTCTTTTGACCCACCTCCTAGAGTAATGGAAATAAAAACAAAAATAAACAAATGGGACTTAATTAAACTTAAAAGCTTTTTTCACATCAAAGGAAACCATAAACAAGACAAAAAGACAACCCTTCGAGTGGGAGAAAATATTTGCAAATGAAACAACAGACAAAGGATTAATCTCCCAAATATACAAACAGCTCATGGAGCTCAATATCAGAAAGACAAATAATCCAATTAAAAAATGGGCAGAAGACCTAAATAGACATTTCACCAAAGAAGACATACAGATGGCCAAGAGGTACATGAAAAGATGTTCAATGTCACTAATTATTAGAGAAATGCAAATCAAAACTACAATGAGGTATCACCTCAGGCCGGTCAGAATGGCCATTATCAGAAAATCTAGAAACAATAAATTCTGGAAAGGGTGTGGTGAAAAGGGAACCCTCTTTCACGGTTGGTGGGAATGTAAATTGATACAGCCACTGTGGAGAACAGTATGGAGGTTCCTTAAAAAACTACAAATAGAACTACCATACGACCCAGCAATCCCACTACTGGGCATATACCCTGAGAAAACCATAATTCAAAAAGAGACATGTACCACAATATTCATTGCAGCACTATTTACAAGAGCCAGGACATGGAACCAACCTAAATGTCCATCGACAGATGAATGGATAAAGAAGATGTGGCACATATATACAGTGGAATATTACTCAGCCATAAAAGGAAATGAAACTGAGTTATTTGTAGTGAGGTGGATGGACCTAGACTCTGTCATACAGAGTGAATTAAGTCAGAAAGAGAAAAACAAATACCGTATGCTAATGTATATATATGGAATCTAAAAAAAAAAAAAATGGCACTGATAAACCTAGTTACGGGGCAGGAATAAAGATGTAGACATAGAGAATGGACTTGAGGACATGAGGTGGGAGGAGAAAGCTGGGGTGAAGTGAGAGTAGCGTCATATATACACTACTGAATGTAAAATAGTTAGCTAGTGGGAAGCAGCGGCAAAGAACAGGGAGATCGATCAGCTGGGTGCTTTGCGATGACCTAGAGGGGTGGGATAGGGAGGATGGGAGGGAGGCTCAAGAGGGAGGGGATATGAGGACATGTGTACGCATATGGCTGATTCACTTTGTTGTACTCCAGAAACTAACACAGTATTGGGAAGCAATTATACTCCAATAAAGATTAAAAAAAAAAACACACATAGGAGAAGAATAATGGAACTAGATTTATGGAAGTTAATTCTCTAAATCTAATTTCCTTTGTGAGGCCTTTTAAAATAATTTTTGTTTATTCATTTATATCTTGCCATATTCCAAGGACTAGAGGTGACATATAAGATGTATTCAAAACAAGATAATAAATAGATACACCAAAAAAAAAAAAAATGAGGAAAGGAAAATAAGCTGGATCAAGACCTATATCACACAGATCTGAAATTGCTTTAGAATAAGCCACAGTTTTAGCCTTGATTTTCCTAGTAAATCGAACAAAGAGGGGAGCCTTCAAAGAGCTATAGGCCACCAAGGTTATTTAAGTAAAATTATACAGCTTTAAGAGCAGCCATAATTTTCAGAGAATGACTTTCAGTAAATATCTTTATAATTGAGAGAAAAGAAAAGAAAGAAACAGCATCAATTCGAAATTCCATGGACATTTGTTTTTTATGATACATAAAATCTCCGAAATCCTTTCCCCATCAAAAAGGTCTTTTAAAATGAACAAAATTGCACTGAACATGTTGATTATCATCTAGGCAACCTTTTGAGAGTGACACATGTATCTGGAACTGTGTGTCATGTAAGGTACAGCTTCTGCCCTCTAGGATAACATAGTCTAACTGAGAAGGCAGATGTGTACACAGATTTCCAGCAGAGCAGGAACATTCTAACGGAAGGATATACAGAGCTGCTCCATGTGGTGGCTACGTGTTGGACTGTAAAAATCTCAGAGACGTGGGTTCAAATTCTGACTCACCCACTTCTCCATTGCTAGATATGGCTGAGACTCAGTTCTCTTTTGTAAGACGTGGTTATGATAATACCTATAACACAGGTTTGTCCTGAACATCTTAACTCATTTTAGCTCTTAGTATAATTAGCACCATCCCAGGAAAGCTCTTCTTAATCCATTCATTTTCCCCATCAGATACTCCCATAGTACCATATGCCCCCTCCTCCTTAGCACTTATCACACCTTGTAACCTTATGTTTATATCTGTGATTCTTTGATTAATGTATGTCCCCAGTATCTAGCCCGGTGCCTGGAATGCTCAAAAAGTTTAGCTTGATGAATGAATACTTGAATTAATAAATATATGCATGAGTAAAGATTAAGAGAGATAGCGTGGCACATACTTAGCTCAGTGTCTGACCCCTCAGGTGATGCCAAATCCATGGCTAGGAAAATTCTCCCACTGTTCCCATGGGAATATATCATCATCAATAGCTCTTCAGCTGTGTGTCTAGCAATTCACTAGACAAGGTTATGGCTGTAACCTAGACTCAGTTTTATCCCACTGCATATCTTGTTATGCTGATGAGGTTAAGAGATCCATCTTGCTTTCCACTGGTAGGGAAAGGAATTTAAACTCTTGGTATTAGAGTCAGGTAATCAAATCAGAAAAGACTTAAAAATTGTATTTAAATTATAGTTAATGTTTAATATTTACTCCAAGATTTCAGTTGCAGTAGCAAGGAGAGCCTTTTTTTTCTTAGGTTCTTTAACACAGTAGTGAATAAACTGATCTGTTTATCCCCCATGTGTTGAATAAATGGCACAAAATAGGAATATGTATCTGATTAGAACAGTTTTAATTTCAGGGTGACAGAGGAAATGTCGAAGTGTATAATGCAAAAATCCTCTTCATTCTTTGCACTTGTAAATAATTATCTAATTATTGTCAGACCTAACCTGTAAGTTTGATGAGTGTAGGCACTTTGATTTTTCTTATCACTTGATTCTAACACATTTCCTGGCATAGTGTATGTACTCAGCAAATATCTGTTTAATGAAAGAATGGATGGGGAATTCCCTGGCAGTCCAGTGGTTAGGGCTCCGCACTTCCACTGAAGGGGGCACAGGTTCAATCCCTGGTCGGGGAACTAAGATCCCACATGCTGCATGGCACAGCCAAAGAAAAAAAAAAGGTATGATTGAATGAATGAATGATTTAATAAATGAAAATGGATGTACGAACTCAAGCAACGCTCTCTTACAGCTAGGGGAGAAAGCTTACCTAACCAATAGGATTTAAGCACTGCCCGTTCACTTTTTGAAAAGCCTCACCTTCAGTCACTGGTTTGAATTTTCTGAGCTATTAAACATTGATTGGTATCTGGTGTCAATGTCCTCCACACAAAAGACCAAAAACACACCTATATCAAACACTGTTGGGTGTCTTTCTCATTGGAACCAGAGAACCATAGGGCATCTCAACAAGAAAGTGTTAAGCGTGACTTACTGTAGGATCTGAACTTGTATCAGGTGACTTGAAGAATGCAGGAGAGATTTTGCTCTGGATTGAGTGCTGTCAGAATATGGGGTGAATTCTATGGTTGGATATCTTAATGAATTTTAAGTAGAAAAAAAAAGGAGAATAGAGGGACACTAAATCTGACATGGTGAATAAGCAATACTCATTTATATTATCTGGGCAAGGGGGTAGTAGATGGTACTTCGTGACATTGACAATGCTCATGTTTTGTTGTGTTTTAACATTATTACAAAGTAGTCTTGGTTTTTTTTTGTTGTTGTTGGTTTTTTGTTTTTTTTGCGGTACGCGGGCCTCTCACTGTTGTGGCCTCTCCTCTTGCGGAGCACAGGCTCCGGACGCGCAGGCTCAGCGGCCATGGCTCGCGGGCCCAGCTGCTCCGCGGCATGTGGAATCTTCCCGGACCGGGGCACGAACCCGTGTCCCCTGCATCGGCAGGCGGACTCTCAACCACTGCACCACCGGGGAAGCCCAGTAGTCTTGTTTTTGCCTTGATCTATCATGATCCCAGAGTACCCTGGTCTGACGTTGATGTTCTGTGAAATAATTGATGTTATTAATTATTATAATTATTATTGAATTTATTAATAGGAGAACTCCAAGACCTAGCTGTGAGCACCAGGTCAGCTCCCAGATGTCAGGAACTGCTTTTCCCTTCTCACTGGGAAAGTGACATAAAAAATTATTACCATCTACTTGATTTAGGTTGAATCAGTTTCTTAGTTTCCTTAGCAGAGTCAAGTAATTAAAAATTAGTCAGAGATGGGTTGTTTTCACAGGGAAGGAGAAAGGATACATTTTGAAACAGGAAGGAGTCAGAAAGGAATGCCTCATTAGAGCAAGCTCAGGGGGTTGGGGGATTTAAAGACACATGAAACACATGAAGGAAAATAAATCAGAAACCTTATTTTGTGTTTTGAATTGTTGACACTGAATTTTAGAAATAGGATTTTGTAAAAGAATGACAAAGAAAAAGTTGGAATTTCTGTTTTTAACAAAGTTATTCAACACTATTACTGAAATATACATGAAAGTAGTGAAAAATCACAACATGCAGCTCCATCTTCTACACAAAATGCTCTAGTCAGTCTTAGGTTTATACCTAAAATGTCACTTTTATTTTAAAATATCTCTTTAGAGATAATTACATTTCTAAGTGATTCATATTGCTCTCTGATAGGTAAATAACGAATACCACTAAAAACAGACCTTTATTCTTAGATATTAAAATATTCAAGATTTTATACATTTAACGATATTTAAAATCTTTCTTTGTAAAAGATCAGTCAAGCAACCCAAAGATTATATCTCTATTCTTTACGTATTTTTTTTATCATTCATCATATCCTGTCAGTGATGTTAGCTGTCTTTGGCTTGTTCCCAGGACCTTTTACAGGCTTTCATCTTTAGAAACTCAATTGCTTCCTGTATGGGTAAACTCCGGAACATAAAACCTGCCCTTCCACTCATTTGGAGGTGAAACTTGTAGCAGAGCTTATGCATGCCTTTTTGCTGAAGACATGATTATCATTCTAGCTTCTCAGACATAAAAGTTCCCGACTCTCCCATCATCCTCATCAAAGTGCATATTGCCACGTAAAGAGCTTTAAGTACACCATTAGTTTTATTTTAGTCTCTGAAGTTTCTTTCATTTACGTGTGTGGTCCTCTCCTCTCCACAACTTTAGCACAGTATTTATATTTTTTACTTGAGGGAAAACATACACATATATACCCACATTCGGGGTATACTACTGAGGTTGATTCTTCGCAAAGACACGAGAAGTTTACCATTAAAAACAAAACACTGCTCAGAGATGTCCCTGAGCTTTCATCTACACAGCCATAACCAAGCAGCGATCTGTTTATTTTCTGTTTAATTAAAACATTCCTCAATTTTGTTCTCCATATTAGATTACAATAATTAGATAATGGCCAAATCTTTTCTTCACTACATGTTAGGTGGGTCTGCCAGATTTAGCACATATACATTGCTCCTTCCTAAATTCCTTCTATCACTGATTTATTTTGGTAGAACACTAAGTATGCCTGTTTAGAGTTGAGATAATTATCACATAAGTTAAATAAAATGCCACTGTAGGAATAATTTATGTCCCTGTTGTTTTGGACCCGTGTAATTCACATTCAGTCAATTCTCTGGCTCATTTAAATAGCTGACACTGTTTAAAATATGACTGTACTGATAGTGCAAGACATTAGTTTGGTGCAATAAAGGGTAACTGAATCGCTCAACAGTTTCTTTGATAGCAGTTTTTATTAATTCCCAGTAATTTAAATCACGATTCATACTGCAAATGTATACATATAGAAAGGATATGACATTTAAAAGTTGGATTAAAGAGGGCTTCCCTGGTGGCGCGGCAGTTAAGAATCCACCTGCCAATGCAGGGAACACAGGTTTCAGCCCTGGTCCGGGAAGATCCCACGTGCCGCGGAGCAACAAAGCCTGTGCACCACAACTACTGAGCCTGCGCTCTAGAGCCCACGTGCCACGACTACTGAAGCCCGTGCACGCCTACAGCCCGCGATCTGCAACAAGAGAAGCCTCGGCAATGAGAAACCCGAGCACCACAATGAAGAGTACGCCCCGGGCTTCCCTGGTGGCGCTAGTGGTTGAGAGCCTGCCTGCTAATGCAGGGGACACGGGTTCTAGCCCTGGTCTGGGAGGATCCCGCATGCCGGAGAGCGGCTAGGCCCGTGAGCCACAAGTACTGAGCCTGCGCATCTGGAGCCTGTGCTCCGCAACAAGAGAGGCCACGATAGTGAGAGGCCCGCGCACCGCGATGAAGAGTGGCTCCCGCTTGCCACAACTAGAGAAAGCCCTCGCACAGAAACGAAGATGCAACACAGCAAAAATAAAGTAATTAATTAATAAAGTGTCTCAGGTTGATGTGTTTAATACCTTCACAAATATTTAAAAAAAAAAAAAAAAAAAGAGTACGCCCCGCTCACGGCAACCAGAGAACGCCTACACGCAGCAATGAAGACCCAAAGCAGCCAAAAATAAATAAATAAATAAAATAAATACCAAAAAAAAAAGTTGGATTAAAAAAGTCAAACACGAACTGATGTGGCTACCTCAGTGAACAAGTTATTATTTATTGAGCTGCTTCATATTTTAATATTGCTTCCTATTGCTTTGGGGATTTTTTAATTATGTAATTAATGTTTTTGCTGGAATTTCATATAAGCAAAAACAATGTTAGAAACTGCAAAATAAAAATATGGATAAAAAATATATACGTAATATCAACAGTAGAAGTTGGAGGCCATTTTTCATCTATTTTTCTTTTCTTATAATCATTTTGCATAAGCTTGTGCAAACCAAAGGGGATAAAAGGGGAAAAGAATTCTTATTTGTTTGAGTGTTTCCAAAGCCAGTATAATCTTTGCCTTTGTAATTTCCTCTGAAAAGTCTGGGGCTCCCTTAAGCAGTGTTAGACTGAAAGCAACCAGGTAAGATTTGAAACTTGGTTCCACATTTTCTGGAGATGTTTCACCATAGCACACGTGGGTAGTGTTCCTTCTTCTTTCAACACAGTACATATGTCCTACCCTATACTTCTCTTTTTTTAGGGTAAGACACTCCCAAAGTCAGTTGCAATGTTGACTTTTATAAACTTCGTTTTTCAGCCTCAATCTAAAAAGGCTAGAAATTACTCTGGAACCCATTTCAGTAAAACCAATTCTGCAGTGTCCAGAAATTATGGGTTGGATACACAGCATATTGGTGGTCCAGCTTATTCCAAGAAAGTCTGAAGATCACTCCCAAACTTCTCAATACATTTTTCTTAAAGTACCTGGAAGGCAAAGAGGAAACTGAAAACTTAACATCAAAAAACATAACTGACAACTGACTCACTACTAAGATCTTAGATAATTGGCATTAATTATAAAGGAATCAGATTGAGGGAAAACTTCCTGAGGGTGCAAGTTACAGCAATAATGGCAAACAGTTATATGGTATTTACTGTATGCCTGGCATGGTTCTAAGACTTTACTTCTACTAGTCACTTAATCTACAAAACAATCCTATAAGTTCGGTTACTATTATTCCTCCTGTTTTTCAGTTGAAGTAAACAAAAGCACAGAGAAGTTAAGTGACTCACATAAAGTTAGTAAATTGTGGTGTTGACAGTTAGACCAAGAAAATCTATTTTCTTAATTATTATAACATACTACTTCTTGGTATATCACAGCTTTGTTTTATACAAAAGGGTTCACCCGAAAAAAGTAGGTAAATACTTCACAACTCTCCTAATACATGTTCATTACTTTAAGTCTTAGGATCTGTAATAGCGAAGAACTGGGCAACTATCGCTATCCATCCCTGAGTGCTTCTCCATGGTGGATCATCCTGGCTGTCAGCATCTTTCTGCATGTATGCAAATTACATACAACCCAGGAATAGCTGAGAAGAAAGAGGGGAAAGGTACAAGCAGGTTATACTGTGACACCTCAGTCCAGGATAAGTAGAGAAAGAAAACTGGAGCCTATGAGGAGGGGGGGAAACTGCTGAAAAGAGAAGGGAATAGTGACAAGAAGTTTCAGATCGTCTTTGAAAATAATTGTCTGTAGCCTTAAGGGGAAAATGTCAGTAAACATCTGGCAACCTAACAGAATAGCAAGGAAAGATATGTCTTCTACAGAGCAAGAACTGACAATTATTAAAAAGAAAACAGGTTGAGATTTTTTTTAAAGCACCTAAATAAAGTGAAAAAGAAACTGAATAAGTAATCAATGCAAGTGTACTGAATATATATTATATATATAGTAGATTAATGCCTCATTATCCATAATACCTCCATATCCAAAGAAGGCATTAAAGAGCCACTATCTATCGACAAAACTGAGAAACTTTCACTGATGAAGAGGAGGACAAAAATATGAGGAAAATTAGAGAAAAATGATTATACAAGTAAAGGAGAAAACATTCTTGTGGGAAATTATTAAATAGATAATCAAGTAGACTGAGCGTTAAAGACGGAACTATGAGCAATGGTATGGGCAGGGTTAAGGAAAACCAATAAATACTGATGAAGCATCTACAACCAGCAATACTCAGGTTGGAAGGGGTGAGGGAGCAGGAAGCAATGAAACCTGGAGAAGGCAGTAAAAGAAGGCCTGTAGAAGTTGTGATTAGAGCTAGAAAGATTCAGGCAGTGCCCAGCCTTCTTCACCCAGTGAGGAGGGAGCTGAGGAAATAAATATCCAACTTTTCCTGCCCTGTGATCTTCTGAAGATGCTTCCCATTGGCCAGTGACAACTGGAAGGCAGAGAGCCAGGAGAATCAGTTATACAGTCATAAAGATCAGACTCCCAGAACATAGAACATAGTGGAAAAGATGGAAACTAGATCTGTGGGGCAAACGGAAAATATCCAACCCAGTGAATTATGTGGAAGGGAAAGGGCAGAAAAATAGCATGCATGTCAAAAAAAAAAAAAAGAATAGAAAAAACAATGAAAAATATCATAGAAGAAAATTTCCTTAGGAAGCTCCACACTGAAGGGTATCACCATGCTCTAGCCAATGCCAATGAAAAAGATTTACGCCTAAATGCATCTTGGCCAAAGTGTGAAGTAAAACCATACAGAGTTCAAGGAAGATGGTTTACTTACAAATGAAGCAAAAAATAAGCAAGTTTCAATATCCATAATAGAATGCCAAAGCAGCAACAATAACAGAATTAGAGCTAAAAGGTTTTCAAAGGAAATAATTTCGTCATGAATTTCATACTTAGTCAAATTGTTCTTTATGTGTAAAGAAATCAGAAATGCATGCTCAGATATGAGTAGAAACAGAAAATGTAACATCTAATATCTTTCTTGAAAAACATTTCTTAAATATATACTATGAGAGAAAAAATAAAATGAGGAGCTAAATAGGAGATCATGTTATAAAGTGGTGCTGGTTGTCAACATTAAAGCATTTTAAAAACACACACACAGCACAGCTATAAGTTTAGTTACAAAACAAAATGTAAATGTCAAAATATTATCAGAATATGTGAAGGAATTGTAAGGTAAAAATTAATACCATAATAATACTGATATGGATTCCAAATCTAAAATGCTATTATAGATTCCAAATCTAAGCTTATATAAACAAATAGGAAAAGAGAATAGAAACACTGTGCTAAATTTCTTACCTCACATATGGGAATATATTCTTCACTCTGACATTAAACTTTAGCAGTAATTATAATAATAATACCACCACTTTTCATTGAGTACTTACTATATGCCAGGAACTGCTCTGAACAATTTACATGAATTAATCCATTTCAAATTTAAACTAACTCTATTAAGTGTGTGCTATTATTATCCTCATTTTACAGATGAGAGAACTGAGGTTAAAAAACTTGCCCAATGTAAATAAACTAGTTTTTGAGTCTGTCTTTTTTTTTTTTAATCACTATGTTACTTACTACACATGTTCAACAATAAGAAATTGATTAAATAAACCATGAAACATCTAAAACAGAAAATCTTCCCTTTTAATGTTATAAAAGCATATTTGTTGATGTGAAGATATTTATTTTCAACCACATGTACAAATATTTACCTTGTATTACATAATGGACATCTGCTTTTGCCTTCACAGCATACACCTCACAGGGTTGTCTAAAGTGCCAAATGATTATACTAGATTAATTCATGCCTCAATCCTCAGCCTTCAGTACAAGCTCCAATAAATTCCCTCTTTCAAGCCATATGGCATTTGTGATTGAAGGAGTCCTAATGATTCTTACTTTTTAAGGAAAATGAAAGTTTCCAAGCTACATATCATTTTTAAAAAGACAATATATATATGTATATATACAGTGATTAAATTCAGTGGTTGCTCTTAAGCATTGTTAATAGCAGTTATATTTTAGATAGTAGGATTGAACAACTTTTTTTTTTAACAATTCTTTTAATTTTTCAAAATTTTTATTTATTTATTTATTTATTTTTGGCTGTGTTGGGTCTTCATTGCTGCACGCCGGCTTTCTCTAGTTGCAGTAAACGGGGGCTACTCTTCGTTGCGGTGCACAGGTTTCTCATTGTGGTGGTTTCTCTTGTTGTGGAGCATGGGCTTTAGGCATGCGGGCTTCAGTAGCTGTGGCACGTGGGCTCAGTAGTTGTGGCTCACAGGCTCTAGAGCGCAGGGTCAGTAGCTGTGGCACACGGGCTTAGTTGCTCTGCAGCGTGTGGGCTCTTCCCGGACCAGGGATTGAACCCGTGTTCCCTGCATTAGCAGGCGGATTCTTAACCACTGTCCCACCAGGGAAGTCCCTGAATGACTTTTAAAATCTGTATTTCTGATGTTTCCTTTGACAAATATATTGTTATTGTGTAATAAAGGAAAAATCAATTCTTGAAACAACAGTAACAAAATTACCTTTAGATATCAACCCTCTCAAACAAATATTTTATACTACTTGCAGATTAGGCAATTTGAGGACTTTTTCTCTCATGAAAGTTCACATATTAGTGAATGGATGAGGCCAGCATTTATGAATAAATAAATGAAAGTCTGAAGGTTTCTGACCATCCACCTCCTCACCAAGATGGGTAGAAGAAGAAACTGCAGGTTAGACTAGATTTCTTCTTAAGATGCAAGTCTTGCCAGTTTTAGCACATGAATGAAGGATAATTTCTCCAAATTTTATAGCATAGAAAGTCACAAGATTATTTTATTAGGAAAAATAATTTAAACTACTCATTACTATTCAACCACAATTGCCTAGAAAAAAAAAATTGCACTGATGCTTCTATTCAATGTCCAGATTAGCCAACTTGGTCTCTGGTCAAATACATTCAACAGAAAAGGAAAGGAGTTTATTGTCTTTTTGCTATTAGAAAATATTTATTAAGTTTTTATTTTTCATTGTACTTTTCAATATAATGAAAATCAAATATATTAAAAATAATAATCACTGAACATCTACTAGGTGCCAAGTGCTCTACATGCATTATTTCGACCCTTTAAGTTACGTTTCAGATGGGGACACTGAAGCCCGAAGAAGAGAAATACATATATGTATTCAATTCATATAGTCATTCAATCTTACTATCCAAATATAACTGCTATTATCAATGATTAATAGCAACCATTGACTTTAATTACTATGTATATATGCATATATGTATTTGTTTTATGAATTTATGTATTTTTGCAAAATTATACAGCTAATGTGTTGTGAGCTCGGTATTTGAACTCAAACCTGCTTGATTCCCAAGCAGCTTCAGGACTGCTATCTTGTCTCTTAGGTCATGGGAGCGTATGTTCTGCATTTTAAAAATGCTAGTATGCATTTTTAGTTATGAGAGAAATGACTGAAGTTAGTTGAATAATTTTTGCAATTCCTTCTTTTAAAACAGGTAGAGCTCAACTCACTTGCCATCAGCAAGGATCACAGGCAGAACTCAAAAGTTCTCCCCTTTGGTGAAGCAGATGTCTGTGATTCTGGAACTGGGACCAAGTTGACTTCCTCCAAGTTTCACTTAGTCGTCTCCAAGTGACCATGAAAAATCAGAAGAACCCGATAGAGGTGCTGGTACAGAACTACACTGAAGTCTCATGAATAGTAACAACTTTTTCTCTATAAATAGTAAAATGAGAGACTTCTGATTTATAATTAGGTCTTACATTTCCTATTATGTGCTAGAAAATGAAAAAATAGGGCATTTCTCCTCTCACATCAAGGTAGTCTTACTGATTCTCAGCTTAAATTAAAATACAAAAACCTATAGTCAAACTTGCTCTAAGTTACTTTTCTATAATTGTAGATTGCCTGTAGCATATACTAAATAAATACTAAAATCTATAAGTAAATGATCAGTAAATGTCATTTGCACATGAAACTCAAAATTGGGGCAAAGTAGTTAAGACAGAGTGATGAGAGTGGCATGGTCATGAAAATTTGTTATTTATAAAAAATGGACCAAGAAGAGATGGGTCAGAGCACCCATCTCAACAATGTAATTTTAGAAAGATGCCATAATTAAAGTTAGGAAAGAGAGTCTGGAATCTGAAGTGATGCCTGTATTAAAAAATAAATAAACGAACAAACCAAAAAACCCCAAAGAGAAAGACTATATCACAGGCTAACGCTGGATGATATCATTGTTTTTAAAAAAAGAAAAAAACCCATACTTTTCTGGTAAAGGGATTATTTAGTTTGCAAGCTGGGCTGAAGATGTTTCCTTTCTGAGGAGTCAAGTTTCTCTTTCCAGATGGTTTCTTCTCCCTTAACTCAAAAAAAAAAAATTGCTTTTATGGTTATTGATTTTGATTAATGGATACTGTCATGGGAAACCATTTTCTTTTCCTTAAAGAACACAGACCCCTGTGATAAGGACAAAGTTTACGTTTAAAACCTTTGTCCATCATTAACCAATTGGATTGAGGAGGACTATGCCTAGTTCTTTGCATGGTTTGAGATGATCTAGCCTCAACAGTAGGATTTTAATTGTTAAAGTCTTTTAATTTCTTTTCCATTATGTGGCAAGAATACAATGGCTGATGAAGGAAAAGCTCTTGACTGGACGCCTAATTTCAATTCAGGCATATAATTAATGTTCCCAGGGTCAGGCTCTTGCCTAGTGGATGCCCCATGGGCTTCCAGTGGCTGAGTGGAGGGAACTGAGCAGGGAGAAATCATCTCTGTAAGCCAGCTGGGCTTCCCCAGTTACCCATCCCTGGCCCGGCTAACCCCAATGCATCCCTAAGCCCTGCTGGTATCTGCTATCAAGCAGAGCCAGAGGAAATTGATGGAGACAGTGCCAATATCAGTGCCGCTGAGGCTTCTCCTTTTGCCAACATTAGCTGTAAAGAATCTGGTCTCATTCTCTTTTAAAGCTATTGATTTTTTCCCTCCCTCAGGCCAGTCCTGCATTATGCTCCTTCCAGGGTCTGAGAGCTGTGTCTTTCACCAGTATGTTTCTTTTAGAACATTCATTTATGGAATCAAAGAAGAACTCTCCTGGGTATCCTGTTATCTTGCCAGTCCCGACCTGAAATACAGCTGGAAAATGCAGGCAGCTCTGTAAATAACAAATCTGACCTTTATCACTCAGTGCTTCCTGGCATGCTTCTTGTTCAAAAAGATTCTAAGAAAATCAGGAGATAGTGTTCATTCACTGCCCACTTCTTCTCCGGGTACCTGTGTTTAAATCCTCTCTGTTTATGTGTAAATGATATTTATGGTTTCTGTTTTCTCCTTGGTGGATATACTTTATAACTAGTGGTTTCTGTCTTAAATAAGTTATTCATTCATTCATTTAATCCATATTCGTTTATTCATGCAATTCATTCAATACTTATTATTTACTTATCTACTTCATTCCAGGTACTGTGACAGATGATGAAGTTTCTGTACGGAACCACACAGACCTGTCCTCATGATCAGGACAGAGTAGTAAGCAGACAGTAAATAAAGAAATGTGCTATGTGGTATCAGGAAAAAACACAGAATGTTTTAAAACAGCACAGCAATTTAGATAGGGGAATCCACAGAAGTGACATCCAAGGTGACACAGCTGGGGGCTGGAGCATTGCTCTCCACATGTCATCTCTATGAAGACTGATGGGAGGGAATAATGGGTGCTGGACTCAGGCAGGAGATGAGTTAGGTAGCTGTTGCTCAGATGCATGGATAAATGATAGCTCACCTAATGATACAGGGAGGGCTTTTGGAAGGAACTGACGATGTCCTTGTCTCATTTCATCAGCATAGAACAATAGCAAATATTATATTTTTATTTGGAGAGATTATTTTATTTCCAGATAATTGAAATTTCTGCTTAATTAAAAAAAACTAGAGTAGGCAATAGAGGTAAAATATAGATGAAAAATAGATAATATTCCAATCACCCACAAACTCTTTCCTTACCAGTCTCCCGTTAGCAGTGAGGGTTATCCTTCCCCACTTCTTTCCTTGTGTGCCTGTGTGTATGTACATACATGAGTATATGTGTTTATATACACACACATTTATTACATGAAAGGAATTAACACTATTTATACTATAGGAAAATTATTTTTTACTTAAATAGATGTCCTTTCATATTAGCACACATAGATAAATCTTATTTTTAATGCTTGAATAATATTGTACAAGATAGAAATGAAAGTACAATCATATGCTAATCATTCCACATTATTTCTATTGCTTTTTAGTTTTGGTTTTTTACACTTAGTTTTTTAATTCATTGCAAAATTATCTTGGTGTATTGTTTGAAGTGATATCACAATAATTTTTTCTCCCAAAGTGTTCTGTTTATTGAATAATTCATCTTTTCCTTACCATCATGATGTACCAAATTCTCTCATAGACATGTCTTTTTGGACTCTATTTTCTATTCCGGTGATCTATTTATCTATTATTACGGCTGCACCACACTGTTTTATTAAAGTCGCATGGTGCTTTGACATCTTATAAGCAAGAGAACCCAAGAGTGGTGGCTAGAATTGTAGTCACTGGAGTCAGGGCAAATATGACTCCAAACTCTGGAGAATAATAATTTATTTACTCTCAGTGCTGTTTGTGATCAGTGCACTCTTACATCAGTATGATACCGTTTTCAGTATACTGTATTTCCGATTATGATTAAAAATTGATTTGGGGTGGGATAGGGAGGGTTGGGGGGAGACGCAAGAGGGAGGGGATATGGGGATATATGTATACGTATAGCTGATTCACTTTGTTATACAGCAGAAACTAACACACCATTGTAAAGCAATTATACTCCAATAAAGACGTTAAAAAAATTGATTTGGTGTTGACTTTCAGTGATAGATGTGTATTAAACAATTTATTTTTAAGAAGAAAATATTGGAATTCTTTAAAACACCACTTTATTTGATGGCTGTTCCTCTCAATGCTTGGATCCTTAAGTAGTGGGATTTTAGTCCATCATATATCTAAGCTGACTTGTATTCACTCAGGGCACCATGGGGATGGGTTGGTTGTCCGTTAGTGCCTTCTGATTTTTGTGGGGTCAAACAATTGCAAAAAAAAGAGAAAAAAACACTTTAAAAAATTATCTTCTTTCAACAGAGACACAGAATGTAGAGAACAAATGTATGGACACCAAGGGGGGAAAGTGGCGGGGGGTGGTGGTGGTGGTGGGATGAATTGGGAGATTGGGATTGACATGTATACACTAATATGTATACAATGGATAATTAATAAGAACCTGCTGTATAAAAAAATAAATAAAATAAAATTCAAAAATTCCAAAAAATAAAAATTAAAAAATGAAATTAAATTAATCCAATATCTAGAATAAAGCATAGGAGATTAAAAAAATTATCTTTTTTCTTATAAATAATTGACTTGGACACAATGGTGGCTTTAATAAAGTTACAGATAAAAATGTCTTCAGTAACCTGGTGACGGTCTCCATCCACTGTGAACTAGCTCTACAGCTCAAGTCCTTAGGTATAAAATACAAATATTGAGTAGTGTTTTATAGCTGGCAGCACAGACTGTGGGCAGCTCTTTTTATTTTATTTTATTTATTTATTTTTTATACAGCAGGTTCTTATTAGTTATCTGTTTTATACATATTAGTGTATATATGTCAATCCCAATCTCCCAATTCATCCCGCCCCACCCCCACTTTCCCCCTTTGGTGTCCATACATTTGTTCTCTACATCTGTGTCTCTATTTCTGTGGGCAGCTCTTAAAGAAAGGGAGGAAGACTGGGAATAAAACACATATTTTTGAATCCTATATGAACAGCAATACCTGCTATAGCCCAAAGTTGCCAGATGCAGAGGATAGAGTACAAAAGTAGAGTCACTTGGGGAAATTACAGCTGGCCCTGTGGATCCTTTGAAGCAGTCAGTTGGAAAAATGCCATGAGCAAAGCCTCTTGAATAAGCTAAAAGAAAATATTTACAAATATTAATATTATGTTGCTAGAAATGTGTTAGCAGGCAAAATATGGTAAAACTTAAGGCACAGACTCTGATTCTACGAGGGAAGTCTGATCGAGGGGCTGTGTAGGGGGATAATAATGTTCGAAAGTATGATTTGAACTCGTCAAGAAGAGCTTGTTGGTACCAATTAACTGAAAAGCCAAACCTAGTTTGTGTTTTAGGGCAATTTGGATTGCAAAGTCCAAGAGAAGGATTTTTAAGAGTAAAACACTGAAATCACAAAATGGTCCTACTGGTTCAGCAGTATATACTATTTAACAAGCAAAATCACCATTTATCCTAAAAATAGTAGGCACCCATCATCATAACACTACACAGTTTATTGGACACTGAATCTCTCTTAATGGTACCTAGGGCCAAGTTAATGCATGCAGCTAGATGAAAAAGAAAGTCTTACGGGGCATCCACAGACATCCATTCTCTCTCACTGCCGTTCCTTCCCCAACTCTCTCTCTCTCTCTCTCTCTCTCTCTCTCTCTCTCTCTCTCTCTCTCTCTCACACACACACACACACACACACACACACACACACAGAGTGTATTGAGAGATTGCTGTTAATCCTGGCAGTGTTAACCAGAAGAGTAAGTAGGCACAGAGCTGGTTACTCTCCCTTTCTCCTTTCCTTTAGTCATGCAACCAATCCTATTAAAATCTTCCCCTGTCAATTTTCCCCAGCTGTTTTTCCCCACCATTCCTGCTGTCACCATCCTTGTCTAGCCCTTGATGACGGCAGTAGTGGACTAATTAGTTTCTTCTATCAGGCTTCCCTCTTCCAATCCATCAACTTCTCCATGAACAGATTTATCTTCTCATATTGCAATCATCACCTCGTCTCAAAATCTTTAATGGCTCCCATTTTCTGTAGAACAAAGACCAAATTCTTAATCGTGGCCTTCCACAATCTGTTTCCAAACTGCCACTCCAGACTTATGTCGCTAATAACTGTACGACAAAGTATATACAACACAGAGAAGCAAACTCTCTCCTCACGGCTCCCCATGCTCTCTTGTCTGTGATTTCATGTCTGTGATTTCCACCATATTTTTTTCATTTCCTTTTAAAAAATCTAAATCCTCTCCTTCAAGTTCCAATTCATATTCTTTCTCTTTTCCTTAACTTCCCCCTTGTCAATGGCCACTCTTTCCTCTGAACTGTTTTAACAACCATAAGTCAAGTTGCTGGGTAATGCTGATTCTTGAGATTTTTGGAATATTGAGAGGTAGAAGGTGGGTGAAGAATATGGCCTTTAGAATTGCAAGTGGTTTTCTATCTTTAGAGGTAGAGATTCCAATTAAGTTTTGTGGAAGATTGTTTTGGGGTGTAGTAATCATCAGTTTTGGTCAAATGTTGGGACATAGGGTAAGATCACGCTGCTCTTTTGAAGTTAGGGGTGGGCACATGATTTACTTTGGCCAGTGAATTGAGAATTTAAGTGACATGTGATACTTCTGGTTGTAAGCGTCAAGTCAATGGGTGATTTTCCGAATTCTTCCTGCTGCCTTAGCAACCAGCAATATAACCAATAGTGGCTGAAACCTCAGTCTGGTTCTAGAAGATGATATAGAAAAGAGTCCATCAAATCACCAAGTCACCTCTCCTCGGTGAGCCGGAGTCCATCAACTCATGACTCTTACAGCTCACCCATGAGTAGTAGACAACAGGAGCAAGAAATTAATCTTGGGGCTTCCCTGGTGGCGCAGTGGTTGAGAGTCCGCCTGCCGATGCAGGGGACACGGGTTTGTGCCCCGGTCCGGGAAGATCCCACATGCTGCGGAGCGGCTGGGCCCGTGAGCCATGGCCGCTGAGCCTGCGCGTCCAGAGCCTGTGCTCCGCAACGGGAGAGGCCACAACAGTGAGAGGACCACGTACCGCAAAAAAAAAGGAAATTAATCTTGATTTTTAAGTCACTAAGATTTAGGGGTTGTTTGTTGTTCCGGCATATTCTGAATATGCAAGATATATCCTAGCCCATCCTGAATGACACACTAAGAAAATCTTCAAAATGCACCTTTCACTCCATAAATAAAGATGTCCTTCCAGTATTGGGGGAACTCTCTGAAAGCATAATTTACTTAAACGCAGGTGTTAAATTACTGAGAGTTGAGCTGAGAGTTTATATCACAAGACCAAGGGTGAAGAATCTGAGTACCAGCTCTTGAGCATCATTTCAGGATTCTGGAAATGCTGGGTGTTGCTTTGAAGATCAACTAAACAGATGGGCATGCGTGTTCCTGGGAAGGGAAGGCTTCTCTCCTCATTTCCACGGCAACTGGAGCTGCCGTAGCTCAAGGAGGAGGGACTTTTGGAGCATCCACAAGACTGCTGTCTCCTGAGGAGAATCAGCAGCAGGCTAACAAACAGGCCCTTTGGAGAACAGTTGACATTGGCAGTGGGAACTGTAGCCACAGAGAAAGATCACAGCAGTTAGTTATTGGCTGAGGGTGAAGGCTGATTCCAGTAGACAGACTTTTGTGAGCACAAGTGAAGCAACCCTTGGAGAGTCCCAGCAATAATTAGAGGATGTTATGGAATTAGGGCTTGGAGTCAATGTCATTTGGACCATAAAATAAAGGTGACCTCGTTTATTACCAGATAAGCCATATAATATATGTAATACAATTATTATTTGTAAAGTTTATTTATTCTTATTAGTTGGTTTATAATGATAGATTTTCGCTTCATACTAAAATCTCATCTTCACAAATATATTGCTTCTTTTTTTGTTTAAATTTTTATTTTATTTATTTATTATTTTTGGCTATGTTGGGTCTTCATTGTTACACACGAGCTTTCTCTAGTTGCAGCAAGCGGGGGCTACTCTTCATTGCGGTGCAAGGGCTTCTCATTGCGGTGGCTTCTCTTGTTGTGGAACATTGGCTCTAGGTTCATGGGCTTCAGTAGTTGTGGCACGCAGACTCAGTAGTTGTGGCTCGCGGGCTCAGTAGTTATGGCTCGCGGGCTCAGTAGTTGTGGCTCATGGGCTCTAGAGCGCAGGCTCAGTAGTTGTGGTGCACAGGTTTAGCTGCTCCACAGCATGTGGGATCTTCCTGGACCAGGGCTCGAACCTGTGTTCCCCGCATTGGCAGGCGGATTCTTAACCACTGTGCCACCAGGAAAGTCCCTATATTGCTTCTTTAAGGCAAGGAAAATTTTTAGTATAAAATGGGCAATTAATAGGGGATTGTTAATATTGATAATGAAGTTGTGGAAGAATTTTATTTTGAGCAAAAAAAGATCATTTTATTTTCATGGTGGGTAGAATTTAATGTACCTCTAGTAAATAAAAAATCTGAATTTCAATGATAGAAAGGAACTTAGAGAAAATTTTGTCCAGTGGCTTCAAAATGGGCTTGGAGGAGGCCTTGCTGTGATTTCAATAGGACATCAAAGGCCTTACATTTTTCCAGGCAAGCTACTCCACTTGTATCTGTTCTGTTAGTGGGTTCTATAGGCAAATCCATTTGACGAATGAGTCTGCTGTTAATGTAAGATTGACCTGGACCTTTGACTAGATTGATATAGTTCAACTACCTTTTTCTTTTTTTAACATCTTAATTGGAGTATAACTGCTTTACAATGGTGTGTTAGTTTCTGCTGTATAACAAAGTGAATCAGCTATATGTATACATATATCCCCATATCTCCTCCCTCTTGCGTCTCCCTCCTACCCTCCCTATCCCACCCCTCTAGATGGTCACAAAGCACGGAGCTCATCTCCCTGTGCTATGCAGCTGCTTCCCACTAGCTATCTATTTTACATTTGGTAGTGTATATATGTCCATGCCACTCTCTCACTTCATCCCAACTTCCCCTTCCCCCTCCCTGTGTCCTCAAGTCCATTCTCTATGTCTGTATCTTTATTCCTGTCCTGCCCCTAGGTTCTTCATAACCATTTTTTTTTTTAGATTCCATATATATGTGTTACCATACGGTATTTATTTTTCTCTTTCTGACTTACTTCACTCTTCAACTATCTTATTTTATACAAGGTCAACACATGTTAAATGGGTCGTCCAAGGGCACGGATCTGGTAAAAGCCAAGAAATCAGGTCTCCTGCTAGCCACCCTGGTGTTACCAACCACAGTTATTCTTAATGATTTGGATTCTTTATTGTTTTTAATGCATTACTGAATTATTTATTTTGCAGTTCCGTAAAAGTCTCATTTTCTGCTTTAACCAGACACTTAAAAAAAATTCTTTCAGAAGCGAATGAAGTACAGTAATGAGGAAAAGAGCATGTTGGTGTGGTCGGGAAAGTCCCTAGTCTTAGACTCCTACCTTAGATTTGGAAGTAATCTGATTTGTCCTTCATATGAGTGTCAGTCACCTTCACAGGGCCACTAGTGAGGGGAAATCCTGTGTACGTTGGATGACGAGGAAAACCAACCTCTCATCTCTGAACAACTGAGACTGTTTTCTAGTTTAGCCTTTCACTGAACTTAATTTTTTTATTGGACTATAGTTGATTTACAATACTGTGTTAGTTTCGGGTGTACAGCAAAGTGATTCAGTTATATATATGTGTATATATATATATTTTTTCCAGATTATTTTCCATTATGGGTTCTTATAAGATATTGAACATTATTCCCTGTGTTAATCAGTAAAGCCTTGTTGTTTCATTGAACTTAATTTAATATCAGTATAACATTGTAACCATTCTCCTGAGAATATAAATACATAAGCTAGTGGGCATACCTATGTTTAGCTTGACCTTGATGGAATTTAAAAAATTTTTTAATTAGTTACTATAATTCACAAATCAAATGTGGTGCTGATTAGAAGCTGTCCCTTTTATACAGGAAATGAGCCCTTCAGTTTTCCACAATCCCCACCACTCCATATTCCTGGGCCTGATAACCTCTCTGAATATAGGCATTCAAGATGGGCTCCATGTGCTATGCCATAAATATACCATGTTGTTATGTTTGTCATCGAAACTCCATGGATTTATTATGCAAATGTTCAGACTTTTAACTTCCTAAATGAGTGTATTAAGGACCTGAAGAATGGTACTTGTCACTTTCAAATTCCAGTTTTGTGATTCATTAGGAATGAAAGGGAGAAAATGGGTCACTGAAACAGAAAAAGAGGGAGAAGCGTGTGAACTGTGAGATTTGGAAGCAGTATGAATGAAAAGAATCCATAGAAATGTATGTATACAGGAAGCAACCCAAAATGGGAATTATTTTCGTAGTGGGGAGGCACTTATTTGCGTTATCTGTGAGGCAGAGTCAGATTCAGCAATCTCACGTGTAAAGCAAAGGACAGTCGTTGTGTGGGCTTGAAGCGGACCATCCAGCTTTTGAGCCAGGTCCAGATATGGAGATCTGCTCTGTCAGGGGCAGCATCTCCAAATGCAGATGGACGCCGCCTCTGTCACGCCAGCTCTCACCTTATGGCAGCTCTCTGGGATGCAGTCTGGAAACACCATATGGGATATAGCCTTTCCCACATAATCCCATGAAAACTTACAGTCACACGTTATGAATATTTCATCTTTCTTCACGAATCAACTTCCAAGGTGTGGAACATTCCTTTTCCTTTTATTTTTTCTTTGCTTTCTGGGTCCTTGGTTTAAATGGTTTTCACTTAGCTAAATAAATGCTTCTTTGTCAAATTTAGGATGTTAGTAGAGGGTCTAGAATTATTTGCCATCATGGTAATAAAAAGGAATATGCTGACCTTTCTTACTATGCACATATAATAGCAAAACAACTGAGTAAACCTTTTTACAAAAATCAATTGGTTTGATTTTCTCCCTTTCTTTCTCTCTTTTCCTTCTTTCTTCCTTTCTATGCTTTTCCTTTTGCCAGAATCGGCTAGATTTTTAAAAGCAGAGTTGGCTAAATTAATTTGGTGTTCTGGTTTCCTGGAAATGTGGCCTCTCTCTGACCCAGCTTAAAGGGATAATCTTCAAAGCTCCTTTCCTATTCTATGGTTTAATTTTAAAATATTAACCATCAGTCATTTAAGTTTATATATTGTTTTGAAATCCAGCTTTGTGGCTATCGTTTTGTCTGTTGATATTAGAAGAATTATTTCATCTTCCTAGAGTGAGTAACAGCAGCTGGTTGACAGGACAGAGCAAACCAGACTGTGCCGAAAAGGGAGGGGAAAATACCATATCTAATTAAAGCAGCAGGGAACGTTTTTAGCAAGGCAAATTGTAATCCTTTATCTGGAAACTAGCCAGGGCATTAGGGTTAACAACCCTGTTTGTGAAAAATAATCATAAAAAACATATATCCACAGTGGTTTTATAGATCAAAAGTGTCTGGGATGCCCAGGTTGACATCTCATTTAAAAAGCCTTCTTACAGTCAGTATCCCTAACACCTGCCAAACAAGACGGCAAAAATTTAGCCTCTGTGGAAAGACAGTATTAGCTTCAAAAATGCTTGTGGATCTTATTTGTCCTGGATTTTAGCAGGAACTTTTTTTTTTTTTTAAGATGACCTCTTTCCTCCTCTGACTCTTATTTATTTATGGCTGCGTCAGTCTTAGTTGCGGCATGCTGGATCTTCCCTTGTGGCATGTGGGCTCTTCGTTGTGGTGTGTGGCCTTCTCTCTTGTTGTGGCACTCAGGCTCCAGAGCACGTGGGCTCAGTAATTGCAGCGCACAGGCTCTCTAGCTGCGGTGCGCAGGCTGCATGGGGGATCTTAGTTCCCCGACCAGGGATGGAACTCATGTCCCCTGCATTGGAAGGTGGATTCTTAACCACTGCACCACCAGGGAAGTCCCAAGAATTCTAACTATAATCTCAGGGGGAAAAAAAAATCAATTGCACTTTTAAAGGAATGGGTATAAAACAGTTACAAATGTTTCTTTTAAATGGACCCTTCCTTACTGGGTCAGAGTCCCAGGAATCAGTCCTAGCTGCACCACTTTCTGGCTGTGTGGTATCCAGTGAGACACATGGCCCAGTTCACCCTCAATTTCTTTCTTTGGAAAATGAGGGTAGAAATATTCATTGACTGCCTTCTCCAAATAACAGTGAGTATTGGATCAAAGGTCATCAACCATGTGAAAGTACACGAACTGAGAGCAACTTACACATGCAAATTTTGTTTTGTTGTTGTTATGGTATTCGTCCCTGAAGGTCCCAGATACGTAGCAACACTGGAAAGCCTTGGTTGGAAAGTTTATCTATGAATAGGCAGGCACATTTCTCAAGAGTAGATTTAATCTGTCAATCAAACCTTCTGGTTTAATTCAGTGCTCCGGACCCAGGCTCTAGGTGATTTGTTAGTTACATATTGAATTGAACTTGTGTCAAAGAGGGGATCATATGTGGCAGTTGAAATGCAACAGGTTGAAGCAGCTGTTAGGCCGCATAGAATCATAGGGGAAAGTTTGGGAGAGGACGTCAAAATTCATATATTTAGGAATAGCGTTTCAAGCTGTAATCAAGGGTTGAGTTAACAAGTTCAAAATGAAGCCTCTAAAATTGGGAACAATAATAAAAACAAAATAGGGACTATTATTTTCGTGTTTAGAAATGCCTAATATGCTGCCATTTCAAGCTATGTCTTGGTTGGCATGGGTTCCATCCCAGAATTACTGTCTCATTTCTAGGGAGGTAAATTCTAGCTACAGGATACTTCCTGGAATAAAAAAAGATCCTGAGGTGAATAGCAAAAGCACTGACTGTATCTATACTCGTACATATTTAAATTAGAATACCTACCAAATGTAAAAGTATACTTATTTGCTGTTCCTAGTCTTTGCACTTTAGAATTTTTCAAACATTTATTTTGAGTTTCAGACAAAAAAAAAAAAAAACTTCGTCACTTTGATTCAAATTTCATTTGTATCTGCAAAATTTTTGATCCAAATGCCTATTTGTTATTTAAAAACAATCATCTATGCAAGAGTTAGCATGGAAAGAATGTATGATCTGTTTATTTGTTGCTATTGCTGTTGTTAAATTAATGTGCTGTGTCTGGAGAGAAATAAAGGAAAAAAACCTCAGGAGAAACATGTTGGGCAGTTGAATTCAAGTGGTTTATCAAGAAAACTTGCTTTTCTTTAGTGATTAGGTGGTGTCCTACGTCCCTCATGAATCATTTTTCATTCAACAAAAGTCACAGCCCGGGCTTCCCTGGTGGCGCAGTGGTTGAGAGTCTGCCTGCCAATGCAGGGGACACGGGCTCGAGCCCTGGTCCGGGAAGATCCCACATGTTGCGGAGCAACTAAGCCCATGTGCCACAACTACTGAGCCTGCGTTCTAAAGCCCGCGAGCCACAACTACTGAAGTCCACGTGCCTAGAGCCCGTGTTCCACAGCAAGAGAAGCCACCGCAAGGAGAAGCCCGCCCACTGCAACGAAGAGTAGCACCTATTCACCGCAACTAGAGAAAGCCAGGGCGCAGCAACGAAGACCCAACACAGCCAAAAAAAAAAAAAAAAGTCACAGCCCAGATGTGAGAGCCTGGCAAGAGCCTGGGCTGGCGATACCTGCCAAATACGTAAGAGTTTGCATATCTTTCCCTTTGCTCCCATTCTCTGCTCTCCAACTAAAGTCGACATTGCTGTCTTGATTCTGAATTGTCCTTCGCAAGTACACCTGGAAAGCTCTGATCTTCTTTAGGGCCAAAGTCATTGTTTTACTGTCTCCAGCAAACTCTAGGCCAGAAGGCTCATCTGGTATCAGTGTCATTCATGTGCAAAGTAGAAACTGAACTGAACACATTATCTTTGAGCTGAAATTGGTCTCTCCAACAGTACCAGCCTCTTTAAGGGGTGGCATGCACTTGAAGGTTGGTTATTAGTTCCAAATGCTGCAGAAGCATCTGCTCTCGACTAGCCAGAAATCATGTTTAATAACAAGAAAATCTACTCCAGCCAAATCCCTGTTGGGAGGGCTCTCACATGAACAAAAGGCCCCCACTTCCCCTGATTTCCATAACAGATGTAGTATCTGATGCATGACAGCTCAGCGCAGCCCTGCGCCATTATTCCCCTACACATCCATCTGCAAGAAACTGTGCTTTCATTTTATTAATTGCTCTGGTGGGCTACACATTATTTTGTGTTGCCCAGAGAGTATTCTGTTTGTGCTTCATGCTACACTGGTCACAATAATAGTTATTTTTCTTAATGTTAAAGGTTATTAGCCTTCTTCCTTTACTTGGTTATGCATCTTCCATACCCAATAAACTATTAATGCCTCCCTGGGGGGTTGACAGTTTCACTTAGTTGGTCCGGTCTGGTGTTCTCATCCCTGGTGCTGCTTCTTTGTCTTCTTATTGAGCATTCTTGGGACAAGCCAGATATGGGGGAAAGTCATTAGCAGGGTCCTAAGGACTAAATGCAGTTCCTAATGCTTTGAAAAAAATAAACAACAAAGCATTAATTTTGACATTTGTAAGTTAACAGTCACTTTAAAATCACACACACACACACACACACACACACACAACCACAGATAAAAATATTTGCTACTTTAGAAAGACAGATGCTCTTAATTTGTAATTAGTCCTAGGTCAGTTTTCTCCTAGCGATGAAGCTTTAAGTAAATGGTGAAGTTTGCTTCCTGATACCACCAGCGGCCCAGCTATAACACAGCCAGCCATCACCCCCATCACGTTATTAGAGGGTGCATCGTAGAAGCAGCGAGTGGGACACTGGGGGTGGGGCAGGGGGAAAGGAATTGATAGCATGCTTAGAGGGGAAAAAACAACGAAAAGATAGAATGTAGTAAACAGAGGAGTCATAAGTATAAAATAATAATAATATATAATCTCCACATTTCATTTATTCAGTAGAATGTTGATTGATTTGTTTCATTTTTTAAAAATAAATTAGGAAGTACATGTGCATTTTCATTCTTAAAAGACCCTGTCTAGAATTCAAAACATTGTAATTTGAAAGAAAGACACTGAATTTAGTACTGAGTCCAAAATCACATGAGTGCAGCTATTGTTCATGTTACAATAAAAAAAAAACATATAAGTATAGCAGACCAAGGACAAAGCCACAACAAAAAATATGTATGAATTTGCCAGGTCAAGCTCATTTAAATGTAATTTGCATGTTTGGGTAGCTAGTCATGTAGAATTTAGACATGGAACAGCAGAATAAATGAGCTATCTCTACTACCAAAATTTCCTGGACAGAGTATCAAAACATCAGAGCGACACTGAAATATCCCAAATTGTTATTTTATAGCAAAAGTGAAAGTTAATATATAAAGAAAGAATCTTATGCTTCTATTAATCTATCCCTTTTATGGTGTTTAGTGTTCTTGCCTACTGACTCTAAAAAAAATAAGAGAAAATATAATAATAATTAAAAAACCAGCAGCAAAAGCCATAACATATTTACTTATAAGTACCATGTCACTGGAAATCTTTCAAGACTTTTATTTCTCTTTGGACCTGGCACATGTCCACTTACAGACCCACTGATAAATCTTTTTCTAAGATGTAATTATAATAATAATAATCCTTCTATTGCCTATATTACAAGCTAGTGCTTTTATATAAAACTTTTTTGTTTTTGCATAAGGTTATGTTTTGAAAAACTGTCATGAAACAAGGCTGCACAACTGAATCAGTAACATATGAAAGTGTGCTATGACTATATACTATTACTTCATTTCTGCTTGGGCAGCTTTTGGAAGATTGCCCCCAAAATACAAACACCAAGAAAGAACACATTTATTAGATTTTGCCAAATATTATTTAATGGGAAAAAACTCAATAAGCTATTTTTTAATAGTAAACTTTTTTTAAATAGGCTTTATTATATATTGTATTGAATAACATCAAGAAGAGGAAAGAGGGCTTCCCTGGAGGCACAGTGGTTGAGAATCCACCTGCCAGTGCAGGGGACACAGGTTCAAGCTCTGGTCTGAGAAGTTCCCACATGCCGCAGAGCAGCTAAGCCCGTGTGCCACAGCTACTGAGCCTGTGCTCTAGAGCCTGCGAGCCACAACTACTGAGACAACGTGCCACAACTACTGAAGCCTGCGTGCCTAGAGCCTGTGCTCTGCAGCAGAGAAGCCACCACAGTGAGAAGCCCGCGAACCTCAATGAAGAGTAGCCCCCGCTCGCCACAACCAGAGAAAAGCCCGTGTGCAGCAACGAAGACCCAACACAGCCAGAAACAATAAATAAATAAAATAAAATAAAATAAATAAGTATATTTAAAAAAGAAGGAAACAATTCATACAATTCATAGTTAGTAAAAGAGAAGCTTATCAGTGTTCAGATTCTGTTCCTGACTATACCCCTGTCCATTTCTCAAATCAGCTTCTGAATGAGGAGTGAAATCTCTCCCTCAGCCCCTGTGACTGGAGTCACAGCTGGCAGCCATGAGTACTAATCAAAATAGCCCCTTATGAGATTTTGCTTCTTGAAGTCTATGATAGTTGCATGGGCCTCTATTATATTCCTTCTGCTTCCCATCCCAACTTTACCCGCCCCACACAATAGGGCTAATCCTCTGTGAGCATTCAAGACCCAAAAGAGACTTTGGAGCAACGCCATTCAATCCCTGCATTTCACAGATGGGGAAAAGGAATGTCAAAGCATTCACTATATAAATTACTTAAGGACCATATGAGTCCAGGATTCTCTTTCTGGATTAGAAGAAAGCTTACGATCATCTAATTGACAGAATAATAAATGTGCTACCACCAATGTATAAGCTTTTAAAAACATTTAACACACTCACATACAGTCTGTGTGATTTGGTAGGCATCATTATCTCAATTGGCCATGATAAAGATAAAGGAAATGTTCTGGGTCAATTAGCAGAAATTCAGGCAAGATGGAAGAGTGAAAAAGACATGGGGAGAAGTCTATTTAAACATACTCTGGAAACACTTCCTGTCTCCCCACTACGTGCCAGGCACCGCAGCTCAAAAGATGAAAGACATAGCTCCCTTTCTTCAGAGGTTGGTGGTCTCGCTGGGGAGGGAGATGGGAAAGGCAGTGTTCACAGCAGAGTCATACAGGATGCTTTGGGGGCAGGGGCAGTGGAAACAAGTGCCTGTAGAATCGTACCAAGTTTGACAGAGAAGGACCATTTCTCGCTGGGCACTGAAGGATGAGGTTGCCTTTGAGTTCATCAGTTAGACCCGGTAAGTCCATCATTAGGGCAGCACGTACAGAGGTGAATATCGGGAGGAGGGTTTTCACAGAGTGTTTTCAACAATGCCCTTTGACTCTTCTCTGCTCCGCTCTTCAGTATTATTTTTCATCATAAACAATGGAGAGTTACCAAGAAATACTTGGTAACATGTACATTAGAAGAAGTATAGTGAGAACAAAGCAATAAAATAGACTTAGTAAGTTAGAGAAAATAGAACTAAACCAGTGCAATAATATTTTAAAAATGGAATCATTTGTTCAAGAACCCATGTCGGCAGCTATGGTCCAGGTGTACCCTACCAGGAAGGGTGATCCATAATACCACTGACATTTCATTAAGCTTGGGTTATTTTATGCCACCCTCCCTGATTTATCTTTTTTGTTGTTTGTTTTTGCAGTACGCGCGCTTCTCACTGTTGTGGCCTCTCCCGTTGCGGAGCACAGGCTCCGGACGCGCAGGCTCAGTGGCCATGGCTCATGGGCTCAGCCGCTCCGCGGCATGTGGGATCCTCCCGGACCGGGGCACGAACCTGCGTCCCCTGCATCGGCAGGCGGACTCTCAACCACTGTGCCACCAGGGAAGCCCTGATCTATCTTTTTTATTTTCTCCCCCTCGAACACAAACAGTGTTTAAAGACGTGGCTAATGGTGATCTATGTTTTGTTCCAAAAAGACTTGAATGACAAATATCTAGCTGTGGGCCCCGCAGCCACGCTCTGCTCCAGGAGGGAGAAGAAGTGAATGAAGAGAGAATCAGCAGCAGAAAGAGAATGAGTTTGCCTTGCATGGATGCACGGGAAGACTTGTCTGCCTCTCTTTCTAAAGTAACAGGAGCACCTCCTGAACCCACACACGCTTCACCCTCACCGCTGGAAAATCCTGGCTCCGTAATGTTCTGCCACCTTTCAAAGGCAGCATTAAGACTAGCTCAGTTCCTCTGTCAGGTTCCCCCCAAACTCACAAAGGTCTTTGGAAGGAGAATGAAAACTGCATCTCATTAAGCGGGTAGAAGGCAATTCCAGCAGAGTCAGAGGAAGGAAACTGGGGCAGGTGCTACAGAAATTAATATTATGAAAGGAGGAAATTTCCCTGTGCTGGATTTGCAGAGACAATCCGGGGACGAAGGCTTTCGAATTTGAGCAGTACTGTTTCTTCTCTGTGTCATCGTCTTCTGACTAGAAAAGGGACGAGGAGAACCTGGGGAGGCCATTTTGGGGTACCTAGAGGTGGGGTGTACTTGAAAAGGAAACCTAAAGGGGCTTAACTGTATTCATCGTGCCCTTTCATCGTCCTCTAAATGGAAGCACGACGTTTACGCCAGCGCCCAGGCCGGGGGAGCTGGCAGAGGGACTCAGTGCTGCAAGGCAGCTGAGGCCTTTCATTGGTGACAGCATTTCTCCCAGTGTGTCCCGGTAGGAGTTTGAGTTGACGGACAGCAAAGGATGGGGAGGGGAGGTTGGACAAAGAAGCTGAACAGCCACCACACTCCTCTCCATAATGGCACCCTGGCTAGTGGACAAAGGGAACACCTCAACTCCGGGGAAGAGTCCCGGCCCTCCTGCCTTGGGTTATCTTTAGTGAACGCAGGAACTCAAGGATGAGGCACCCGGCACTATCCCCCTGTGGGTCGGCTGTTTGGGAGGGCTTGGGAAAGGAGAATCTCCCTGCAAAGGGGTCTGGGGGCAGGAAGAAAGCCTTTGTGGGAGCTTGTTAAAACACTACGAGGATGAAAACTTGTTCCTCAAGACCCTGATGAGAGGCTATAAAAGAAGAGGCTACATTTTCCCAGCACCCACACGGTACCTGGCCTCCAGTGGGTGTGCCAACACGCCATGTTGAAATCAAATAAAAGAAGAAGAACGAGTGCTGGCGTTAGGGATATTATCCCATGCCTGAGACCAACTCATCTCATCTCCTGCTGTACAGAGCTCTGGTGGGGTGGGTTTGGAATTCTCCATATTCTCGAAAGAGCTGGGTGGCTCTTGGGATTTGGCAAGTAAAGGGGATGAAAACTATTTTAATTTGAGCTTTTTCCGTCACATGCCTGGAGCTCTTCAGTGATATTTGGAGTGTCAGACAATTAGTGATGTCCGCCACGAAATCTCACAATAGATTTTTACATGATTTTTGATAAGCACATCTCTGAGGAGTATTTGATGTGTGGGTGGAGTCATTAAGCAGAGCCTGTGAAAGTGGTCAGGAAGTTAGTCTGACAAAGTCAACACATGTATTTCTTCTTTGCTTTGCCTTCTGTCAGCATGTGTTTATATGTTATGACAGAGAAAGTACCAGAGTGATTCTCCTGCGCTGAATGTTATTCTAGCAACATTGCCAAATAAAAACATGACTCTGGGTATGACTAGTGAATAGGTCTCCAGAGAAATGTAAAAGGCTTGTTTTATAGACAAATTAACAAATACGTTTGTTTGTCTGGAAAGAAAGGGATGGTGTGAAACCCGAGTGGTGGAGATGTGGTCCCCCAAATGGAAGACCCACACGAGCTAGTGTCCCAAGAAACTTGATAACTGTTCCAGACCATTCCTTTGTGAAATCCCTCCATGGGAGGAATAAATGATATATGAAATAAAGATGCCCCAGCTCCACAGGGAATGCAGAGAGGAGGCTTCAAGCTATAATGTGTGGTTTCTGATGGGTTTTGGTGTGACCCCTGGGCACAATTTCTATTCAGCTGTGTAGGGCTAAACAGCGTCCCACAATCCCGAAACACCAGAACCCACACACCCTCTTCTTCTCCTGCTGGAAAAACATTCTCTCACCCAAGTTCACTTGCAAATTCTTTTCATCACAGACACTTCCCCACCTCAACCCGACAGCCGGCTACAGTTGTGACACCTCATAATTACAGTTAATCAGCAAAAAGTATTGGAAAATCTGGTGATAAATGGCTTGAATTCTGTGAAGTTACTGTCACCAGTATAACCAAAGCTTCTACAAGACAGAATTGCAGGTGTGCAGGCCCTTCAAGACATTCAAACACTTTTTTTTTTTTTTTTACTGATTTCTGTAATCCGGCTTGGGGTGCAATTCTATGCTAGAATTTACATCCACTCAAGCAGTGCTGAAGACAGGGTAGGAGGGTTAACATTGTAATCGGCTAAATGTGGACTATCTTAGTAGTGGATTACTGTGAGAAACTGAGTTCTAAGAAGCTCTACCCATTCATTATCAAGCATGCTTCTGGAACAATTCTCCTTAAGGACGCTTGATGTATGTTAAGACAATTAAGAATGGTATTTGTTTAATTAATGACATAATAATTTTAAAGATAACAGTTTAAAACAAAACAAACGAACAAACAAACATATATGGGTAATACATTTCAAATCCAAGTTACATTTGGAAGAATCACTTTGGGGAATTTTTTATTATCTGTTGCTTCTATCCTCCAGTGAGTCTAATTAGGCACTTAATGCCACGAGTCTGCCAAGATATCTAAGTGTGAATATCTTTTGTCTGCACCTACACTGTCTGCTATGGTCTGAATGTTTGTGTTCGCCTAAAATTCATATGTTGAAATCCAATCCTCAATGTGACGGTATTGGGAGGTGGGGAGGTGATTAGATCATGAGGGTGAAGCCCTCATGAATGGAATTAGAACCCTTATAAAAGAGGCCTGAGGAAGCTCCCTTGCCCTTTCGCCCTCTGAGGTCATAGGGGGAAAGACAGCTGTCTATAAGGAAATAGGCTCTCAGCAGACACTGAATCTGCCTCTCCAGACATTTCCCAGCCTCCAGAACTGTGAGAAATGAATGTGCGTTGTTTGTAAGCCACCCGATTTATGGTATTTTTGTTATAGTAGTCTGACTAGACTAGGACACCACCACAGCACGGTTTCTCCCTCAGCCACCATTCTTTCTTCCTTTGGGAGCTGTCCTGTCTAACACGACTGAAGGTACTTGGTTGACTCCAGCCAATCCTGTTGGAGCATCGTCTTCTTGACCACATGGTCCCTACTTCTACTGGGTCATCCAGTTCTCTCCTGGCTTCTTGAACTTGGAACCACAGTACATGTGAATCAGACTCCATTGATTGCAAACTTTGTGGGATTAAGCTCTAAAGCTCGAAGCTCCCTGCCACATAGGAGAAGGTGGACGGCTGTGAGGGGAAAAGAGCAGCTCCCTGCAGAGAGAGGCAGAAAGGCAAAAGACTACTCTCCCCTCTTCGCTCTGCTCTACATGGCAGGTGCCAGACTGAGCAAAAACCAATGCAGGATGCTCAGTTAAATTTAAATGTCAGTGAAACAACTAATACTTTTTTTAATATAAGCTTGTTCCATGTAATATCATTTTCTTTTACCACAGATACCCCTCTACCTCGGTACCCTGACAGCCAGCTATAGCACTGACACTTCATCACTGGACCTCAAATTCAAACTTAACTGGCATCCTGTGTTTGATCTAGCAATCCTACTCCAGATATATTGCCTCCTCGTTGTTCCTTGACATTCTAGATACTCTCCTGCTTTAGGGACTATGCGTGGGGCTTTCTGTCCACCAGGGCTGTTCTTCCAGGTACCCACCTAGCCAACTCCCTCATCCCCTTCAGTATTTGTTCAGCTTTCAATGTTTTCTCCTCAGTGAGGGGTATGCTGACCTAAATTTCACACTGACCACCTCCACCCTTACCCTGTTCCAGGTTTTCTTTTCCCACAGCACATATCACCTGAACATACTATATACCTTAATTATCTACTATGCCTATGTTTATTATACGTCTCCCTCAGCTCAAATATAAGCTTCATGATGACAAGGATCTGACATGTCCCAGACGCCGAAAGTGCCTGATGTAGAGGAGGTGCTCACCAAACAACGGCTGAGTGAATGACAGAGAATTTGCTCTTTCAGATTTACATTACTTAAATTCTTTGAGCTGGGCTCCCCTGGTGGCGCAGTGGTTGAGAGTCCGCCTGCAGATGCAGGGGACACGGGTTCGTGCCCCGGTCCGGGAAGATCCCACACGGCGCAGAGCGGCTGGGCCCGTGAGCCATGGCCGCTGAGCCTGCACGTCCGGGGCCTGTGCTCCACAACGGGAGAGGCCACAGCAGTGAGAGGCCCGTGTACCGCAAAAAAAAAAAAAAAAAAAAAAAATTCTTTGACCTTATAACTGCCATTTTGCCTCAATTTCTTCACATTCCAGATCTTTGTGCAACCAAGTCCTGGTTTATACAAAACCCTTCTAGTAGTCGAGGAGAGTCAGTGCCTTCTCTCTCAGGCTCCAAATAAACACATAAGGGTTCCTGCACTTTAGAAGCTGTGCTAGGCACTGGAGGTGGATGGAAGAATTAGACCCAGACCTTGTGCCTAAAGCATTCACAATTTACAGTGGGACCTTGGCCAAATTCCTTATGGTTTGTTGGCTTCCTTTTCCTCAGCCATTAACTGGAGGTGGGAATGGTGCTCCATTCATGATTCTGTTATGCAGATAAAATGCGATGAGAGAGGAGTGTGCTTGGCTTATACTTGATAAACAGCAGCTACTATTACTAATACTACAAGTATAGGCAGAGCTGTCCCACGAGCCATTCATATATTCTACAACATGAGCAATGTTTTCTGGAGTTGTGAGGGGAAAACATTGCATGGCCATGTGTGGCAATCTAAAGTAGAGGAGAGACTTGCCCATTGATATACTGTGATAGATACAATAATAAAAATGGGCACAGAATGGGAAAACAGCCCAAAGAAGGAAGTGATTGACTCCTGGGAACACAGAAGGACACGTGGTTTTCCAGGTAGAGGCACAATGGGCATCAAAATCAGAATTATAAGGAGTCTGATATTGCTGGAGTAGTAATGGGTGGTAATAGGGGGAGATAACAGTCAATACACGGTGGGGGGTGTGGCTTATGAGGGATATCTTAGGTTGTGAAAGAGTTTGGGACCTTGTCGTTGGGACTTAACAGAGAGAGACACCATCAGACTTGTGTTTTCAAAGGTGGTGTGGAAGAGAGTGCACAGAGGCAGAGGCAGGAAGGTGAGCGGGCAGGAGGCTATTAGAACAAATGCTGAAGGTGGACCTGATCAGGTTTCATGAGCTGAGAATTCCCTGATGCCACCTGTTTGTTCTGTTTTGATTTGCTTCAGCTTTTGAACAAACCTCTCAAAGTGTCTGCGTTCAACCACACGCACTGTCTCCTCTGATGAAGATGGAGTGAGTTAGCCACACTGGGACACTTCCCGAACTGCACGGCAGTCATGGTTGCGGTTCCCTCCCTGTCAAGAGGGGTTGTGAGTGGATTGAGAGTGACCTCTCAAGGACGGAAACAGGAGATCTCTATACTGAGGGTGGGAAACTCTCCACCCTGCCCACCCCCATTCTTCTGATCGACCAGCTCCCTTTTGGGTTATGATTCTGGAGACTAAATAAAGTTCCGTGCATATAATTTTCTTCTTCCTTTCCCTCCTTTTTTGGGATCATATGTAAACATTATAAATAGAAGTTCTCTTCAGGGCAAAAGCTGTCCTACCAGAGATCAGCTACTGTATAAGCATTTCAAAGACAAGACTGAAGGCTGGAGGCAAAGAATGTTTAGTTTGATTTTACTTTTCCCAGAATAAAGGCAGGTGTAAACCACAACTTTTCTTTGCTTTTGAACAAAAGTTTTGAACTAAGTTTTGCCAAAAAAAATCTGTTCCCTCACAATGGCTAGAAAGCAGTTTACCAATATGAATAGGGAAAGAGGGGAGGATAGAAAAGAAAAAAAGAGAGAGAGCAAGGAAACACCTACATTATACTCAAAAGCTAGAAAACTCTAATCATTTTGTTAGATAACTTTGCTTTCTTAGATAACTGGGAAATGACTTTTCCAGTAGTTAAGATATAAAACAAACAAAACAAAAAAGATAACAAAACAGCAAAAACAAAAAATTCCTTGGCAGATTTGTACTTCTAAGTTTAGTTTGAATAACTTCTGTTTTTTTCTAAGTGACTAGTTCTTACTTCAGGTTTAGAGCAGTCTTAAGTAACTTGAGACTGAACATTTTAAGTACACACGTAATAGAAGGAAACTTTTGAAGCCTTTGTTTACTTATCAAAACCACATTCTGTAGAAGAATTTAGAGCTAGATCATGAATGCAATTTTTCACAATTCCCTCAAGAGAAACTGGAGAATTATTTCAGTGAGATGGGAAATCATATTGAATGATGTGTCAAAAAATGTTGCAGTGAGATTGTAACTTAGAAGTATCATCTGCTGTTGCCTAAATTTCAAAATTTGGAAGAAATGAGAATTTGAAAGTGGATATAAAAGTCCTCAGAGAAGGAAATGAATAGTCATTCATTTAAGAATTATTCAATGTGTCAGATAATTTTCTGGGCTCTGCAGAAACTGAGATAAATTGAAAAGGTGCCTGACCTCAAGGTGCTTAAACTTTAGTGAACATTTAGCACATGCACAAATTAGGATTTGCGGGAAAGAAGAAAGAAAGCTAATAGATCTTGGCTTTGTACTATGATTCAGGCCATGGGTTGCTTTCTTTCAATCATTCTGCCTTTTCAGTTCTCACAACTGCCCCATGGTGTAGATGTGGAAGTGTTCGTATTTTTACAGATGAAGAAAGTTACTAAAGTAAAACAGGACTTGTTCACATAGAAATGTCATCAACTTGCATTTAGAATGTTAAATTTATTTTAGTGGTTTAATTTTTTGAGAAAACAGACCAAGGGTTGAATCTTCTAGGGAAACGCTTTCCAAACTCTTTCCGATATAATACACACGGGAAAGGATATGGGAAGACTGTATCTCATGTGGGGTTGGTATATTAGCTGGTTCTGTCTAAGGCACTCAGGTAGCAGAGATAAAGAACCAGGAGAAAGGATGTGGTCCTCCCTGTTTTAATTCCTTCAGCCTGCTCCTGCCCCGAGACTCTCAGTTAAAGGCTAAAGTCTCTATGTATTTGCATAATGTCTAAGGTGAAGATGAGATAAGTATTGCTCATACACAATAGGAATAAATCTACCCATTAAATAACTAAACTAATCCAAAGCACGATTTGCAATGACCAGAAAGATTAGTTATCAAGAATGTGCTTATAGGAAAACAAAACTATTGCTTCCAAATTCTAATTTTAAAAAATGAATGAGATGAAAGTGCTGCATCTTAGATTCCCTCCCTATGCTCCTTTCGTACATATATTTTTTGAATAAAGGCAAAACTCTAAACAAATTTTAATATGTAATTTTCAGGAGAAAAATCTGCACGGAGAGTAGAACAAAGAAATGTTTCCATTGTGCTGAGTCTTCACCAGCAAGGTGTCAATGTCATGTTTAATTATAACTTTTAACATCCTTCCTTCTTCATCCTCCTTCCTGTTGGTTGCACAGCATGGATTTAATATGCTAAATCTTGTCTCCTGGAGCCTCCTTACTGCTTCTTTCATTCCAAAGTAGGATTTCACCTTAAACTTACACAGTGTTATATATCAATAAACTTGAGGGGGGAAAAAGGGTGGAAACATACTGTGTGAAAATTTTGGTAAAATATATTAAATTGTGACCTTAAAATGTAAGCTCTGCACAGTAAGAAAATGTATATATTTTCACATATATATTTTCACATATTTCAAAATATCACATTTTCTGATGATTTTAATAAAAAATTAATTACATTAAAGAAAACCAAAGTGGAATTTCACCCAAATTGGTACATTTTGCATGTGGAATCTGTGATATTATGCATTCATAGACACTGACTCAGATATCTTGGTTAAAAGGAAAAAAAAAGCATCAGTTTTTATTATATCCCCCACTAAAAAGATTTCCATCAGGATGAGTATAATTATGTGGTCTCATTTACATGCTGGTCAATGTTATCGTGCTGGATGACGGAAAGACCTAGATCCAGGTTGAATCCTGACCCTGGCTCTTGAGTGACTTAACTCCCCTGAGCCTCAGTTGCCTTATCTGTAAAATGGAAATCTACTTTGGAAAATATACAGGGTAGTAATTAGTACACGGTAGCTGTTAACAGGCTTTCTCATTGGCTCTGCTTTATAATACAATCCAAAGTTTTCTGAGCTTTCCATTTAATGAGAGTTTTGAATCATATTTATCTATTACTAACTTATACATTTTGTAGAGCTGCCTTATCTGAAAAAATACGTTTTTCCTTTACATAGCAACAAATGCACTGGCAGTCTGATTATATAGTTCACATTATATATGAAAGGGCTGTCACAAACCCCCAAATCCCAAAATTTTTTTACGCAAGAGTCTAATAATGTTTTCCCCTATCCACTACCTTCAGCAACAGGGGAGGGAGGAGGGAAACACTTCTTCCTCTACATCCAATATGTGTTTTGCACTCCCAAAGGAAGTCACAGATAATATCTATTTTATATGTTCCCAGTTGTTGGTGATCCTGAAAGAGTAAAATGGTACTAAGAAAGTTGTCCTTATGTAAATCATCTTTATGAAATGACAGTACTTAGCAAACAAGAGTTAGCTGTGACCAAGTCCCAAATACACACCAATAACATCAGCGTGACGATGGATCTTTAGCTGTGGGTGTGCAAGAATGTGAGTAAAAGGTTGTGTGTGTGTGTGTGTGCGCGCGCGTGTTTTAGAGGGACACCAAGGATTGATTTCCAGGGACCTCTGTAAATTCATGTCAGACTACTTGTAGTACTGAAATTCCCAAACCAATCTATTGCCACGTTTTACTAATTTTCCTCTCTTTGGACTCATTCTTTTTGGCCTTTCTTTTTTTCCCCCTCCTCCTCCTTCTATTTTCCTTGGAAGTTTTGTTTTATTACCTTCCAAAGTGAGTTCAGTTGGTGGGATGGCAGTGCATCTATATGTGACCTGCTGACCATTATCTCCAGGTTCCACATCACGCATCTAGATAGGATGGGAAGGAGTCATTGGCCTTTTCTGCTGGCCTCTTCTAGGGGCTGTGTGAAGAAACTTTGGCATTATATTTAATTATGCCTGTATGACAGATACTGCAAATTGGCTCCTAATATCTATCCTCCCTTTCTCCCGTAATGAGAGAGCAGACAAGTAGCTGGCAACGTGGCCAACCAGCTTCCTCACAGCTAGATCAAGCCATCAGTTTTGGCCAGTGAAATATAAGACATGTCATGTTAAACTTTGGAGGAGTTCACTGAAAGAAATGGTGGTTATGTATGTTTGCTCTTTCCTCCACGTTGCTGGCTGGAATTCAGAGATGGTGCCTAGAGTTTGAGTTTTTATCTTGGACCATTAGGTAGATGTCACAGGCTAAAGATGCGATGGGAAACAGCATGAAAGGGGGAGTCTGGGTTCCTAATGCTAGCCTATCAGCCCTGGCCCACCATCTTCAGACTGTGCGTGTGTGTGTGTGTGTGTGTGCGTGTGCGCGCACGCATGTGCACACACGTGTGCTCGCATGCACGCTCATGCATGCGTGTATCACAGAAACATATTTCTATCTTACTTAAGCCAATTTAATATTAATTTTTGGTCACTCCCAGTAAACCCAGTCCTAACACATACAATAAATAAAAGCACTGATGGTCTTAACAAACATGAATCTTCATTCTTCCTTCTCTATGCCCACGCTGAAAGTTTTTAAGCGTGCTGGGGAGCAGGCTGCCTCTGGTATTTGACGGCTTCATGCTCTTTCACTAAGCATATTCGTGTAATTAACAGCTGTTTCCAGGATTCAGTGCGTTGGTTTCCTCTCCTCCCTTAAATCTCTACTTGGCCCATCTGCCAGCTGCTCATCCTGGGAAAGAGGGCCAACCTCTCTTCCACCTCAGTGGTTCTGTGCAGACTCACTTTTTAAAATAAATTTATTTATTTATTTTTGGCTGTGTTGGGTCGTCGTTGCTGCGTGTGGGCTTTCTCTAGTTGCAGCGTGCAGGGACTACTCTTCGTTGCGGTGCACAGGCTTCTCATTGTGGTGGCTTCTCTTGTTGCGGAGCATGGGCTCTAGGTGCGTGGGCTCAGTAGTTGTGGCTCGTGGGCTCAGTAGTTGTGGCTCGTGGGCTCAGTAGTTGTGGCACGTGGGCTCAGTAGTTGTGGCTCGTGGGCTCAGTAGTTGTGGCACGTGGGCTCAGTAGTTGTGGCTCGTGGGCTCTACAGCACAAGCTCAGTAGTTGTGGCACACGAACTTAGCTGCTCCCTGGCATGTGGGATCCTCCCGGACCAGGGCTCGAACCTGTGTCCCCTGCATTGGCAGGTGGATTCTTAACCACTGTGCCACCAGGGAAGCCCTGGACTCACTCTTTGAATGTAGCTGGGAGAAGTGAGGAGAAGGGCTCCTGCCCAGAAAGGGAGGACGAGGGAGCAGTGACTCTACAACGCTGACCACTTCAATGTCCCCTCTGCTGCCACACTCAGCTGGGCTCCCATCACCTTATTTCTCAATCGTGGCCCCAGCCTCCAATCCACTGGGCCACACTGCAGGTGGCTTGCAGATTAATCAAGGGTGAACACAGAGTAAGCATACGATCTGTTCTTATTGACTGATTGACGGGTGTTCATCTCCTGCATTTCCAGGAGGGGCCATTAGAGCAGCTTTGGAAAGGAAAGACAGCTGCCACCCAAACGGTCCTGCTCAGTCGTTCCTTCGTTCTGTCAATCAGCATTCTTTCTGTTGCCAGACGGGGCTCTTCCTCCACTACTATGGCTAGCCTACATTTCTAGGTTATGCATGTAGGATTTAGAAAGTGGGTGTATATGCTTCATCTCATGTATCCACACAGCAAAAGGCATGAGTTAATTGCAGAGGCAAGACCAAAACCCGGGATTTTAAACTCCAATAGAGTTATGTAAGCTTAAGTTTGAGAAGGTGACCACTGGTCCTCACAACTCGCAAGCAATATCATTTAACGTTGGCTTCACTTGCTCATTTCTTGGCCTGACGATGTAGCTAGGAGAAGTCTTCTGGAGTAGTTAAAAGGGCCTTGTCTCTGAGTCAGATAGATGTTGATTGGATTCCTGCTTGTAACACTGACTATCTGTGTGATTTGGGGCATGTTTTTTAACCTCCCTGAATCTCATTGTTCTTTCTTTGTCAAATAAGAATATTGACATATCTATTTTTAGGCATGTTATGAAGATTAGGACTAATGCACAGTAGATGAAGTGACTGGCACATGTTAGGAGTTCAATATATATTAGACATTTATCTCAATTCAGTTGACATCTATTGATTGCCCTGCCATGTTCAAGAACCTGTGCTGGGTGTCATCCAGCCACTGAGTTGGAAAACCTCAGGTGTGGTGTTCCACTGACTATAGCCAGCCTCTTCTTTCTCCCTTGTCCTCCATCTAAGCCCCTTGACTAACCACGTTGATGGGTGCCTGGTCACAAGCTTCCTCTGATGAGAGCCAGGTCAGGTCAGAGCACTCAAATTTTTTTCACATGTTTTTGCAGCCGGCCTAGTTTCCAGAGTGAATATCTGGACACATTCTGTAAAGTGGTCTCCAGGAAAAAAAAACAAATACTTGCAGCTTTGCTCTGGGTTTTTCATTGAAACAGATGAATCTATGATGCATGAAAAGGCTGACAAGCAGGCTGAAGGAGGCTGAAAGCTGGGCATCTGTTACTCCACGCCCCAATGTGAGGTCTGTTCTCCTGGGTGAAGCAAGGCTTGGCCAGACAAGCAGTACTATTGTAAAGTCCTGACAATAGACAAGCGAGAGGACTTGGCTGTGATGGAGAAATCCCCACCCCTTTTCAGTTTTAAAGGCAGGGAAGCTGGGGTCCAAAGCCTGCCTTATTAGAGAGAGACAAATCACCCAAACCAATCTTTATTATGAATGCCAAGCTATTGAATTTCCATGGCTCTGGAAAGCCTACTGATTTTGTGACAAAGATAAGTTACGCTCATGAAAGCTTTTTGTTTCTCCTGCCTTTCCCTCCACAACATATTTTTTCAGGCATATTGGCATTGGGGATTGTAAGGAAAACTCTTACTGGTTTCTTTCGGTTTAAGAGTAGGCCAGTGCTCCAGCGAGGCTAAGGACCATTTTTACGGTGGTTTCCAGTGCAGAATAAATGAGGCAGGACTCTCCAGAGCCGGGGTCGCTATGTTATGTTATTTCAGTCTCCAGCAGGAATGATCCCTGCATCCCAGGCATTTCTGGAATTCTGACATTAGCAATGATCCACTAACTTACTCTTTGTCGTGTCTCTACCACACCACTCTCCTCTGACTGACCTCTATTGCCTTCTCACCAAGCCATACCGTTAGGTCAGTCAGCCAAGACTTTGCAAGGCAGAACTTGAAAGAAACACTTGCTGCAATGCAGAATGCTGTGTTATGTGTATGCAAGAGTGTATTTTGCATAAATAAAAGGTTTCTTAAATGGTAGGTGTTTCTTTTTAAATATAATTTCTACATTTTACAAAGAGAGTAGTCCCTCTCTTGATAGTTTATTCAGAATTCTATCATGTTATAAAAATATTTTGGCAGTGTACGTACATTTATGTAGAAGAAAGGGATGATGATTCCTACAACTAGTGACTTTTGAAGAAAATTGTTATGATATATCCAGACAATAGCACTTATGATGGTTCAGATACCATTTTAAATCACAAAAGTTAAGACATATATATGTCCAGTATTTCTGAATATTCAGATAGAGAATAAACACAAATGAAAAGTCCTTTAATGTATTCAGTGGACTCTAAGCCCTGATTAATACTCAGCAACACATTCAGTCATTCAACAAACAGACATTGAATACTAACAATGTACCAAGCACACAATAAGAATATGGTGGATTAATCTCTCTATTTTTAATTACAATGAACCTAATTTTGTAATTTATTGGCTAGAAAACCCATATTCAGATGAACCGGAGAAAGATGGAGGCGAGAATTGCTCTCACATTTTCTTTTCTCTCATTCTCTGACCTCCTTTAGAGAGAAGACCCTCTGTTACAGTGGGGTAGAAAGCTAGAGAAGATATTTTGGAAGGGCTCATAAAAGGAATCCTCTTTGTTTCTGTTCCTCACAATCAGTATGTGTGGAATGGCTTTCCTCAAAGTTAACAGACCAAAAAACTTTTTTTTTTTTTTCCAAATAAGAAGCTTCTCGTGGGAAAAAAGGTAGAGAGGCATCCCAGCTGGCAACCACACATCTATTTTCAACAAAGCATAAAATCCACTTGACTAGACTATGAATGAGAAGGGGGGGGAGGTTCGTTCCCTTCATAAAAATGAAATCATTTTCCATGCATTCAGATTAATTGGAGTGCGCATGACCTGTTGTAGAGTTATCAGAAAGTTCCACCATTGAAAGATATTTCCTTTAGCAATAGGTCCCAGGGTCAGAGGGTCAAAGAAACATTATCTGGGGGTCAGACATTGCTCTTTCAGGAATCCTCTTTCAAAATATATACCCCCTGATTGAAATGCTAATGGTCTGGAGATTTTACGTGGATCCAGAGAGAGGAATATTGTACAATTCGGACGTTTCCTTGGAGGGCTGGCACAAGGGAGGGGCTGCAACAAAAAGCTAGAAGTAGGCTCTTCTAGATCAGACAACAGGGGCTAATGAGGTAAGAAATAAACCAGAGAGAGACAGAAAGGCACGGAAAGAAAGCTTCTCTACAATTTCATATAGTGACTCTAGACTCTAATCATTACTGCACTCTACCCCATCCTTCCGAAGTGTGGCATTACAAAAGAGGGTTTCAAAGAAAATTTTCTAACATGTACACTTATTAAACTTAATTAGGTTTATATTTTAACTCTCTATATAAATGATTCCCACAATTTCTGCTTCATGCACAATTTCTTTCTAGTAGTCTTAGATTCTTTTAGATCTTCGACATATAGTCTCTCTAGACAAAAGTATTGAGAAAAGAATGTGGTTGAGAATCAGACAGATTGGGGTTAAATTCCTGATCCAATACTTGCCAGTCCTTGGGCAAATTCCTTAACCTCTCAAAGTCTCAAATTCCTTACCTATAAAGTCAGTTATACCTTCTATCTCTTAAATCTACTGTAGTAAACTAAAATTAAAAACAAAAAAAGTAGGGCTTCCCTGGTGGCGCAGTGGTTGAGAGTCTGCCTGCCGATGCAGGGGACACGGGTTCGTGCCCCGGTCCGGGAAGATCCCACATGCCGCGGAGCGGCTGCGCCCGTGAGCCATGGCCGCTGGGCCTGCGCATCCGGAGCCTGTGCTCCGCAACGGGAGAGGCCACAACAGTGAGAGGCCCGCGTACCGCAAAAAATAAAATAAAAATAAAAATAAAAAATAACAAAGTAATTGACACAGGATGAGGGCTTGGGAAAGATTAGATTATTAGCTCCAACGATATCCCACCTCCAGTAAACACAGTACTGACCAACCACTTGTTATGTGGTTGCATCTACCAACTACAGCATCCTTACTACGTTGACCTTTGGCTTGGCTTGACCGTGGACTTTCTTTGAACAGTAGAATGTCAGTGGAAGTGATTGGTCCTAGCAGAGAATTTTAGGGTATCATGTGAGTCTGCTCACTCCTCTGGAGATTCTCCCCTCCACCATAATAAACATACCCCAGTTAGTGTTCCCCAAAGAAGAAGGCGTGTGAAGTCCATCCAAACCTGGCTGGGTCCAGCAGAGCCCAACAGAGTCAGGGCCAACCTCCAGACTCAAGAGCAAGAAATACATGGTTAAAAACAACTGAGATCTTGATCTCGTTTATTACCACAGCAAAAGCTGACTAATATAGTGTTCAAAAAGTGTTAGTACCCTCCCACCTCACACACCTTTCTCTTTAAAGAGTTTTGTCCAAGTTAAATGACAAAATGTAAATAAATCCCTAAACCAGTAACTGACATTGTTGGTTGCTTCTCCTTTCTCCTTATCCTCTGCTTAGTATTTTTTTTTCTTGGTTTCATAATTTCTCTGGTATTTATTTGGGATCTAGATATTAACTAGATGGAGCTGTTACTTAGATTTTCAACTGTCATCATGATTCCTCTAACTAGCTGAGGATCAGGTAATTGGATAAATTTTGCTCCCTAGGCTTCATCCTACTAAGGCCTTGGTGCCGGGTTAGAAGTTCCAGCATTAGATTAGTGGTTAAATGCCACAAACTCTGGTCCAGAAGCAGCAGGTAGGAGCCTTGGGCTTGCCAGCCCCTAGATATTTAGCTGTGCTCCATAGAAACAAATAAGAAGGAGATGGAAATAAAAGACCAGGCCCCAAAGCAGGGGCATTGTTCAACAAATACACTGGCTAAATGGACTTAATTCTTTTTTTTTTTTTTTTTTTTTTTGTGGTACGCGGGCCTCCCACTGCTGTGGCCTCTCCCGTTGCGGAGCACAGGCTCCGGACGCGCAGGCTCAGCGGCCATGGCTCACGGGCCCAGCCGCTCCGCGGCACGCGGGATCCTCCCGGACCGGGGCACGAACCCGCGCCCCCTGCATCGGCAGGCGGACTCCCAACCACTGCGCCACCAGGGAAGCCCTGGACTTAATTCTTAAACCAGCCTTTGTTGTTTTACTTCTCTCAAGCCCCATACTCAGCTACAGAGGGGATCTGGGATGTGCTGGGTCATTGTATAGATTGTAATATCAGAAGTCATATTAAATCCATAATCTGGAAGTATGCTTTGTGAGCAGTTTCCAGAGGGGTCAGTGAAAGGGATCCACACACAATAGAATTCTCAGACATGTCTATAGAGGGTTAAAAATCCAAAGCTTAGAGTTGGGAGAAAGCCAAGTTGGGAGCTAAAGAGACCTAATTGGATGGAAACCAGAGCAAAGGCTCAGACATGGGAGATTCAGATAAATTTTCCCTAATGGCTCTTCTCTTAGCTTCTCTTATGGTTTTAGAGGGGCAGCTGTTTGTAAGGGAACTTAACTCGGCTACCCTGAAAGGGATATTTAGCTTCTGACATACTCCTATAGATGGGGGATGCAGTGAGGGGATCCCATAGGATCATAGAGTCAGTTTGTCCTTCCAGAACTCAACAGAAAAGTGGGATGTGAGAAAGGCAAGACAAAAGGGCCTCCACACAAGCCTGCCCTATCATAGGAAAACATTTTTTTGGTACACCTGATATTAATAAGTTGATGCTGCAAATCCAGTACAAAATCAAAACTGTTTCAAAAAATCACTTAAAATGTGGAAGAATTCAGGAAGCTCAGAATATTTACTTTCATTCCATTCTCTAACTTTTGGGGGAAGAAAAAGGCTTAGGTCGAGTTGAGGGAGGAATACAGCTCAGTTTTTCTTGTATAAAGGTGTCCATAACATGAAAAAAATCCTTTGAGAAATGAAAGTTTAATTAGAGAGACTGGTAAAGTCTCTTGTGGGATATAAGAAGCTTCAGTAGGTGAAGGAACTTTAAGAGACAGCATGCTTTATGAATAATGCAATAGCTAGACTTCCCCATCTCTTTCTGCAGATTTACATTTCTGAAAACAAAGGGTCAAAGTACATGGGAAAAGCATTTGAATCCCCAGAAACCACTAAGCTGGCACAACCAGCCTCCACAATATATTTGCAGCCGGCCTTCCCAGCTTAATTCCTCTTACACATGCTCTGGGCTACAACAAACTCCACCCCATGAGGCCTCCTGCAAACACCCTGAGCTTTTTCTACCCCTCCTCACCTACCCCTCCCTAACCCTGGCCCGGCCCGCCCCTGCCTACATCTCTTGATAGCCTGCCCATGCAGAGGACCATGAAGATGCCTCCTCCTCCGTTGAGGCTCCTTCAGCTGCAAGTGATATTTTCCTTCTAAATTTCATGGCATTTTGTCCATCTCTCTCTCTTTTTTTAATTAATATATTTTATTTTATTTTTGGCTGCGTTGGGTCTTCTTTGCTGTGCGCAGGCTTTCTCTAGTTGCTGCGAGCGGGGACTACTCTTCATTGAGGTGCAGGGGTTTCTCATTGCGGTGGCTTCTCCTGTCGCGGAGCACAGGCTCTAGGCACGTGGGCTTCAGTAGTTGTGGCTCGTGGGCTCAGCAGCTGTGGCTCATGGGCTCCAGAGCGCAGGCTCAGTAGTTGTGGTGCACAGGCTTAGTTGCTCCGCGGCATGAGGGATCCTCCCGGACCAGGGCTCGAACCCGTGTCCCCTGCACTGGCAGGTGGATTCTGAACCACTGCGCCGCCAGAGAAGCCCTGTCCATCTCTCTTGATGCTTGTGATTTTCTACTTTTATAATTACTATAGACTATATCACTTCTACTGGACTGTAAAAACCTGAGGGCAAGGATTGTATCCAGTATCATCTCTGTGTACTAAAAGGACAAAGAAGGTGCTCAAGACAATTAATATACTAAATAGAAGTAATGAGAAGAAAAAAGAACTAGGCATCAGCTTTTTTTCTTTAATGTTCATCACCACCTTTTGTTCAAATTTTCATAAATAGTTCTATAAAAATTGTTGACACACGTGGTTTAAAAAAGCTTACTATTTCTACGGAGTTTGTTGCAAACTAATGATGTCCTGCTCAAATACCCAAAGGCAACCACTTTCAACTGTGTTTGCCCTTCGTTTTCCTATTACCTCTACATCTCTCAATGCGTGATTGTCCCTCTCTTGACTTTTTTACTCTTTGCCCTTATCTATTGATTTCCTACTTTAAGATAAGAATTTATCTTTCTTGGGACTTCCCTGGTGGTCCAGTGGTTAAGAATCTGCCTTCCAATGCAAGGGACGCGGATTCCATCCCCGGTTGGGGAACTAAGATCCCACATGCTGTGGGGCAACTAAGCCCGCACGCCACAACTACTGAGGCCAAGCACTTTAGAGCCCGCGCACCGCAACTCGAGAGAAGCCCATGTGCCACAACTAGAGAAGCCCGGGTGCCACAATGAAGAGCCTGTGCACTGCAACGAAGATCCTGCATGCCACACCTAAGACCTGATGCAGCCAAAGAAATAAATATAAAATTATAAAAAAAAAAATGTGGCTCAGTTTTATAAAAAAAGAATTTATCTTTCTAGCATCATTCCAGTCTGCCAGTCACGCCAACTTCTTGAGGACAGCCTCTAATATGTTTAAATCTTAATTTGGTTAGAGTACTACTCAGTGTTGACACGATTATGATCTAAGTAGTATACCCTGATTAACTTTCCTTTAAAAAAAAAACTTCCCTGGAGTTAATAACTGTCCTGCCCTTTCTTAGTTTTCTGTAAACTCATCAGTAGTGAAACCCCAAAATCTCCTCCAATTATTTAAGTCCCCTCTCAGTATTTTCAGATATTATCAGGTGTTCCGTCAATTTTCTCTTATTGAATACATTTCTCCTGATTATCCCTGGACTGGCATCTCCTACTGCACTGTGGTCCTGTGGGAATTCCCTGCACCATCATCACTGGGATCCCCTTGCTTCTCTCCTGGGTTAGCACGCTATGTCTTCCTTGGGTTAGCGGGGAAAAACTCTCAGAAAGCTTCCTAGGGAATCATGCAAAGAAGGTAAATTTCTTAAGGTCCGGAAGCTCTGAAAATATCTTTGTTCTACCTTCAGCCTTGACTGATAGTCTGGCTTTGTAAAGAATTCTATTTGAAAATCATTTTCAGTCAGAATTTTGAAAGGGCTGTTCCACAGTCTTCAAGCTTCTACAGTTATTGTTGAGAAGTCCAAAGACATCCTAATACCTGATCTAATTCCTATGTGAACATTTCTTTTCTCTCTGGAAGTGTGTATGGTCTTTACTTTTACAGTGGTCAGAAATTTCACAGTGATATACCTGGATGCAAATCTGTTATTGTGCATGTCACTGGACACTCAGTATGAAGTTTAATAATAAGTGTTAAAAAATATTTTTCAAAAATATGTCTATCCAATTATTTTCTAAGCCACTTGGAATTTGTTTATTATTACAGAGTTGCTTTGAAATGTAAACAACTGAAATTTGTATTCACATAATTTTTTTTGACAGGAAACACTGTTGGTCCTAATGTGTTTTTAGAAGCTGAAAGTAAATGGTAGAGATGTGTAATCATGATATAATTACCTGTCTGAACATTTGAAACCTTGAAATGCCAGGTGTTTAACATCAGAGCTGGATCCTGTGACAGGAGCAGCTGAGGGACCATAGCAGGAAGGAGCTCAAATGGTCAAACAAAATAATCAAAGATCTAAAGACTTGAGGTTGTTTGTGTCCATTCTTGTAAATTCACGGCTAAGTCTTGACATGTAAGAATGTGGCAGATTGCTTAGCGCCAGCAAATATGTAGGATATAATTTGTTTATAAGAAAAATGCTCTAAGGCCATTCACTGGCAAAGGGAATGTGGTAGAGAGGCCTCCACAAATATGAGATTTAACATTTATATCAGAACTATAATAATTTCTCTAACATAAATCAGATCATATAAAGGGGGAGAAGGAAGAATGTTGCACTACTTTGTAAAGAAAACAAACTGTAAATTAGAGAATATGGAATTATAATTACAGAAAGCTCTGATTAATTTACCTATAAAATACGGTTTATGGTAAAGGTCACTAAACCTTAACCAGTGACATAATTCAGATCTGTCAAGACACCTCCAATTGTTCCTCAGGGAAACTCGTTTGTCAGTTACAGAGCCAGTGACACTGATCTGAGTGGGCCAGAGCGGGACTTGGGACTAGTCGTTTTCGGAGCAGGGAGAAGACCTTAGGATATGGGCGACACCATTGTCCCCTTTGATAAAAACTTCCTCCGCAAGTGGTGCTATCAACCACTGATTTCCTCCTCTTTTCAGGTCCCTCCTTTCCCTTCTGGACAAAGTGAAACTTTTGGCTCTGACCTTGAAATATTTCCATCACTTCTATTTTTCTATTTCTTTCTCCATTTTCTTCATTGCTGGTTTAAAGTAGCTTTCCTGGAAGCAAGAAGTGTCACTCCAGCTCCCTTAGGGAAAAAACCCAAAAATCAAAAACATAGATTTTACATGCTTTGAAATGATACATAAGAAAACAATATTAAAAGGGGATGGGGAGACTTCCCTGTCAGTCCTGTGGTTAAGACTCCGTGCTTCCACTGTAGGGGGCATGGGTTAGATCCCTGGTCAGGGAAGTAAGATCCTGCATGCCGTGCTGTATGGCCAAATAAATCAATAAATTAAAACTTTTAAAAAATTTTTTTGAAAAAATGGGGAGAATGGGAAAGGCTGAGCTGGTGGAAGGAGAGGCATTGTATATAATTGTACATGGTTTTTTTTACTGAGATTATTTTAGTCCTCTGAGAAAAAGAACTATCTCAAATCATTCCTTGTGTAGTCTTCCTGATCAGTGTACCATCTCCCCATTCCACACACAAACCTGACACCTGTGTCCTACATCAGATATGGATGATAGAAGGAAACAAAAGTTATGCATTATTTATCATGACTTTGATTTATATGTTTATAAAATTATGTATTTCATGATTAAAAAAGGGTTGGAAACAGAAAAGTATATAAAGGGCAATAAAAGAAAGTTGTGTCATGCTTTATCACTAGATTTACTTCTTTTTTTAAAAAAATACGTATTTATTTATTTATTTGGCTGCACCAGGTCTTAGTTGTGGCATGTGGGATCTAGTTCCCTGACCGGGGATCAAACCTGCATTGGGAGCGTGGAGTCTTAGCCCCTGGATCACCTGGGAAGTCCCTAGATTTACTTCTAATCATAAAAGAATTCAGATGTGCATGTGTCTATGAGTTTACCTATGAATACGAAACAATAGTATACATCCTAAATATTGCAATGCATGTATTTTATATTTTTAAATATTGTTTGAGAAACTGATCATTACTGAGCTACACAACATTTCGTTATTTGAACATATCTTAAATTCTTTAAGCAACCCTTCGTTTTTTGGACATTAATGTATTCCTGAAATTCTGTTTATAAGTTGCAGTATTTTGGGGCTTCGATACATTAATCTTTTTATTTTTCTCTGATTGTTTTCTTCTGATAAATGCCAAGGACTGGAAATACTGGGGAAAAAGGATATGATTGCTTGTGGCATTCTTGATATATATATATATATATACTGCCAAACTACACTTTAGAAAGGTTGTATCAGTTTTCACTGAAGTAGCAAACTGTGAGTGTGTTTTTACAACAAGCGTCTTTTCCAACACAGGTACCATTATTTTTCTAATACTGCTTTTTGGAAAACTGGTTGGTAGTTTCTAGAAAAGTTAAACATACACATATGGTTCAGCCATTCTTGCTTTAATTTAAACTTTTTTGATTGCAAATAAGGTTGAATTTTTAAAATTGTGTTTATATTTTCTTTGTGGATTACAAGAGCTCTTTATAGATAAGAATATTAGCTCTTTTTGACTTCTAACAGTTATACTGAGACATGATGGACATATAATAAACTACACATATTGAAAGTATACTCTTGACCTATAAAAGCATCATCATAATCAAGATAATGAACATATTATATTCATTAGCCCTAAAAGTTTCCTAGTGTCTCTTTGTAAAGCTCCTCTCCTTCTATCCCACTCTGACCCTGTCTTGTCCCAAGGCAACTACTGATTTCATTTCTGTCACTATTGGTTATTTTTATTTTAAAAAAATGGTACTATATAATATGTACTCTTTTTTTCTTAACCTGGCTTCTTTCATTCATCATGATTATTTAGATATTTATCTATGTTCTGTCATATATCAATAGTTTCTTTTTATTGCTGCATTAGTATTGCACTGTATGGATATAAAACAATTTGACCATTGACCTGTTGGTGGAAATTTGGATTGTTTCCAATTTTGAGCTATTACAAATACAGCTTGTACAAATATTGCTGTAAACAGTTTTGTATGGACATATGCCTTCATTCCTCTTGGGTAAATACCTAGGAGTGGAATGACTTGATCACATGATAATGCATATGTTTAACTTTTCGAGAAAGTATCAACCTGTTTTACAAAGAGGTTGCACCACTTTATATTTCCACTAGCTAGATTGAAGATTTCCAGTTGCTTTACATTCTCCCTAAAACTGCATTCCAGTAAGTGTGGCATGGCATCTTACTGTAATTTTATTTTATTTTTATTTTTTTAAATTTATTTATTTTTGGCTGTGTTGGGTCTTTGTTGCTGTGTGCGGGCTTTCTCTTATTGTGGCAAGCGGGGACTACTCTTCGCTGCAGTGCACGGGCTTCTCATTGCGGTGGCTTCTCTTGTTGCAGAGAACGGGCTGTAGGCGTGTGGGCTTTAGTAGTTGTGGCACGCAGGCTCAGTAGTTGTGGCTCACAGGCTTAGTTGCTCTGCGGCATGTGGGATCTTCCCGGATCAGGGCTCAAACCCATGTCCCCTGCATTGGCATGTAGATTCTTAACCACTGCGCCACCAGGGAAGCCCTCTTACTGCAATTTTAATTTGTATTTGCCTAATGATTAATAATATTGAACATACTTTTCAGGTACTTGTTTACCATCTGTATATTTTCTTTGGTGAAATGTCTTTTCAAATCTTTTGCCTATTTTGAAATTGAATCCAACACTAAATAAAAAGAATGATAAATCGCAACCAAGTGGGGTTCATCCAGGAATGCAAGGTTAGTTTAACATTTGAAAAAATCAATCAATGTAATTCACCATATGAACAAACTAAGAAAAATCATATGACCACCTCATAGATGCAGAAAAAGTGGCTGACAAAATTTAACATCCTTTCATAATAAAGATGCTGTCAGCCTCCTAGGGGCAGAAGAGAACTTGCTCTACATGATAAAGGGTACCTTCAAAACCCCTACCATAATACTTCATGGTGAAACTTTGATACTTTCTCCCTACAATTAGGAAGAAGTCAAAGATTTGTGGTCTCACCACTTTTATTCAAAATTGTACTGGGCATTCTAACCATTGCAATAAACCAAGAAGAAATAAAAGGCGTCCATATTGGAAACAAAGAACTACAATGTTTTATTCGTGGTTTATATGATTGGCAATATAGAACATCAGATGGAATTTTTAAAAGCTAGTAGAATTAATGAGGGAGTTTATCAAGGATGTAGGATAAACTGAATACATAAATCAAATATAATTCTATATACTAGCAACAAGCAATAGGAAATTGAAATACAATTTAAAGAGCATAAAAAAAGTTTTAAAATTTTTTAAAAATAAATAAAAGACCATAAAAAGTATGAAATATGTTGGGATAAATCTGAAAAAAGAACAAGACCAACATACTGAAAATTATAAATAATTGCTAAGAGAAATTTAAAAGACATAAATAAATTTAGTGATATACTTTGTTCAAAGGACAGAATACTCAATATTTTTAAGATAACACTTTTTCTGGAAATGATTTATAGATTCAATGTAATCCCAATCAGGGGCTTCCCTGGTGGCACAATGGTTAATAATCCACCTGCCAATGCAGGGGACATGGGTTTGAGCCCTGGTCCAGGAAGATCCCACATGCGGCACGGCAACTAAGCCCATGTGCCACAACTACTGAGCGTGCGGTCTAGAGCCTGCGAGCTACAACTACTGAAGCCCACGTGCCACAACTACTGAAGCCTGCATGCCTAGAACCTGTGCTCTGCAACATGAGAAGCCACTGGGATGAGAAGCCCGTGCACAGTATTGAAGAGTAGTCCCTGCTTGCCGCAGCTAGAGAAAGCCCGAGCGCAGCAACGAAGACTCAATGCAGCCAAAAATAAAATAAAGAAAAAATTAAAGAAAAAAGAATCCCTAAAAAGAACACTGTAATCCCAATCAAAATCCCAGCAGGCGTTTTGTACAATTGACAAACTGATTCTAATATTCCTAGGGCAATTCAAAGGCCCTAGAATAGTCAAAACAACTTTGAAAAGGAGCGATAAATTTGGAGGACTAACAGTCCTTGATTTCAAGACTTAATGCTACACTAATTAAGACAGTGTAGAATTGGTGTAAAATAGTAGACACATAGGTTGATGGAGCAAAATAGAAATTCCCACACATAAATGGGCAAATCATTTTTCACAAAAATGGAAAATCAAGGTCATTCAGTGGAGGAAGAATATCTTTTCAATAAATGGTACTGGGCCAATTAGATATTTGTATGCAAAAAACAATAGCTTCAATATATACATTACACAATATACAAAATTTAATTCAAAATGGATCTTAAACCTAAGTATAAAGTAAAAGACTGGAAAACTTCTAGAAGAAAACATAATAGAAAATCTTTATGTTTTGATCAGGCAAAAATTTCTTAGCTATGTTGCTAGAAGTATCATCCATAGAAGAACAAATTGATAAACTGGAATTTATAAAATTTAAAACTTGTGCTCTTTAAAGACACTACTAAGAGAATGAAAAGACAAACCAAAGAGGAGGAGAAAATATTTACAGATCATGTGTCTGGTAATGACTTATATTTAGAATACATTTAAAAAAACCACTCAAAACTCAATGATAAGAAATTAACCCATTTTTCGCCCTGATATTTGTGAGGTAGTCATCGAAGATTATCATTTAATTTCTATTTTCTTTTTTTTCCCCCACCCCTCTTTATTTGGCTTCATTTCAGTCTTAGATGAAAACAAAATGATGAGCATCCCTCTGTGTATCTTTTATTTTCTTAATGGTTTTCTTGAACAGAATGTTTTGCACTTTCTACATCATCATATTTATCAATTAAAATTCATTTTCATAATATGTAGTAGTGATTTTTTTAAACGTAAAGATTTTAATTTTGTTAGGTAGTGGAAGAAAGCTAAATCCTATCTTGAAATTGACTTTGTACGTGGAAAGATATTTTTTTAAACTGTCGGTCATGTGCAATTTTCATGCATAGATGTTCTACATTAGAAATTCATTATACCAGGAAAAGCTGCCCATACATTTGACCCTGGCTTTGCAGCCCCAGGTAAACTTCTGTGTGGTGAGGTGACTGGTGTTAATGATAAGCAATGAAAGACAGAGAAATGTCCTGGGGACACTTTCAAGCACAACTTGGAAGTCAAGAGACTTTTTAACCAGTGGGACCTTAGAGACAAGTTTTAACCAATCTTGAGGAAATTGAATATGACGGTAGCTGACTGACCTGGCACATAGCAATCAGAAATTGGGAACTATAGGAGGGTAGAAATAACAGAAAGAATATGCATCTAAGATGCCAAATAACCCGGCTTGCTCACTGTTCTAATAAAGTTACAGTGATGCTGCATGTAGCCATGGTCACCCCGAACTTCAAAGCCCAGCCCTCCTACAAGGAGGAGGATCACTGCCTAAATCATCATCTTAAATACTGAAGACAATCAATCTATTGTCTTTATATTCCTGTCTTGCTTAGTTCGTAGAATTTTTGTTGGAAACTTGTTAACTTTTGGAAGGATGATGCATTTGTCTGTCTTTCTCCCCTTCTCTCTCCTCTCTCTTCTCTCATAGTAAGCATCAGTTCTGATCTTTTAAATGTTTTAATGTTTTGTGGAACGTGCCTTTTACTCCCATTCTCATATGCCTAAGGAGAGCGGGTATATGGAAACTTTTGAAAGGATAACTCTGAGATGTCAATCAAAGTTAGGACAGGAAGCCTCACTGCACCACACAGGTGAACTCCTCACAACCCCCAAGGGTCTTAAGGATGTCCTCACCCTGGAGTCAGCTATCAAAAGTTTAGAAAGTTATTTGAGTAACTTGCAGAAAATTAATAAAATCAGTAATGATTGATTCAGAGACACCAATTTATCCTGGCTGCAAGCACAATCAAACTCAGTGGTCTTCAAATTTTCATTGAAGTACCTCCTAAAAAGAAGAGTGGAAAAAAAAAACCAAAACATGGAAACCATCACATATTTAGGTAGAAACAAAATTTTTTATCTCAGATTTAAGCAGTGGCAAAAAATATAATTTGTGTCATACTGTAAACAAGGATATTTTAAAAGAAAAATATTAATTACCCTTTTAAAAGTATCCAAATAGTCAAAATACCTTATCGAGTTGATATCCACTCTCATCTGTTTTAAAACTGTACAGTGACTTCTGTTTTAACAGTATGAAATTATACATTATTTTATTTTTCCTTGACCAAATATTTCCATTTTATTTTTTCACAGTATCCTATCCTAATATCCTATGTTTGAAAGTTTTTTATTCATAATCTTATCATACTTTCATGCTGCAATAATATTTATATATTTAAATATTATTTTTATTTTTGTAACCGTAGCCCATAGTTAAAATTTTTTTTCTAGATTTAGTTATCATTACAATTTTTTTTCATACACATTTGTTGTAAATACATACATTAAAATATTGACCGGGTTAATAATCACAAGGAGAAAATTTTTTTTGAAAGATATCCCTTAATAAGAAGGAGTGAGTCTTATTTTTTAATGGGTTCATGGATCCATGAATAAAAATTACCTAAGCTAGAATAAGACAGAGTTCAGCCTTAATACTATTCCTATTTTGTTTAAATAAACATAAGCGGTAAGAAACCTTATTCACATAAATAAGTAGATTAAAAATGGAAGGAATTTTTTAATAGTAATCTCACTCAATTCTTTGAATTTTTTCCTGATGAGGAGGGTTGTGGTTTTCTTTTGCAAAGTGGGAAAAGGACAATCACAAAAGGGGGTGCAGAAAAGTAGAACCACTGATGAATTCTCAGACGAATTACTTTATTATTAGGAAAGAGTAATATAGAGATTGAGGATCTGAAACTTTGATCCCATTAAAATGATCGACTCCTGAGTACCCCTGGAAAAGTTTTTCTGTATCCCTAAATGTATACATGTCTCAGTTTGAATATTGATTGCTTAGACCAGGGGCTCTCAAATGTGGTCCTGCACCAGCATCATTTGGGAATTTGTTAGAAATACACATTCATAGGCCCCACCTTAGAATCACGCATTGGTATCTACTCAACCAACGCAGATAGGAGCAGTCTACTGTAACTGAGTAAGTACTAAATTCCTCTGCTCCTCAAATAAACAGCTTACAGAAAAGGGCCCAAAGAATTGAACGTTTTGCCATTCTGCTTGCTCTTTCAAATGAAGAGAACTTCTTCCCTTACTGTGTACGTGTGTTCCTACCAAATACCTTGAAGTGCAGGATTATTTGGGATAAAATTGACAAAGAGACAGAGGACCTAAAGCTATACTATAGTCCAAAGGTCATTTTCTGATAATGTATCTATCTTCTGCACAAAGCCTTAAGTCTCCAAAGGCAAGTACAAAGTCTTATTTATCCAACAAGGGCACAAAGATGTTTGTTGAATTGAATTTAAATGGTACTATTTAAATGTAATGGAAGAAGTGATGTGTTTGGTGTCTAAACAGCTATCAATGATTTTGTGCTCTTAGGTCAGTTTTGTCAAGACCATGGAAGGGGACTCAATGCCAGAAAAAACCAACTGTGATAAGAAAATGGAAACTGAGGCAGTACAGTGTGAACAAGAAGGAATTGCTGTCAATCACTTAGGACCTCAGAGGCCACCAGCTTTGGAAAAGATTTTAGTATTTTTTATGTCCATGCGTTTCTTAATCCACTTACTATATGCCTTACTAGCCAATTTGGATGAGTTCTACTTTCTGAGGTTTTGAGTGTTTAAGCAAGAGTGATTTTTATTTTTTAAAAAATAAAATTATGATAATGGGCTTGAAAGAGTTTATGCCCCTTGCCCAAGGTCACACAAGAAGACATCAGTTGAGCTGGGTTAGGAGCAGTCTTTCCTGTTAAGTGCTTTATTGGCTCTAGCGCCCTGCCCTAAGATTTCTGGAAGAAATCCCTACTTTAGTAGGGGGAAACTCAACAGAGTGCCATGTCAGGATTCTGGTGTCAGCACCACCGCGCGATATTTTAGGTGTTGGGTAGGTCATTTTATGTCACTAAGTCTTGCTAAAAACCTTATTTGACTCTAAAATTTTATGAAGTCTGTCAACTTCAAGATATTTCCCTGATGAAATTGAAACTCAGAAATTTACAATATTTGTGATTTGTTTATTACTTCTATTATTTCAATACCTTCCCCTAGTCTGCTCCATGTGACTTAGCTAATAAACCTTTTATTGTCATGCCCTGGAGGTTCATAGAACTTTTAGAGGGTGTTTTAGAGTTTAGGCTTTGAATAGGCTTTAGGCTTCTCTTATTTCACATAAAAAACAAAATTAAAACTTATTATTATTATTTTTGGCTGGCTGTGTGGCCTGGCATGCAGGATCTTAGTTCCCTGACCAGGGATCAAGCCCGTGCCCCCTGCATTGGGAGCACGGAGTCTTGACCACTGGACCTCCAGGGAAGTCCTAGAATTTACGTTTTATTGTTGAACAAAAATAATAGGTAGAGTCAGAAGCTGTTAAGATGTATGTATGTATGAATAATCTTTACTTTCTCAGAGGCTATCTTTTCTTGTGCAGAACATACGCTATCCCTGTGGTCCTTGGTGCCAAGCTTGGATGATCTGACTTTAAGGCCAACTGGCCCGAGGCAGGGGAACACAATCAGATTCACAGGTTGCATCAGACCGAAATTCTCCGGACCACCCAGTTCCAGAAACTGCCCTGGAGACATTCCGGACCACTCAGTTCCAGGAACTGACCTGGGGACTTTGAACCCAGCCCAGCCTTCCCGCCTTTCGAGGGGCGGGACTAACGGTTCCCCAGGACACCCGAAAAGACCACCAAATAAGGAATACCCTGCGCCCTCCCAGATTCACCACACCGCTTTCCCTTCTTCCCCTATAAAATCTTGCCCAACCCTCGCCCGTGCGCGACTTCTCTGGCCCCTTTCTCTCGGACCAGTGAACCTCGCCCGGGAGCACTCCCTAATAAAGCTCACTTGAAGCTTTCCTCTGTTTCGCGGTGCCGTTTGTTAAGATCCGACCTTACACTGACTGTGGGCACAGCAGTCCCTGCAGCAAGGTCCTCTCTTGTCTTAAACATCTACTTGATCACAAAAAAAAGGGTATTTGATCACTGAGAAATCCACTTCCAACTCTGCCAGTCATGTATTATTTTTCTTCAAGATATGCTATAGGAAGATGAGGGGAAAAAGAAGTCCCCTCCTGTTAGGGTGGCGGTGAGGTTCTGGAGTTCTTTAGAAATGGTTGTATTGGAGGTCTAATAGCTCTTTTGAAGTACTAATCTCTGCATTTTTTTTTTTTTTTTGTCATTGTGTTCCCATCTATGCTATTTTCTGCAGTAATTTACTTGTCAGAAAGATCACAGGAAACTAGTAATTTACTTTGCGCACAAAGCATTGTGTGGCTGTAGCTGCCTTTTCTCATGGGACTATAATCTTTCATTTGTCTAAATGGAATGATGGATGAGCAGATATCACCACTTGGCATGCCCAGGCTGCTATTTGTCCACGCCTCTTGGGCCTTCATGGCATAGCTCTTCTGACTGAGACACCCCTAAAAAAAGGGAGCTGCAGGACCTGGGAGAAAGACTCTTAAATGAGGATCTCCAAGATAGGTTGATAACCACTGGAAACCAATCCATAATGTTGGAAACGTTTACATTGCTCAGTATATCTTAGTCTCATTATATAGAAAAGAATTAGATAAAATTCCTTGTTTTGCTTACGCAAAAAAAACTGATAAACATACTAAACATTTCACAGTTGTCCACGTGAGACAAGATATAAAATGCATTGCTTGTGGTTGACCCCTCTCCCTTTCCCAGGCAAAGGAAAACAAGCCATAGCATCTGTTAATTACTAGTGGGTTTCATTCATAAAGATGTTTCAATTACCTTCCTACACACACTACACCTCTTAAGCCCAAACTCTGTGCTGAATGAACATAAACAGGATTAACAACTTCATAATTTTCCCAGGCTTCATTCCCATCCACCCTCTTCATGTGACAGAAGCCAAAATGAAAAGAGTTTAAAATTTAATAAGAAGGTTTCACTGGAGATAATTACAGAGATGTTCATAGGCTTTCAGAACCCTCTTCGTTATCAGAAATAGTTTGGAGATTTTATTTTAATTTTGTCTGTGCAGTTTACAGTGTGAGTACCACAGCCCAGCAACTCTGCTGTCTGGGATGGGAGGAAATGTTGAGGTCAAGGTTTCTCATATTCAAATATTACACCCTCAGGGTCATCATTCTCAAGCAACAGGGAACAAAAGGTAGAGAGGCCTTATCTGGCAAAGGCCATGGACCAAAAACCTACAGCAAAGATCGCATTTAACATTGAAATGTTGAAAGCTTTCTTGTAGGAGTTTGGGAAGTGGAATTTTTGTCAAGCAGAACTCATCCACTCCCTCCTAACCACACACTTCCCTGGTAGGCAAGTTCAGCAAGAATCTATGAAGCATCTATTCCATGCTTAAACACTAAGGGTCCAAAGATGAATAAGACATGGCTCTTGCCCTGGGAGGCCTGATGTATTACTGCGTAAGGCAGTCAGAATCGAATTGACTATAATACATTGTGGTGATACCAGCAATGCAAACAGAGTACTGTGAGGAAAAAACCTTTCATAACACACATTATACATACTTTTTCATAAGTATAAAAAGACATGACTGTTTCTATAGAATTTGGGAAATAATAATTGTGTCTAGTGGCAAATATGTGTGACTAGTGGCAAATAGTTGTATCTAGTACACAAAGTTTCTGAGTAAAAAATAAGTCATTAATTCATTCTTTCATCTATTTCAAACGTTTATTGCATCTTACTCTTTGCCAGGAAATGTGCTAGGTCCTTGGGCTACAAGGATAATTTTGAATTGGCTGCTGTTGCCAAGGAGCTGAGTGCTAGATATTAGAGAGTAGATTAAAAGACCTTGAATGGTATGTAGATGTTCAAATATTATTCTGTAAGCAAAAGGAGCCGTGAAGATCTGGTCGCTTTTGTTCTTCAACAGGGGAATCATGCTCTGATAAGATCTTTGGAAAGAGGCTGGTTTTGGAGTGAGGAAAGACTGACATAAGGGAGAAGCAATGACCCTTGTCCAGATGATAAGGGCTTAAACTAGGGGAGATAAATTAGATCTGGAGGCAAGAAATCTAAAAGATAAAATAGAAAGGAAATAGGGCATACATAATTCAAGAAATTTTAACTGCAATTAAGAAAAACAGACTCTGGCTATGTATGTAGAAAGGATTTTATTGGAAGGATTTTATCTGACTGGTCTGGATAATCAACTTGAGGCTTGAGAATCGGATTTAGAAAATGTGCAGCAAAGGAACCTCTGGACAGTTGCAAGCAGGGAGGATTTCCACTATCTTAGAGGAAAAATGAGCCCCAGATGCAGCAGCATGGCTGCTGCTACTCGGCACGACTCCCTCTAAACCTGCTACCCTGAGTCTGTGCTCTGTTCCAATTCTGTTAAACCTATTTGGCTCAAAATTCTGGATGTGAAGCCTGAATGTACAGGGAGAGGGGAGGGGAATACGTGCTAATAATTCTGGTGGATTCTCCCCAAATGTAAAGGGAGCTCTAGACATTGAATGATGATGACAATTGTTCACTCCAAGGATATTAAACCTTTATCATCAGGACTCCAGGGGATCTGGATTTATTGACAGAGTGAATGATGGTGATGTAATGACAACAGGACACAGATCCAGAAGGAATGCAACAGTGAGTCAGGGGCAAATTAAATTTGAGATACCTTTGAGATAACTAAGTAAAAGCCCAGAAGTTGGAGACTGGGGTTTCTGGATAGCAGGACAGAGGTCAGAGCTAAAGATAAAGACTTGCAAGTCCCTTTTATCCAGCATTATCATCCCCCTGCCACTACTGTCTGTCCAGAACACAGAGCCGCCTGGAAGAATTCTCATCCCTAGTCTTGCTACTGTTATCTCCCTCTCTTGTGTGTTTCTGTATTTCATTCCATTCCCTGGTCTTTCAAAATGATATTTTGTCCCACAGTTCGGGAGGAAGTTAATCCTCAATTGCCCACGTGAACACTGATAATTCAGAGGAAAGAATGTGCCAAGAATGTTCCTCATACACCTACACTCAGACACCACCGTCTCTTCATAAAGTCAGTTAATCACTTTTGGGTGTCTTCACCAGTGATTCCACACATAGTTACGAGATCAGAAGCCATAAGATAAGTATTTTTAAGTAAGAGATCTCTGGACTCCTGAGTGCTTGCCATTTGATGGACTGAAAAGGAGACAGCAAAGGCATTCACGCCTACAATCTGCTTAGATGCTCCCCCATCACTCATCTTAACAGTTCACCCTTGCTTCCTTCTCCACCCCACAAGCCTGGGATTCCTCAGTTCCTGCCGCCTGCCTGATACATCCATTGATGCTTCTGCACAGGTTTTTGAAGCTGGGATTATAGAGGGACTAAGGGCGGGTGGGAGGGGAGAGAGGAGGGGTAAAACAGGGGTGCCTTTGGCTCATTTTTCCCCATTTAACCAGAGCAACTCTGATTTTATATTTTTGTAAGTTAGACTTACATAAAATTTCCTTTGAGCACAGAGTTCTGATATTAAAAACAAGTTTACAAACCATTGCTTCTAACTGGCAGTTCTCAAACCTTTTTTAGGTTCAGGACACGTTTATACTTTTAACAATTATTGAGGACCTCAAAGGGGATTTATTTACATGGATTTTATCTACTAATGTTTACCATGTTTGAACTTAACACAAAATTTTAAAAATATTTATTACATTTATTTAAAAGAACAATAATAAACCCATTACATGATAACATAAATATCATATTTTTGTGAAAAATAACTGTTTTTTCCAAAACAAATAATGAATGAGAAGAGAGGCAGTATTTTACACTTTTTTTTGCAAATCTCTTTATTGTCTGGCTTAGTAGAAGGCAGATGGAGTCCCATACCTGCTTTGGCACTAAATCTGTTATGATATGTTGTTTTGGTAGAAGTGTATGGAAACAAAAAAACCCAGATCTCATAGAAATATATAGTTGGAAGGAGGAAGACTATTTTAACATATTTTCTAGATAATTGTGGCTATTCCTCTTTGACACTAGACCAAAACTCCACAATTAATAGTTTCTTAAAAGTTAATTGTAACGTGCAATCAAAGCCCATATCAGTAAACATTTTGAACTCTATAACATTAAAATATATTTTTCTATCTTACACTTTGGATGGATCTTTTACCCATGAATAACTTTGTAACATCATGCATTGGTCATTTGGAACATATTGGCTCACTACTGAATTATATTGCTTTTCAAATTGATACTTCTTTTTTTTTTTTTTTTTTGCGGTATGCAGGCCTCTCACTGTTGTGGCCTCTCCCATTGCGGAGCACAGGCTCCGGACGCGCAGGCTCAGCGGCCGTGGCTCACGGGCCCAGCCGCTCCGCGGCATGTGGGATCTTCCCGGACCGGGACACGAACCCGTGTTTCCTGCATCGGCAGGCGGACTCTCAACCACTGCGCCACCAGGGAAGCCCGATACTTCATTTTATAATCTCAAAAAATTATATTCAATTATATTACCACAGATTTCATCAGAAAAATCTCTAAATATTGGGAAGCTGTTAAACTCAGAGTGGTGCATTACAAGTTTTCAAAATTCTAATTTTTGCTTGAAAGTTTTAATTTTATTATTGGCAACAAATACCATCAGCTATTTTCCTTGAAGTGACAGGCTCACTTTACATTAAAAAAAAATCTGCAAAGTATCTATTTCTGAATAACCAGAGTTTGTCTGTTTTTCTTTCAAGTTAAAGTATGTTTCATGGAAAAAGTATCTAGTTCAGCTTGCAACTAAAACAAACACACCCGTGCTTTTCCTCAGGGCAACCGACATACTTTTGTACGCAGCTTAGAAGTGCCTTATGTGTACTTATCATTTCATCACATAGACTATTAAAAAGATGTGTACTCAAAGGTAGAGATTTAATAAAATGAACACGCATTTTATTTTTCCTCAAGGGCATTCTTAAGTGAAACTGGGGGGGGGGTGCCTCTTTTTTTTTCTTTTCTGTGAAGTATAAAATGATACTGGTGGCACTGCCTTGATTCCTAGTAAGGCATCAGCAAGTTTACTCACCACGGCTTTTTTAGCATCAGTGAAAATGGCGCTACAGTGAAAAAGATAAATACAATTTTAGTATTAGTATGAAAATACACACACATATATCTACAAATATATATATATATTACACACACGTATGTGTGTACACATACATATATACTGCTTTGCAGTATTTGTGTCGCTGGTTTTTGATTAATTAGTGAAAAACCTATTTAGATCTTGTGAAAAGTGAAGAATTGACAATTCCATTTATACTTAGTAAAACTATCAGCTTTCTCTGGCTTCTGAGACTAAACTGGTAAAGTAAGTTTCTCCACTAAATGCATTCCTGGACAAATGGACTATGTACGTGTGACTTGCAGTTCTGGGGGCGTCCTGGATTAGCTTCTAACACACCCCTGTGGAAGATAATGCTGCGAGAGTCCTTGGAAGTTGGTGTCTGAGCATCTCCTTTGCCAGGTGCTTCTCCACATCTGCATGCCTTATGGCGCTCCCTGATATTCTACACAGGAGACTTGGCTACTTCCTCTGTGGAACAGGGCTAATTCCATTCATTTCTGAGCCCCGGTACAAATGTTTTGAAACCTCCTCCTCCTCCTGACAGGTGCTAAGTAAAGAAATTATTTCACTTACCCAGTTTATTGATTGAGTTGAGTAATTGATTTTATGGTCTCTACTAATATCACTTCTTACACTGTAAACTAAAAGACTCTAAGCAGTTCATATAAAATTGACGTGGGAAAACATCCTAGTAGAAGATCCTAGAGATGAAATATCTTGGTAAAAAGTATGAGAATTTCAGCAGTTGGCACTCTTTTGCTGCCTCAAACTCTTTGGCACCTAGTGGTCTAGTCTAGGCATCACCACTAATCTTTTCTCAGGAAAACCCCCAGTTACGTGAAATCATTTCTCACTGATGTACTCCACTGACAACACCGTCCATCACTGTTATGTGGGACGTAGAGGACCCCTGAGATCTCAAATTGTGAAGAAATGAGCAATTAAAACCAATGGGTGTTTTTCCTTAGCCCGCAAAGACAGACTAAAAACTGCTACCTGAGATCAAATAAGCCCCACTCTCAATCCTGGCAGCGCAGTTGTGGGAAAGAGCATTACCAAATTGCATCCATTGTGTTATGGTACTTTAACTCGGATTGATTCTCTGTACCTGCTCTGAGGTTTGGCTTCAAAGAGTGAGCATACTGAAATATCCAAAACTCATCTTACCACCGATCATAAAAGAATATTGAGTTGAAATTTCTGCTTTAAATCTAGTATACAGAAAGAAATGGCAGAAATCAAACCTTTTGCCTTGGTACTTCCTGAAGATGACCTTGTCAGAGTTCTGATCATTACCATGGCAGCTGAGGTCAAAGAGTAAATTCCACTTGTGCAACTTGAGATCAGCTTGCTCTGGGATTTATGCAACTCTGAGGCCCCAGGGGCCAAGTTTCACAGGCTTTGAGGAAAGCTGCCTGTTTGCATAATGTTCAGGTGCCCCCTGCTTTTTGAATATGCACAACTTCCATTCGTTCATGCAGATTTGGTAATTGTCTATTTAATCACCTATTTGCATGCACAATTACTCCGTTTGGGCACATCCACACAACATTTGCATATGTAAATCTTGACTGGGCCTCCAGCTAAATGACTGCACCTGCAAACTGCAGCCGGGCCCATTTATAAGCCCTTAGGGGGGAATCAGCCTTGTCCCAAGAGGGAGAGCAAGACCAAATGGGCTTGAGGTCCTAATATTGAGCATTAATTGTATGTATAATTAAATCGATTTTATTTTAAGCCTAGAAAGGAAAAAGTTAGGAAGTATATTGATTATTCTCTAATAAGTGGAAAATAGGATAAAAATTTTTAGTAAGAACATAAAGGAAGAAAACCAGAATAAAGAGCATTGTTAAGAAAGAAAAATAATACTGAGTTGAACCTTCTCCCCAAACTCTCTGTCAATATAACATTTGTTACTTTAGATACTTGAAAGAACAGAATTTAAAAAACTGGAGGCCAGAAGCCTGAAATTGAAGTAATAGCCATCTTTGATGGAAAATGGAGCAAGTGACACAAATGCAGGGCTTTCTGAAGATCTCTTTCTTCTCCCACTGATAACAAAATTGGCTTAAGGCCCAATGCGTGAGATTACTTTCTCTGTTCACAGAAAAGTTCAACTCAGCTATCTGGGGCTTCTTTAATGACTTTTAACTGTCAACATAGAATGTGCCCAAATAAACATGGGGAAAATAAACACGTGTGCGGAGAATAGAGGGAACATAACTTCTTTTGGTCACGCATGGGAACTTGCCGCTCTGAAAACAGTTTCTCTAGCTTTAGTTTGAATGTCTCATTTGAAAGGTTGTTTAAAATTCAGGTTGCCATCCCAGAGACTGATTCAATAGATGTGGGACTGGGCCCAAGAATCTGCATTTTATCTAAGACTCCAGGGGATCCTGATATATGTGAGTTTGGAACACACTCTGAAACACTGATTACTATGACTTTCAAGGAAACTAATGTGTGTGTGTATTCCCCCCCACCCCCCAAACACACAGAAAGCTCTTCCTGATTCTATGAATCCAGTTCTTTGACTGCTAGGTAATAAACGTACATGGTGCAGTTGGTTTTCAGTGTGGTCTGTAACAGCAACCAGGTTTGGCTCAGTATTGCTATTAATAGCACTCAAGGACGGGCATGCAAAACTGTCCCAAACTCCACCTCCACATAACATTAGACATGTCTTTTTTAGAGGCCCAGGGAAACAAGAGGCCCTAGTTCAGCCACAGGGAAGACCAGCTCTCCCTGGAACAAGTCCAAGCCACAATGTCAGGCTGAAAGCTAAGTAGTGTTGTGTTCGTTGTTAATATGTTGATTTACCTTTTCCAGTGTTTCTCTGTGTACAATTTTTTTTAACAAGTCAAGAATATATGTATCAGTCCTGCCTTTACTACCTGCTATTTTTCTTCAGCATTGCCAATGTCATTAAAAAGCCTTTCAATGTAGTTTTGTCTGTATGATAACCCATATTATGAAAGCATTGTAATTTATTTTATTACCCCAATTTTAAATTTTAAACATAGAAGTTGTTTCCATTTAAAAATGTAAATGACACTATGATGAACGTAATTTGTACACACTTTAAAACTTCATTTTAAAATATTTATTTATTTGATAGTTACAGGAGGCAAGGGATTTTTTTTTTTTTTTTGGCTGCATTGGGTCTTCGTTGCTGTGCGCAGGCTTTCCTACTTGTGGCGAGCAGAGGATACTCTTCGTTGCGGTGCGTGGACTTCTCATTGCAGTGGCGTCTCCTTATGGAGCACGGGCTCTAGTCGCACGGCTTTAGTAGTTGTGGCACGTGGGTTCAGTAGCTGTGGCGCAGGGCTTAGTTGCTCCGCGGCATGTGGGATCTTCCCGGACCAGGGCTTGAACCCATGTCCCAAGCGTTGGCAGGCGGATTCCTAACCACTGCACCACTAGGGAAGCCCAAGGCAAGGGATCTTGACTTTTTACTGGAAAGATTGCCCTAAGTCTCCTGATCACTCTTCCTTTATCTATTTTCTTTCCTTTTTTTTTTTTCCCCGGTACGCGGGCCTCTCACTGTTGTGGCCTCTCCCGTTGCGGATCACAGGCTCCGGACACACAGGCTCAGCGGCCATGGCTCAGGGGCCCAGCCGCTCTGCGGCATGTGGGATCCTCCCGGACCGGGGCACGAACCCGTGTCCCCTGCATCAGCAGGCGGACTCTCAACCACTGCGCCACCAGGGAAGCCCTATCTCTTTTCTTTTTATTGGGTATATTTGATTTTAACATTTATTTAAGATAGGTTGTTAAAAGAAAGAAATTGATATAGAGGGAATAGTATCACTAATTGGTTTTGATCACAGGAGTAGCTATGCAATAAATAAGCCTTCAGTGAATTTTGTTTCCAAGAAGAGATTAACTTATTTTGATTCCTTTTTACCATATGGCTTGTGGGATTTTAGTTCGCACAGAGCCCTAACCACTGGGATGCCGGGGAATTCCCTGACTCATTTTTTGAAGGTGATGTGTTTTGAAGGTCTGATTTGTTACAGTGGCTATGATAACCAGAAGACATCATTTTACAAAACATCTTCAATGGGAAGAATTTCAAAAGAGAAGGACAGCTAGATGTTGATTGTCTTTGATGGAGACTCCTAGATAAATTAGTTGAATTAGATGGACCTAGAGATTATCATATTAGGTGAAGAAAGTTAGAAAGAGAAAGGCAAATGCCATATGATATCACTTATATATGGAATCTAAAATATGACCCAAATGAACATATTTACGAAACAGAAACAGATTCACAGACATAGAGAACAGACTTGTGGTTGCCAAGGGGGAGGCGGGATGGGGGAGGGATGGATTGGGAGTTTGGGATTAGCAGATGCCAAAAAAAAAAAAATTTGAATTAGTTTCTAGAGAGGGGATGGAAATAAGTCCTAGCCAATTATCTCATTTAATGCTCACCTGCAAGATCGGTATTATTGTCTCCATGTTGCAAATGAAGAAACTAAGGCTTAGAGAGGTTAAGACGTGTGCCCAAAGTTACATAACTAAGAGCTGGCAGAAGCAGGATTTGAACTCTTGTCTTTCCCACCTGATTCTGAACATACCCTGGCTGCTTTCAAGCAAGCAGGGAAATTGACATCTTCATCCATCCTCTCTCCTGTGAACGTTCTCCCAGAGGAAGGGCTGGCCATTAGCTCCTCTTTCTACCACTGACCTTGAAAACCATCTATCTCTTCCAGTAATTACTTGGATGAAAATGGTGAACCCAGCTGCTTCCCTGGTGATTCTTTAGCTCAGTCTCATAAAAGCTGCCTTTGTAAAAGCTGCTGCTTGTCTCTTTCTTTTACTTGATAATTCCCAAGGGCAAGATTACCTACTACCAGCTGCTCCTCTCTACATGCAAAGGGATTGAGGAAAATCAAATGCTGATTAAATCTACACATTGTCTTTCCCATTCGCCTCCAGTGAACACCAAGAAAAATCACTGGAGTCATAAGACATTGGCTTCAACCTTTTTCAGAAACCCCAACAGGATTATTAAGCTGATAAAAGCTTAATAATAAAAGCAAGAAGCAACAGAATAGTTTCCTGTAATCCACATGGAGATTGTATCCAGTGTTTCTCTCCATTCTTCCTCCATCTGGGGGCTTTTAATTTATAACTTTGCCATCACTGATGCACTCATGAGTGTCTTTCAAAGTCAGACTGCCCATTAGTAATACTTAATCAGGAAGGCTGTCCCTCCCAGGATACCAGAAGAGTTTTTAGGATCTCTTGTTTATTATACGCAAATTGAAAATTCCCTGCCTAGGTACATCGTTTACTAATTAATTGTTGGTAATAGCCACATATTAGAAATGCTGTGCAAATACATCTCGTTTTCCAGTAGCTTCAAAGGGTATATCTTCTTGTTCATTCTAAAGAATCATGGGAGAGCATTTTGAAGGAGTGCTTAACTTTTCCTAAGAGGTGCTTGTGCTGAGAATCAATCTCTGTATTATAATAAGATGTTAAAATGGGGCTCTTCCCGACTTTATATCTACAGACATGACTATGTGATAACCGTTAGATACCAAATATGCAGAGCCCTATATGCAGAATTTTTGAAGGACTAGTTCCCTGGCACTTAGATTCTAAGATCAAGAATATATAAAAAAGAATCAGAAAGTAGACAGAAATGTTGTAACCACTTTGGAAAACAATTTGGCAGTCTCTTCATAAGTTAAATATAAATTTACCATATGTTCCAGCAATTCCATTCTTAGGAATCTACCAAAAAAAATTAAAGTATATGTCCACACAAAGACTTGTACACAAGTTTTGACGGCAACATTATTCATCATAGCCAAAAACTGGAAATAACCAAAGCATCCATCAACCAGGGAATGAATAAACAAACAGTAGTACATCCTGTCTGTATATTCTGTTTATATTATTTGAGAATAAAAGAAACAAAATACTGAAACACACTACAACATGAATTAACCTCAAAAATATTACTCTAACTGAAAGAAACAAAAGACCACATATTGTATGATTCCATTGATATGAAATATCCAGAAAAGGCAAATCTATAGGGATTTAAAAGTAGCTTAGGGATTGCCTGGACCTAGATGTAGGAACAGGTAGTGATGGAAAAAGATCTGCTTAGGGTGATGAAAATGTCCCATTTTAACATGTTATTATAATATAGAGATTGGTTCTCAGGACAAACCCTTTTGGGATAAATTAAGCACTTTAAAAATACTCTCCTGTGATTCTTTAGAATGAGAAAGAAGCCATACACTTCAAAACTACTGGAAAACAAGGTGCATTTCACACTATTTCAAATACATGGCTATTGCCAACAATTAATTAGTAAAGGATGTACCTAGGCAGGTTATTTTCAACTTGTGTATAATGAAACAAGAGATCCTAAGAGTTCTAAAACTGGATTGAGGCAATGGTTGCACAATTCTGTAAATTTACTAAACATCATTGAACTGTGCGCTTAAAATGGGAGAATTTGATGGCATATAAATTACACTTTAATAAAGCTACATTAAAAAATGGAGAAAGTAGAAGAGGTTTTTAAATAGATCTTCACTGTCCAATATAGTAGCCACTAGCCACATGTAGCTAGTCCAAATTGACATGTACTTTAATTGTAAAAATACACACTAGATTTCAAAGACTAGGTGTGGGGAAAAATGATTATAAATTGGCTCATTAGTAACTTTTATATATTGGTTACATGTTGAAATGATAATGTTTGGGACATATGGAATTAAATAAAATATACTATTACCATTATTTCCATGTTTCTTTTTAGTGTGGCTACTAGAAAATGAAAATGATGGGTGTGGTTCACACTGCATTTCTACTGACAGTGTTGCTGCAGAGAGAACTGTTGGCCCCATACCCCTGTCCCCTAGGAGGAGAAGAGAGTCTGCTGCAGTCTGATTCCAAACCTACTGAGAGATTCTTCTGGAACTTTACATAGCTGATAGCTGTTCATTGTAGTCAAGGGGATGGTGGATGGTGGTCGGCATGCTAAAGCAGCAGGATGAACAGATCTACCTGTGGATCAGCCAGCCTGTCGGAAGCAACGTGTCCTGGTCTGTCTGGGACCTGGTTGTGGACCACATGCGAGAAGGAACCAGCTTGGAGCTGGCAAGAGCACCACTCAGAGCCGAATCTAAGTGAGGAGAACCCACAGCAAAACAACAGCTGAGGGCAGGTTGAGAGAAGCTAGTTGAAGAAAATGCTCTTTCCCTTATCATGAAAATTGTAAGACAAATAAGAAAGACCTAGGTTCTGATTCTGACTCAGTTTGTTTATTCACTATACTGATTGCACTATAATAACCCCTCTCTTCAAAAACCAGGCTGCTGCAGGACAGAATTCCAGGAGGTACTATTCATGGCTTAGCCTAGGTGAGAGGTGCTCAGGCTCGAGGAAGGCCAAAGAACCCACACAGGTGCTCAGCAGAATCTACTTTAAGCACATGCCATCCCAGAGAGTGTGAAGCCAGCTTGCAAAGTCACCTGGTCAAATAAGAATTTGCAAAGTCACCTGGTCAAATAGAATTTTCTACCCCTCGCTTTCTCATGGAGGGTTCAGAAATTGTCCTGCAAACAATGGGGTAAGGTGAGAAGGAGATAGAGGGAGAAGCTAGTAGAGAAATAGATAAAGGGCTGATTCTGCCCCTCTTTCTCATTTCAGACTTTTAGCCTAAAGCTGACCTAAGCTGGATGTGGGAAAAAATCCAATATTGAATCAATTTCGGCCATTGATGAATATATTGGTCTAGATGCCAATTTCTGATTTAAGAACTCATTTATGATTTAAAGAGGTCATACGATTGTGATTTAGTTAAAAGCCAGGGAAAAAGTCCTGAGTCTACCTGAGTTTTCATCCAGGGGCAATAAAATGTCAACACATTTAAAGTGACAGTGATAGAATGGCTGAGTTCTGATTATAAGTCAAGTTGTGCTTGTTCAACATAATGATTACGCTGTAATGACCTCTCTCTTCAAAGGAAGGGTGTCACAGTGCAGAATTCCTGGAATGGCATTTCCTGGAGTTTATAGGGTAGAACCTATGCGCCCTGTGGAGTCCCATGAGGGTGGATATGGTGGGGAGTCAAGCCAACCAGACCTATGTTTTCTTTAAATGATGAGAAAATATAAAAGGTACTAAGATTCAGTCTCAGGCTAATTTTAGTTCCAAACAACGTGTTCCTTTTTCTCCAAGAGGGTAAAGGGTCAAATTTGGCACATGTTGAAAATCATTACCTTTTGTGAAATAGGATCCCTTGTTCAAAGGCCTGCGGGGCTTGCAATGACTCCTAAAATCAACAGTGCCATCGCTGTGATCAATAATGCTATCAGTGCCTCATTGATTGTTGCTAAGTGAGTGTCAGAGACCAGGCAAATGAAACTTACCCTCCATCCATCTGAATCCCATGCCCTTTGGTGCCTCTACTCACTGCTTAAGTGAAATTGGATACAAAGTGTTAGGCCTACAAGACTAAGCAAATTAGCTGTGAGCATTATCTAATATTCATCATCAGACTAGTTATCCTGAAAGTGTATATATTTTGGATATTTAATGTCATATAGTACGTTATTACACACCAAAGTCATGCTTATTATTTCTGAAGATTCTTTTAGGGGTAACATAATATCATAAAAATATGATAAATTAATAACATACTGCATTATTAAATATACCTTAGAAATAACTATTTCTAGCTCCTCACGTAACGTTAGATCTTCATGCCTGTGTTCTCTTAATTGACGGCTCAGCTCTGTTTTTTACCTTGCAAATTGTATCTAATTTTCCGTTTGAGCGCTGGCCAAGCTCTACCTTGTTCACATGCAACGCCTGAGTGAGCTTATCAAGAAAATAAGAGTCTCTAGATGACAACACAGTGGTCATGGCTCAGATGGTAAGTTTCTGTTTTAATATTCCGATCACTCAAAGCAGCAAATGAGACATAACACACAGAATGCCAACCAGACAACTACAGCCAGCCTCCCAGAATGCCGTGCTAGGCCAACCACTTTCCACATCCATTTCCCTGTGTGGCCAAAGGCAGGAGTCAGTTTCTGTTGATGACTCTGTCCCACATCCGGGTCTTTGCATATGTCCCTGTGTCTTCCTGGAAAGGTTTTGCTTTTATTTTCTGTGCATGGTGACAGCCCTTTTATCCTTTAAATCTCAACTGAAATGCCGTCTTAGACCACCCAATTAGGTTCTTCTATCACTTTCTATCTCAGCCCATTTTTTTTTCTTTCATAGCACTAATCACGTTTTTAAATTATTGTATTCACTTTATTTTTTTTCCTTTTCATTCTAACATATGCTCTGTGAAGGCAGGGACTCAGCTATCTTGTTGACAGTTTTATCTCCAGAGCTGAACTCAGTCCCTGATTTATAGTTACAGTTCAATAAACAGTTGTTGAATGAATAAACGGATAAATGAAAAACATCTCTTGACATTCTGATGATAAAATTTAGGCTTATTTGGCCAGACATTTCAGAGGGTAAGAACATGGCCCCGTGGCTGTGGTTTTTCTGGTCACTAGTTGTGTGGCTTTGGACATCTTACATTCTTTTGAGCCTTAGATTCCTCAGCTGTAAAATAGTAACCAACTCATTGAGTTGCTGGAATAACAGATGAACTATGCTTGCAGAGCACTTAGCAAGGTCTGGCCTCTAGTTGTTAATCAATACGTCTTATCTATTTTTATTTAACATCTCCAAAGGAAGATATTCCAAAATCATTCCAGGTAAGATAACAATATATAAGTCCTCTTCGTTTGGAATGCCCTGATGAGCACCTGTGTGGGTTCTTTGGCCTTTCCCTGTGCCTGAGCACCTCTCACCTAAAAATGTGGCCCATCACCTGCATTTTGTCATATAGTAAGTTATTACACACCAAATACACCATCTGATGTATTTGTTAAAAATATAAACCACTTGTTGCACTCCCCATCTACTGGATTAGAGTAGAGCCCAGAGATCTGCATTGTCATTAACTCCCAGGGTGAGGTTACCAGGTAAAATCCAGGACACCTGGTTAAGTCTGGATTTCAGATATCCCGGATGGGACATACTTAAGCTAAAAAATTATGCTTGGTGAATCTGAGATTCACATTTAACAGAAATTGTATTTTTATTTGCTTATCTGGCCACCCTATCCTAGAGAGACTCTTTTATACAATAGCCTAAAAACCACTGGATTTTGAACTTCTTGTAGGAATTCGATGAGTGGATTAGAAGCAGCTCATTTAGTCATAAATTTAGAACAGCGTTTCTGCACCGTTGGAATCATCTGGAGTGCTTCAAAAAATTATTAGATCCCACCTCCAGAGATTCTGATTTAATTGGTCTGCGGGGCACCTCAGGCATTGGGCATTTTTAAAAGCTCCTAAGGTGATTCAATGTGCAATCGAAGCTGAGAAACAGGACTGAAGAGAGAGATGGAGAGACAGCTGAAATTCAGATTATGAACAGATGGCATTAAGCCTGGAATATAACATTAAATGGGCCGAGCATCAGCACAGAAGTTGCTGAGGTGTTTGATAAATAAAGCCCTCGGTTTGTGGTCAGTGCTTTTCGAGTCTTCTGTGTATGGTGGGCGTGGGAGACGGGGTTGAGGGGCTACGTAGGGGGAGGACGACGAGGGCAGGAGACTGACGCTGGATATCGGAGTCTCCTAGGAATTTTGTCCCAGTACTCATACCTGGCTAATCTAGTCCAGCCTTATCCAAGGAATTCTAAATATTTCTCTCTCTTAACCCTCATCCCTATCTAGGAAGTTAGAGAGCTATTATTCTAGCTAACAGCTGATACATTCAAGCTGAAACAGAAGGGGAGAAAGATGTGAAAGTAGCTTAGGACAACCAAGAAGGGGGAAAAAGAAAATAAGCAAATATTTAGAATAATCAGAATTTGCACATAGTCGTATAAAATGGTCGCAAAATCATTAATGTGGAGAAACATTTTTGTTGGCTTTTGCTCAAATTGGGTGGAAAGAAATAAATAATAGGATAAGTAGTTAGAGGAAAGAAATAAGTAAAATATATAAGCAGTAAGTACTCTTTTCTAATGAAACTTTTCTTGTATAAAGCCATGCTCTAGTTATTTGTAGTGAGGTGGATGGACCTAGAGTCTGTCATACAGAGTGAAGTAAGTCAGAAAGGGAAAAACAAATACCATATGCTAACACATATATATGGAATCTAAAAAAAAAAAGTGGTTCCCATGAACCTAGGGGCAGGACAGGAATAAAGACTCAGATGTAGAGAATGGACTTGAGGACACGGGGAGGGGGAAAGGTAAGCTGGGACGAAGTGAGAGAGTAGCATTGACATGTATACACTACCAAATGTAAAATAGATAGCTAGTGGGAAGCAGCCGCATAGCACAGGGAGATGAGCTCGGTGCTTTGTGACCACCTAGAGGGTTGGGATAGGGAGGGTGGGAGGGAGACGCAAGAGGGAGTAGATATGGGGATATATGTATGCATATAGCTGATTCACTTTGTTATACAGCAGAAACTAACACAGCATTGTAAAGCAATTATACTCCAATAAAGATGTTAAAAATAAATAAATAAAATAATCCCTAAAAAAACTCAAAAAAAAAAAAACCACACTCAAGTCAATGGTGGGGTATATTGGCTATATCACCCTGTTCCTTAGTCAATGACAGCTTAAATAAGCCTCAGTACTATGCCTCTGCCATTTACCTGGGGACATCTTCCTGAGGAGAAGATATAAGGGCTTAGAAAAATTAAAAATCTTCTTTAGAGCTGTCCTGCCATCTTTCAAACCTTTTTCAGGCATAGACTCTTTTAAGCAAATTCCTTTCTGTAAAAAAATCTGCCCTTTTGCATGGAAGTATAATTTTCTCATTAATTTTTACCTCTCTTTATTTGCTTTATATCATGCCAAGGACTAGGTAGCAAATAAGGCTGGACTGATTATGCAGGGATTGGACCTAGGAAAGCCTAGAAATATCTTAGAGGCTGGAAGTAGACTTACTATGAGTTCCAGGGCTGCCAGAGGACCAGCCAGGTGACAAGGGTCACTCAAATAAGTGCCGGCAAGGCCACTGGAGAACGCCGTCCCCTTTGAACAGAGCAGCCTCCCCTCAGCTCCAGCTAATTATTGTTACCATGACAGCAATGCATTGTAAAACACTTTAGAAGAAGCTGGTTGTCGACCCTGGTCTTTAACATCACCCGAGGACCTTTAAAAATATACTGATGTCTGGGCCCTACCGGGCCATTAAATCAGAATCTCAGGGGTGGTGTTCAGCACTGGAATTTTTTTTTTAGTTTTCCAGGTGATCCTAATGTGCAGCCAGGGTAAAGAACTGCTAGCCTAGACGATGTGATAAGTTGTGTGTGGTAACATTAAATTACAGACCAGATGTAGCAGGCATTATGAACTGTAAGGAATTCATACTGCAGGGATATCAGCCAATAGTATACCAAAAAGGCCACACTCCAGAAGTGAATACTATAAGTACTTCTGTCAGACCAACATCAGAAGTTTAGTTAATAAACATATGGAATGTCAGAGCTTTTTAAAATCAGTGACTTGCTAATTGTCATAATAGACTTCAGAAATGGGCTCTTATTGGTAGAATTAGAGTATGTTTTAGAGACACTCCCCAAACACGTATGAACCCTTTATAAGAATCTAGTGACACCTGTAAGGATGCTACCCAAAGCTTGATCCCTGCATCCTGCCATCGGGTCAGAGCATTGAAGTCTACCGATGCTGACACGGGGGCTACTAGAATCCTGCCTCTAGAATCGTGTTGCATCTTCCGGGAGGGAACATTTTGTCAAAGCATCTAGGATGATCGAGAGCTTGGTAAAGCTTCATCAACCTCACAGAATAGACAACGTGCCAGCAGGTGTTTATTCAATAAATGCTAAAGTGGTGGCAGACATTTGTTTGAGACTCACTGAGAAGTTGGGAAGAGTGGCTAACTCCCACCTTCTTGAAAGTTTTTAGTAGTTACTGTCTACCTATCGGAAGAACCCAATAGTTATATCTGACTAGACTGGCTTGAGTCAGTTTTGCAGCAGTCATTAAAGAACAATATGACTCAGTGTTGTCAAATTCTCCAACTTATTTTTTAAGACAGAAAAAAAAATTTTTTTATGTGAAAATTTTAAAAGTTGCAACTAAATTTAAATTTGTAAGGAAAAAGCAAACCAAAACTCTTAAGTAGAGCCAACAGCTTCTCTCTGGGCCAGATTGGACGTGCAGGCTGTGAGATCGTGCTCTCTTGCCTCAGCCGTGTAAGAGGCCCTACGGTTAAGCCTTGGCCTCAGGAACCAGCCAGCAATCTGAGAACTCAGGGGTCAGTCCAGGCAGGAGAGTGAAAACTGGCATTGGAGGCCAAGGTAAGATGATCACAGAAATTCAGAAGGTGAGAGAACAAGATAGTGATGCTGGTAAACAGAAATATTGGCAGGAGACTGTTCCCCAGTACCCCTTCCAACTTCTCCAGACATGGGCCAGTTCTCAAAGGCAGAGCAAGAAAGAAGTTTTGTGAAAAAGGCCAGGACCTTCTATGGAGTAGACAAGAGGAGAGGGGTTACAATGCGGGAAGATCAACTGGCTTACTGACTTCATCAATATTGTATTGAGCATCTGCTATATACATATTCTTGGACTAAGAACTAGAACAAGGGAGATGGTGTCCAAGAAAAACACTCCCCTTTTTTCCTTTACTCACACATAAAATACTTCTGACACCAGATGTTTGGGGGTTTTTTTGTTTTTGGGTTTTTCTTTTTTTCCCCACACCAAGCAATTCTCTGAGACACCAGCTGAGTGTCCTATAATTCAATTCAATTCTAACCCTATCTACCTGGAGTTAGTGTCAGATTCCATAAGCTAAGGGCTCAGGCCTACAAGACTACACCCATTCAGACACCAGGCAAGTCCCAGGTTGTCATGTGCACTTCTGACCTACTGGCTATAAATTAGATTTCCCATGACCCCTTCCTTGGATTTAATAATTTGCTAGAACAGCTCATAGAAATCAGGGAAACGCTTACTTTTACCAGTTGATTATAAAGGATGTAATAAAAGATACAGATGGACAACTGGATGAAGAGATGCATAGGGTAAGGTACACAAGAAGGGATGTGGAGCTGCCATGCCGTCTCTGTGTACAACTCTCCCCATGCCGTCACATGTTCACCAACCTGGAAGCTCTTCAAATCCTTACACTGGGGATTTTTATGGAGGTTTCATCACATAGGCACAATCAATCATTAGCTCAGTCTCCAGCCCCCTTCCCCTTCCTGGAAGATGGGGGAATGGGGTGGAAAGTTCCAAGTTTCTAATCATAGCTTGTTCTTTCTGGTGACCAGCTCCCATCCTGAAGCCATCCAGGAGCCGACCGAGAGTTGCCTCCTTAGAACCAAAGACACTCCTGTCACTCAGGAAATTCCAAGGGATTTAGGAGGTCTGTGTCAGGAACCAGGTCAAAGACCAAATATTTAGAACCAAAGATGTTCCTAGTGTTCTCATCACTTAAGAAATTATGAGGATTTGAGGAGTTCTGTGCCAGGCTCTCTCTCTCTCTATATATATATTTTTTACTAGTACACAGTTGGAGGTTCTTGAACTTCCAGCCAAGAGCACGCACTTAGCAGACCTCTGAGGAAGTCAAGAGAGGTTCTCAAAGTTCCTGAGATGGTCCGGAAGAGCACACTATAGTCTTCAAGCCCAAGCTCAGGAAGGCTCCTGGGAGTTCTGAGGACCTGAACACTTGGGGGACCACTAGCCACCATCTGGAGATGCTCCTTTCCGTTTAACTTCAGTCAAAGGTGAATCCACAATAGGGTCCAACATGGGTGGGAGTAGAGATCTCTGTCCTCAAGAGGCATGGGGTTTAGTGAAGGTGACAGGCAAGTACAAATCATGCTCTAAAGGGAATACAGAATGCAAAGGAGACGGGAAATGCTGTTTGTAATGTGACCAGTTTGAGCCAATCAGCTAAAATAAAAATGACCAGTCTGAGTGATTTATTTAGATGTTGAGGTATGTCCTGTGTTTGAATCCAGATTCAACTCATGCTAATGGGGGGAAATGTCACCATATCTGGGACAAAGAAAGCAGGGCTGTTTGGATGAAGGAGATAGACATTTTATTTTTCTAACTTTTTTTTTAATTGAAAAAGTAACACATTAAGGAGGTAAACTATCCAACCAGTACTAAAGGAACGGCAATAGCACTTTAGTTTTCCTTCTATCCTAGACGCCCTATCTTGGGAAGGAGAACGTTAAATCTCATCTCAACTTTACGGTCTGGGATAGAGAGCTCTGGTGGGTGTGAAGCTCCAAAGTACATGAAGTAGTGTTGTCACCAGCTGCTTATATAGGCTACTGGCCAATGGTACAAGCACTTTGTCTTATTCCTAGACCACACCACCACTGTCCTAGGTGAAGGAATGGGTTTCATAGGATGTGGAAGCTAGAAGGAAACCTAGAAGTTTCCTCTAGCAAGTCTCATTTTACAAGTGAGGAAATCAAAGCCCCAAGAGTTAATCAGCTCACGAGATCCCTCAGCAGAATATTGGCTACCGACTGTCTAGACTCCTTCCACTGTTGACACCCAACTATCACAAAGCAGCGTTGGACACTGGCCATTGGTGTAGCTAAAAAGAAAGTGGATCATGCAGTGTGGTCCATATTTTTGCTACCACACCAGGGAAAGCTAGTTAATTTCTAATAAAGAGTGGAAGCTATGGAAAATCAAAGTTAAACTTGTTTTTTAACAAATAAATAAATGACTAAGGCTATGGAGAACATCAAATATATAGTCAGTCCAGAACAGACTGAAAAGATATTTAAGAATGAGAACACAGCTTAAGTTTAGAAACATTACCTATTTCCAAGTGTTAAGAATTCAATTCAATGCAAAGGTTTTTTTTTTTTTTAGCATCTTCTGTTACTCTGTGTCCTACTAGGTGATGTGGAGAATAGAAAAAAGTCTAAAACACATCCCTGTTATGCAGGCACATTGAGCACCAGTGTGCTGGCCCCAACTACCTAATGAGGACATTATGTTTACAGAGGAAAAAAGGAAGACTCTGAGGTTTTATGGGCATTTCTCTAAGTTTGTGTCTAGTGGGCAGCAAAAATGGGGGCCTCCAATACAGATTTTTAAACTTAATTCCACATCAGAAATATCTTTCATGATAGTATTTTAAACAACAATTTCAAAAAGCAGAACATGATGAACACCAAAGAGAGTGACATGGTGCCTTTGGAGGAAGTTCTTGTAATTGAGTGGCTAAAAGGTTAGGCTTCGGAGCCTGAGATTGAATCTGAGCTCCGTAACCTAACCAGGTGTGTGATATTGCTTTGATTATACTCCCCAGGATGCTAGTAAGGGAATATTCATGCTTCTCTCACAAAGTTGTTTTGAAGATTAAACTGAGATAAATTTCATAGTTGCCAACAATATAAATACTTCAGAGATGGTAGCTAAAAATAATAAAGCAAATATGGGAAGTCATCGAAGGCTTCTTGTTGGAGGAGGTAGCATCACGCTTTGTTTCTGATACAGTCTCCCGTTCATCGTGACTTTCAACAAACATGGAATGTACACAGCTCTCCCCCTGTTCTTTAGCAGTAAGAATGCGTGGAAAACATTTCCATTTCTCTCAAAGTCATCCGCTCCAATGCTGCTCCTGCTCTAAGTATTAAAGATGAAAATATGGTAAGAAATATCCAAGGGCTGGGTGATAGACACGTTGACAAGTAAGTTTCTCTAGTATTCTCTGAGAACTTGTCTGGGCCTTCCGTGGGCTGCACTTGGGGCCATAGACCAAGGGATCAGGCATGTTGCTTTGGTTGGTGGCCAGATCACCCTTGGGCTTTAGGGTGACAACCACTGTGACAGTTTTGCTGCACTAATAGGAAAATTGCTTTCCTTTTCTCCTTTTCTCTCTGCTTCTCCCATCCCCTTCTTTCCCCTCCACTCTCCTCCCCCCTCGTCTCTTTCCCCCCTCTTCCCTTCCCTCCTCTTTCCTTCCTTCCTCTCTCTCCTCCTCATAATTAGCCTCCAAAGAAGAATCCATTTTTAGAGGCTAGAAAAAAATAGCTCTCCATCTTGTAAGTTTTTGTCTTCTATATATTTAACACCCTAGAGACAGTTCTACCCAGAATGGAAGGAAGCAAAGAAGGAAAAAATGCATCAGTCTATCAGCAGACGTGGAATAAAAGCAAACCTCTCATGCTCAGATGCATGTGAGCTAAATTCAACATCAGGGTCACTATGGTAATAGTACGAGGCTCTGTCGGTCCTGGTGCCCCAGAAGACACTTTTTCCCTTAGAGGCCACTGGTAAAAATCCCAGGTGGCTGACATCCTTACTCAACTTGTTGCTTTCCACACGAAACACCAGGGACATATTTGTGTCTTAAAGCCCAGACACCAGCCATTAGCTTTAGAGCCCTTGCAACCTGCTGGGGTCACACCAGAAGCGCACAGTTTCCAAAGGGACATGCTGATTGGAATTGGATTGTGTGAGGGTTTCCTGACACCAGACACTGACCAAGTTCAAGTGCTCCACTAGCTGACTCTGCTGTTTTTGTGACTTAAAAAGAGACATGCCCACAGGAAAAGGAAACCATGGGCTTCTGCGTTATGCCATGAGAAATGGAGCAATAAAATCACTGCACCATACATTCTGGTGATTGTCACACCTCAGGATATGTCCCGGTATGTTAAACAGTGTCATCACATTCTCTGTACAACTCTGTATTGAAAATAAATACATGTCGTCTAACACCTGAGGGGGCTGACTAAAGAATAAAGATGTCAAAAAAGAACAAAAACCAGTGGTATAGCACTAAGGTAAGTTAAGAATTGGATTCCTCTGGATGTGTGATTAGACCAACATTATGGCCATTGATTCATGTTTCTCAACACCTGCTTTTTGTTTTCTGGTCTTCGTGGTGGCCCGGCACTAAGCACTGGCTGTTTCTAAAAACCACTCTGCTCTGCCTGTCTTCACCGGGCAGCTGTTGAGGCTTGGAGCCTGTGCACAGCCCCGACACTCCCTTTCTGTTCCTGGATCCTCCCATACCCCTTCACACAGCCTATGCTTCAGTCACGCCAAACCACTCTCCTGTCTAGACTCAAGATGCCCCATCGGGACACGATGCTGTTGAACAGCGAGGGCTCTGAGGACAGATGACTTGGGCTGGACTCTCAGCTGTGCCTTCACCACACCTGAAATCAAGGAAAAGTGACCTGGCCCTTCTGGACCTGAATTTTCATGTCCTGTACAAATAAATGCACCCACCTCATAGGGTTGTCATAAGAATCAAAGGACTTAATGCATGAAAATGCCTAGAACAGCACCTGGCCATAGTAAGTCCTCAGCAACTGCAACCTAGTGTTACTCCAGACTTTTGTGGCTTTGCTCTTTCCTCTGCCCCAAATGCCTTTAGCTCCAATTGCTCTTCCTTCTGTCTCCTTGTTCAAATATCTAACCCTAACCTCCTTTCTGACAAAATTCCCTGGCTTGCCCAAGTTGGGCTGACCATTTTCTACCATCCGTCCTCACGCCACTTACCCTGAACTTGTCATTATTGCATTGTTACTGTCTAGCTGTGAGCTTCTTAAGGACAAGGTCATTGTGTCTCCTTCACGTTGTTTTCGTCCAAGCTTTTCCCATGGAAGGTTCTCAATCAATGTTTGTTGAATGAATAGATGAATGAATAAACTAACTAACCAACCAACCAACTAACCAACCAGATATTGTCTACTATATATAAATTAATAGAATTAGTGAAACTTGGCAAAGGTAGAAAAAAAAGCTTACTGTGCTCATTTATCATCAATGGAATGATGAATTCAGTCCCTTCTATAAACTGCCACATGAAAGGATTTTCCACATTCTGACTCAATTCACTTGCCATGTCTATACCAGGCCTAAAGCTAAGTCTATACAGTGCCAGATAAAGTGGATATTTGGAATTCATTAGTCAGTATAGTTATCGTGGGGAAATCCAAATAGGGTAGCATCTAACATACACTTTTAGAGAATATGTATCGTCCGTTTAGCCTTTCTGTGACCACCTAAATTCCTAGGTCCAGTTCCAAATCTGTACTTCCTTTTTCCACATCAGCAGGTGGCTCACCCTATTGTGAAAAGGCCCCATTCACAGGAGGACCCACAGATGAACTTACAAGAGGTTCAAATACTGTTACAGCTGAATACACACTGAGTTGGCCACGGTCTGCAGGATATTGACCCAAAATAATCCTGGAGGGCACCCAACCAGAAGAAAACCCCTTTCCCCATGAGGGGAGTTAGAGGTCAGACCTTCTGGAAAAATCATGGCACTCTTACATGACTTTTTCCTTGTCACTGGGTCAGCCATGGGCACCAAAGGTTTTCCTCTTTCCTTATGGATTTCTCTTTTTTCCCCTTTTTCCCAGAAGAAACTTTCTAGCATTTTAATGATGGAATATTGGGCAGAGATTCAGGACATCTGGGTTCCAGTCTCTGTCCTATCACCGACTGAGGCCTTTTACTTTATGGATCTGGGCCTCAGTTTTACTTGGTATAAAATAGTCTCCCTCTTTTCACCATTAACACAGAACAGTTTGTTCTTAGAGCCTCATAATAAAATAAATGCTCTGTTAATCCAAAATAATTTGTCTGCTCTGAAAAATAACTGAAATCCCAATGGCTTATATGCAGCTGGTTTTCAGTTATTTTAAAAGGACACGCTTTCTTCTACACAGGAAAATAAAATAGAGCCAAATGATGTATTCAAGAGCTAGCAATTGTCTTGCACTAGATGTTCCCTTTTTTCTTTATCTTGGTGCTTATTTCTAAGAGGCAAAAATTACCATGATAACACATTCTTTCTACAAAACTATCAGGTGTAGTATTTGTTTCTTAAGAACATGATACAGATTTTAGGAAAACAGTGATTGTCAGAGAACATTATATCAACCCAGGTGAAATAAAACCATTATATCTCCACACCCAACAGATCTGTTATTAAAGAAGCAGACTTGATAGTAGGCATACAACTTTAATTTTATTGGCTCATTTTGGTGACTTGGAAACTTTTACTCTAAGAGTAAGAATAGGGTGCTACAATTGGGGTTGTGATATTAGAACTACATTAGAACATTTAAATTATTATAATAATTTCCATATATAACATATAAAACCATTATATATATAACTATTATTAATTAATCCTAACCTGTAAAATTTACCAAAAATTGTTCCAATTTTATTAAATGTGCTATCATTTTTCATACTAAATAATTACATAGTTCCATCGTTGAGATTCATTTTATGCAAACAAATGGATTCTTTTCAAGTTAATGAATCATGAGCTCATTAAATATCACTGGAATTAACATTTCTTTCATTAATTACAATTTTAATATGGCCTTTACTAGAACTTATAATGGAGAGAATGGCTATTTAAAATAAAACACAGCCTCTTGTTTTTGATCAATGATGAGTTAGTTGTTGAATTTGCTGAATTCTCCCTTCCCAAGCAAGTGAGAAGGAAGCAGGCTTGGCATGAACTTAGGGCCATGATCCTGGACAAAGTAGCCAAAATTAATGTGGACAAGGAGGATGGTTTCCCATCTCCTATGGAAACAAGATGTGTGGGTCTCAAAAGGATGCCTAACAAAAATGAAAGTGTTCATAGTTGAGCTTTCCCAGGACTTTCTAGGGCAGTTTCTCAATGGGATGATGTTGATATTTTGGGAAGGAATATGCTTGATTATGTGGACTCTTGAGAACTACAGACCATCTAGCATCTGTGACACTCACTGGTGAAATGACAGTCTTCCCTTCCCCCACCCATCATTGTCCCATAGATTCAACAAGTTAAGCTACCCCAGTCATTTCCAAACATCTCAACTTAACTCTCTGTAACCAGATAGAATTCTGCACAATGCCTGGCCTTTGGGCAGAATGTTTACTCGCTCTGCCTTTGTTCTCTTAAAAAAAAAACAATCCAGGTAACTGTTAGGGTACTTAGTAAATGACAGTTTTTCCATCAAATTCCCAGTCCTTCCAGCCCTATGCTACATTCTGGAGTAGGGTTTTCATGAAAAATTAAGGGCTGCCCTCCTTGTGCCCTGAACAGGATTATATTTTAGGGATATGCTTCCGTATGTTGTGTGCCTCACTCTCACTGCTTTAGACTATTCTCTCAGCATCAAAGCACTAAGCATCTTTGAGAGTATATAGGCTTCCTAAGGATGTTATAACAAATGACCAGAAACTTGGTGGCTTGAAACAATAGAAAATTATTCCCTCATAGTTCTGGAGGTCAGAAGTCTGAAACCAAAGTGTCAGCAGGGCCACACTCCTCTGAAGACTCTGGGAGAGAATCCGTTCCATGCCTCTTTCCCAGCTTCTTGTGGCTGCCGGCAGTCCTTGCTGTTCCTCTGCTTGCGACTGTCCTCCTTTCTCTACCTCCCTCTTCACATGGTCTTTTGCCCTGAGTCTGAGTGTGTCAGGTCTCCCTCTCCTCTCTCTTATAAAGATGTTAGTCATCAGATTTAGGGCCCATCCTAAATTCAGGATGATGTTATCTCAAGATCCCTAACTTGATTACATCTGCAAAGACCCTATTTTCTAAAAAGGTCCCATTTTCAGATACCAAGGCTTAGGACTTGGAAATATCTTTTGGGGGCCACTTCAATCCCCTACAAGAAATGAACTGGAAAATGGAGTAGAGAACTCAGAAGGACAGGTAGCAAATGCTGAGGAAACGCTTCCCAAATTTCCTCAGGTGACCTAAGCCACCAGGAACACATTTACCCTCAAAATGGGCTCCCAAGTTGGTGTCCTGGATCTCCCATGTATAGTATGATTTTATACACAAAACGGGGAAAGGAAATGTCAGTAAAGAATGTTTTTGGTTGCAGGTAACATGAGATACAAATACGGTGGCTAGACAAAGAGGAGGTTATTTTTCCTCTTATCACAGGGAAACTGGAAGTAAGTAGTTGTTTTTGATGGTTCAGTGACCTAAACTTGTTAGGGCATCACTATAACTTTCTTGGATATTACTTCAGATCTGTCACTTCACAGATGGTTGGCTCAGCTCTGGATTACAAATAGTATTCAAGGCAGGAAGAAAGAAAAGGGCAATGGTAGCTCTATATATTTTTTATCCCAAAAGGTGAAGTCTTCCCTTAAGTCCCTGGCAGACGTTATTTGCACTTCACCGGCCAGAGCTGTGTCCATGAGTACCTGTAACTGCAGTGCACAAGAGGAATGGGGGCTTGGAACTTCTCTGGGCTGTAGAGGGAAGGAGGCAGAAAAGAAGGGAGTGTGGATGTCTATCAGTTACGCTGATGAATGGAACTGTCAAAGGGAGGCAGGACTCTTCCACTGTTTTGTTTTATTTCCATTGTTTTTACAATGCATTTTTCATACCCCAAGATCAGAGAAACAGAAGGTCTGCAAAACAGCAGACTATTAGAACTGGATTCCAATGCTAGTCTTGCCATTATTCATCTTTGACTAGGTGATCTGAACTAACTGGGCCTCAGTTTACCTCATCAGGAACCAGACACTAGACTGGATAACCTCTAATGGCATCTTTAGCTCTGAAAGCCGATGATTCTATTAATCCTTTATCTAGATAGTATTTCTTTTTGGTCCTTTTGTACTTCCAGTGGTGAATTGGCTACATCTAGAAGCATAGATTACCACTGATGGAATCAGAAGGAACTATGGAGATAATGTAGTACACAACTAGTTTATTCTATGAAATATGGTTATACTGGTGCTAAGGGAAGAAAAATTAATCTTTCTATTTTATTCTTTGTTTATACATCTGTTTTTGGTTTTTTCTTCTTTTCTTCATAGCCTAGCAAATTTTGTTAAATTTTATTTATTTATTTATTTTTGGCTGCATTGGGTCTTCATTGTGGTGCACGGGCTTCTCATTGTGGTGGCTTCTCTTGTCGCAGAGCACGGGCTCTAGGCGCGTGGGCTTCAGTAGTTGTGGCACATGGGCTCAGTAGTTGTGGCTCATGGGCTCTAGAGCAGAGGCTCAGTAGTTGTGGTGCATGGGCTTAGTTGCTCCACGGCATGTGGGATCTTCCTGGACCACGCCTCAAACCTGTGTCCCCTGCATTGGCAGGCAGACTCTTAATCACTGCACCACCAAGGAAGTCCATATACATTTGGTTTTTAATCAGGGTGTGTCACCCTGTTCAGAATATAGCCAAGCTGCATAATGGCTGCAATCATTAAGAGGTTTATTTTAAACCAAATGCAAAATTAGATGAGAGCCTAGCAATTTCTGTAATGCTATTTTTTGAGGTTGTCAAAGAGCCTCTGCCTTTTTTTGTTGTTATTATTTTGTTGTTGTTTTCTTGGCTGCGCTGCTCAGCTTGTGGGCCACAGGCAGTGAAAGCACGGAATCCTGACCACTGGACCGCCAGGGAATTCCCATGTGCCTCTGCCTTTTTTTGAAGCTGAAGGTGCTGCCCTTCCTCAGGGCATCGCTGAGTCAGTTGCATCCAGGCTGCTTTCTCTCCTTGCTGGGCCCTGCTGAATAAGACATTCTTTTTCCTGGGTAGGAGCAGTCCCCACTCCAGATTTCCTCGTAGGACTGACTCATGAGGCTTTTCTGATGAGGCTGTATAATTTTCCATGAAAGTACATGAGCTCAGTCAGGTAGGAAGTGAGGCCCTCAAGTTAAATCAAAGATTATGGCAGCATATCTATCTGCTTTTCCAAAACTCCATGAGAGACAAGGTTTCATTTCACACGGTATGAAAAATCAATAAGCAAGGAGTAGTTTCAATCGTTTAAGGGCAGCATGACTAAAATTGGCCATGGAGAGCCCACAGATGGAATTCTGACAGTCATCAGACCTTTGACAATTTAAAAAGTGCACAAGTAGGTGAAATATATATGTTGCTGGAATTGTGCCTAAAATACTTTTTTACCTGTCATGCAAACATCATCTACTTGACTCCTATGTAGTAAATGGGAGAAATAACAGTTTAATTAGAAAAGTCCAGTAGGCAAGGTCTATTGCAGTATGCAATAGTAATGTGATGAGCTACGCATAATCCTACGTATACTGTTCTTTGTTTGGACCCATCCCTCCACATCCACTCTTGTCCTGACAATTAAGTGTATTGCTTCTGCTCTCAGCACCTTGACTTCAGCCAAGAGCATTAAAGGATGATGTGGTTGAGACACTCCTCTAAATGTCTCTGTGTCTCTGTTAGTCTGGAGTGTGGGTGAGTAATACCAGGCTTCCTAGTGAGAGGCTTAAGGAAGTGATGTTCAAACTCTTTTGGTCATATAAGGGAAAACAACTTAAAATGTCTTTAATTTTCATTAGGAAGAAATGTATACCCTTCACATGGTTTTAATTTGACATCTATATATTTTGATCATAAGTAGTTTTAAAGAATATAATTCTTGAAGTAGTTCCAAAGAATACAATTTCTGGCATGTTGATAACATCGGCACTTAGAAATGAAATGGTTGTTCCTTAAAAAACTAAAAATAGAGCTACCATACGATCCTGCAGTCCCACTCCTGGGCATATATCCAGAAAAAACCATAATTCGAAAAGATAGATGCACCCTAATGTTCACTGCAGCACTCTTTACAATAGCTAAGACATTGCAACCTAAATGTCCATCGACAGAAGAATGGATAAAGAAGATGTGGTACAGATATACAATGGAATATTACTCAGCCATAAAAAAGAATGAAATAATGTTATTTGCAGCAACATGGATGACCTAGAAATTGTCATACTGAGTGAAGTTAGACAGAGAAAGACAAATATCAATATCATATGATATCACTTATATGTGGAATCTAAAAACAAATGGTACAAATGAACTTATTTACAAAACAGAAATAGAGCCACAGATGTAGAAAACAAACTTATGGTTACCAGAGGGGAAAGGAGGGTAGGGAGGGATAAACTGGGGTTTGGAACTGACATACACACTATTATATATAAAATAGATAACTAATAAGGACCTACTGTATAGCACAGGGAACCCTTCTCAATACTCTGTAATGACCTACATGGGAAAAGAATCTAAAAAAGAGTGGATATATGTATATTTATAACTGACTCACTTTGCTATACAGCAGAAACTAACATAACATTTTAAGTCAACTGTACTCCAATACAAGTAATAATAAATAAATAAAATGGTTACTTCAGTCTTTTAAATGCACCCGGTGGAATTTAGATAATTTAATGATTTGATACTTAGGATCATTTTTAATTTTTTTTGGCTGCGCCACATGGCTTTTGGGGTCTTTGCTCCCTGACCAGGGATTGAACCCGGGCCCTGGGCAGTGAAAGTGCCGAGTGCTAACCACTGGACCGCCAGGGAATTCCCAGGATCACTTATTTATTTTTTATTTTTTTGCAGTACGCGGGCCTCTCACTGTTGTGGCCTCTCCCGTTGCGGAGCACAGGCTCCGGACGCGCAGGCTCAGCGGCCATGGCTCACGGGCCCAGCCGCTCCGCGGCATGTGGGATCTTCCCGGACCGGGGCACGAACCTGCATCCCCTGCATCGGCAGGCAGACTCTCAACCACTGCGCCACCAGGGAAGCCCAGGATCACTTATTTTTAAAATACAGGAACATGCTCCTCTTAATTGTATGAAATTTTATATTTTTTTAATGTGAACTCATATTTCCATTTCACTTTTTCATATTTTTATGTTTGAAAGTACTTTTATTAATCACTCTATAACTGTTTAAAAAGAATATGTATCTACATTTAAGTATAAAAGTTTTTAAAATTTCTGTGACCATAGGTTCTCATTGTTTATAATAATCTGAAATGAGTTAAGGTAATTATTAGTAGTAAACAATTAACCCAAACAGCATAAATTTCTCTGGGCTGCCATTTGCCCACTTGTGGTTTAGCTCTCCATGTGTTATAATTAATACATTCATTTGTTATGCATTTAAAAATGTACAACGTGCTTTCATGTGCAAGGATCTCCCTTAATCTCATCCAATACGCCACTTGATCAGTCTGTTCCTGTGCATCACAATTATATTTCCCCCAAATGATAAATGGATACTTCAGCCAAACTGAGTTTCAAAATTCATGTACGATGCTTATGATTGCATACAAATTTTAATATAAATGAAATGTTATTTAATTTGGAAAGTTTTATTTCAATTTTTAAATATATTTTCTTATTTTTCTTCTTCTTCTTATTATTTTGGCTGCTTCGCGCGGCATGCAGGGTCTTAGTTCCCCAACCAGGGATTGAAGCCCCGCCCCCTGCAGTGGAAGCGCAGAGTCTTAACCACTGGACCGCCAGGGAAGTCCCTCAATTTTTATTTACATAGAAATTTAACTTCTACAGAATAATATGTGCTCATTCAAAAAATCAACTCTACTGAAGTTTATGAAATAAAAGTTCTCCTCCTCTTCTCCCCATTCCTCTAATTCCATTCCTCAGAAATAGGAATGACGAACTGTAATTAATCCTTAAAGACCTCTTAAATACGTGTATAAACGTAGTTTTTGTATTCCATGATGGAATGTAACACGCATTTTTAGATTTAAGTAGTTACTTTTATCAAAATGATATACTTACAGATTATAAAGAGGCAGATTGTTCTCCAGAGCTTGCTGAGGAATCAGCAGTCCCCAAACGCTACCTCCCTCCTCATTCCCTGAGGCAATGACTTCAAAAATGTTTAGCTATTTATCTTGGTATTTATAGTTATGTTTCTTGTAGTATGCTTATATGGCTATTTTTCTTTTCCGTTTAGGCATTATTTACTGACAGCCCCACCTCACTCGGCACACACACCCCTTCACCTTATTCCTATCCTACAGATACAGTTACACAGTGTCTTGAGTACATCAGTGTTCAGTATTTACATTATTATAAGTATGCATAGGCTATTCACATCTGAGTAATGTGGGAGTCTATGATTAGCTTTCCTTTCCTGCAACCCTTTTTGTTTCCCTAAACTTAATAATTGTCTTTTTTTTTTTAAACTTGTTTGCCTGCTTGTTTTTCAATGGACTTGTCACTGATGCATCCCTAAACTCTCCCAAATCAGTGTAAATCTAAACTCAGTATGTTTAAAAGATATTCCACCAATGTTATCTTCTTAAAGGAAACTCTTTGATAAATATGTCAAGGAAATATTTACTTTAAAAGGGAAATTGAGTCCATCTATTTTTTTATTTTTTTTTAATTGTGGCTGCGTTGGGTCTTTGTTGCTGGATGTGGGCTTTTCTCTGGTTGTGGTGAGCGGGGGCTACTCTTCATTGTGGTGCACGGGCTTCTCATTGCGGTGGCTTCTCTTGTTGCGGAGCACGGGCTCTAGGCGTGCGGGCTTCAGTAGTTGTGGCACATGGGCTCAGTAGTTGTGGCTCGCAGGCTCTAGAGTGCAGGCTCAGTAGTTGTGGCACACAGGCTTAGTTGCTCCACAGCATGTGGGATCTTCCCGGCCCAGGGCTCGAACCCGCGTCCTCTGCGTTGGCAGGTGGATTCTTAACCACTGTGCCACCAGGGAAGCCCGAGTCAATCTATTCTGACATTTGTCATTTATACATAAGCATATCATTCATACATTATATTAGCTTTATATTAGTCACTTATTTGGGTTGACTATGTCATACCAAATTATGATTGCATTTTATCCATCCTTGTCTGAGTACTTCGTACTATTTTGCATATGACCAGTGCTCAATAAAATTTCCATGTAGATACCAAATAAAGTATCTCAAGGGTCAATGATTATTCGCAAGGTTAGTATAATTTTCCTTGACTGTGTGCTTTCCAAACATCTCGACAACAACAAAATACCTTGAGGTAACAGAATCTTCCAAAACTTGTGAAACACATTTGTATTCTGTGAAGCCCTTTGGGAAAGCTCTTGTTGAGTTAAAAGGGTTAGAAATTGAAACAGTAGTGATTCTAACAGAAAGAATTCTCACTCATCTATCTCAAAGAGGTACTTAGGAGTAGCTGAAATCTGCTTATCTTTCTTTGTTGTCCCCCTTCCTCGTGCCCACTTCGATCTATATCTAGCAAACCCAGTGTGCAAATAACATATATTTTCTGGCCCATGTTTTTTCTCTTTCCAACCCCTTTCATTTCTCTTCCTCTAATAACCAGTTCTTATTGTTGCTTTGACTTGCTTTGTAACTACCTCTAAATCAACAGTGTTCCTGACCTGCAGAGCTGGAGTGGCCTGAGGAAAGAATGGAAATTCATTCTCTCTGTCAAAGCGTTCAAGCCCAGCAACCCAAATCCCCTGAAGTAAGATATGTCTCTGGTATACACGTTATAATGACCTACTCCATGAAGTGTTTTTTACCATGAACCGTAGGCGAGTTCCAACAGTTGTCAGAGGGAGTATAGCCTATTGTGACGTGCCACCAGCTATGCCGTGGATTTTTCAAACCTGCAGATTATCTATTTATATGATAGATGAAAGAATGACGATGAGAAAACAATTAGAAGGTTTCACATGCATCTTGACAGTAGCCTATTTCATTCCATTTCAAAAACAATTTTTAGGTATTCCTTGGTTACTGTTATCTACACATGTAGATAAATTCTTTGATTCAAGCCCTCCTCTCCATTCTGTTATTGATTCACACAACTGGATGGAATAGCACAAGCTCAATCACATCTGGTTGAGTGGGTGTAGTTGACTTACAGCCCAATTTCATAGTTCTCTTCCCAAAACACGACCATGAGTTCTACCCCATGACTGCTTTCAGCATCTGCAATGTGGTTAAAAGATTTGGGTTTCTGGGATGTATAAGAGTGTGATTAAGTATTTGTGTAATGTAGGCTATATCATGGTCCTTGTTTAAAGGACTTCATGACAGAATTTTAACCTGGCATTTCAATAACCCAAAGTGATAAATGTTCACATTTTCATTACTAGCCAGTGGGAAGCATTTCTATAAATTATGAGACTCTAAGCTCTCAGTCTGTTTTGACTAAAATTGTATATATAGTGTCTTCTACTTGCTTGGTGCTCAATAATTATTTGTTAAATGAATGAATCATCATAATCAATTTAGTATTAGTCAATGTGAGTAAGAATTTATTAATTGCCTTTTCCACTGGAGCACTAAACTCATAGATTCCTAAATACCAAATCAATGGACACATCTTAACTCTTAATGGTCTACTCTGCTCACTTCAAATGTTAATTACTCCTCAGTCCTCAGTGATTTCATTCTCTTCATGGCCTCTTCCTCTATCAGCAACTATTTTCTGTTGTCTCGTTGGTCTTCTTCATGGGCTGCTCTTTTTTATTCACTCTGTAAACGTTAGTGTTTAGAGTTTCTAACAGCATCTGCTCTTCCCACTCTAAATTCTTCCCTGGGGACACCCCTTCAAAGGTCATTATCAGGGACTTCCCTGGTGGCGCAGTGGTTGAGAGTCCGCCTGCCGATGCAGGGGACACGGGTTCGTGCCCCGGTCCGGGAGGATTCCACATGCCGCGGAGCGGCTGGGCCCGTGAGCCATGGCCGCTGGGTCTGCGCGTCCGGAGCCTGTGCTCTGCAACGGGAGAGGCCACGGCAGTGAGAAGCCCGCGTATCGCAAAAAAAAAAAAAAAGGTCATTATCAGTTATAGAGTGCATGTGGCACATAAGAGAATGAGAAAGAAAGGTTGGAGGAGACAGGCGTTTCTTTTTTTTCATACGACAGGTAGGTCATCCTGAGCAGGTGTGGTGGCTCAAGGATGTTAGGGCTGATGTCTGGATGTCTGTTGGCATTTCTCTCATGGTCACAATATGGCTGCCACAGCTCCAACAGTAAAACCTGCAGATATTCAGGCATCAGGAGAACAGAAAAAGGACAAGAGCTAGTAGAGTCTTTCATCCTTCTTAGGAGTATTTAAGGAATATCCACTCAATAACACGAGCTTCCTTTTCATTAGCCAAAACCCTGTCACATAGCTACACCCATCTGCAAAGCAGTGGGAAATAAGGTTTGTTTTATTTTTTTATTTTATTTTATTTTTTGCAGTACGTGGGCCTCTCACTGTTGTGGCCTCTCCCGTTGCGGAGCACAGGCTCCGGACACGCAGGCTAAGCGGCCATGGCTCACGGGCCCAGCCGCTCCACGGCATGTGGGATCTTCCCAGACCAGGGCACGAACCTGCGTCCCCTGCATCGGTGGGCGGACTCTCAACCACTGCACCACCAGGGAAGCCCTGTTTTATTTTTGAAATTAGAGTTCTGTTAGTAAGGAAGAAGAGCTCTAACAACATTTATATTCTGATAACTCCCAAATTACTGCTTAAACCTTGACTTCTACTCTGGATTTATTTCTCCAAATGTTTATTGGACAGCTATACTGGCACAAAAAGTCACAATAGGCTCTAAAGAGGCTGCAGCATCTAGCCAGGGCTGTGCGTAGGAGACTAAAAATGCTGATCAAGGAGGGAAGAACATAAAGTTACAAAAGGAAAACTTTGTCAATATAATAGCACTGTCTTGTGATGTAGGACTTAATACCCTGGCAAGGACCCCAAGAGCCTTGGCAAATGTGCACATAGGCTGCCTCTTGGAAGCTAGGAGAAAGTGATGGTCCATGCTTAGTGGACCTTAGTGGATAAGGTATTGAAAACCAACATGTCTAAATCCCTAAATCTATCTGCATATTCTAGTTGATTTCCTTCCCTCACCATCCCAGCTACATTCACTGAGTCAACTACATTCATTTTATACCTACTGTATAGGCAGCCTACTAGGATCTACCTAGGTACTATGTTAGGGTGGCTTCACACGTATGAATGAGACCTATTGCCTACCTGAAGGAATCTAGAAGCTACCTAAAGGAATTCACAAGAGGATGATGAATCTGCGGCCCAGATTCCCTTTTTGGACTGTCCTTGCTTCTCTCTGCTGCTGGGAGAGTTGGATGCTTGCTCTCCTAGAACTGCTCTCAGCTAAAGAGGGCTTCCTTGCCCACGGTCAAGCACACTTCCCAGGAGCAGCTGATTGAAGTAAGAGAATAAAGAGAATAAGAGAATAAAGCTACTGCTCTCTTGCCTTAAGGTAGGGCAAACATGAACTGTCTCAGCTCTAGAGCTGACTATGGGGTCATCTGAGGCTTATGGAATGACTGCATCACCATTCCATTGCCCTCGCTGCTCAATCTTACTTCATCCAGTCACCCACGTGTCTTGATCCTCAGAGGGATCCCCAATGAATTTCCTCAGTGCAAACCTTTATATAAGAGTCTGTTTGCCAGAGAATCTGATATGTAACAGGGTAGCAGGAGTGGAACTAGGAAGCTGAAACTCAAATGGCATTTTGGAGCTGGGTGACTGGCAAAATGTATCCCATCACTTAGGTAGTCAGTGCACTAATGATAGCCCTGGCATGCTGTGGTGGTATTACTGTTACAACATTCACAGCGCCTGAACTGGGATCATGGTAGACAGGAATGCACTTGGCCTTGAAGTAGTTTGGGGAAATTGTTTTTTAAAAAATTGAATTAAAGTACTGTGCTGGGGGCAACTGATGCACTGGAGAAAGACCACGACAGGCTGAGGATGAGGAATCAACAATTCAAGGAAAAGTGTGAAGGCCAGAGGGTCTTGTCAGCAAAAAAAGAAACTCTCACCTGCAGCCAGGAGGCAGAGAAGGATGAAGACCAGGTCCATAACTGAACTATAAGAGGAGCAGAATTTTAGAGAAGGTTTAATTCTCAATCTCAGCAATTCAGCTAAACCAAGTTCAGAGTGTTAACTGGAAAAGAGTGGGACCCTGAAACTGGGATGGGAGCATCTGGGTCAATGCATTAAAAAAAATCTTGCATCTCCAGATCCCTCTGTGTCTGCTGGTTCCACAGAAGTGGCCCACTACTTCCTAGGAAAGCCTAGTTCTCCCTCCTCTTTGCTTATAGACGATGGTGAGGGTTCTGTCTCGCAAGACAACATGAACTCCCTTCAGGATGTACGCCCACCTCTCTTCCTGGACAGAGAAGAGTAACTGTGGCTAAGTCAGACATAATATAGGTGAGGAAGCCCTGAGTCTGGTAAGACAGGAGATGGACTACACCACAAAGAAGCTGCAGAATCTAGCCAGGGCTGTGTGCAAGAGACTAAAGATGCTGATCAAGAAGGGAAGGACATAAAGTTATAAAGGAAAACTTCGTCAATATAGTAGCACTGTCTTGTGATATAGGACTTAGTACCCTGGCAAGGACCCCAAGAGCCTTGGAAAATGTGCACATAGGCTGGTTCTTGGAAGCTAGGAGAAAGTGATGGTCCATGCTTAGTGAAGTATAGATGCCAAGACTGTGTGAGTGACAGTCGAAGAGGGTACTGAAAGGCTCAGAAGAGTGGCATGCTGGTAGATAAGGCTAGAGAGCCCAATAGTCAACTCTGTTCTGTGAGTTGGCCTAGAAGATACCCCATTTACCAAAGTGATAAAAATGCATTGGTGAGAGTGGCCCTAGCATACTGAGATGCTCAGTGATGGTTGTTCTCTATTGGCCTGGACTGACCGTAAGGAGGTGCTCTTACAGAACTGGGCCTTCCTAATAGCAATGAGGATGATAGGAGCCCAGAAATGGGGTTCAGGTGCAGCGCTTAGCCAGAAGAAGCCAGGTGGGCACAACTTCATAATGAGTGTTGAGGTGGGAGAGGCAGCCAAGAGAGCTTGACCTGCAGAGAGCTGTGGAGATGGTTAAGAACATAGCATCCCCAGGGGCAAGATTGAAGGGCAGCCAACAATGGTCTTGCTCAATCAATTTACTAAAGAAAACTGAGGATTAATATCAGAAGGCTGAGGGCAACTGCTCCCCCAAGTGGTCATGATTCCTTTCCCAGTTTATAGGCTGGATCCCTAGTAAGAAGGATGCTGTTTCTGATCCAAATGTCTGTGAGTTGTTGCACAAAAGATGAAGTATCTCCTATGAGTACGTACACCTCAAACTCACACATCCCAAATCATGATCCAAAAGCAGTTCTCAACATGAGACTTCACCTCATGTACTCTTATTTGTAATTAAAAAAAAAAAAAAGCAGCATTAAAAAAAAGAACATATTGAATAGGGGCTGTAATTTCAGAGTGAGATATACTGTAGACCTTGCATTTCTTTCTCTCTCTTTCTTTCCATTATAACTTAGATTGGACTGGAGATTTCCAAAATTGACCCCGCCAAGAGAACCAGAAGTTTGCTTGGCTGAAAAGTAAGGGGGTGGGCAATGAATGGTGGGCTGGGGTAGAGGGGTGAGGGGGAAGGGAAGGGAAGAGAGCATTCCTTGAACTGAGCTCTTTGGGATGCCTGACAACAACGTTTATGTGTATCATGGGCTGAATCGTCAATTAATTGATTCAAGTACCTACTGTGGGCCGGGCACTGTCTAGGTTCTGAGAAGTCAAAGTTGAATAGGGCACCATCTATGGTCTCTTGTAACCTCTATCAAGTCACCGACACCAGTAAACCAAATGTTACATTACAGTGTGACGTTGAATTGATCAAAAGGAGATAGTGGTTCAGTAGTGGCTTGGCCATGTGCTGGCTCTTTGCTCTTGTCATGTCATTTTTCTTTCTGTATCTAAGGAAAATATCAGTACCTACCTCTGAGGGTCATTTCTGAAGAGGCAATGAAATACAGCGTGCAAAGTACTTAGCAGAGTGCCTAGTGCATTGTCAGCGCTCTGTTAATGTTTACTATTATTATTATTGTTGCTGTTGTTACCAGCAAGTTAAGAGATACTTTGAAAAACATTGTTGTCCCGTCTGTTAATGATTTGGACTCTAGCTTCTAGGCATTAATTAGGAAACAAAAGTGCCTAAAGTTACAATGCCTTTGATTTCCAAGTAAGACTCTCAGTCTTCTACAGGACAGTTTTGTGCTTTATGTTTTAATGAAATTAAAAACAAAAACTTCTCTTTATCTCTATGCACCACCTTCCCATCCATTAACTGAGTCATTCATATTTTCACTCATGTTCATGCACTCATACTGCACTTCAGTGTCTACTCTCCTCCGAGCAATGCACTAAGTACAGGAGACACCAGGATGAAAAACAATTCTTGTCCTCAAAGAGCACTCTCTCTTTTCATTCAACCTCAACCCTATGAGTTATAGATTATTAGGTTCTTTTTTTTTTACATCTTTATTGGAGTATAATTGCTTTACAATGGTGTGTTAGTTTCTGCTTTATAACAAAGTTTCTGCTTTATACATATACATAGGTTCCCATATCTCTTCCCTCTTGCATCTCCCTCCCTCCCAAACAGATGAGTCCTCAGGTCAGAGAGGCTAATTCATTCATCCAATGTTTTATCACCAGAAAGTGGCAGGGCCAGACTTGGGGCCAAGTCCTTTGACTGACTATGAACCCTGTGCTTTTTTTCTGTACGAGACTGGAGGGGGTGTCCAGGTACAAGGAATGATCAATCTTCTTGTGATTAAGCATACTCCTAATAATAATAAGTAAAACAAAAGGAGCGATCTCTCTACTTATATCTATAACCTGAAGTCTGAGATGTGGTGTTAAGCCAGGTCAAAGCAACCCCCTACTCACAGTGGCACCAAGAGAGACTTTTGTAGGAGGACGATTGGAGCTGCTGTTGGCGGAACAGCTGGAGACGGTAACCAGGACCATTGTTCTGGTCTCTGGTCTCTTTAATGTAAAAAATATGAAGTTGGAATAGAACAGTTATGTTAATAGACCACGAGTTTTTGAATAGCTGGCTGGGCACAGACTACATGTAGAGAAGAAACTAAAAATAAAGGAAAACTCAGGCGTCAAATGGGCCTGATACATTCAAATTTGCCGGTGCTGTCTAAAGTACACTGAAGGCTGAATCCAAGGGAGCATCGACACCACCTGTGCCCAGAGCAGAACTAAACGAGCAGACTTTGAGACCAGATGGAATCTGGATGGGCCTTAACGGGAACCTTACTATCAAGAAAACAGCAGGTAGGGAACAAAACTCATCTATGGTTTTGGATTATATAAACGTTGGGAATTTTGTTTAAAAGATAAAAGAAAAAAGAACCTCTCCTGACATTCCACTGTAATCACTAAAACTGACTGTCTCTGTCTTTCCAGGAACTAGAGAAGGCTACCATGACGAAACTGCACTTAAAAATAAGGCACACAGGGGCTTCCCTGGTGGCGCAGTGGTTGAGAGTTCGCCTGCAGATGCAGGGGACACGGGTTCGTGCCCCGGTCCGGGAAGATCCCACATGCCACGGAGCGGCTGGGCCCGTGAGCCATGGCCGCTGAGCCTGCGCGTCCAGAGCCTGTGCTCTGCAACGGGCGGCAAAAAAATAAAATAAGGCATACAAATGTGTGTATGCCTGACCTTTTTCAAACACTTTTGTGATTAATAAATACGTTGAAAATTGAAATTCAAGATCCATTAGGTTTTAGTCCTTAGTCCTGCTTCCTGAAAATGGTTAAAATACTCTTCGATTTTGATCTGACACACTTCCCCTCCCATCCATTTAGAATTGGCAGAGCACCACACAATTTCTAGGAAAAGAGCGTCAGGTTTCAGACTGACTGTGAAAACAACCAGTGACATTAGTTTCACTTCCCTTGAGCCTTTTGGTGGGGGTACGGGTGGGGGCGGGGTGGGGGTGGGGTGGGACCAGGGGGGTGAGGGATAGAAAGGATGGGAAGACCATCAGGGAAGGTAACAGAGATGCAGATACCCTCTTTCTAGACAGCACTAGATGAAGTGCCCACTATCTGATGGATGAGATCAATGCAGGTAACTTAACAGAGTAATTCATTCTCTGAATGATTTCTTAAAACAAGAAGCCTTAATTATCTGTTGTGGCTGACTCTACTGACTGAATTAACCAAATAACCCAAATAACCACAAGCTCTGCCTTTCTTTTTCTGTCTCGGGTAGATAATCATTTTAAATATAAGTGAAAGCTGCTGTGCTAATTGCAGCGTGGTCTGAAAAGACCTTAAAGAATAACAAACTCCAGAAACAAATGCTGTAGAAGATGTGAGTAAAGATGTTTCCATTCAATCCCATTGCGGAATGGTGCCCAGTTCTCCCAGAAAAAGTGTTTACTTAGCTGATTTAAATACAGATTAGGTAGTCAGCAGATGGAGCTTGTTTGAGGCTGTTTGGCGGGCTTGTGGGTTGGACTGAGTCGATGGAGACTGGGTGGGGAGACGGCAGGGAGGAGGGCTGGAAGGAAGAAAGCAGGGTATTCCAAGCAGAGCAGCTGTGTCCCAAAATCCTTCACTCCCATAAAATACTGGAACCTGGAAATGGATCTGAATCTGGATTTCAGGAAACCAAAATCGTAAGGTCGTTTGGCCTTGCTCTGTTACATAAGCAGAGAGAATGTCAAAGCTAAGTTGGGTCATAAAGATCTAGGTTCAGAAAATCCCCTAAACCAAATACAGCTAATTTTGACTCATGTGGGGAATTCAGTTAACGACTGTCCCAAGCTTCGATCCTCACCTTCCTCTCAAACTTCCCAGTCAGTAATTCTAGAACAGAAAATTCATATTCTGGTGCATAGATGGTTAGGTTAACCCTGTCCAAAGACCTTCCTGTTCTATAACTCTGCTCCACGGCAGCAGCCACTAGTCACATGTGACAATTGAGCACTTGAAATCAGTATGAGGGTTTTTTAATTTGCTGTAGTCAAATAAAAGTTTAGTACATTAAAAAAGAATGGGGATATATATATATTTAAAAAAATAGTGACTCTACCTTCCAATGATACCCAGAGCAATAGGAAGGAAAATTTAGAAACTGGTATTTCTCCATATGGATTTCTATTAGGACTTGATAAGTACAGATGTAGTAAAAGACAGAAAATAGGCAAGTGATAAACACTGAGTAACGCCGAGTTCAGAGACTAGGTCAATCAGTTGTTTTTGATCAGTAAGTGAAAAAAAACAAACTCAGGGCTGTGAAGATCCAAGGGTTCCCAAATCTGTTCCAAAGACTCATACTTGTCAGGAATAAAGTCTAACCCAAATAGTAACTACATAGAGAGATTTTCATGAAGCTAAGTTTAATACCTTTCTTTGGTGCTAAAGTTTCCTACCCTTTATGAAATCATGGTGAGAGTAGATGGCACTATTTAATGTCCCTATTTGGCAAAACTAAAAGTTGGCAAAGCTTATCCTATCTAATATGTATTTAAACTGTTACTGGATGATGAGATGTGAAAATCCGTGAACTGCTAATTTAGTTGACTTTTTTTTTTTACAAATGAGGAAATTGAGCACTGGGAAGGTTGAGGGATTGCCCCTACACGCCGCCCCCCCCCCCCCGTAACAATGCCATGTCCTGCTGGTCTTCCCGCCATCTCTCTTCCCCATACCCACCGTCACCTCGTCTGTCACAGGCAAAACCAGAGCTTGTAGGTAGGCTCATAAAAAGTCTACTCCATTAAGGCTTTCAATTTCAATTTCCCATCGCTACTGGGAAGAGTCTAAGTGTTAAATCTGAGTGACGACCTGTTCAAAAACTATGACTTAATGGACACCAGGAGCCTACCCATCTTCAGAGTCTTATGTTCCAGAAGGCAGGTCTTAGAGATTTTAATACTACGTGCTCAGTGGAGGTAAATCAAATTTCAGAATTCTTTCAGAAAGGCCTTTGCACTTAAATTGGATTCAGTTTGGGAGGTGGAAAGATTACACAACATTTACATCTCTGTGAGTTCCGTCCTGACACTTAGTGAGCCTTAGACATGCATTGCGTTATGGCAAGTCGCACTTACCAAATTGCTCCACAAAGTATTATTATCTTTTACAAAATTAACAAGATTTCCACAGCTCGTAAATTTGGTTTTACATACACAAGCTGATTTGGTTAAATTTATCAAAATAACAGTTGAGCGGGACTTCCCTGGTGGCACATTGGTTAAGAATCCGCCTGCCAATGCAGGGGACACAGGTCCCATCCCTGGTCTGGGAAGATCCCACATGCCTCGGAGCAACTAAGCCCATGCACCACAATTACTGAGACTGTGCTCTAGAGCCTGCGAGCCACAACTACTGAAGCCCGTGTGCCTAGAGCCCGTGCTCTGCAACAAGAGAAGCCACCGCGATGAGAAGCCCACACACCGCAACCAAGAGTAGCCGCTGCTCACTGCAACTAGAGAAAGCCCGCGCACAGCAATGAAGACCCAACACAGCCAAAAATAAATAAATAAAACAAAAAATTTTTTTAAAAAACAAAAAACAGTTGAACATAAATTATCAGGCTCTGACTGAATTTTTTAAATTGTCAATTAAAACCAACTGATAGACTCTCTAAAAACTTAGTCTGTTACTCATCAGTTTTCCTATTTCTTTATTCATCAAGTCCTAGTAGAAATCTCTTATTGAAAAATATCAGTTTTTAGACTTTCCCATTGCACTGGATGCCATTAGGAGGTGGATTTACTAATATATTTTCTTCTTTCTAGAAATATATTCTTTCATCTTGACTAGCATTTTGTTTCACAACGGAAAAAAGCAAAGCAAAAAAAAAAAAAAAACCCACAAAGGTTCATTAGCCACGTAAATGTACTGACTATTGAATCTGGCAATGCAGATATAGAACATTTTTATCATCACAGAAAGTTGCACCATACAGCAGTGGTCAGAGCATACCATGAGTATGATTTTTTTTTTCAACCTAGAATTACCGATTGGGGTTGTGAGAAGAAGGGGAGATTTAACCTTGGAAGAGTATAAACTGAATTCTCAGCGTAAGTAAATACTAGTTTGAGTTTGCTTGTTTGTTTTGAGAAAAGGAAATATAAAATAGTCAATTCAACTGCATTTCAAAGTAAAAAGAATGTATATAGAGTCTCTTTAAAAAATTAGGACTTCAGGGACTTCCCTGGTGGTCCCGTGGTTAAGAATCCGCCTGCCAATGCAGGGGACACGGGTTCGAGCCGTGGTCTGGGAAGATCCCATATGCTGCGGAGCAACTAAGCCCACATGCCACAACCACTGAGGCCCGCACGCCTAGAGCCCGTGCTCCGCAACAAGAGAAGCCACTGCAATGAGAAGCCCGCACACTGCAATGAAGAGTAGCCCCCACTTGCCGCAACTAGAGAAAGCCAGAGCACAGCAACAAAAACCCAACGCAGCCATAAATAAATAAATAAATTTATTTTAAAAAAATGAGGACTTCAGTTTACCTTATGGTTAATTTTTTTTTTTTTTTCACATTATGGCTAATTAATGCCGAGAAACAAAATTCAGGGCATATACCTGCATAAAGGAGGGATGGTGGGAGGGTTAAGAAGTCAAGTATTTAAAGCTCAAGTGTTTAGCACTGCATAGGCCCTCTGAGGCAACCAGTGGAGGCCATGTCATTCTGCAGGTGGCAGAAAGGGAAGGGGTAGAAAGGGGAAAGTAAGAAACTGTAAGAGAGAAGCAGAACTAGGGCTATTTGGGGTAGATCCTGATTGTGAATTTTTGAGTAAATTCCTAGATATTTCCCCTGCCCCTTGAACTTCAAAATGCATAGGCCAAGCTCTCCAAGGACGCTGGTGTGCCCTCCCAGGAGAATGTTAATCTCCGGGTTTCAGTGACTCAAGGCAGAGAAATGTAATCTCCCAAAGCACTTGCTGCAGGAGAATGAAAGCAAGGGGAGACCTTGATCTATTTTGTAACTAATGCCTTCTGAGGGATTTTGAGAGACTAATGTCAATTTTGATATAGAAATATCTCATAGATTTCAGACACTCCTTAGAGAACATAGGACCACAATACAATGAGTAGATTACACTGTGACATTAATAGAATCTTACCCTCTGTAAAGTATGCTGTTTTGCCCCACATTGTTTCAATTTTCATAATCTCTTCAGCATTCCAATGTGGGTAGTTAGGCAAACGGCTTGTAGAATGCACAGAGGCAAACAGGTTCAGTATCTAGGACACGGAGTGATTGTAGAAAAGTCACTCCAGACACACACAGCCATGGACATGTCCGTCACCCCAGTTATGATTGTGAGCGGTCCATCCAGCAAACCAGACAACCTCCTTAGCCCTCTGAGCCCCAGTGGCACTACCTGCTATCCACTGGGGCTTGAGGGACCAAATAAGTAAATTACAGGAAAATGGACATAAAGCACTTGAAGAAATGGAGTGGAAAAAGAAAGAGACAAAAGGGAAAAGAAAAGGGAGGAAAGAAGGAAGGGAGGGAGAAGAGAGACAGAGATAGAAAAGAAATATAAGTGGTGGGGAGAAGTGAGATGTCCCCCCAAATCATCTTGAGTGCCGCTCAATGAAACCACGCTCGCTTTATACTTTTGTACATGGTTATTTGTCCAAGAAGCATTTACTGACTGAGCATCTGTGATGCCAGATCTCTGAGGGGGGATGCAAAGACTTGTCAAATGAACCAGAAAGTGTACCACTGAGGATGGTCCTAGAATCATCTCTTTATAATTTCAGGACTGAATCATATTAGAGAGTCAAAAGAAATGCACCAATAGAGTTAAGTTAAATTAAAAATCTCAGTGAGGGCTTCCCTGGTGGCACAGTGGTTGAGAGTCTGTCTACCGATGCAGGGGATGCAGGTTCGTGCCCCGGTCCGGGAAGATCCCACATGCCGCGGAGCGGCTGGGCCCGTGAGCCATGGCCACTGAGCCTGCGCGTCCGGAGCCTGTGCTCCACAACGGGAGAGGCCACAACAGTGAGAGGGCCGCGTACCGCAAAAAAAAAAAAAAAAAAAAAAAAATTCTCAGTGAAAGAACAACAGTAATAAAATGGCCCTTTTGAAGTGTTTTAAGCCTAGTATTTCTCCTTCACTCATTTCTAATTCTACCTTGAAATCTCTTCTGGTTTCGCTCACAAATTCCTAACAGTCTTTCCACACTTTATATCAATTGCTACTTTGACAGACTATAATAAAGAAGTCAATTTGGCCTTCCTTTAGCTGCTTTATTATTAATCTTTTTTCTCTTGTTACACATAATACATTTCAATTTAAAGAGAACCAGCAAAATACAGGTGCACCATTGACCAATTTGACTTGAGCCTGAAGCTGAAGACCATAATTTATTTTCATTTTTTACCTTTATTTGGGGTGATAAAATGACCACCCATTTCTGATAGTGAATTGGAAAAAAATATTTTTCTCAGTTTAAAAAAAATCATATCCTGAGAAAGAAAAAAAAGCCCATGTTCAAGAAGGGCAAATCCGAAAATTACACAGTACAAAACAAAATGAAATGCAAATCACAAAAATAAATTAAAAACTCTATGATTCCCACACAAAAACCTGCACACAGATAATTATACCAGCTTTATTCATAATTGCCAAAACCTGGAAACGACCAGGATGTCCTTCAGTAGGTGAATAAATAAACTGTGGTACATCTAGATAAGGGAATATTACTCAGCACTAGAAAAAATGGGCTATCAAGCCATGAAAAGACATGTTACTAAGTGAAATAAACCAATCTGAAAAGGTATAGACTATGTGATTCCAACTATATGACATTTTGGAAAAGGTAAAACTATGAACATGGTAAAAAGAGCAGTGGTTGGCAGGGTTAGCGGTGGGGGGGATGAATAGGTGGGGCACAGCGGATTTTTACGGCAGTGAAACTACTCTGTGTGCTATTCTAATGATGAATATTCTAATGATGGATATTATTATCATTGTATATTTGTCCAAACCCATAAAATGCAAAATGCCAAGAATGAACCCTAATGTAAACTGTGGGCTCTGGGTGATTATTATGTGTCATTGCAGGTTCATTAGTGGTTACAAAGGTACTGCTCTGATCGGAGATGTGGATAATGAGGGAGGCTATGCGTGAGTCGGGGCAGGGGTATATGGGAAATCTCTGCACCTTCCCCTCAATAGTGCTGTGAACCTAAAACTGCTCTCAAAAAAGTCTTAATAAAAACCCCCCAAAACCTAACTAAATCAATAAAATTAACTCTGATAAAAACAAACAAACAATGATTCTGCTTTAACCAAATCTACCTAATCCGAACACATCTAGAACCTCGTGCCGTAGAAATGGTGCCGCTACCCAAGCGGCTCTTCCTACATTTTGGCCCTCCACCTACCTTCTGTCACAGACACACATAGGAGTGGACCCCACCAGCAGCTTTTCTTGGCAATTTTCTTGTAACAACTCTTCCTGTCTTGCCAGGGCTTGGCAGACTTACCTTTGGCATCCTAGGGCCAAGTTTTATTTTCCATGCTTTCGGCAGCAGGGAGATGGCTATGTTACTGTAAAATCGCATTAGAACACCACCTCATAATCTCAACAGGCCTCAGAGTCTTTGCCATACTTCTCTCTGTCCTCATACCTTCCGGTGATGTGACTCTTCCAGGGGAAGCACTTGGGGATGACTTCCACCCAGGCCTCCCAGTCCTTCTGTATTACACGGGCTCCTGCACTAAGCAGTCCTGGATTAGGCTTGCTGAAGTCCTTGCTCTACCAATCCAGGGTCTGATCCTGGGCCGATTTACTGGTGCTAATGAGTGTGCTAAAGAAAACTGTGGAAGGAGCCTTACTACTGTCCCTAGTTGGCTCTCTCCCTGAGATGTAGCTTTTGCTCTTGACTCACAGCCACCAAAACCCGTCATGATGGATGCAGCAAGAGCACCGGGGCAAGTGACTCAACTCTGTACGTATATTCTTTCTTAGCATCTTTCCTACTGACACCAACCTCAGGCTGGCAGGTAGCTCCTGAATTTCAAAATCAGATGAGCATTTCAGAGCTTGAATGAGGATAAGATGGTAAAAGTTTTAAATGACTTCAAGAAGAGGCTCTTATGGTTAATATTTGAATTAATAAAAACATGATGGTTAGGGGAAAGAAAGTGAGTTGCTCATTGTACTACAAAAAGGGAAATCAGGAAGGGAAGAACCGTTAAACATTGCTAAAGTAATTAAACAAGGAGGCCGTAAGACTGAGATGGCTCTAATGCCTCGGCAGCCGAGTAAACCAGAGAAATCTAAGCCAGAGTCAATTCCTATAAATGCCTCAAGGTTAAGAAGTTGAAACTTGGAAACAACCAATTCCAAACATACAACTAGGCTTTCCCAAATAAGGCAACTAACTGCTTAACCTATAGCCAACCACATAATTTCCTTACTTCACTTCTGCATCTGCTTCCTATGCTTCTTCCAGCAGAGCACCCCCTATCCCTTGCAGTTTGGCGCTGTCCAGTTCCAATCTATGTCAGTGCAAATAAACTCATAAATTTTAATGTGTCTCGGTTTATCTTTTAACAATATTAAGACAAACTAATGCTAAAAGAATAACATTCTTTCGATTTAGATAAAGATTAAATTGATTATTGAATTGAACCTCAAGAAATCACCCCCTCCCACAATGGACTCTTTATTTCCAAGACCTTTCTGAATTGTTTTGAAATAATTAAAAGGCAGTCAGTTGTTCTTGTTGATAAGGACACACAGCTTTTTCCTTGAATTGCCATCTTTTACAAATAAGTTACCTATAATGATTGGTTCCGTTTCCTTATCACTTTTTTCCCTTAAACCTCTGTTTCTTCTGACTGAAACAGCTATCATTCAAAGATCCCGGTGGTCTCAAAATTGACTTCTCTTCTCACCTTTCACTTATTTTCTATGAATTTAACGTTGTTAACATGGGCCTTAGAGTCAGACCGATCTCAACTGGACAGTTCCGCCACTTATGAGGTGCATGATCGTGGGTGAATGATCGAAATTTATCCTGTTTTTCCCAAGTGAGCTTCATAGGGTAACTGGGAGAATTCAATAAGTTCATGCGTGTGAAAGTGTGTCACTGCATGATTATACCCAGTGCTTCGCCAGGCCCATTGTGGGCGGCCTCCTCTCACACAGCCTCCCTCCCCCTCTTGTAACATTCTCCCCACGTCTTCCCACTGTGCTGTAGAATCTGGGTTTTTCCTCCTTCTTTGAGCACTGCCCCCAAGACTTTTCTCAAACGCTCTTCTTCTTTTTACCTCTAGGTATAGGTGAGCACCAAGGTGGTTTTCTCGGTGTCCCCTCACCCATGCCAACAGCTCCAGGTGTTCCCTCAGATGCACGGGTCCTACTTTGTACAGCTTTGCCCTGAGCATGACTCCCAAGCTCTCAACCACATCTCCCCGCCTGCTTGCTATCTTTCTGTGGGTGTTCAAACCTCACCTCAAACTTCACTCCATGCTTCTAAAACTCTACATTCTCCTTACACAATGCTGATGCTCCTTGGATCATCACGAATCATGAATTTGCCAAAATCAGCTTCATCACCTAGAGAAACACCTCTATGGGCTTACAGTGCATTTAATTGTCATACTTTCATTCATGAGATGGTCATATGAAGAAAAATTCTACAAATAACAAATATTGGAGAGGGTGTGGAGAAAAGGGAACCCTCTTGCACTGTTGGTGGGAGTGTAAATTGGTGCAGCCACTATAGAGAACAGTATGAAGTTCCCTCAAAAAACTAAAACTAGAACTACCATATGACCCAGCAATTTCACTCCTGGGTCTATATCCGGAAAAAACAAAAGCTGGAATTCAAAGAGATACAATGCATGCCAATATTCATAGCACACTATTTACAATTGCCAAGATATAGAAGCCACCCAAGTGTCCATCAATAGATGAATGGACAAAGAAAATGTGGTACATATATACAATGAAATATGACTCAGCCATAAAAAGAGTGAAATTCTGCCATTTGCAACACCGTGGATGGACCTAGAGACTATTACACTTAGGGAAATATGTCAGACAGGGAAAGACAAATACTGTTTGATACCACCTATAAGTGGAACTTAAATAATAAATAAACAAACAAATGTATACAGCAAAACAGAAACAGACTCATGGATATAGAAAACAAACTAGTAGTTACCAGTGGGGAGAGGGAAGGGAGGAGGGACAAAATAGAGGTATGCGATTAAGAGATACTATGTACAAAATAGATAAGCAACAGGGATATATTGTACAGCACAGGGAATTATAGCCATTATTTTGTAATAACTTTTAATGGAGTATAATCTATAAAAACACTGAATCACTATGCTGTACACCTGAAACTATTCAATGATATAGTAAATCAACTAAGTGTCAATAAAAAAGTAGAAAATAAAAAACATTTCTTACGATTATTTGCACTAAATTTCTTTTTTACAATGAATGTTTATAATTTTTAAAATTGGGGGAAAGTATTTTTAGTTTGAAAATACAGGAGCAAAACCTAACCATTCGCATACATATGCTAAGGTAAAGTTAGGACATATCTAAGAGGTGGACCAGAATGATCACGCATAGTGGCACATTCAAAACCAGCTTCTAAACCTAAACGTACTAAGTCATGAAGGGGTCACCAAAGAAAAAATAAAAGCACCATGTTTGCAATGCATAAAAGAGAGACAGGTAACAGAAGGGACTAATGCATCACTACATATGTGGCATCAGCAGGGTAATGACATTTGTGAACATCTTAAGTGCCAAGCACGTAAGGTGTGGCTGTTCACATCATTTTATAAGTGGAGACCATCTCCTGATGATTAACTCATTGTCTCTAGCACAGCCTGGGCCTCTTGTGAAATGCAAACACAGACACGGCCTCAGGCTGCTGGGTCCTACATGTTTATGAGCCAAAATTTCTGCAATCTTTAGCCAAAGCAGAGCGCCAGTCCATTGGCACAAGTGAAGGCACAATTTAAAAGCGTGTGCATGTGCCAGCATTTACAGGGATTTAAAAAAAGACATTTGTAGAGAGCAAAATACCATTTTTTACCCTGTTTTGTTGGGCCTTAATTAAAGAGGCCTTTCCCCCCTTTTCTGCCACTTGGGCTGTGGGATTGCAGCCTCTCCTGGCTTGGCGGAGGATTTCATTGGTCCGCGGGCTAATTAGGAAGGACTCACACTGTTCCCCAGCCTCCTGAAAGGCCAGAACAAAGGCTGCTGCTGGTAGATTGCAGTTCTGCCTCAATTGCAGAGGCTCAGGAGTAAAAGAAAAAGAAAAGCTTTTAAATAGAGAAGCCTTTTGATGCTGTGAAAGAAATTAAGAACTAAAACAGAGGCCGAGGCGCTACTCCACACAGCTCTCCACACATACTCATTGTGTGTAGGAACAAGGTCAACAAAAGCTTGTCTGATACTGAACACCTCACATTAAAGAGGCATCTATTAGCGCCTGCTTCCTGGGCTCTCCTTCTTCGAAGCGCTTTCACAATCAGACCGTCTGGTGCCTCGATAAACATAGATAAATAGGAGTAGCATCATGCTTTCATCGGAACAATTAATGCGTGATTTCCTTGTTGATTGTTTGCAAATACAGTGCAAACAATTGTGTTTTGTTTTTTTGGACCAAACTAAAATAAAGCTGTTCAGAAAAAAACCCCACCATCATTATATTAGCATCTCATTGTTCCACCCGAATTTCACCACCTCTTTCTCCATGTTTTAAAATAATTGCAGTTTAACCAAATATTGTGAGGAAAATGCACATTTTTCCCCCATAGAAGAATGGAAATCTTGAGTGCTGATTAACTTTTTAATAGCATGAATCAGTTAGTCATAAGTAACTGAAGCAAACTTGCCCATTTGTTCTGATATGTGCAGTCTTTACTCAGAGGGCTTCCAACGGAAGTCCTTTGTCTAATTCTATGATTTTGAAAATTGAGCGTCTTTCTTCAGAGCTCTTCTTCCAAATAACAATAATCATCCTTAATTGAGCCCTTACATGTCAACTACCATGCTGAGCACTCTACATGCATTATCTCATTTAACTCTCAAAAATCTATGACTTGAGCACTATTATCACCTGCAGTTTACAGATGAGGAAACAAAGGCTCTGAGAGGCTTAACATAAGAAGGAAGATACAGCTATTACTGTAGGGTAGGGATTTGAAATCATGGCTTTCTGTCTTCAGAACCTAAACTTTCAACACTGAGCTATTATGGTAGAATTTTAATTTTTTTAATTGAAGTATAGTTGATTTACAATGTTTCAGGTGTACAGCAAAGTGATTTAGTTATACATATATATATTCTTTTTCATATTATTTTCTATTATAAGTTATTACAAGATATTATAGTTCCCTGTACTATATGATAGGTCCTTATTGTTGATCTATTTTATATATAGCAGTGTGTATCCATTATTACCAGATTTCCAATTTATCCCTCCCCCCTTTCCCTTTTGGTAACCATAAGTTTGTTCTCTACGTCTGTGAGTCAATTTCTGTTTTGCAAATAAGTTCATCAGTATAATTTTTTAAGATTCCACATATAAGTGATATCATATGATATTTGTCTTTCTCTGTCTGACTTACTTCACTTAGTATGATAATCTCTAGGTCCACCCACGTAGCTGCAAATGACATTATTTCATTCTTTTTAATGGCTGAGTAATATTCCATTGTGTATGTATACCATATCTTCTTTATCCATTCATCTGTCAATGGATATTTAGGTTGCCTCCATGTCATGGCTATTGTAAATAGTGCTGCTATGCAGGAATTTCAATATTAATGTGTGAGTAATAATGTAGAATTACACAATCAGAAATTATGTAACCCACACTTCTCAATTTGCCAATAAGAAATTAACTTCAGAGAAGATGGAGGATTCGTTTATGCTCACCCAGCTGGTTTTGTGAATTGCAGTTCCCTAATTTCAGAGAGCTTCTGCATAGGAAAGTTCTCTAGCTATAGCATGGATTAGGATCAGAGGGAGTGTCTGTTCTAGCAGATCTCTGGGGCCCACCACTGTATTTTCTTATTCAGCTGGTGTGGGTAGAGTCCCAGCATTCACTTTTCTAACAAGTTCTCAGATGATGCTGATGCCGCTGGTCTGGGAACCACACTTTGAGAACCACTATCCTAGTATCACACTGCTTCTCATGTAACTATTAGGTGAAAAAACTGATAAAGAGGATGAACAGACTTAAGCAGCAAAATAGTTGTAATTTTATTCAATTCAACTGAATGAGTCTCAGAGATGCCATCTTGCATTCTGCATCCTTTTTATCCATCTGATGGTCACATGCACAAATTTTGGGAAGGCTAAAACAAGGCAGTCATTTACAGCAATGTTACTTCCAGTGCAAATATTTCCTGGAGGTTCTTCCTAAGATATCTGGACTCATTTTCCTTTTTAAAAGATAACTGCAGGGCTTCCCTGGTGGCACAGTGGTTAAGAATCTGCCTGCCAATGCAGGGGACACGTGTTCGAGCCCTGGTCCAGGAAGATCCCACAAGCCGCGGAGCAACTAAGCCTGTGCACCACAACTACTGAGCCACAACGCCCTAGAGCCTGCGAGCCACAACTACTGAAGCCCGCACGCCTAAAACCTGTGCTCCACAACAAGAGAAGCCACTGCAATGAGGAGCCCGTGCACCGCAACGAAGAGTAGCCCCCCACTCTCCACAACTAGAGAAAGCCCGCGTGCAGCAATGAAGACCCAATGCAGCCAAAAAGAAAAAATCACAAAAAAAAGATAACTGCAAAAGCTCGAAGTTCCTGCATGCCTTAAGTTCCTTTCACAGTTCCTCTCAAGCCATTTTTAATACAAAGATTTGGATAATACAGATGTGTAATTTATCTTTCAAAGGGGCAAGTACCACCTCGCTGCTGTGCAGATGACTCAGCATTGAAATGTAATTTACCAAAATGATTATGATCTGGTAAATGCATTTCTTTTCTCAGGAAAATGAAACATCTATCAGCCAGAATGTGCTTTTCTTATCCTCTTCCTCCAAATAATTTTCATCTACCCAAGTCACAATCCGTGATTGCTCAACCTGTAAAATAATCCTTATTCAAACCTGGTCATTATCTGAGAAGGAAATGAACGACCTTGAAGGAAAACTTGAATAACTCCTGCTCTGTCCTATAAAACTTTTCATCTGGGTCACATCTCAGGCCTGTTTCATCAGGAGGCCAAATGACCAGGCACCATCACCATCTATTTGCTGGTCACCAGCCTGTGTTTGGAAGTCAATTGAAATTGTCATTGAGCTGAGCATGTGGCCTCCCTGCAATTTTTATCATGTTATTTTGGGATATACTTGCGGCAAAAGTGACAGATTAAATAGGAGGAAATAGGATTCTCTAAAGTGGGTAGAAATAAGTGGTCTTCTGAGGAAGTCTGGAAAATGTTTAAACAGAAAAAAATAGTTATGAATTGGTGGCAAGTGAACTTAGTTCCTTCTTAAATATGACAATTCTCAGACAATCTTCCAAGCAGCCTTCTTTCCCTGTGAGCCGAGGCCATTTCCAGGCAATGAAACTATTATAGTGCATGCTTGGAAAGATTCCAGCAGCTTCAAGGGGAATTCAAGGCTCCCACAGTCACAGTGATACTCGCATCAATGCAGTAACGGGACAAGAACAGGAAGCACTATAGCAATAACAATTATAATACAGCAAATGGACTTGGAGTGGCAGAGATAACCTGTAATTTAACATTTTGCCCTTGCAGATGGAGAGTTTTAATACCTGATGTCAACTGGTTTCCTAGCAATGATAGCAGGAAGCAACCAGTGGGATGAATGTGGGGCAGAAACAGAATGTTGTACAGCAGAGACAAAAAGCGGAGGACCCTGGACAGGACCGAAGAGATATTACCCTGTTGGGGAATGATTGACAGCTGACCCTGACCGAGCATCAGAGATTTTGTTCTTGGAGGTTGGAGTTTTAAAAATATGCTTCTGAGAGGTGATTCTACAAGTGCAACCAGGGTTGACCTAGAACACAACAGCTAATAGAACTGCAAATAATTTGTACTTTTATGGGTCTTAGTCAATTCTTAGTAAGTTTACACAGTTTATTTCAAGGTCCCATGTTCCTCTTGCCCTATTAATCCTTTGATTACCTTTACATAATCTCAAAATGAATAGCTCATTCAAATGTTATTCAGGAGATGTAGGATTCAGAGAAACTCAACCAATATTTATAGTAACGATTGATATTTGGTTTAGGCAATTTAGATATCATTTATATTTATGTCAGAAGTGATCATACCATTCACTAAAATTTTTCCAGCATTTAAATACTCACAACAAGTTCTTGCAAAGTTGTGAAAAAGATAAATCAATCATTGAACTTTCATATTTCCTGTATTAATGTTCTTCCATCTTTCTCTTCTCTGCCTTCTCTATGCTGTTACTTGGCTGCTAATTTTTTATAAAGCAGGAGCTCCCTCTGTTCTGCAGACACTAACTCTTGTGAGTGTTAATTGGTGCTCAAAGAACAAAGAGCCTCATGGTCAAGAAAACTCGGGGAAATGCCTAGATACCAAATCCTATCCTTGGAAAGTCACAATACTCATTAGCATATTAAAGGCTCTGAAAGGTCCTGCAGTAAGAAAGAAACCTCTCTAATTTTGTTTAACAGTTAAACAAACCTATTTGAGCCTGGCTAGACTTTTTTCTTGGCACACATCTTAACACACCCCAGAAAAAAATGTCCTTAACCCCAAGCTGGGCAGTGTAACTGTTAGCAAAATTTCAAGTTATAACCATCTCTGGACTATTTATATTTTAGTAGGGTATGCTTTGTAAAGCCTTCTTAATGCAAAGGATGTATGCTGTGACAAATGGTGAAGTCATTACACGTCCGTTCATGAAGATGAACTTGCAAAAAGTACAGGGAAATTTATAAAACCACGAGACAGAAGCTATTGTTTAATACTGATCTCAAAACAATGTGACCCATGTATTATGTTTCCCAAACCAGGCAACAAGGAAGCTAGAACCCCACACGCACATACACACAACACAAATGGTACGTAATTTGCTATTGACTCTTACTCCATTTATCTTGAGTGTTTCCCCAGAATGCTGTGGGTTTTAGAGACAAACAGCTCCGGGCTGTGCTACTTACTTACTACTTGACTGACCTTGGGCAACAGAATGAACTGTTTCCTCATCTATGAAATTACATATTTACCTAAGAATTGTTACATGGATTCAGAGGGGTAATGTGGACAAAGTACCTAGCATATAATAGGCACTCAATAAATTAAAATTTCCCCCACAACCCTGATTCTCCCTCCACATTTTGGAGTCAGTTGAGGTTCTGAGAATGACAGCATTCTTTTCACGTGCTAATGATAAACTGCTGTTGCACTGAATAAATTGTAATAAAATTAATGTTCCTGTCTATCACCCCATTGTGAGCTCCTGAGATACAGCTCCTGTGTTTAATTCACCAGGCCAGGGTCTTCAACATATTAGGAGCCCAGTATGCTTGTTAAATAAATTAATAATCTCCAAAAAACAACTGTCCTTTATCTTGCACAGTCTTCTTTCTCTAGATACTAAGCATGGTTAGTCAAAACTACTTTGACTTGATGTTAACTCTCTCTCTTTGCAATAATGCTTCTCCTCTGAAACAACACACACATCAAAATATCAGTTTAATACACATAAATTAGTTGCTCATTGCACTGTGATATTAGTTAATTTTGAAATTGCATTATAGATTTCTAAATTAAAGAGATTGCCTGCCTGTCACTCACATCACATACAATGAATGCCAGCATCAGGCATCACCTTTTTCCAGCTTTGCCAGACTGAAGGTCATTATCAATTGCTGTTTAATCAGCCAAGTCATGCATATAGACAAAGGTTAACTGAGCATGGACCAATCTGACTTCCTTTGTCATCGCAAGACAATTTGCGGCTTAATAAAGCTGCTCTGATTGCACTTAACAACACCTGCTTTAAAATCCAGCCTCATTAATAGCACACTAATGAGTTAGGGATCTTCTGGCAAGGGCATGATCAAAGACAGATTATTTGCTTTCTGATTAAATGACCTAAATAACATAAAACCAAACCTCCCAGTTTCCTTTAGGGAAAGTCTTTTTGGAAAAAGTTATGAAAGCTGTAGGCAACTCCAGATATGATTTTTTTAAAAAGGCAGGAAAGAATCATCCATTGGCTTTCACTGTGATGTGGAACCACAGTGAACAATAAATGAAATTGAGCCAAACTATGTTCTCGACTTTTTGAGCTCACACTTTAAAACACAAAATAGCCACTGATCAAGAAAGCAAAGAGATATAAAACTCAGAAAGGGAATTTTTGGAATCTTTATGAAGGCAGTATATTAGTATAAAGATTGTTTTTTAGAAGCAACTTTGTTACTGAAATAATAAAAGTGGTTTGATGCTTTTACATACACTGGAGTTTTGGAGTTTGATGTTAAGTTGCTATGTGGTGTCAGGCAAGTCATTTGTTGCTCTGAATAGCCATGTGTTCCGATCTAATAAAACCACTGGCTAAACTTTCGACATCGGAAATCTCGCACCTTTCTTTTTGCATTTCTGTAATTATTCTATCTGAACTAGATATGTCAATAATACCTGCCTGCCTGCCAAGGTAAGGAGAAAACTCTGCCATAATCTCTGCTACGAAGGTCAGTGAGGGAATAGAATCTGCTGTCAGAGCTCAACCAAGGGCAGCCAATCTAAAGTCCTGACAGTGGCCAAAGCTTTCAGTTATCAACTAGCCAATCCAAAGTCTTCTCAGAAATGGAACAGAACTGGAAGTTCAGAGCCTAGAATAAAGAGGTTGGGAGAGAAGCTGAAGTAGACACACACATACACGAGAACAGACATGAGGAAGTTAGCTAACATTCATGGAGGAGCACAAGAACAAAGTTCCGTTGGATTTTTTTTTTTTTTTTTTTTTTTTTTTAGGGTACGCAGGCCTCTCACTGTTGTGGCCTCTCCCGTTGCGGAGCACAGGCTCCGGACGCGCAGGCCCAGCGGCCATGGCTCACGGGCCCAGCCGCTCCGCGTCATGTGGGATCTTCCTGGACTGGGGCATGAACCCGTGTCCCCTGCATCGGCAGGCGGACTCTCAACCACTGCGCCACCAGGGAAGCCCCCGTTGGATTTTTAAAAATTGAAGTATAGTTGATTTACAGTGTTATGTTAGTTTCAGGCATACAACATAGTAATTCGATATATAAGATTGAAGGCTCCTTGAGTGTAGGAAGCAAAACTTAACATTCCTTTTGCCATCTTCACATCACTAGCAGAGTACAAAGTAAGTGCCTAGTAAATATTTATTAGTTGATGGTGCAGAGAGTTTTTTGTGTGAAATGTTATTCTAAACTTCATCTTTAAAAGGAAATCACTTCAATGATGAGTAAGGTGTCGCTTGGACAAGTTTTAAGTATAGGTACATCAATAATTAAAATCTTCTGAAAAAAGTCCCCCAATTCATTTTCCTTCTTTCTAAGATGATTCTAAAAAGGTGTGTGGGTGAGACAGTGAATGGGAGACAGATGATGGTGGTCTGGTTCAGCTCTGTGGCTTACTCAGGAGGGGACAAATTGAAATCTCTGTGAAACTTGATATCCTCATCAGTCAAAAGGGAATAATATGCCCTCCACCACCTCCACTAAGTGGCTTTCAGGAACAAAGGAGAAAATAAGCTTCAATAGTGTTTATTTTTTCCCAGTATTCTATTGTAGTTCACATATCATAATGCATTAGGGGTGGTGGTTTGTACAGGCTCTCAAGAACTAATTTTTTTTTTTTTAATTTACAGTGCTGCTATGAACATAGGGGTGCATGTATCTTTTTGAATTACAATTTTATCTGGGTATATTCCAAGAAGTGGGATTGCTGGATCATATGGTAATTCTATTTTTAGTTTTCTGAGGAACTTCCATACTGTTTTCCATAGTGGCTGTACCAACTTACATTCCCACCAACAGTGTACAAGTGTTCCCTTCTCTCTACACCCTCTCCAGCATTTATTTGTAGACCTTTTTTTTTTTTTTAACATCTTTATTGGAGTATAATTGCTTTACAATGGTGTGTTAGTTTCTGCTGTATAACAAAGTGAATCAGCTATACATATACATATATCCCCACATCTCCTCCCTCTTGCCTCTCCCTCTCACCCTCCCTATCCCACCCCTCTAGGTGGTCACAAAGCACCGGGCTGATCTCCCTGTGCTATGCGGCTGCTTCCCACTAGCTAGCTATTTTACATTTGGTAGTGTATATATGTCCATGCCACTCTCTCACTTCGTCCCAGCTTACCCTTCCCACTCCCCGTGTCCTCAAGTCCATTCTCTACGTCTGCGTCTTTATTCCTGTCTTGTCCCTAGGTTCTTCAGCGCCTTTTTTTTTTTTTTTTAGATTCCATATATATGTGTTAGCATATGGTATTTGTTTTTCTCTTTCTGACTTACTTCACTCTGTATGACAGTCTCTAGGTCCATCCACCTCACTACAAATAACTCAATTTTGTTTCTTTTTATGGCTGAGTAATATTCCATTGTATATATGTACCACACCTCTTTATCCGTTCATCTGTTGTTGGGACACTTAGGTTGCTTCCATGACCTGGCTATTGTAAATAGTGCTGCAATGAACATTGTGGTACATGACACTTTTTGAATTATGGTTTTCTCAGGGTATATGCCCAGTAGTGGTATTGCTGGGTCATATGGTAGTTCTATTTTTAGTTTTTTACGGGACCTCCATACTGTTCTCCATAGTGGCTGTATCAATTTACATTCCCACCAACAGTGCAAGAGGGTTCCCTTTTCTCCACACCCTTTTCAGCATTTATTGTTTCTAGATTTTTTGTTGATGGCCATTCTGACTGGTGTGAGGTGATACCCCATTGTAGTTTTGATGTGCATTTCTCTAATGATTGGTGATGTTGAGCATTCTTTCATGTGTTTGTTGGCTGTCCTTATATCTTATTTGGAGAAATGTCTATTTGGGTCTTCTGCCCATTTTTGGATTGGGATTGGGTTGGGTTGTTTGTTTTTTTGATATTGAGCTCCATGAGCTGCCTGTATATTTTGGAGATTAATCCTTTGTCCGTTGCTTCATTTGCAAATATTTTCTCCCATTCTGAGGGTTGTCTTTTCATCTTGTTTATGCTTTCCTTTGCTGTGCAAAAGCTTTTAAGTTTCATTAGGTCCCATTTGTCTATTTTTGTTTTTATTTCCATTTCTCTAGGAGGTGGGTCAAAAAGGATCTTGCTGTGATGTATGTCACAGAGTAAGAAATAATTTTTAAACTTTGAAAGGTTTTGTAAGCTGGTTGTTAAACGGAGCCATTATTAAATATTAACATAACTTACAATTAAACAAATTATATTAAAAATCTAAGTAACACATAGTCAAAACTCATATTCCCTAATTATTTTTACCATATTTTGTTATTATCTATGCTGTTGAGGTATTTATGTCTGTTATCTTTGTGTGGTAGAAATACTGTATAATGGTGTGCATTTTCACATCTCTTCCCAGCTCTGCATTGAATGAGTCACGTTGTTAGCTTGAAATTGGCCATGATGAAAGTATTTACACCATGAAAATCAGCAAATGCTACAAATTAGGGCTTTCTGTTCAGATAGCCAGTTTTTAAACATTTACAATACACTATGGGTATTTCACGCACTTGGGTATTAGCAACTGGAGAAAAGAGCTGGTTCTTAACCTATCTTTGTGTGTCTCACAGTGTGGGGTACGATGTTTAATCCAGTGCATACTGGAATCCACTGCAGAGTTTTAAAAAAGAAAAAGTAATCTGATGCCTGGACAGCCTATCTCCTACACATATATATATATATTTATACAGCAGGTTCTTATTAGTCATCAATTTTATACACATCAGTGTATACATGTCAATCCCAATCGCCCAATTCAGCACACCACCATCCCCATTTGTTTATTTTTGTTTTTATTTCCATTATTCTAGGAGGTGAATCAAAAAAGATCTTGCTGTGATTTATGTCAAAGAGTGTTCTTCCTATGTTTTCCTCTAAGAATTTTATAGTGTCCGGCCTTACATTTAGGTCTTGAATCCATTTTGAGATTATTTTTGTGTATGGTGTTAGGGAGTGTTCTAATTTCATTCTTTTCCATGTAGCTGTCCAGTTTTCCCAGCACCATTTATTGAAGAGACTGTCCTTTCTCCATTGTATATCTTTGCCTCCTTTGTCATAGGTTAGTTGACCATAGGTGTGTGGGTTTATCTCTGGGCTTTCTATCTTGTTCCATTGATCTATATTTCTGTTTCTGTGCCAGTACCATATTGTCTTGATTACTGTAGCTTTGTAGTACAGTCTGAAGTCAGGGAGTCTGATTCTTCCAGTTCCGTTTTTTTTCCCTCAAGACTGCTTTGGCTATTTGGGGTCTTTTGTGTCACCATACAAATTTTAAGATGATTTGTTTTAGTTCCGTAAAAAATGCCATTGGTAATTTGATAAGGATTGCATTGAATCTGTAGATTGTTTTGGGTAGTATAGTCATTTTCACAATATTGATTCTTCCAATCCAAGAACATGGTATATGTCTCCATCTGTTGGTATCATCTTTAATTTCTTTCATCAGTGATTATAGTTTTCTGCATACAGGTCTTTTGTCTCCCTAGGTAGGTTTATTCCTAGGTATTTTATTCTTTTTGTTGCAATGGTAAATGGGAGTGTTTCCATAATTTCTCTTTCAGATTTTTCATCATTAGTGTATAGGAATGCAAGAGATTTCTGTGCATTAACTTTGTATCCTGCAACTTTACCAAATTCATTGATTAGCTCTAGTAGTTTTCTGGTGGCATTTTTAGGATTCTCTACGTATAGTACCATGTCATCTACAAACAGGGACAGTTTTACTTCTTCTTTTACAATTTGTATTCCTTTTATTTCTTTTTCTTCTCTGATTGCTGTGGCTAGGACTTCCAAAACTACGTTGAATAATAGTGGTGAGAATGACATCCTTGTCTTGTTCCTGATCTTAGAGGAAATGCTTTCAGTTTTTCACCATTGAGAATGATGTTTGCTGTGGGTTTGTCATATATGGCCTTTATTATGTTGAGGTAAGTTCCCTCTATGCCCACTTTCTGGAGAGTTTTTATCATAAATGAGTGTTGAATTTTGTCAAAAGCTTTTTCTGCATCTATTGAGATGATCATATGGTTTTTATTCTTCAATTTGTTAATATGGTGTATCACATTGATTGATTTGCATATACTGAAGAATCCTTGCATCTCTGGGATAAATTCCACTTGATCATAGTGTATGATCCTTTTAATGTGCTGTTGGATTCTGTTTGCTAGTATTTTGTTGAGGATTTTTGCATCTATGTTCATCAGTGATATTGGTCTGTAATTTACTTTTTTTGAGACACCTTTGTCTGGTTTTGGTATCAGGGTGATGGTGGCCTAATAGAATGAGTTTAGGAGTGTTCCTTCCTCTGCAATATTTTGGAAGAGTTTGAGAGGATGGGTGTTAGCTCTTCTCTAAATGTTTGATAGAACTCACCATTATTATTAGACAAAGTAGAATTAATGACAAAAAGTATTACTGGGTATAAAGTTATTTAATTTTGATTAAAAATTTAATTCACCAGAAAGTTAAAACAATTCTAAATTATTTGAAAGAAACGATTACAATAATTTTTAAATATATTAAGCAAAAATTAACTAAACAAAAAGAATCTATGATCATAATGAAATAATTTTAATGTGTTTCTCTTAGTAACAAATAGAATAAAAAGTTTGGTCAGGATATACATGATTTGAAAAACATGATTAATGAACTTAACTGACATATTAACTTATGAGTTAATTGTACTAAATAACTGCAGAGAATGAATTCTTTTCAAGAGCACACACAACATTTGGGAAAACAGAGCACATGTTGGGCCATAAAGTATGTCTCAATAAATTTCAAATTATTGAAATATATAAAGAATACTCTGTATTCTTTTATTAAGCTAGGAATCAGTAGAAATTTCAATAAAATTAAGCTAGAAATCAATAGAAAAAAGATAACTTGGTAATTCTATATACTGGAAAGTTAGGCTATATACTTCTAAATAACAAATGGATTGAAAAGGAAGATGCAATGGAAGTTAGAAATAGTTTCATTGTATGAAAATAGAAATACATTTCAGAACCTCTGGAGTGCAGCTAAAACCATGCTTTAGAGGGACATGTATAGCCTTCAGTTCGTATCTTAGAAAAAAAGAAAGACTGAATAACAAAGAACTAGATTAGAAAATTAAGCTTCAAAAGTTTATAGAAATAAGAAACTATTAAATTCACAAATGTCAACTTAAAAAAAAACTTACATGGAAAAATAAGGTAACTGGAAATTTTGTTCTTTGGAAAGACTAATAAAATTTATGAAATCCTGAAATGCTGAAGAAAGGCACTAATAAAGAAAAAGAAGAAAAAAAGAAGAAAGGCACTAATAATTTCAGGAATGAAAAGGGACATCACTACAGATGGAATAGGTATTAAAAGGACAAGAAGAAACTATAAACCAATAAATTCTTTAAAACATGACATAAGAACTTGACCATGCAGCAATAGCATAAAAACCCATTTTGTGAGAACCAAACTAACAAAACATGTGAAAAATATCCACATAGAAAACTAAAAAGAAAAATTAATGAAAACATAAATAAAGGTAGGGATATACCATGATCATACCATAAAGGTCATTGTACACAAATTGATCTTTAGATTCAGTTCAAACAAACTCTGAGCAAAATTTGGAATTTGACAATCTGATTCTAAAATGTATATAGAAATGTAAGGAGATGAAAAAGAAAACAAAATGAAGAGAAAACTTATCTTACAAGATGTTCTAGAAGATATTAGATGTAGAAATTATGTTAAGAGTAGAAAAAAGTTAAGAGTGGTATAAAGACACAAAGAGACCACTTAAACAGATGAGAGTTCAGAAACAGACTTGTGAGTATATGGATATTCCATTTCTGATAAAGGTGATATGACCCAGCAGTGAGGAAATGATGGTCTTGTCAATTAACAGTGCTCAGTTAATTGGTCATCCAGTTAGAAAAATGAAAATTGACCTATGTTCACATCTTCTAAATATGAAAGGTAAAACAAAAAGCATTAGAAGATACAAACAGAAAACTATCTCATGTCCTTGAAGTAGATGAAGATTTCCTAGACAGTACATACAAGTAGAAACCATAAAGAAAATATTGATAAAATTGAATACATTAAGATCAAGACCTTCTCTTCATCGAAAGACACCATTAAGAGTAAAAATGGAAGTCACAGAGTGGGACAATATATTTGCAAAGACAGTAGCACAGACAAAAGGACTTGTGACCTACACACACCCCACACACACACTCCTACAGATCAATAGGAAAAACATAGTTAACCCAGTAGACAATCGAGCAAGAAAACTGAACAAAAATTTTACAAAATACGTAGTCAAATAGCCCACAAACATTTGCTCAGCCTAAGTCCTCTGGGAAGTCCAAACACTAAGACACCATACACACACCCCAGAATGATGAAAATGTAAAAGACTGTAAATAAAAAGTTATTTGAAATAAAGAGCAATGGGCGTACCTGCAAAGTAGTACCATCACTTGGAAAATATTTTAGCATTTTCTAGGAAGGTTGACCCAGCTATTTCATTCCTAGGTATGTAGCCAAAAGAAATTCATGCACACTTACGTGCAAGCACATGTACAAGAATATTCATGGCAGCATCATTTGAAAGTTCCCCAAAAGGAGACAATAGAAATACCCCATCAACATCAGAATGAATATATTTTATTCTATTCCCTCAATGGAATACTACAAAGCAATGGAAATGAACAAAGAGCAGTTTAGGGCAATAACTAATAAAAATCAAAAGAAGCCAGATACATACAAATACAAATATATATCATGTGATTCAATCTCTATGACCTTCAAAAACAGACAAAACTAATTTATGGTGTTAGAAGTGAGAATAGTGACTATTCTCAGAAGGAGAGAGGAGGAGTATAGATTATCCATGTAATGGAATATAATGTGTGATTAAATAAATGAGGTGAATTTATATATACTGACATTAAGTAATTACCAAGGAGAAAAATAAGGTGCAGAACAATGGGTACAGATTAAACATAGTAAAAAAGAAAAAAGAATTTTATGTACTGTATGTACTGTATGTACATACACACACACACAAACACTTATGCATGCAGAAGAAACTGATTGCCTCAAGGCAAGTTACTTGAGAAACTAAAACAGAAGTTCAGGGTTGGGCAGTGTAATTTTTGCTGAATTTCATTCTGTTATGTTTGAAAGTTTTGAAATGTTCATGAATTACTTGTTCAATTAAAAAGTCAAGTAACAGATGAATTATCCTTAGTTATTTAGAGCTGTTTTTACTGATCAGCAAGTAATAAGTGAGAGAATTTCTCAAGTTGTCTGCACACGGCATGAGTTTTGCATTTTTAGCTGCATATCCAGGCTCACTTATTTAGTGTGACTTGGTCAGGTCAGAGTCACAGAAGACTACATAAGTGAGCAAATTATTATTCTTCAAAACAAATGCTAAATATAGATACATGAATTCATATTGTCTGAGAAGGATAATTGCTTGATATTCAAACCCCTAGTTATTTCCTTTACAGTGGCAACCGAACTGGATTGAATTGTGTCCCCCGCAAAAGATATATTGAATTTCTAACTCTTGGGACCTGTGAAGTGACCTAATTTGGAGATAGGGTCTTTGCAGATGTAATCAAGTTAAGATGAGGTCATTAGAGTAGGTCCTAATCCAATGACTGGTGCCCTTATTAGGAAAGGGAAATTTGGACACAGATACACACAAAAGGAAGATGTCCATGTGAGTATGAAGACAGAACGTGGAGTTATGCTGCCACAAACTAGGGCATGCCGAGGATTGCTGGCAACTACCAGAAACTGGAAGAGGCAGGAAGGATTATTCCCTGGAGCCTCCAGAGGCAGCAAAGCCCTGCTGACACCTTGATTTCGGACTTCTAACTTCTAGAACTGTGAGACAATATATTTCAGTTGATGTAAGCCATCTAGGTTGACCTAATTTGTTATGACAGCCTTTGGAAACTAATACAGCAACCTTTACATTTCTCTTTTCTTCCCCTCTTCTAATATATGTATATAAACTGAAACAGTCATACATATTTCTTCTCAATAATTCCTCCTCTGTTTTCACCCTGTTCTTGGGTATAATGTTATAAAATGAATCACTCCTGAGCAGATCTTATGTCTTTATAAAAATAGTATTCTAATCGGGATTGTGTTCCTGATCAAGTATCTAATGAAAACAACAAAAAAAATTGCCTATATGTGACGAAACATTTATAAAACAATGGTAAACCTTTTTTTTTATCCTGTTGAAAAATGAAAATTATTTCAAATATCATAAAAGGGACAGAAATGAAATAAAAACATTAATATAAAAAGGATTTTTACAAATCATCAGGTATGTATCTGGCTTATAAAATTACAACAATATTCATAACTTTGACCTATATTAATGTGATAAATTTATTAAAGTATAACTAACTTTTTTTCTTTTCTTATAATTGAAAGCACTTTTTGAGGATAATTTGGATGATTTCAGATCTCAAAATAATCCCATTTGGGGAAGTTGAAACTAGTGCATTTTCCTTAGATAAATTTTCTAGTCATATGTAAATATGAAAATCGTTGCATTGACCTTAGTTAGACAGAGATGAAATAATTTTCCAGTGAGGATATTCCATTAGGAAAAAAGTGACAGGTAGCTCAAATCTCAGTGCTACTATTGACTAGAGCTGTGTGACTTTGGGCAAGTTACTGATAACCTTTTAATCATCATTTTCCTCATCTGTAAAACACTGCTAGTAGCTACTCATTTTGTGCACATTAACTAATCTTATGCCTCTATTATATTAAGCACAGAGCTTTGCACATAAGTTGGCCTAATTGAAGCTACTGTTGTGTTGGTCTGTGTGAGATGGGGTCAGATAAATCCTTCCCATAATGAAAAAGGAGAACTGTCCCCTCCATCTTCACTTGTAAAAAACAGTGTAAACAGTCTCAGAGATGAAAGTAATATGTTAGGCAGCCTTTATGTCAAACTCCTTTAAACTTTAATGATAAGGCAACTATATATGTGACAAAATTTGCATGCTGCTTTCAAAATTTTAGAAGTCCAAGATATTTTGAAAAAATCATGAAATAAATGGCTATTAAAAGGTATTGGGATAATTCAAAAATATTTTCAGTTTCATTGAAAATATCCAATAAACAATACAAAAGATTTTGAAGGCCTTTGCTACATCTAGGTCACCATTCCCAGTGCATGCCCCACAGAACTGTACCTGCACAAGATGCTTATAGACATACGTTCAAAAAGGTTTCCAAGTGTGAGAAACTCCGAGGTAAACAGGTTTCTTTACTGTAGGCTTCCACTGAATCTGTAGGGAAAATAGTGTATAGTGATTCCAAAATTCATTTAATTCTGTTTTTCACTATATGTGTTTCAGGAGTTGGTATTCTGTGGAACATACTTTGGGAAGTGTTGGTGTAGCTCAAGCCCTAATGTCCACTCAGTCTGTACTCAACTTAAATGAAACAGTAGAATGGAAAGAATAAGAAGTGTGGAAAGCTTTCTTCAATAGGGTGAGGTGAAATCCTGAGAATGAGGTAGATCTGTTGGCTTAGAGCAGGGATTAGCAAATACATTCTGGGGCAGGGGGATGGTGGGGGTGGGAGTGGGGGGCAAACCTGACCTGCTGCCTGTTTTTGTGAATAAAGTTTTACTGGAACACAGACATGGCCATTTGTGTATTCACTGTCTATGGCAGATTTGCACATAGACAGATCTGTGTGCAGAGTCCGGTAGTAGCCACAGAGATAGCATGGCCTGCAAAGCTGAAAATCTTTGCTACTGGCTCTTTACAGAAAAGTTTGTAGGCCCTTACTCTAGATATTTCCCCCTAATCTGGGTAAAGAAATATTGTGGATTGACAAGTCCTAATTAATCTATAGCCAGGGATTGTAAAAATACTATTTTGATTCCAAATATTCATTGACCCCCAAAACCAAAGACTTGAGGTATGTTTGTCTATGGAGATAAATCAACTAGATAGGAAACTACGAAATTTCCACCCTTCAATTCATTTGTTGTTGGTGGAGGTGGTGGCAGACATGGAAAATTAAGCCTACGAGAGAAAAAAAAATTTTTCTTTTCTCTTAGGCAGGAAAAGGTTTAGTAAAATGGTGCTGATTTTAAATTTTGAAACAGATTAAGTTGAGCAAAAAGTAATGCTATAGCACTTTTTGTGTATATAACTAAATCTGTGCCAAACTAACTACTACATTGAACCATTATTAAATTATATATAAATATATATTATTAGATAATATATATGATATATATTATAGAGAGAGAAAGAGAGAGGGGGGCTAGAGAGAGAGAGAGGTGAATGACTTCTTCATCTAAGTTTAAATTAAATTGAAATATTTCTACAAAACATTTCCTGTTGAGAAATACCAATATTATCATCTTTTTGATACCCTTGCAATAGAAAATTCATCTATCTTCTCAAAGCTATAACTTCTTACTTCATAAAACAGACAAAAATTCCCTTCTACTCATATTTGAAGAGAAGCCTTTATACACATTCTATCTTTTACATTTAAATTGTTTTACTTGAACCTCACTCTCCTTTTGTAGTGTAAACATATATGCTTTACAAAACCCTCCTTTATTAACAGAGTAAAAATCATTTACATTCTTTTTTGAGAATAAGCACAAAATAATTAAGTTTTAAAGATCTTGTTTCAAGTTACTCCAGAATAGAACACAGTATATACAGATATAAATGGCAATGGGGCATGGGAACGGAGGGGACATGGCTGCAGTGTTTAGATCCTTAGGATTGTTTTCTTTAATTGCATCAGCTACTCAGAAGGCCACTGTAAATGAAACAGTCATGCTCTCTGTGCCTGGGGTAGCACGCAGAATATTATCCTGGGCAGGGGTTGGGGGGGAGGATGGGCAGGGCAATGGGCTAACAAAGTCTTGGAAAAGTTGATCCACAAAAATAAGGAAGGTCTGGCATCTTGCATACATTAGGCCTTGTACATAGTGGGTGCACAGTAATCATTAGTTGTCTCAGCAGCATTTCAAAACCAACTTTAAAAAAGATATGTTTTATTTTTCACCACATTTCACATATTAACTGAGAGCTTGATTGGTTCATGATGGAATAGAGAGTTAGCTGCTGCAAATCAACCAGACACTGCTCATTGGAGATTTGCATTAGTGATTAAATCGTTCTTTTCCTATGCAGAAGTAGATGCTAAGTAACATTTCAGTGCTTCCAGTGCATTCCTGAAACATAGGGAACTTGAAAGGGGTCTGGAGCAGAAGGGTCTCTGGGTCTTCTTAAAAGAAAGAAACCAAAAAAGAAAGAAAAACAGGAAGGGAGAAGGGAGGGAGGGAGGGTGAGAGAGAGAGATGAGAAAGAAGGAGAGAAGGAAAGAAAGAAAGACAGGAAGGAAGGAAGGAAGAAAGAGAGAGAAAGAAAGAAAGAAAGAGAGAAAGAAAGGAAGGAAGGAAGGAAGGAAGGGAGGGAGGAAGGAAGGAAGAAAAAGAAAGAGACCAAATCCTCTATGCTTCTTGGATTTGTCAAAAATTGTAAGTCAAACATATTTTGAAAGATTAGACTATGGAGGCCATTTTTTATGGACCCACAAGAACACAATTCAATGAGCTATTAGGTCACTGCTCCATCTGAAGACTCTAGAAATTTCCCTTTGCCTCCCCCCCCCCCCCAAATAAGAACCTCCTGCATCAACTCCAGGGGCAGATTTCATTTCACACCTGTTTCACACACTCAGCTCACAAATCCCACATGCATGTGTAGGGAGGAACTAAAAGGAAAGACAGGGCAAAGTATTTTACGACTCTCCTGTGGACGCAGTCTGACGAGAACATACCCCAGCCCACTGGAAACACATGCTGGCCAGCTGCTCTGGTCTCTCGCAGCCAGGGTAGGCGTTAACACGCATCGCAGGAACTCTGCGTGGACGCTCAGCAGTTGTAAACATGTGGAAACGGCACAGAAGCCGAGAAGGGTTCAGGCCCTCACCCTCCTGCACACAAAGCAAATTTGGGTGAACAAGGAACCCAAAAAAACTCCCCAAAGGTGTGCTCTTCTTACCTCATCGCAGTTCCCCACCCCGGCTTTGAAAAGCCTCGTTTCCTCTAGTTTCGGGCTACAGCTTCCATTTCCCTCCGGGAAGCAACTCAGCACATCTTAAATTTTGTTTCCATACTTCCTTGGCTGGCTTAGGATTCCAGATGTGGAGAAATCAGGTGGGAGCGGGGGAGGGAGGAGGAGGAAATCCCTTTTCCGTGCAGAACAGGAATACTGTTTGGGGGTGTGGCCGGGGCTAAAGGGGGAGCCACGCACTGCTTTGGGACATGTCTTTTCTTGCTTCTCTATCGCCTTGTCCACCCTGCACTTTCATTCCCTCCTGCGAGTTGCCGTGAGAACAGGGACCGGGGAGCTCTAGTGCAAAAGCCAATATTATTGGAAGGAGGGGAGGAGACAAGAGAAGAGCATTGAGCTCCTTAAGCATTTGAATTTTTCCACTGTGATGTATTTATTAGAGTGTTTTTGAGAAAGGATCCATACCTCTTTACATGTGAACTTATCTCTGCAGATGTAAAAAAGGATTAGTAAGAAATTGGTAATCTCGGCATGAACAGCCTGGCTGCTTGGAGTGCTTCTATTAATCTGTGCTGATTTCTGTACCTGGACTGCCATTTTGTCTTCGTACTTCCCCACTTCTCTGCAACCTGTTTTCGAACCATGACGCTTCCTTGGGCCCTGGTGTAAGTATCTAATTTGAGTTGAGGCTTCAGGTCCTGCTCTGCTCTTGCCTGGTCCCTCAAGGTCTAGAACCCTTCACCATTGGCCAGTGGCCAAAACCCAACTTTCGCACTGAAAGAAGTTTAGGCAAGCAGGAGGGCCATCCACCTGATAGATTTTGAGTTTTGTACCTGTCCCCACAGCAGCACCTGTAATTGAGATGTCATATTCGGCCTGACCAGTTGTCCTTTTCCTAAGCATTCTTACAGCTGGATCAGCTCCCCTTAGCCTTTCTTCCATTGCACTTGCTGTTCTGTCTCCAAACTCAGCCTGTTAGATGCCCAGATCTGTGTCTGCTGTTAATATTCAAAATGAAGTTCCTCACCCAAATAACTCTGCTGTACTAGTGGACCCAATTTATTTTTCCCTAAAAATCTTTTCTGTGTGTCAGGAAAAAAAAAACAAACAAAGCTCCAAAAAGTGTTTGAAAAACAAGCATTGGGATGAAAATACTATTTCATAAAGATTTCACAAAGATTTACAGACCCCCGAAGAGTTTATCCATGAAAACATGGACCCTGTAAATTGTATTTAGCAAATCAATTTTGGGAATGGCTACATCTGTTTCTGGAAAAAAGTGAGAAACAGATGTGGAAACAAGAGTGAAACTGAGACAGGAAGCTTGTCAAATGTGAAAACTGAGCAAGCTATCTGAATCCAGAAATCAGAGCAATAAAAGGGTGATAAATCCAAAGGAGCTGTTGGTAAAACCATGCAGTCATCTGAGGGTTGCATTTGGTCCAAAGAGATAAGAATGTTGTCGATGGACATGATTTTAGCAGATGCTAAACAGATCTCATTAAAGTCTTTTAGGTTCATCATGAATGAGTAATAAAAGAGAAAATTTAGGGCTTCCCTGATGGCGCAGTTGTTGAGAGTCCGCCTGCTGATGCAGGGAACACGGGTTCGGGTTCATGTCCCGGTCCGGGAAGATCCCACATGCTGCAGAGCGGCTGGGAGTCCACAACAGTGAGAGGCCCGCGTACAGCAAAAAAAAAAAAAAAAAGAGAGAAAATTTAATTTGGGGCCCTAAAGACAGATGTTTTACATAAGGAAATATGTTATATTAGCACAGCATCCAAATGCTCATCTTACTGGTTGTCATTGCCCAAAGAAAATTTGAAGATAGCCTCTCCTCCATGGAAAGATGAGGACTATGGTGTCATCTGTCTTCCAGGGATACTTCTGCATGATTCCAGAACTTTGTCAAAGGTTTGTGGAAGGAACTTTCTGAAGCTGACATGTAAGAAAACACACAGGAAGGAAGAAAGTCTGTGCATAAATGAGCCACATGTGTCCCCACTGAGTCACATGAAGTCTCAGGCGTCTACCCAAGTTCAGTTTCCCCAAGGACCCACTCTGAAGCTTTTCCTGTGTTTTTCTCAGAGATTCATGGAAAACTGTCAGAATTAGTGATTATATAAAATTTTCTCCAGAGTCTGAAACTATGGAAGAGGCTGCACTTCCTTCCATGCTCCAGGAAAAGAGAAAAAAGGGAGCAGAAACGATGCACATCACTTTATTTCTATTTTAATTCTATTCCCACAAATGAACGTGAGCATTGTTAGAGATATTTTCTTTTGCAGATTTCTCTAGCAAACCCGCATTTCTGCATACTGAGAAAAAGTGTGCCAGATTCACTTTTGCCTAGAGATGTGTAACATGTCCTAAGATAAATAAAACATTACAGCCTTAAACAATGAAGGGGAGCAGTATGTGCTCACAGAAATGTAGCTGGCAGATTGAGCATCTGAGAACTCCCTTTATGATTTAAATTTTGCCACTGGAGCAAGAAGGCACCCTGCCCTTGGGAGGTAGGAGATGCCACTCCAGGAAATCCCAGGAGCGTAGACGTACTTTAGGCTGATCTTTGTCCCTAAACTCAAGGACATTTCTTTCAAAGAAATTAGAGAAAAACAGTTAATGAAATGTGAAATACAAGCAATATGTAGGAACAATAAAATCAAAAGAAATTATTCTGACTTCCAAAAGTAAGATATAACAAAATATTTCTTCAAATCATAACAAAGGGAGTAATTCATTAAGAGGAAATGATAAATTTTGAAAAGAAGAATTAAAGAAGTCCTTGAGGGCTTCCCTGGTGGCGCAGTGGTTGAGAGTCCACCTGCCGATGCAGGCGACACGGGTTCGTGCCCCGGTCTGGGAAGATCCCACATGCCGCGGAGCGGCTGGGCCCGTGAGCCATGGCCGCTGAGCCTGCGCGTCCGGAGCCTGTTGCTCCACAACGGGAGAGGCCACAACAGTGAGAGGCCCGCGTACCGCCAAAAAACAAAAAAAAAGTCCTTGGATTGTTTGATAATTCCATTAGTAATGAGGAGCGAACAACATGAATAGATTTTAAAAAGCTTCAAATTTTAGATATGATGAAAAGACATCAGCAAAGACGACATGAACATTTCCTTCATGTTCAATAAGCACAAAAACAAGCACAAAACAAGCACAAAAACTCAATAAGCTCAAAAACAAGGACACTGGTGACAAACTAGTTAATAAATATATCAATTCGAAGAGTGTTTAAGATTAATCATTTCACAAGAAAATTTGAAGTGATATCTTTCAACATGTCCGTGAGTGAAATCTGAATCGAGTTTTTCCCAAATTCAGCAACAATCTGAAAAGCTTACATGGCATTACCAATCTAGAGTCATGAAGTCAAAACTTTTCTAAGCTGTCGATAAAAAAAAAGTCAACCATGTTAAAGGAAAAATTGAATTATCTATTTATTATTATTTTTAGGAAATAAGATTGAATTGTTCCCTGGTGCTTTCTTTTATCGTGTCCAGGAGTCCTGTCCATCCGGCCTCAGAAAGAGAAAGAGCATCTAGACATAGTCAGACACACCCCAGCAAAGGCCAAGACAGCAGTCTGCATCAATTATGGAATAACATCTCAGCCTGTGGTCTCTGCCTTTGGGTTTGGTTTCCCAGGTACAATGACTCTGCATCTCCATGGCTAAAAAGACTGGCTAAAGTGATGCCTCCTGGAAAGAAGGAAAGATCTAACCTAGGACAAATTCTATTTCAACCACAGAAAGGAAATGTTCCTTCACCTGCTTTAAGTCTCTAACTTCACTCCACCTCAAGCAATAAGAAAAAACCAAAACCAAAACAACTCCTGGCAGCTTTAAAATAGTAGTTTGTGCCTGGTTCACGTTCCAACTATTTTAATGAATATCAGTATAAGTAAACATTGCAGCCTGGGCTCAGGGGTTTGTTCGTGAACGCTCTTCAGGTTTCATGTTCACTGTGCTCTTGGCTAAATTCTGCCTGGGTCTGTGTGACTCCACGGAAGGCTTATTTCTATTGTAGTCAGATGTTTTGCACTCACCCAATAACTGGCAAATATCTGAGTCAACAGGAGCAAAGCAGGACTTACAGGAGAGAGCTGTCCAAAAACAAAACCCCATTGAGTCAACTCAGCTAGGTCTGTGGCTCATTTTACAGAGCATTTGCCCTTGGGAAAAATTCACCATGTACAGAGATTTTGCAGTCCCTTGGCTTTACTTCGCTTTCTATACTGAAGGAAGTGCAAGATGGCTAAGGTCTGTTGGGGAATGTTAGGTTCATCTTAGACATTTGTGTAAACCCTGAAATTTTATTTTACATGAACTGAAAAATAAACACTTCAAAAAATTTTCACTTTTAATTTTTAATAGGATAAGTATCGATGAATACACCTACACAAACAAAAAGTTATTTGCTTTCTTCAGTAATTCATTAAAATGTAAAGGATCTTGGGAGTTCCCTGACGGCCTAGTGGTTAGGATTCTGGGCTTTCACTGCTATGGCCCGGGTTCAATCCCTGGTCAGGGAACTGAGATCTTGCAAGCCACAGGGTGTGGGCAAAAAAAAAAAAGTAAAGGGTCTTGAGTGCAAAATGTTTGACAGTAGCTGATCTAAGTTGTAAATCAAACAAAGTACATCCTCTACTCAATTAAATAATCCTTGGTTGGGCCTTTTTGACAAAGCTCCAGTATGATGCTGAAAAATCATTGTGATCCTTTTGTCTTTCCCAGTTCTACATAATTATTCATACCAGTAGTAAATCCAGAATTTGAATCCAGGGAATCTGGCTTTGGAGTCCATGCTTCTTAGCCACTAAATCATTTTATTTGTAGAGAAATATGTAAATGTCAAGAATAAAAGCATCAAACTGAAATATAAATTGCTGCTTTCCTGGAAAACATAGAGCAAATATAAAGGTAAGATTAAAAAATTTAAAAAAAAGGAAATGTTCTCACCCATGAGTCCAACCTTACCATGATCCAGTGGGTCACTTGGGACTGCTTAAATTTTTAAATTCCTGGAATTTTTCTAATCTTACTAAGCAAAGCCACGAATAGAACTTTAACTGGTGATCCAACCCCAAAGAAAGAAAGTACTTCTGTTAACAATCAAGTTTTCTTTTTGATGGTGCAATAGAGTTATCAGAAACGTTAAAAGAGAGTGGAGGGTCCTGGTAAAAAGCATTTTTCCACCCAGGGAGCTTGCTTTGGTAGCAGTGAAGCATAGATTCTTAAATGGAGAGGTGGCATTCATTTGAATGAGTGAGAAAGCTTTTGACCTATATTGTGAGGCTGTCCTGTGCTACTGCAGTGGGATGGGGACAGACTGGTGTGGAGACTAATCCTTCTTGACCTCTTTAGTGTTAAGCTTACAACCTAAAACAGGAGAATCAATTGCACTTAACATGTGTTAACATCTGAACATCCAGGTCACTAAATTGCTTGTCTTTTAAATGGAATTAACATATAGATAATCATTGGTCATGAAATGGTCTCCTCTTTCACAAAGACAAGGCCAGGGCATTTGACACTGAAACCTCTCCTCTGATTAGTGAATTCCACGCCCCCCTTTCTCTCAGGAGGTAGTCAAAGAAGAAAAGACTTCCTGAAATCTGTACATTCTCAAGGTTATTGAGCTTTGCTAAGCAGCAAAAAAGATCCAGGATGTTATCAACTTAGTCATCAAAATAAAAACAACAAATTAAAAGTACTGAATGTGCTGGAATAGGCATTGAAATCAAAGGAACACATTAGAAGACCAAGTAATAGAAACAAATGCATTCAAGTATTAAAAGTATGATGATAGTGGCATTTTAAATCAGTAGGAAAAGGATGTATGGTTGAATAAGGAGTGTTAGGGTTGTTAGTTAATACTTTCCTGGAAAAAAATAAGTTATATCTTTACCTCACAACAAATAAGAACATAAATGGGTTAGGGGGTTAAATTTATAAATAATATTTAAGTGAATATTTATATTCTTAGGATTGAGGGGCTCTCATAAGCATGAATTCTAAAATATAACCGTAAAGCAAGTGCTTGATGTAATTGACTTTATGAAAGAAAGAAAGAAAGAAAGAAAGAAAGAAAGAAACGGGAAGGAAAAGTAAAGAAGGAAGGAAAGAAAGGGAGAGAAGGGAACAAACAAAGAAAACATAAAGAAATTTTAAATCAAACTGAGAAAAATACTGGTGTATTTTGTGTCCTAGCACAATTATAACAAACCGTTACTCTTATTAACAAAGGCTATGAAGAGATTATTCCCAAAAGAAATGAAAATGACCAGTGGATATATTTTCAACCTCATGAGCAAAGAAATGTAAATTAAAATGACAATAAGGTAACAATTTTTTTCTTTTAGATTGGCAAATATTTATTTTAATTTTAAGCACATAATCCTAAATTTTGGAGGAATATAAAGAAAATTCCACACTCTTATACTGCTGGAAGGCATATAAAATTGCACAGCCATTCTTCAGGGAAATTTATCAATATATATATAGAGCCTTTAAAAAAACCTACCCTCTAATTGAACAAATCCACTTCCAGAATTTCAGCCTATGAAAATTCATTAATATGCTTACAAAGAGTTTGAAGGAAAACTTGTATCTTAAATATCTTTCAATAGGGAAATTGGTTAAATGAATTATACTACAAAAGCATAACAGAAGACTTTATCACATATAAAAATTAAAATAAAGCTGTCTATTTTTATAATGAATTGACATTCAAAATATACTTTTAGGGGCTTCCCTGGTGGCACAGTGGTTAAGACTCTGTGGTCCCAACGCAGGGGGCCCGGGTTTGCTCCCTGGTCAGGGAACTAGATCCCACATGCATGCCGCAACTAAGAGTTCGCATGCCATAACTAAGGACCCTGCCTGCCGCAACCAAGACCTGGTGCGACCAAATAAATAAGTAAATAAATATTAAAATATATATATATATATATATACTTTTATGTGGAAAAAGAAGTTCAAAATGGTACATACGTTATGGTTATAATTTTAGGAAAAACATATAAGTCAAAAAAGCAATACTCCAAAGTGTTAATAGTGGTTATTTTTTTAGTAAATTTTAGTGGTTATTTTCTTTTGACCTATCAAATCATTTTTTATTTTTTCTTCAATGACTATGAACTACTTATCATATTTTAAAACATTTTAAAGGCTGACAAAGTACAGCTCCAATAGTAATTTCTAAAAATAAACTTTGTTTTAAAGAAGTTTTAGATTCGCAGAAAAAATTGTAAAGATAATCTGTACAGAGAGTTTCCATATACCTCACACCCAGTTCCCCCTATTGCTACCATCTTGCATTGGTATATTTGTCACAATTAATGAACCAACATTGCCACAATATCATTAACTAAAGTCCATACTTTATTCACATTTCCTTAGTTTTTACCCAGTGTCCTTTTCCTGTTCCAATATCCCATCTAATATGCCACATTGCATTAATTTTCATGTTTCCATAGGCTCCTCTTGGCTGTGACAATTTCTCAGACTTTCCTTGTTTTTAATGACCTTGACAATTTTGAGGAGTGCTGGTCAAGAATTTCCTAGAATGTCTCTTAGCACAGAGGTAAAGTGTTATTCTTATCCTATCATGTTAATGGTATGTGCTACCAACATAACATTACTGTCAGCACTCACCTTGACCACCTGTCTAAGATGGTATTTGTCCACTGTCAAGTTATCCTCTTTATTTCCCTTTCTGTCCTCTTTGCAAGGAAGTCACTAGGCACAACCCACACTTGAGTGGGGAATTGTGCTCTACTTCTGTGGGAGTAGAATATCTACATAAATTATATGGAATTCTTCTGAATGGAAGATTTGTCTTTTCATTTTTTTTGTCATTTATTTATATCAGTATTGACTCATAGACATTTATTCTATACTTTGGGTCATAATCCAAAACTATTTTTTTGCTCAATTTATTCCAATTTTGGCAGTTGAGAGGTTCTTCGGTTGGCCATTTGTCTCCTTGAAATATTACCATAGTGTGTTTTTGTGTGTGTGTGTTTGTGTATGAGTGTTTGTGTGTGTGTGTGAGCACTTTCTTACTTTCTGACACAACAGAATGCTCCAGGATCCTTTGTATTTCCTGCCCCAGTTCTATAATCAGCTGTTTCTTCAAGGAGTCCTGGTTCTTCTTACTGGAAAATGGTATTAGAAACCAACATGTAAGCCCTAGGTGTGCTTGTTGCTACTGGTGTGTTATTGCTTGTAGGCCATCTCAGCTGACAGAGCAAGGAAATACATGAGTGTGCTAATCCCTGTATGCACACAAATCTATAAATATCTCTTTATGTAACCATGTGTATCTATTTTAAGCTAAGCATGAGCTCATATGATGTTTCCAAATCTAACCAGTACCACCACATGGATTATTCTAGACTCCTCCACTTATTTACTATCACCTCTCACTGCAACAGTGAGACACTCTCCACCACTCTTGCCATTCACTATCCAATTTCTATGAGAAACAACTTTATCAAATACAACACTTATATACTCTTCCTCTTACCTTTATTCTAACAGACTCTACCCATTCCCAGAGTTACTTAGGTCAGTATCTTTTTCTTCCTCCTCCTTCAGTGACCCTAATTCATATCTTTGTAATACAGTTAGACTCATATTTTACAATCTGCATTCCACCCTGTGGTCTTTCAGCCTCCTAAATGATTTTTTATTTGCATACATTAAGACTCACTTGATGTACTATGAAATCTATGAGTTTTGATAAATGCAACAAATGATCTGTTAACCATCTCTATACTTTTGATTTTTCCAGGACTATTCAGATTATCTGTTTTCCCTTGTATGAGTTTTGACCAAGGAATTGATCACTTCATCTAAGTTATTTGATGTATTTAAAGCTATTGTTATGAATTTCCCAATATGCATTGCTTTACTCCACAAATTTTGATATCCTCTATCTTCATTTTTATTTAATTAAAAACATTAAAAAATTTATCTTGAGATTTATTTTTGGATCCATCTGCTATTTAAAAGTATGTTTTTAAACTTCCAAACATTTTGGAGTTTTCCAGCTATCTTTCTGTTATTGATTTCTATTTTAGTTTCATTTTTATGATTTCTATTCTTTTAAATTTGCTAAGGTATATTTTATGGACCAGAATGTGGTCCTGGTAAATGTTGCAGGTGAACTTGAGCGAAATATTCATTATGCCTCTTTTGGATGGATATTACATAAATGTTAATTACATCAAATTGGTTGATAGTGCTGTTCAAGTCAACTATGTTATTAGTGATTTTCTTCCTGCTTGACATATCAGTTACTGACAGAGGGATGTTTAAGGCTCTAACTATAATGGTGGATTTGTCTATTTCTCCATTCAGTTCTGTAAGTTTCTGCTTCATGTATCTTGATGTTCTCTAGTTAGATTTATACACATTTCGAGTTATTATGTCTTTTTGGACATTATAACTATGTAATGTTTTCCTTATTGTTATGTAATGTCCCTTCTTATCCCTGAAAATGTTCCTTGTTCTAAAGTCAGCTTTGTCTAGAATTAGCATAGCTACTTCAGATTTCTTTTAATTACTGTTAGTATGGTATATATTTATCCATTCCTATCTGAGTCATACCCATTCCTTTCTTTGTCTTTAGTTCCCTGCAATTTGAATATTATATGCTTAGGAATGGATTTTATCCTGCTTAATACTGAGTTTCTTGGATCTGTGGTTTGATGTCTGTCATTAATTTTGGAAAATTCTTATCCTTTAATATTTCAAATATTTCTTTTGCTCCATTCTTTCTTCTTCTGGTGTTCCAATTATGCACATTTTACAACTTTTGAAATTTTTTACAGTTCTTGAACGTTCCAATTTTTAAATTTTTTTTCTTTTTGTATTTTAGTTTGGAAAGTTTCTATTGACCTATCTTAAAACTCATTGATTCTTTTATCAACCAAGTCTACTGATAAGCCAATCAGAGGTATTTTCCATTTCTGTTGCAGTCTTTTTGATTTCTAGCAATATCTTTTTGTCCTTTCTAAGAGTTTCCATCTCTCTGCTTATATTCCCTATCTGTTTTTATATGTTGTCTACTTTTTCCATTAGAGCCCTTAACATATTAGTCAGAGTTATTTTAAATTTTCTGTCCAGTAATTCCAACCTCTGTGTTACATATAAGTTTGGTTGTAATGGTTGCTTTGTCTTTTCAGAATGTGTTTTTTTCCCTTGATTTTTGTCACACTTTTTAATTATCTGTTGACAGCAAAACATGGTGCTCTAGGTAGTAGAAAATGATTAAATAGGTCTTTAATGTGAGGTATTATGTTAATCTGGCTAGGAATTGGACTATGTTTAATGTTTGCTATAGCAAACATGTAGGTGGCAGAGACTTCAAATTCCTCCAAGACCCTTGCATTGGTCTCCCCCATTGACTCTGGCCTTCTCTAAGTATTTCCCTTCAGAGAGATTATGTGTCTTACTGCTTTTCAACTGTCACCCACTGTAATTATACTGGAGCCTTGTTGATGTGGTGGCAAGGTCTGGGAGATGGGAATGTTCTGTAAGCTTCCAATTAAATCTCAGTCTTTTAGTGAACCTGTGTCTCTGATCTTCACAAGAGTTTTCAGTTGCATACCCTGCCCCCACACATTCACTTCCTTACTTCCCCGGCTTCAGTATTCCCAATATATTTCCTTAAAGAAACAGATTTCATGACTATGTTCCATTGACTATTTCTTGACTATATTCCATTCCCCCACACCTTTGCTGAGACAAGAAGGCTAGAGGAAGATGGAATGAGAGGAAAGGCCTTTCTAGGTGGGATAAGGCTCTGGAAAAATCTCTTCCCTCAAGAATAGGCCTTCGTTATGGAGAAGTGCAGGGGTAAGCCTCTTGCTCAGCTTGCTTGGGAGCCCATTCTCTCTCCTTTGCTGAAAAAAAAATCAAATCAATATAATGGTTCTCACTTCAGAGTTGGAGTAAGGATTGGGTAGGAGGGAAAAGGAAGTAGAGAGTATTCCTAGCATTTTCCCACTCCACAAGGGCTGTGTTGCCAGGGCTCCATATTCAGACACTAATGAGTTTCTGCAATTGAATCGTTTTGGCTGTCTTTACCCTTTCCTTTGTGTCTGTCCATAAAGACAGTTGGAAAGCTTGCCAACCACCACCACCACCACCACTGCAAAAATGGCATTTCTTTTGTACCCATCATCTGTGGTCTTCCATGCCACAATCTCTTGAAAAAGCTCAAAAATAAATATTATTTTTAGGTACATAAGAATTTACCTTAAAAAAAGCCATTTATTAATTCTCTTGGTTTTATTTAGTCCAATAAGATGGGAGGTTTTAGTTATTATTTTCTTTTTGTTTATTTCTTTTCTCTTCTTTCTCTTCCTTCTTCTTCCTCTAATACCAGGATAATTCAGATAATTGGGAAGTCAGGTCTTTATTAGAGATTAAATTTATACCATTATTTCACTTTTCTCTTTCTGTGAAACTTTCAAAACATTGAGTTAATTAAGATCAAATTTGTGGGATAATTAAGAGGAAGAATATAATTCTATCATAATATTTCCCATAATGAGATTGCCTAAAATGTGAAAGGATATTTAAAATAAACACACCTATTTCTCTTCCTTCACTTTGCTTTGTTGTACATCATAACATCTTTTTAAAAATGTGCAATTCCTCACATTTTCAAGTGATCACCTAGCCTTCAGGTGTTGCTTTGGAGCCTTCATTCCACTCATACTATTATGAATATCCTGTGTGGTGAACATTGCATATTTTCCACATTTTGGTTACCACTTTTAACAAAAGTGTCCATAATAAGAAAATGTGGACGTTCTCTTGCAGTTTCTGTGTGTGTGTTTGTGTGTATGACAGAGAAGGAAATTAGCGGTTAGATATCCCTGCCTTGAATACTTACTGTAATGAAGTTACAACTGTGTATGTTTGGCACACATGGGTAGTATTCATGCTGAATAAGGGGCTATACAAATTATAGTTTTGTATAATGAATAGTTTCATATATGTTGGTAATTCATGAACCGTCAAGTGACCCAAAGGACACTGATGTTTTCCAAGTGTTTTTTTCCTCCTTTGCTCAAAGGGACATGGTTAGATGCTTTCATTGATATCAGAGGAGAATGAAACAAATGCCCCTCCTTACACACATCCCACAACTTGACAGACTGTAAAGTTGACCTTCAAAGTGTGCCTGCTTCATGTGTCTTAGCAGACCAGCACACCAACTGCTAGTTCTTCTCCCCATGGAAAGACTGGGAAATGTTACCCAGATGAAAGCAGATTCTATTAAATGTGGGCTTTAGCTAATTCCACCAGACAGCGTTATGGTGCTTTAGTGAGGGGCAATATTGTTCATGGTTCTGGGGAACCATTGACTGAAACCGCCCTCCCTAACCAGGCAGGATAATAACTGCTTGCAGTTATCCCACAACAAGAGGTCCTGATAAGGAACATGGAACTGACAAGCTACCGCCAGCTGGAAGAATTCAGGAAGGGCCAAAAGGGGGAAGGAGATGCCAGCCCATAATATGTCCTGCCAACTTCCCAGAAACCTCTGTGCTGGAATCCATCTTGGCTGAGAGATTTGTGCGCCACCAGGAAGGACGCTGAGTCAGACCAAATATGGTACAAGCAAGATGATTGGCCAGAGACAACCCAGAAACTAACCCTATTACCATAAACCTGAGACTGCGAGCCACGTGGCAGAGCAGTTCTAGTTTCCCTTACCCGGCTGCTCTCTGCTTGGGTGTCCCTCCCCAATAAAGTCTTCTGCTTTGTCAGCACGTGTGTCTCCTTGGACAATTCATTTCTGAGTGTTAGACAAGAGCCTACTCTCAGGTCCTGGAAGGAGTCCCCTGCTTCCCGCAACAGTTCCTTGTGGTATTTCTCCTCCAGGGCCCATCAAATTGGACATCTCTGGGAGATGCAGACACAGAAGGTGATTAGCTGAATGGCCATTGATTCAGAAAGAGAACCAAATCTTTTATATAATATCAATGTCTTCCTCTTATAAACCCACTGAGTATTTGGTAACAAATTTGTATACATAATGACAATTCATGGTTTCTTTGTCACAGGTTCCAGTTTGAGTTCAGGCTGGTTTGGGTACAGGTCTGCGCATGTCTGATTAACTGCTAGTGTGGACCAAACAGATGCTGTAAGCCAAGGGGCTGGAGGATCTCCCCAGAGAGTAAGAGTGTATTGAGGGGAAGAAGGAGTTAGTTACTAAGGCACCGAGTCAGCTGCAAAGTCAGTTTTGTGATTCTGAGTATAGAATGGCGGCCCCCATGTAAATCTACACATAGTCTAATGCAGTGGTTGCATATATTGATCCTAGGAATAAACTCTGATACATGGGAAAACAAAATAATGCAAAATTCAAGGAGCTGTTTCACCAAATACTGTAAGATACCAGAGTGCAAGTAAGACTGATTTGAGGAACAGTTAATAGAACGTGACACAAAATGGAAAAAAACCATTATACATCACCACAAAACAATTATTCAGTTTTAGCTCATTTTTTTTGAGGGCACTAAGAAATGGAGTATTGGCTGCAATTTGGCCAGTCTTCATATTTGTGAGTAGGTGTCCCCCAAGGACACCTAAGAATACATGGAAGGGACTTTACAGAGGTCTAGAAGTCTCACACTAGTAAAGACAGTGATAACTGAATTATTACTGTGAATGTGATTTCATTCATTCCTACAGTATGGTGAACACGGAGAAAAGGCAGATCATCTTTTATGTTTGAGCTACTCCTAATCGTAACTTCTAATCTCGATGCCACCTTCAGTGTTTCCCATATGATGAGAGAAACTGACTTGTGTGCACGTGTTTAAACAAGGTTATTTCTTAGCCCTGATATGTATAAGCTGGAAACATGATAATGGAAATTTTAAAAAATAAATCAAAGACAGGAAGCACAAAAACTTAGGGAAGATAAGTGATCTATTTAAAAAACAATATATTTTTCTTAAGTTGATCTATTTGAGTTGGACTAGCCTCTGATATTTTAGAATTATGTTCACTATTTTTAATATAAATTGTGTGCAGACGAGCAAGACAGGAGAGCTTTTGAAGAAGAATGTAAGCATCATTTTCAAATTCCTTGACTCTATAAGAACTAATCAGCTAATTAATCAATTAGCTAATAGCTACCATGTATCTTTAAAGTGCCCAGTTCTGCCCTTCCATATTCCATTAAGAGATCATACTGGTTTCTCTCCCTAGATTTCATTTTTGTCTTTCAACTCTTCAGTAACTCGTATGAGACATCTGTGCACAATCTATCCAGCTGTGATTGAATTCCTGGTTTCAATGCTTTGCATTTTTTTCCAACTCAAAAATTAAAGGCAAATTGCTGAGGATGGAAATATTTGGAAAATGGCTACAAAAGTAAATGGTTCCCAAGGGGCAAAACTTTAAAATCATACTTTTAATTAACGGCCCAATCATTCATAGCCTCTTTCTAGCAGCCGTCTAATAAATATTATCTTTACAACCTGATTAAATACATGACTCTCATGAATGGGTCTAATTCTACCTCAGATTTCAAGTGAGTGTGGCCTGAAGATCCTTCTTATATTATAGATGAAAATAACTTCTACTTGTCCTACTTGCTGTATTGGGCTATCTTGTTACAGTGAGAGAATGGATCAGTAACATAGCAAAGCTTTTCTCATATCCCTGGAAATTAGAGCAACCCACCAGCTCTCTGCACCCAATATGGAAATTGGCTTAAAAATGAAATAAGAATCACTGAGGCAAATTCATCCCCTCCCATCTGAACAGTCTTATAATTAACAAGGAGAAGAGAGACAAATACATATTCTCCCAGTTTAGCCCCCAAAAGGTAGGCTTTTCTCACAATTGGTTTGCTTGTGTAACTGCCAGGTCACAACCTAGGAAGGGCCTCCATCCTGCCATGGAATAGGTTAATTTATTTGAATCCATTTTTCCATAAAGTACATTTTATTTTACCAGGTTTGCTGTTTGTGATCTCTTTGCTGTGAATCAAAGAATTGGATTTAAGTATGTTTCAAGGTTTATCTTGGTGCATTTCTTGTTAAAACTGAAGAGTATATAACAGGCAAAACACAGCATTTTTGCCAAGTCTCCACAGCAAAAATACATAAAGGTTTATTGTAGCAACTGACTAAATAACACGGGCAAAGACCCAGACTGTAAGTGCTAATTGTAAGTGCTTTAGACATATTTTTTCCTAACAATTAACACTTATTCCAGGATATCCTTCCCTGGCTTAAACATGTGAATGGATGACTGTTCCTTTTCAATTGGCAGCTGTAATGCTGATTTAAAAATCTAACAAGTTTTTCCAATATCATTTCCAGTCTTACCATTACCAGCTGGATCTTTAACTGGAGATCGTGCAAAATGTTTAATTTAAACAAGGATATCTGTCAAGCCTGAACTTGGGAGTGTGCATGTTCCTTTCTTATGAAAAGTCCTGAGCCCTGGGGCCCCATCTGTTCTTGTGAAACTGCTGTCTGAAATGTACAATGAGATGGGATATTTGAATGGCATCCTGTCCATCATACTATATGGAATCATACTCTGAGTCATGTACTGGTATCTCTTACATCCAACTGCTTTGCCTTTTGAGCCCAATAATATTTATTCAAGTGTTGGACTGGCCGAACAGTTGAGGCTTGGAGACCAGTTTTATTGGGATTAAATAACCAGTGAAAGATTTCAGCAAAGGGAACAGAAATATGAAGAGTGAAAATTATTTTACAAAAAAAAAAAAGGCATTAATGAAAGACAGGCTTGCTTTTCAGATGATACTTTTTTCCAAATCCATTTGTAAACTACTTTTTCTGCAATAGTTCTCAGATTGTATTGTCTACTATTCATAGTGGTTGAACCTGCCGGTTTTGACAAGTTGATAGAAGTCACTTTTCAGTGGAATACTATCTGATTTATATTTTAATCTCCAAGTATTTAAGATCTGAGAAAGTTAGGATGCTTTCTGACTTTTTAACAAAGGTCTACTGAAAAAAATAAGGAAAATGTTGGCTCTGATAATTATAGATTTTGATGCTTAATGAAAAGGATAAGTGTAGCTCTGGAGTCAAACTCTGTGACCCTAATCATGATGTGTGAGCCAGAACAAGTCACTACATGCCCCTTTGCTTCATGCATAACATGGAGAAGATAATTGTACCTACCACTGAGAGTGTATGTGAGGATCAAAAGAGTTGATATATTAAAACCCTTAGTATGGCATTTGTTATCTGCTAAATGCATAATAAAAATTAAATATTCTTGGGGCTTCCCTGGTGGCGCAGTGGTTGAGAGTCCGCCTGCCAATGCAGGGGACACGGGTTCATGCCCCGGTCTGGGAGGATCCCACATGCCGCGGAGCGGCTGGGCTCGTGAGCCATGGCCGCTGAGCCTGCGCGTCCGGAGCCTGTGCTCCGCAACGGGAGAGGCCACAACAGTGAGAGACCCGCGTACCGCAAAAAAAAAAAAAAAAAAATATATATATATATATATATATATTAGCTATTCTTATTGTCATGTCAAGTTATGAAATGTGATGATTCTCTTGCCTTGAGAGTAACCTGTGCTGAACTGGACATACCTGTAGAACTTGATATATCTGGAGATGAAGGAAGACAATAGAAGTAAATAGATAGCCGAAACATGAAGTACGAAAAGCTAGAATTGAGAATGCACGTTAGGCACCAAAGTAAAAAGGCTTATTTGGGCATATATCCTGATAATTAAGCTCAATGTATCCTTTCATTTAAACTAAAAATTCATTGAACTTTAGGCAAAGATGTAGGCATCTTAGCATTCTATGTGTGCACAGGGGCACACATAGAAACATACAGGAGGGAGGCAGACTGGGAGTTTCCCAGTGTATTAATGCTGTATTTTATTTCCTATATAAAGGCATAGCAACAGATTACCAGACCTTATAGAAGCAATACAATTTTTTTGTGTGTAATAATTCAGTGATGTAGCCATTGGCTCAGTCTATCCTGAGCCAAACTGACTTTGGGTATGAGATTTGAAAAGAATTATAGAAGCATTAAGAGTCTAAAGACTGTATTAACATACAGTTAATTGAGCTGTAAAAGTGATGGAGACTATCCTCTTGTCTCCTTTTTTTGCCGCTAACCACTCTTTTGTAGTTTCTTTCACAGCTTTCTCCTGTTTATTTCTTTATTTTCAGGCCTCCCAGGAAGTTCCCAACCCTCTTGTGTCTATAAATTTTATTTCAGTAATTTAATTCACACTCACAGCTTCATTAGCAATAAGTGCTTTCCCAAAAATCTAGATATGAATTGACAACTGCCTGATGGATCCAGACCTTCCTTATGAAGCAATGGCATTTCATCCTTATCAAGACTAATATTCAAATCCACTAGCTTCCCTGGCAAACCAGAGCCTTTGTCTAAATTTCCTATTTCTGTAAATGGCACAAGCTTGTTGCCTTAAGAATTAACTGTAACCACTGATGTTTTATTTCTCTTCCCTTTCCCCATCCAATCCATTGTCAAACATATAGAATTTTCACAATATCTTCTCCCATCTCCTCCTTTCCATTTAAATGTCTTCATTCTAATATACGTCTTTATGGATACATTTGAAATAGCTTTGCCTGCTGGACAAGCTGCAAATGAGAGAGCTGATAAGACATTTGATTCAACTATGGTAGCCTGTTAATATATCCCCTTGTTCCGAATCTTATCATTATCAAGCTCATATTCCTTTTTCTTTCCTTAACATCTTTATGGAGTATAATTGCTTTACAATATTGTGTTAGTTTCTGCTGTATAACAAAGTGAATCAGCTATACATATACATATATCCCCATAACCCCTCCCTCTTGGGCTTCCCTATAACCCTTCCTATCCCACCCCTCTAGGTGGTCACAAAGCACCGGGCTGATCTCCCTGTGCTATGCGGCTGCTTCCCACTAGCTATCTATTTTACATTTGGTAGTGTATATATGTCCATGCCACTCTCTCACTTCGTCCCAGCTTACCCTCCCCCCTCCCTATGTCCTCAAGCCCATTCTCTATGTCTGCGTCTTTACTCCTGTCCTGTCCCTAGATTCTTCAGAACTTTTTTTTTTTAGATTCCATATATATGTGTTAGCATATGGGATTTATTTTTCTCTTTCGGACTTACCTCACGCCATATGACTGACTCTAGGTCCATCCACCTCACTACAAATAACTCAATTTCGTTTCTTTTTATGGCTGAGTAATATCCCACTGTATATATGTGCCACATCTCTTTATCTATTCATCTGTCGATGGACACTTAGGTTGCTTTTGTGTCCTGGCTATTGTAAATAGTGCTGCAACGGACATTGTGGTACATGACTCTTTTTGAACTATGGTTTTCTTAGGGTATATGCCCAGTAGTGGAATTGCTGGGTCATGTGGTAGTTCTATTTTTAGTTTTTTAAGGAACCTCCATACAGTTCTCCATTGTGGCTGTAACAATTTACATTCCCACCAACGGTGCAAGAGGGTTCCCTTTTCTCCACACTCTCTCCAGCATTTATTGTTTGTAGATTATTTCATGATGGCCATTCTGACTGGTGTGAGGTGATACCTCATTGTAGTTTTGATTTGCATTTCTCTAGTGATTAGTGATGTTGAGCATTCTTTCATGTGTTTGTTGGCAATCTGTATATCTTCTTTGGAGAAATGTCTGTTTAGGTCTTCTGCCCAATTTTGGATTGGGTTGTTTGTTTTTTTGATACTGAGCTGCATGAGCTGCCTGTATATTTTGGAGATTAATCCTTTGTCAGTTGCTTCATTTGCAAATATTTTCTCCCATTCTGAGGGTTGTCTTTTCGTCTGGTTTATGGTTTCTTTTGCTGTGCAAAAGCTTTTAAGTTTCATTAGTTGCCATTTGTTAATTTTTGTTTTTATTTCCATTTCTCTAGGAGGTGGGTCAAAAAAGATCTTGCTGTGATTTATGTCATAGAATGTTCTGCCTATGTTTTCCTCTAAGAGTTTTATAGTGTCTGGCCTTACATTTAGGTCTTTAATCCATTTTGAGTTTATTTTTGTGTATGGTGTTAGGAAGTGTTCTAACTTCATTCTTTTCCATGTAGCTGTTCAGTTTTCCCAGCACCACTTATTGAAGGGCTGTCTTTTCTCCATTGTATATTCTTGCCTCCTTTAGCAAAGATAAGGTGACCGTATGTGCGTGGGGTTATCTCTGGGCTTTCTATCCTGTTCCATTGATCTATATTTCTGTTTTTGTTCCAGCATCATACTGTCTTGATTACTGTAGCTTTGTAGTATATTCTGAAGTCAGGGAAACTTATTCCTCCAGCTCTGTTTTTCTTTCTCAAGATGCTTTGGCTATTCAAGGTCTTTTATGTTTCCATACGAATTATAAAATTTTTTGTTCTAGTTCTGTGAAAAATGCCATGGGTAGTTTGATAGGGATTGCATTGAATCTGTAGTATGCTTTGGGTAATATAGTCATTTTCACAATGTTGATTTCTCCAAGAACATGATGTATCTCTCCATCTGTTTGTATCATCTTTAATTTCTTTCATCAGTGTCTTACAGTTTTCTGCATACAGGTCTTTTGTGTCCTTAGGAAGGTTTATTCCCAGGTGTTTTATTCTTTTTGTTGCAATGGTAAATGGGATTGTTTCATTAATTTCTCTTTCAGATTTTTCATCATTAGTGTATAGGAATACAAGAGATTTCTGTGCATTAATTTTGTATCTGCTACTTTACCAAATTCATTGATTAGCTCTAGTAGTTTTCTGGTAGCATCTTTAGGTTTCTCTATGTATAGTATCATGTCATCTGCAAACAGTGACAACTTTACTTCTTCTTTTCTGATTTGGATTCCTTTTATTTCTTTTTCTTCTCTGATTGCTGTGGCCAAAATTTCCAAAACTGTGTTGAATATAGAGGTGAAAGTGAGCAACCTTGTCTTGTTCCCGACCTTAGAGGAAACGGTTTCAGATTTTCACCATTGAGAATGATGTTGACTGTGGGTTTGTCATATATGGCCTTTATTATGTTAAGATAGGTTCCCTCTATGCCCACTCTCTGGAGAGTTTTTATCATAAATGGCTGTTGAATTTTGTCGAAAGCTTTTTCTGCATCTACTGAGATTATCATATGGTTTTTATCTTTCAGTTTCTTAATATGGTGTATCACATTGATTGATTTGCATATACTGAAGAATGCTTGCATGCCTGGGATTAATCCCACTTGATCATGGTGTATGATCCTTTGAATGTGCTGTTAGATTCTGTTTGCTAGTATTCTGTTGAGGATTTTTGCATCTATGTTCATCAGTGATATTGGCCTGTAGTTTTCTTTTTTTGAGACACCTTTGTCTGGTTTTGGTATTAGGGTGATGGTGGCCTCATAGAATGCGTTTGGGAGTGTTCCTCCCTCTGCTATATTTTGGAAGAGTTTGAGAAGGAAAGGTGTTAGGTCTTCTCTAAATGTTTGATAAAATTCTCCTGTGAAGCCATCTGGTCCTGGGCCTTTGTCTGTTGGAAGATTTTTAATCACAGTCTCAATTTCAGTGCTTGTGATTGGTCTGTTCATATTTTCTATTTCTTCCTGGTTCAGTCTCAGAAGGTTGTACTTTTCTAAGATTTGTCCATTTATTCCAGGATGTCCATTTTATTGGCATAGAGTTGCTTGTAGTAGTCTCTCATAATCCTTTGTATTTCTGCAGTGTCAGTCATTACTTCTCCTTTTTCATTTCTAATTTTGTTGATTTGAGTCTTCTCCCTTTTTTTCTTGATGAGTCTGGCTAATCAATTTTGTTTATCTTCTCAAAGAACCAGCTTTTAGTTTTATTGATCTTTGCTACTGTTTCCTTCATTTCTCTTTCATTTATTTCTGATCTGATCTTTATGATATTTTCCGCCAGCTACCTTTGGGTTTTTTTTTTTGTTGTTGTTGTTATTGTTCTTTCTCTGATTGCTTTAGGTGTAAGGTTAGGTTGTTTATTTGAGATTTTTCTTGTTACTTGAGATAGGATTGTATTGCTATAAACTTCCCTCTTAGAACTGCTTTTGCTGCATCCTGTAGGTTTTGGGTTGTCGTGTTTTTATTTTCATTTGTTTCTAGGTATTTTTAAATTTCTTGTTTGAGTTCTTCAGTGATCTCTTGGTTATTTAGTAGTGCATTGTTTAGCCTTCATGTGTTTGTATATTTTACAGATTTTTTCCTGTAATTGATATCTAGTCTCATAGCATTGTGGTCAGAAAAAATACTTGATGCAATTTCAATTTTCTTAAATTTACCAACACTTGATTTGTGACACAGGATATGACCTATCCTGGAGAATGTTCCATGAGCACTTGAGAAGAAAGTGTATTCTGTTGCTTTTGGATGGAATGTCCTATAAATATCAATTAAGTCTATCTGGTCTAATGTGTCTTTTAAAGCTTGGGTTTCCTTATTTATTTTCTTTTTGGATGTTCTGTCCATTGGTGAAAGGGGACAAGTCACCTCCTATGATTGTGTTACTGTCGATTTCCCCTTTTATGGCTGTTAGCATTTGCCTTATGTATTGAGGTTCTCCTACGTTGGATGCATAAATATTCACAATTGTTTTATCTTCTTCTTGGATTGACCCCTTAATCATTATGTAGTGTCCTTCTTTGTCACTTGTAATAGTCTTTATTTTAAAGTCTATTTTGTCTGATATGAGAATTGCTACTCCAGCTTACTTTTGATTTCCATTTGCATGGAATATCTTTTTCCATCCCCTCACTTTCTGTCTGTATGTGTCCCTAGGTCTGAAGTGGGTCTCTTGTAGAGAGCATATATATGGGTCTTGTTTTGTATCCATTCAGCCAGTCTGTCTTTTGGTTGGAGCATTTAATCCATTTATACTTAAGATAATTATCAATATATATGTTTCTATTATCATTTTCTTAATTGTTTGGGTTTGTTATTGTAGGTCTTTTCCTTCTCTTGTGTTTCCTGCCTGGAGAAGTTCTTTTAGCATTTGTTGTAAAGCTGGTTTTGTGGTGATGAATTCCCTAACTTTTGCTTGTCTATAAGGTTTTTAATTTTTCTGTCTGAATGAGATCCTTGCTGGGTAGAGTAATCTTGTTGTAGTTTTTTCCCTTTCATCACTTTAAATGTGTTCTGCCACTCCCTTCTGGCTTGCAGATTTTCTGCTGAAAGATCAGCTGTTAACCTTATGGGGTTTCCCTCGTATGTTATTTGTTGCTTTTCCCTTGCTGCTTTTAATATTTTTTCTTTGAATTCAATTTTTGATAGTTTGATTCATATGTGTCTTGGCATGTTTATCCTTGGATTTATCCTGTATGGGACTGTCTGTGCTTCCTGGACTTGACTATTTCCTTTCCCATATTAGGGAAGTTTTCAAATATAATCTCTTCGAATATTTTCTCAGACCCTTTCTTTTTCTCTTCTTCTGGGACCCCTATAATTAGAATGTTGGCGTTTAATGTTGTCCCAGAGGTCTCTGAGACTGTCCTCAATTCTTTTTATTCTTTTTTCTTTATTCTGCTCTGCGGAAGTTATTTCCACTCTTTATCTTCCGGGTCACTTATCTGTTCTTCTGCCTCAGTTATTTTGCTATCGATTCCTTCTAAAGAATTTTAAATTTCATTTATTGTGTTGTTCATCATTGTTTGTTTGCTCTTTAGTTCTTCTAGGTCCTTGTTAAACGTTTCTTGTATTTTCTGCATTCTATTTCCAAGATTTTGGATCATCTTTACTATCATTACTCTGAATTCTTTTTCAGGTAGACTGCCTGTTTCCTCTTCCTTTGTTTTGTCTGGTGGGTTTTTACCTTGCTCCTTCAACTGCTGCATATTTCTCTGTCTTCTCATTTTGTTTAACTTACTGTGTTTGGGGTCTCCTTTTCACAGGCTGCAGGTTTGTAGTTCCTGTTGTTTTTGGTATCTACCCCCAGTGGGTAAGGGAGGGGACTGGTGCCTCTGTTCTGGTGGGTGGGGCTGGATCTTGTCTTTCTGGTGGGCAGAGCTGCATCTGGTGGTGTGTTTTGTTGTGTCTGTGAATTTACTATGACTTTAGGCAGCCTCTCTACTAATGGGTGGGTTTGTGTTTCTGTCTTGCTAGTCATTTAGCATGGGGTGTCCAGCACTGGAGCTTGCTGCCCATTCGGTGGAGCTGGGTCTTAGTATTGAGATGAAGATCTCTGGGATAGTGCTTCTCAATTGATATTACTTGGGGCAGGGAGGTTTCTGGTGGTCCAATGTCCTGGACTTGGCCCTCCCACCTCAGAGGCTCAGGTCCAACACCCGGCAGGAATACCAAGACCCTGTCAGCCACACAGCTCAAAAGAAAAGGAAGAAAGAAAAAAAAACACCCCCAAAAACGAACAGACAGAACCCTGGGACAAATGGTAAAAGCAAACCTATATAGACAAAATCTCACAAAGAAACATACACATACACACTCACAAAAAGAGAAAATGGAGAAAAAAATATATGTATAAAAAAAAGAAGAGAGCAACCAAACCAATAAACAAATCCACTAATGATAATAAGCACTAAATACTAAACTAAGAAACATAAAACCAGAAACAAATTAGATGCAGAAAGCAAACCGCAAGTCTACAGTTGTTCCCAAAGTCCACTGCCTCATTTTTGGGAACATTCGTTGTCTATTCAGGTATTCTGCAGATGCAGGGTTTATCAAGTTGATTGTGGGGATTTAATCTGCTGCTCCTGAGGCTTCACAGAGAAATTTCCCTTTCTCTTCTTTGTTCACACAGCTCCTGGGGTTCAGCTTTGGTTTTGGCCCTGCCTCTGCATGTTGACCACTCTCAGGCATCTGTTCCTTGCCCAGACAGGAGGGGTTAAAGCAGCAGCTGATTAGGCCTCTCTTGCTCTCTCAGGCTGGGGAGAGGGAGGGGTGTGGTAGTCATAATTGGAATGCGGGCAGAGCCTGAGGTGGCAGAGGCCGATGTGACACTGCAACAGCCTGAGGCTTGCCATGTATTCTCCTGGGGAAGTTGTCCCTGGATCACGGGACCCTGGCAGTGGTGGGCTGCACAGGCTCCCGGGAGGGGAGGTGTGGATAGTGACCTGTGTTTGCACACAGGCTTCTTGGTGGCTGCAGCAGCAGCATTAGCAGCTCATGTCTGTCTCTGGGGTCCAAGCTGATAGCTGCATCTCATGCCTGTCTCTGGAGCTCACTTAGGTTGTGCTCTGCCTTCTGTGAGCACACTGGGAAGGAATCCCCTCTCTCTGTGCACCCCAAAACAGAGGTCTCTTGTATTTCTGGCAGGTCCAGAGTTTTTTCCAGATTCCCTCCCAGCTAGCTGTGGTGCACTAGCCCCCTTCAGGTTGTCTTCACGCAGCCAACCCCAGTCCTCTCCCTGGCGTGTGACCTCCGAAGTCTGAGCCTCAGCTCCCAGCCCCCGCCCATCCCAGTGGGTGAGCAGACAAGCCTCTTGGGCTGGTGAGTGCTGGTCAGCACTGATCCTCTGTGCGAGAATCTCTCCACTTTGCCCTCTGCACTCTCTTGCTGCACTCTCCTCCGTGGCTCCGAAGCTCTCCCCACCTGTCTCCACCAGTGAAGGGGCTTCCCAGTGTGTGGAAATTTTTCCTCCTTCACAGCTCCCTCCCAGAGGTGCAGGTCCTGTCCCTATTCTTTTGTCTCTGTTTTTTCTTTTTCCTTTGCCCTACCCAGGTATGTGGGGATTTTCTTGCCTTTTGGGAAGTGTGAGGTCTTCTGTCAGCATTCAGTAGGTGTTCTGTAGGAGTTGTTCCACATGTAGATGCATTTCTCATGTATTTATGGGGAGGAAGGTGATCTCCACATCTTACTCCTCCGCCATCTTGAAGGTCTCCACCCAAACTCATATTCTTGAAGCAATTATAAGAACTGCCATAGTCATGGTGGTTAAAATTCTGCCCTTTCGGGCTTCCCTGGTGGCGCAGCGGTTGAGAGTCCGCCTGCCGATGCAGGGGACGCGGGTTCGTGCCCCGGTCCGGGAAGATCCCGCATGCCGCGGAGTGGCTGGGCCCGTGAGCCATGGCCGCTGAGCTTGCGCATCCGGAGCCTGTGCTCCGCAACGGGAGAGGCCACAACAGTGAGAGGCCCGAGTACGGCAAAAAAAAAAAAAAAAAAAAAAAAAAAAAAAAAAAAAAAATTCTGCCCTTTCTTTGCTTGAAACCTTTAATAACTTCTTATTGTTTATCTTAGAAGTCCTAAATATTTTACCACATCACACCCATGATATTACATATTCACTCTAGTGATATATTTCCATGTGTTATTATAGGAATGAAATGATAAATCCTTCCCTTTCTTCCCCACTCAAGAAAACGTAGCAAAATGCAATTCTAGGATGGGACTGCCTGTGAGCCCTCTCTTAGAAAAACAAGAAATTAGCCAATCAAAGTTTTTTAGAAAATAATTTAAAGTCTCAAGAAATTGTAGTAAAGGAAATAGAGAAACATTCATTCAAGAAAATCTACTAAACCTCAGTTAGAACAGCAAGAATCTGTAGCATTTGTGCTACAATTCAAAACACACAGAAAAATAGGAATAGAAGAGAACTACTTCAACTTAATAGAGAACATCTGCAAGAATCCTACAGGTCACTTTACAGTTAATGGTGAATAGTGAATGCTTTCCCCTAAAATCAGAAACAAGGCAAGGATGTTCACTTGTACCCCTCTTATTCAACATAATACTAAAATTCTAGCAAGTGCAAGAAGGTAAGAAAAGGACATAAAAGGCTTATAGATCAGACATAGCAAATCCCAAGGTATGTGTGTGTGTGTGTGTGTGTGTGTGTGTGTGTGTATGTGTGTGTGTGTATATATATATATATATATATATATATATATATATACACCTTCCTAAAACCTTGTATATATACCTCCTACAACTAATAAATTAGTTCAGCAAGGTCTTGGGTTATATGATTAACATACAAAAATTATTTACATTTCTATATATTAGCAATGAGTATGTAGGCACCAAAATTAAAAATACACTGTTATTTACAGTCATTTAAAAAAATGGAATACTTAACTGCAAACATAACAATACATGCACAGATATTATAGCTGAAAACTACAAAATGCTGATGAAAGAAATCAAAGATCTAAATAGATCAGGAGTCTGACCATATTCATGTTTATGTTCATGGACTGGAAAACTCAACCAAATGCTGGCAAGGGATGCAGAAAAACTTGGTTACTCATGCATTGCTTATGGGAATGTAAAATGGAACAGTCCCTCTGAAGAATATTGCAGTTTCTTAAAAAACTAAACATGCAACTGCCTATGACTCAGCAATTCCACTCCTGGCCTTTTATCTCATAAAAATTTATGGTCACACAAAAACTTGTACATGAATGTTTATAGCGGCTTTATTCATAATAGCACCAAACTAGAAACAACCTGAAAGTCCTTCAGTGGGTAAATGACTAAACTGTGGTATATTTCTACCATAGAACTGTACATAGCAATAAAAAAGAGATTAAAAAAGAGACTATTGATATACAATAAGATGGATTATTCTTCAGAAAATTATGATGAGTGAAAAAGGCCAAACCAAATATGATACCATTTACATAACATTCTTGAAATGACAAAGTTATAGGAATGGAGAACAGATTCATGTTTGCCAGGGGTTAAGGAGGAGTCAGTAGGGGGAGGGAAGAGGGTAGGGCTACAAAAGGGCAAAGTGAGGGATACTTATGGTGGTAGAAATGTTCTGTATCTTGACTATTAATATCAATATCTTGGTTGTGATATTGTACTATAGTTTTGTAAGATGTTACCATTGGTTAACCTGGGTAAAGGGAACACAGGACCTCTGTATTATTTCCTATAGCTGCATATGAATCTATGATTATCTCAGAAAAACAACTCTATTAAAAATATTTCACCTAATACAGGTATTTAATCAGGGGTCTATAAATTATGAATAAAATTATAACTTTCATTGGTTGGGAATTCTAATCATCAAAACTGAGAAAGAATTGAAAAAAGAATCAAAAGTGGAAATGAAAATGAATAAAATTTCTTATAAGATAGTCAAAGGTAAAGCAGCACAATTCTTCTTTCTCTTTGTCACTTGCTTGCTGTGTATGTGTGTGTGTGCGTGTGTGTCTGTGTGTATGACTGACCTCATGTGTACGTGTGAGTGCACTGTATGAATTGTTTCCAATTAAAAAAATTAAGGAATAGGGGAGAAGAAATAGAAAGTTTGAAATGAGTTTCAAATTGTCACCCCTTGAAGACTAAGGCACTCATTCCCTCAGCCACTAGGAATGTAGGTTGTTGATTGCTCCCAGCTGTGTCCCTCATCAAGCATTGTCTTTGGCCTAAGGAAGATGCTTCTCCCAAGGTTATGCCTGGGTAAGCCCACATCCAATAACTAGTAGATGCCTGGATTCAGGACAACTCTGAAAGGATAGCACAGCATGAAGTCTCTATCTAGTAATCTTATTCCAAGGAATCCAATCTAAGACAATTGATGCCAGGTGTGCTCCTAGAAAGACCAGTGTAAAATGGGATTTGGGGGCTCCATCATCTCCCAGCTGGCTGACAAAAAAAGCTCCATCATTGATAGCCCTTTGCCTGCCATAGTTGTGCAACTGTGAGCTGGAATGTGATACTAGTGGAAGGAAATGGACTGAGTGGTTCAATATCTAAGGTATTTGTCAGTTATGGAAGTACTGATTGTATGTATTAAGGAATCACATTACAGGTGCTGAGTGTATCAATCAACTGGAGAAAGACAATGGCGGACTGGGAATGATTAATCAAAATTTAAGCAGAAGTGAGAAAGCCCAAGAACCTCCTGGACAGCATAGAGAGACTCTCATCTCCTGAAGTCAAAGGATAAAAAAAGGTGATGGTAGGGTTCAGGATTTAATTACATACCTAGTAGAACTCTAAAGAAGGTTGTTTTTTCAAACCCAACCATTATTTTATACCAAGTCCTGATTAGGAAGAAATAGAATTCTGAGACTTGGGCTGGGAAAATCTGAGCTTGATGCACTCCAGAATATTGAAATCTTAGTTCTTTGAGCACTTAAGGCTCCTAGAAGTGACCTATTCTTTCTTAATATAGACTGGTGAGGGGGATGCCAACATGCTTTAGAAACTCAGTTATGGCTGTCTCCACAGCAGTATTCCAGGACTGACAATAGGAGATGATGTTACAGAACTGGGCTCTCTAGTAGCATTGAGATGACTGGAACACAAATAATTGAGGACAGCTGGTTCCGATACTTCACTATCAGAGGATAATTGTCACAATTATCATAATAAATGGCAAGGTCAGAATGGCGATCTTGGGCCTGACCCACAAAGCATGGAGATGGTTCATCGAACATTGTGCTCCAAGGGGCAAAAATATCGATAGATGTGCCACCGACAAGGGTATTGTTTAAACAATCTATAATTGTTTAATCAGAAGGAATCAAGGATGAATGATCAGAAGGCTGAGCTCAGCCTCCCCAAGAAAAAGTCACAAATTCCTTGCTTAATTTCTGGGCCTGAGCCAATTATAATATCCAGACTCCACTGACTGAGGGAGAGGCTCAGTATAAATGAAGAAGGATTCCAAACACTAAGGCAAGTATAGATGGAAAGCATTTCCTAGTTCTTACAAAGGAACTTACAGCTATTTAGTCCTATAACCATATACTAGGAAAGGAAAATACCCAGACATTTTGAGGACAGTTGAACACAATACCCAAGAGATACTGATACTCAGGAACCCAAAAGGCCATCCTGGCCCCCCTGTTAGAGTGGGATCCTGTGACAGCCAGATAATAAATGGGGTTCTGGCACCAGATTTACCAAGAGTAAATCTACTTGGTCCACAGACTTAGCTGGTGGACATTTCCATTGTTCCAAAATGTTTAATTTGAAACAACGTATTGGTAATGGCAAAACTCTTATGTTGGCTTGTAAGAGCTATTAAAGTGGGGAAGACTAAGTGGAAGTCCTGAAAGTAACCCCATCCCAACCAAGATAGCAAATCCAAAGCAATATTTTATCCCAGGGACATGACAAAGATGACTGTCACCTATAAAGACTTAAAGAATGTAGACGTGATGGTTACCATAATGTCCCGATATAATCCACAGTTCTGGCTTCTACAGAAACCTGTTGGGTACTGGAGGATCACTGTAGACAACCATAAACTTAAACAAGTAGTAGCCCCATTTAGAGCTGATGTGCCAGATGTGGTAGCTTAGCTAGAACAGAGTAAAATGCCTTTAGGGGCATTTTATGTAGCATTGATTTAGTGAATACATTCTTCTATCCATATCAGCAGAGCATTAGAAGCAATTTATATTGACACATCTAGACATAACATTATAATGTCATTTTGGTCCACACCATTTTAATCAGCCCAGATGAGCATGAAGTGGCAGGCACCTGGAGACCTTGACAAGATCCATCATGCTCCAGAAAGTAGGAGATAATCCCTACAAATACTCAGTGAAGATTTGTAAGAGTTCAGTGGTCTGGGACATGCTAGAATATTCCCTCCAAAGTAAAGGAGAAAGTAGTGCGTCTTATAACACCCAATTAAAAAAAAAAAAACACCCGCAACACAATGGCACAACACTGTATCCACAGTTGGGAACACTGCTGTGACCCACTTAGAGAGTGACATGGAAAATGCCCAGATTTCAGTGGGTTGTAGACCCAGAAAGAGAAAGGGCTCTGCCTCTGGGATGTACACAGCCCTGTCACTTGTTTCCTATAAACAGGCAGGTGTTTGTATGAGATAAGATGCTCTGTGAGGTTTATGGCAAGCAACCCAAAGGTTCTGGAAGAAGGCCATGCCACCTGAAGCCCAGAACCATATACCATTTAAAAATCCATTCCTGATGTGTTATTAGGCCCTGGTATTATCTGGTCATGAGACATCAAGGGACCATACTGCCAGAGCCATATATCATGAGTTGGCTTTTGCCAGATTCATCAAGTCATAAGAAGTGGGCCAGCAGCACTTCATTTTAAGATAGAAATGGTACATTCATGATTGTACATGAGCAGGACCAAAAGGCACAAGTAAGCTTTATGAGCAGGTGACAGAGTCATCTACCCCCATTGCACTGGCTCCTTACCCTCAGATACCCTGGTCACGCAAGAAGTCCTGTAGGAGTAGCTGATAGAGGAGGAAAGTGGCGGAGTTTGGTTTGAAGATGGTTCAACTTAGTGTGTGCAAAGTGAAAGTGAACTGCTTCTGATCCCACTTAGGGATGACCTTGAAAGGTAGCAGTGAGGGAAATCCTCATGATAAACAGTTTTCAGTGGTGGATCTTGTCACTGACATTGTGTGGAAAAAGAAGTGGCCCAAGGTAAGAAAACATATGGCTCCTTGATCCAGGTCCTAGAAGAAGAAAGATTAGAAGATTGGAGACAGGAAGGTCTGAGGTAGGGTAGGTAGACTTATGGGAGTGGGCATGAAGTGTGAATATCTTTATAGCTCTTGTTAACACCTACCACAAAACATCCACCAAAGAAGGGCCACTGAACCACAAAGTGGACAGTCTCTCTCCTCAGTCCTGGCACAATGAGCTTGTGAGTGGAGTAGCCACGGTAGCAGAAAGGGAGGCTACACATAAGGCCAATGGCGCGGACTCTCACTCGGTAGGGCTCACGTAGACTTTGCCTCTGTCTAATGTTCAACCTGTCAGCAACACAGGCCAGTGTTAAACTCTGGTTACGGCACCATCCATCAAGAACAATCAGCTACTTGGTGGCAGGTTGATTACACTGAACTCCTTTCACTCTGCCAGAAGGCAGCAATTTATCTTTACCTAGATTATCACATATTTACCCTTCCTGCCAACAGGAGCTTAGCCAGCACCCCTATCAGAGGGCTTGGAGATTGAGCTACTGACATCGGTTCTCACAAAATATTGCCTCAAAAGAAAGGACCCACAAAGCAGTAAAGAGGTACAGATGTAGACACTGACTACGGAATCCACTGGTCCCATCACATACTGCATCACTCGGAAGCTGCCAGTGTGATACAGTGTGAAAATATCTTTTGAAGATGCACATAGAGTGCGAATTTGAAGATGATACTTTGAATGGCATAGTGTCCTTCAGGACAGGACATATACCCCAAATCGGTGACGATTTTAAGGTGCTGGGCCTTTAATAGGTAGAAAACATGAGTCTAGGAACCTAGGGCTAGAAGTATGAGAGAGTCTGCTTGTCATCATTCCCATTCTACCCATGGGAGGGGTTGGTGTTTCCTGCCCCAAATCCTTAATCTCTTGTGGATCTAGAGTTTCTTGTTCCCAGAGGGGAAATGTTTCCATTATGGCATACTTTTACTACAAAGGGAGAAATCACAATTAGGTGAATATTTCAAGATTTTTAAATGACTGCTCAAGGCTACTTAACTTTATCCATTAATGAATCTATTTGATGCTCTCTCCAGCTCCCAAAATGTAAAATAACCATTAACCATAGTGAATATTATTGAGAAAAATTCTGAAAAATTATTCACTCTAGTACCCAATTTCTAGCAGAGATCCTAGCATATCATAGATTCTCAGTGTTTGATGAATGGATGGAGAAATGAATGAATCTTTGGCAGCAAATGTGAAGCAACTGAAAAATACAAATATAGAATCGTGTGATGAAGTCTTTTGGAATCTGGAACTTATACTAGAACTAAAAAACACAGGTTGCTACTTCATGATGATGAAAAATAGTTACTTCAGGAATAAGAGCCAGCATTACAACTGAACTTTTGGCTTAAAAATGCTCAACCCATTAAATGTCCTCATATCATGTTGTAAAAATATAAAGAAATGAGATAGATGTTAAAGGTATTGCTGTAACAAATTGACATTAGGTGATATTATACGAAGTAAGGACAAAAGAAGTAGAATCCCTCATAATATACTAGGTATGTGACCATCACTTGGGCTATAGTGAACACAGTGTTCTTGATTTAAAAATTGTGAAGTGTGTATTTCTTTTTTCGCAGTACTCCAGACAAGGCTTACTGGTTTTTCTTCTAAAAGATATAAAGTTAAACTAAGTATTTACTATGACTATCAGGATCTTTAACTGAACTTCTAGATCTTGCCCATTTCTTGTAGAAAAAATAAAACGGTAAAATTTTTATTTTAGTTAGTTATCCTCTACGTGTGGAGATATCCTACTATACTGTGTCTATTAGTGTTTACTTATTTATTTAATAAACATTTAAGTAGCACTTACTAAGTAAGTAAGTAGCATTTAGCACTTGCCAAAATGAATCCATGTAATTCTCATAGCATTATGTGGATCATTTTCTCCACTTTACAGAGAGAGAACTGAAAATGCAGAGAGATTAAGTGCCCAAGTCGCAAGGTATACAGTAAGTGGGAGCTGGGATTTGAACGCAGTCTCCTGAGGCCATGCTCTTTAAGACTACGGTGTATTTCCTCTCTAAGTATCTGATCCCAGGGTAAACATGAATGAATTATACAAATAATTAAGTGGTCGATAACTTCATGTTGTTCTCCCTCTGAAGCATCCATTATTTTAACTACTGTCGATGCGCTCAATAAGAGTTCCACTTCTAGCCTATGGATGAGTATGTACCTGCTGGCGGGAAGAGAGAAGAAGGGAATTGAGGGAGGGCGAGAAAAAGAAGAGAATTAGGGACTCCTCTGCACCGAGCACCTCTCGACCCATATCCACACCCCATTCTTAATGGAAAATAGCAAGAAACACCCTCATTCACCGAGTGTGTACATACCTGGTACTGTGCTCACCCTTTACATTCAAGTTCATTATCTCTTTAGTCTCACAAAAATTCTGCAAGGTAAGGGCTGCTATCCTCCCATTTTATAAAGAAGATAACTGGGGCTGTCAGAGCGTGAGCAAGTCCTTGTACTCAGCCAGGTGTGTCTAACTTCAGAGCTACTATGTCTGCTCATAGCGGCTGCCACCTACACCACTGAGAAAATTGATTTGACTGCGTTTTTTGTAACTGTCTCTTTGCAGCTCAGCCCAACTTTTGCTGGAGTCATGGTTTGGTTTGGTTCCCTTTTGCTCTGTGGCTTTGGCACGTTCCCTAAACATGCCCTATTTATTCCATCCGTACGGCAGTTTTCATTTGACGCCACACAGTTTCTAATCTTAGAGGGTGGTTCGTGTTTGCTTTTTCAGTTTACTCTAATAGGTCAGGGCTCTCATAGCCACTGTTCAGTCCTCCAGGTGGGGGAAGCTTTGGGGAAAACACAGGTTCTCACCATCGGCGTCTGTGACCTTGGCCACTTCCTGCGTGATGAGAACGTAGGGCTGGATTTGATAATGAAGAGTTTTCTGTGTGTTCTCTCGTTATTTATGCCACATCTGCCTCTCAGCATTTGTGTCAATGAGTCACTGTAACTACAGCAGTTGGATAATTCCCTCCATTTTCCAAGACATCCCCGACTGTATAAGTTCTACATCAGAGAAAAACATTACATCCTTGGGGCACCACCAGGCAGCAGGGTCCACTCTTTCTTTAGATGTAGTTATCAGCCAAGTCCAATGACATGGCTTCTGTTCCCACTCCCCAAGACTGAAATTGAGATGTAAGGAGCTCTCTAACTGTAAAGCCACAAAGGATAGGAATTCCTTTTTCTACGCAAAAGCCAAAATCTGGACCCAGAATCTTGCTTTAAGATGACTTACAGAATAATCAATGAAGCTGCCCCTGGAAGGGAGAGGGGTGGGAGTGAGCTGGGGAAAATCAGCCTGCACTCTCTCTCCTCTGTCGTTCCCCGACCTGGACAAACAAGTAACTCCCTACCATCTAGTGAGATGTTGAGATTTTGTAAGGCAAATATATCTGGGTTAATGACATATGAAGAGAATTTCTGAAAGAGTGAAAATTAAACAAAAGAGTACCCTAAAGGTGACAAAAGTTCTGTGTATGTTTTCAGCTCCTTCTATTTCTCCATTGCTCCTTTCTACTACATGACAGAAGGGACAGGACCTTGCATCTTAGTGTTTTCTTTCTTGATTCATGGCATGGGTGTTCAGTGACGAAACATCATTAATAATTTCTGTGACTCACTAGAAGAAGTTGGAGACACTGTAAGTAAGTTTTATTTAACTATGTTTTTTTTTTTCCCAAGAAAAATACAAGTTCCCATTTGTACCCCTCGCACTGTATTAAAGCAAAGATTGCAAAAACCAAACAGGGACCCAAAGAAATGGGAAAGGAGGAAAATGCTATTTTCTGAGATATCCAGAGAGAACATTTTCCTTATTGCTACCATGGGAGCAACATTTGCCTCTCTTACTCTAAGGTGGGCAGGCTGACTCTCCATGTGATTTAAAATAACACAGAGACTAACTGTGCATGAATGTCCATCCTTCACTTCCACTCTGTCTTGGGTCCACAAGGTTAAGGCATTGCCTCTAAAATGTCATAGTGAAAACTCTACCTAGGAGGATTCACAGACTAATTCCTCTACTTCCATTAATATGGGTAATTTCTGTGATTTTCCAAAGCAAAATACTTTCTCAAAATAAAGTCTATGGTATAACCCTAAAATTACAAAATAAAGAGGAATGGAGATGCTCTGCTGGCAAAGGAAAGATAGGACTGGAGTATTCTCAGTTACTCTACTACTTCCCAGCAGTGACCCTGAGACCCACCCATGAGACTTTACACCTCTGTGGAACATTCTTCGAAAAGCACTCAATTATTAATCAAATTTTAAAAAGGATGCCTGAGCCCTGTGGGGATGCAAACTAACTGGTTATCTTGTGATGACCTGAAAAGTCAGGTATGAAGGAAGGGTGGACGGGCAGTGGGAGCCACAATGGGGTAACTGGAGTTGGTAATTGGAGTTCAACCATCAACGCTAGTGTTAGCAGGAATTTCACTTAATTAATGTCATGGGGTTCTTAAGTGTTTCCAGCTCTTTAATGTCACATCCAAGTTTTGGAAAAAGATCTCTGGCCTACCTGTGATCATCTTCTTGAGGTTCCATGTGGTCTTTTTGGATGTGCTATACTTGAAGAAATTGAGAAAACAATGCAAAGAGCCTATACACTGGAAAGTATATTATAGAGCAGTTTGAATGTGAGTTTATCCCACTATTAGGATATATATACTTCACTCACAGAGAAGCAGAAAATCAAGAGAGAGCTAAGACTTTAGGTCATACCCAGAGAACTTTATGATTGAGATAAGAATAAAACCTCAACCAGAGTTCCCAAAACCCTAAGCAACTCACAGCATAGGCCTGAAGTCTAAAGATCAAAATCTTTATTTGTTCAGTAAAGGATAACAGTAAACATTTAAATTATCAGTAAATGAAAATAGTGAACGATTTTTTTTTTTTTTTTCAAAATTGGCTTAGCTTTCCTTGTTTGGAGCTGATAAAACTTCTTTGTGATCATCCTGCTTTAGACAAGAATTATTTTTCATGGTTAAAAAACAAAAACTGTTTGAACTGGGGCAGTGTTGACAAGAGTTGCTCCAAGCAATTTTGTGTAATAGAATTTCACAGTAAAAAATTAACTGCAAACCACTGACCTGGCCCACTGTCTTTCTCAATACTACAATTTTGCTGCTGAAAAGGAGGGTTTTTTTCAAGAATGCAAAAGTGGGATTCAAGAATCAAGCCTTTTCATCTCTCATGGGATATTGTCCTTTATCAGAGCATTCTTGGTGGATAAATATGTAAATTATTATGCAAAGCAGGATGGAGTAATTAAAATTGACAGTTGCCCTATTTAAAAAAATTAAAATGTGGAAGGCTTGAAAATGTGTCTGCTGACAACAAAGGAATTTCTTGTGAAGATCAACATTATTTGGTATCATTTTCATATCTTTTTCAAGCAGATGAATTTTTCTTGCTTTTACTTTCTATTTTGAATTTTTTTTTCCACCACTGTATTGACAAGAACAGTTTCAATGGGATTATTATTTAAATTTTAGTTGATATATATATCAGAGAAAATACGGAGTATTTTCTTTACTACTCTCCTAACAACTGTAAATCTGCTGTATTGGATTTTTAATAAAGAACGTCTACAGCTAGCAATTATTTACAAAAGAATTAACTGCTGTATTTGAGAGAGTACACCATTACAATTTGCTATGGAGGTGCCACCAAGTCACCTGTTTTTTTTTTATCTGCACTCATGCACTGCCTTTCCTGCCATGACAACAGGTAAGATGACCCTGCTCTTACCCACAACAAACACTCCACTTAGGCTCTGGATCCTTTTGCCTCAAAATTTCTCTTGGTCTTTGCTCTGCCAACATTCCCTTTTTCCTTTGGTATCATTTCTTTCTCCTCACTTTCTGGATCATTCCCACTATCATAAGTCTAACATCACTCATTTTAACACAAACAAAACACTGCCGTGACTCCAAACCATTACCACACTTTTCCACTTCCCTCCATAGCAAGACTCCTAGCTCTACGGTTCTATCTATAGTTGCCATTTCCACTTCTTTACCCCCTGTTCTCTGCTCGATCCACTCCAAATCGAGCCCAGTGTCATGGCTCAATTTATTAAGGTCTCCAAGGACCCACGTCTTGCTAAAGCTATTGGTTAATTTTTGTCTTCCTCTTATCTGATTTCTTAGCAGCTCTTGATGTTCTCTTCTTGAACACATTCTTCTCTAGGCTTAGAGGAAGCCTTGTTTTCCTTGAACTTCAAGGTCGTTCCCAGCTGTCTAAACACTGCTGTCCCTAGACATCTCCTCTATAACTACACTAACTCCCTAAGTGATTTAATCTAGCATCATGGCTTTGAAAATGATCTCTATAATTCTCAAATGAATATTTCTAACTCTGACTTCTTTGTTGAATTCCAGAATCATACTTAACTGCCTACTTTACACATCAGTTGGAAGTCCACTAGTTACCAAAAACTTAAAATAGAGCCAATAGCCAATGGTTCCTCATCTCCAACACCAATCCCAGAATCCTCAGCGTACCAAGGCTTCAACATTTAAGTAAATGGTAATACTATCCGTCTAGCTACTAGGGTCAAGATCCTATCTCTAATTTGTCAGTTTCTTTCCACGCCACATCTAATTCACCAGTATAACTTGTTGCTCCAAGGACAGTACTTGCCTTGAATTTGAACTCTCCTGCTACAACCAGAGTCAAAAATACCATCTCTAACCTGGCCATCTGTAACAGTTTTCATGACCACAGTCTTCCGCCTCATTGTAATCAGAGTGATCTTTTATTTATTTATTTCTACCCTACATCATCTGGCACTTGCCCACCTCTCAAGCCCATCCCCCTGTACTCTCTCCCATGTCTGTTACTCTTCAGCCACAGTAGCTTGGAATATTTCATTCCCCAGCACAGGATTGCGACTTTACCATATTCAGGTATCAAATTAAATGTCACCTCCTCAGAGAAAATTTCCTAGACCAATGTGGCTAAATAAGAACTTCTGCATGTCCCCCACTTTCCAGCCAGTTTCTTTCACATTATTTTATTTCATTTGTGGCACTTAACATTACCATGGGGTACACTTTTTAATATTTCATTTCATTTTATTTTTCCATTGTCTATCTCCTCATATACAAATACAAACTTTTTGGAAGCAGAGACTTTGTTTTGTTTTTTGAAATCTAGACTTGTTCCTAGCACGTAAAATGTACTCAATAAATATGTGGTAAAGGACATTGACTGACTTGTTCAACAGGAATTTCACCTCTGTAGTTGTGTCTTTTGTACTGAATAAAGTCTATGAAGGCTTACTAAACCAAAGATGGTAATTAGATTCTTTGTGTGTGTGTGTGTGTGTGTGTGTGTGTGTGTGTGTGTGTAATCCCAAGCAGAGCTAGAGAGAAGTGTTTTTAAGTAAGTGCAATCTTTAGAAACCAATTTTAAAATGTCCTAACGCATGTGAGATCTTGACATGATGTTTATCTATATAATAAATGAAGGTGAACTAAATAGATGAATGAAAAAGATTAAACAGCTCTTACTAAATTTAAGAGATGTTGGATGCAGTAAATAGCAACTCAATTCAATAACATACATTCTTGGTGTTTATGTCATGTGAGCATGGGTCATGTGGCAGACGTTGAATGAATACATATTTGACTGGTAGGTGACAACATGCTCCTAGTGAGCGCATTGCCTTTCCTCTTCTATTCTCACTCTTCTCAAAGTACATACTTTGTACAAAATGTTTCTGATTTGCATTCTGTCACCAACAGTTAGAGAATCCAGTGGGTACAGATGGTGCCAAGCAATACATCCTATTGCTATAAGATAAGCCATTATTACTCAAGGTATATTACAAGAACACAGTACCCTGAGAGAATTCAGAGAAAAATACCTACCACCTACCAAGAATGACCATAGAAAAATGGTGGCAGTAAACAGTCATGTTTTGCTTAAACTTGTTCAGCTCCTTATAAAATACAATTATAAACCTAACTGTGTCTATACTATTATGGGGTGAGGTAGCATATATATAAACACACACACATATATACATATATATGCATTTTTTTAAAACCAGGACACATTCTCCTATGGCACTATTGAATTGGAGACAAACCTCAAGAGGTGTTTACTGTTTCTAGGAGAAGCAAAGAATTTTAGAAGGTAAAGGATGGATTTTCAATGTTTCTTGAACCAGTTTTCAGGGATAAAATTGGACCCATTTATCCACATTATGTTGAAACATCTCCTTCTTGAAGGTTTTCCCTTGTGCTTATTTTTTTCTGTCAATACTGCTGACTAATCCTGCCGTTTTCTGAGAATCAGTTTTTAATTGCAAGAAAGAGGCAGAAAACAAGACCACTCACAGGAAGTATGGGTGAGGGCTCCATCATATAAGCATTTTGCAGAGTACTTAAACTCACATGGTTCTCTTAGGTGAGTGCAACAGCAAAGCCCACACAGGGACTACAGAGCTGAGTTAGGATCCATTATGCCTGGTGATTTGAATAATCCTAACAATCATAAAATGGTGGTTATTTTAATTTTCTCCTCTTCCTCCATATGGATAAACTAAGGCATATCAGGTGTGGGGATAGGCTACTAAGCATGGTAAAATCAGTTCCTGGGCAAACCAACACCACCTACTTTTTAAGTAGAAATGTCAACCTGTTAATCACCTTCATGTTAAGCCCTTTGCTGTAAGTGAACAAATAATACAAGCATGTGTTGTGTAGGCTAGAGGTCTTCCAGGTGCTGTGCAGGACATAAAGGCGGCAGAAGACAAAATCTACTCTCGCAAGGACTTCAACTTGGAGGGTAGGAGGGGGGTGGAGAAGAGGCACATATTTAAACAATAAGAATGAATATTTATGAATCATTTTAGAGTTTCGAAAGCATTTCTACTTATGTTATCTCATGAAAACATTAAGAACACAAGACATTACCCAATTAAGAGCTAAACTCTGTGATACAGGCAGTATATTTTAAAATGATCAGGGAGGTAGAGAATGAACTGAGGTTGAGAATAAATAGAAAATGAAGTAGTTGGGGGATATGGGACTTAAGCATTGTAGGCAGGAACCTTGACTATGCATTCAAAGCTGAAAGAAGTGTATGGTGACTCACGGCGGGTGCAGCGTAACATTAAGATGTCACATGATGCTAAGCTGCACTGTCAATGGTGAAAAGTGACTTAGAAGGATCTCTCAACTCTGAAGGTGAAGAGAGCTTGGGATCAACATTGATTGTGATGGTGAGGATTCAAATGGCATGCAATTGTATGGAGAAATCTATGCTGGTTTTTTTTACACAAAATACTGTTCGTATTCTTGTTAAAGTGTATGTTTTTTCCCAAGTAAGTTGGCGTCTGAATACTTGGTATGTCTTAAAATGGAAGACATCTTAGAATTGAAGAAATATGGAATATTTGTTCATTCAAAATAACTAATTTAATCCAACTTCATGCTTTTTCAGTTCTGCACACTGAAGCATCCACCAGATACTGAATGATATGTTTGATCTTTCTGATACACTGTTTATTGCTCTTGAAAAGAATACCCATATACTCTAAAGGTAAATGTTGGCAGTAGCATGGCCCCCTTGGGAGGGAAACTCTGGTTACGTGATGGGTGTATCTGAACTTTAGGGATACCCACAAGGGGCCCAGAGGGTCAGGTTCACACTCTGCTATGGCTTTATTTTCCATTGCTTTTGGTTGTCCTTCAACAGTAACCATGGTTTACTTGGGTGGCTATATTTTCCACATTAAGCTACCAACTCATTGCTTAAGCTATTGTATTTGAAAAGAAGTGACTTTTTTTTTTCTTCTATTTTTGGCCATGCCACACAGCACGCAGGATCTTATTTCCCCAACCAGGGATTGAACCCATGCCCCCTGCAGTGGAAGCATGGAGTCTTAACCACTGGACCACCAGGAAAGGCCGAAGTGACATTTGCCACATTCAAATCTTTTCCTCAAAAGCAGATGCAGGGTCTTCTCTGGTGGCGTAGTGGTTGAGAGTCCGCCTGCCGATGCTGGGGACACGGGTTTGTGCCCCGGTCTGGGAAGATCCCACATGCCGCGGAGCAGCTAGGCCCGTGAGCCATGGCCGCTGAGCCTGTGCGTCCGCAGCCTGTGCTCCGCAACGGGAGAGGCCACAACAGTGAGAGGCCCGCGTACCGCAAAAAAAAAAAAAAAAAAAAAAAAGCAGATGCAAACATCTGAAAACAAACCATCATATATTTTTATTATAATTTGTAGTAACAGAAAAATAGTCTCAACTGCATGGTTAATAAAAAATACATAGTGAGTCTTCTGGTGAAAACAGGGTATTGGGTCATTCCTCAAAGGATTTGGGAAATATTTTAGAGCTAGACTTTATCTATTTAAATTTAGAGTGGAATGCGTTGAATTTAGCTTAGCATGGGAGGGATTCCTAAGCAGAAATTTGGCATTCCTAAGAAAAGAGGAGAATAAATCAATGTTAGGTGTATTCTGCCAATGGTATGCAGTATAGTTACCTCTCTATTTCCCTTTTGTCATAAATAAGTCATGGTTGTGTTTGCCTTTATGTGCCTGTGCTGTTTTTGTGCTATAGTGAGTAGTAATTCTGAGGATGCACAACTGAAATCAGGCACACAAGACACCAGGTACACCGTACGACAGGAAATGATCAATTAATTATGTGTCTTTTCCCATTTAATTCCACAACAAAATTAGCAACTAGGACCCCCATTTTACAGAGAGGACGCTAGGGCTCAGGAGCTAAAATATCTTGCTTTCGATGGCATGACCAGTCAGTGGCAGAACTGAGATTCAAGTATAGTAGGCTCTCTCCAGTGCCAAGACTCACAGACCTTAGAGAATAGATTTGAAAGTCTGTGGGATCCACTCTGAGAAAAGCTGTGTTATTACACACACCTCGACTGTATCATAATTAAATATTTATTTTTCAGGCTTCCCTGGTGGCGTAGTGGTTGAGAGTCCGCCTGCCGATGCAGGGGACGCGGGTTTGTGCCCCGGTCCGGGAAGATCCCACATGCCGCGGAGCTGCTGGACCCGTGAGCCGTGACCGCTGAGCCTGCGCGTCCGGAGCCTGTGCTCCGCAACGGGAGAGGCCACAACAGTGAGAGGCCCGTGTACCGCAAAAAAAAAAAAAAAAATTATTTTTCTATTTCAGCCTCTAAATTCCTAGGTCCTTGAGGGCTAGGCATTCTGGTTCTTTGTATCTCTAGAGTTCAGTACAGCATTGTTGAATTAAAACATTAAAGTGGTCTAGCAGAGAGTTCCTCTAGATTTCCCTGGAAAAAGATTCATTACCCTCTTCTAAGCAGATGAGAAAACAATCAAGGCATAATAAACAAACAGAACACAATGTAATTAAGAGTCAGTGACCCAAAGTTTATAAGATGAGAGGATGTTCTATGGTGGATGTTCTAAGCACCAAATGCTTCTTTGACTATTTGAGCCTTGAGTGGAACTTTTCCTGGGAGGAAGTAACATGGTAATAAACATCTCCCCCAACCCCTCCTCAATCTACTCTCCACTTTCTCAAGCACACTTCCTGACATGAAAAGAACACTCAGAAATAATTCTTAAATGAATAAATGAATGTAATAATGAAACAGATGATATACCAACCAGTACATTAACCACATGGAATTGGCACCCAGCATCTGAGAGCAGAACCTGTGGATCACACACCCATGGACTGTCACAGTCTAGGGTGAACACTTGAGTGACCTCTGGGTCATTTTGGAATCCTCATGGGGGGACCACATGGGTCAGTATGGCAGTCGTGAGCAGATGGTCCTGGTCTAGTCTGTGGGATCAACGCAAGTGTCCCAACATGTCCACCCAATAGGCACAAGGCCAAAGTCAAATCATTGGAAGTTCTTTCATGAGGAAGGCTGGATGCTGAGGAACTTATGTTATTTTCTGGATTTCATGTAGAGAGTCCTGAGAGGTGTGATATACTCTCAGAGACAGCTCAGGCCTTTTATTTTATGGTTGCTTCCAGCATTATAATTACTAAAAAAAAGAATTTTACAATTACAAAAAATAAATTCTACCATGTGAAAAATTCTATTGTCTGCCTCCAGTGACATTCCAGAAGTGAAATCTACTCCCTTTCCTTGCTTAGAGTTCTATACGTGAGGCTAGACGGATGTGACAGATATTGTAATATGAACGTAATTTTTCGCTTAGCAAGCCCCCTGAAAACCTGTCCCCTGTCACTTGCCTTTGTAAGTAGAGCTCTCGAGACAGTTCTCTAAAAGAACAAAGCCCAACAAGGTTTGAAAACAGAAAATTACAGTAGTCTCATCAAACCAGTCCTCTCCAAACTTCCCTTCTGCCCTGCCCTGTTGTCCTAGGCTCGGAATCCTGCTTCAGCAAAGTCAGAATCCTGAAGCTTATCTGAGCAAAAGGTGTGCTGATGCTCCAAACTCTGTATTCCTACGGAGAGATAAAGAAAAGAGGCACGCTTTGTCCATTTTTCATTCTTAAATCGCTGTGTTGTATTTAGGAGAACTAATATTTCTTCCCACTGAATTAACTGTCGTCCTCTTTGTCACGCATTTAGCAAATCTCCTGGGTAGGTATCCCAGCTCTGGAAGAAGTCATTATAATAGTATTCTTTTGTCTTTGATTATTATTATTCTTTTGTATTAGATGTGCTGAACCCTTTGCCTAAATAGAAAACAAGTTACTTTCCCAAGCTCTCCCATCCTTTTCAGATGGCCTAGGAATAGTGAGGAGGGTCTGGCTGAGGTGTGGGGAAGTGTATCTCTGGACAAAATTGGGAAGCCTGAGCTCAGCCCAGGACTTTTGTGTTTTGTGAGTGCTGAGGGTGAAAATACTCCCTGTAAACTTAGAGAAAAGTCCCTCAGTCATTCCTGAAGACTTTCTCACCAAAAGTGTTTGTAGCTTCTTTTAAAGCAATTTATGTGCATACAATAAACTGTCCTTTTTAGTGCAGAACTTCAGAAGCTCGATTACTTTTTTTTAAAAGTCTTTATTGAATTTGTTACAACACTGCTTCTGTTTTATGTTTTGGTTTTTTGGCTGTGAGGCGTGTGGGATCTTAGCTCCCTGACCAGGGATCCAAACTGCACCCTCTGCACTGGAAGGAGAACTCCTAACTATTGGACCACCAGGGAAGTCCCTTGATTACTTTTAATAATCCAAACAAGGTTAAGTGCATTGGGAATCTTTTGTCCTCAACTCACCTTGATTTGTGTTTGAAGGGTATTAAGTGGGGCCGAATGACAGATAAAATTGATCCTTGCTTCCCCGTAAGATGGGCTCAGTCTTCACACATGTGAAGCTTTCAGCGTGTACTACGCATCCCTCCCCAGGCCCCTCCGATCTCTAGACACTAGGAAGGCACAGTCGCTATTTCACACGCTTTTATCTTTGAAGGCTTCAAATCGGAGCCTAGGGCGTAATGCAAATAAAGACTTAAACACGTATTAAGGAAAGCAATTTGACACTTTAAGAATTTCATCTCCTCCAAGCTGGCTCACAGACAGATTACATACAGAGAGGAACAGGTTAATGCTTACATAACTGATTGAAAATTGGTGCTAATTGGCTTGAGGTTTAAATGAGGGAGCTCTGTCAGACAGCTGGCCCAGTTGAGGGTTCCATATATGAAAGCACTACATGGAAATATAATTTATGTGATGATGTTTATTCTCTGAAAATTAGGTTAAAATGGAAGAAATCATTTCCCTCATCCTCAGTTAAAACAAATAGCTCACACTTAGCTCAACTTTAGCATCCGTGGGCCTTCGGGATAAATTTCCTCTATTTTACAAGTAAGTTACTGCCTGCATTTTCCTGGGACGAAAGGCCCGGAGGATCAGAGTATTTTAGAAAAGGTTAAAAGAAATTGTATCACATCCAGAAAGGCTAATTCTCATGCATCAAGGTTCTTTGAGCTGAATTTGTATAATGAGTGCACTGGAAATTGAAAGACGAGATTAAAGTGCTGTTGGTCGTGTACAGAGATTTCAGAAATGCTTATCAGCCCGGCACAGCCGAACACAGCCCAGATTAAAACCTGATCTGACAGAAAGGGAGGCTGACTGCAAATGTGGGCTTTACATCCATGCTAATTACAAAGTGCATATTAAACATGAGGCCTATGATGAGAGCAGCTGCAAAGGTCTTTATCTATATTGAGACTGTCCACCTACATAATAAGAATAATTACCAATGAGAGAATTCTTAAAAAGAAATTGCATTTAATGACACATCTTACAATTTCTCCTCATTTCAGAAGTCTATTTCACCATCCCCCGATAGGGTGTGACTCTGTCTTCTCTCTGGAGATAGGTGACAGATCAGATTTTGAAGACAAGATCCATTCACTTATATTTCTATTAACGCAAGCTCGTTTGCTTGGAGAAGTGCAAGTGTGGAAACTCTATGGAATCCCCAATCCCTGTTTCTAATGAACTGACGGGGAAACAACTAAAATTTTTCCAACCTACTGGAATTACTTGAGAGAGGTGGCACCTAAGAGCGCTTTAATTGGTAAGTTGTATCACCAGAACTGGACTCTGTTTTTTTAAAAATTTCCTATTAATAACCGGCAACATTAGAGTTGTGATTTGGGTGCAATCATATTGAAGGGCTACAAGAAATTCTCCTAGAATCTCTTTCTTCCTTTTTAAAAAGAAAACAACCTTCCATGGCCCTTGAGAAGTAAATGTAATACTTGGAATGAAAGCATCTAGCATGCACTGGGCACTCACTCCGCAAATAGTCGTTTCATTTCTGTCATCCTTCCTCTCCTTCCTTCCTCCATCTCTTTCTTCCTTCCTTTTGTTTCTTCATATTTTTGGGTTGATATAAACCTAAGTTATCCAGCTGCTACTCAGCCTGAATGTTGCTTTTTAATAATTCATTTTCAAAATAAAATAGTTACACATTTTTCTTTGTTGTAGTTGTTTCTGAAAACCTAGGCACATAATAAATAACTAAAATCTAATAAATGATCATTGTGAGCTATTAAAAAGAGCAGCCAAGAAATCCATCCTGTTGGGGAAGGCAAAGTGAGAAATCAAAGGTCATAAAAGTTATGCAAATGCGGTATTGAAAGATGTTATTTGGCCTTTATTATTGTTAATATAATCCAATTAAATTCTTCAAGATTTCAGACAGTGATTCCAAATATCTAAAGCCATTTAATCTCTGTTACAAGGCTCTACAAAATATTATGAAATATAATGTACATGCAAAAAAAGTTTATAAAAACATATGTATTGGGACTTCCCTGGTGGTCCAGTGGTAAAGAACTTGCCTTCTAATGCAGGGGACGCGGGTTCGATCCCTGGTCAGGGAACTAAGATCCCACATGCGGGGCAACTAAGCCCACATGCCACAAACTACAGAGCCTGCACACCCTGGAGCCTGCACACCATATCTAGAGAGAAGCCCATGCACCTCAACGAAGATCCTGCCTGCCTCAACTAAGACCCAACACAGCAAAAGAAAAAATCCAAAAATTAAACAACACAAACAAACATGGGCTTCCCTGGTGGCGCAGTGGTTGAGAGTCCGCCTGCCGATGCAGGGGACGCGGGTTCGTGCCCCGGTCCGGGAAGATCCCACATGCCACGGAGTGGCTGGGCCCGTGAGCCATGGCCGCTGAGCCTGCGCGTCCGGAGCCTGTGCTCCGCAACGGGAGAGGCCACAACAGTGAGACGCCCGCGTACCACATAAAAAAAAAAAAAAAAAAAAAGTGCATCATTTGCTAATAGTTGTAAGACAAATACTGATGCAACCCGCCTCCCCAGGATAAGAAACAGAATTTGGTGACACCTAAGAAGCCCCATCTCTCCTGTGTGCATCTTTCCATGAGCCCCTTCCTCTTCTCAAGAGTCACCCTCACATAACTTTTTTTTTTAACATCTGTATTGGAGTATAATTGCTTTACAATGATGTGTTGGTTTCTGACTTATAACAGAATCAGCAGAATTCTGAATCAGCTATATGTATACATATATCCCCTCCTTCTTGAGCCTCCCTCCCACCCTCCCTATCACACCCCTCTAGGTGGTCACAAAGCACCGAGCTGATCTCCCTGTCACATAATTTTTTTTTTATAAACTTATTTTTTTATTTAATTTTTATTTTTGGCTGTATTGGATGTTTGTTGCTGCGCGTGGGCTTTTCTCTAGTTGCGGCAAGCAGGGCCTACTCTTCGTTGTGGTGCGCAGGCTTCTCATTGGGTGGCTTCTCTTGTGGCAGAGCATGGGCTCTAGGCACCCAGGCTTCAGTAGTTGTGGCACATGGGCTCAGTAGTTGTGGTTCACGGGCTGTAGAGTGCAGGCTCAGTAGCTGTGGCGCACGGGATTAGTTGCTCTGTGGCATCTGGGATCTTCCCGGACCAGGGCTTGAACCTCTGTCCCCTGCATTGGCAGGCAGATTCTTAACCACTGCGCCACCAGGGAAGCCCTGTCACGTAACTTTTATGATAATCATTTCCTTGGTTTGATAAGGCTCTTCTGTACAGCAAAATGTACTCTTTCATCCTGTAATCTAAACCAATTTAATTCCTATTTTCACCTGTAATTAATGGAAATAAAATGTTGATCCTTAAACTTTTTTTCTTGAGGCTTTTCGACATCAGTTCCTGTGTTAGTCAGCTGGGGCTGCTTTAACAAATCACCACAGACTGAGGGGCTTAAACAACAAATGTTTATTTCTCACAGTTCTGGAGGCTGAGAAGTCCAAGATCGAGGAGCCAGCAGATTCCGTGTTGGGTGACAAGCCTCCTCCTGGTTTGCTGAGGGTCTCCTCACTGTTGTATCCTCATGTAGCAGAGAGCAGAGAGGGAGATCTCCTGTCTCCTCTTCTTTTTATAAGGGCATTAATCCCACCATGAGGCCTCCACCTCAAGACTTTATCTAGCTAATTATTTCCCAAAGACCCCATCTCCAAATCCATCACATTGGGGATTAGGATTTAAACATGTGAATTTGTGGGGGAGGGGGGGACGTAAGCGTTAGGTCCATAATAGTCACTCTACCTTTTTCCCTTGATGGCAATAAGGGTCAACATTTCCAGACTGGACCTTGCTCCATTCTTAGATGGCTTTAACAACAGCTTAAATGAGACCTCAGCAAAAGGGGAAGTAGAAACATTGGAGGATCTTTTTGTCTACTGATGTCTGAGATTCCTGTCTCTCATTTTCTTTCTGTGCCATAATGATTATAATGACCAGTGGTATAAAAAGAGACAAAATAACTCTACCACAAAGAGAGTGTGCTAGGAGAAAAGGAAGTCTGGCACAGGAGTGTGGTTGGAAATCCCTGGAAATCTCTAGCCCTTAGAGGAATCTTTATTTCAAAGGCAGCTTCGTATAGAAGTGTTTGGAGAAAAATTCACAGTACAGCTCAGCATTATTCATAAAAGAGTCCCTGTACTTTCCTCCCAAAGAAATAGATAAAAATTTCCTAATGCTGATAAGGGAAATGATAAGGGAGAATGTTATTCATTTCCTTGAGCCTAAGGAGATGTTGTGGATTTGAGCCAGTGGAGATGGCCCTGCTACCCTCACCTGCAGATCTCACAACTAGGGCCCGGGCGTTATAGGCCGTGGGTACCAGAACACCACTTCCTGCAGGCTGGAGGGAAGACACCATCATTGTTTGGCAACAAGAGGCCAACCAGGAGCCTGGAGAAGGTGTGGTGATGGTGGTAGTCCAAAGGAGGGGTCTTCACCTGAGCACCTGCCTCAGGAGGCTGACCTACCTTCCCTGTCCTAGTGGGAGTGAATGTTGCCTCCCCGACCCAGGTCCTCAAATGCTCTCTCAGTCACCCCCTAGGGACAAGGTTTGCTTTCCAGGCCTGCTATAGATGGGCCTCTCCAGTTCTAATCCAACACACCCAGTGATTAGAAACACTAACAACTTCCTGCCATATCTGCCCCATGGGAGGGCCCTGTAGAAGCCAAGCATAGTCACTTTAGACTCATGAGGTTAGGTCGCTTCTTTTTCCTGCCAATTTGCTATTTAATAAAAATATTGTTAAATAGTAAAAAAAAAAAGATGTGAAGTCCTTTTCAGGAGGTGGTGACCCGGCACTAGGCTGGCTTTACCTGAGTGACCTGGGATCTAATCACTAAATGGCTTTGTGACTTTGGACAGTTTTCCCATCTATAAAACGTACAGGTTGACTGGATGAACTGTAAGATATCATCAAGCCCCCAAATTCTATTCTATTTGTAAATAGTGGATATCAGAATCTCATATTAGAGATTTTGTTTTTTATATGAATTTCATATTGAATTTAAGTTGCAGCATGTGGACTCTTAGTTGCGGCATGTAGGATCTAGTTCTCTGACCAGGGATCAAACCCGGGCCCCTGGTATTGGGACCATGGAGTCTTACCCACTGGACCACCAGAGAAGTCCCCAAATTTGCTAGTTTTCTTACGTGCATTTCTTCATAAGGTGAAACATCTAGAATTCTGAGCTGCCTGAAACCATCTTTTATTTACTGAAATATGTTGCTTGAATTGCAGTTGTTTTTTAGATTAATACATACTCTCAGTCTTGTGACTGAGTTCACCAGCTGCTGTTTCTCTTTTCAGTTCTCAAGAATATTAGGGGAATACGGGCATTTGGGTTTAAGGAGGGGGTCTCATTACATAAGAAGTAACTTTATACAGAATGTATAAAGTACTGATTTGTAATTCAGAGAGAGTTTGCAAACTTAGGTTGCTGCAAGATATTTATCCCAATAATATATTTCCTCTGCTCAGCACAACAAATAATATTTTCATTATTCAAGCTTTCTTGTTTTTTGTACTGTGTATATATGAAATTTGTTTTGGGGGTTCAACAAGATAGTCATTACACAAAAATCACAGAACAACTATGACATAATCAGCCAGTATCTTTAAGGATTATGATGAAAATTGTCCCCAAACATTTATCTTTGGCTGATTGGCTTATTGGGTAGACAGACATTGGTTCAAATCCCATCTATTGAGTCTAAGTTATAAAACCTCCGAACCCCACTTTTCACTCCAGTAAACTGGAAATGTAAATAAAACCTATGCATGCATAGCATCTGCAAGGGAACTAATTTAGACAATGCATGTAATTCACTAGCCCAGTGCTCACAAATATTTAGAACTCGATAAATGACAGTCATTGTTCTTTTTAGTTTATATATAGTGTGAAATAAGGAAGCATTAGAACAATAAAATATTTCTAATCTTAACATATGACTAAAAGACAGTCCAATGAATTCCCAGCACAAATTAAAAATAATCCCAGAATATCAGTCAGGATGGTCCTTAAAGGAAATCCCTCCAGCTGGTTCTGTGATTCTATGGTTTCTGTCTACCAAGAGCTAATCCTCAAATAAGAGAGCCCCAGCGAAGAATTATTGTTTCTGGACTGTTGTTGTTTCTTTATAGTTTAAGTAAAGGAACACTTTATAGAAGAACACAGTAACTGAAGGCTTCCGGCTGTGAGGAATTCCCTCCCTGGTTAAAAAGGTCACTGACTGTTTGCAAAAGGAGTTGTTAGATATTGTTTGTGCAGCGCAAATCAAAAGGAACTGGGAGGAAGTCCATAGATTAATGAGAATATTAGGCAGCCTTATGATGTGAGGTGGAAAATGCATTTTCGTTCTCTGTTCTAAATTTTCCAACAACTTTTATGTAAAGAAGTGGCTTAGGCAGACAAAGAGTCTGAAAAGCAGGCAAATGGGCAGAGAAAATCTTATCTTGGATTTTCCAAGGAGCTTCCATTGCACTATTAAAATTAATACTATTTCTTGGTGAGGCCAATTTAATGCATCGTTGCTTCTAATTGTGTGCTTAACATACACTCCTTTCAACATTTAGCCTGGGATGTAAATAAATGTTAGCATTCACACATTTACACACCTAATTAATTTCCACCAAAAATTCATTACGATATTATACCACATGAACTTATCTTCATTAACTGTAATGGAGCCCTTTAAGAATGAAATGTTTCCTGGAATATTGTATGTTGGAAATGGTAATACAACAGGCTTAAAAATATAATAAAAAGCAAGACTATCTTAAACAGAAAAATTTTAGAAACTTCACTTGAATATGTAATTCAAGTTTCACTTGTTTTGTTCACAGGGAAAAAATATAGTACATTATAGTTCATAGGCAGTCTTCTAGAAAATCTTCAGTTTCTGATTCATTTAAGTATCACAAACAAGTTTTTAATTTTTAGCCTTGCTTTGAGTGTTCACTATGTCCCCCAGTTTTTTTTAAAGACCTACAGTGAAATTTTATCTTAAAATTTTTTCCTTTTAGCTTTGTATAATGTTTTTTTTTAAACCATATCTTACTGGTTATTCATTAGAAGATGAAGAGCTTAAATAGAACCCAGGAATGGCTTAGAATCATAAGAATACATATAATTTAGGATTTATTTAAGTCCAAGCCACAATGTTGAGCTCGTACATCTCCTTTAAGTAGAAAACTCTATTTGACAAAGGCTCAGTTAAATTGTGGATGTGAAATACATACAACACAAGGAAAATGGTGCGATTGAATATTATGGCCCAGCTGGGAGGAAAGAGGATATCTTAAATTCAGGCTTCTCCCAAACATTGTAGAAGTTGTTCTTTAAAAAAGTTTAATTCTTAATTAAATTTTGAGGCATTTTCACTGAATGTAACTTACATAGTGGATCTTAAAATGTTTATTTTTTTTAATAAGACATGGCCATCTTTTTCTGTCAAAATTCAAATCTGCTGCACAGAGAGTTTAGAAAAATCTCAAGATATTCCTTAAGCATTACCTTTAAGTCTTTTATCAAGCATTTATTCATAAAAACACATTTTATATTATTTTGTGCTTTTTATATTAAAACATTTCTATCTATTAGGTTTTATTAAGTTCAGTACAGAGTCAAGCATTGAGAAAGAAAGAAATAAAAGAACCAACATCTTTCAGTATTTATGTATGGGGAAATAAAACACACCTCTTCCTGGATAATTCTAGACCATATATAATCCAGGTAGACGGTGTGCAATAATCCTGTTTGCTCTGTAGAAATTGAAAGCATCCTTCTTTATTTACCAGAAGTACATGAGGTCCCACATTCAGCACTGCCCTAGCACAATACTGAGCACACTATAGTCCTCACATGCCAAAGAGTGGCTACTCCTTGCAGGCTGATCAGTTGACAGAAGGATTAAATATCATATTGCACATGGCCGGCCTATGATAAGTTGTTAAATGTTTGTGTTCACGTATTCATTTCACAAATCTTAATGGCCCAGCAAGGTTTTCCTGAGAAAGTGGAATTTGAGGAGAGATTTGAAGGGTGAGTAGGACTCTCAAGCAAGGGCGTTTATGAAGCAGCTTTTCCCACACAGGGAGGGTAAGTGTGGAGGTCCCACAGTGGGAGAGAGCATGGGTCCGGCAGACCCTGAAGGAAGGTCAGTGGGGCCAGAGGCAGGCTGTTCCAGGTACAGGGTCCCAGGTGAGGCTCTGTGAGGAAGGCAGTCACATGGGCCCTTAGTGTCATCAAGGAACACAGTCTTTATGCAGTGAGAAAACAGAACGTCCAGAAGGGTGTTAGGCTAGGGAAAGGCATTTCAAAAAGCTCTTTGCTTTGAGTCATGGCCTCTCCTAGATCACCAAGAGAAAAGCTCAAATTCATAAAGAAAAACGAGGAGAGCTCCTATTTGTTGTGGATTTTCCCTTTTTTATTTTTAAATTTGTTAACTGAAATAACATGAATATAGTCCCCAGAACAGAACCTGGCCCATAGCAGGTACCTTTTCTCTGACAACTCATATTCATCTGGGTGCCTTAGAATTACCTCCTTAAGTGGCTCAACTGCCAACTCAAATTATTTTTGAAAACGTAACAACTGTTGAGTGACAAGGATCGGCAAACTTTCTGCTTAAGTTAAACAAACGTCTATTATAAAAATTGGGCAGTGAAGAGATGGTATAAATTGCTTTATTCGATGTCAAAAAATAGTGCTGTATTCAGCCTGTGGAGAGTTGATACATTATGATCTTTTTATTCCCCAAGCAATTTACCTTCCCAGTATGTTCAGTAACAGTTCCTCTTGTCAGTGTACAGAGTCCAATTTACACAATAATAGATACTTACAGAATTGCAGAAATATGAATTGTAACTTTCTTAAAGCTTGGCTGTAAAACAAGTTTACATTTTACATGTGCACTAATGGCTTTAAAAATAATTCTGGAGACTAGTTTTATTAGAGTAGCAGCAGCAACGGCTTTCAAAAGATATTTGAGGCTCTTTATGTAATAGACAAGGCCATGGCCAACGGAGGGAAGGACGTCTTCAAAGCTAACCAGGTGTTTGAACAACAGTAAATCAAAAACTGTCTGCCCCATGGAGAGAAAGTGTTTTCAAAATCTGAAGTCCAGCTCTCACGGTAATCTTAGCACATCAAAGGCTGCCAAGTTGCTAATAGAAGCCTCATCTTGACAAAGTTGTCAGCAGTATCAGCCTCCCAGTGCAACTTGATAGAAATGCAAATACTCAGACCACACCTCTGAGTAATTCTGGGCTGGGGCCCAGCAAATTGTGTGTCAATAAGCCCTCCAGGTTCTCAAGTTTGAGAACAACTGATCTAGCAGAAACTGTCCTTCAGAAATCATATCATCTGCCAGTCGAGTCCCACGTTACTGAAATAGCTCTTTGTGTTACAAAAGATAACGGCGAAAAGGATATAATCCAGAATGCTTCTGTTCCTGTTGCCTAACAGAAACCCTTTCCCAAGCAGCCAATATGTCTCAAGGAAATCTGATGGGTCCCTGCGGCAGAGGTGGACACTAATTAGGCTAAGCCAGTTATGGCAATCCCAACCTGCTTACCGGGGCTATCGTTTAGGGATATTGCAGATCTGAATCTATTTGTGCCAGTGAAATATAAAAAAGATTGGGCTTTGGGGCAAGGAATTTTATTATTCTTAAGAGCCAAAGGAGACTATTTCTCTCTTCCACTGCATGTAAACATCATGCTGCCAGCAGGCACTCATGAGCATTAGGGCAAGAAGATGAAGTGGACTTTCCATGGGTTGTACAGAATGGAAAGTCAGAAAGGTTCTGAGCTCTTGAAGACACAGAATCAGCCCACCATGAAGCCCACCCTATATCTGGCTTTTCTATTATATATCCCAACGCCCTTTAAGTAAGTTAAAAATGTTACCTGTAACCAAAAGCATCCTAACTTATATAGGATGCCCAGTAACCCATGAGCCACCCTGAAGCAGGGGTCATGGCCTTAATCAGCTTAATATCCTGAGGGCCCAGTTTGATGCCTGGTAGATAGTCATGGCTTAATAGATTTTTGTTGAATGAATGAAAAACTGAATGCATTTACATTTTGTAAGTATATTCCACTAACCATAGCATCCAAAGAGATAGAACTGCAATGCAAGTACCTTAAAAATTGTTTCCTTCAGAATGATGTCATCCTGTGCTATTTTTCAAACTGACTGACATAGCGAGAAAGCCTTTTATCAGGGATACAAAGAAAGTATCTCTACTTATGCTTTTAAAAATTTTTTATTTTAATATTTTAAAACTGCACTTGAACATAAAATATAACTGCTGCTTTTAATGATCAAGCGTGTGTTCCTGAATCTATAGATTAAAAACATGAACAAGTCCCTGCTCTATCATCAGTTTCATTACTCACTTTTATTTTGTCTTTCTTTTGTTGGCAGATACTCTTAATCGCTCACAAGCATGAGTGGGAAGTGATTATAAACTTCAGATTTAATAAGAACATCAGAAAAGGGAGAAATATTGATCAAACCACTCTATCACTTACAGGAGTTTTCTGGTTTCAATTTTTATTTCCTTTTCCCACATAAAATTTCCAAACAAAAGTGATCTCTGCCTTTGTGCCCTTGTGTGATACAGCCTTCTCTCAAGACAGATGGAAAAGAAAAGACTTGAGCTCTCCCTAGTGAGACCTCTATGAGGTCACACAGGGGTAAGACTAAGACTGAGACCCTCCTCCCTCCCCGTCTCCTGAGAGCCATCCCCAGACCCTTTGCACACTGAGGTGGTACTGATTATTCCTGCAACTATATATGGAGCACCTGAAATATCCCAGCCATGATTTTCAGGCACTTTTGTCCACCTGTCAAATGTGCCCAAGATGGTAGGTTTTCCCCATTTGATCAGATATACCTCTGATTCTTCCTAAGTTTAAATTTCAACTCTATTTCCAGCTGCAAATGGCAAATGTTTTCATCCTAGTGCTTTCACTCCTCCTGAATCACATGCAATTTTAACACCTCTAAGCAGTAAAATTATTCGTCATGTGCATTTGGCAGAGTAAGCCATTGTTTTTGTTTGTTTTTAATTAGACTAATCAGTTAATAAAGCAAACCATGGTACTTGAGAACAATGGAGCAGGACGGTTTGGGGTGAGGGTGATCCCTGCATCTCGATCCCTTTTCCCTATTTAGACCTGCCAGTTGTCCCCTTCTGTTGGGAGCATCCTAAGAGCATTTTCTTCATGTTCCTTCCTAGCATTTTACTTTTTTTTTTTAATTCTTTTTAAAAAATTAACTCATTCATTCATTTATTTTTGGCTGCGTTGGGTCTTTGTTGCTGCGCACGGGCTTTCTCTAGTTGCGGAGAGTGGAGGCTACACTTCACTGTGGTGCACGGGCTTCTCATTGCAGTGGTTTCTCTTGTAGCAGAGCTTGGGCTCTAGGCGTGCGGGCTTCAGTAGTTATGGCACGTGGGCTCAGTAGTTGTGGCTCGCCAGCTCTAGAGCGCAGGCTCGGTATTTGCAGCGCACAGGCTTAGTTGTTCCATGGCATGTGGGATCTTCCCAGACCAGGGATCGAACTGTGTCCCCTGCATTGGCAGACAGATTCTTAACCACTGTGCCACCAGGGGAGTCCCCCTTCCTAGAATTTTAAGCCCAAGCATATTAAGATATAAATGTCTAAAAGTTCACTTGGGTTCTTCATGGTGGAGGTGGGGGAGGCTTGGGAATTTGCATTTTAAGAGGGATTGAACCCCTTTCTTGGAACTGCTAGCATCTGCAAGCAAGGAGAAGAGCTCATGAAGAAAGGTGGTGGCACTATTCTCTTTGGCTCTGTTTTCACCCAGCCACCAGGCTGTCTTTGGGGATGACACCCCTGAATAAAAGCAAAATTAAAAGATTCAATAGCAATGAAGAGAGGGTCAAGGTTCATGTGTTTGAGTCATGATAAAGTAGGATGGCAGTTTTATTTTTGCAGGTGTTATTAAATTGTTGTTAGGCATCAGAAAGCAAAACTGGGGGACTTCCCTGGTAGTCCACTGGTAAAGAATCTGCCTTCCAATGCAGGGGGCATGGGTTCGATCCCTGGTCAGGGAACTAAGATCCCACATGCCGTGGGGCAACTAAACCCGCTCGCCACAACTATTGAGCTCGTGCGCCTCAACTAGAGAGGCCGTGTGCCTCAACGAGAGAGCCCACGTGCCAGAAACTACAGAGCCCCTGCACTTTAGACCCTGAGCACCACAGCTAGAAAGAGAAAACCCGCAAGCCACAACTAGAGAGAAGGCTGCGCACCGCAACTGAGAGCCCTCACGCCGCAACAAAAGATCCTGCATGCCTCGATGAAGACCCCATGTACCACAACTAAGACTCGATGCAGCCAAAAAAATTAAATAAATAAATAAATTTTTAAAAAAAGAAAAGCAAAAGTGGGTTCTGCCCATCGCAAGTACAGCTGTAAGCAAGTGAGCAGTTTCATGCTCACAGATGGATCTGGAAGTTAATCTAGACGGGTTGATGTTCCTTCATGGGCCCTCTGAAGGGAATTATTTACCTTGGATGATTATGTGAAGAGGTGTCACCTTGGGCTGATCAGGGTGGGCTTCTAACCCCCTCCATACCCCACTCTTCCATAACACACAAGGGGTCACTCATGGACTCCAACTGCCTTGCTCTGTGTGTTACACCTGGACCATGGAATATGTAAGACTCCATGTTCCCCCAATAAACTCAGTGCTCTGACAACATACCAACAGTACAGTGGGCTTGTCAGCCTTAAGCCAATTAAGGTAATTAGTGCTATTTAATATGAAATATTCTCCAATACACACACTGGCAGGAATATTGAAAAATACAAGCCTCAAGAATTCTGATTTATCTTCCCATTGCCAGAGCCAGCTGCTGAGTGCCAAGCAGCACTGCATGTGCTCCTGGCATAACTTTATTAATAATCTTGGCAAACAAAGAATCCTTCAACAAATAGCAGTAGCTTCTTGATTATATTGTGCCACAGATAATAATTGCCTCAAATTGAGTGTATTTGCTCATGCATAATGAAAAAAAAAAGATCACATAACAGCTTGATTATGAAAACTAATGGCATGTTGGATACCTACCAAGAATTCCCCCAAATTGGACATTTTAATTGTTTTACTCCAGTTGCTGATCCAGGCCAAATTCATTGAAAATCAATTTTACATACCAAAATCTCAATAAAACAAGATTTCCAACCTACTGTCAATAATTCATTTAGAGTTAATGAATGTGAAACTGTTTTTTAAAGCTTCATAAAAATATATTATCATCAGAATAATATTGAATGCAGCAAAATTCCAGTACACAGAAAAATTTAAATGGGCTCTTCCAGGTCTGGGAAAGGAGATTTGAGATGAACTGTACGTTTGAAATCCAAATTGTGCAGGCTAGATCTTTGCATGCAGGTATCCTACAATTATTTCAATTTAAAAATGGATTGTGCTTTTTCACAGTGATGTGGAAGTGTTGCTTTGATTATTTCTGTTAACATAATGGCTACCATTTATAGAGCAATTACTATGTTTCAAACACTGGGCTGAATAGTTTACGAACATTATCCAATTTAATATTCACAACAGCCCTATTGGGTAGATATTCTTTTCACACCTTGCACTTAGTAGGTACAGGATAAAGATTCGTTGCGTGAATACAGAAGTTAAGTAACGGGCTCCACATTCACAGGTAGGAGACCAGGATTTAAACTCCAGGGGTGACTTTCAGTAGCTGTTCTCATGGATCCCTTATTGATGCTTCTTTCCTGTTTTAGGAGGGATGCTTTAAAGCTCCCAAATTCTAAGGGTCCCCAGACGAGGTTACGTGTAACCACACTAGGAATTCCTCTAGGTAATATTCTTTAGGAGTCCAGGAAATGCGACACTGATAGGTAAGGACACCGGTTAATTGTCCTCAGAGCTCTGCAGAGGGAACTGCTCCAGTGATGTTTCTAACTCGCTCAGGGTGAGGCTGCCAACACCACCAAGGACTTGATGGCTGAGGAAGTCAAGTCGGCAGGACACAGTTTGATTCAGCCAAGGACTGAACACTCTTACCCAAGGTATTTTCTTATTGAACATTCCACTTAGTTGGTAATTTCGACTTTTCAGTATTACTGACAGGTTGATCCACATTCTTAATCCTGATCATGGCCAGTCCTAGGCAACAATTTGAAGTGAATTAATTTTCCGCATGGCACCCTCTCTATACCCTTTCAGCACCTGTTCCCTCTCTACCTGCTCCGAGTGTCACCTCCCTCCAGTCCATTACTTTACTGGCCCACCTTTATTAAAAGTAAAGTTAAGATGGTTATTTTTATTATTTTAGCCATGGGACCCTTGTCCAAATACAATCTTAGTTGGAAGCACAAAAAGGAACACGTCTAATCTTCTCTCAAGAGTGTGGGGCTAAAGGTCTAGAATCATATTAACTCAATGACACTTACACCTGAGTGAGGAACCTTTCTAGATCTTATCCCAAGGTCTACCTCATTTCAAAGATTTCTCAGATAACTATGATAATTCAATTGATTTCCTTCCTGAATTCCTCTGTGTTAACAGCCAGTAACACTGTCTAAGCCTAAGACATCTTCGTTTTTTACATGCGGGTTAATTTCTCAGCTCAGTTAAACTGTAAATTCCATCATGGCAGGGACCTCACTTTACATGTCTTTTGTGATTTTCATTTAAGCAGAAGATCCCATCTACTGTAAATAATTCACCAGAAGTGGACCTTAGAAACAATTCTCATCAACTTAAAGCGAAACAGAAAGGGAAAGATAAGGCAGAAGGTACTCAGTTTTATGAGACCTGCTGCCTGCTTTCTTTTACATCTCCAGCTTTGGATAGATCACTGGTTAGCAGTCAGAGAACTAGAGTTCAGCCAGCCTCAATTTACTGTGTGACTGTGGGCAATTTTATTTACCTCTCTGTGCTTCAATTTCCTAATCTGTTAAAGGAGAAAAGGGCCTCATCAACTCTTTGTGAAGATTTAGTGATATTTTGTATAGAAAGCACATGGTAGAGCCACAGTAACTTTCAGTCTCATTCCACTTTCCTTTCCCTTTTGAATCCTTTGGAACATTTGACCTTAGTTAACCATCCCACAAATCCCTTGCTACGTGATAATTGGTTTGAGAAACTTTCATGTTACCAATACCGCCTTGTAGGCTCCTCTTCTGAAATTTAATCTCCCCTATTATACTGTCCTGGATATAAACCTTATGGACTTCACTATTCTGTGCAGCTGTGAGTTGACTGTGTGCATGGGTGGTGACTGGGGTTCAAATAAGGGTAGGGGAAGAGTAGGTAAGAAACAGAGTCTTTGTTTATTTCTCTTCACCCGGCCATCCTCCCTGCTTCCCACCTCTCACTTCCTCCACAGAGATGACTGGCTTTGACCTTTCCTCCATTTGATTAGTTCTAAAAATGCAAAAAGAAGACTATTTGTCATCAGTGAAGGATTGCAACATGGTTTTGTAGACCACTGCTTCTCAAACCTTCACGTGCTTAGCAACCTCCCAGGATCTTGTTAGAGTGCAGATTCCAAATCAGTAGGAGGCGCTGGGGCCCGAGAATCTTCATTTCTCCTAAGTGCCCAGGAGATGTGGGTGCTCCCAACTCACAGCCCACACTTAGAGGAGCTAACATCTAGATGATTGCATCATGGTTTTGATCTAAAACTAGAATCAAGATGAATACTAGAGCGACTCTATCATTATGACCATAGTCCTGAAATAAGATAAAAGTTAGCACAAAAGCATGTACTATGCACTGGGCACTGTTCTGAGTAAGAGCTTTACATATATTACCTCATTTAATCTTGATATCAATCCCATGAGGTAGGTGGTTAGCCCCTTTTTACCACAGGAAGGAAATGAGGCTCAGAGAAGATAAGTAACTTGCCCAAAGTTACACGGCTAGTGTGTGTTGGAGCCTGAATGTGAACTGAGGCTGTCTGGCCCCAGAGTCTGTGTTTCGTGCAACCATGCTGGCTGCAATGTACGCTAATCATTATGCAGGGAGGAGAAAAAGAAGGTAAAAATGAAAATCAATGCTGGAAAATGGATCTGCTGCTGAAGTATACCCCTTCCCATATTTTTAGTCCTTTCCCTGCCCTGTGACATTGATTCCAGGTCCCACCCATATTTTTCTACCATAGATTCTCTCCAACAGGATCTTGCTTCTCCTCATGATTAATTCCGCACCTCCCAACAATCTTCACCTCAGAGAAGCCAGACGATCTCAAATAACTGTCTTGAGGACAGAGGCAGAGACGATACATTGAGGCTTATCACAAGGAAAATACATTTTTGGAATTTCAATTCTATTTTCAGGGAAATTGGAGGCTTGTAATACTTGGAAAAAATCATCTTTTTTTTTCGTCATCTGAAAACAGTGCATCTTAATGAGGCAGAGGATCACCTGGGAGAGTTCTTTAGGTGGGTGACCATGAAATTTGTTGTCCTAACTGGTACACTTTTGGGAAGTCAAAAGCTGTGCTGTTAGCAATGATGCAGGGACAGGAGGCACGAAATAGGACTGTATTGGGCAAGATGGGTTAAGCGATTACCCTACCTTTAGAGACTGAAAAGAGGCACAAAGGTGACTGAAGTAGGGAAACATATATGACTTTTTCTCTAGATGCTGGACATTTTTCAGTTTATATTACATATGCTTATACTGGCTTTAGATCTGTTCATTCCCTAGTCTCATGATCCCCAAGTGTAGTTATTATCATTGCTATCATCATTTCATTGACTGGGAAATTACTGTCGGACTGGAATTGTGCTGAGGACTTAATTTATATTGTCTCACTTAGAGCCCACCACAATCCTATAAGGTAGGTATTATGAGTGGAATTTTCATTTTGGAAATGAAAATAAATTAAGGTGACTTGGTCAAGGTCACACAACTTAGAAATGACAGAACCAAGTCTTGTACTTAGAAATGAGTGCAAAGCCCATGCTCTTAACTACTATAGTTTATGCCTCTCAAGTTATTTGACCTTAGAATACTTTTTTTTCTTTTTTGACCTTAGAATACTTTTTAACGTGTAATATTGATTTTCTCCACCAAGAGTTTATGAGACACAATTTGTCTTAGATTATACTGAAATTTCTATCTCATAGATAAATTTATTACCAAAAGAAAAAAAATAAAAATTTGGTCAATACTATTAAAATATCAAAACGTTGAGGAGAATCCCAAACACACATTCAAACAAAAGAGCAGTTTCCTTGGCATATGATTATTCAGAGATAATATACACTGGAGTAGTTGAGTGACCCCCAAAATGCTGATCTGCGTCACACACAGATCACATGACATATGATAGCAATAGTATTGTTATTCTACAGCAATAGTATTGTTATTACTATCATTTGTATATTACTATCGTTTTCTTCGGAATCAGTTTACTGAACATTTTTTATGTTAATGGCTTTATGTTCATGTGAATTTTCATCTTTCAAGTTTTACTTTCACTCACATGGCTAACAATAGCTCAAAAAAACATATACCCAGAAAAAGTAAAAGATGAGCCTTGGATTTGATCGTAAGAAAAATTAAAGTAGCCAGAGGTAAAATAAAGGCCCTTTAATGGGTTCTATTGTTTAAAGGCACTGGTATTTCTATCACTATCATAGGCTGTCTTCAATCACTATTATAGACTGCTTTAGACTGATGTGATATGTATATATTTCGGTGGGCAGAAGAAGAAATGAGATAGACCGTTTAAAAGAAATGAGATGGTTTAGAAATAATCGCATGTCATGGATGGAATAATGTCGCTGTTTCCCAAGGAGAACATGAGGAAATTATGAGGAAATAATTGTTTCAAAATGTAAGATTCAAACAAGATGTCTGATTTAAATTGCACAAAGCATAATTAGCACCACTGACATAAATTAGAGGTAAAAGACCTACTGGGTCATGCATGTGTCCTTTTAACCAGGTACCATGGAGACAGGCACCACAGAAATGGGTAAATCTTATGTTATACTTTTTCAAGCCCTTAAACTTATGCAATTGCTTTAGCTTTGTTTGTATATATAGATCTGTAGAGAAACTATGAGATAATCATCTAGATAATTCAAAAATTTAAAGGCACACTTGTTTTTCTCTAGAGAGAATATGAGTTTTGATTCAATTTAATGGCAATTGTCTCAGTTCCTAAAGTAAGCTGTAAAAAAGATGTTGGCAGGGACTTCCCTGGTGGCGCAGTGGTTGAGAGTCCGCCTGCTGATGCAGGGGACACAGGTTCGTGCCCTGGTCTGGGATCTCCAGAAAAAAAAAATGTTGGCAGATATTAAAATCAGGTAGTTTCTGGTGATTATTCTTTAGAGACTGGTATGATGGAGGAGATTCAAAATAAATAAATCACAGTAGTTAATGTGCGCCGTTCCCTCTTTAAAGCCTTATCTAATGTAGAAAGTGCCCCTAAAACATTCAAAAAGCCATAGTTTTCTCCTGTAGAAATATAAGATGGCAATTATTGAATTCAGAAAAAATTCCAAGATAAAAAGTGACTCCTGAATAATCAAAAAGGATGAAAGAAATTTAACGTTTCCATAATGTTAAGTACTAAATTCAGTTGCTTGAAAACTGACAATCCACAGACTGTATTTGTCGAACCACCAGATAGTTTAATTAGCTAATATATCTGATTCCCGAAGTGTTTGCCACAAAGAGGAGTTGTTTATATTTCCTTAGATTTCCCATTTGGCTAGCTTTTATATCTTACTCTGGGACCACAACTGTAATATCAAAAGAGTTCTGGGGCTTCCCTGGTGGCGCAGTGGTTGAGAGTCCACCTGCCGATGCAGGGGACGTGGGTTCGTGCCCCGGTCCGGGAAGATCCCACATGCCGCAGAGCGGCTGCGCCCGTGAGCCATGGCCGCTGAGCCTGCGCGTCCGGAGCCTGTGCTCCGCAACGGGAGAGGCCACAACAGTGAGAGGCCTGAGTACGGCAAAAAAAAAAAAAAAAAAAAAAAGGGTTCTGAGATTCCTTCTGATTCTACTTTCTGATCAAATTCATCAATGGATTCATCTACACTGTAGTGATCATGTACCTGATCCTTCTGGGCCTCTCGTGACTGTGCCGTCAGGGAGTGGTCTAGTCTGAGGAATCTAAAGGTTACCACCCAAAGAATCCCCAGAATCGTTCTTTCATGCTACAGCTGCTTCCCCATCTCAAGAATGGGTTCTTATACACAATCGGTTTAAGTTCTTCCTGGCAGAGGTCTGTTGAGAAGTAGCGGAGATCAATTTACTTTAAGGGCTATGGCCTCTGTTTTTCTAAGTTTTTTATATATATATATTACCTGACTATCCCTCAGCCTCGTAAAACTGAGAGTCCTAATGAAGTTACTAATAGTAACATTAATGTCCAAATTATGATGGGTTCTCTAGCCCATTCCTGGCCCCTAATCTTCACTGCTATTGTATCTCAGGGTCCTCTCAATGCGTTTCTGTATGAGAAGATATCAGGAAATACTTCTTTTTTTTTTTAATTGGGGTATAGCTGTTTTACAATGTTGTGTTAGTTTCTACTGTACAGCAAAGTGGAGTTCCCTGTGCTATACAGCAGGTTCTCATTAGTTATCTATTTTATGCCTATTAGTGTACATAACCAGTCTCCCAATTCATCCCACCACCTTCCTTTCCCCCCCTGGTGTCCATACGTTTGTTCTCTACATCTGTGTGATGGACATAGAGACTGTCATACAGAATGAAGCAAGTCAGAAAGAGAAAAACAAATATGGTATATTAACACATATATGTGGAATCTAGAAAAATGGTACAGATGAACAGGTGTGCGAGGAAATACTTCTTTATACATGGCTTTAGTCATGTAGTGATTTATCCTTATTACAGAAAGCAGTGCACTAAGACTACAGCCATTGCTCTGAAGCGAGCTGGCCAAGGATCACTGCATACTTCCCTTTAAAATACCTGCCTTGTTTGCACTGTAGGAAAATAAATAACTCTGCTTGGAGCGCCTTTGTTCGGAAAGCCTACTTGCTTGACATATATGTTCTCTAATCTATTTAGGGGAGGGACTTGTTCTTTGTTTAAGGTCTAATGGGATTTCCCTTGGGTGAAGTTTAATGGGATTAGGCAACAGAAGGTTGTGAGAAGATTTCATCATGGTCTTTCAATCTCTGCCCCAGAAAAGGTTATAAAAAGGATAAAGATATATCCTCCTTTTGCTATAAACACTCAGTTGAGTGTCCCTACAGAAAACCAGCTATAGGTTGTACACCAAATCCATCTCTGTCAACTCCCATAATTAAACAAGCTATTCCAGGTCTGAATCCCAGGACCACTTGAACCAAAATTCCTACTTTTCTGGAAAAAAACAAAAACCTGAAAGGAAGCAGTGTAGTGAATATTTAAATTTTCTGAGTGTTGCATCTGATAGGAAAAAACAGTACATGAAATCATTTGATCCACTTCTATAGTGAATGTTTGTCTCTATGAGATTTATTATTTTTTTATAAATTTATTTATTTATTTTTGACTGCGTTGGTTTTTTGTTGCTGCGTGCGGGCTTTCTCTAGTTGCAGCGAGCAGGGGCTACTCTTCTGTTGCGGTGCGTGGGCTTCTCATTGCGGTGGCTTCTCTTTGTTGAGGAGCATGGGCTCTAGGCACATGGGCTTCAGTAGTTGTGAAGCCCACTTCACAAGTGTGTTGTCCACTTGATAGACATTCCTTATACCCACTCCCTCTCTCTGCATGCCTCTGCCCCTGGCTTTATTCTTTGTCAACAGATCCTGGGTTTGTGTAAGTATGGGGTCATCATGAATTTCAGAGGTTAATTATAATTAGTCTTGGCCCATCATCATAATTTGTCTTTGTCAGTGGCTGATTTGAGATTGAGAAGTGACACAAGTCTAGAAAATGGACATGACAGGGTTTTTCTAGAAGACTTTTGTTCACCTTAAAAAGGAACACAGGTAGGTGAATCCCTTTATTGCCTCTGAATATTATCATCTGCATGTGACTCCTGGAAATATAGCAGCTGTTTCAAGACCATGAAAGGAGCCAGCCTGAGGGGAAAGCGAGCAAGCTGAATTTGGCAGTCGGAAAAGATGCAATGGATCTGAGCCATTAGTAATGTCTGTCCCACTGAAAACCACCCTGCAAATGTCCACCTGCTGATTCTTCATTACATAGATAATGCATGTCCTGGTAGTTCAAGCTCTCTTATTTGCAGCTAAAGTCATCCTGACTGATACAGCATTGTCCTTATAAAGTAGGGCATACCTCTGATGGATACACTACTCCTTTATTATAATGACAAGGTCTAGGTGGTGAGGCCCATCTGTGGAACCATTCCTCAGCTCTGGTCCATCAGAGGGGGATATTGTGCAAAAAGCCTGAGTATAAATAATCTATTCAGATCCGTCAATAACAATAAGCAAATGTAGACATGCGTTTTTTTGTTTTTTTAATTTCTGGCTGCATTGGGTCTTCGTTGCTGCATGGGCTTTCTCTAGTTGCAGAGAGCGGGGGCTACTCTTCGTTGCGGTGCGCAGGCTTCTCATTGCAGTGGCTTCTCTTGTTGTGGAGCACAAGCTCTAGGTACACGGGCTTCAGTAGTTGTGGCACGTGGGCTCAGTAGTTGTGGCTCGCAGGCTCAGTAGTCGTGGCCCGTGGGCTCTAGAGCACAGGCTCAGTAGTTGTGGTGCATGGGCTCAGTTGCTCCATGGCATGTGGGATCTTCCTGGACCAGGGCTCGAACCCGTGTCCCCTGCATTGGCAGGTGGATTCTTAATCACTGCGCGACCAGGGAAGTCTGGGATTGTGGTTTTAGATCAGAATTTAAATGTTTAAAGCTTTGAAATGTAGAAATAATAAATAATATATTAACAAACTGTTGAGGGTGGAGAATGGTGGGAAAAAATGTAATTGGACTAAGTTTTTAATCTTTCATATTAGGGAGTTGATTGATACTGCTTAGCAGACAAATCAAGAAATAGATCTTTAAATACATTATTTCAAGATATAAAGAGATCCATAAGGAAAATTTAAATTAATTACAGAACAACTAAAATCAAGAGATAGAGTGGAGGAGGAAAGGGGGAGAAAATATGAGTGTTCCAGTTTAGGGGAAAGTCAATATGCACTCCGTAAAACTGAGAGAGGGAGAGAGAGAAGCATTAAGATTATTGTTAAAATGTATAAACATCAACTCTTCAAGATCTAAAAGCAGAGTATATACCCTTCAAGCCATTGGTTGGGAAACATACCCAAAACAAAACATAGATAGATCATAGATAAAAACATAGATAATTTAGAGAGCAATAACAACAAATAGTATAAAAACTAAGAATAAATATATCTATTGTGTCAATAAATGCAAATAAGATGAACTCAACTATTAAAAGAATGATACTCTCGGGTTGGAGGGAAACCTCAAGACCTCGGGGCACTAGCGAAGTGCTGTCCAGATATAAGTGGGGAGAGTACCCTTTCTATTCCCAGTTTTAAGCTGTATTTTTTCATTTATTTTCCAAAGCTCCACTGCTTTTGCTTAGAATCTCACAAAGTCTTTCATGAAAACATTTTCTTCAGCTTAAGGCTCTAACCCTTTCTGTTGAGAATCAACACTCTGTTTCAAGCTGGTTTAGAGAGATGCCATGTCACCCTTTTCTATTGCTTTGATTTTCCTAATCTTTTTTCTGGCTCCAATACAAAAATTTCTTTCCCCTTCTTCACACCCTCAAAGAAAAGTCCAGGCACACATCAAGTTGTAAGCTATCAACTGCCCATCTTATTCAAGAACATAAAGACTTTGTTTTTAAAATGGAGCAGTTGGGATACTCTGTCACACCAGTTTCATAAGAACTCGTCCAAGTTAATTTAACACCAGTGTGGTAGGCAATGAACCAGTAAGTCATGAAGATGCTGCAGGCTGCATGTTATAGGCTATGAGATTTACAGTTAGGTTAAAAAATAACAAACATATATTCCATGAGTATAGAAATGAATGTTACTGCATTCAAATGGACACATCAGCTTCAATGTTGCAACAGAACAAGTGGGTGAATTCATCGAAGTAACACACACTTCTAAAGAGCAAAGCAGTTTGAATGATTATGAGAAATATTTAAAAGCTTGGCAACACATACTTCTAAAGAGCAAAGCAGTTTGAATGATTATGAGAAATATTTAAAAGCTTGGCGTGTATACTTTTTCAAATTGGAAAATCACAGATGGGCAGGTCAAACTCCATTTCCGCTTTAAAAGAGTGGTTCTCCACCTCAGTGAGGACATCTGGATGACGCAATCAGATGCTGGGTATGTTGCAATTCCTTAGCAATAACAGTTGAAGTGTGGACATTTGAGAATGATTTACTGAACAAAAACCAGGACAGGTTTAAGGCTATCTATACAACATCAGTCACCCTTGCATTCTGATATGCTTTACTGAGCTTAAATAAAAGGGATTTAGGTATAATTACTCCTTAGAGAATCCCAAATAAATCTGTGTATACCCACGGGCATGTGTATAAACCATTGGTTTAAATGCCGATGCTTGAAAAACAACCTAAAAGAATGATTTGCAAAGGCACTGACACCAAATGAGAGGGGGTATTAGAGGGATAAACCGAGACACTGCCCAGAGAATGCTTGGATTTCCCTAGAAAATCTAAAGTAGTTATGATTTTTTTTTTTAAAGAAAATAAACACTCGGGAAAACTACCAAGAACAATGTGTAAATCCTCTTCCTTCATTTGTCCAAGTAACTGAGCTGGCCCACCCCAAGAGGCATAAAGTCTGTGGAATTTGCGTTCCCTAGGAGGAGGAATACAAACCCTGAGTAAGCTAGGACTGCAGTCTTTTGTAACCAACTATAATTTTATTGATTTTCATCTGTTGCTCAAGTCTTGTTAAGAGAGATGAGAGGTCGCCAAAGCAAATAGAAAGACACATAGACTGCCATCTGGGTTTTATGTTATGTAGGTTACGCCTATCGATGGAATTTGAAATTGGAGGTTGCCAGGAAGCCAGGAGGAAAGTTCAGAATGATATACACTCTCAGAGAACAAACAGTACTCCTTTTTCTAATTTCTACTTTTTTCCCCCATGGAACTTTATCCATCTTTTGGTAATAAAATACAACACATGATTCATTTATCAGTGCAAATGATTTTAGTATTGTGGGTTATAGCTAAATATGATCAGTCCTTGATATATGCTTTTTTTCCCTAGAAATTCCAGTGAAATAGTTGAGGTTTTATTATACTAAAGTTTTCTTTTTAAGACATATAGAAAACAGTCAAGACTTTTTTTAAGTTAAAATCATTTAACATTTCATTGAAGAAAATCTAAATTTCTACAGATGATAAAGCTGAATCATTTGTTTTTTCTTAGTCTTTAGAATTTCATAGAAGATTAGGGTCTGTAGTTACAGGAAGTCTCTATAAACCAATCTTAACCGGTGATCACCAGCTTCTCTCCTATTTCCCTCTACTTCTTTTATTCATGCACTTACTATGTAATATAAATAATCTTTTTATACAAAATATCTCAGATATTTTATGACACTGATTCCCTTGACCTTTTCTTCCCTCGTCTAAATCTCCTGAGCACCTAAACTTTCCTCTATTTTTTACAAATCTGGACACTGTTATAGAGAGGAATAATCTGCCTCAAAGAGTATCTGCTTAAAAGGATGTATGTGAAAATGCTGTAAGAAATTCAGTCTCTATATAAGTGATATATATTTATTGAACTTCAATCACTCTCTAAATCTAATAGAACCATGCTTACCATATAGATGGGAATAGAGAAAATAAGGTTATTTTAGCAATAAAAATAGATGCTCCATAAATTTGTTGAGAAAGTATTTTGTTCCAGATGCTTGTTGGGAATGCAAAGATGAAAAGACACAGTCTCTTATCATCAAAGTGATAAATGAGAGAGGACCCCATCAACAGATAATTGCAACTGCCTAAGATCTATGTCAAGGTCTTCAGTCTCATAAGGTCACAGAGAGGCCCCTATACCAAACAGGGAGTCAGAGGTACATCTTTGAAGCCACGATGCCTTATCCTGAGTTTTGAACGCTGGTTATAAAGAGTCAGACAGAAGAGCTGGGGGTGGACAGGGTGCTCTAGGAAAAATGAGCACCCTGACAAGGCCTCGAGGCCAGAACCTTTGGGGAACCCTCAGCAGTTCTGAGTTGCTTAACAAAATCTTGGAAGGGAAGTGGGGTGGGAGATGACACTGAAAATAATGGAAGAGTCTTGTCAAAGATTTTATGCTTTATTCTGTAGAGGATAATGAGCTATGAAAATGTTTAATCCTGAAAGCGTCATTGTTGGGTTTTTATTTTCAGGTTTTATTAGGCAAGTCACTTAACTACTTGGAGCCTCAGTTTCCTTATTTGTAAAGTTTGTCAGAAGGGTGGAGTAGATAATTTCTGAGACCCTTCTGGTTCAAAGATTTGGAAAATGACTTAAAGCAAGAAAAAATTTACACTTCTATAGTTGGCCATAAAGGATAAAACCAGACAGAGCTTTATGCTATTAGGTTCTTATTGGGACCATAATTCCATGGCCCCCACGCTCCTCAGTAGGAAACCCTGTGTAAACCAATGGGGCGTCCAGGGCTCTGTGTATGTGTGTGTGTTGGCGAGGGGAAGGGGGTACAGGGAGGAGAGCTGGAGTTTACTGTCGAGAGTGAAGCCATATGTATCAGGAATGCTAGAGGAAATTCAAGGAAAATTACTTCTAATTATAAAAGATTTGATAATCCATGAGTATTGCTATCATAGTCAGCTTAGGAAAAATGGCTAGAGATGTTCTTGAAATATGTTTTTTGTGCAATCTCTTTGCTTCCAGAATATTTTTTCCTGTTTGAATGGCATCAGAAAATAATCGATCATCTGCCTCCCTCTGTTGAACTTATGTGCAGATGAACATTCTTGGATTGTTTCTCCTTTCTTCTGCTGCTGCTTAACAAGCTGAAGAACAGTCATAAGTATTCATCATCAAATATACCTTCGTCCTTCAGGGCAAGTTTTCAACAAAGTCCTGAAAGTTACTAACGCTTCAACCAAGGCTCCTCTACCTCAGCAACGTATGTTCAAAAACACCAAAGAATCAATCTCTCTCTCTCTCTCTCTATCTCTCTCACACACACCCCCCACACACTTCCTCAAGCACACTGTGGACCTGCCCTCCCCACTCCTAGCATCTGACCTGTCTTAAAGTATAATGTAGTGGTTTATAATGTTGATAACAAATGCCTTGAGATATGAATTGAAGTTCTTCATAAACCAATCAAAATCATTTAAAATCAGGTGTGAATTGTCTGGCCTCAAGCCTGCTCATTTTGTCCCTTTAGTATCTACTTTTGTGAGGTTTTTTTTGGTGGGTTTAGTGGAAATCAGTAGCAATTGTCTACTCTTATCCTGTGTTGACCTATGTAATGCTAGTTGAAATGACTTACGTACTTTGAAGTACTTTGTACTTTTGCTGAAATTGGCAATAAAAACACTCATTCTCTATTCTCTCCCTCTCTATGTGAACATATTCCTGTGCATAAATGTATATGATGGATTTAATAGAGACATAAGCCATATATGTGCCCATATCATTGAAACATTATGCATCTGCCTATTATCTATAGCTCATAATTTTACCTACAGAACCACATGTGAAAACCAGAGGGCCCATGATTGAAGTACCTGCTTAGATGTACTTTTGTGATGGAGGCACTGTGATGTCCAGAAATCACAACGGAAGAAAGAATACAGTGTTGTTTAATCCTTGCTCAGACTGTGTTCTCCTGTATTTTAGTTTCAGTACATACACAGCCTATCTGTTTGCATCAGAACAATGGCCGTCTGGTTATGAGCTCGGTATACAAATTATCAGCCTTCCTGGGTCTGCCTTTGATCCACAGCCTTCCACTACAGGCATTCAGCACAGTAGGTGCCAAGTAATATCAATCATTCTATTTCTGCCGTGTCCCTGGTAAGAGATGGCATTAGTTTTCCTGATTCAGAAGACAAGCCAGACATGACTGGAAAAAAAAAATGTGAATGTGAAAAAACCGAGCCTTGTTGAAAATTTTTTGAACTGAAAATGTAACATGTTAAACATCTTTTAGGAAGTGGAATTACAGTAAAATTTTAATTATTTGAAATAAATGGGAAGAAGCGTGCCCAAAAATAATCGAGAATCAAAAAGAAATGTGAATGTTACCCTAAAGCCAAGTGTGTCATTTTGTATAAGTAGCTGAGTTAATTGCCAGATTGGTTCCTCAGGTAGACCGACTCCACTGCTCTTCCCTTTTATAAAGACTGTCTTTGTTCCAGTGGTATCAGGTCTATTCCACAGATCTCTTCAGGTTGGAAACAGGTTTCCATTAAGAAATTAAATACTGCTTTTCCCATTTTCACGCATAAATTGAAATCTGCAAATAGCTTCAGTGGCTTATTTTTTTTCTTTTCAAGAAACCAATTTTTTTTTTCAACAGATATTGAGCCCAACAACTGCTCCCATAGCCTGTTCTAATCTGGAAATTATTCATAAGCAATCTGGGTTAAACCGAATCATTTTCCCAAACAGAAAGCTCAAACAGTATGTATGTGTATATATGTGATGAGGGCCTTTGAACTTGTGACACTAGAATTCAACCCCTGACATTCAGAAATAGTATCTGAAAACATTATTTAGAGAAAAATATCTCTAAGGTTCGCGTGGCTTTCGACTGGCCCCTGAACACAAACCATTACCACTTCCCAAGCAGAGTGCACCAGAAACAACCTACCTATAAAATATAAACTTAAAGTAGGGCCACAGGAGAGCTGTAAAATACATTTCCTCAATCCCAAAAAAGCCACAAATTTCAAGGAGCTAAAATTTCCAACTGAATGAAATGTGAGTAAAAAGCTGTTTTTTCAAATTTGGACCAAAATTGGACATGAGTGGAGACAGAATTCCTGGCAAAGCTAGTCACAAAACCAGCCCAGATGCAACGCAAGGGGAAACAGACACCATCGTTTAACGGGTGGTGTGGTGTTCTTCTCCTGGGAAAGGAACTGATGGAGGCCGTCTTTGGAGACTGTTTACCTCCAAGGGGTAAACAAAGCACAGTTTTATTCATCAGCACTTTATATTCTGATCACTCCTTATATACTGGTGGGTCCTCATTATTGTGTCTTTCATCCTTTTCTCACTTTCTCCAATGAACTGAACTATTATTAAATATTACTAAATGTCTGCTTGACACATCCACCAGGAAAAAACCATGGCATGCACTAAAATATATGCAGTCTTTTCCTCCTCCATTAATTCTTCATCTTATTTAATAGCACTGCTTTCTACCCGGCCACAAAGCCAATATCTTGAATTTATCTCTCTCTCCTTCAAATCCCATTGTAAGTCTAAGCGCTGTCAATTCTAACTTTTCATCTTCATTAAAATTGCTTTAGGATTTAGGTACCTGTATTACCTCATCTGAACTAGAGAAGAAGCTACTGATTGTCTTACAATTGTAACTGTAATTCCAGTCACATCATAGCCCTCTTTAAACATTTTCAAGCAGCTTGCCCTTGCCAAACTCTCAAAAATCCAGTGACTTTCTATGGCCAACGAGCTTGCCCATGACTTGCTGGAAAAACCAGTCTTGACAAGGCTTCACAGTTTGTCTCTCCCAAAGTCATCCTTTCCTCACTCATGACCTAAGTTTCAGTCACACAAAATGACTTATTGGCTAAACCTACTGTGTGGTCCTAGTTATACCACTCCCCATCGGTGCATTTGTTCCTATTGGTTCTTGGGTTCCAGATTGCAGTTCAAATGTCACATGGGCAACTAGATTTCAATCCAAGCTTACTGCATACTAACTGAGTACTCTTGGAGGAGATACTTAACTTTTCTAATTCTTACTATCCTCACCCATAAAACAGTCATAAGATAAAACCTCCTTCAGGGAATTGTTGTGAACATTAAATGAGGTGATATCCCTAAAATGGGTTTACAATGCCTGACAGATAATAAGCACTAATAAGTATAAAATAATATTGTTACAATGTTATGTACAAACATATGCAAAAGGATTTTATTCAACTGCCAACAGAAGAAAATGTTTCTGGTGAGAATCACATATACAAGGTTGAAAGCCAAGACGAATAGACGTGTGGCATTTGTTTATGTCATGGTGCAGTGAGAGGAAACAGCTCATCAGTTATTCTTCTGAGCTATAGAGAAATCAGGCTGATGTCTATTGCTCTTTGGCTCTCATTCGTTATTCCCTCTAGTGAATGAAATGGAGCATGATGGTAGCTTTAGGGGCAAAAGAGCACAGCCAAGTATTTATTTTCTACCTGGACACTGAAATCAATCAGAAAAACTGGAAGATTGACTTTAGGCATTAGAGGAATTCCAGGGTGGGGAGTAGTATCCAGCCTGCTATATAAGACAGGCCCCACTGTCAGTTGGATGACGCATTCTTCTCCAAGTTTTCTTCTCTCACTGCCAACTTGTGTCTAGCATTTCTGACTAAAATTTAACAGCTGCTCTAGTTCATACCCATTTACTTATTGCTGAAACTGATACTGGTACTTACAATGGGTGGTATGTGCTATTGAAGCCAGTTTGCTCCAGATACACTTTATTGCTGCCAATTGCTTTATGACCATTTTTAGTATTCTTTACAACAACTGTCTGTAGCTAAAACGAATCTGAAGCTTTCCATTCCAAATACACCCTTGTGACTACCAAGGAAGGAACACAGGATTTTGTTCTGTGCTGACTATTCAGGCAATCATACCTAAAGTAAAACTGTAAAATATAAAGTTTACAACTTTAACATTTAAATAGAAACATCCTATTAATCTAATTTTTTTCTTATAGAAACATATGTTGGCAGTACTCAAAGCTTTCCAGAAAATGACTTCCAGTTCCTGGCTTTATCTTTACATGATATTTTTATATAGCTTAATGGATTCAAAATGTATACAAGCAATAGATAAGGTGTTTAAAAAATCGATACCTATGGTAAGTTTATAGAAACTTGGATATTGCCAAGGTAAGTGGTGTTCTAGCCAATATTTATTTTCCAAACAGAAGAGTATTAAGAAAAGAGTAAGATAAATAGTATTATGTGAATTCATGTTCAGAAAATTTGAAAGCATGAGAATTTAAGATCACGGGGCAAAGTAAAATTGGATAGTTAAAAAGTTATAAACATGCAATTACAGACCTATAAAATATTGGCATGTGAGATTATAACTATTTCAAATTGAGGTCATGCCATCTTCTCCCCTCCTCCTTTTCTATAATAAAACAAACCTGTTTTCAAAATTATTCAAGGCATGAACTCAGAAGAAACAGAAAGTATTGTGAGATCATTCTTGACCAATAGACTCAGAGGCATTACTGAACTCATAACCAAAAGCTATCTGTAGTGGCAGTTTCAAATAGTGAATCATTGTGTAGGATTTCTAATCAGCCTAGGTTTTAATCCCACCTACCAGTTATCAGGTGAGAAACATTGGACACATTATTTAACTTTTTAAGTTACAGTTTTCTCATTTCTAACATGAAGGATAATAAGTGCTTCATAGTATACTGGGATGATGTAAAATGCACAAGTATATGGCACAGAATAAGTGCCTATGAAGTTAATGATTTATTTTATTAATAGTTTGAGTTTTTATATTTCAATATATATTTTTCATATTTTATATGATTAAACTTTAAATATTTAGACATAAATTTATGTCTTTATATTTAAAATGATTTTTTTGTCAGCAGCACATATTGGGTCTTGTTTTTTATTCAATCTGACAATCTCTGTCTTTAAACTGCTATATTTAAACCATTCACAGTTAAAGTGACTATTAATATTGCATTAAAATCTAACCTCGGGCTTCCCTGGTGGTGTAGTGGTTGAGAGTCCACCTGCCGATGCAGGGGACGCGGGTTCATGCCCCGGTCTGGGAGGATCCTACATACCGCAGAGCAGCTGGGGTCGTGAGCCATGGCCGCTGAGCCTGCGCATCCGGAGCCTGTGCTCTGCAACAAGAGAGGCCACAACAGTGAGAGGCCCGCGTACCGCAAAAAAAAAAAACAAACTAACCTCTTTCTAGCTATTTCTCTTTGTTCCATTTGTACTGTACATCATTTTTCTTTCTTTCTGCCTTTGTTGAGCTAAGTATTTTTATGATTACATTTTATCTCTTGACTTATTAATTAACCTTTAAAAAATTTTTTTTAGTGATTACCCTGGAATTTACAATATACATTTCAAATTAATCTGATCTACCTGCAAATAATGTTATACTACTTTACAAGTAATGTAAGGCCTTTACAACTGTGTATTCTCAATTTTTCCTACCTATCCTTTGTGCTATTATTTTCATATGCTTTACTTTTACATGTGCCATATATGTAATCAGCCAGTTATCTTTTAGCACATTTACGAATAAGAAATACATTTTATCTCATTTTCATTCATTCCAGTTCTTATTTTCTTTTGTTTTTTTTGGTGTAGATCCAAGTTTCCGACTGATCTCATATTTCTTCTGCCTTTAGTATTTCTTCTTTTCCTTTAGTATTTTCTTATAGAGTATATCTGGCAATTCTGTCAGTTTTTGTCTTAGAATGTTTTTTTCTCTTTCACTTCTTTTTTTTACTAGATGTAGAGTTCTGGGTTGACATTTTTCCTCAATACTTTAAATAGGTCACTACTTTTTTTTTCTGCTTGAATAGCTTCTGATGAGAAGTCTGTTTTAATTCTCATGCTTGTTCCTCTGTAGAGAAGATTATTTTCCCCTTCTGGCTAACTTCAAGATTTTTTTCTCTCTCATTTTCAGAAATCTGAATACCATTATGCCTAGGTGTGTGTATGTGTGTGTTTGATATTTATCCTGATTGGTGTTCTGTGAGCTTCTTGGATCTGTGATTTCATGTCTGTTACTAATTTTGTAAAATTTTCTGCCATTATTTTAAAAAATATTTCTTCTGCTCTATTTTTGCCCTCTTCTCCATGTGTATATGTTAACACTGTTTGCAATTGTTCCACACTATTAGGTGTTCCATTCCTTTTTATTCATTCTTTGTTTTCTGTTTTTCAGTTTGGTCAATTTCCACTCACCCATCATCAAATTCACAGATTCCTTCCTTGGCTGTGCTGAGTCTACTGATGAGCCTGTTGGAGGTCTTTGTATCTGTTACTGATTCTTTTACTTCCAGTATTTTCATTTGATTTTTTCTTATAGTTTTCATCTCTCTGATGAATTACTCATCTGATATTGCATGTCATCTTCTTTGTTCTATTAGAGCAAATAACATATTCATCAAAATCACTTAAAATTCTCTGTTGATAGTTCCATTGTCTGTGTCATAGCCAGTCTGATCCCGATACTTGCTTTGACTCTTCTTTGAGTGTGTGTGTGTGTTTGCATTTTCACCTGCCTTAGAATTTTTTTTTGTTGAGAGCCAGACATCTTGTGTAGGGCTATACATCCTGGGGTAAATATTTTTTATAGCCGGAAATGAGCATCCACTTTCTTCAGCTAGACCTTAAGTATGGGGTTTGTATTAATCTGTCCAGGAATTCGGCAGAGTTTGGAGTTTGTTGTTCCTATGGTTACTCTAAGATTAAAATTCCTGTAGTGACACCTTGTGTTTACAGTGTTGGCTAGCTTGATAGAGGTTCTTCTTTCCACGTCTGTTCCTTCCTTGGGTTTTCATCTTCCCTTTGCACTGTTGCCTCACAAGGATCAGTCTCCTGCAGCTCTCCCAGCTGTATTCCACTGCTATTTTACTCTAAGCTTGCTAGCCTGGTTGGGAGATGGGAGATGGGGAGGGGAGAGCATTCCCTGATGTTCTGATTAAGCCTCAGTCTCGGGCAGAGCTCTGTCCCTGGGTCTGGGAGATGGCCTTCCCAAGCACTCTGCCCATCAGCTGCAGAGCAGGACCTTGCAGGTATTTCTCTCCATAGGAGAAATAGAAATACTCATATGGTATGACTCCCAGAGGAAGGATGCTGCTTCTTTTCTGTGCTCTTCCCCAGGTGCAGGGGGTTTCCATCAGTACCCTAAGGTGACAGTTTTCATTGCTCTTTCCCCAGCAGATGAAGCCTTTCACTCCTGAAATCGAGATATAGGAGATGGGTTTGGCCAGAGTTTGGGCAGTGGCTGCTGTTCCCTTTCTCGTCAGCGCCACGAAAAAAGCTTTCTCAGGATTCTTCCAAGTCTTTCCTATGAGCACTGCCAGCAAGAATGTGCAAACACCTCTATATCTGCCACACCCAGAGGTTTTACATTCTCACACTAGCCCACACTCAGCCTCTAGCAATTTCTGGAAACATTTTAGCTGTATCTTCTTATTGTCTTATGTGGAGACTGGCAGAATCTGCCACAGGTAAGTAAATGCTCAGGTGCTATTTATCCCTAAAGGCATTGTCTCTCTCCATATTTGAGGTTATTTGTTTGCCCTGAAACCTCAGTTCTCTGATGGGTCCAGCTTTTTTCTTGTTGTAAGGGTGGGAATAAAATTCTTTACAGCTTTCTACATCTCCGAGCTGAAACCAGAAGTTTTTAATCATTAATTTAGGAACAACATAAAGGCAAATAGGTGAAAGTTTTTTCTATAAAGTAGGTATTATATCTTAATTGAAATGTAAGTCATCTGAATATATTAAAGAAGTCATTTATTATGGGAACAATGGAGGCATATCAAGACATCTGGGAATTTTTTTCAGTTGCATCATAAAACAGTAAATTTAACTTTTGAATATCTCTAAAACTATATTGGAATTTTTTGCCTTTGAGAATTTTGTATATAATTGTTAAAAATTAAGACAAAGATGAGCCTTCTATTGTAATATTCCAAGTATCAAAAAAGTACAAGGTGATTCAATGTATTCTTACTCTGATCAAGGAGTGCCTTGTTTCCGTCGCATGTTGGACAGAATAATTTGGACTACAGGTAGCAGAGAACCCCAAATTGAATGATTTAAACAGTAGAAAATGGAATATCTTGAAGTCTGGAGATGGTGATCCTAAGGTTGGTGAATTCAGAGTCTCAAACAAGACATCTCTGGCCTGAAAAATTCTGCACAAAATCATTGCCAATGACTCAGGAAAGCCAAGCAAGAACAGACAGGGAGCTCAGGCACTGAAATATGTGAATGTGTCACTCAGAAACATCAGCCCAGGAACGGCACATGTTCCCACTATAGAGAAAGAGAATATGGTCATTTCCATTTTCAACATACATCATTTAGATTGACTGTGGCCATTTGGCAACTCCCCTTCTGCCTCAATTCTGATAATAACGCTGGCTTATTATGAGCCAGCATTATTCTAAGTACTTTATAAACAATAGCTCATGTAATCCTCACAATAATGCTATCATACAGGTACTATTATTTTTCCCATCTTACAAATGGGGAAAGTAAAGTTGAGGGATGCTGAGTTACTTGCTTAGGGTCACAAAGCCAGAAAGAGATGAATGTGGGATTTGAATATGACTCCCTAATCCATACTCTTATGTTATGTGTTGTCCTGCCTTAAACATTTTCTCTTCTTGAGATCTCTGATTTTCTCTTTGATGGATCTGTCTCTATTTCATTCACTGGTTCTTCTTCTTCTTGCTCCAAAGATAAGAACTCTTCCCAAGATGCTGTTTTTCCCTTCCTCTGTGGATGCTTTGTGTTCCCAAGGCTTACTTAAACTATCACACCACCACCATGGCGATCAGCGACGAACAGGTACGCTGTCCAATCCCTCCACAGCTATTTCATACCTTCTTCTCTATCCTCAAACCTCTAGCACACCCTCCTCTAACTCTCATCCTGCTGTTGCTTTGCTTCTTACCCCCAACCCTCCAAAAAGAAAAATACCACAGAGGAACTTCCACATGCTCCCACCACCAATCCACCATACTCACTTTTTTTCTATTTCACTGGTTGCTTCTCCTCAGTGTCTTTTGTCTGTTTCTCCATTCTTCTAAACATTAGCTTAGATCTCTAAACATTAGCTTCTCATGGTCAGACCTGGAAACTCTCCCTCTATTCCTTGATGATTTTCACATCAATTTTCCATCCCAGACTTTCCTTAGGAACTCTTGCATATCACCTGTCTCCCTGGTGTGTATATAATAATGGGCATCTCAAACCACAAGCCCCCAAGTGAACCCTGGTTTAGCCCACCACAAAAACTGCTGTCTTTTCCAACTCTATAAAAGACAACTCTGACACTTCAATGCTCAAACCCAGAAACCATGGAGCCATCCTTGATTCTTCTAACACTCTACATTCAATCAATCAACAGATTTGTTTGCCTCTACCTTCAAAATATATCCAGCATCCAAGACACTAACACTTCTTATCTTGAAGTTTGTAATGACTTTCTGTGGCAAACAGTACAATTTGACTCTTTTGTGGCAAAGAGTATCCTTCTTTATCTTTAACAGAGCCTGTCTTTTAGCTGGCACATGGCCTGCATGAATAAAAACTATACTAGCCAGGCTGCCTTGCATCTAAGTGAAGCCATATAACTAAGCTCTGACTGATGGGATGTAAGCACAAGTGTTACTGGAGCTTTGAAGAAATGCACCTAAAGGGAGAAAGCATGGCTTGGTTCTGCTCTTTCCTCTAGCTGGGATGTCCTCAGTTCTGCCCCTGTTATGTGGAATATGGATGAAATGGCTGGAATAAAACAATCTCTAGGGCCAACCTTGGAGGATTGGAATTTTATTAAGGGAGCTTATAGGTTTCCTTACTAAAAACTGTTATTTTTGTTTTCCATTCCATCCACTCACTAGGGAGGTGAATATTTCTTAATCTATGAAGAAGGAGAAAGGAAAAGGAGAAAGTGGCATTTATTAAATACCAGGAAATGTGCTATTTTTTTAAACACATTTTAAAAATTTTATTTATTTGGCTGTGATGGGTCTTAGCTGTGGTACATGGGATCTTTCGTTGCGGCATACGGGCTTCTCTCTAGTTGTGGTGCATGGGCTCCAGAGCGTGCGGGCTCAGTAGTTGCAGTGTGTGCGGGCTTAGTTGCCCCACGGAATGTGGGATCTTAGTTCTCCAACCAGGGATCGAACCAGCGTCCCCTGCATTGGAAGATAGATTCTTAACCACTGGACCACCAGGGAAATCCCATGCTATGGTTTTTTTTTTCCCCATGTTATCAAGTTTAATCCTCCCAACAACCCTCATCGGCAGGATTATTGTCTGCCTTTTATGAAGAAATACTCAAGGCTCAGAGAGGTCCCTTCAACATGTTACTGAAATGGCAAGGCTAGGTTTGACTTCAGTGACTGAGTGTGAATTTGCTGATTTAAATAATAGATTTGTATAATGTAGAATATGTTGTATTAGTTCTAATGCCTCATGTAGTTTTGTCCAGTAAAACAAGAAGAAGCAAGCTTCCCCCATCAATATGCCATGACTTTTCAGTGATGGAATCATGATATGTGGGGAGCTAGTGCAGGGCCTAGGACATAAAGGATACTCAAGAAACACTAATTCCCTGTTCCATCCCCTTTTTCCCTCTCTAAGGAAGATTCTGTAAGAGGGGCTTTGGGAATATCTGAAATAAATATTTGAACACCTGAAACATTTGAGTGTTTGAAATATTTGAAATAAATAATTGTATCTAAGCCATGCCCTAGAAATAGTTCTTTCAGTACTTACTGTTTACAATTAGTGTTTGATCTAAGTGTGTTTTGGTTTACTGGTTTGCACTGCAAGCCTGAGGGACACATTATCAAGGGCTTAGATGGCAGGGGCTCCTGTCTGGCAAGATGCTCTGAGAGGTGGAGGGACTAGGAGTGTGCCTTGAGGTTGGCTAACGTCAGCATCCCAGCTGAGCGATGGCTCCACGGCCATCAGCTCCCAGGGCCCCTAAGACTTGCGGGGGCTAACGGCAAGAAGGCCTCCACGTCTTTTTCCATGAGAGGCCACAGGAGGAAGGGACTTTATTTAGGGACATTTTAAAGCAATCTTTCTGTGCTCCAGGCACCTCTTTCCATCAGAGCAAGGGGAGTATGTTGCAATGATTTACATTCACGTAGGGCCAACATGGATGCGAAGGAGGTTTCAACCTAGGCACAAGGTTAGTTTCAAAGACTAGGTAATCAATCAATCTATTTTTCTTTATTTTTTTCACAGAAGCTGGTAAGCTAGGACCTAATTGGAACAACTTTATGTATGAATTATTCTGTACCTGGTTTAGTTGGGTTGGTATGATACATTATATTTAAATTCCTTGAACACTGTGGATCCGCCCCATGTGTATGACTGACTGAGGCTTTGTAAATTAAGGGATGTTTGTGTGAATAAAGTTATTTGATGGGGTCAAAGGAAAAAAAAGGGTCATAGTTTCCAGATAAAGATGCTCCATATGGCTCATCTACTGGTGGAAAACCCAGAGCGGTACCATTGTACATTTCTGTGTGGAAAGCACACCTCCAAGACGGCCCAGAACTTTTGTCTGCCTTAGCCTCAAATCATTAGCAAAGAGAGTGTGGCATTGATGAGTTATCTATTTGTAGGCAGCTGCGGTGAGGCAGGAGTTATTTCCTGTCTATGGCTTTAATGTGTGCACTGCTGTATGTGGCCTTTCAAGTTCCAAAGAGTGAGTTCAACTATGTTTCACTTATAATAAAACTTGTTTTCAATTCAAATTTCATCAACCTGCCCAGAGTCATAAAGAAAAGCAACTAAACCAAATTTCTGTTTCTAGTTTCAATTATCTATGTGGAACTGTTTTTAAAGAACTCTAGGTTTTAATGATGATCAGGAAGACTCCATTTGGCAGTACTTAGAGGATACAGGGGCCATACTTGGGAAATATTCATTAACATTCAGCAAGTTAAGAATCCTTAGTGCCTAATTATCAAAGTGAGTTTAATTACCACAGACACCCATTCATTTAATTGGCTGGAAACACAGAAGAAATTAAATGATACCAATGCCAGTTTGCCCCAAAGTCTTCCTTCCTTATTTATTTACCATATTTATAAGGAAGGTGTTCATGGTGATTGCCGAAAGTTCTGTGCTAAAAACAAGCCCACAAAACCACAACAGCCACTCAACATTCTCTGTCCTAATTGGGAACCCAGTTAAAATGAAAAGGGCCTTGCAGCTTCATATATCACATAAGTTGTAAATACTCTCTTGCTGTTTGAGGACAGCAGGATAACTGGTTTCATAACCAATCACCATCAGTCTAATCGATATTTACCACAGAAGAATGTGACGGGCGGTGGAGAACAAAAGGAGAATCAATGAGCCTCTGTAGTATTACTATCATTCACTGCCTAGAAACGCTGCTGCATCATTGCTCTGGTCCTTCCTCAGGCCAGGGAGTTCTCTGAGCCTCAGTTGTTGCTGACGCTGATTTTGCTGGCCAGAGATGCTGATTACTTTGGCTCTTCCCCTTGGGAGATCAGCCAGGGGTCACAAGGAGAAGCACGTCCTGTTTACCCAGAGGGGACCTCCTGTTCTGTCCCTTGGCATGATCACTGTCATAGTTACCTACTTGGAAAGCCCTGTGTCCCGCTGGCAAGGAGTACTCTGGTCCGTTTCATCACCTTCTCCCATTTTCAGCTCTCGGAGCATCAGTAGGACCTGCCTTTCAGCAACTCTGGTTGCTGAGTGAAGAATGGGGAGTCCACCCTCTGAAAGAGAGGAAAGGAGAGCATCTTAGAAACTGTCATAAAAATGATCTCAGGATCTGAAAAGAATCTTGACAAGGCTTGTTGACAAGGCAATGTGATGTAGCCATGTCATGTAGCCACAGTGAACCCTAGGGTGGAAGCGACAGCTTCTTTCTTACTACTACCCTTTTTTCTTCCTAAATCTATGTTTTTTTCTTTTTCTTTTTTCATGTAAGTTGGTCTCCTTTTTGTATTTCTGATTTGTATTTCAGATTTTTGTATTCCATACTTGGGTAAATCTGTTACCCAATTTTATTAATGTCTATCACGGCTCCTAGTAGATGTTCAAGGAATATCAATTGGTTATGATTTACTGCCTAGAGAGTTGATGAATGAAACATGGATTTTTTTTAAACAAAGTGCTTTTCTGAGCTTTAACCAAAAGCCATAGGTTGTTGAAAAGGTATCAGCCAATTGACTCAATAGAAAATCTGAGGATGCTCTCCTTTCTGCTGTTTAATATGAGAACAGTCTCACAATTTCAATTTCCGAGACTTGACATCTACCAGAGTAATTGCCAGCATCACTGTGGACTCCTGTTCATTCTGTCTGCTAGCTGGCAATCCTTTTGATTTACACAGCACTGAAAAGTCAGCGGTGAGGCTTACATTCTTTCTATCCCACTTTCAAACTCTTGGCAGATCTTATTTTCAAAGTGGTCTGGTGGAATGAAGATAGGGCTGCTGAAACCATCTGATTTTCCAGCATGAGTCTTGTTTAAATCTTAACGACACATTAGTTAACATGCTATATGTTGCCAAAGGATGCAGCCAAGTCTTTCTCACTACTGTTCGGGAAAGTAAGATTCTTAACATCTCTAGTCACCTCTGTTTTTAAATAGTGGCCCCACTACAGTAATTTATTTTGGGTTACAGATCCCATGAGTTCACATATACATCTATCTAATTTTGATGTAAGAACAACTTGTGCTAGTGCTTTAGCAGAATTGTTTTTAAAACGAGTAAAGATTTATATAATAATTTTAGATGAAGTGTTATATAATCTAGAGCAAAATCACTTGAACAATACATAATTTTAAAAAAGAAAAGAAAAAAAAAAGGTTGATCAAGAAAGCCATGGGCAAATTAGACCCATTAAGGCTATAACTGAAAGGGTTAATTGTGTAATAGAGCCAATTTCTGTCCTAATGCAAGCCTGCTATATCCAGACATCAAATTTATTCTTACTGATCTTCATCTTCAATTTTAAAAGCAGCTCTTAAAAGGCTGCTTCACAGCCAAAAAAATAACATCTAAAAAATGTACCTTTGAACATCAGCATTGGGCCAAGTTGACTGGTGTCTCAGACTCATCACTTTACTAAGTACCATAGGCAACCATATTTTCTGGAACCCAGAGTAGTAGAGTAGGCAGGTATATTGTGAATGGAGATAAAGGTAGATGGAGAGCGAGAGCGAGAGCGAGAGCGAGAGCGAGAGAGAGACACTGAGAATGAAAGAGCAAAGACCCAAATGGCTGTGTGTCTGCAGCAGGGCAGAACAGTAAGCAAATTCATTAATTACACCTTCCTACTTCAAATGAGCAGGCTAATTATTTGTTTACCTGAGTCAATATTGCCCCCAGGCTATAGACAATAGTAAACACAAACAAAGGCAACTGTGTTTGCCATGGCATGAATATATTTAAATTTCAAAGTTTATGTTTATCCCACCATAGAGTAAATTTCAGGCAATATATTTATGTGAAACACCAATACATAAAGCACAGTCATGGGAATATAACTTCATAAAAGAAGTAAATACTTAAACATTTTTTTTTGTTCTTCCCACCTATCAAGTAGTTCAGTGAAATGTATGCATCTATTTCAGGTTGTCAGGGTACCTTTATATGTCATCATCAAGAAAGTATATATATATAAAGTATATATATATATATATATAAAGGAGCATAGATTTTATGTCCTATTTATAGTAGATTATCATATATGTATATATATGTAATAATAACAGTGAATATTTATTGAACATGTACTAGGTACCAGGCACTTGTAACTGGTATATTATGCATGAATAATTATGGAGTAATCCAAACACTTTTTTGGTTTTGTTCTTTGTGGCATCTCACTGTCCTTTTAAAATTTTGATGAGATTAATATTTAAATCAGCACACTTCAAGTAAAGCTGATTATCCTCTGTAATGTGAATGGGCCTCATCCTATCAGTGGAAGGCCTTAAAAAAACAAAGACTGACCTCTGAGCAAGAAGGAATTCTGCCTGCAGACTCCTCGAGCCGCAGCTCTTTCCTGGAGGTCCAGCCTGCCAAACAACCCAGCAGATTTTGGACTTTCCAGGTCCCACGATTCCTTAAAATAAACATCTCGCTAGACAGCTATCTTACCTCTATCTCTATCATCTCTGTCTCCACACACAACAGAGCCCTACTGGTTCTGTTTCTCTAAAGAACCCTAATCCAACCAGCCGGTTTGCTAGCCAGTTTCGGACCCTTTGAGGCCAGAGCTACGGCGAAGGGAGGGGTGAGAGATGGCTAGGAAATGTCTTCCTTGAACAGCTCTCTGTACCTGACAAATGTCGAAAAAGCTGGCATTTCTCCCTGGAACACTTTCTTGATTCTTCCCAAATCTCACTGTAGAGGCTTGGATGGACCCGCCCTCTTGCAGTAAACTTGAACCAATATATGCCTCTTTATAATAGGTGGTCACATGTGATCCTTTTCACAGCCTCTAACGCAATGACACTCCTTGTCAGCTTTAGCTGTGGGGAGCTCCAGCCCTCTCAGGCAACTGTGTCTGACAGTAGTAGTACTAGGAAACTTTCTCTCTTCTGGGTAGTCTGCCTCTGGTTAATGGAGAATGCTGCTGCATCCTTTGCCCTGACAAATAACGGCTCTGCAGCTGCCCCTAACCCAGCAGCACGGTCCTTCCTCTGCTACCCAAGCACTTAGCTGATCTCTGTCTCAACAGCCCTAGTAATGAATAGAGCAGGAGTCAGGTCTTCTCCACAATGTCCTCCAGCCCCAGACAAGGTACATCAAGATCTCAAAGTGGTCCTGTTGAAGCCCTTTCTCACTAAAAAACAGTGGATTCAAGGAAAATAAGACCACACGCCCCAACTTCCCACCCCAAAAGGAATTGTAGGGGCTCAGAACCTACAATGGCTGCCTCCAAAGAAATCCCTTCATAAATGGTTACTCTCTTTCTCCTCTCCTTCCATTTGATAGTTTCAAAGAGGCTGGGAGTTCAAGAGTTGTGTAGCCAATTCATTGCACTTCTCTTTGTAATTTCTGAATTCAGCCCCACAGTCACCTTGATCTCTACATCCATAACTCAGATGTCTCTGAATGCAGACATGAGGAGGCACATTTGAATTTATTGCTATATTCTGTTTTAAGCACTAACCCGGAATTGCCTCATTTCATTCCTGCACCAAACCCACAGGGAAGCTACCTTATTATTCCCATTTCACCTATGATGAAACTAAACCAGACATATTAAATAACTTGCCCTGGGTCACCTGGTTAGTGTCAGAGCTGAGTTGCAGACCCAGGGGATCTGATCCCGATTCAAAATCCTAACCACTGCAACATAATGCCAGTCACTGAATATTTACTTGGCACTATTCCAAAATGCAAGTCTACGTCCTGATTAGTGAGTTCTCCATTTGATTAACTTCCTTTCGGGAGAAGAAAAATGCCTCTTTCTGACTTTTGGAAATAGATCAATGCTCTATTAAGATCTGGGCACTGGGATTTATTATAAGAATATATTTAGCACCTACTAGGAATTCAGGGCTGTGATCAATTTGGAGGACAATGAAAGAAGCATAATGAGATTGTCAACCAGTAGTCTGGATTGGAGGAGGAAAACATGATTTTACCTGGATCTCATCCATTTTAATTTCTCTATTAAGTAAGCTAGTCTACGAAAGGAGGAACGAGTGAGAAGATGGCATAGGAAGTCATGTTATGCTGCATGATTCCCAAGGGATGGGGAGGCTCCTTTCCCCCAAAGACATATTCTCCACTGGCTTTTGGGTGATTAATATCCCACAGCCAGAGATAGTCTCGTTTTAAGCTATCTTGGCTTAAGACTGTGTTGTGCATTAAAATGTAATGCCTCTGGGAGAATGAACACTTTACTAGCTTTCTTTTACCCCTTTCTCTGCAAGTATCCTTTAGCTTCATTATAGAAAGCACGCGAGGAGAAGGGAAAGGAGGAAAATTCATGATAAAGTGGAGAGAAAAGAAAGTTTTCACCAAACTGCCTCAAAGGTCATATTTGCTCACTAGATAGTTTTAGGAATGTATAGATCACCTGTTTCCAGGGAGGAGTGTTTGTGGACCACTGACGGGGCCACACTGCACAGGATTCGATTCAAAGGCGTGCAGCAAGCATTGCTGCAGCTAAATAAATAATTCTCAGCCTTATTTGTGGCAGGGAGGAAAAAGTGAGATGTTACAAGTTGACTGACATTTGGGTAGATTGTTCTGGGAAAGCAGGAAGAAAGACACTACTTAATGGGGCTTTTTAAATTAATCATAGTGCCCAGGATAGTAACAAAGAAGGGATTAAAATTTCTTTGCGCAATGAAATTACAGAGATTTTCATTTTACACCTGACGCCCAAAGACAGGGCAGGTGGAAATCTGATTACTTGGTGGAGGAACCTGAGGTGGGGAGGGAGGAGTGGTGTGGAAGGAGGGGTGTTAGACATGGGAGAAATTCTTGGTTAGAAGAGAGCAGATCCCAGTGAAATGGAGCCAGGCTAGATCCTGCAAAGAGACAGAGAGAGAGAGAGGGAGGAGAAATAACGTTTGGTAAGGAATGCTGGACAGATGACTGAACAGAGATATATGCTACTCAATTTTAAATTTGCCTCCTTTGCTGAGGTGTGATTACACCCTTCTATTTCTCCCAAATCTTTTAATTTTTATAAAAAATTTTTTTTATATGATAAGCTTACTATGTACCAAGCATTGTGTTATGTGCTTTATATGTATTCTTTTTTTGTCAACATCTTTATTGGAGTATAATTGCTTTACAATGGTGTGTTAGTTTCTGCTTTATAACAAAGTGAATCAGTTATACATATACATATATCCCCATATCTTTTCCCTCTTGCGTCTCCCTCCCTCCCACCCTCCCTCCCTATCCCACCCCTCTAGGTTCTCCCAAATCTTGAATGAAAGTTGTATATATTACAGTAGTGTATTAGGGATATATTAGCAAATGAAAAGGAAGAACGTGTGTTCATGCATGGGGTGATGGATTTAGATAGAAGGACCGCAGCTGTGAAGGCAAGGTGGGGAGTGGGAAAAGGAGAATAGAGTTAGAAGGAAAAGTATCCTTTCCAGGAATCGTCAGGAACATAGTGGGAGGAGCTGGACATACTGCAGACACCTGAGATGGGGTCCTGGGAATTTTTCTGAGCTATCAAAGTTAAGGATAACCAGAGGCTGCAAAATGTGGAGATATTCATGTGACCTGTATGAATCATATTTTTCAAATGTATGCAAATGCAACTGCACTTAATTACATAAATACGCACACACATAAACATGTAAAACATTATAAATATGTAAATATAAATACATAGGTATAACATAACATATATATATACATATATATAACACTACTGAATTCATAGGAGTTTTGATCATTACATGTTTTTCTGAATCATGGACGCTACAATCATGTAGGCAATGGCAACAATATTAATATTTAAAAGGAATACACTTGGAAAGGATGGAAGGCAAAGCCTGCAAAATCTCCTTCAAAATTTCCAATACACCTCCAAGAAGTCTATGCAGAAGAAGCAGATTTAAAATCTGTAGGAAGAAGGTATGGCTTTCGCACGAACGGGATGGCTTCTCCCACACTGACTTGCTATAACTATGTTTCTTCCCAGCACATGTGTTTTGAGAACCATTGCATTTCACTTCCTTACCCCCATGGTGCTTCAGACCTCGACATTAAGAAGTCCGAGACAAGAAAAATGTATTAATCCACTTCTCTTGTGTTTGTTCTTCCTTTAGTTTTAATGCATGCATTTTCTTACACAACTAGGATATTTTAACTATGATTGTCATTTTAACTTTTCTCGCCAATTACAACTATCCCCTCAAGGTCAGGGTCTCTAAGGAAGTAGCTGAGAGAACATACACAGCGCACATGTGCCAAATTATTCTGCAGGCTAAGAAATTAACTAAAAATGAGTAATATGCTCTCAGTAAACTTGGCAGGGGGGATGGTACTTTCAGCCCCATATTGGAATCAGATTTCCTCCACTGGGGCTGCCCCGGCACTTGGCATAGCCTGTTAACAAGGCCAACTTGGTTCCTCACGGTACAGTAACAGCACGGGTGTCGGGTCAGAGCTGTGTGGTTGAGTGGGGAAGGCAGAGATGAAATCCAGCTAATGGGAGAGCCCTGGGTTTTGATTTTATCACCAAATAAGTGAGCAGCGACAGCCTTAAATAAAGTCAGCACTATCGGTTCTTAATGCCCAGTTTTCGCATTTACCACACTCCCCAAGCATTTGTAATAATTCCTGGACACTTGGTGGTTACATTTTGTTTCTCAAGAAGAAATTCCTTTTCCATGTGATTAAAGGAATCTGTAACAAAGCATATTATTAAGTGACCCTCGTTGTTTCTACTTTTTATTTCAAGGTGTTGATTTCTCTTTTTCTCTGGTTTTCAACCATTTTATTACTAGAGAGTAAGAGATAAGACAGGATAGACAGGAAGATAAAAGGAATGTGGAATTTATCAGTGATTGTGTCATTTAATGCCTTTTTAAAGCATGTCAATGAATTTTAAAAGTATATTTTCCTTAGTAGAAGCTGAAGCTCCTTGAAGGGAGGTTAAATGTTGTTTGTTTGTTTTGTATTCATCGATCCCAGTGATGTTCCAGTAATTTTCAGTCTTGGCTGTAGACTCATTTTCCTGTACATGTACCATCAAAACACTAAGAAGAGAATGTGAATGTTACTCTGTTTACCAGAGTCATATATTTCAGGACTGCTGGAGTCTAGCTCAAGAAGACAATCATTCTCTCCATGGCCTTTCCTTAAAATCCACCAGATTCTTAAAATGAACCAATTGCCTTCTTTTCATATATTGATTATGTGATACATGTGCCATTCCAATTTAAAAGATAAGCTCTAAATGTAGGGCTTCCTAATTCTTCAAAAGGTTTATACTAAGATTCCAACTCATTCTCTTCTTGTATTTCATTTTAGATGAAGTATGGTGACGTTGGAAAGATTACGTTACATGATGAGGGTATGTAAAATTGTACTATGGAGGTAACTCTCAGTGAGAGCTGGAGAGAGAAGGAGGTGCTCTGAACGCTGTTTTGACCTATCCACCAGGCAGTCAGACCCATGGTAGAGTAGGGAGTGAATTATACCTAGACAGAGAATCGCATGCAGCTCAACAGATAATAAGCAAACACCTTTGCCACCATGTGCTCTTTTCTATACATTGCCATCTTTGCTTTGTCTCTGTCCCACAGATTCTAACGGTCTTCACAAAGCTTTGCCATTCTACAAAACTGGTAACTCATTGGCCTGTGTCTAAGGCCACGCGCAGTGTGTAGGAGAGAAACAACTGTGAAATTTAAGAGAAATATGTCCACTGGGACCTTAGTTTGTGTTTCACTTAAGGTTCTATTTTATTTCCATTATTTTATCAAAGCATTTAAGAGATGCAAATGTTTGCCCCTCAACTCCCAAACTGAAAGTATCAGTACCAGGAATGGTTTCAGTAGACTTCCATGCTGGGTTGAGGATATCATGAAAAAGAGCTTGCTTAAGTTTGCAAAAGCTTTGAGGACAGGAATGAGGATAAAACACTGCTGTTTGTTCAGTCTTTTCATATATCCTCTGTTGAAACCACGCAAGGGCCTGGGGGATTTCTTGGCAGCAGCAGTATTGCAAATGGTCGATTTATTGGCATCAAAGACAACAATATGAAACAGTCAGGCTCTGCACACTTTCTCCAGCCTGAAGTCCAAACAGAGATCTGATTACATCTGTTTATCTGAAATGTTTCACCGAGTAATTCACTGCTTTGGGTTTGTAAAGAACCAGGGCTTGGCTGGGAGGGTGTAAGTATTTAGGGGGGAGATGGAATATCAACCACGTGGAAGGTAAACAGAGGACTTTGCTAAGAGCACAAACCACCACAAGCAATATTAATTTTGTCTTTTGATTGTGCCATGAGTACAAGCCTTTACAAAGGACAAAAGTCTTCAGATGTACTGTGATTAGCTTAACCTTGTCTGTCTTCTGCACAGCCCCTCCAAGCCTGCTGGCTTTCAGCTGTGTCTCTACAGCCTGAGTTTCAGATGACTGCATCAAATCAGTTCAGTACCACCGAGTCTCCCACACAAGTATGTTGATGTCTGTACGTTTGAGGCAGAACTCCGTTAAAAATCACTGCATTACAGTGCTATATTTAAAATAGAAAACCAACAAGGACCTACTGTATAGCAGAGAGAACTCTGCTCAATACTCTGTAATAACCTAAATGGAAAAAGAATTTGAAAAAGAATAGATACATGTATATGTATAACTGAATCACTTTGCTGTACACCTGAAACTAACACAACATTGTTAATCAACTATACTCCAATATAAAATAAAAATTTTTTTTTAAAAGTCACTGCAGTAGGATGGAGAAAACCTTGTTTCCAATCCTGGTCCTGTCATTTCCTGAACTTGAGACTCTGGACAAAGTCCTTTAAGTTCTCTGCAGCTTAGCAATCTCATGAGTAAAAGAGAAGAAGTAAGAACTTTTCACAGGACTTGGGTGAGGCTCAAAGGAGACCATGTGGAAAGCCCTTGGAAGTGGCAAAGTGTGACATGTGAGCTGGCCTCCCTCTTCCATACCTACCCTCATCTCCAACCAATCTCAGCCACCACTTAGCAGCCTCCAGGGAGCTTGCCTGTGGTAACGCTAAATACCACATCCCCCGTATAGCCCGACCTTGAGGCAACAATTAAGATTTGTTGAGCTTTTTCATCATAGTCCTTCTTTTTCAGAATCTTAGATTTCAGTAGAAAATGCCTTGACTAAGACTTTAGCTGACAGACTGGAAATTAGAGCAGGAAAGATAATGTGAAAGAACCATATGAAAACAGACAAACATCTTCGAGGAACATTTTATGCTTTTAAAGCATCTATGGATTCTTTTCTCTTTTTATCTTTTACCCCTTTCCAAAAAAATCATTAAAAATATTTTAAATATTTTATATATAAGAGAGTATAATGAATAAAAGTATAGAAAATAAAAATATAAACATCTGTGAAACCACCACATAGCTTACTAAAAAGAAATGTCACCAATGTGTTTACAGCTCACCCCCAAGCCCCCATCCCCGGTATATTGCTTCCCCATCATAACCACTTACTTCCCCTTAGAGTTAACTTCTATCCTAAATTCGATAGTAATCACTTTCTTGCTCTGCTTTATAGTTTTATCACCCAGAGATGTATCTCCAAATAATATAATTTGGTTTTGAGGGCTATTTTCAGGATTCTCTATAGATGGAATCATACTGAGTATACATTCTTCTTGTCTTGCTTTTTTTGGTTCAACATTATGTTTGAAAAAGTCATTCAGTTTGTTGCATGTAGCTATAGTTCATGAATATTCACTGTAGAATAACATGCCATTTGTAAGTATGTAGTGCATTTCATTTGTCGTCATCCTGTTGATGGAAATTTGGATTTTTTCCAGTTTGTGGCTATTAGGAGCAATGATGTTTTCAAGAAGTTCCTGCATTTGTCTTCATGTGCAACAGTTTCTCTCTATTGCAGCAGTCCTGTTCAGTCAAAGGTTGTGCACATCTTCAGCTTTGCAAGATAATACACAATTATTTTCCGAAAGAGTTGTAGCCATTGGTAATCTTACCAGCCTTTGTCTTTTCTCTACATGCTATCACTTAGACTTTTGCTTTTACCTTCAAGTGGACTTATGAAAAACTCTTGACTCTAGTTTCAGTGTCTTGTTTCTCTGACATAGCTTTGGGGCATGGTTTAAATAAACTACTGTTGGTGATCTGGGTGGGTTGACAGGATTGGCCCGTGTATTACTTTCCCGGGGCTGCCATAACAAATTACCACAGACTTGGTGGCTGCAAACACCAGGAATCTAGTCTTCCAGAGTTCTGTTGGCCAGTAGTCCAGACCAGAGCAGTGCTCCCTCTGAAGACTCTCAGGGAGAATCTTTACTTGCTTCTTCCTAGCGGCTGCTGTCTCCTAGCAATCCTTGGCCTTCCTTGGCTCATAGCTGCATCACTCCAATCTCTGCCTCTCTCTTTGCATGGCTCTTTTTCTGTGTCTCCTCTTATAAAGATACCAATCATTCAATTTAGGGTTCACTCCAAACCCTGGATGACTTCATCTCAAGATCCTTAACTAATTACACCTGCAAGGACTCTATTTTCAAATAATCACATTCCCAGATATTGGGGTTAAGAACTTCAGCATATCTTTTGGAGAACACAACTCAAACCACTATGGCTTGCAATGAGGGAAGGAAAGAGGAGAGGCGGGGGAAAATTATCAGTTTGTGAAACAATTACTATACATATAATTTTTGATTGCTTCAGATGTTAACATTTCCCATAGGAGAGCAATTTAAGAGCTGCCCACTCAAAATAACACACCCGTTTTGATATATATATATGCTTTGAGCCTATTAGGTTCATTTTACAGACAGGCAAGTAGTTGAAAGAACTAGGTCATGGACTTCCTTGGTAGTGTAGTGGTTAAGAATCTGCCTGCCAGTGCAGGGGACACAGGTTCAATCCCTGATCTGGGAAGATCCCACATGCCGCGGAGCAACTAAGCCGGTGCACCACAACTGCAGAGCCTGCACTCTGGACCCCAAGAGCCACAACTACTAAGTCCACACGCCACAACTACTGAGCCCACGTTCTGCAACTACTGAAGCCCGCATGCTGTGACTACTGAAGCCCGGGCACCTAGAGCCCGTGCTCTGCAATAAGAGAAGCCACCACAATGAGAAGCCCATGCACCACAATGAAGAGTGGCCCCCATATCACAACTAGAGAAAGCCCGCATGCAGCAACGAAGACCCAATGAAGCCAAAAAAAAGAAAGAAAGAACGAGGTCAGGGTTCTGGGGAGGTCACATAGGGTATGTGCACCCCATCTGTGCACCTGAGTCCTCTACTGGATCCAGACAATAGAGGGAGAACTCAGAAACTGTCCATAAAAGAGACATTTTTCCAAGACACACTGATTCTGTGTGAGTTGGAGTCCTAGTTTTAGTGCCATAAAAAGTTTGTAAAGGTGAAAACTCATCTTGTCTACGTAAGATTTTCCTTTCATTAAAAACCTTGGTCTGCATTCTTTTACGACTCGGCAGGGCTGAGCTTAGTGTTAGAGGGAAAAGCATTTCATGGATGCAGGATCCGAGCCCAAAGCTTCCCTGACCAAATCCAGCCCTGCCCTTCCCCAGCCACAGTGCCTGCATTATACCTTCAGAGAGAGTTCTCACTGTGGGTTCCACTACTGAGTACAGGCACACCCTGTTGAAATTCAAAGGTTTCAGATGCGGGGGTGGTGGAGATGGAAGAAGCCATTAAACAATTTTCAGGCATTGCTACTTGAGACATTAGGTTAACAGACAATATCTTATAATTTACCTGGCACGGTTCTAAGGTGTTAAGCTCAGAACCCATAGCTTTACTGGGGAGCATGGTGGGGGGGAGTTAAGGAAGGCTTGGATCAGAGGCTGCAACTTGCTTAGATAACACCTTCTATCAGAGACACTAGAATCTTTGAAGATGGCAGAGTCAGAGCTGGTAAGTTGTCTGACTGTTACAATTAGGACCCAGTGTACCTTTCTCTTAGCGTCTTTCTTCCTGATACGAATCAGCTAGTTCTAAAGCTTGGCTCCCACCCTACACTCCAACTCTAGTGTATTTTCCTCTCAATTCTTGCTGATTTCTCTCCAAAACAACAGGTACGTGACCCTTAAAAGCAACAATTTTGTTGCAATATAATTTATGTACAATAAAGTGCATACATGTAATAAATACAGTAACTTGAGCTTTGATATCTGTATACACCCAAGAAACATCACTGCAATTGAGAAACAGACTATTTTTATCTCCCCTCCCTGCCAAAATATCCTCTCACCCCTTTAAAAATCCATTCTACCCCCTGCCTTTGTCACCAGTCTACTTTCTGTCATTATAAGCTGGTTTGCATTTCCTAAATTTCAAACAAATGGAAAAATAGAGAATATACTCTTATTTCTTTCAATCAATATAATAATTTTGAGAGTCCTCTATTTTGTTGCATAAATTGGTAGTTTGATCTTTTTTATTGGTGGGTAGTATTTCTTTGTATGGGCATATCCCACTTTATCTATTCAGCTGTTTAATAGATGTTTGGGGACCCCCCCTAGTATTTTTGTATCATGAAAAATGCTGCTATGAACATTTGTATTCAAGCTTTTGTGTGGCTATATTTTCTTTTATTTCTCTTGGGCAAATACCTAGAAGTAAAATGGCTGGGTTTCATAGTAGTTATATGTCTAACTTTATAGGAAGCTCCTAAACATTTTTCCAATTTGATTTTATCATTTTATATTCCCAACAAAACAGTATGAAAATTCCAGTTACTTCATATTCTCACCAATGTTTGATTTTGTTAATCCTATTAATGTCAGCTATTTCAATGGATATGTAATAGGATCTCATTATGATTTTAGTTTTTGTTTCCCTTATGACAACATGTTGAATACATTTTCATATACTTATTGGCTGTCATGTGTTCTTTTCTGACCTGTATTTTCAAATCTTTTCCTCATTTATTAAGTAGCTTTTGTCTTACTATTGAGTTGTGATATGTCTTTATGTATTCTTAATAAAGTCCTGTGTCAGAACTACATATTAGAAATATTTTCTTCTGTTTTGTGGTTTGCCTTTCATTTTCATAGTGATGTCTTTCAAAGAGCAAATGTTTTAAATTTGATAAAATAAAATTATGAATTTTAAAAATTTATGGTTTGTACTTTCTGCTTTCTGTGTTCTGTCTAAAAATCTTTGCCTATCCCAGGGATACAATTATTTTTATTCTTACGTGTTTTTTTAGAAGTTTTATAGGTAAGTTTTTTTTGTTTTTTTTTTCGGTACGCGGGCCTCTCACTGCTGTGTCCTCTCCCGTTGCAGAGCACAGGCTCTGGACGCGCAGGCTCAGCGGCCATGGCTCACGGGCCCAGTCACTCCGTGGCATGTGGGATCTTCCCGGACCGGGGCACGAACCCGAGTCCCCTGCATCGGCAGGCGGACTCTCAACCACTGCGCCACCAGGGAAGCCCCTATAGGTAAGTTTTAACTTTAGGTCTGTGATCTATTTTAAGTTAATTTTTTCTGTTATGATGTAAGAGATGATCTTTATTTTCATAAAAATATCTGTATTCCTTTGCTACCACAATATATTATCTATAAATATTTCTATATGTAACTATGTGTATCTATATTAAGCTAAGTAGGAGTTCATACTAATGTCTCTAACTCTAATCCATTTCCATATGTATTATTAGCCTAGCTATTGTCTGTTTCTGGATTTTAGCACTTGTAGTGCATGTATGGTGGTTGTTGGCAAGTTTTAACTAGCAATTCAATCTGTGTAGTAGATATAAGGTATTCAAAACTTCTTTTTCTTTTTGTACTATTTTGGAAATTTTTGTTTTTGAAGTGATGCTACTTTTGGGGAAACATCTTAATCTATTTGGAGATGTACCTTAACTTTATTCTGATGCTGAATGTTCTTTAAAACAGTCTTAAATATTATTACAGCTAAATATTAATATCTGATTAGGTATTCTCTAGTATAGTTCAAATTTGTTTGTATAAAATAAAGTACTTGGTGAACATAACCACCAGGTTTCTTTTATGTACTTTTGTGTACTCTTAGACATATATATACTTTATATATACTTGTATACATATATATACTTTTATTTTTTAAAGTGTTTAACTAAAGACATATGAATCATCCCCAGATGTGCACTGATATAAGCAGAAAAATCACCTGAAAAAGTTGACCAGAAAATCCATTGTTATTTTACAATAGGGGTATTTATTGAGATGTGCATCAGTGGTCTCATCTTTATATACTTTCTCTGTTAAAAAATGTTTCTTTTGGGCTTCCCTGGTGGCGCAGTGGTTGAGAGTACACCTGCCGATGCAGGGGACATGGGTTTGTGTCCCGGTCTGGGAAGATCCCACATAACGCGGAGCGGCTGCGCCTGTGAGCCATGGCCGCTGGGCCTGCGCGTCTGGAGCCTGTGCTCCGCAACGGGAAAGGCCACAACAATGAGAGGCCCGCGTACCACAAAAAAAAAAAAAAAAAAAAGTTTCTTTTAATTTCTCTTTAAATCTGGCAGGCCTTATTTATATAACTGATAGAGAAATTCAACTTTGATTCTCAGCTTGCAAGAAAAAGAGTGAGGAAGATATATATATTTAAATGAACTATTTAATAGCATGCTTTTTTTTTAATGCAGAGAAGTATAAAGAAGAAAATAAGAGTTGGACTACAGTATCCCTGCTCAGATAACCTTGTTGGGATTTTTATCAAATGAAACTAATAATGTATTTGGCTAGAAAATCTAAAAAGGTACAAAATGAAAAATAAAATATTTTCTCTCTGCTCCAGTCTCAATTCTCAAGCTTTCTCCAAAATGTAACTGATTTATGGTCGCTTCTATATCTTACAGTGGGTGGGGGGGGGCGGGGGGGCGCACTGTATATACTTGCATCTCTCTCTCCCCTATATATTTTTATTCTTATTTTATGGCAAAAGGATCATACTATGCCACCCTTTGCTTTCTTCACTTACATTATGAGATATTACCATTTAATTTCATACAAATCTAACTCATCCTTTTTAATAATTTTACATTGTTTTATTAAGTCATCTTCCGATAATTTGCCTAATCCTCATTGATAGACTCTGACTGTATCCAGTTTTAGTTTTTTACAAACAATGCTCCAACGAACACCCATAGGTGTAAAGATAGAGTCACTCCACACACTCACACACACATTTACACATACACAAACCTATGTATATTTTTTCATGTATATCCAGGGAAATTCTTATTTATTTATTTATTGGCCACGCAGCATGGATTGAACCCAGGCCACAGCAGTGAAAGTGCCGAATCTTAACCACTGGACCACCAGGGAAACTCCCCAGAGAAATTCTTAGTAGTGATTTCTTTTATTTGGCTGTGTGTATATGCAGTAAAATCGTCGGGTTAAAAAGCATGTGTGTCCTGCAGAAATACAAAGGATCATGAGAGATTACTACAAGCAACTCTATGCCAATAAAATGGACAACCTGGAAGAAATGGACAAATTCTTAGAAATGCACAACCTGCTGAGACTGAATCAGGAAGAAAGAGAAAATATGAACAGACCAATCACAAGCACTGAAATTGAAACTGTGATTAAAAATCTTCCAACAAACAAAAGCCCAGGACCAGATGGCTTCACAGGCGAATTCTATCAAACATTTAGAGAAGAGCTAACATCTATCCCTCTCAAACTCTTCCAAAATATAGCAGAGGGAGGAACACTCCCAAACTCATTCTACGAGGCCACCATCACCTTGATACCAAAACCAGGCAAAGATGTCAAAAAGAAAAAAAACTACAGGCGAATATCACTGATGAACATAGATGCAAAAATCCTCAACAAAATACTAGCAAACAGAATCCAACAGCACATTAAAAGCATCATACACCATGATCAAGTGGAGTTTATTCCAGGAATGCAAGGATTCTTCAATATACGCAAATCAATCAACGTGATACACCATATTAACAAAATGAAGGAGAAAAACCATATGATCATCTCAATAGATGCAGAGAAAGCTTTCGACAAAATTCAACACCCATTTATGATAAAAAACACTGCAGAAAGTAGGCATAGAGGGAACTTTCCTCAACATAATAAAGGCCATATATGACAAACCCACAGCCAACATCAATCTTAATGGTGAAAAACTGAAACCATTTCCACTAAGATCAGGAACTAGACAAGGTTGCCCAATCTCGCCACTAATATTCAACATAGTTTTGGAAGTTTTAGCCACAACAATCAGAGAAGAAAAAGAAATAAAAGGAATCCATTTGGAAAAGAAGAAGTAAAGCTGTCACTGTTTGCAGATGACATGATACTATACATAGAGAATCCTAAAGATGCTACTAGAAAACTACTGGAGCTAATCAATGAATTTGGTAAAGTAGCAGGACACAAAATTAATGCACAGAAATCTCTGGCATTCCTATACACTAATGATGAAAAATCTGAAAGTGAAATTAAGAAAACACTCTCATTTACCATTGCAACAAAAAGAATAAAATATCTAGGCATAAACCTACCTAAGGAGACAAAAGACCTGTATGCAGAACATTATAAGACACTGATGAAAGTAATTAAAGATGATAAAAAGAGATGAAGAGATATAACATGTTCTTGGATTGGAAGAATCAACATTGTGAAAATGACTCTACTACCCAAAGCAATCTACAGATTCAATGCAATCCCTATCAAACTACCAATGGCATTTTTCACGGAACTAGAACAAAAAATTTCACAATTTGTATGGAAACACAAAAGACCCTGAATAGCCAAAGCAATCTTGAGAACGAAAAATGGAGCTGGAGGAATCAGGCTCCCTGACTTCAGACTATACTACAAAGCTACAGTAATCAAGACAGTATGGTACTGGCACAAAAACAGAAATATAGATCAACGGAACAGGATAGAAAGCCCAGAGATAAACCCACGCACATATGGACACCTTATCTTTGATAAGGAGGCAAGAATATACAGTGGAGAAAAGACAGCCTCTTCAATAAGTGGTGCTGGGAAAACTGGACAGCTACATGGAAAAGAATGAAATTAGAACACTCCCTAACACCATACACAAAAATAAACTCAAAATGGATTAGAGACCTAAATATAAGACCAGGCACTATCAAACTCTTAGAGGAAAACATAGGCAGAACACTCTGTGACATAAATCACAGCAAGATCCTTTTTGACCCACCTCCTAGAGAAATGGAAATAAAAATAAAAATAAACAAATGGGACCTAATGAAACTTCAAAGCTTTTGCACAGCAAAGGAAACCATAAACAAGACCAAAAGACAACCCTCAGAATGGGAGAAAATATTTTCAAATGAAGCAACTGACAAAGGATTAATTTCCAAAATTTACAAGCAGCTCAGGCAGCTCAATAACAAAAAACAAACAACCCAATCCAAAAATGGGCAGGAGACCTAAATAGCCATTTCTCCAAAGAAGATATACAGATTGCCAACAAACACATGAAAGAATGCTCAACATCATTAATCATTAGAGAAATGCAAATCAAAACTACAATGAGATATCATCTCACACTGGGCAGAATGGCCATCATCAAAAAATCTAGAAACAATAAATGCTAGAGAGGGTGTGGAGAAAAGGGAACACTCCTGCACTGTTGGTGGGAATGCAAATTGATACAGCCACTATGGAGAACTGTATGGAGGTTCCTTAAAAAACTAAAAATAGGGCTTCCCTGGTGGCACAGTGGTTGAGAGTCTGCCTGCCGATGCAGGGGACATGGGTTCGTGCCCCAGTCCGGGAAGATCCCACATGCCACGGAGTGGCTGGGCCCGTGAGCCATGGCCGCTGAGCCAGCGCGTCTGGAGCTTGTGCTCTGCAACGGGAGAGGCCACAATAGTGAGAGGCCTACGTACCGCAAAAAAAAAAAAAAAAAAAAAAAAAAACTAAAAATAGAATTACCATACGACCCAGCAATCCCACTCCTGGGCATATACCCTGAGAAAACCATAATTCAAAAAGAGTCAGGTACCAAAATGTTCATTGCAGCTCTATTTACAATAGCCAGAACATGGAAGCAACCTAAGTGTCCATCAACAGATGAATGGATAAAGAAGATGTGGTACATATATACAATAGAATATTACTCAGCCATAAAAAGAAACGAAATTGAGTTATTTGTAGTGAAGTGGATAGACCTAGAGTCTGTCATACAGAGTGAAGTAAGTCAGAAAGAGAAAAACAAATACCAGATGCTAACACATATATATGGAATCTAAGAAAAAAAAAAAAGGTCATGAAGAACCTAGGGGTAAGACAGGAATAAAGACACAGACTTACTAGAGAATGGACTTGAGGATATGGGGAGGGGGAAGGGTAAGCTGTGACGAAGCGAGAGAGTGGCATGGACATATATATACTACCAAACGTAAAATAGATAGCTAGTGGGAAGCAGCCGCATAGCACAGGGAGATCAGCTCGGTGGTTTGTGACCACCTAGAGGGGTGGGAGGGAGGGAGACGCAAGAGGGAAGAGATATGGGAACATATGTGTATGTATAACTGATTTACTTTGTTATAAATCAGAAACTAACACACCATTGTAAAGCAATTATACTCCAATAAAGATGTTAAAAAAAAAAAGCATGTGTGTCATATGTTGATAGATATTGGCAAATTTTCCTATAGTAAAATTATACCCAAGTATTATCTCACCAACAACTTATAGGAGCCCATATTTCCCAGATCTTTGACAGCACAAGATAACCTCAAATGTTTGATTTTTTGTTTTCCTGAGTAAAGAAAACACAGTATCTCATTACTGTTTAACTTACATTTTCATTAAGGAATGAGACAAGCATCTTTTTTATGCTAACTGGCTATTTGTACTGCTTTTTGTAAATTGCCTCTTCACATCCTTTTTCTACTTTTTCTACTAGGTTATAAGTCATGTTTCTATTAGTTGATTTGAATGTTATTTATAAATAGAGAAATATAGGCTTTAATTGCTCATAGATATGGCAAATGTATTTTTTTCTTGCTCTGTTGAGGTTGTTTTGCTTTTGCACAGAGGTTTTTAATTTTCCTGTTATATCTCATCTCAGAAAAAAAATTACCTATTCATATAACCTTATGCCTTCCAAGGAGTATCTTCATTTATTTTCTTTAAAGTTACATCTCACTATGTAGGTAAGGATTCTGCTTCCATTCAAAGACAGCTGAGTATTCTTTTATCAGAGAAAAGCAGAGAAAGCAGCTTGTCCTTCCCAGGTGCAGACTGCTCAAGTAGAGAGCTGAGCCCAGAAGGTTTGGTTTCCTCCCGGGGGTCAGATGAAGCACTGTTTATTTCCTTACCTTCCTCTGCTTTGCAAGTAATTTGGGGCATAAGAAGCCTGAAATAGATACTAAGAGAAAGAAAGGGTATTTTTGTTTTGTTTTCAAATTTTAAACTTATTCCATATATGACACTAAATACACTTTAAGATTCTTGATTTTAAACTCTTAGCACTTTTTATTTGGGGTACATGTGTTCAAAATACAGGTCACTCTCTTTGTAATTTTTTTCTCCACTTAAACAAGCTTTAGTTTGGGTAATTTTTATATAAATGACACTTTTACCTTTGTCATTTGAAGAGGTTTGAAGAAATTGCAGAGAGCAAGTTTGTCTTAGGAACTCTTCAGTGAAGAAATAACAGGAGTATATATCAAGATTCCCAGACTTTATTTGCTTCCTCTTAGCCATAGACGTGATGAAAGACTGCCAAAAATTTCAGAGATTTTAATAGAGTTCCAGAGCTAATGAAGTGAGATTTTTAACCAAGTGATTGCATGAAGGGAAGATCACTGTTTCTCACAAGACACCAGAGAAATCCACTGAGTCCCAAGCTGGCGTTCGAGCTAGCCAACTCCTGGCGGTGCACTTGCATTGCAGGTTTGTTGGGAAGTCCTTAGGTCCCAGGCAGAGCTTCTAGTCTTTTCCTCACAAGCTGCCTTGCTGGCCTGGGCTTCTGTATAATGAAGCACCTACAATTGTTTGGCCAGGCTCTCTCCCCAGGAGCCCAGGGAAGGGCTCTCCACAAGCATCCTATTTAGCTAGAGGAGTCCATCTGCAGTTACAATTTTCTCGTGCTCTGCAAAATCTGCGGTTTGCCTCGGGTGAGCAGTCCATCGAATCCTCTTAGAGAGAAGTTAGGTAGCTTCGTAGCTTCATTCTTCCTCTTACAAATCCTCAGAACTCAGTGGAACAGAAATTGCAGGCAATTTTTCATATGAACCAGCTCTTCTATATAAGCTTTGGTGTGACTTGGAAATGGTGGTGATTTCTGTAGCCCTTAGTGTCTCCACCAGGGTTGACTCTGAGCATAATTTACAAGCAAAATATTCCTTTGGACTCCTTCCCATCTCCTCTTCTAACTTAGCCCCTGGGGCTTCCGGTGTCCCCAGGCTTGACTGGACTAAGTCCCCACTCAGGTGTGCTGCTTCCATGCTCAGAGTTTCCTGTGCTCCATGATTGTCTCCCTCCTTCCCATCAGAAATGATTACCAAAGTCTCCTTTTTCTTTTTAAAAAAAATCGAGTTCGTATTGATTTGATATTGAAATGTCCTCTTTCTCCCTGGCTTTGCTTCCATGAGTCACGCTCTTTTACTTAGAGTTAGGGAAGAGTAGAGAATGTGCTTGTGATCCTGAACACATCCATAACTGGCTCCTTTTCAATGTCTGTGATGACTCAACAGAACAGGAGGGACCAGCGTGGAGGGCGCAGTGGGATCTGCTGCGGTCACTCTGTGAAACTAGAAGAGACAGGGCCTTGGACACTGGATGGTCAGCTCCACGAGGGCGTGTTTTCCCACTTTGTTCACTGCTCTCTCCCCAGCTCCTGGAACAAGGCTTAGCACGTGCAGGTGGCTCAGCAAATACTTGCTGAATGAATGAAGGAAGGAAGGATTTGGTTTTTTCTTCTTTGCCTACCTAACAGCCAGGCCTCCCTACATCCCAGCTTCACTCAAGCCTGGGGCCTATATTTCCCATCCCAGAGCGTGAAGGGCTGTTGAGTAACCTGGATGTTCTGTAAGTTCTCATGGTAGTGTAGCCTAGTAGTTAACTGTGCTCACCTCATAGGTTTGTTTCAAGGATTCAGATGTTGATCTGTATTAAGTGCTTAGAGCAATGCTCGGTATATAGCGTGTCCTCATTACTTGTTAACTTTTGCAATTATTATTATTAATTTAATGTTTATGTGGGGTTTTTATTTATGAAGACTATCTTTTTAGAGAATTTAAGGTTCAGAGTAAAATTGAGGGAAAGATACAGAGATTTCCCATATACTTCCTGCCCTCACTCATGCACAGCCTCCTCCATATCAATATCCCCATCTGACAGGTACGTCTGTCACAACTGTTGACCCTGCACTGACACATCATAACCACCCGAAGTTGATACTTTACGTTATGGTTTACTCTTGGTGTTGTTAATTGTTATTTTTAACAAGTCCATTGATAACAAAAATTCCATTCGGAATTATTGCTTGAGTATTTGTAATTCCAAAATAGGAAAAAGGTATTTTCAAACTGATTGATCTCCAAATCAAGGAAAATGAGAAATGGGTAAGTTTTAGTTACCTATTACATCATAACACATTTTCCCCAAAATGTGATGGCTTAAAATAACAATAACCATACATTATCTCTCACAGTGTTTGTGGGTTAGGGGGTGACGTGTTGATTGATTCTGCCTCAGGGTCTCATAGAAGTTGCAGTTAGGTACTGGCTCGTGTTTAACTGGGGTTTTGGCCGGAACATCCATCCACTGTGGCCTTTCTATGCTGCCTGGGCTTCTTGATAACATGGTGGCTGAGCTCCAAGGGCAGCAGAGAGAGAGAGAGAGAGGGAGGGAGAAAGAGAGGCAAAATATGTGTTGCCTTTTTTGACTTAACCTCCGACGTCATGCAGCACCATTTCTACTACATTTTATCGGTCAAAGAATTTACAAAGATCCCTTCAAGTTCAAAAGGAGAAAACAAAAAGTCCACATCTTGATGGAGGTATGCTAACATTTCATCATAAGGAAAGCACGTGGAACGGGATGTAAATACATACTGATGTGACCATTTAGAGGCAATGCAATCTGCCATAAGAGATGACCCCAGCTGTAGGATGCAGGCACACAGCCATGAACACACACACCAATGGACCCACATGTCCCGCCTATGGTGGGGTTGGGTCTAACTGGGGCTCATCAGTTGATTTCAATTAGCAAAGGATTCTGGGGATCCTTCTGAAGTGTTTGCCTATGGAATGAGAACTGCTCTGTGCAACCGCTTACAAAGTATTCATTGAATTGCAGTCTGACACCCACTTGAAGGATATTTAAAGAAAAAGAAGTCTAGGAGTCAAAATTGAATGTGCAAATTGCAAATGCTTCCCTTCTAGAGTGATAAGGCTATAAATACTGTGGCTGTTTCTGTTAAACAACAAATGGAAATGCTCCCGAATCAATGAGAGGCATTAGCACTGGGGAGAAACAGCATCTTAAATCCTCACGCTAACAATTAAATCAGACACTTTTGACACTTCATCTGAGACACCCCTGGCAGTTACTTTATTCTTCATGGCATGATATGAAAACTCACAGTAGGTGACAAGCAGGTTTCACAGGATCATCAGTTCACCTTTTGTAGCACTTTCCCCGAACATAACTCAATATTTTTTGTTCAAGCCAGTTTCATGTGTTTTGAGAAAAGGCAATTGGTGAAAATGAGTGAGTTTCCAGAAATGTATGCCACGACCTCACGAAGCCAAAGAATTGACCTGCTCAGTAACAGCTGAGTATCAACACAATCAGAAAAGAAGTGATTTATCTATAAGCCCTCAAGGACATTCAGCAACAGTCCTGTGAATCATGAGAAATCTCTGTCTGGGAGAGCGTACAGCCCTAGAGATGACTGACCTCACCATATGTCTTGCTTATTCAATTAGAGGAAAAAAATATTTTTCCCTGTGATCATTGTAACTGGGCTGTTTTTATAAGATATTCAAACTGCTAAACAAATAACAAAATGGAAACAATATAACTTCAGAATTTTAATTCCATTTCTGGGACTTCCCTGGCCATCCAGTGGTTGGGATTTCACCTTCCAATGCAGGGGGTGAGGGTTCGATCCCTGGTGGGGGAGTTAAGATCCCACATGCCTCACATCCAAAAAACCAAAACGTAAAACAGAAGCAATATTGTAAGAAATTCAATAAAGACTTTAAAAATGGTTCACATCAAAAAAATCTAAAAAAAAAAAATCCCATTTCTCTAAAGCATTCGAAATGTTTCAGCCTGCTGGACTAAAAGTCCTGGCTTGAGACAGAGGGTTGCTAAGTATTGCTCTGCCATCGCTGGACAGAGGTGGGTTATTGGAGATGCTGACAGCAGGAGCAGCCACCACTCACAGCTTCCAGGAGGCACTGATGCCAGTTCCTGAGCAGAGCAGCTGACAGTGCGGGGAAGCCGGTCCGGCAGAGGCTGTGTGTGGCAGCACGAGTGCAAGCTGTAGCATTCTGACTTACTCACGTATTAGCTGTGCAACTTGGGTGGGTTCCTAGACCCCTCCAGGCCTCAGTTGAGACATCAATAAAATGGGGGTGATAGTGCCTATCACATGTGGTGAGGACCTAGCAGTGTCAGCCCAGAGTTGGTAAGTGGTAGCACTTAGTGTTATTGGTGGCCTCTGGTTCTACCACCCCATCTGTAGTTACCTAGAGAGTCCAAAGACCTAGAGTGAGGGCTAGAGCCAATTACAGAAGTCCCACAAAGTAACCCTGCCAGGAATCTGAGGGTGTGGCCTGGGGAAACATAGACTGTGGTGTGAACACTGCCGGGTGTACAGATAAACTTAGTCACCAGCACACCTTCCAGGTGGCCACCCTTGTTCCTATCTATAAAAGACTGGCACCCAGGCTTGTCTCTGGGATCTTAGGAGGACAAGAGCAGATCGTGGTGCGGGACTGCGTTCTCGACTTCCATAGGCCATCGTTCTTGCTGTTAGGGTCAAGTATGTGCTCTGTGACTTAGTGGTATGCTTAGCAGAAAGTAGGATTCACTCCTGTGGGACCCTAAGATTGGGCGAGAAGAGGGCAGGTGTAGGTGGCTTCTTAGACCATCTAGATGAGAGGAAGGGAAGGGCAAGTGCTAGATCCATAGCTGCTGTTCTCCGCACTCTCCTCTTTGCCATTTAATTGTAGCTCTGACTTGTTTGGGGAAGGGAGCAATAAGAGAAGCACACCAGGAACCCTCTAAATATCCATAGCAATAGTCTGGGAGGCAAGAGGAAAATCTCAGCCCTAAGTCTTATCTCTCAATCTTTGTTCTCTATGCAGCCATCAGAACCAAAGCTCCACATCTCCCAGTTCCAGCCCTAGAGCCAACTTTGGTACTTGTTTAACTTCCAGGATTCCCAGTTTCCTCTTTGGTTTGGAAGCCCATAGCTTTCTAGTTTCATGATGACTCAGAAGGTTTTTTTGTTTGTTTGTTTTCAAATTATCCAGAATTTTAGTTGACTTTATCAGGAAACTTATTAAAGATAGACAAATTAGAAATCTCCTGTATTTACAGTCTATCAGGATGTGAGTATTCAGATGTCTTGAAGAATGCAGTCCTTGAGATGGAATCCAGCTATCACGGGCTCATGAAGCACCTGCTGTTTGTGCCAAGGTTGTCCCATGCCCTTTGGGTTACTGACCTCTTTGGCATTCTTCTCCAAGACTTGGAAAGAATGACACTATTTTCATACTACTTTCCTTAGACGGGGAACAGGGGATCAGCTACACATACATGATGGGAAGTGCCTGGAAAAAGACGGAGGAACAACTCTCTAATCAGATGATCTTTGAATTTCTCAAAACAGGCCATGAACTAATGCAATGGAATAGCAAAAATCAAGGTGAAACAGAGCTTGGGAAAGCTGCATCCTCTTCTTGTCCTCTTGAACAATGCTTTGTCTTCGGGCCACCCAACTTTCCCATGTGTTAAGCATTACCATCACGTGTATTTGTAAGATTGCATTGCACCACCCTTAGTTCCTTGTGCAAATGCTAATTTGACAGCTTGTAGCTAGACTTTCTAATAGAGAACTTCTGAACTGTTACTGTTTTTTCAATATCTCACCAGCCCTTAATCTAGATGGCCTCCTTTATTTCCTAGCAATTTATGGTGCTGTAACAATCTTTTGTATCAGCGAGAATTTGTTAAGCATAGTGTTTAAGAACACGTATTGGGACTCAGATTTGTGTTGAAATCTGTGCTCATTTAAGAGCTGTGTGGCTTTGGGCGCAAAGCAAAACATATTTTCTTTATGTGTTAAATGGGAATAATTACGGTGTAACGCATCAGATTTTGAAGCTGTTAAGTAAAATAATGTATATAAAATGTTTAGCTCACGACTTAATATATAACAGGTCAATGAAGAGTGTTTCTATTAAAAATCACTTTTCTTTTTATTATATTGCTATAAAATGTTTGCCAATGCTTTTACCTTGACTATTCTTTACCAGCCTTCAGTGCAAAGGAGTCTTTGTGTTTCCCATGGAATTTAGGACAGTGTTTTGGGAACTAGGTGATACCAGCTCCAGAGGGACAAATATTTCATCTATCTCATTCTCCTCTGCAACTCTGACACCACTGTAGTGTTCAAGGTAGGCACTCAATAAATATACCTGTTGAATTAATGAATAAATGAATGAATTATAGAGGGTCCAAAAATATGAATGGACATAAGAAAATAGAAAGTCAGGGATGATGGCTTTACTGTGGGTGACCAAAGTCCATTCCAAAAATAAATTCACTTTTTTTGAGGATTTTTCACAACAATATTAATTTGGTATAAAAGTTATAACTTTTTATAATTTAAAATACCCAACATATACAATGTTAGAATAGAGAAAATATTTCCTTCAGTAATCAATATTCACTCACTTCTCATTTGAATTATTCTTTGCAATGTTCTTTGTTGAAAAAGTGTGTAGTTTTAATTTTAAGCTATAGAGTAGCAAACATCTGTAATATCCTGAAATGGACAAATGAATGTGAACAGAAATTCTTTACTATTCTAATAATATGAAATATTAGTTCCAACTGAGACAGCAAAGACATTTTACAATATGATTTCTACTTACATTTCTAAATTTTGTTTTCTGTCTTGTACAAGTGAGTTTTACAGGACTATAAATTATCATTTTCTATTATGAACTAGATTCATTATCCATATTAGCAAAAGTCTTTAATCACAAAATCTATCTGACATTGTGCAAATGTTAAAAGCTAGTGGAGGAAACCTCATGACATGAGTTGGTTGTAGTTAGATAGGCAATTGTTCAATGGGGAACAATCTCATATAAGCAAAAAATAGCCATGAAATGACATAATAGGTCACAGACTCATCTCATTTCCTCTCTATGTGGGGAACCACCAAAGGAAGTCATTAATGCAATGGAAAAATAGCATTTTTTTTTCAATTCATGAAACCAGTAAGTAATGGGGCTTGAAAATTAGAATGAATACTGGAAAATCCTGGTTTGCTTTTCCTGTGTTCCAACTGTGAAGTGCTGGAGAATCCAAGGTACGTCCAAGAGAGCTTTCACAGTTTGTGGGGATGAGACTGGAAAGCAATCTTGTTTATTGAGCATGAACTATGTGTCAAGCAGCCTAAGTCTCACAAGGTGGCTGCACAACTTACTGTAAGAGCCTGAGGTCAGCGACACAGTTTATTGCACTTTGTACCCCCAACACGTAGCCTGGCACATGATTTATAAAAATACTCGTAGACTAAATATTTGTGTATACCTAGTATCTTAGTTCCAAACTGAGACAGCAAAGACATGGCCACAGATTTCCCTCAAGTTCAATTCACAGAGGGAAGGAACAAGGCTGTCTCAGGTGATCCACTCACCCTTACTTCTCAGTAGAAATCAAAGTAAGTGATGACATGGACAAACTTATAAATTGCTTCTCTTGCCTTCTTGCAAAACATGAAATAAGTCCCTGGAATAATGTCCACAGAAAAACTTGCTATTGAGCTAATTGTTTTAATTGGCCCCAAATAACAATATCGATCATTTACTAAGTGCCTACTTCTTTAACAAGCATTGTTTTAAGTGCTTTATAAGATTTCACTCATTTAATCTCAAGAGAACCTTATTATTATTAGAAAGGTCCCATTATTATTATTATTTTACAGACCAGAAAACCAAAGCATAGAGAGGTGCCTGAGTTTGCCCACAGCTACACAGTTAGAAAGGGGCTGAGTCTGGAGTCAACCCTCAGGAGTCTGGTTTCCAGCTCACTGCTCAGCCCTTCCTACACCGCACTGATTTCTGTGCAGCTGCTAAACGTTAGCATGTTCTTCTGTCTCCCACCAATAAGCTGATTCTTTATCCTTTGGCTGCTTCTAGTTTCATACTCTCTCTTAGAACTCCAGTAGCTTTTATATTTAGAATATAAATGCTTATTACCTCTTTATCATCACTTTAACATTGTGATCCCTCATTCATGCTAGGCATTATCTACATTTTTTTGCCCTTGTTCTCTAAAAGAGTCTGGACTGTCTTTTTTTAAAGGGTGCACACAACACGGCTGTGCATATGAAATGGCAGCCACGTTAGCGCTATAGGTCCATATGGCACTTGTGTCTTTTCCTGTTGAATTTCTGCCCTCCATTCTTTCTGTCTTTACTGTCTGTGGCTCTTGGTTTGCGCCCCTGGGTTCTTTGCCCAGCACTGGTGCCTAGTAACTCAAACTTGCTTTTTTTTTTTTGAATTTTATTTTATTTATTTTTTATACAGCAGGTTCTTATTAATCCATTTTATACATATTAGTGTATATATGTCAATCCCAATCTCCCAGTTCATCCCACCACCACCAGCCCCTGCCCCGGCACTTTCCTCCCTTGGTGTCTATACGTTTGTTCTCTACATCTGTGTTTCTATTTCTGCCCTGCAAACCGGTTCATCTGTACCAGTTTTCTAGGTTCCACACATATGCGATAATATACGATATTTGTTTTTCTTTCTGACTTCACTCAGTATGACAGTCTCTAGATTCATCCACGTCTCTACAAATGAACAAATTTCATTCCCTTTTATGGCTGAGTAATATTCCATTGTTTATATGTACCACATCTTCTTTATCTATTCGTCTGTCGATGGGCATTTAGGTCGCTTCCGTGACCTGGCTATTGTAAATAGTGCTGCAATGAACATTGGGGTGCATGTGTCTTTTTGAATCATGGTTTTCTCTGGGTATATGCCCGAGTGGGATTTCTGGGTTGTATGGTAGTTCTTTTTTAGTTTTTTAAGGAACCTCCATACTGTTCTCCATAGTGGCTGTATCAATTTACATTCCCACCAACAGTGCAAGAGGGTTCCCTTTTCTTCACACTCTCTACAGCATTTGTTATTTGTAGATTTTCTGATGATGCCCATTCTAATTGCTGTAAGGTGATACCTCATTGTAGTTTTGATTTGCATTTCTCTAATAATTAGTGATGTTGAGCAGCTTTGCATGTGCTTCATGGCCATCTGTATGTCTTCTTTGGAGAAATGTCTGTTTAGGTTTTCTGCTCATTTTTGGATTGGCTTGTTTGTTTTTTTAATATTGAGCGGCATGAGCTGTTCATATATTTTGGAGATTAATCCTTTGTCCGTTGACTTGTTTGCAAATATTTTCTCCCATTCTGAGGGTTGTCTTTTGGTTTTGTTTATGGTTTCCTTTGCTGTGCAAAAGCTTTTAAGTTTCATTAGGTCCCATTTGTTAATTTTTGTTTTTATTTCCATTTCTCTAGGAGGTGGGTCAAAAAGGATCTTGCTGTGATTTATGTCATAGAGTGTTCTGCCTATGTTTTCCTCTAAGAGCTTGATAGTGTCTGGCCTTATATTTAGGTCTTTAATCCATTTTGAGTTTATTTTTGTGTATGGTGTTAGGAAGTGTTCTAATTTCATTCTTTTCCATGTAGCTGTCCAGTTTTCCCAGCACCACTTATTGAAGAGGCTGTCTTTTCTCCACTGTATATTCTTGCCTCCTTATCAAAGATAAGGTGTCCATATGTGCGTGGGTTTATCTCTGGGATTTCTATCCTGTTCCATTCATCTATATTTCTGTTTTTGTGCCAGTACCATACTGTCTTGATTACTGTAGATTTGTAGTATAGTCTGAAGTCAGGGAGCCTGATTCCTCCAGCTCCATTTTTCGTTCTCAAGATTGCTTTGGCTATTCGGGGTCTTATGTGTCTCCATACAAATTTTAAGATTTTTTGTTCTAGTTCTGTAAAAAATGCCACTGGTAATTTGATAGGGATTGCATTGAATCTGTAGATTGCTTTGGGTAGTAGAGTCATTTTCACAATATTGATTCTTCCATTCCAAGAACATGGTATATCTCTCCATCTGTGTGTGTCATCTTTGATTTCTTTCATCCGTGTCTTATAGTTTTCTGAGTACAGGTCTTTTACCTCCTTAGGTAGGTTTATTCCTAGGTATTTTATTCTTTTTGTTGCAGTGGGGAATGGGATTGTTTCCTTAATTTCTCTTTCTGACCTTTCGTTGTTAGTGTATAGGAATGCAAGTGATTTCTGTGCATTAATTTTGTATGCTGAAACTTTACCAAATTCATTAATTAGCTCTAGTAGTTTTCTGGTGGCATCTTTAGGATTCTCTATGTATAGTATCATGTCATCTGCAAACAGTAACAGTTTTACTTCTTCTTTTCCAATTTGTATTCCTTTTATTTCTTTTTCTTCTCTGATTGCTGTGGCTAGGACTTCCATAACTATGTTGAAAAATAGTGGCGAGAGTGGATATCCTTGTCTTGTTCCTGATCTTAGAGGAAATGCCTTCAGTTTTTCACCATTGAGAATGATGTTTGCTGTGGGTTTGCTGTATAGAGCCTTTATTATGTTGAGGTACATTCCCTCTATGCACACTTTCTGGAGAGTTTTTATCATAACTGGGTGTTGAATTTTGTCAAAACTTTTTTCTGCATCTATTGAGATGATCGTATGGTTCTTATTCTTCAATTTGTTAATATGGTGTATCACATTGATTGATTTTCATACATTGAAGAATCCTTGCATCCCTTGGATAAATCCCACTTGATCATGGTATATGATCCTTTTAATGAGTTGTTGGATTCTGTTTGCTAGTATTTTGTTGAGGATTTTTGCATCTATATTCATCAGTGATATTGATCTGTAATTTTCTTTTTTTGTAGTATCTTTGTCTGGTTTTGGTATCAGGGTGATGTTGGCCTTGTAGAATGAGTTTGGGAGTGTTCCTTCCTCTGCAATTTTTTGGAAAAGTTTGAGAAGGATGGGTGTTAGCTCTTCTCTAAATATTTGATAGAATTTGCCTGTGAAGCCATCTGGTCCTGGGCTTTTGTTTGTTGGAAGATTTTTAATCACAGTTTCAATTTCATTGCTTGGATTGGCCTATTCATATTTTCTATTTCTTCTTGATTCAGTCTTGGAAGGTTCTACCTTTCCGAGAATTTGTCCATTTTATTGGCATAGAGTTGCTTGTAGGAGTCTCTTATGATGCTTTGTATTTCTGCGGTGTCCATTGTAACTTCTCCTTTTTCATTTCTAATTGTATTGATTTGAGTCCTCTCCCTCTTTTTCTTGATGAGTCAGGCTAATGGTTTATCAATTTTGTTTATCTTCTCAAAGAACTAGCTTTTAGTTTTACTGATCTTTGCTATCGTTTTGTTTCTATTTCATTTATTTCTGTTCTGATCTTTATGATTTCTTTCCTTCACTAACTTTGGGTTTGTTTGTTCTTCTTTCTCTAGTTCCTTTAGGTGTAAGGTCAGATTGTTACTTGAGATTTTTCTTGTTTCTTGAGGTAGGCTTGTATTGCTATAAACTTCCCTCTTAAAACTGCTTTTGCTGCAACCCATAGGTTTTGGATCTTCCTGTTTTCCTTGTCATTTGTCTCTAGGTATTTTTTGATTTCCTCTTTGATTTCTTCAGTGATCTCTTGGTTATTTAGTAACATATTGTTTAGTCTCCATGTGTTTGTGTTTTTTACATTTTTTTCCCCTGTAATTGATTTCTAATCTCATAGCGTTGTGGTTGGAAAAGACGCCTGATATGATCTCTGTTTTCTTAAATTTACCAAGGCTTGATTTATGACCTACGATGTGATCTGTCATGGAGAATGTTCCGTGTGCACTTGAGAAGAAAGTGTAATCTGCTGGTTTGGGATGGACTGTCCTATAAATATCAATTAAATCTATCTGGTCTATTTTGTCATTTAAAGCTTGTGTTTCCTTATTCATTTTCTGTCTGGATGATCTGTCCATTGGTGTAAGTGAGGTGTTATAGTCCCTCATTATAATTGTGTTACTGTCAATTTCCTCTTTTAGAGCTGTTAGCAGTTGCCTTATGTATTGAAGTGCTCCTATGTTGGGTGCATATATATTTATAATTGTTATAACTTCTTCTTGGATTGATGTCTTGATCATTATGTAGTGTCCTTCCTTGTCTCTTGTAACATTCTTTATTTTAAAGTCTATTTTATCTGCTACTCCAGCTTTCTTTTGATTTCCATTTGCATGGAATATCTTTTTCCATCCCCTCACTTTCAGTCTGTATGTGTCCCTAGGTCTGAAGTGGGTCTCTTGTAGACAGCATATATATGGGTCTTGTGTTTGTATCCATTCAGCGAGCCTGTGTCTTTTGGTTGGAGCATTTAATCCATTCACGTTTAAGGTAATTATCGATATGTATGTTCCTATTACTATTTTCTTAATTGTTATGGGTTTGTTTTGTAGGTCTTTTCTTCTCTTGTGTTTCCCACTTAGAGAAGTTCCTTTAGCGTTTGTTGTAGAGCTGGTTTGGTGGTGCTGAATTCTCTTAGCTTTTCCTTGTCTGTAAAGCTTTTGATTTCCCCATCTAATTTGAATGAGATCCTTGCCAGGTAGAGTAATCTTGGCTGTAGGTTCTTCCCTTTCATCACTTGAAATATATCCTGCCACTCCCTTCTGGCTTGTAGAGTTTCTGCTGAGAAATCAGCTGTTAACATTATGGGAGTTCCCTTGTATGTTATTTGTCATTTTTCCCTTGCTGCTTTCAATAATTTTTATTTGTCTTTAATTTTTGTCAATTTGATTACTATATGTCTTGGCGTGTTTCTCCTTGGGTTTATCCTGCCTTGGACTCTCTGCGCTTCCTGGACTTGGGTGGCTATTTCCTTTCCTATGATAGGGAAATTTTCGACTCTAATCTCTTCAAATATTTTCTCAGGTCCTTTCTCCTTCTGAGACCTCTATAATGCGAATGTTGGTCCCAGAGGTCTCTTAGGCTGTCTTCATTTCTTTTCATTTTTTTTTCTTTATTCTGTACCGCGGCAGCGAATTCCACCATTCTGTCTTCCAGGTCACTTATCCGTTCTTCTGCCTCAGTTATTCTGCTATTGATTCCTTCTAGTGTAGTTTTCACTTCCGTTATTATACTGTTCATTTATGTTTGTTTGTTCTTTAATTCTTCTAGGGTTTGTTCTTTAATGCTTCTAGGTCTTTGTTAAACATTTCTTGCATCTTCTTGATCTTTGCCTCCATTCTTTTTCCGAGGTCCTGGATCATCTTCACTATCATTATTCCGAATTCTTTTTCTGGAAGGTTGCCTATCCCCACTTCATTTAGTTGTCTTTCTGGGTTTTATCTTGTTCCTTCATTTGGTACAAAGTCCTCTGCCTTTTCATTTTGTCTTTCTGTGAATGTGGTTTTTGTTCCACAGGATGCAGGATTGTAGTTCTTCTTGCTTTCCCTGTCTGCCCTCTGGTGGATGAGGCTATCTAAGAGGCTTATGCAAGCTTCCTTATGGAAGGGATTGGTGGTGGGTAGAGCTGGGTGTTGCTCTGGTGGGCAGGGCTCAGTAAAACTTTAATCCACTTGTCTGCTGATGGGTGGGGCTGGGTTCCCTCCCTGTTGGTTGTTTGGCCTGAGACGACCCAGCACTGGAGACTACAGGCTCTTTGGTGGGGCTAATGGCGGACTCTGGTAGGGCTCACATCAAGTAGTACTTCCCAGAACTTCTGCTGCCAGTGTCCTTGTCCTCATGGTGAGACACAGCCATTCCCTGCCTCTGCAGGAGACCCTCCAACACTAGCTGGTAGGTCTGGTTCAGTCTCCTATGGGGTCACTGCTCCTTCCCCGGGGTCCTGATGTGCATACTACTTTGTGTGTGCCCTCCAAGAGTGAAGTCTCTGGTTCCCCCAGTCCTGTCGAAGTCCTGCAGTCATATCCCACTACCCTTCAAGGTCTGATTTGCTAGGAATTCCTCCTCCCATTGCCGGACCCCCAGGTTGGGAAGCCTGATGTGAGGCTCAGAACCTTCACTCCAGTCGGTGGACTTCTGTGGTATAACTGCTCTCCAGCTTGTGAGTCACCCACCCATCAGTTATGGGATTTGATTTTATTGTGATTGTGCCCCTACTACCGTCTCACTGTGGCTTCTCCTTTGTCTTTGGATGTGGGGTATCTTTTTTGGTGAGTTCCAGTGTCTTCCTGTCGATGATTGTTCAGCAGTTAGTTGTGATTCCGGTGCTCTCGCAAGAGGGAGTGAGCACACGTCCTCTACTCTGCCATCTTGAACCAATCTCTCAAACTTGCTTTTGACAGATAATTTGTATAATTTATTGGAATGTAAGAGTTTCAAAATGTTTTTTTATCTCCAGTGACTTGGTGTAAACTGGATGATGATGGGCCAGAAAATGATTCTCCCAGCCCCACAGAACTCACCACATGGCTCGCACCATGATTGAGGTGAAGGCAGCTTAAATGTGTTTGACTCTCATGCAGTTTGTCATTCTGAAATAATTGTAATAACCTGCGGATTTGAAGTGTACTCTGTTCAGTGGGTGACAGATCTCTTACTAAACATATTTCTTCATGGAGCAAATTCCTAGCAGGGTTTATATTTCTTAACTACTCTTTATAGTAAACATCAGCCCATAATGGTTGCATTTGCATGTCAGTAGTAAAAGATGTTTGTGTGTGTAAACACAAAAGTACATCTCTACTTTTATATTTGTTTTCCTTGTATCATCTAAAATTCACTCATCTTGAAAGGATCAGTGATGCAGAGTAATATATAATCAAAATAATAATAATTTTGTTAATTTCAGGGGTAATGCCTGGCTGATTCATTCATATGGTGATTTAAACATTTTTTATTATCTGGATAACTTCAATTGCCCACGTTACAACTCCAAGCTCAGAAGAAGGAGGTGTGAATTTAGGAGATATGGCAGATATGCTGCCAGTGATTGATAACTAGCATGTATTCAACTAACAAAGTAGACATGGTGACTTACCATTTCCTTTAGGTCTTTAAAAATGCTTACTTTGAATGTTTCTTCCTGATTATTTTTTCCCAAAATTTTGGAAAGCCTCAGTGTCATGATGTCTGGCCTGTATATTAACAACCACTTCAAAATCATATATACACAAACAGTTGCACTGTGGTTTTGTGAAAGGTTTTGAAGAATAATAAAACCTAGGCCAATCATAATTTTAAAAAATCATCCGTATGTATATTTTCTCTGCTGCCAGAATTTCAGAGATGTTACATAAAGTGAAAACCCTATAGGGCTTCTGGTTACCATCAGACCTTTGGAATTTCAATAGAAACCAGAAACGGTCTGTGTAAAAAACTTCGTAATATTTTATGAACATGTTTAACTTTCTACAATTTTTTTTCAGAAGGTGTGTTTATTATTTCCTATCTGACTTTCCTCAGAATGTAGCAGTAAAATTCTGAAAATGAGAAGAGTCCATAATTTTTAGTCCAGGTCTCCCTTCTAAGTTCTAGACGCACAAATACAGCTGCCCATGTGCTGTGTCCACATGGGCGACTCTCAGGGGTCTCAGGTCCACAATCCCCAAGGGGTCTCTTGATTCCTCCCCCAACTCCCACTGAAACCTGTCCTACTCTGGGCATCCCCAGCTGAGAAAAGGATGCTGCTATCCCCACAGCTGCCAAGCCAGAAACCTTATGTAAACATTTGTATTCAAGTATAGTCTACTGAGCATAAAGAGCATAAAATGTATGCATGTGTTTGAAGTATACAGTTCAAGAAATCTCTACTTACGAATACACTGGTGGTCATTTTCAAGATACCAGAAGGCTCCTTTGTGACCCTCTGGGAGTCATTGATTCCTTCTGCTCTATATCTAAACGTTCATCAAGTCATGACTATTCTTCCTCCATAATTTTTCTTGACTCTTTTCCCTTTTCTCCATCTCCACTGTTCTCACCATGATCACCAATAACCTGGACGACTCCAATAATAACCGTGATCATTGCACTCCCCTTCTTCACGATCTTCCCTTTATATTTAGAATAAAACGGAAACTCATTACTGAGGCTTACAATGAATGCCCTTAAAAGTGGTCCCTTGTAACTCTTCCAACCTCTGCTTCACTGTAACCCAGGCATCCTAGGTTCCCTTCCCCACCCCCAAATCTACCCCTCAACCTCCACTGTTTCCTTAAAAGCCCTTAAGGCCTTTTACACAGGCTGTTCCATTGGTATAAATATTTTCCCTCTTCTTTCTTCCTCACTCCCACTCCATACTCACACCCACCCCTATACACTCTCTTCACATGTCTGGTTTTCTTTCTTTCTTTCTTTTTTTTTTTGCGGTACGCGGGCCTCTCACTGTTGTGGCCTCTCCCGTTGCGGAGCACAGGCTCCGGACGTGCAGGCTCAGCGTCCATGGCTCACGGGCCCAGCGGCTCCGCGGCAAGTGGGATCTTCCCGGACCGGAGCACGAACCCGTGTCCCCTGCATCGGCAGGCGGACTCTCAACCACTGCGTCACCAGGGAAGCCCTGCTGGTTCTTTCTTATCCTTCTTTCTTGGATTAAATACCTCCTGGTCATAAGGTTTTTTCCTGTCCCCTATCTAAAGGGCAGCCCTCCAACTACTCTCAGAGAGCCTTTTCCTTTACAGCAGTTTGCAATTTATATAATGAAGAGTTGCTTCTAGTTATATATTGCCTAACTTCTCTGCTAACTGAGGCTCTATTAGGGAAGGACCAAGGATGCTACTTCATTCCTTCCTCCCTAACAACTAACAATGCACCTGACATGCAATAACTACTTGGTAAATAATTGTTGAATGAACGAGTAAATCAATGAACGTGTACTTGTCTCTGAGAATAATGAAAAAGGGGAGAACTGAGAGGAAACAGAGGCTGGTATAGACAGCCCCTCTGAGGAGAAGTTAAACCTGAGAAAGAGGTTGTTGTTTTTTTCTCAATTGGATGCATTTCAGAAATGGATCCTAGGAGATCTCCTATCTTCCTGAGCCAAGTATCATTCTAAGGAATGTCTTCCTAGAACGTCTCTGGAGAAGAATTCAGCTGGCAAAAGTCAGTTTCTCTCCTGGTTGACTCCTATGTCCTTTGACCCCGCAGCCCATCTTATTCCATAGGGTCTGGCACCAACTGGGGAAAGATTTTTGCAGACATCTCACTGGTTCATCTCTATAATTCCTATAGAATCAGTAGATGATCCAAATCCTGGAACACAGGGAAGCTCAACACAAAGGATAGGATGTGGTGGGGAGGCTTAAAAGAGAGCTGGTAGGAAATAATTTTGGAAAGAGTATGAGATTGGATTCTTTAAGTAGTGATTTTTAATCTTATTTTCTTTTGCACTGCAATTCACATCTGATAGTGTCAAGCCTTAGTAAAATTTTGTAAATACCTAACCTGGTCCTTATTGTGCTTTGGAAAACTCAGGGAGGATATTGAGTCAATACATACTGTAGTGCCTAGCCATATAAGACAGAACGGCAGCAGCCTGCAGCAGGGTTGTAATGTGGAAAGAGGAATCCGGCAAAGATGTTCAGAGCAGCAGATCAGAGCAAAAACTGACAAATCACTACAGGACAGGATTTGTCCAACATGTCACCGTTCCTTAGGAGGTACAGAAATGCAATGCAAAGAAAGCTGACATCCCAGGGCTGTAGAGAACAGGGCACATTCCATGTCAGTTGGTATTAAATAGCTGAGTGATCCCTGAAGCCTGGAGAATGTGGGGACATTCGGGTGTCTCTCCTTGGGTCACATGACTTAAAATTCTCTCACTCAGCCATTCCTACCTCAGAGTAGATCTCAACTCAGATAAATCCACTGCATTTTGTGCTGAAAGCTGCTTCATTAAAAGTGTGAAAAATCTGGCTGAGTTAACTGGACTAATAATTGGGAACACTTTGGACTGAAATAGCTCAATTTTCTTTCTTCAAAATGCTTCACGTGGGGCTTCCCTGGTGGCGCAGTGGTTGAGAGTCCGCCTGCCAGTGCAGGGGACACGGGTTCGTGCCCCAGTCTGGGAGGATCCCACATGCCGCGGAGCAGCTGGGCCCGTGAGCCATGGCCGCTGAGCCTGCGCGTCCGGAGCCTGTGCTCCACAACGGGAGAGGCCACAGCAGTGAGAGGCCCGCGTACCACAAAAAAAAAAAAAAAAAAAAAAATTGCTTTACGTGATCCATCAACTTAGGAAATGGGAAATTTAATGGGCATGCAGGGGGATAGTGTAGGGAAAGGTCATTTTGGCCCCAGTGCTCTGTCAGAGTGTATGAGGGTGACAGGGCTGGGGCTCTTAGGATTCAGAGTTACCAAAAGAGACTGGATGTTTAGGGTCTGAAGAAGTGAAAGACAATTGGAGAAAGACAGGTGAGATACTGCCACAAAGAAATTCTGCTGACTTTGTAATTTTGCTTTTCCTATATTCAATCATCTTTAAATGAGCCAGTGATGTAATGGGACACAGTTGTTAAAATAGTCCAAATAAAGTCAGCCCCACCACATGTGAATATTTCAGAGGAGTGAGAGGTAAAGAGAAGATGTGAAATATGTGGCTGGACTCCTGGAACCACTGGTAGAGCCTGCTCTGCAGGTTTGACTTGAGTTCTGAACAATAAGGATGGGGTTGTTTCCCTGGCTTTGTTGGATAATTAGCCTAAATCATCTGTTTATTTCGTGAAATATTGTGCCTCGATCTAAGAGGAAATACTTTGTAACATTTCTTTCCAAGTAGAGATGCCTATGTGTGTTGTATTTAGTTGGAATATGAGCTTGAAAACAGGACCTACCTCTATATTCATGATTTAGAACAGTGGGCAATGTTCATCAGGGATCAGGGGCTCACCATGTGCCTGGCCCTGTGCTAAGAACTCCATTTGCATATGTTATGTCATCCTCACTACAGTCCCTTGAGGTGGGTACCACAGATGAATAAAGAGATGCTCTGAGAGGTTGGGAGCTTTCCTAACCTACCTGAGTCCTCACTACTAGTAAGGGATCAGCCAGAAGTTGAGTAGGTCTGCATGAGTCCAAAGGCCATGCACTACCCACTAGGCTTTACTACATCAGTAGTAGCAGCCATCACTGCCATTATGTACCATTGGTATATAGTAAAATGATCAAGAGAACGAGAGGGCCTTTAGTGCTAGAAATATTAATCAAGTGGATTGTCATTCATTCACAGTCACACATGGTCAATCCCAATTACAATACCTGATTATGGTGAGATGTAAAACGGTGACCTAAGCCTGAAGTCATCACTCGGGGTACTGGTCCTGGTTCCTGCTGTGAGGCCTCAGACAAGTGATTTAGGCTTCCTGGGCCCAAGTCTCCACCTCATCTGTGATACAAAGAAATTAGATGATTTTATAAACAGTAGAGCTTTTTCAGCTCTAACATTCCAGGAGTCTACAAGTCTTATGAGAATACGAATCCCTCCCTTCTGTAACACATGGAATTAATTTGCAACATGTACTGTGGCAAACTCCGAGGGTGCCTGCCTGATGACGTAGATCTTGTAAATGGACCTGGGCCAAAGAAAAAGAAAAAGGTACCAGCTGGCCACTTGGCAGCAGAGAAGAACTTGTAAAAAGGTGGACAAGAAAATATTTTTTCTACCGTTGCTCTAACACATTTCCCTTTGATGTCTTTCCTCTCACAGATTATCTCAAGGTGCAAGCCTCTGGGATTTCTAGATGGAATCCACATCCTGGCTGGTCACAGTTCTCCCAGTGACCAGTCCTCTGTTAGCAAGTCCCACACCTGGGAACGTTCAGAAGTGTGAAGTGCAGTTTGTATGTGCCTGTGTTTATTTTTTATGAATATCTTTATACATTCTGAACTAGGGAGCCTGATTCTCTCATAGATAGGGTTGCCGGGTAAAATATAGAATGTCAAGTTAAATTTGAATTTCCAATAAACTAAGAATAATTTAAATGTCCCCCAAATTACATGGAACATACTTATACTAAAAGATGATTCTTTGTTTATCTGAAATTCAAATTTAACTGGGTGTCCTGTATTTTTATTTTCTAAATATGGTAACCATATTCACAGAAGAAAGGATATTTTATTTAGCTTTTTGGGTGGGATTTCGGTCCAAGGTATTACAAACTGGAACACCAACAGTTTGGACTTCTATTTATTATTTTACCCATCTTAAGACTCTGGTGTGAAACATCTGCTATGCTATCAGTGCGTTTTCAGTGGGTGTATTTGTGTTCAAATTTCTCCAGTTATAAGTCTCTCCTTTTTAAAGGAAAAAAATACCCCCCACATAATGTGAAACTCATTCATAAAATTAAAGAGATCCTAACCATTGATATGAGAACTTCTGAAGGAGGTAGCATATTTTGGCCCACATCTGTGACTGTGCTCTTTGAACTAATTGGGAAATATTGTATGCTGGCAGGCTTTAATGCAGAAATGTGTTTCCCCTTTAGGGTGATTTGTCTAATTGGCTGTAGAAATGCTTTTTCTCTGATTCAGAAAGCTTTTTCCCATTTGCTAATGGTACAGCCTACCTACATTCCCCGGTCTCCCAAAGCCAAAGCTACCCTGAGCTCACTGAACTCTGTTCAGGATTCTGTGATAAAGCCAAATGAGGTCTCAGACCTGAATGCAGCTTGAAACAAGGCATTTCACCTTTCTGGGCTGCAGTGACCCAGAAAGTGGAAATGTGTTAGAAGAGAGCATCTCTGAGCTCCCACAGTCTACCATTTACTGGTCCAAAGAAGAGATGAGCCTGGGGAGCAGGAAGAGGGTAAACCAAGAAAGTAAAAATAAGGTTTCAGTTTCTTTCTTTTTTTTTTTTTTTTTGCTGCGGTACGTGGGCCTGTCACTGCTGTGGCCTCTCCCGTTGCGGAGCACAGGCTCCGGACGCGCAGGCTCAGCGGCCATGGCTCACGGGCCCAGCTGCTCCGCGGCATGTGGGATCTTCCCGGACCGGGGCACGAACCCGTGTCCCCTGCATCGGCAGGCAGACTCTCAACCACTGCGCCACCAGGGAAGCCCCTACGGTTTCATTTTGAAACCCCCTTTCTCAGACTCTTTGGCTATGGTGAGACTGAGTTACCCAAAGAATTCTTCTATATGTTTTCCTCGTTCAATGATAAATATCTTCTGGATTCCAAAGAATTTAACATTTTTCAATTAAAACATAAAATTTAGCTATAACATTAGAGAGTCGAAAGAGATTTATCATCTATGTGGTCCTAAATATCTAGGGTTTGAATCCATCTTAATGTTTCGGTAAAATGTTCTGGCTGATGCTTGGCAAAGGAAAGGTGAAATCCATGAAGTCACACACATGAACAGAGAATCGAGTTCAGGTAACTATTAAATATGGAGAGCCAGACAATTGTTTAGGTCAGGAAGCAAATGAGTCATAGTGACTCATATTTTCACATCATTGCAAATCTGTTCTCAGGTCAGGTTCATTTCTAGTCTATGACCTTCTTTATCCTTCACACCATAGATAGGACAGTGATGTCATAACAGGATGCTGCAGAAAAACAGGTGAAAATAAACACTGATGTCCTTCATCCGCTTAACAGTCAAACCTCAAAGCAAAAAGAAGGTGTGAGTCTCGTTACTTCCTTTCAGAGGGTGAAATCAAGGTTATTTCATTGTATTTGCCATACATCTATGTTGGTGAGAAAATGGTTTTGGTTTCAAATCCAAAGGCATATGGTTAATGTCACTGCAGAATAGTTAAAAGCATATAATAATACTTCCTAGAAATAAAGATTCTATATTTTGCATCTATAGCAATGATTTGTAGCTCATGTTTCATCTAAAAAAGAGACTTCATTCATTTGCTTAAAAGTGTATTATTAGATACATCACTGTTTTGCAGAAATTCAATATTTAAAATGTGAACTGTTTTGGAAATTAATCCCTTGTCAATAGCATCATTTACAAATATTTCCTCCCAGTCCATAGGTTGTCTTTTCATTTTGTTTATGGTTTCCTTTGCTGTGCTTTCCAAAGTCTTTTCAGTTTAATTAGGTCCCATTTGTTTATTTTTGTTTTTATTTCCATTACTCTAGGAGATGAATCCAAAAAGTATTGCTGTGATTTATGTCAAAGAGTGTTCTGCCTATGTTTTCCTCTGGGAGTTTTATAGTATCCAGTCTTACATTTAAGTCTCCAAACCTTTTTGAGTTTATTTTTATATATGGTGTTAGAGAATGTTCTAACTTCATTCTTTTACATGTAGCTGTCCAGTTTTCCCAGCACCACTTATTGAAGAGACTGTCTTTTCTCCATTGTATATTCTAGCCTCCTTAAAATACACAAATATCTCATATAGCTTATATATAAGCTATATATATATATCAAAAAAACAAACAACCCTATCAAAAAATGGGCAGAAGACCTAAATAGACATTTCTCCAAAGAAGACATACAGATGGCCAACAGGCACATGAAAAGGTGCTCAATATCACTAATTAGAGAAATGAAAATCAAAATGAAGTATCACCTCAAACCAGTCAGAATGGCCATCTTTAAAAAGTCTATAAACCTTAAATGCTGGAGAGGGTGCGGTGAAAAAGCAACCCTCCTACACTGTTGGTGGGAATGTAAGTTGGTGCAGCCACTATGGAGAACAGTATGGAGGTTCCTTAAAAAACTAAGAATAGAGTTACCATATGATCCTGCAATCCCACTCCTGGGTGTACAGCTGGAGAAAACTCTAATTCCAAAAAGTACATGCACCTCAATGTTCATAGCAGCACTATTTACAATAGCCAAGACATGGAAGAAACCTAGATGTCCATCGGCAAACGAATGGATAAAAAAGATGCAACATATATATATATATATACACACATATATATGTATATATATATATATTACAATATTACTCAGCCATAAAATAAAATGAAATAATGCCATTTGCAGCAACATGGATGGAACTAGAGATTGTCATATTAAGTGAAGTCATACACAGAAACACAAACATTATATGTTGTCACTTATATGTGGAATCTAAAAAAATGAAACAAAGGAACTTATTTACAAAACAGAAATTGACTCAAAGACATACAAAACAAGCTTATGGTGACCAAAGGGGATAGTGGGGGGAAGGGAGATAAATTAGGAGTTTGGGATTAACATATACACACTACTATATATAAAATAGATAATAAGGACCTACTGTATAGCACAGGGAACTATATTCAGTATCTTGCAATAATCTATAATGGAAAAGAATCTGAAAAAAGAATGTATATATAATATATATATGTATAACTGAATCACTTTGCTGTACGCCTGAAACTAACACAAAGTAAATTAACTATACTTCAATTAAAAAATGGTTAAAAAGATGACTGAACAGAGATTACCATAAAATATAATAATGAAAAAGTTTGAAATATTGTGAGAAATACCAAAATGTAACACAAAGACACAAAGTGAGTAAATGCTCTTGGAAAAATGGTGCTCATTGACTTGTTCAATGCAGGGTTACCATAAACTTTCAATTTGTACAAATCGCAGTATCTGCAAAGCACAATAAAGAGAGGCGCAATAAAATGAAAAAATAAAATAAAACGGAACCATTAGCACAATACTTCTTCCACCTGGAGAAGTCTCAAATATTCCTTTAAAAAAAAGTACATAGAGTATATTTGACTCAACCATCTCCTGAGGAAGAGGAGGAACCAGTCCACGGGAGGAGCAGTCCTTGGAGGGGGGCATGCAGCAGCAGGGTTACTGTTAGAAGTAGCTCTGAGAGGTTTTTTTTGTGGTACGCGGGCCTCTCACTGTTGTGGCCTCTCCCGTTGCGGAGCACAGGCTCTGGACACGCAGGCTCAGCAGCCATGGCTCACGGGCCCAGCCGCTCCGCGGCATGTGGGATCTTCCTGGACCGGGGCACGAACCCACGTCCCCTGCATCGGCAGGCGGACTCTCAACCACTGCGCCACCAGGGAAGCCCTGAGAGGCTTTTTTAAAAAGTCATGCCTGCTGGGCCCACTGCGTCTCTGAAGTCCCTTCAGGATTGAGTTTTGCCTAATTTTTCACTTCCTCTCTTTTCCTTTCCCTTCCCTGAAAATGACAGACAAGTTATATAAAAGGGATAAAACTTGTCACATCAAGAGGGAAAAAGCCCCTCCCGGGCCATTCCAATTATCATTTATCAATCACCAGGTGAGTGATTATGGTTGAAAATGTTTTGGTTTTAGCTTTTAGCGTCCCTTGGGGTTTTTTTGTCCCTTGTTTCCTTGAGAGAGACAAGTTTTTTAAAAACAGTGGTGCTGGGAAAGATGGCTGATTTGCTCTGATATCCTGTGATAGCATGTTCCTATGAACTTTTCTTATTTCATTAGAGTTCGAAAAGGTATCTAATGAGGTTTTCAGTAAAAAATAATTTTTTGGTATCCAATTTTGGGTTTATGCTGAATTTTTGTCTTTCTTTTAAAGATGATCCCTCTTCTCATCTTCCACATCTTAACCTTATCAACTTAAGGAAAAACAACCCAGTAGCACTGCATTTTGCCTTCTGGATTTTTTGGGTTACTGATGACAGGATTCAGTACTTCATGAGGAATCAATGTTTCCCTACCATTGTCACCAACTAGCTTTGTTTGAGGGATGAAATTACACTTAATATGAACAGAGTTCTAAGGAAGAGAGAGTTCATAATCCTTACAGAATCAATGACCATCTCAAAAGATTGTTATTTTAATGTTTGGCATGGTATTGAACTTTTAAAGTATAGACCTGTATATTTTTTTATTAGCTATGCCAGCCATACATATATACTTGTAAATCCCAAAGACATTCAGTGTGAACCTAATATAAGAAAAAAACATGGCATTCCACTTTGTCTTTATTGTGTTCCTGGGTACCAGTATTTGATGATAAAATTCTGACGTTATACCTAAAGAGAACAATATAATGTTTTCATAAATAAGAGACTATTGAAAATGAAATAAGTGGAAAGTATTTTTAAATGGTAATGCTAATATTTCCAAATTAAAGATAGCTCAAACCAGCAAGAGATTATAAGTATAGATTTATTTCTGTTTTAAGAATAAGAATAGGCTTATTCTTCTGACAGATAGGAATAATCACTAAAGAAAAGCTTCTAGAGAAATAATTATATTAGTCCTATGCCAGTAAGGTGAAGTGAAAAACTAAAATAGTTATCAATTTGAGTCAACCCACCCTATCTTCCACATCCAAAAATAAAAACAAAAGCAAAAATAAGCCCACAAACACACACGAATACCCAAATTAAGACCTCAAACATTCCAGACGACAGACAGGAAAATAAATGGCCTTTGAAATAAAATTAAATGCTTTATTTTCTGTAAAAGCATTCTTGTGAAGACCAGAAAAAAAAAGCTAGTGCCTAATTCAACAAACATTCAAATATTTTGTGTTGCTTCTAGATCATATTCATACATATTTTCATTTGCCTTCCTGCAATAAATTCAGGTGAAAAAATGTGGAGTTGGCATGAAAGCATGATGGGACACATTTTTATACATTTTTTTTCTCTTGGTAATTGTCTGAAAATTCACTTCTGCAATTTATGTTGAAAACCTATTAGCATAATATGGACTGCTATTGCCCTCCTGTATTGATACATTTTCTCTTTGCTATCCAACCCCGCTTCCCGAACTCTCTCACATTCTTCTGAACAAAAAGAGGTAGGACTAAACATGAGAGGATCATTTTGTCTCTTATAACATTGACCTGAATGAATATTCTGAATAAACGATCAGTAAATTGGAAATCCAGTTGGGATGGTCGTGATTGCCACCTTAGGGACATCTTCTGAAACACTCATTACCTGCACTTTATGGACTTTATGGCCCTGTTGGTCTCTGCCCTTCATTCAGTTATTTCAGTAACTCACATAATGAAGACGCAGACCTCTCTCTTCTCAACTTGCTAATTCCCAGGCCTTAAAAGTCTGCCATACTGACATTAATAAGTCCTAGCTTTGTATGCAGTTTGATCTTGCTCTGGCTTCAAGCTGGGAGGAGCATGTTAAACAGCGTGGAGGCACCAGCTCTTGTTTCTCTGGAAGCCCAGGGCACAACACAGGGCAAGCCTCCTGGCAGGTACCCTGCTTTCTCCCTCTTCCCATCCCCCACAAAAAAATCAGAGAAATTCGAAACAAGATGATGCCCTCTATGGGAACAACATTAGCCTGTTCCTACAAATTCCCTTCTTTTCCTTTCTCCAGACATTGGCATCCTCTGTGTTTATTAGGCTCCAGTGCTAGGTCCCTCCCGATTTATTTGCAATCCATTAAGAAGGCAAACATTTGGAAGCAAATCCACTGTAAGTATCGGAGGGATTCATGGTTCTAATCAAGATATATTGCCTTAGACTTCACGAACTCAAGGCATGCCTTTTGGCATTTCTTTTTTTTTCCCCTGAGGACTCTGTCTAGACTACACACACACAGTCAAGAAAATGGGTCTGTGTTCAAGCAGGAAACATCAAAATAAAATAAGAATGGGGTCTCTGAAGAAAGGCCATAAGAGCATCCTCTTCCCCAACTTCACTGATTTTAGAATAGCTTTAGGGCCCTGGGACTGAAAAAAATTTCTTTTTTCTGATGACAAAGGCAATACATGCTCATGAAGAGAATTTTGAAAGTACAGGGAGAAAAATCAAGGGGAAAAAAGGGAATACAATCGCACCACTAGAGAAAACAACTCTTGAAATATAGCTATATTTCCCACATATGATATGGTGATTTTAAAAGTATAATCACTCGATAGATTCAATTTTCTGTCCAGTTTATTTTTTTTTCCTCTTAGCATTTTATAATGAGCATTACCATTGCAGACTCAGCAAGCACATGTAAGCCATGCCATAGTTGTACTAGCATTCATTTAGCCATGCCAGGAACTTTAAAACATTGGCTTTTCTCCCAGGAAAAGAATTTCTTACATATGAACAGTCCTCTAAAGGTCTTGCAGATGCATTACCCAATTTAGATCCTCAGCAGATCAGGAAAGATACCATATTGTCTTCTCCATCTCACAGACAAGAAACTGACTCCTGGAAGATTTGTGTGACCAGCCTAAGACCAAAGGGCTCGGAACCAGTGCTCGAGAGTATTCCTCCACTGCAAGTGTTGCTAAAAGCAATCAGAGGAAGCAGAAGCTAAGCACACCTAAAGGCAGAAAGTGAACCAAGGACCATCCCCAATCTCTCTCGTGCTTCCTGCTTCTGTTAATGGTGCCTCCTAGGATCCAAACTAGGGTATCATCTTTAAGGCATCCTTCTCCCTTATCCCAATATCAAATATTAAACTGCCAGGAAAAGTAGCTCTTTGTTGACCACAGAAAAATTATAAATTCCGTGGCCTGAAGCCAAGGCTGTCTGGAACCTGGACCCTGCCTCTCTCCCGCATCTGCCCCCTAAACACACAATGCAAGTTTTTCTCTAAGTAGGGACTGTGATCCCTTTGCAAAAAAACCCATTTGTAATGATGATTAAAAGATAGGTTTCTGGAGGTGGACCCTGGAATCTTCAGCTTTAAATAGTTGAGGATTCATGAGGATGAGAACCTCAGCTACACTCCAGGCAAACTGAACTGTTCTCTTTCTAAGTACACTGCCCACATTTCCCCGCTTCTGTGCATTTTTCAGATTGTTACTTCAATACAGAAAACTCCTCCCTTCGCCTTCTATATGTTCAGAACCTGCTCGCCGGTCCGGCTGAAATGGCAGCTCTATCCATTGTACTTCCCTGGCGGCCTTTTCCATCTCTGGGCATTCACGCACTTACTCCTTATTAAAGGAATCAGCCCTGCTCGCCACGTCTTACTCTCCTACTGTACTTCAGAAACTACATTTGTCAGAGTAACTCTGTCATATATGCTTTAAATTAATTATGAAACTTAGGGCAACCTTTTTTATCTGGAGGAATTACGGAGCCTCTATTTATGCTCAAGAGTCTTAGTTTTCTCACAGTTGGTCATTGTCTTTGGCTACATAGACATTACTTTGAAGCTGCTGCCAAATTTACTAGCTACCCAAAGGTAGATTTTTCATGAGGAAGTAATGGCTTGTATACCTCTCAGGACTTCCTCATGGGTATTTTAAGAAACTAAAAGATACGGGACTACCAAGGTAATCCCAAGATGGTGCCCCTTCTGGCTGACAAACTGGGAGGTGTTGTAGTACAGTCTAGTACAGGCCTGGAGCACGTGCACCAAGACTGTACTAGAATTTCCAGGTCAGCTCTCGTGGGCAGCAGGGGAAGTGGTAAGTGATACCCAAAGGAGACAGCATGGCTTAGAGCAGGGATCACAGCCCAAATTTCTGTAGAAGCCAGGCAGATAATGCAGATGAAGGAAGATGGTTCAGGTGAAGGCGCTCCACAGCTCCAATCACTCAGCCTTAGCGTCATACTCAGACTGGGGCAGAGCAGAGACAAGACGTGGTGACCTGGACAACGCATGCCCCGTGCAAAGACTCAAAGCTATTCCAGCCGACTGGCACCACGTGGGAAGGCAGGCCCGGTGTCGCCAAATAGTCAACATTTTCAAGAAAAGCCATACATAGACTTTTATGGGACATCCTCTCGCTTTTTAAAACACAGATAACTAATTCACATTTAAAATACTGGGTAAGCCTGTAGGCCAAATACATCTAGCGGTAATTATCTGCTCCTGTACAATTTTAATTGTGACATAAACCAGGACTCTACTACTCTCTCTTCCCCTGAATCCTAAATCCACGTTTGAGAGTCAGCGCGCTCTGTCTAGAAAGTATGAGTGGAAGGTAGAAATGATTTCAATAGAGTTCCCAGTCCGGTCAGAAAAGAGAAAGACAATTCTGGAAGGCCCTAGAATTGGACATTCTAGACACTCTGAATTGTAGATGCTGTCAGTGGTCTCTGAGTCCTTGCGCAGAGTCCCCGAGGGGGAGAGACAGGATGTGGCAGAGGCGACGGGCTGTCTCTCAGTGGACCGGGGTGGGGACCTTGCTTTGGCAGAGCGCACCCCTCAGCAGGTGTGAGTGACTGAGGAACCGCGTGCTGCCAATACCAGAAGTCCAAGCCCAGGAAACCAGTTCACGTCAGGCCAGGGATGACCTTCTGAGGCCTCCCTGACACCTTCCAGCTTCAAGCTGCCATCTGAGGACCGTGACTGTATTTTGTAGCTTTGATGATAAAATGACAGTCAACAAACGGAGCGCTGTTAGTATTTCATTTTATAATTTGATTGACGTACTTATAAACATTGTTGATCACTGTAAGTGATGTGCATTTACTAGTATATGGGTTATAGTTGTGGGAGGAAGTGTTTTGTGGACCTCTGTAAGCCCCAGGAATCCCAATAAATGAGAGAGAAGGAATTGGTTTCAGTTTGTTTGATGTCTGCAATTAGAGGTCATTGTAGGAGTTCCCGTTCTCCTATGGTTATCACCTCCGTGCTCCTGTGGGCACATAGGTAGAGAGCTGTAATTTGCTCAAGGTCAGTCAAATCTCAGTGTGATGTATACAGTGAGTGCAGTTAAATTTGTGCGTGGTGTCCTTTCCTAAGGGCGACCCTTCGTCCACGACACTTGACTCTTCATGGTGCAGTTCACTGAAGTTCAGGGGTCCCTTCAATGGCAATTTTTTCGGAAGGTTCCCAAGTATTTTAATAGCACTTTCTGTTGTTTAGACATATCGTTATTCATTAGTAACGTGAATTCAAAGCACGTGTGCAGTTTCTTTTGTACTTGAGCAAATGAAGAAACCAAGACACAACTGCCATCATCAAATCTTAATCTTCAGAGAAAAACAGCTCCGTTAAGGTTGGCCTGAAGATGCTCAGATTCTACCAGTCATTGAGGCGTCCCATATTTAACTAGTGTGGGCCCTGCAGTTACTTTCACTTTTTTTCTGAAGTGATTTTTTGGATCTTTCCGGTAAGGTTTTTCTTCTCCTTCTCAGTAGATGAACACACTTCCTTCCCTAAAGCAGTGGGGGCACCAGCTTTTCCCTCCGGCATTGGGTAAACCAGGCGAACGTGGTCTTGACATTGTGCTGCTCCACAGCCCGGCTTTCCTCCTGGAATCAGGACACGCTTACCTCCCGTCTTTCAGATCAGGAGTCCAGGGCAGGGCAGGGCTCTCCTGGCAGCCTGGAGGGAATTACAGGAGCCAACAAAGCCTGAGCTTCCTCATTCCTACATCACATGCTGGAGACACGGCATTTAGCTAATTGAGCTGAGTAGCCAAACAAATCTCTAATCCTTCCTAGAATGTAGAAAGAGGTCACTTCTTGCCTCACCTCATAAACTAGGAGCCAAGAAACAGGGGGAGGAGAGACAGGACAATGCCTGGTAGGTGCCGTGACCTGCCTTGCATTTTAAGCACTTGAATCATCCCCATACTGGCCCGACAATTAGGGATCTACTCTCTTCGCTGCTGTCTAGATGACTAAAGATCTTATTTTTAATAAAATAAAAATTTTAATAAAAATCTTTAATGAAATAAAATGTTTAATTTTTAATAAAATGAAACAAAGGAAAAAATTTGTTTAAGAAAATGTATTTGAAATTTTATTTGTAATCACATCAGGACATTTTAAGAATAAATTTCGCATTTCTTGGTTCTGTTCTCTGCGGAGCATCCAGTGAGACAACAGCATGGACTGGCTAAGCAGAGATCACAGGACTCGGAACGTCAGTGTAGCAGAGATAACCATGGTCTGCTGGTTTTCTTCTCTTCTGTGAGTCACTTCTCTCCTTTTGACTTCAATCCCTTGCCGTGATTTGGTACTTCAACCATTTTAACCAGGATTACAACACCTCTCTCTAGATTTGTCTTCAGAGCAGGAAACTGTGGAATGGCCACAGTATCATTCAAGTTTAGGAGGCTTAGGGGTGTGTGCAACCCTCCTACAAGAGTGACATCCATCAACCCAGAGTCAAGAGGAAAGAGCCTAGGGCCCCCGGGCAGAGAGGAGGAGAGTCAAGATCCTTTATGGGACGTGTGAGGCCAGGAGACCCCACCTCGCTCCTGTTCCACGATGGTAACCCCTCCACCAGCCAAGGAGAAACTTGATGAGAATCTGGTGTTTCAGCCGTGTTCCTGGTTGGAAAGGATCCAGAGAGACAACTGTTCTGACACTTTGAGTCAAATCCTCGATGGTACCTCTCTAGTACCATGCTTCAAAGCTCTGCTCAAGAAGCTACATTTCCTCAGTGAACGCCTGTCCTCTAATGTCGCCATTTTCTGACCTTTCCCACTCCATTTCTGCTCTGCCAAATAGCCCCCGGTTCACACTGCTTCAGCTTTTCCTTTACTCCGCACTTTTATTATCAGGGTTCGATGTAGACTTTGTACGCATTGCTTCATTGTCTCTCGTGGATATCAGACAATGAACAGAGGTTCTCTCTCTCTCTCTTTTTTTCCTCCTTCTATGTTGAATAAATAGTGGACATCCAAGAAGCGTGAGCTGTTAGATTCATTCATGCTCAACCCATTAATTTAGGGGGAATTGTACAGAAAGAATCTGGTCTTTGCCACGTATTAGCTCATCTCATGCGCCTATCCAAAAATACTGGAAAGTTTTTCCATAAGTGAGGATATAGTCATCAGAGACAGCATTTACTTAAAGATTCTTTGTGATTGTGCTTTGTTGATTATAGTTTGCTTAGAAATATTTACTAGTCTTCAGTGGCGTGTGTGTGATTGCTTCTTACACTACTATCAAAGAGTTTCTTATCAGTGTAAAGTCTTAGAATTGCTTACATTCTCTTTGAGGGGTAGACCGATACATACATCCTTTTTCTTTCATTTAAGTTTAAATCTTGTTTGCAGCAAAGTGAATAGAAAAATGCTGTCACTCTTGAAATAACAGAAACAGCTTTCCATGGCTTTGACTTCCTTCCACAGGATGGCTAGGACCTCCCAACAGAGGAACACTGTCATGACCTTTAATGTTTCTCTTTAATAGGGTGGGAGGAATTTCAGAGAATGATATGCCAAGGAATTCCTGCTGAGAACTCTAAACTCATGAGTTTTGAGGTCTTTCAAGCTAGGTGACTATTTTGTTGAACACAAAATAATCTTATACTTATTTATAGCAAAAAAAAGTCCTTTGTAAGAAATGTGACTGGGGATTTAATCCAGAGTCTATAGCTGAGAGAAGAAAACTTTAATGTGGGTTTCGTGGTCCAACTGTCTCCCCCACTACTTTGAAATGTTTGCAGTCACATAGGGTTAAGATAATGGTCATCAGGCCATTCCATTCTTCACAGTTCTGGTCAGAGATAAATGAGAATACGCTTCCCTGCTGTGCAAACATCCTTTTTATTAATACTGGGTGAACAAGAATGTAAGCACATTTGGCTGCAGAGAAAACTAACAGAATTGGAAATGCAGAATATTGAAGCTCGGAGTCTAACATCAGGCTTTCAAAGGCCAAGTGAATAAAAAGAAAACAATTACAGAATAAGCAGCAGAGCTGAAATGAAAATGGATCAGCATAGTAAAAGTGAAGTGTGACACCAATGTGTTCCACGGGCGTGCCCAAGTGGCCAGGGCATGGTTTGCTCCCATAGGAAACAGTTACATTGTCTCCGAAGTGAGGACTGCTCTCATTGTCCCCCAGGTACAATATTTAATTTGAGCCCATGCTCTTCAGCTGAGTGCATAACACTTATTGTTTATGCAAGCATTTGGCAATGAACCTCCACCACAGTGTCTACTGATACACATTATATTCTCACATATTGTAATTTAGCTCTTAGATTATTGTTTTATTTTATATGTACATATGGCATGTCTTCCTAGTTAGAGCCTAAATGATTTGAGGTCAAGGACTGTGCCATATTCATTTCCATAGGACCTATCCCAATTCCTTGCACGTAGTGGGCATCAGGACCACCGCATTGCAAACTCCAAGGGCATTATTCACATTATGCTGGTGATGCTTCCTGGCATTATGCAATCCAGGGGGTAGACACACAGTGGGCATTTTTGGATTTGATGCAATTCGGGGAAGTCTGGGGCAATGAAAAGAAATCCTTTTGTATTGCTTCCGTGATCTGGGGAAAAGGAAAGTCCCTGAACCTTGGTTAAACACAGTGCTGCTGCTTCGAATAAGTGCTCTTTGGATTCTAAAATATAGAGAAAAATCATACTAGTGTCTATTTCTGGGTGCAAAGTAGTCTCCACTTTTGCATTCTTATACTAACTAAAGTCACGAATGAGGATCTCTACCAACCACTCAGACAAAAAAACAGAAGCCTTGAGAGGGTTGCTCAAAGTTAGGAAAGTTGTCCTTTTCATGAAGGAAAGTATACATAGCCAGCTTCTACATTCCTGGGTCAGCTCCCCTGCCCTAATGATCTGCTTGGGTCTAGTGAGAATAAGATTTAATACAGACTCAATGGAGTAAATACTGCATCTGGGCAGAGAAGAAAACACAGAGGTTTCTGAATAAGAGGATTCACACATTCTTCCATCCAGCTGTTCTCTGGAGTTTCCGAAGTTTTATTTCTTCTGTAGAAAATGAGATGCATTCCTCTAAGGTTCCAAAAAAATGTACAGCTCCTATTAAATAATATTAAGAATGTTCTCTGAACAGACAGCACATGTCAAAACTGCAAATGCCCACCTGTAACGATGGATTTCAGTGATGAAATCAATAATGGCCGATGGCTTTCTAGGAATATGTTCGAAGCCAACTTTATAATTAGGGGAATGTGCTGTAATGAAGGGTCCACATCCAGAAAGGTGAGAGAGAAAAGGGACTATTTGGTGGAGAACGATCCTGACTCTTGATTTTGCAAAGTGCTAATAATGTTGGCTCAGTTTGACTTCTCAAGGCTGGACAGAGACCAATACTTTAGTACTGCTGATTGGCTCTGAGGAGAGGTTTCTGAAAAGAAATGAATACGTAGAAGTAAATGAAAACCTCAAACAAAACTTGATATTCATAGGTCAGCTGTCTGGACTTGAAACAAAATCCTACCTGATCATTCTCTTTGTGCATTTGTCTTTGTTTCCTTTGTTCCTTTTCCCCTTTCTCTCTCATCTCTTTTTCCCCTTTATGTTATATGCTTCTGTTAGAATAATATTTTCATCTTCAAATGCAGCATTTTCAAGAAAATGTGGAATTTTTAAAATACAATAAGCTGATATGCAATCAGTGAATGCACACCAGTGCAGGACGGCTTTGAACGGTGCTCACATTCCAGTGATGTGAATGGATACGTGCAGGAGCCCGGGTCTTTGTAGACTCTGGCAGGACAAGGATAAGTAACAAAATAAAGAAAGACTCTCCATGAACAGTGTGATCTGCAAAGATGAGACAGAGACCCTGGGATCTGAGTGACTATGAAATATCCCTAATGAACTCTCTTGCTCCGTTTCCTCTGAGCTCCCTTCCAGAGCACAGAAGACTACAAAGCAAGCCATCATGCTTGAAAGTGAGGCTACTAGGAAGAAGAAAGACAAAAGTCTGAGGCTGAAGGGAGGTTCTGAATTAGTGATAAGCTGCTGCATCCCACATGCAGCGGCTCCCTTCCATTCCCGGGGAAAGCGTTTTATTAAACACACCATACTCCTTTGCAGTGTCCTTCATTAACTTTCTTTTTCCCTAATAGGGTTACTGGAAACAAGCAGCTGAGTTTTCTGTTTTCCTACATGCTATGTAAATAGCTACTACCGGCAGGTGAGACAAACAGCAGGGTCACATTTGAAGAGTCGTCTTATATTTATATTGAATCTGGCAAAAAAACACTCACTGGCCACATTCAGAAGCTGTGGAAGCTACTTACTAAAGATGTGAGCTGGAGGGAATCTGGGGCCGGAACATATTAGGTGTGAATATGGTTTTATCTGTTTATCTTCCCATTACTCACCCTTGCACCTCTCTCTCCCTCTCTCTTCCAAATTTATTTGGTTTCCTCTCTAGAGGTTCTTCCACAAAGATACCATAATTAATTGACTGGATCAGTTCAGGATGAAAATGATTAAATCGACTATTTAGATTCATGTAACAAAAAATAAAAAATAAAAATAAACCACCACTGCCATCAACAGTACCACCACAGCAACAATCAAACTAGGAATTTCACTGTTTTTCCATCGTTTGGTAGTTGTGTCCGAGGTACTAGGGAAGAGGCTTTTTCAAATGTAAATTTTCAGCTTCAGGAGTGATTGATTTGGACCAGCTTTTGTGGAGCAGCACATTCATTCAGCCAGGCACTAGCACACAAAGAGCCCCTCTCTGGGCTGAGATCAGCCCCAGGACTGGGACCGGGGGTGAATTACTCACTGCAGAGAACACACAGCCGCCTGTGTTCCTGCCTTTTAGAAATCAAGTGTCTGTTAGTGGAGAACTACAAAAATCACAGGCACAATGCACTTTACTTTTACAGCACACGTGTGCACATGCGCGCGCGCGCACACACACACACACACACACACAGTAATTTAGAAAATGAATTGTTCTTGATAACTGAATATCCTGTCTAAGGAAAAGTTTGCCGATTCTCAATGAATTAAACACTTTAGAGCCTCAATATCTAATTCTACAAAGCTACTGAAAACAGTTTTGTCTCTCTCTTTGGTGACTCTAAGGCCTGTGATAGCTCTGTAGTATTTACGAGCTGTGGGATCTGGGGTATCTCCTCATCTGTGAAATGGGAATAATCACAGTATTTGCCTCATCTGTACACCGTAAGCATTAAGCAGGATTACATACATAGCACAGCACCTGGCACAACATAGCAGCCAAAATATGTTAGTTGTTGTTAATATACTCTTGTAATGTCTTTCATGAATAAAGAATCTGATGGTCAGGAGTAAAATAACATTAACTTTTTTCTTTGCTTTCAAAACCTTTTTGATTTTGGAATAATTTAAGATTTATCAAGAATTTGCCAAGATATTACGGTGTCTCCGGACATACTTTACACAGTGTCCCCCATGTTACCATCTTACGTAATTGCAGGATATTTGTCAAAACCAGGAAGTCAACACTGATACATTACTATTAACTAAACCCCAGCCTTTACAGAGATGATTCCGGTTTTACCACGAACGCCCTTTTTCTCTTCCAAGATCGCACCCCGGAGACCCCCTCACATTTCATTGTCATGTCTGTCTCCTCTGGTCTGGGAGTTTCTCAGTCCTTCCTTATTTTTCATGACTTTGACAGTTTGGATAATACTGGTCTTTTGAAAACCATTCATTTTGTAGAATGCTCCTTAAATTGGCTTTCTCTCGTGGTTTTTCCCATGACTAGTCCAGGGTCATGGGTTTGGGGAAGAATTCCACAGTGGAAGGGTGCTTGTAGAGAATGGACTTGAGGACACGGGGAGGGGGAAGAGTAAGCTGGGACGAAGTGAGAGCGTGGCACGGACATATATATACTACCAAATGTAAAATAGGTAGCTAGTGGGAAGCAGCTGCATAGCACAGGGAGATCAGCTTGGTGCTCTGTGACCACCTAGAGGGGTGGGATAGGGAGGGTGGGAGGGAGGCTCAAGAGGGAGGGGATATGGGGATATATGTGTACATATAGCTGATTCACTTTGTTATACAGCAGAAACTAACACAACATTGTAAAGCAATTATACTCCAATAAAGTTTTTTAAAAAAAAAAGTTACTATTGTTCCCTTTTATTTATTTATTTATTTATTTTATTGTTCCCTTTTAATTACTGTCTTCTTAGGAAGCGGTAAGTCCAACCTAAATTTAAGGGGAGGAGAGTTAAGCTCCACTGTCCTGGAGCTTTTGTTTCATTTTGTTTTGTTGAAATAATCTTTGAGATTCTTTTCTAATGAAGATTTGTCCCTTTTTCACCATTTATGTATTTATTTATTCAATAATTTATTTATATCAGCATGGATATATATATACATTATATTTTATATATACATTTTATACTTTGGGTTATAATCTAATACTACATTATTCTGACACTCAAATTCCTCCAGTTTGGAAAATAGAATTAACCCATACAACAATTGCAATGAGCCCTAAGGATATCTTTTACAGCATGACTTCAATAATTGTAATTGAAGCTGAGTGGAAAGAAATTTTGAGCAAAATTCCATAAAAGAAACTGCTTGTAAGTATGCATTCAGAAGGCTGTACAAATAGGAAGAGATCGGTGGTGGAGCAGCATTTCATGGTGATGGTCAGAAACATTAACGAAGGTAATAAAAAGTATGATACTTTATGCACGGGAGAGCTGATTCTGCTTCGCTGCATCTAATCACTTTGGAAAAAGGCTTTGTGTCAACTGATAACAAGTTTGTGTTTTAGTCTATATTGCTTTGGAGATGACATCTGTCTAAGTAGATCAGAAATAATTCTGAATCACAAACAGTACATAATGTAAATTTTGATTTTACTATCATTCATTGTAATGTAGTGAGAATCAATAACATTTTATTCACTGGGACAATGGAGACACTAAATTGTAAGTCACAGTCCAACATGTGAATTATTAAGCATAGTGAGCTTATCAACTGTGGAAAATAGGTCTTGTAAACAATATCAATGCCTTGTTTTTTATGAGAGAGAAAAAGAAATATAGACAGTGGTATGTTTATCGGTAGTAAAAATTACATTAAATGTTACCAGAGGGAGATAAAAGTTACTAAAATCAGCTTAATTTCCATGCAAACTATAATGTAACATTAAGTTTCATATGTACTGCATATACAAAATTTTAGAATTAATCCATATAGAATATGTACCTCCCTTCCCCTTTATTTTGCATGTCCCTTGTTAGTTTTGAAAACTTCAGTGCAGCCATGTTCTGAATACCACCAGGAAGTTTCTTAAAATGTTGATGTTCATAAAAATGACTCAGTAAAAGAGGCATTTAAGAACAATGTGTGCACCAAAAAACCCCCAAAAAGCAACAATAACAAAACCAATGTGTGCACTATTTCTCTGTTATTTTAGGGCACCAAGAACGTTCTTGCCTCAGTGATGTTTACCCATGTTATGCCTTTACCAGGAAAGCTCCCCCGCCCACCCTCGATCTATCTTTCTCTCTCTCATTGCCTGGCCCCTATTCATCATTCAGGACTCATCCCTTACTTTCTCATAAAGCGTTTCCTAGGCTCGCTCTTGTACAGTTCACTCATCTTACTTTCTGTTAAAACACTCTTTTCTTGATCTTGGTGACATTTCTCACAATTTTGCAAACTTGTGTAACACTAGCCTCTCCTACTAGACCTTAATCTCTTTTGGGCAAGCATCTTGTCTAATATTCACCACTGTACACAAAAATGCTGTTGGCAAAGAAAAGTATTTTCCTTTACCCTTCTAGGTTCTTCTGGATGGCCTAATAATTAAACTGACATGAGATAGATTAACAGGATGAAAAAAAAATAAAACAAATTTAATTACATACATATGGGGAATCTGTATCAACATGGGAGGTTCCAAAGACAGTCAGGCAAAGTGAGGTATACATGTCATTTTGGGCTAAGGAGAAGGGGCAGTGGTCTGGGACTTCAAAGAGAAGGCAGGCAATTCACAGCAAGATGAAAAAAGAGCAAATTTTTGGTAAACAAATATTTGTTGGGCCATGTAGAAAGAATGGGACATAGAGAGGAATTTTAGCAAACAGACTTTGCTAGGTTCCTCCCTGTCTACCACCTCAAGTTCATATTATACTATAGATATTTCTGGATTAGCCCCCTATCTAAATTCTTTTAGGTAGTTAAGAGGGAGGTAAAAAGAAAAACTTCCTGAGTCTTTCGTTTCTTCCTCACATGCTAAAGAGTCACGTTTTGGTGCAGCAAATTTTGCTTCCCTACAACATCTAACATAGGGCCTGGCCTCATATATTTATTGATAAATATATGTGTAAATAAGATAGCACTAAACAAAGAATGCTTTTTTTTTTCTTTGCGGTACGTGGGCCTCTCACTGCTGTGGCCTCTCCCGTTGCGGAGCACAGGCTCCGGACGTGCAGGCTCAGCGGCCATGGCTTACGGGCCCAGCCGCTCCACGGCATGTGGGATCCTCCCGGACCAGGGCACGAACCTGCGTCCCCTGCATCGGCAGGAGGACTTGCAACCACTGCACCACCAGGGAAGCCCAAAGAATGCTTTTTGATGCTTAAAATAAACAGCCTTTTCCCTGTTTGAGATTTTAGAACAGAACAGAAATACTTTGTTGGAGCAAACACTGACAAACTTTAAATTGTTTATACTCGTAGAACTACTTATAATGTGTAACTTTTACAAGGTGTTTTATAGATTATAAGTCATTTTCTACAGGCAAGTCCAACATGCCCCAAGTTTCTCTAAAAAGTTTCTTCATTGCTCAAAAGAGGAAACTGAATGAGATTGCAAGAGGTTAAATGAATTAGCAGAACAGTAAAATTACTTGGGAGAGCAGTGAGGAACTGAGCACTGCCTTCTGATTTAAGTTTCAAGGGGCAGCTGGCACCTGGTTGATGTGACTCAATGATGATGAGGCATCAAAAGCTGTCACCCCATAGCATGTAGGCCTAGAGTTTATTTTTTTCTAGTCTGTGGCTTTAGTTTTATGCCTAAAGTCAGAGACACACTCTGTTAGTTCACACTGACAGTCACTTGAAGCAAAAATTTTCCTAAGTTAGATGTGATCACACCTCCTTCATTAGTCTCAGAGTATGTCATAATTGTTGCCATTAGAAATTAGTTTACTATATCATAGCCATATGTTTGCATGTATAATGGGTTTCAAAACTTATCTGTATAAGAAATAAATAGCATTTTTTTCCTTTGCTTTAAATTTACCAAAGCCCCTTCTCACCCAGCCAGTGTAAAGTTGTATCTCACTCCTCAGTGGAAAACGCTCCTTGCTCATTACTGTGTGGAGGTTCCAGCATCTGGCATCTCTCAGAAGATATCAGACAGATTCTCTGAACACTGATTACTCTGGCCCTGCTTAAGGCCCCAGTCCAAAGAACTGCAGCAGGTAGAAGGACTCTGTTACTCTTATGCTGTGGGGAAGCTGCGAGCCTTACATGGCCGCAGCACTGAACTGTTTGCTCTGAGATTCCCCCATCTCCCTGGCGTGCTGCCAAGGAGGGGGCAAGATCAGATCGCCACTTCTCCTTGGAGCCTCCGACCCCAAGCACACACTTCCTCCCAGCTGTAGGAGACCTTCTTCTTCCTTTCTAGTGTTTTCTCAGAGGAACACCCTCTCGCAATTTTCCCCCTGGGACACATACAACATCTCTTTGATGGGTTTAGGCATTTATAAAAGGCAAGAAGAAACACTGACATCTGCTTCTTCTGTGCCCTGCCCTAGAAAAATCCCCAAAGCAATGAAGTAATAAGGAATTAGTAAGCCATATGAGATAGAGGAAGAACAAAATATCAGGAGAAAAAAGATGCTATTTTTAACATGACATCCTGCTACAGATTTCTTTTCCCCACTACAGTGTGAGCATCTTGACAGTAGTAAATGTATCTTTTGAATTTTGATATTACTATGCATAGTCTCTGATATAGTAGGTCCTTACATGTAGTGGAAGGAAAGAAAAATGGAAAGAACAGAGGAAGGGAAGAGAGGAAAGAAGGGAAAGAGAGAGGAAGGGAAGAAAGGAAAAAAGGCAGAAAAGAAAGGGAGAGGAATATAAATATTGTATCAATGCAACAAACGTGCATCGGACAAAGAAAGTATTCCAAGTATGTTGCTAAATACTATTGGTCACATAGAAGTGCATCAGCAACCCAGGAGCTCAAAAATGAGAAAACAAAAAACAAACAACCCAATCCAAAAATGGGCAGAAGACCTAAATAGACATTTTTTCAGAGAAGTTATACAGATTGCCAACAAACACATGAAAGGATGCTCAACATCACTAATCACTAGAGAAATGCAAATCAGAACTACAATGAGATATCACCTCACACCAGTCAGAAAGGCCATCATCAAAAAATCTAGAAACAATAAATGCTGGAGAGGGTGTGGAGAAAAGGGAACCCTCTTGCACTCTTCGTGGGAATGTAAATTGATGCAGCCACTATGGAGAACAGAATGGAGGTTCCTTAAAAAATTAAAAATAGAACTACCATACGACCCAGCAATCCCACTACTGGGCATATACCTTGAGAAAACCATAATTCAAAAAGAGTCATGTACCACAATGTTCACTGCAGCACTATTTACAATAGCCAGGACATGGAAGCAACCTAAGTGTCCATTGACAGATGAATGGATAAAGAAGATGTGGCACATGTATACAAAGGAATATTACTCAGCCATAAAAAGAAACGAAATTGAGTTATTTGTAGTGAGGTAGATGGACCTAGAGTCTGTCATACAGAGTGAAGAAGTCAGTCAGAAAGAGAGAAACAAATACCGTATGCTAACACATATATATGGAATCTAAAAAAAAAAAAAAGTGGTTATGAAGAACCTAGGGGCAGGACAGGAATAAAGACACAGATGTAGAGAATGGATTTGAGGACACGGGGACGGGGAAGGGTAAGCTGGGATGAAGTGAGAGAGTGGCATGGACATATATACACTACTAAATGTAAAACAGATAGCTAGTGGGAAGCAGCTGCATAGCACAGGGAGATCAGCTGGGTGCTCTGTGCACTTAGAGGGGTGCGATAGGGAGGGTGGGAGGGAGACTCAAGAGGGAGGAGATATGGGGATATATGTATATGTATAGCTGATTCACTTTGTTATAAAGCAGAAACTAACACACCATTGTAAAGTAATTATACTACAATAAAGATGTTAGAAAAAATGAGATATATATATATATATAAATATATATAAATAATTTTAAAACAGGATGGATGTTGAGACATGCTCTACAAGATATCAGGAATCTGCCGCATGCACAGCCTCTCTAAAAAAGACCATTCTAAGGCACAGGTACTTTGGCCAACATGACTACTAACTTCCAGTCCCAGACTGCACTGGAGGGGACACCTGACCCAAAGGCATTTAGCCAGCAAACTGAGATGGTGCCTTTTGTGAAAACATGAGCTGAGCTGATGTTGTGTATTGATTGGATCTGACTTCAAATCCACTTGTTTATGACTTAAATGATGTTGTTTTAATCCACTTGTTTATGACAAAGAAAAAAGCTGTCTCTAGAAGTTGTTTTGACATAAGAATGGAGTTGTGTACGGTTGACATCTCTCATTTGTTGTCCTTGCTAAGCACTTAGTAACTCAGCTGCTGGGGGGCCCTCCTGGGGGCTTATGGATAAGAACACGTGAAGAAGCAACTATGGCAAGGGGACATTTGGACTGTAAATACTGAGTTTGCAAGGAATATCCCAGAGTTTCAGTCAGGACAAAGCTACCCTCTGCTGATCGAGTTCTCCAAAGATCTTGAAACACTTGCTCCTGTAATGGCTAAGGTGACTCTTTGGTGGGCAGTGGTGTTAAATTATGCAGCAGTCTCAGGAAGAGAAGGGACGTCTGTTCCTTATAGGCAGTGTCACAAGCCATGCAATGGTCCCCTGGGGTGATAACCCTTGGAGCAGTCTAGCCTGCCCACAACACCAGTGCCACTCTCCCCCAGCAACGTGCTCTGGCAACAAGGGACTTTTATTTTTGCCCTGCCTCTGGACGTCAGCTTTTGGTTGGCCAAGCCCTCTCGCCCGAGAAACTGAAACTCATAGAAAAGGTACATCTCAACTGGATTTGGACTTTATTTCTATCATCTCCCCTGGAACAATAGGATAATTAATCTATCATGGGTTCAGAGGATGTTATTTATTTCTTGGCTTATTAAGAATCATTATCCTGTATGATATTAGCTTGTGAAATCATTTTAATGAACTTGTGTTAAATAAACTATTGGCAAAGACAGTCTCGGTCTCTGAACATAATGTGCCACCCATCAAAAAAAACATCCAATCAGATTCTCTCTCAGGAGGCAAGCGGCTACCTCTTTGCATATGAAGACAGCCCTGAGCATCATTAGCCTTTACAAAAGGCTCCACTTTTTGCTTTATTTTGTGCGCGTGGAAAACTTACAGTTCCTGACTCTTTACAAGATGTATCATGATGCGAATTGTTCTGGTGTTAATCATGTTATTAGGTACCTATACATCCCAACCTATGAGCCTCCCTTATTTCTAATCATTGGCTTTATTCAGTATCCCCTTCCTTTTTCAGCTTTTATTTTTTAATGTATTGAATATCTACTATATTCCAGGAATTGAATTTGTAGCCTAGCTTAGGGGAGGATGACCCATATACATAGGTGATTACAAGTCAAACAATGGGTGGTATATGTCAGAAGAAGGATGGCATAAAGTTAAGTGTACTGAAGTTGCAAGGTAATGTCTGGTGAAATAGCTGATTTTAAAATTTCTTGATTTGTTCAGATGGTTCTCGATTTTTAATTCTCTTTTTAAATCCTCTCTTCTTCCCTGAGCTGACTTCAGCACTGGTGTGGTGATAACATGGGAAGTGTTCCCCACTCTGAGATACTATCCAAATGCTTCTGTGAACAAAATATTTCCCTATAGTCACTGTAATTAAATACCAAAGGAAAAGTGCATGCATTTTCACGGGTACCCAGTCCAAAAGGGGACATAGATAAAAATATCATATTTAGGTTATAGGATATCCCTGGAAACAAGTAATAGTCATATCGAATTGTGATTCAATTTGGTAAATATTATCTGACTACTGGGAAATCGTGAGACATATTGTAGCAACAGAGCAGCATGTCTCCTGCAATAAACTTTTTATTTATTTAATCCAGCTCATTAATAAAGATCTTCTTTTTGTTCTCCTAATGTACGAATGCTCCAAAACCACAGGCTCACATTTTGACAGCTAATTTTGCAGGATATAATTTTCCTGCTTAACCCAAGAGGAAAAAGAGACGGATGATTGAGATTAATCATTTGTAAAATTATAATTCTGTCACAGATAATAATTTGCAAGATCTTTCCCTTTCCTGAAGCCCCAGAATGTACAATAAATTGTCACACTTTGTAACCGACCGTGTAACACATTCGGGGGCTCCTAATGAAGCAAGTCTGCTAGAAAAACAAACCAGTTGCCTTATAATTGGCATGTTCCCCACGTGACTATTCTCCTGTGGAGGAGTGTTGTGCCGTGGGTGAAGAAGGGTTTAAAAATTATTATTAAAGAGGTGGTTATCTCCATCTCTTATTACCATTTGAGCTGTAATATATGGTATTTCTTTACCTCAAGTAAGCCTGTTAGAAGACTCCATTGTGTACCCAGGTGAATTGGTCCCATGTGGAAAAATTAGCAAATTCAGAAATTTTTCATTATTTTCAATTAAAAAAGACTAACAAAATGGCCATATAAAAGTACTGACTTCTTGACAATGGATATGTGAGTTCAGGGTGGACAGGGTTTACTCTTGTACTGGCAGATCTCTCTGTAAACTTTCCTTTATTTTCTAAATCCACTTGATAGGCGTTTAATACTGTTCCAACAACAAAGGCAAAGGAACTTCAAGGATTTTTTATGAGGTTGGCAGACAGTACATAGACTGTATAAGACTCTATGGAAGGGGCAGGGGGATGGAGCATGGCTCTCTGTAGTTTCATGGCCCACATTTAGCTAAATTGATGAGGGCTGAAGTTAATGAGATCAGGGTCATGGGTTCAATGTCTGGGTGGGCCAGCTAGCTTTGCTCTGTTCACATCTGCAGACTACACCCAAATCCCACCAATCCCAGGAATACATGCTGAAAGGGTACAGGCTGAGAGGGTTTGAATGCGTCAAAACACTCCCATCCCTAATTCTTCCTAAAAAATAGCACCTAAAGGCCTGTTTTGCCAAGATTTGACCACTTCTCCCCAAGCCCACAGCCTCCATTTTGCTTGGACCCACCACTATCTTTTGCCAAGATTATTGATGTAGCTTCTAACTCCTCTCCCTGCTACACCCCCGCCTCCTTCAGATTATTCTCAACAAAGATGCAGAGCAATCCTGTTAAAATGAAAGTCATGGTACACCACTCACGCTCAAAACCCTCTGATAGCTTCCCTTCTAACTCCAAGTAAGAGCTGAAGTTCTCGCAATGCCCAATGAGACCCTAGACAATTTGTGATTCCCACCCCTCAGTCTTTCCTCAACCCGTCGGAAACTCTCTCCTCCCACCCTCTCTGCAATGTCTGGTGTATGCTCCATAAAAAGCTTAGGCTGTCACAACTTGTAGGGGGAAAACTGTTTACCAGAAGATATTGCTTTTTGAGCTAACACCTGAAAGAAAGGAGGGGCAAAGGTCTAGCTTCCTTCTTAAGAACTAGAAAAAGGAGAAAGATAGAGAAAAAAGCCACAAATTCATCCCATATGTTTTCTTTGACAACAATAAAAGCAAAACATAAATTAACATCTCAAATATCTCAGTAAATACAAATTATCCCACTACACGTAAAAAATAATCTCGATTGCCTCAAAGAAAGAAAATACTTTCCTAAATTTTTTGTAAGTCCCCAGTCCTAGAGAGACACTGGTGTAGAGTGTAACACAATTTAAAGCAGGAAGTTTGCTTTGATCTTCAGAGCTCAATGTCAGTTCAGGGAAGACAGAAATATACAGGACCAGAAGGAGGATCCCTAGAATTTTTGGAAGAGAATTATACAAATCTTTCCCGAGTATGTGCTGGCAAACTTAATGAAGGAAGTCGCATTATAGAATTCATCTCAGAAGTTAGCTGTCTAATAAAAAATAATGATTTACATTTACAGACTCATACAATATCTCATTTGAGTATGTGGTACACATAAGGCATTCATTCATACATTTAAGAAACATGTAATGAGCACCTATTATAATGTAGGCACCGTTCTGGGTGCTGGTGGTAGATCAGTGAACAAACTTAACAATAGCACTGTCTTCATGGGTCTTATATTCTGGTAGGAGGAAACTATAAAAAATATAATAAATACTTTATATACCATATTACAAGCTGGAAAATGCTATGGATTAAAGGAAAAATGGACTTTAACAGGGGAAATCAAGAATGCTGGGGGTAGGGATGGCATAGGGGGCAAGGTATGTAGTTGCATGTTACCTATGTTATAGGACAGCAAGAAGGACATCATTGTCTCCACTCCACGCGTCTTGGAGGTGAATGACCTCCCCAGGGGTAGCTGACAACTAGCTAGCAGATATAGTTCTGAAGCCCAGCTTTAACAAAGAAATCCTTTAACTTTGTTTTTGTCTCCACCTTGCTGACTCTTTAGATAATGGAATAGCATTGTTTTGATCAGAAAGTCCCTTCAGTCATACTTAATATCCTGCTTTAAAAGCATGGTTCCATCCCAAGCACCCAAGGCCAGACCTACATCCATATGTTAGGGTTTTATCTCTGTCCACCCATGATTTCTCTATATGCCTCTATCCTACCATGCCTGCAGGAGAAGCAGGTAATGGTGGAGAGGCAAGTGCCATGTTTTGTTGAGACCTGGAGATGATCAGCTCAGTCTCTGTGGCCATGTACTTTATATACGCTTTTTTTTAGACAACAAAAAATGACAAGCAAATATGATGAACAAATATATGGCAATATTTTATCAAGATGTGGTATTTCAAAAAGGGTCTCTAGCATTTCTCACTTACATTGAATGTCTACAACATTTCTTGGTAGAAAGTGTTGTGACTGCCCTTAGAAAATGTGTATTCAAAGGTTCTTTCAATTAAAATAAGGTAGTGCAATGAAAAAAGAAAAAAGGGCAGACAACGAAAAAGAAAGAGATCGGCACCTACTAGGACACCTATATGTTCACGGACTTTCTCAAAAGGAAAAAGGATAGTACAGAAACAATCCACCCAATACAAGTAAATTAAACATGATTTACTGATGGTAATTGAGTCTGTGGCAAAAGGACAAGTACCATTTATTTTCTGTTTTGGGCTGATGTCTCAGAAAATTTTGATTTTTAGTTGGGGTTAAGTAAGGGGAAATTGAAAAAGTGCCTGGTATGTGGCTCAGTCTTGATTGTCTATGATATGCAAAAATGATTTGGCCTTACCCTTCAGATGACTATCTTCCTGTAGCCACTTGCTTTTCACTGTTGTTTTGTTGTGGCTCCTCTGTCATAAGGATACGAAATACCCCAGTATCTTTACTATCAGTGATCGTCCTTAACATCTGGATTTCTTGGACATCTGCCTGTGACCACTCACCACCTACAAGACCACCAGGCCACCTCTACCACAAACACTCATGCAGCCCTACTCACAGTTAACTGATACACAGAGATAGAAACTCATCCTGGGCTGGAGAGTCACGAGACAAGGGAATCAGATGTTGGCTCTAATGGAAAAGTTAACAACCTCTGCTCTGGTTGTCTATATCTTCTTTGTTTGGACTTTCTGGAAGTCTGTGCTTCTAAACTAACAAATGAAGCTATGATCACATAATCCAAACAACTGGTGGAAAACTGGAAAATTCAATCAGCCAGGTGTTTTGCTTACACAATCTCATGGCCAGTTTGACTAGCTGTTTTCATTATGTTGATTATTTTCTTTTTGAATAATTGTTTTTTCCTATTATGTAAGGTAATGTATATTCATTGTGGGAAATATACACACTATATTAAAGCACAGCTGTGAACATTTTTTTAAATCCAGAATTTCTATACTTTTAATATTTTTGTATATCTCTTACAAGTCTTTAAAAAAATTTCTTATCTATCTCTGTGTGTGTGTGTGTGTGTGTGTGTGTGTGTGTGTGTAGTTTTTTAGATATATGCTCTACCTAGAATTTGGAATCTGTTTCTCTTACCTAAAAATAAATCATGATTATTTTCCTAGATTATGAAATATTATCTTCTAGCATGATTTAATTATTGAATAGCACCATAATTTTCTTTAACCAGTCCCCTGTTGTTGGGCAACTAAATTGCTTCTAGTTTTCAAAGTTATAAATACATAAAATACTGATGAATAATCCAGGACATTTTGTACAGATATTAGATTGTTAGTAATGATTATAATCGGAATGAATTTTTGCTGAATAATATTGATGAACTGACAACTAATTGCATGAGAGAGTCCAAGTAAATCTGCTAAATGATTACTTATATTTTTTTAGTTCAGTGGGACAAAAAACCAGCAGAATAACATTATCTTAAAATTTTATACTGACATATTCAATGGCATGCGTTTATATACTTAACTCATTTTGATAACAATACTCACATCAGCTCTCTGAGTTTACTAGGAGCAAAGTAAGAGGACCAACACTTATTGGTTCTGTGCTAGTCTTTGCATACGTTATCATGGTGTGATTTAAACTGGTGTCTTACACTTGATTAACATATTACTAACTTAGGCTATTGAATGTATACTGATTAGAGGCACTTCAGAGACAGGAGTGTTTGAAGCTCTGTCTTCTATTGAATGTAAGTCTGAAAGGAGATGTGTCACTAATTCAGGAAATCTCCCTGAGAGTTCTTGTTCTGGAAATTACCTCTAGAGAAGCATAGATATTTATTGGTTGGGTGGACCTTTCTTCAGATTTCTACAAGGAAATCAGAATTTGTGTTGGCCCAATCAACTAAATACCTTTGGATGCTATATGAGTCACTGTGTACACCCTTACAGCCATATTACCCAAACCAAGAGCAACTTCTCCAGGTCACTGCTCTGAACACGATGTGGTGGCATGGGGCTTTTGAAATGTTTCTAGGGGTCCAGCTGAGCTGGGTTTCTAGAATAGCATAGCTACTAGATGTCTGAATCTCAGTAGAAATACAACTCAGAGGGACACCAAGTCATAAGGCCTTCAGTATATCTTTTTTAAATTCAGTTCCCATAATCCCATTACTTCTGATAAAAGCTATTACTTCCCAAGGCTGAAGTTACAACATTACTTCCCTAGAATCACCCTGGCCTACTGTGTTCTGCACTGTTTAGAACCTGGAATGCAAGAAATTTCTCTTTGGTGGGAAATAAGTCAATTTGTAGCATATCTCAACCTCTTCTGCAGAAGTCTGGAGGAGACTGAGTCTGTTTTGTAGTCCTTCGTGGAGAGGGCTGCACGTGGAGACCAACCATGGACTTCTGATATCTGTTTCCATACAACAAATCCTATGCTTGATCATTATCTGTTAGTAGAGACTTGATTGTACAGGAATACAATTCATCTTGGAAAAGACTGAATGTTTTATTGATTGTGGAAGGTAATCACTGGATTGGAACAAATGCTAGTTATAATATGTCCATATACATCCTAAACCAGTACCAGAAAAATAGTATAAAAACAGGGTAAAAGAGTATGTTCAGGGCTTCCCTGGTAGCGCAGTGGTTGAGTAGGCCTGCCAATGCAGGGGACACAGGCTCGTGCCCCGGTCCAGGAAGATCCCACATGCCGTGGAGCGGCTGTGCCCGTGAGCCATGGCCGCTGAGCCTGCACGTCCGGAGCCTGTGCTCCGCAACGGGAGAGGCCACAACAGTGAGAGGCCCGCGTACCACACACACACAAAAAAAAGTATGTTCAGTAGTACCTAATTTTACACCAAGTATTTCTATTAACATGGCAGGATATTCAGTAGAATTCACTGGTATTTTGAGGGGTGAAGACTTCAGAGTAACTGCTTTTTTTATACTTCAGATCTGGGTTATTTAGACTATTACCAGAGAAAGAAATGCTCAGAAGAACGAGGGGAAGATGGCGGAAGAGTAAGACGTGGAGGTCACCTTCCTCCCCACAGATACACCAGAAATACAACTACATGCGGAACAACTCCTACAGAACACCTACTAAACGCTGGCAGAAGATCTCAGACTCCCAAAAGGCAAGAAACTCCCCACGTACCTGGGTAGGGCAAAAGAAAAAAGAATAAACAGAGACAAAAGAATAGGGACGGGACTTGCACCAGTGGGAGGGAGCTGTGAAGGAGGAAAGGTTTCCACACACTAGGAAGCCCCTTTGCGGGCGGAGACTGCGGGTGGCGGAGGGGGTAAGCTTCGGAGCCGCAGAGGAGAGCACAGCAACATGGGTGCGGAGGGCAAAGCGGAAAGATTCCCGCACAGAGGACCAGGGCCGACCGACACTCACCTGCCCGAGAGGCTTGTCTGCTCACCCGCCGGGGCTGGCAGGGCTGGGAGCTGAGGCTCAGGCTTCCGTCGGAGCGCCTGGAGAGGACTGGGGTTGGTGGCGTGAACACAGCCCGCAGGGGGTTAGTAAGCCACGGCTAGCCAGGAGGTGGTCCGGGAAAGTCTGGACCTGCTGAAGAGGCAAGAAACTTTTTCTTCCCTCTTTGTTTCCTGGTGCGCGAGGAGAGGGGATTAAGAGCGCTGCTTAAAGGAGCTCCAGAGACGGGAGCGAGCCGCGGCTAAAAGCACGGACCCCAGAGACAGGCGTGAGACGCTAAGGCTGCTGCTGCCGCCACCAAGAAGCCTGTGTGTGAACACAGGTCACTCTCCACACCCCACTTCCGGGGAGCCTGTGCAGCCCGCCACTGCCAGGGTCCCGGGATCCAGGGACAACTCCCCCGGGAGAACGCACGGCGCGCCTCAGGCTGGTGCAACGTCACGCTGGCCTCTGCCGCCACTGGCCTCTGCCGCCGCAGGCCCGCCCCGCACTCCATGCCCCTCCCTCCCCCCCCCACCCCCGGCCTGAGTGAGCCAGAACCCTCCAATCAGCAGCTCCTTAACCCGATCCTGTCTGAGCGAAGAACAGACGCCCTCCGGCGACCTACACGCACAGGCGGGGCCAAATCCAAAGCTGAGCCCCTGGGAGCTGTGCGAACAAAGAAGAGAAAGGGAAATCTCTCCCAGCAGCCTCAGAAGCAGCAGATTAAAGCTCCACAATCAACTTGATGTACCCTACATCTGTGGAATATACGAATAGACAACGAATCATCCCAAATTGAGGAGGTGGACTTTGAGACCAAGATTTATGATTTTTTCCCCTTTTCCTTTTTTTGAGAGTGTGTATGTGTATGCTTCTGTGTGAGATTTTGTCTATATAGCTTTGCTTCCACCATTTGTCCTAGGGTTCTATCTGTCCGTTTTTTTAAAAAAAATTTTTTCTTAATAATTATTTTTTATTTTAATAACTTTATTATATTTTATCTTACTTTATTTTATTTTACTTTATCTTCTTTCTTTCTTTTTTCCTTCCTTCCCTCCTTCCTTCCTTCCTTCCTTCCTCCCTCCCTCCCTCCCTTCTTTCTTTCTTTCTTTCTACTTCTACTAATGCTTTCTTTCTACTTTTTCTCCCTTTTATTCAAAGCAGAAGATCTCAGACCTTCTGAGATCTTTTATTCAAAGCCGTGTGGATGAAAGGCTCTTGGTGCTACAGCCAGGAGTCAGTGCTGTGCCTCTGAGGTGGGAGAGCCAACTTCAGGACACTGGTCCACAAGAGACCTCCCAGATCCACATAATATCAAACAGTAAAAATCTCCCAGAGATCTCCATCTCAACACCAGCACCCAGCTTCACTCAATGACGAGCAAGCTACAGTGCTGGACACCCTATGCCAAACAACTAGCAAGACAGGAACACAACCCCACCCATTAGCAGAGAGGCTGCCTGAAATCATAATAAGTCCACAGACACCCCAAAACACACCACCAGACGTGGACCTGCCCACCAGAAAGACAAGATCAAGCATGATCCACCAGAATACAGGCACTAGTCCCCTCCACCAGGAAGCCTACACAACCCACTGAACCAACCTTAGCCACTGGGGACAGACACCAAAAACAACGGGAACTACGAACCTGCAGTCTGCAAAAAGGAGACCCCAAACACAGGAAGATAAGCAAAATGAGAAGACAGAAAAACACACAGCAGATGAAGGAGCAAGATAAAAACCCACCAGACCTAACAAATGAAGAGGAAATAGGCAGTCTACCTGAACAAGAATTCAGAATAATGATAGTAAAGATGATCCAAAATCTTGGAAATAGAATAGACAAAATGCAAGAAACATTTAACAAGACCTAGAAGAACTAAAGATGAAACAAACAATGATGAACAACACAATAAATGAAATTAAAAATACATTAGATGAGATCAATAGCAGAATAACTGAGCCAGAAGAACGGATAAGTGACCTGGAAGATAAAATAGTGGAAATAACTACTGCAGAGCAGAATAAAGAAAAAAGAACGAAAAGAAATGAGGACAGTCTCAGAGACCTCTGGGACAACATTAAACATACCAACATTCGAATTATAGGGGTTCCAGAAGAAGAAGAGAAAAAGGAAAGGACTGAGAAAATATTTGAAGAGATTATAGTTGAAAACTTCCCTAATATGGGAAAGGAAATAGTTAACCAAGTCCAGGAAGCACAGAGAGTCCCATACAGGATAAATCCAAGGAGAAATACGCCAAGACACATATTAATCAAACTGTCAAAAATTAAATACAAAGAAAACATATTAAAAGCAGCAAGGGAAAAACAACAAATAACACATAAGGGAATCCCCATAAGGTTAACAGCTGATCTTTCAGCAGAAACTCTGCAAGCCAGAAGGGACTGGCAGGACATATTTAAAGTGATGAAGGAGAAAAACCTACAGCCAAGATTACTCTACTCAGCAAGGATCTCATTCAGATTTGATGGAGAAATTAAAACCTTTACAGACAAGCAAAAGCTGAGAGAGTTCAGCACCACCAAACCAGCTTTACAACAAATGCTAAAGGAACTTCTCTAGGCAAGAAACACTAGAGAAGGAAAAGACCTACAATAACGAACCCAAAACAATTGAGAAAATGGGAATAGGCACATACATATCGATAATTACCTTAAATGTAAATGGACTAAATGCTCCCACCAAAAGACACAGATTGGCTGAATGGATACAAAAACAAGACCCATATATGTGCTGTCTACAAGAGACCCACTTCAGACCTAGAGACACATACAGACTGAAAGTAAGGGGAGGGAAAAAGATATTCCATGCAAATGGAAACCAAAAGAGAGCTGGAGTAGCAATTCTCATATCAGACAAAATGGACTTTAAAATAAAGACTATTAGAAGAGACAAAGAAGGACACTACATAATGATCAAGGGATCGATCCAAGAAGAAAATAAAACAATTGTAAATATTTACGCACCCAACACAGGAGCACTTCAATACATAAGGCAAATACTAACAGCCATAAAAGGGGAAATCGACAGTAACACATTCATAGCAGGGGACTTTAACACCCCACTTTCACCAATCGACAGATCATCCAAAATGAAAATAAATAAGGAAACACAAGCTTTAAATGATACATTAAACAAGATGGACTTAATTGATATTTATAGGACATTCCATCCAAAAACAACAGAATACACATTTTTCTCAAGTGCTCATGGAACATTCTCCAGAATAGATCATATCTTGGGTCACAAATCAAGCCTTGGTAAATTTAAGAAAATTGCAATTGTATCAAGTATCTTTTCTGACCACAATGCTATGAGACTAGATATCAGTTACAGGAAAAGATCTGTAAAAAATACAAACACATGGAGGCTAAACAATACACTACTTAATAACAAAGTGATCACTGAAGAAATCAAAGAGGATATCAAAAAATACCTAGAAACAAATGACAATGGAGACACCACGACCCAAAACCTATGGGATGAAGCAAAAGCAGTTCTAAGAGGGAAGTTTATAGCAATACAATCCTACCTTAAGAAACAGGAAACATCTCGAATAAACAACCTAACCTTGCACCTAAAGCAATTAGAGAAAGAAGAACAAAAAAACCCCAAAGTTAGCAGAAGGAAAGAAATCATAAAGATCAGATCAGAAATACATGAAAAAGAAATGAAGGAAACAATAGCAAAGATCAATAAAACTAAAAGCTGGTTCTTTGAGAAGATAAACAAAATTGATAAACCATTATTAGCCAGACTCATCAAGAAAAAAAGGGAGAAGACTCAAATCAATAGAATTAGAAATGAAAAAGGAGAAGTAACAACTGACACTGCAGAAATACAAAGGATCATGAGAGATTACTACAAGCAACTCTATGCCAATAAAATGGACAACCTGGAAGAAATGGACAAATTCTTAGAAATGCACAACCTGCCAAGAATGAATCAGGAAGAAAGAGAAAATATGAACAGACCAATCACAAGCACTGAAATTGAAACTGTGATTAAAAATCTTCCAACAAACAAAAGCCCAGGACCAGATGGCTTCACAGGCGAATTCTATCAAACATTTAGAGAAGAGCTAACACCTATCCTTCTGAAACACTTCCAAAATATAGCAGAGGGAGGAACACTCCCAAACTCATTCTACGAGGCCACCATCACCTTGATACCAAAACCAGGCAAGGATGTCACAAAGAAAGAAAACTACAGTCCAATATCACTGATGAACATAGATGCAAAAATCCTCAACAAAATACTAGCACACAGAATCCAACAGCACATTAAAAGGATCATACACCATGATCAAGTGGGGTTTATTCCGGGAAAGCAAGGATTCTTCAATATACGCAAATCAATCAACGTGATACACCATATTAACAAATTGAAGGAGAAAAACCATATGATCATCTCAATAGATGCAGAGAAAGCTTTCGACAAAATTCAACACTCATTTATGATAACTCTGCAGAAAGTAGGCAAAGAGGGATCTTTCTTCAACATAATAAAGGCCATATGTGACAAACCCACAGCCAACATCATCCTCAATGGTGAAAAACTGAAACCATTTCCTCTAAGATCAGGAACAAGACAAGGTTGCCCACTCTCACCACCGTTATTCAACATAGTTATGGAAGTCCTAGCCACAGCAATCAGAGAAGAAAAAGAAATGAAAGGAACACAAATTGGAAAAGAAGAAGTAAAGCTGTCACTGTTTGCAGATGACATGATACTATACATAGAGAATCCTAAAGATGCTACTAGAAAACTACTAGAGCTAATCAATGAATTTGGTAAAGTAGCAGGATACAAAATTAATGCATAGAAATCTCTGGCATTCCTATATACTAATGATGAAAAATCTGAAAGTGAAATCAAGAAAACACTCCCATCTACCATTGCAAGAAGAAGAATAAAATGTCTAGGAATAAACCTACCTAAGGAGACAAAAGACCTGTATGCAGAAAATTATAAGACACTGATGAAAGAAATTAAGGATGATACAAAGAGATGGAGAGATATACCATGTTCTTGGATTGGAAGAATCAACATTGTGAAAATGACTCTACTACCCAAAGCCATCAACAGATTCAATGCAATCCCTATCGAATTACCACTGGCATTTTTCACAGAACTAGAACAAAAAATTTCACAATTTGTATGGAAACACAAAAGACCCTGAATAGCCAAAGCAATCTTGAGAATGAAAAATGGAGCTGGAGGAGTCAGGCTCCCTGACTTCAGACTATACTACAAAGCTACAGTAATCAAGACAGTATGGTACTGGCACAAAAACAGAAAGATAGATCAATGGAACAGGATAGAAAGCCCAGAGATAAACCCAGACACATATGATCACCTTATCTTTGACAAAGGAGGCAGGAATGTACAGTGGAGAAAGGACAGCCTCTTCAATAAGTGGTGCTGGGAAAACTGGACAGGTACATGTAAAAGTATGAGATTAGATTACTCCCTAACACCATACACAAATATAAGCTCAAAATGGATTAAAGACCTAAATGTAAGGCCAGAAACTATCAAACTCTTAGAGGAAAACATAGGCAGAACACTCTATGACATAAATCACAGCAAGATCCTTTTTGACCCACCTCCTAGAGAAATGGAAATTAAAACAAAAATAAACAAATGGGACCTAATGAAACTTCAAAGCTTTTGCACAGCAAAGGAAACCATAAACAAGACCAAAAGACAACCCTCAGAATGGGAGAAAATATTTGCAAACGAGTCAACGGACAAAGGATTAATCTCCAAAATTTACAAGCAGCTCATGCAGCTCAAAACCAAAAAGCAAAGAACCCAATCCAAAAATGGGCAGAAGACCTAAATAGACATTTCTCCAAAGAAGATATACAGACTGCCAACAAACACATGAAAGAATGCTCAACATCATTAATCATTAGAGAAATGCAAATCAAAACTACAATGAGATATCATCTCACACCAATCAGAATGGCCATCATCAAAAAATCTAGAAACAATAAATGCTGGAGAGGGTGTGGAGAAAAGGGAACACTCTTGCACTGCTGGTGGGAATGTGAATTGGTACAGCCACTATGGAGAACAATATGGAGGTTCCTTAAAAAACTACAAATAGAACTACTATATGACCCAGCAATCCCACTACTGGGCATATACCCTGAGAAAACCATAATTCATAAAGAGTCATGTACCAAAATGTTCATTGCAGCTCTATTTACAATAGCCCGGAGATGGATACAACCTAAGTGTCCATCATCGGATGAATGGATAAAGAAGATGTGGCACATATATACAGTGGAATATTACTCAGCCATAAAAAGAAACGAAATTGAGCTATTTGTAATGAGATGGATAGACCTAGAGTCTGTCATACAGTAGAGTGAAGTAAGTCAGAAAGAGAAAGACAAATACCGTATGCTAACATATACATATGGAATTTAAGAAAAAAAAATGTCATGAAGAACCTAGCGGTAAGACAGGAATAAAGACACACACCTACTAGAGAATGGACTTGAGGATATGGGGAGCAGGAAGGGTAAGCTGTGACAAAGCGAGAGAGAGGCATGGACATATATATACTACCAAACGTAAGGTAGATAGCTAGTGGGAAGCAGCCGCAAAGCACAGGGAGATCAGCTCGGTGCTTTGTGACCGCCTGGAGGGGTGGGATAGGGAGGGTGGGAGGGAGGGTGACGCAAGCGGGAAGAGATATGGGAACATATGTATATGTATAACTGATTCACTTTGTTATAAAGCAGAAACTAACACACCATTGTAAAGCAATTATACTCCAATAAAGATGTAAAAATAAAATAAAATTATAAAAAGAAACGCTCAATATTTTGAGCCCATTAGGGGCCTAGAAATGTGAAGCATGTAAAGTAGATAGTTTAAGTTTCTTTTCAAGTTTCTGTATAAATCTACGTGGCTCTTTAGTATTTAAAGCATATCCTAATTGCTTGAGGCCATCCAACTGGAATAAACATTGGGAATCTTGACCACTTCCTGTGGAAAGAATCAGCTCCAGCCCATTGTGAGAGAATTGAGGGAACCCACGAGGAGGCACTCACTCTTTGACATCCACTGATGTAGGCAATTGGGCCATCCCACAAGCCCCCCTTGCTCAGGGAAATGAAGATAAGAACTAGGTATGGTAACCATAGCCATGAAGAATCTTACAATAAACAAGCAGAAATGCTCTTCAACTTGAGTCATGGCTTTCAATGTGCAGGTTCATTCAGAAAGAAACATAGCAATGGTTAGAGAATGAATATGTGCGACCAAAAATGTACTTTCAGATTTTAGGGTATTCTTATATATGACATCCCATCTCCAAGAAGGAGTGAGTTCTGCTAGAAAAATCACATTGCCCAGTTGCTACCTTTAGAAGTTACCAGTTCACTTACTTCATTTTTACCAATTATGCTACGTTTGTACCCCTTGGCTTGTCAGCAGGTCTCTGTGTGTACACCCATGACTCCAGTTGGCTTGTTTTACTGGTTTAACCTGGGAGTCCTAGAATTCTATTGACTGCATTTCTTGTTAAAACAAAAACCAAAACCAAACTCAAAATCAAACAAACAAAAAGCTGGCATCACTTTAAGGGACACTTGCTGTCCTATCAGACCACTGATTTGAACGTAATACAAGACTGTATAGTTTTAGCATTAGGTTTAGTAATTACATGTGTGCATTTTAATTAAACCAACTGGTGTTCTCTCAGGGCCTACTAGAGCCTATAAAGCTAGGAAGCCCAAATTTATTGCACTCTCATGGGAAGGAAAATAGCATACCTCGTAAGGGTATATTGTATTTTGGTTTGATGTTTATACGGCTAGGATTGTCACCCTTGGTTCTGAAACCTGAGGTGAATTGGGACACATTTCAGTTCATGGATAGTTTTAACTTGTAAAATGAAACAATCTGATCTGACTCTATTTAAGAAACTAATGCAAGAAGGAGAGATCATAGATTGGGAAATTAAGTAAACTCAACAACAAAGAAAATATCTGTTAGTGATTGGAATAATCCTCCTAAATGGCGGTCTGAGTTGATGACCTAAATGAATTTATGCCTAGGAAGTTAAAGCTTTGCTCTGATGTAGATGAACCAGACAGCCTCAAATCAAAATGTATTAAAACTTTAAAAGCATTGCATCCATCCATTCTCCATCAATAGAAATGCTTTATATAAGTTACATAAAGGAGAGAGAATGAAAACATGAGATGTTCATCAAAATATTTATACCTTGCTCTGTCGTGAGAACTATTACATGCTGATATTTTGCCATATTTCTGTTAGAAAAGACAGGAAGTCCTCACCTCAGGGCCCCATATAAGAAATGAGATGGGATTGGATGTCGTCACTGTCAATCATTCAGGTATAAGAGAGGGAGGTGGATCATCTACTTCCCAGTGAAGTGAGACCAGAAGGTACCTGTGTCATCTTTGTCAGCCTCTTTACTGCTTTAACTTTTCAATATAATTCAAAGAAAGAAACCTCCCGACAGAGGGATGGCTGTGAATCCAAAGTGAGAAATACGTGAATAATAGCTAGTATTATCAAGAGCAGAAACTAAAAGAGCTTGTAGAAAATCCTTTTTGTTTCATCTCGGAGTTTTGAAATTTTCTCTCAATGCTTATAAAATGAGCAAATTAATTAAGGGAGGACCTAGAAAAGAGAAGGGACTCTCCCCTGATCTTTAGCCAAGAATGCTCTGTAAACACTCCCCAGTAATCTGGCAAGGTAGCATTATATCATCATTATTTCACAAACAAAGAAATTGAGACCAAGAAAGATCAGACATCTCTTTCAATATCACCCTGCAGGGAAGTAGTGAAATGGGAAACCTTATCTGCGGGCTCTGTCAAGGCTTTTTCAAATAGCAGGGTGAGAATGACAAGATAATCTTGAAAGATGTGAAAATAAAGAATGTATATTTAGATGGTTAAACAAAATCGATGATTTGAAAACCGTAGGTAAAGTGACTTATATGTCACTGCTATAAACCCCAGCCCTCCTGAAGGCAAGAGCAGGCATCTGTCTCTTCAAAACAGAAATGAGATGTATTTAGAGAGGAAGCTCTTAGGCTTATTTCACTACCCTACAGTAAACTAAGGTGGCGACACCTCCTGAGAACAAAGGTATACAATGGTAAACTCATGTCGGAACTGCTGAAATAAATATGAAGTTACTTCGTTTTCTGGATTTGGACTTGTTTGGGTTCTGAGAGCCAAGTTCCTTCTGACCGTGCGAACATGTGAGGCTTCAATAAGCCATGAAACTTTTAACACTGATGCTAACAAAAGTCTGCACATTTTTGGAATCATTTTTGGAGTCAACCTTAGGAATATTTCTGGAGCCAGATGACATAATTACCCTCATTTTTTAGTCAACCACACCCGATTGATTATTGAACAACAAAAATGTTATTAGTCATACTGTAAATCCTCTGTACAACCCAAAGTGGTTCCAAATTATTTATATGTAGTAAAAACTTGGGACACTTTCAGAGGACAAATATCTGACCCCTTATGCATATTCAAAATAATATCCCAAAGTCTAGGAAGACAGTTTCTAAAAAATGAGCTCCAACAATTACAGAGCAATGTCAGTGTAGTTTGAATAGCGGCCTCCAAGGTGACTACTTAAATGACTTCACTCATATGGATGTTTGGGTCCAGAAATGTTTATATAATTAATTCAAGAATTCTTCTCATAGGGAACTTTCTTCAAATAAGATAATGGCTTAATGTGTCATTGATTTCAATAGTAATTTCACATTTTGATTATGTATTATTCACTCCTATGATTTTTCTTTCTAATTGAGATATACCTTACAGTAAAGGACACAGATCTCATGTGTACAGCCTGGAGAATTTTAACACATGTATGTATACTTCTGGGTAATGAACACCAAGATCAAGATATAGAACATTTCAGGCACCCCATAAGGCTCCCTATATCCCCTACCAGTCTGTATCCCCACCTCAGGCTGACTACTGATCTTACCTCTAACCACAGTAGATGAGTTTAGCTTACTTTTGAATTTCATATAAATAAAATCATAGAATTGTACTGTTTTGTATCTGACTTCTTTCACTTAATATCATGTCTATGAGATGCACCCATGCTCCTGTGTGTAACAGTATTTGTTTTGTTTTTTTAATTTTTATTCATATATTTATTTGTATTTTTTGGCTGCATTGGGTCTTCGTTGCTGCGTGTGGGCTTTCTCTAGTTTCTCTAGTTGTTTTCTAGTTGCAGTGAGCAGGGGTTACTCTTTGTTGTGGCTCTAGGCATGTGGGCTTCAGTAGTTGTGGCACATGGGCTCAGTAGTTGCAGCTCGTGGGCTTTAGAGTGCAGGCTCAGTAGTTGTGGTGCACGGGCTTAGTTGCTCCATGGCATGTGGGATCTTCCCGGACCAGGGATCGAACCCGTGTCCCCTGCATTGGAAAGTGGATTCTTAACCACCATGCCACCAGGGAAGTCCGTGTAACAGTATTTTGTTCTTTTTGTTGCTTTGAACATTCCATTCTGAGGTTAGACCACAATGCATAAACCCATTCTACTGCTGGTAGATGTTTAGATTATTTACGTTTGGGGCTGTTATGGATAAAGCTAGTATGAGCACTCTTAGATGTGCTTCTGGGTCCTCATTTCTGTTTGGTATGTTGCCAGGAGAAAAACTGCTGTGTCATACCTATTTTAAATTTCATAAGCACTGCCAGAAATTTTTTTCAAAGTGTTTATACCAATTTACACTCTGGTGTTTGTTAAATGACATAAAAGGAAAGACCATTTAAGCAATTGACCTTCCTATATTCATCAGTATTTCTTTACATGAGCTGTTCTTTTTTTTAAGAGAAGCTTGGAGATATTAAAACAAAATCACTGCCATATTATTTTCCTCTTTGCCCTCCTGGACTATTTCTAATCCATTGAATTTGTAAAGTCTCCATCTTCTTTCTTGCTATTTTCGCTGGAGACATAAGGTGATTCCTTTATGGCACTTCACTGTTGATTTGTGTGTCTTGTATTTGCACTTGGGGTGAATGGCTGGCAAGAGAGTGCACCATGTTCTCCTCTCTCACCTGCTGCCTGTGTGGATAAGACTGTGATCAGCCTCAGAGGTGGAAGGCCATGACTTGCTCTGTGTGTGAGCAGACATGAGACCCAGGAGGTTTGACAAAGGCAGTGTGATATCTTCCACAGCATCTCATAAAATTCAGAGAAGTATAGTGATCAATTCAATTCCAAATCCCATGGTCGCCACTATTTGAGCCTCCACCTTGTCATCACTCAAGATCTCATCATTAACTTGCCCAGATAATTACCCTTTGGTAAGGCCAAGGTTCTAATTCTAGTCAAGAAAACAAAGTATCACTGGCAGTTCTTCCCAGCTGTATGTTTTAGTGATTCCAGATGTGCAAATCAAAGAAATGCTGGCAACAGTGTGCTGTCCAAAAAAAAAAAAAAAGGAAATGAAATGTGCAGACTGTTTTCTAAACATTTCAAAGACCCTGGAAATCCAGCTGACACCAAAATCAATATTTGCATTTTAATCTTTGCTTAATTTGAACTAATAGAGTCTGTACCAAAGATAAAAGCCATTTGAAGTTCAATTTATTTCTTTTCCCCCATTATTATTTTTGTCCCTACTACTTTTTTGTAAAACATTTTGGAGGAAGCAGATATTTGATTTAAATCCTTCATTTTCAAAATAAATATCTTTCTTTGCTGGGAACACAGATCAGGAATCCTGTATTGGGAGTTCTGTTTATAATATATGATCGTATTATGCATGGCTTAACAGTTCTTTTTATTTTTACTGAACCTGAACTAAAATGAATTGGTACTAATTTGTACTAATTTGGTACAAATTTCATATGTGTGTACTGGATATAACTCAGATAAAAAAATAAAGCTATAATAATTAGCAAAATGCTATAATATGACATAGTTTTAAAATTTTTACCTCATTACAAAATAAAAAGAATAATAGTAATAATAAATTATACTATGTGATCATGATAACAGCCCATGTTAAATCAAAACAATAGCCCATGTTAGTTTATAATTTGGGTCTCTGACGATTTCACCCAACTAGAACATGAGAATGAGAAATTTAAGAGGAAATAAAGGGCCATTATGTAGGCTAAATAGCCATATCAAAAGTCATAACATCATGTGCATCTATACATTTCTTAGATTTTTTTTCCAGTTTTATTGGGATGTAACTGACATACCTCACTGTATAATTTAAGATGTACAGCATAATGGTCTGACTTACATATATAGTGAAATAATTACCATGGTAAGTTTAGTTTAGCATCCTCATATGCTTTTTAAAAATTATTTCGGGGAACTTCCCTGGTGGTGCAGTAGTTAAGAATCTGCCTGCCAACGCAAGGGACACGGGATAGATCCCTGGTCCGGGAAGATCCCACATGCCGCAGAGCAACTAAACCTGTGAGCCACAACTACTGAGCCTGTGTTCTAGAGCTCGCGAGCCGCTACTACTGAACCTGCATGCCTAGAGCCCATGTTCCACAGCAAGAGAAGCCACCACAATGAGAAGTCTGTGCACCGCAACAAAGAGTAGCCCTGGCTTGCCACAACTAGAGAAAGCCTGCACGCAGCAACGAAGCCCCAACGCAGCCACAAGTAAAAATTAAAAATTAAAAAAAAAAATTATTTCAGGCTTCCACTTAGGGCCTATTTACTTTTAATTTACTCAAAATCCTAACCAACCATGAAAAGCAATTGGTTTTCAAACTCATGGTAGAAGTGAAACAGGTTAGTGAGAGTTTGAAACAGTGCCACAGAAAACCACATGAATGGCAGGAAGAAATGATAGCTAATAACAATAAAGTAATAGTTACACAAAGTACAAAAGCGATAGTAATTACTTTATAATTCTTACTGAAAAAGCATGGCTGCTGCAGCCATTTTGTTTAAAGAAAACAGCTTACCTGCCTCAGGTACATCTTTCTGCTTTTTTACTCTAGGGGGTGCAGCGCCGGCTTCAGGCGGAGGTAACCTGAAAGCCCCTTGCTTGGGTTGCATCACAAGGATCCCTCTCTGCCCTCACGCTTCTCTGGTGTTGCACATGATCACCAAAAGCAGCTCACGTGGCCATTCTTATGCAAAGCAAACCTGGATTTATCACTTCTGGAGGTCACACTTGACCCACCAGGCAAAGTCAGTGGACAAATAGCCCCCTCTGACGCTTGGGTGAACAAAACTGCAGTTCACCCTCAGAAGTTCCCAAGCCGAGATGGAGCCCAGTCGCCCACTATGTGAGCAGCATGAGAATGACCCACAGACTGGCTTCCCCTACTTCCCAGTTCCATTCTTCCCAGACTCTGATCTCGGTTCCTTGGGATTGCTTCCCAAAGTTAGTGACTTGCGTGCAAGTCCTTTGTCTCGGGCTGTGTTTTTCCAGAAAAACTTACACTAAGACAGTTGATACCTAAAAATAACCCTAAAAAGCAGACTCTTAGCATGGGATTGAAGAACTGGGGCACTTGATTTCTAGTTGCAGTACAATTGGCCCTGTCACTTGGCCTACAAGATTCAGCAGATATATTGGTTCTAGAGGTATCCATGGTGATTGGATGCCATTCCTCCATAGAAGAGTCACAGCAGAGATTAGCAGTCTAGCACAAGGCTGGGCCTCATGTGGCATAAAACTACTCCCTGTTGTCAAATCAGCTCCTAGCCTAGCAGAGTGACTGTGTAATCTGAGACTACATGATTCCATCAGATTCCCCAAGTCACAAGCTCAGACAGGTGGCCCAGTAGTTTATTGTTAGATAGAAATGGTACATGTGCTAGTTGGGCCTGAGCAGATCTGGATAGCAAAAGTTTTTCTGTATCACCTCCCTCTGTTGTATTACTGCCTCTCCCTCACCTTACACTGCTGGCCTCAGAGGTTTGCAATACCCAGCCAACAGAGGAGGAAAAACCCTTGCAACAGAAATGGGTCAGCTTTTTGTATTGGTACAAGCTAGAAATGCACCACAGTTCCACTCAAAGAAGGCCCTGGAATGATGGTGATGGTAAATCCTCTCCTTTGGTAGATCTATGGGCCAGGAAATTCAGTCTCTAAATGGGGAGTACGGATTTGGGTGGACAGCTAGCAGTCTTATCAACTCCTCCCTTACTCTCCTTACAAATGATTTGGTACTTACTATGTGGCAGGCATTATTCTATTCAACTTTTACATTCAACTCTGAAAATTAGGTATCATTCTGATATATGTTTTGTTTTTAAGTAACTAAGATAGGTTCAATTATTTGCTTAAGGACACAGCTGTTCAGTGGGTTGTTCAGTGTATGCCATGGACTACACAGTCCGTGCTCTTTCTACTATATTGTATTAACTATCAAGTATAATAGTATATATTGTAGTTCCCAAAATGATGATTCCAAGCCAAAAAAGATTAAAATTCATTTAGCACACTGTTTAAGGACACTAGGAAATGTGCCATATACTTTAGAAAGATTTTAACTCAAAAGGTCAAGAGTAAAAGCTTGGCGTTCAGAAGTGTGAGTCTCCCAATCTCAAAAATAAACCCAACTGTTATGACTGTAGTACAACTTGTGAATTCAAGAAGATATGGATCTAGCAGGAGAACTTAAGAAAATAGGGAAACTGGGAACACCAAATTAAAACTGGTTTTCATCTAGACCGTTTGCAAGTTATATTCCAGGGAGCCCCCGGATGATATAATTGTCCTTCAGAGTATATCATGGGGTTAGAGGCACTTACTACAGCTAGGTAGCAGTTTGGGCCCACTTATCTCCTTAATAGCATGCTTACTTTCTATTCTAAATGTTGAGGTTCTATCTAAAATTACATTTGAAAAAGGACTTTACTACTATAAAAATAAACTTTGTGAACCACAACTGGAAAGCTTCACATATACCATAGGGATATATCAAAATACTGGGCTTCCCCATGCTTTGGAGGTAATGCACAGATTAGTTCTTTGAAGTATCAACAATTTCTAGTCCAAAAATAAGCCATTATCCTGTACCTGGCTAACAGGATCTCTGCCATTACATGATAACATCAGAGTCAGCTGGGCTACAATATTATAATAATGTTCTTATCTAGTAATATAAATGTACACTTCTTTGGAGTAACTCTATATCCAAATCCAGGCTTGGGCCTGTTTTTTTGTGGTTGTGGGAATAAAAAGGTTCAGATAAGTAATATTTAAAATTAGCATAACATTCCCACCTGCCCTTCCCCGCCTGCAGTAAGAAGTGCCTTGCAGAGTTATGTCTGTGTCCCTGAACTATGCTAGGCAGATGGGGTTTGATTGGCCTCTAGGCCTAAAGTGCTCAGAAAACACTTCAACAAGTGGAGACAGGAAGGTCTTTGACACTGAGGGTGGTTATTTGAAGGTGATGCACTGCAGAATGTGTTTGAGAATCGAAGTTAGAGCTTAGTAACAGGGAAAGCCGTCTGCAAAATGGAAACTCATTTCTCTAAGCCATAGGGCAGCCTAACGAATCCATTTGGGGGCCGAGTTCTTCAAATGGCCTTAGAGTTGTTCGAAGACAGACTCTAAGGTCGTATTGAGTTGTATCAGGCTTCAGGCTCGTTCATTCTTTGGAAACATTATAAGAGCCATAGCTTAACAATAAGAACAAGCAAAGTTTTCAGGTTTTATTCCTGCTGGATTTTTTTCCCAAGGTCATCTTTTTTATATTTCTTTCCTCTCTTCCTGTTGAAGTCATAGCTTTTCTTTAAATCAGGTGAGCCCCTACTGGATAATCTGCCCTCTAATAAGATCAATTCATCTTTCACTGACCTCTGCATTCAATTACACCACTTTTAAAAGCTCTCCAAGTTAAAATTTTTTCAAGATCTGTTGATAAATCATGTTATTAAATGAAACCTTCAGATATTTAAAAAATTTCTTCTGCTTAAAACACAATATGAGCATAAACAACAGTAACAAAAATTCCATCCCCCCTCTTTGATAGCCCAGCATCCTCCCCACAGTTTTTGAGGAAAATGCAGCACAGCCAAATACACAGTGTCTGTTCTCCACATCCCATCCCTGCCCCCAAGCTCCAGGGTTTCATGTAGATTGGAGTCATCAAGCACCGGGGGTAGGAAATCCCAAGAAGTTAGGAGAAATTAATTTGTACTAAAATTTACTCCCAAAAAGGAAAAAAAAATAGCTGAAAGAGAAAAGGCCATCAATAGGAGGCATGTCAGAAGTAGTCTGAGTAAGGAGAGAGGCAGGGAGTCGTTGTCACCTTGCGTGGGCGAGTTGGAGAGGCAGAGGATGGAGGACGAGTGGGAACAGAGGAAAGTTCAACCAGTGCACAGGAATCCAGGCTAAAGAAGCGGCCACCCTTCATCTGAAGCTATGTCCCCCAGCCCCTAATCCCCTTGCCAGTGCCTCTCAAATTCCGCATTTTGTTAAAATGCAGATCTGATTCCATGGACCTGAAGTGGGGCCTCAGATTCTGCATTTCTAACTCACTCCCAACTTGATACTGCAGGGCTAGGAACCAAACGTTGAGTTACAAGTTTAACCAACCACTGTTCCTCAGAATAGAGAGCCCAGAAATAAACACACACACCTACGGTCAATTAATCTTCAATAAAGGAGGCAATAATACACAATGGGAAAAAGACAGTCTCTTCAGCAGGTGGTATTGGGAAAGTTGGACAGCCACATGTAAATCAATGAAGTTAGAATACACCCTCACACCATACACAAAAATAAACTCAAAATGGCTTTAAGACTTAAATATAAGACAGGACACCATAAAACTCCTAGAAGAGAACATAGGCAAAACATTCTCTGACATAAATTGTACCAGTGTTTTCTTAGGTCAGTCTCCTAAAGCAATAGAAATAAGAGCAAAAATAAACAAACGGGACCTAATCAAACTTACAAGCTTTTGTATAGCAAAGGAGACCACACGCAAAGTGAAAAGACAGCTGATGGACTGGCAGAAAATATTTGCAAATGATGCAACCGACAAGGGCATAATTTCCAAAATATACAAACAGCTCATACAACTCAACAACAAAAAAACAAACAACCCAATCAAAAAATGGGCAGAAGACCTAAACAGACATTTCTCCAAAGAAGACATACAAATGGCCAAAAGGCACATGAAAAGATGCTCAACATCACTAATTATTAGAGAAATGCAAATCAAAACTACAATGAGGTACCACCTCACACCGGTCAGAATGGCCATCATTTTAAAATCTACAAATAACATACGTTGGAGAGGGTGTGGAGAAAAGGGAACCCTCCTACATTGTTGGTGGGAATGTAAACTGGTGCAGCCACAATGGAAAACAGTATAGAGGTTCCTCAAAAAACTAAAAATAGAGTTGCCATATGATCCAGCAATCCCACTCCTGGATATATATCTGGACAAAACTATAATTCAAAAAGATACCTGCACCTGTATGTTCATTGCAGTACTATTCACAATAGCCAAGACATGGAAACAACTTAAATGTCTATCGATATGAATGGATAAAGAAGATGTGGTACATATATACAATGGAATACTACTCTGCCATAAAAAGGAATGAAACAATGCTATCTGCAGCAACATGGATGGACCTAGAGATTATCATACTAAATGAAGTAAGTCAGAAAGAGAAAGACAAACACCATATGATATCATTTATATGTGGAATCTAAAATATAACACAAATCAACTTATCTATGAAGCAGAAACAGACCCACAGACATAGAGAACAGACTTGTGGTTGCCAATGGGATGGGGAGTGGGGAAGGGATGGATTGAGAATTTGGAATTAGTAGATGCAAACTATTATATATAGAAAGGATAAATAATAAGGTCCTACTGTATAGCACAGAGAACTATATTCAATATCCTGTGATAAGCCATAATGGAAAAGAATTATGAGAAAGAATGTGTATATATGTATGTGTATATATATATATATATATATATATATATGTATGTATAACTGAATCACTTTGCTATACAGCAGAAAATTAACACAACATTGTAAATCAACTATACTTCAATAAAATAAATTAAACCCCCCAACTCCCCTAAAAAACAACCACTGGGCTTAATCTCTTAAATGTCCCTCCAGAGGCAATTGCTGAATATACAATCATAACATGTACAAGTTTTTTAAAAGATATAATAACTTACTGTATCAGCCAGCATTCTCCAGAGAAACAGAACCAATCTCTTTATATACAGGGGTGTAGGGGAGGGAAAGATTTTTAAGAAATTGGCTCACCCAATTGTGGGGATTCGTAAAACTGAAATTTATAGGGCAGGCTGGAAATTAAGGTGAGAGTACATGTAACTGTCATAAGGCAGAACTTCTTTTCCAGAAACCTCAGTTTTACTCTTAAGGCCTTCAACTGATTGGATGAGGCCCACCCACGTTATCAAGGGTGATGTGTTTTATTTAAAGTTAACTAATTATAAATATTAATCACATCTACAAATACCTTCAGAGTAACAACTAGATTAGTGTTTGAACAAACAACTGCAGGCCATGGTCTGGACAACCTGACATATAACATTAACTATCACAAATATCAATACTGTATAATTTTCAGTAAATTTGCTTTTTTCCCCCATAAAATGCCTTGGAAATCATTCTTCATTAATAGCTACATTGTATTCTATTACATGAATGTATCAAAATCGTATAAGAAGTCTTTTATCGTTGGATATTTTACTCTTCACTATTACAAAAATGCTGTTGTGAACATTTTAGAAAAAATGTCTTTAACTACAAGGATGAATACATCTGTAGCGTAAATATTTAGATCTGAAAATATTAGTCAAGGGGTGTGTAAAGTTCTACTTTTCATAGCAATTAACCAACTGTTTTTGCAAAAGAGACTTTGCTGATTTATACCCTTACTAAAAATGGGTAAGAATTTGTTTTTACATATTCTCAATGACACGTTATATTACAAAATATTTTCAACTTTGCCATTCTGATACATGAAAAATGTTCATTCAAGTTTTATTCTGTGGATGATCACTTTTTTTTTTACATTTTGAAGTTATTTGCATTTCCATTTCTTCTGTTGCCCACTTTTCTGGAGTCATTAGTATTTTTATTATTGATTTATTAGAGTTCAATATATCTTATGAATATTAGCCATTTTGTATATATACACACAATGCAAATATATTTTATTCTGGTGTGTTGTTTGCCTTTTAACTTCATTTCTGGTATTTTTAACCATGCAAATATTAATTTTTTCATTTTAATGCACAGTTTTTTGTCATTAATTTTATGGCTTCTGGATTTTGTGTCCAGACTTTCCCTCCAAGAAAGTATGAATTTTTTTTCTATATTTTCTTCTATACTTGTGTGGTATCTCATTTTGTGTTAAAATCTTTGACCATCTTTATTTTGGTGTAAAGAATGTAATAGAGATAAACTCCCCATTCTCATTCTTTGGACTAGTCAGTTGTTCAAAATCCATTTGTTTGATAATCCACTTTTTATCACATATTAAATTCCACCATGTACTGGCTCTACTTATAAAATATATATCCTGGAAAATCTATCACATAATATCAATATTTATGACTTTTTCTACAATATGTCTAATACTCCTAATAGAAGAGCTAGTCCCCCTCAGAATTCTTATACTTTGAAACTTTTCAAGCCAGTCTTGTAAGTTTGAATCAGTGTATCCAGCATCAAAAATTATTGTTGGTATTTTGATTGGTATTGAATTAAAGTTAGGAATAAATTAAGGGAGAAGGTCTATTTCATGCATTCTCAGCAAGGATATATTACACCTAAAGGGACAAAGACTGGTTCTTGGAGGTCAAAAAATTTACTCTTTTAAAAACTTACTCTTTTTCTGTGTAAAGCACAGGTATATGTATAGTATATAAACAGATATTTAGTGTATCTGTGGTATTAAAATTTAACAGGAGAGAGAGAGATTAAGAAAAAATATGTCTAAAAAGGGTCCTGTGGAGGCTATAATATACAGTTGAGAAACGCTGTTCTAGTTATACAAAGTTGACTGTTCTTAGCTAATAACATGTCAGTTCTTGATATGTATTTAAGCCTTTTGGTTTCAACAGTAGACTTTAAAACTTTTCTTCAAATAGATCTGGGCATTTATTTCTAGGTAGTTTATCTTTTCTTAAAATTTACTTTGAGGACAATTAATCTTGTACAGTCAACCTAACTGAATTTCTAATTGCAATGGTGTTATGGTTGTTTTTACTCATTCTCTAGCATTAATATAATCATCAAATAATGAAAATTTAGCACCACCCTTTCTAATCTTTATGCTTCTTATTATTCTATTTACGTTACTTTAATATGTTCAATCTGTAAATGCTTCATTGATGCAGAAAACCAGCTCAAGAATAAAAAATGTATAAAATACTTCAAAAAATAATATGTGGTATATTATAATATATGCATTATATATTTAGTGAACATATATATAAATATTCACTAAATATATGCCACAGGTGCCCTGAGGTGTTTGTGCTTTATTTTATTTGAAGCACTGAACTGAGTTCAGAGGCCATTCTCCTTTTCAGAGAGAAAGATAAAGAAAAGCTCCCAGCATTCACAAGGGTTATATCCCAAGATAGCTGGAAAAGTCCCAAATTTGCAAACACTTCTATTGAAGTTAATATTCTCTAAGAAAAGCACATGATCAAAACTGTGGCACCAAGGTGGGGACAGATGGGATTCAACTACATATCTCAAAAAAAATGACAAGTGATTGCGTGCCTTGACCGAGTGGTCATTAGCAAATAGTAGAAACTGTGGTTGTTAAATCCAAGGAAGACAAGGATCTCCTGCATATTAGAATCTCACTGTCATGTGACAAAACAAGGCATGGGATTATTTCTAAAGTGAGCCAATTGGTTTAGGTTCAAGAGGGAATTTATTCTTGTGAATGAGCATCAGAAGGTAACTTACGACATCCACATTCCCTTGTAACATAGTTCCCAGCAAGCAGCCAAGGGGTGGCATTTGAGTGAGACTCTAGTGTTTTATTATAAAGTGGAGAGGAAGTAACACACTAAATAGACTCACTTTCTTAAACCTCTCAGAGTAAAGCTTTTGACACAATGCCAAACATCCAGCTGAAAACTGAAGAAAACCAAATACAACTCTCCAGATGTCTTCCCGCAGTAAATGTATTGGGATCACTGTTCTTATTCTTTTTTGGGAATGACTCCAGCAGCATAAGAGAACAAGGGCCAGATGACATATTAGGGTCAACAGAGGTCATATTAACCTCTTAACAGGAAAATAGCACATGTGGCATTGGATGACCAGGACAGCATAAGGTGATCACCAAAACCTCACCTTGGTGGATCTAGTAGGTTAACATTTTAGCCCAGATTTCCCACTCTTCTCTGCATCTGTGCTTTCAGCCATTTAACTCTTAAAACCTGTATTTCCTCCTACTGTGAACAGAGTGCACTTCCCAGCCTCTTGACTTTGGGCCAGAGGGACATGAGCAGACATGATTCATGCAGAGGCTCGAAATGCCTTGTGCAGTTAGGCTTGCCCATTGCAGTCATGCCTGGCCATGAGAGAAGCTACCCCAGGTAGCCCACTGGTTCAGGGAAGATGAGAGGCTTGTGGAGTAAATCTGGCCCCAACCTGCAGCTTAGAGCCAATCCCAGCCTAGATCAGCCGATTCCCAGCCAGCTCGCAGATGTGTGAGAGAGAATAAATAATTGTGTTTTAAGCCACTAAGTATTGGGCTGGTTCGTTACACAGAATTATTGTGGAAATAGTTAACCCTTAGCCAAAACAGATTGAGGATGGGTGGATGTCTCTAACGCAGTGTTTCACGTAGGTCTCAGCCTGTCAATAGTGATGCTATTGGCTAGGACTACCTGAGGCACGTAGCTAGGCCTGTACTACTTGTGTTGGGGTCCCCACAGATCTTTCCCCAACCAGAGCCAGTGCTGGGGCTGGACGGGTTCCTGTAGTTTTTATTACAGTTGCAACATGCACCTCTGCAACAAAGGAACTTTGAAGAAACAAGGTTTATAAACCATTGAGGGTTTAGAGCATGCCTGAGGGCCATACAGCAAGGTCACGGATAGAGACAGAGTGGGGATCTTGGGCTCTGCCTTTATTGGGGCTGATGGCAGCATGCCTAGGGCTTTGTGGGTTCACTCTTTATTGGAGAATTTAAAACAGAAGAGCAGAAATTAAGGTGCAGGAAGGGAAAATGCGGTCACTCAAGCATTCAGTTATCTAGGATACCCAGGGCTTTTAAAAGTGAAACTTCCTGGGTAGATCAGCCTGGGTCCTTATCTAGTTGCTTAGGTAGGAGCTGTGTCATACAGGTGGCAATACGTTTATTTGAGGTGGATGTCTTTGAAATGGATGTCTTGGTAATCAAAGGCTCAATGTCAGGCACTTGCATTATAATCAAAAAAGCTCCTTGTCAGGTACTTACACTGCTCAGACTCAACATGAGGAATCAAGTCTTAACAAAAATGCAGACCTGAGCCTCGTATCTCTCCAGTCTCCCTGCGAATATGCTCCATTTCACTTTTTGAGTCTGTCAGAACACTCTTCCTCCACTTTCTCAGATATGCCAAGTATGTCATACCTCAAGGTCTCGCACATGCTGCTTTCTCTCCCTGTACAGCTTATCTTGTCCACCCTCCTGCCCACCTCCTGAATATCTCAACATAGCCATGACCTTTTCGGGTAGTGGGACACCTTTGTTCTCAAAGTGTGCTGCCCATGTCCTTGAAGAGGAGATTTAAAATATATTGACCTGCAAATCAATCAAGATGACTCCATTGATCAAAACATAATTTGTACAATTTCTCTTAAGTTTGAACATGATTTAAATGAACACATATGCAACAGCATAGTCTCATGGTGAAAATACTCAGAACTACAATAAAGCATTATTTTAATCTAACTGGCCAGGACTTTGACCAAATTTATTTTGGCTTTCTACTGTGAGAGATATATTGCTAAAAAATAAATTAATAACTAGGATTTAATAAAACACTCACCTTTGAATAAGGCCTGAATTTTCATATTTGAACCTCCTAGTACTATGGACATGTAGAAGACAGAAACTATGACTCACTGACAGTCCTAAAACAACACTTAAACGTCCAAGGAAGAAACTGTCAGTTAGACTTTACATCCTTAAGCAGAGAAGTGGGCAACTGTAGTTTAGAATAATTTAATACAGTTTTTTTAAAGTAAATTTGAGATTGATCCTCAGTTAACTAGAAAATTCCTGTAACTTTACTAACTTATGGTTTGATTGTAGGGTTGTAATACAGGGTGTGTGTGTGTGTGTGTGTATGTGTGTGTGTGTGCGCGCGTGCGCACGCACATACACACAGTTGGGGCAAATAAGAATTAGTATTCATTGAGAGCTTATTCTTGCCAAGAACTGTGCTGAGCAATTTACAGACATTATCTCCTTTGATCCTTATAACCTTGGAACATATACAAAATCTGCTCATCAATGGGTATAGTAAAAATGCTAACTTGGGCCTGAGCAGTTTTTAAATGACATTCTAGGGCAGTGGGTCTCCACCATGGCTGCACAATAGAATCATCTGGGTGCTTTTAAAAATCCTCACACCCAGGCCCCATCCCAGGAATGTGTGAAGGAGGGATGCAGACATCAGTCTTTTTAAATTCCCCAGGTGATTGCAATAGGCAGCTAAGTAAATTTGTCAATCACTGGCTTTACAAGCCCAATGATGAGTTGATTTTATTTTTTTATTCTCTTATTTGTTTGGCTGCGCCTTGTGGCATGCAGGAGCTTAGTTCCCCGACCAGGGATTGAACCCTCAGCCCCTGTAGTGGAAGCACGGAGTCTTAACCACTGGACAGTCTTAACCACTGGACTGCCAGGGAAGTCCCCCACTGATGAGTTGAGAGCCTGGACACTCAGTAATATATGTTTGGTCTTAAACACGACTGCATTCCTGCTGCTGTGAGAGAGATGTTAGCAACACAGCAGTCCTTGGCACCCATGTCATAGTGGCAGGGGCACCAGCTGTGCCTGCTTCAAGGAATTCAGACTCAAATTCAGACCGTTTCCCTCAGGTGATCACTAGGCTAAAGATGCTTGAACACATGTTTCCATTATCTCCTAAGAGCAGGACTAATCCTGTACCATTTTAAATCCTTTTCCTGGTTGGTTAGCATTTATCCTAGCCAAGCAGAGGTGGTGGTCTGCGTTTCATATTAGCTATGTCAGACAAGGACACAATGTCAAGGCCAGATTAAAGATGAGGTGCAGTTTCAGAGTCAGAGCACATGCACTTAAACATGCGGCCACTCCTGCTAGGGTGCTTCCATCTGCTGAGTCATCTTAGCCACCCCTTCTTTGACCATTCTGGGTATCTAATCTTTCTGTGAACAACTCCGGCTTCTGTACTGCTGCGCCCAGAAGCTTGGCATCACAGGCATGAGTGAAGTCTGCAGGGTCCCTGACCTTCCTTCAATCTGCGCCAGTCACCAGCGGAGGAAAGAAGGGAAACCAAGGAACCCGGTTCTTTAGCATTCTCAGTACCATCACCAATCAAACATATATTTGTGAATGACTACAGAGACAAGAGGACCTGAAAGCTGGATTGGGAGTGACTACTTTCTAAATCCTCTTGATTTTATGGCAATAGGAATTTGTTACCCGGCAAAGGGCTTGCTGCCCAATGCACACAGAAGCCAATACTGTGGCATTGGCTTCTGAGGAAAATAAAAGCTTTATTGCGAGGTCAGCTGGCAAGGAGACAGGAAGCAGAGCTCAGATCTGTCTCCCAGATTGGGGGTTCAGTCAAACTTTCCTGAGTTGGGGGAAGAAGGCTGGTATGTGGAAGCACTGGCGAGCGGGTTTCCATTGGAGGGCTTTGGAACTTGGCCCTTTAGGGTAAAGTATGGTGAAGGGGCTTCAGCACTGGATCTAGAAAACAGCTCAGTACCTTAGAAACAGGATAGAGCCGATTTGGGGCTGGTTCTGCAGTTACATAAATAGGCTTTTGATTCATTTTGTGGGAGAGGCTGTTTAGTGCAATGTATAAAAGCACTGACCATAGATCCAGGCCTTTGTATCCATTTCCTCATCTGTCCAATGAAGGTACTTAATTACACTTATTTTTTGATGTATGATTTATATGAGTAAATAGATGAGAAGTATTTAGAACAATATCTGCACATAGTAAGAATTAGTAACTATTAGCTCTTATTATTTATGTATTCTTTTATTCATGCAATCATTTATTAATTTTTTTGGGTAGAGTGTGTGACACAAGCACTAATATATGTCAGACACTATGTTGGGCTCTGGTATTGCAATGGGAACAAGATAATATGGTCCCTATATTCTCAGGGAAAGAGATAAAGACAGACATGTAAAGATTATCTAGTATCATGTTAGGAGTTTAGTAGTCACTCTAATTATATCCCTTGGGGGCCAGAACAGGAGCACCTGGGAACTGTTAAACCTCTTTGCTGTGTGTACCAATGAGGACAAACTTCTCCTTGCCTTAGCATTCACTTACATATCTGATAATGGACAATAGTTTATCCTCCAAAATGACTGTCCTCCTAAAACTTGGTCTAGAACAATGAAATAGAACAGATTTGTCCTCTTTAAATGGTAGCTGGTTCCAGCCATACCCTTTATCTGTTTGACCTTGGGCAAATGGCTAGCCTCTTTGTCAATATTTTCCACTGTAAGATGGAAATAATGCCACCTACTTTGCAAAGTTGTTGTAGGTTGATAGATATATGTAAAGCACCTAGAGCTCCTTTTATGTGTGTAGCTTCCATGGGTTCAAAGTAACCAGCCTGAATCATTCAAGCTAAAGTCCTAAGGAGTGTCCCTCCTCAGGCAGTTGCAGAGCAAATGTTCTCTCCTGAAAAGTTCTCAGATCCAGTTCTGTATTGTAGAAGGGCCTCCCTCCCTCCTCTTTTCTAACTCTTTTGTTGTCCCTGATATTTTCTCACCCTATTCACACCGGGATCTCTAGGCTGAGAAAGGCACAGGTTTATCTGTGCATATCATGGAGCTTGATTCAACTCATCTCCTAGGGTTTATAGGATGACTAGAGCAATCTATTCTCCCTTCATTTGTACCAGTTCATTGTCATGGACTAATAAAAAGTAAATTTCTTAAAGATGGTCTGAAATTCTTTCTTAAAGTGGGCTAATGCATATACAGATCATCATGACTGTTGGGATCTTTTAGCCATACTGAAATACAAACATTTCTATCCTTCCTTGTGTTTCTAAAGCTTGTTTTCCTTTGCCAGGCTGTTATCTATAAAATCCAAGGAAAAGGAAAGCCTGACAGTGGCCTAGCTCAGCATCTATCATGGTGTTTTAAAAGATATTCCCATGGGTGTGAAATTGTATTGGAAAATTTGGGATTAAATACAAATGAATAGTTTTTAAAAATCACTGTAGGACCACATTATCAAGAAACTGAAAGGACAACCCACAGAAAGAGAAAAAGTCTTATATCTGATAAAGGCCTAGTATCTATAAAATATAAAAAACTCTTACAACTCAAATATAAAAAGACAAATAACCCAATTTAAAAATGAGGAAATAATTTGAATAAGCATTTATCAGAAGAAGATATATAATTAGCCAATAAGCACATGGAAAAATGCTCAATATCATTAGCCTTCAGGGAAGTGCAAATCAAAGCCACAGTGAGATTCAACTTTACATCAAGTAGGATGACTTGACAATAACAAGTGCTGGTGAGAATGTAGAGAAATTGGAACCCTCATACACTGCTGACAGGAATGTAAAATGGTACAGCTGCTACAGAAAACTGGCAGTTCTTCAAAAAGATAAACATAGTTACTATATCACCCCAAAATTTCATTCTTACACATATACCCAAGAGAATTAGAACTTATATATACACATAAAAAATGTACACACAAATGTAAATATCAACATTATTCATAATAGCCAAAAAATGGAAGCAACTCAAATTATGAATGGGTAAATAAAATGTGATATATCCATAAGTGAAATACTATTCACCCATTAAGAAGGAATGAAGTACTGATATATGTCACAACATAGATGCATTTTGAAAACATAATGCTAAGTGAAAGAAGTCACACACACAAAAAATCATATATGATTATTTAACATGAAGTTTCCAGAATAGACAAATCTGTAGAGATGGAAAGCAGCTTAGTGATTGCCAGAGGCTAGGAGGAAAGGGTGAAGGGACTGATAAAGCATACAGTTTCTTTTTGGGATGATGAAAATATTCTGGAATTAGATAGTGGTGATAACCTTGTTTATATTCTAAAAACCACTGAATTGTACACTTTAAAATGGTCATTTTATGGTATGTGAATTATATCTCAAATTTTAAAAAACTATAGGATGTTTCTAAGGGTTTCATTGGCTAATTTTAATTCTAAAATTTGTGTAGAACTGCAAAAGACCCCAAATAGCTAAAGTAATCTTAAAAAGAAGCTGGAGGCATCACATTCCTTGATTGAAAACTATATTGCAAAACTAAAGTAATCAAAACAGTATGATACTAGCATAAAAAACAGATGTACAACCCTATGCCAAACAACTAGTAAGACAGGAACACAACCCCACCCATTAGGAGAGAGGCTGCATAAAATCATAATAAGGTGGCAGACACCCCAAAACACACCTCCAGATGCGGTCGTGCCCATCAGAAAGACGAGATCCAGCCTGATCCACCAGAAAAAAGGCACCAGTCCCCTCCACTAGGAAGCCTACACAACCCATTGAACCAACATTAGGCACTGGGGGCAGACACCAAAAACAACAGTAACTACGAACCTGCAGCCTGCAAAAAGGAGAACTGAAACACAGGAAGTTAAGCAAAATGAAAAGCAGAGAAACACAAAGCAGATGAAGGAGCAAGGTAAAAACCCACAAGACCAAATGAAGAGGAAATACGCAGTGTACCTGAAAAAGAATTCAGAGTAATGATAGTAAAGATGATCCAAAATCGTGGAAATAGAATGGAGAAAATACAAGAAATGTTTAAAAAGGACCTAGACGAACTAAAGAGTAAACAAACAATGATTAACACCACAATAAATGAAATTTAAAATTATCTAGAAGGAATCAATAGCAGAATAACTGAGGCAGAAGAATGGATAAGTGACCTGGAAGATAAAAGAGTGGAAATAACTACTGCAGAGCAGAATAAAGAAAAAAGAATGAAAAGAACTGAGGACAGTCTCAGAGACCTTTGGGACAACATTAAATGCACAAACATTCAAATTATCTGGGTCCCAGAAGAAGAAGACAAAAAGAAAGGGATTGAGAAAATATTTGAAGAGATTATAGTTGAAAACTTACCTAATATGGGAAAGGAAATAGTCAATCAAGTCCAGGAAGTGCAGAGAGTCCTATACAGGATAAATCCAAGAAGAAACACGCCAAGACACATAGTAATCAAACTATCAAAAATTAAATACAAAGAAAAAGTACTGAAAGCAGAAAGAGAAAAGCAACAAATAACATACAAGGGAATCCCCATAAAGGTAACAGCTGATCTCTCAGCAGAAACTCTGCAAGCCAGAAGGGAGTGTCAGGACATATTTAAAGTGATGAAAGGGAAAAACCTACAACCAATATTACTCTACCCAGCAAGGATCTCATTCAGATTTGATGGAGAAATTTACAGAGAAGCAAAAGTTAAGACGATTCAGCACCAGCAAACCAGCTTTACAACAAATGCTAAAGGAACTTCTCTAGGCAGGAAACACAGAGAAGGAAAAGATCTACAACAACAAACCCAAAACCATTAAGAAAATGGGAATAAGAACATACATATACATAACTACCTTAAATGTAAATGGATGAAATGCTCCAACTAAAAGACATAGACAGGCTGAATGGATACAAAAACAAGACCCATATATATGATGTCTACAAGAGACCTACTTCAGACCTAGGGACACATATAGACTGAAAGTGAGGGGATGGAAAAAGATATTCCAGGCCAATGGAAATCAAAAGAAAGCTGGTGTAGCAATACTCATATCAGACAAAATAGACTTTAAAATAAAGACTATTACAAGAGACAAAGAAGGACGCTACATAATGATAATGGGATCAATCCAAGAAGAACATATAACAATTGTAAATATTTATGCACCCAACATAGGAGCACCTCAATACATAAGGCAAATGCTAACGGCCATAAAAGCGGAAATCAACAGCAACACAATCATTGTAGGGGACTTTAACATCCCACTCTCACCAATGGACAGATCATCCAAATGAAAATATAAAAGGAAAAACAAGCTTTAAATGACACATTAAACAAGATGGACTTAGTTGATATTTATAGGACATTCCATCCAAAAACAACAGAATACACTTTCTTCTTAAGTGCTCATGGAACATTCTCCAGGATACATCATATCCTGGGTCACAAACCAAGCCTTTGTAAATTTAAGAAAATTGAAATCATATCAAGTATTTGTTCCAACCACAAGGCTATGAGACTAGATATCAATTACAGGAAAAGATCTGTACAAAATACAAACACATGGAGGTTAAACAATACACTACTAAAGAACCAACAGATCACTGAAGAAATCAAACAGGAAATAAAAAAATACCTAGAAACCAATGACAATGAAAACATGACAACCCAAAACCTACAGGATGCAGCAAAAGCAGTTCTAAGAGGGAAGTTTATATCAATACAATCCTACCTCAAGAAACAAGTATCAGCTCAAAAAAACAACCTAAACTTACACCTAAAGCAATTAGAGAAAGAAGAACAAAAAAACCCCAAAGTTAGCAGAAGGAAAGACATCATAAAGATCAGATCAGAAATACATGAAAAAGAAATGAAGGAAACAATAGCAAAGATCAATAAAGCTGAAACCTTGTTTTGAGATGATAAACAAAATTGACAAACAATTAGCCAGATTCATCAAGAAAAAAAGGGAGGAGACTCAAATCAATAGAATTAGAAATGGAAAAGGAGAAGTAACAACAGACACTGCAAAAATACAAAGGATCATGAGAGATTACTACCAACAACTCTACGCCAAAAATATGGACAACCTGGAAGAAATGGACAAATTCTTCGAAAAGCACAACCTTCCGAGACTGAAGCAGGAAGAAATAGAAAATATAAACCAACCAACCATAAGTACTGAAATTGAGACTGTGATTAAAAATCTTCCAACAAAAACAAAAGCCCAAGACCAGATGGTTTCACAGGCAAATTCTATCAAACATTTAGAGAAGAGCTAACACCTATCCTTCTCAAAATTGTCCAAAATATAGCAGAGGGAGGAACACTCCCAACTCATTCTACAAGGCCACCATCACCCTGATACCAGGAAAACTAAAAAAAATAAAACTACAGACCAATATCACTGATGAACATAGAAGCAAAAATCCTCAACAAAATACTAGCAAACAGAATCCAACAGCACACTAAAAGAATCATACACCATGATCAAGTGGGGTTTATCCCAGGAATGCAAGGACTCTTCAATATATGCAAATCAATCAATGTGATACACCATATTAACAAACTGAAGGAGAAAAACCATGTGATCATCTCAGTAGATGCAGAAAAAGCTTTCGAAAAAACTCAACACCTATTTATGATAAAAACCCTCCAGAAAGTAGACATAGAGGGTACTGACCTCAACATAATAAAGGCCATATATGACAAACCCACAGGCAACATCGTTCTCAATGGTGAAAAACTGAAACCATTTCCTCTAAGATCAGGAACAAGACAAGGTTGCCCACTCTCACCACTATTATTCAACATAGTTTTAGAAGTTTTAGCCACAGCAATCAGAGAAGAAAAAAAAATAAAAAGAATCCAAATCGGAAAAGAAGAAGTAAAGCTGTCACTGTTTGCAGATGACATGATACTATACATAGGAAATCCTAAACATGCTACCAGAAAACTACTAGAGCTAATCAATGAATTTGGTAAAGTAGCAGGATACAAAATTAATGCACAGAAATCTCTGGCACTCCTATACACTAATGATGAAAAATCTGAAAGAGAAATAAAGGAAACATGCCCATTTACCATTGCAACAAAAAGAATAAATTACCTAGGAATAAACCTACCTAAGGAGACAAAAGACCTGTATGCAGAAAACTACAAGACACTGATGAAAGAAATTAAAGATGATACAAACAGATGGAGAGATGTCCCATGTTCTTGGATTGGAAGAATCAACATTGTGATAATGACTATACTACCCAAAGCAATCTACAGATTCAATGCAATCCCTATCAAACTACCAATGGCACTTTTCACAGAACTAGAACAAAAAGTTTCACAATTTGTATGGAAACACAAAAGATCCCGAATAGGCAAAGCAATCTTGAGAAAGAGAAACGGAGCTGGAGGAATCAGGTTCTTGGACTTCAGACTATACTACAAAGCTACAGTAATCAAGACAGTATGGTACTGGCACAAAAACAGAAAGATAGATCAATGGAACAGGATAGAAAGCCCAGAGATAAACACACGCACATATGGTCAACTTATTTTTGATAAAGGAGGCAAAAATATACAATGGAGAAAGGACAGCCCCTTCAATAAGTGGTGCTGGGAAAACTGGACAGCTACATGTAAAAGAATGAAATTAGAACACTCCCTAACACCATACACAAAAATAAACTCCAAATGGCTTAAAGACCTAAATGTAAGGCCAGACACTATAAAACTCTTAGAGGAAAACATAGGCAGAACACTCTGTGACATAAATCACAGCAAGATCCTTTTTGACCCATCTCATAGAGAAATGGAAATAAAAACAAAAATAAACAAATGGGACGTAATGAAACTTCAAAGCTTTTGCACAGCAAAGGAAACTATAAAAAGGATGAAAAGACAACCCTCAGAATGGGAGAAAATATTTGCAAATGAAGCAACTGACAAAGGATTAATCACCAAAATTTACGAGCAGCTCATGCAGCTCAATATCAAAAAAACAAACAACCCAATCCAAAAATGGGCAGAAGACCTAAATAGACATTTCTCCAAAGAAGATATACAGAGTGCCAACAAACACATGAAAGGATGCTCAACATCACTAATCGTTAGAGAAATGCAAATCAAAACTACAATGAGGTATCACCTCACACTGGTCAGAATGGCCATCATCAAAATATCTACAAACAACAAATGCTGGAGAGGGTGTGGAGAAAAGGGAACCTTCTTGCACGATTGGTGGGAATGTAAATTGATACAGCCACTATGGAGAACAATATGGATGTCCCTTAAAAAACTCAAAATAGAACTACCATATGACCCAGCAATCCCACTACTGGGCATATACCCTGAGAAAGCCATAATTTAAAAAGAATCATGTACCACAATGTTCATTTCAGCTCTATTTATAGTAGCCAGGACATGGAAGCAACCTAAGTGTCCAGCGACAGATGAATGCATAAAGAAGATGTGGCACATATATACAATGCAATATTACTCAGCCATAAAAAGAAAAGAAATTGAGTTATTTGTAGTGAGGTGGATGAACCTACAGTCTGTCATACTGAGTGAAGTAAGTCAGAAAGAGAAAAGGAAATACTGTATGCTAGCACCTATATATGGAATCTAAAAATTTATAAAATGGTTATGAAGAACCTAGTGTCAGGACAGGAATAAATATGCAGATGTAGAGAATGGACTTGAGGACACGGGGACCGGGAAGGGTAAGCTGGGACGATTTGAGAGAGTGGCATGGACTTATTTATACTACCAAATGTGAAATAGGTAGCTAGTGGGAAGAAACTGCACAGCACAGGGAATCAGTTCAATGCTTTGTGACCACCTAGAGGGGTGGGATAGGGAGTGTGGGAGGGAGATGCAAGAGGGAGGAGATATAGGGATATATGTATATGTATAGCTGATTCACTTTGTTATAAAGCAGAAACTAACACACCATTGGAAGGCAATTATACTCCAATAAAGATATTAAAAAAAACAAAACAAAAACAGATGTACAGACTAATGGAACAGAATAGAGAGCCCAGAAAGAAACCCATGCACATATGGTCAATTAATTTTTGACAAAGGAGTCAAGAATATACAACATGGAAAGGATAGTTTCTTCAGTAAATGGTGTTGGAAAATTGAACAACCACAAACAAAAGAATAAACCTGGACATCATACACAAAAATTAACTCAAAATGATTAAAGACTTAAATGTAAGACCTGAAACCACAAAACTCCTAGAAGAAAACATCCAGAGTAAAATCCTTGATGTTGGTCTTGGCTATGATATTTTGGATTTGATACGAAAAGCGAAGGCATCAAAAGCAAAAGTCTACAAGTGGAACTACAACAAATTGAAAAGCTTTTGCATGGCAAAAGGAAACCATCAACAAAATGAAGAGGTAGCCTATGGAATGGGAGAAAGTATTTGTAAATCACATATCTGATAAGGGGTTAATATCCAAAATATACAAGGAACTCATACAACTCAATAGCTAAGGAAAATACAAAAATCAAAACAAAACAGAAATCCAATTTTAAAATGGGCAAATGACCTAAATAGATATCTTTCCAAAGAAGACAACCAAATACTAACAGGTACATGAAAAGGTGCTCGACATCACTTATCATAAGAAAAATGCAAATTAAAACCACAGTGAGATATTATCTCACACCTGTTAGAATGGTATCATCAAAAAGATGAGATAAGTGTTGGCAAGGATGTGGAGAAAAAAGAATGCCTTTGCACTGTTGGTGGGAATGCATATTGGTGAAACAACATGGAAAACATTATGGAGCTTCCTTAAAAAAATTTAAAAATAGAACTACCATATGATCTAACAAGCCCCACTTCTGGATATATATTCAAAGAAAATGAAAAGAGGATATCAAAGAGATATCTGCACCTCTGTGTTTACTGCAGCATTATTCACAATAGCCAAGACATGGAAACAACTTGTGTCCATCAACAGAAGAATGGATAAAGAAGATAATGGCATATCTATACAGTGGAATATTATTCAGCCATGAGAAAGGACATCCTGCCATTTGCGAGAACATGGATGGACCTCGGGGACAATATGCTGACTGAAATAAGTCAGACACAGAAAGACAAGTGTGAATGATCTCACTTATGTTTGGAATCTAAAAAAGCCAAACATAGACACAGAGACCCGAATGGTGTAACCAGGTGCTGGGGATGGGAGAAAAGGGGAAATGTTGGTCAAAGAGTACAAACTTCCAGCAATAAGATGAATAATTTCTGGGGTTCTAATGTACAGCATAGTGATTATAGTTAATGATACTGTGTTGTATACTTGAAAGTTGTAAGAGAGTAGATCTTAAATGTTCTCAGCACAAAAAAGAGATGGTAATTATGTGATGTGATATGCAAGTGTTAGCTAATGGTACGGTGGTAATCATTTTGCAATACATAAGTGCATCAAATCAACGCATTTTACACCTTAAACTTATACAATGTTATATGTCAATTATATCTCAATAGAGCTGGAGGGAGAAAAGGAAAATAACAAGTGTTGGTGAGAACATAGAGAAATTGAAACCCTCATACACTGCTAATGGGAATGCAAAATGGTTCAGCTGATGTGGAAAAGTTTGGCAGTTCCTCAGAAGGTTAAACATAGAACTACCAGGTGATCCAGCAATTCCACTCCTAGGTATATTCCTGAGAGAAGTGAAAACATGTTCATACAAAAACTTCTGCACAAATGTTCACAGCAGCATGATTCATAATAGCCCCAAAGTAGATACAACCCAATGTCTGTGAAGTGATACTAGATAAACGAAATGTGGTATATCCATACAATGGAATATTATTCAGCCATTAAGAGGAATGCAGTACTGTAAGATGCTACAACATGGGTTAACCTGGAAAACATGCTAAGTGAAGGATTATGATTCCATTCACATAAAATGACCCAAACAGGCAAATCCATGGAGACACAAAGTAGGTTAGCAGTTGCCAGGGGATAGAGGGAAGGAGGGAATCTGGACTAACTGTTAATAGCTATGGGACTTCTTTTCAGGGGATGAATGAAATGTTCTGAAATTAGATAGTGGTGATGTTTACACAACATAGTGAATATATGGAAAACCACTGGAGTATGCATTTTTAAATGGTAAAATTTATGTTATATGAATTATACCTCAATAAAATATTAAAACAAAACAAAAAATAAATTACAAACTTTAAGAAAAATTATTTAGCATTGAGGTAACCTTTATATGTAGTCTTCTTAAACTCACTGTTTATTTTTTCTCTCTAAAATAGCTGAATGCACTTATCTCTATATTTTAAACTTGAATTTTTTATGTGTGTATGAGGGTTTGAGAATATGTCTCCTGGGAGATAAGAAAAAGTTCAAATGAAAGAAAAGAAACAGTATATTGTTACGACTATTTGCTCCAACTTTTGGTTGGTAAGATTATTTGTTCCTTTGGGCCCTAGAATATGTTTATAAAAATAAAATTAAACAATAAAACAATATAGTATGTGAATTATATCTCAATTTTTTAAAAACTGCAAGAGCTATCCCAGCAGTTTTTTGGCTAATATGTACTATAAGTTTCTAAGACAGAGATACAGAATTTCATGTTTTCCATCTTATTTAACAGTGGAAATCTTTTTTCATGGAATTGCTCTATGGGAAAAATTGCTCTAATGAATTCACTCAAAGTAAGTATGAAGGTAAGAGCATCCAGTACTTGGAGTAGATGGTTTGTCTTAAATGTTTAATCACTGCTGATTCTAGTCTTTGCCATTTTTCCTTTGTTTTTTGGCTCTGTTGACAGTATCCCGTCTCATTATGTACATTAAGCTTTTGTTGCCCTGCATTTAATTGCTCCTGGTATGAGAAATGGGACTTCAAAAGACTCTTTTAAAAAGTAAGGTAATATCCTGGAAATTGAGCACAAGGTAACTAAGATGACTGTAATTTAATAAGACATGTGAAGCTTAAAATACACACAGGGTTTTTAATCCAGCTAAGGCTATAATGCACAAAGCATGAAATTTTAAGTCTATTAAGTCATTCCAACAAGATTAGTCTTCAGGTTAGGTATATTACTCTGGAGACTATTGTCACAATATCATGGGGACACTCATGCCAATATATTTTATTGGTAATGATACACACGGGTGCCTAAGCCACACTAGCCAGAACGGCCTTAAGAAAAACTTCATGTGTTTTAAATAATACATATAAAAAACTAAGGGAGGGAGGAGGGGAGGGAGGGGAGGGAGGGGAGGGAGGGGAAGGAGAGGAGGGAGGGAGGGAGGGAGGGAGGGGAGGGAGGGAGGGAGGGAGGGAGGAAGGGAGGGAAAGGGGAAGCAGCAGCCACAGCAGAAACAACAAAGTATTTTCTTCAGTGACTCTATCGGGAGCAATAGTGTGACTTAATTAGTCAGCAGAACTACGAAGAGCTCAGGTATTTGTGGATAAATGCCATTTCTAATTGTGCATGACTATTTTGTTTTCTACTTGTGAATCACTATAACTGATTTTGTTTTTTGCATGTTTAGATTCTAAATGTATTTTATACCAGAAAAAAAGATTTTTTTTTTTTTGATGGTGTAGAAAGCAAAGCCTGATATCATGTGAACCAGATGTACTATTTTGGATGGAGTACAAGAAAATCTGTGAAGATTAACAGTAAATCTTTTTCTGTGCTCATAAACTGCTGAAAAAATTGGCATAAAATGTGCTACGACTAAATAAGTTATGATGTATATCTTACTGGCTACAAATGAGTGAATGATCAAGGTAGTGTTTGCTCTTTAGAAGGCAAAGCTTAAGCAGAGCCAAGGGTACATTTCACATCCCAAAGCATGCCTTCCATTTCCCTTATTATGTAAATTATTCTCTGATAGAAACCTAGCTGTTTCAGGTGGAACTTTCACCCTTAGGGGACATTCTCTAGCCAAGCCTCACATGACCTCTGTCACAATTACCCTCTAAGTGCACATTCATAAAATAATCTTATATAGTACATGTTTAAATATTTTGAACTATGTTATCTTTGTTATTAATGTTCAACCTTTTATATCTCTATTTCCTGCTTCTACAACTAGTTTCCTTGAGATGAGCATTCGTATTTTATATGCCTGTCTACATGTCCACAGAATCAAAGAATAATATAAGTGTTCACTAATCTACAAAATGTCCTTCGATTTAGAAGAGACATTTTCTGCCAGAGAATGTATAGTAAATTATTGTGAAGTGTTGGATGACTTCATTATTTATTTATCAGGTATTCATATAATGCCGCCAGGTGCCAGCCACCAGTATGTTAATGTATTTGAAAAATATATTAACTCACAGAATCTTTGTAGCAACCTAATTTCAGTAAGTTCTCTTACTATCTTCCCCATTTTACAGATGAGAAAACTGAGGCACACAGCAGCATTACTGCTAACAGATAATAAATTGCAGATGCAGAAATCAGACCCAGGCAGTCTAGCTCTAGAATCTGTGCTTGTTTCAGCCACTATGCTCTACTGCCTTGGATGGCCATGCTGTGTTGACTCCACTTTCTCTTCACCTCATAGTAGTTTGGTTACTATCAATTACATATCATACATACTCTTACCTCAGTAATGATCGTGAGGTGTCTTGGACTAGGTTGTTTCTTTCACATTCAATATAGAACACATTTGCAAAAGCATTCCAAATACTCCCTTGCCACCTCTCTTACCAACTTCCTTTTTTTTAAGATTTAAGCTTTTCAAATTGAAGTATAGTTGATGTACATTATTATAAGTTACAGGTGGACAATACAGTGATTCACAATTTTTAAAGGTTATACCCCATTTAGTTATTATAGAATTTTGGCTATATTTCCTGTGTTGTATAATTTATCCTTGTAGTTTATTTTATACATAATAGTTTGTACCTCTTAGTCTCCTACCCCTTCCCTCTCCCCACTGGTAACCACTAGTTTACTCTCTATATCTGTGAGTCTGCTTCTTTTTTGTTGTATTCACTAGTTTCTTGTATTTTTTTAGATTCTGCATGTAAGTGATATCATACAGTATTTGTCTTTCTCTGTCTGACTTATTTCACTTAGCATAATGCCCTCCAAATTCATCCATGTTGTTGCAAACGGCTAATAATTGCCATTGTGGCTTTGATGTGCTCCACTATAACTTACAACAATGCTACCCTGTTCTTTTTAAATTATTGTTTAGCCACTGAGAATAAACATTCCTATTTTGGTTTCTTTTCCTCTAATCTATTCTGGCTACGTGTACAGTGTTGGTGCCTTTTGATGGAAAATAGAACACCAAGAACTTCTATCTTGGCATCAGTTTCAGGTCCCATAAAAACAAATCTGCATTAGACTCTTCTAGTGCTTCCTTATAGCTGAGACGGGAAATCATCATCATATCCTCAGTCTGCTCCCAGAAGCTACTCAGCAGATCCAGCCAAGCTGTCCTGAAACAGTTCACCCTGAGAACCTGCATGTATTAAAAGCAGTCTTTTAAAGTTTCCTTTATGCTAATAAAGAAAGGTCCATTGTAAAGATGTCTGCACTTGAAGTAAAGGGACGGTATTCTATGTGAATGTTGCCATCACATTCTCATCGGCCCATCCACCAGCTACAGGATGCCTTTCTCTGCCTCTAAGTGCCAGAGCATCTGTATAATGCGAGTAGATTTGATGGGAGCTGGGGAAGAAAGGGGCCAGGGGATGAGAGAGCTTTTGTGGAGGAAACCTTTTAGCGTGTGCCCCCTGTGGAGGGGGGAAGAGAGAAATGATCAAAGGGCTCACAAGAAGCGAAGTTTCCTCTAAGAGGACAGATAAAGGACAAAGGTTGTTATATTAAAATATCTAAGGAACTGTCAATGCAGCGTGGAGAAACAGAACACTAGCACAATGCTCTTCGTATATGCCGCCAGCCTACTTTGTTCAGCAGTGTGACATATGCATTTAGGGCCAACCAGTCATTCAGGCCATCATCCCCAAAGTCTATGTGGAAGAATCTCGAAATGCATGGGACCCTCGTGCCCATGCAAGGGGGAAAAAGCCCTGTTTTGGGTAGCCTTTTAACCAGACTTACCTTAAATAAAGGTTGGCGTGAACACTTTTCAGAAAGCTCACGTTGCTTAAAATTGCTAATGGCAACTTACCTCCTTAACTTCAAACCTCTGTCCTCTATGTTATGTGCTCATGGCATAAAGTTGAGAAGAGACATGGCAATACATACAATTCACTCTACAAAAACTGAGCAAATACTATGGCTGGTAAAGGGATACATCATAGACTGTGCTCTCAAGAAACTTCTTTCACCATCTAGTAGAGATAAGAAGCATAAGCAGGTAATCCTAATACAATGTCAAAGACATTGTGTGTTATAGAAGGATCTGTTCCCAGGGTGTTATGGACAAATCGAGAAGGATCGTGCAGCTCAATCAGGGTGGGCTTCATGGAGGAGTCAAAGTCTATGAATTTATGGTTAGTGGGTACATCCTTGTCATAGATTCCCTGCCTGGTGAAATTATGTTATGAATAAATTTGACATATTTAACATCTAGCCCTTAATATCTCACCTGCTTTTCTGATCCTGCCATTAGCAAGCATATCTTCCCTTTTCCCAAACCTGGTTGAAACTATTACTATCAAAACCTCAGTTACAGAGTGGATATATGTGTATTATGACTGATTCACTTTGCTGTACAGCAGAGACTAGCACAACATTGTAAAGCAACTCTACTCCAATACAAATTAATTAATCAAAAAAACCCTTCAGTTACAAAAGAGCTAAACATGGGACAGCCCCACTGGAGACCAATTATCCTACTTGGAATACCCAGGCCAGCTCTAGCTATGTTCCCCCTGTAGTCAGTATTTTCTCTGTCTGATTATCCTGCCATACTTTTGTCTTTATGTTTATTTCTCTTTGTAACAACTTCTCTTCCTCCTACCTCGCCTTCTCCTCCATCCCACCCAACTCTGCCACAAACACAGACACACCACACACCCACATCACACCTGAGTGATTATACCTAGAACAAGTTCTACTCATCTCTTAAATGGTTTTTAAACACAAAAGGGTAACCTAGTAAAAGGGGAGAATCGATAGTGTTATTTTAATTTCTGGGAAAAATAGTTCTGGAGACAAAATGATAGTTGCATTTAATTCCAATTCCCAAATATATTTGGCTGTTGTACTTATAAAAGCTCCAAATTATGGTTTCCATTGTTGTCCCTGGTGAAATGAAGAGTCCAGGTCAAGACAGAAACCAGGGAAAATTGGGTCTGTACAGGAAGTACATGACAGGTGTAGTTCATGATCCAGAAAGCCAATGTCCAGGCTCTGTGCTAAAGTCCCTTATGTATATTAAGATATTTAATCCTCACAATTGCCTGATGAGATAAATACTATAATTATCGCCTTCACTTTACAGATGATAAAATGGAAGCATGGAAGGATAATAAAACATGCTCGAGGTCAGAGAGGTAGGAACTGGCAGAGCAAGACAGTTTGGCTCCGGAGTCTGAGCACAGGAGTGCCCACCACACACTCAGCACAGCAAGTTGGGCAGGGTCATTAATAGGGCTTCACACGCAGCTTATCTTAATGGGACTGGAGCCCTGGTTCAGTAAGGGAGTCTGGATCAAAAGGCAGGGCTAGGGCTTGTGTTCCATTATAAGGCATCTCCGAGACTCCTACCAAAGGCTTTCTCCTTGCCTGGGGCTGTCTTGTACTTTAGTTTACTTTATTTTGCTTATACCATTTAAAAGGCTACTGCTAGGCTTCGACACACATGACACTGTAAAATCAACTGCGTAGTCAGGAAAAAAAGAAAGGACACACACCAAGAAATACTTAAGCTCTAAGGGGGAAGGGATTTGCTATAATTGAGGACTTAACACTAGGAACCTTTAGTCACTTACATTTTACTTAAGCAACCTGACCTGCTTTCTTAAAAATCTGCTTTGAAACTCAGCAGGCCAAAGTAAAACTTCTGTATACCACCCTACCTTATAGTTTTCTTAACATTTAAAGAGATTTTAAAAAAATTTTTATTTCTGGGAAATTTTAATTTTAAATTAAAAATGATGTGGGTGTGTGGTGTGTCTGTGTTTGTGGCAGAGTTGGGTGGGATGGAGGAGAAGGTGAGGTAGAAGGAAGAGAAGTTGTTACAAAGAGAAATAAACATAAAGACAAAAGTATGGCAGGATAATCAGACAGTTAGATGGACTTATTTCTCAAGAGAATTTATTCTACTTTTAGACATATCAAATAATTTAAAAGTTTGTCTCAATATTGAATAAACCTTAATATAGCATGTAGAACAGCAACTGGTTCATCATAAAAGCTCAACGAATATTAGTTTTATTATTATTTTTTACAGGCAGTTTTGATTCAATGCGTCATATAGGCATACCTATACATGTATTTAGAAAAGTTTTTTAAAATAGTGTGATTCTTAATCTCTTGATTGTTGACACACCCTTATACTAGGCAGCTTTTGTACCATAAGGAAAATGATCTGAACAACACACAGAAGAAATTGATTGCTGCTGGGTGGCAGATGCTGCAATAAAGCACTTTCTAATTAATTTGATATTAATTAAATTAATATCAAAATCCAGTAATTCATAAACTGTTGCTATCAGCAGCGGGACAAATATGTTTCTTGAGTATAATGTTGACGATATGCCAGTTAGTAATGTTCACATAACATGGCCTTAGTTAGATCAAAGCAACCCCTCCTCAATCCAGAGCTGACGGAGTAGAAATCACACCCACTGAGGCCACTGGGAACCTGAACCAGGAACCAGAGCTGCACAGAGCATAAGATCTCCCAGGTTTGCTGAGAAGTAAAGAGAAGACATTTTGCAAAGGAATTTGGCATCCTTCACAAAGAGAAGCTACATGGAGACAGAGAAGGACGATTGTCGACTGAAATACAAATGCACTATTATTGTTTGATGATCCAATGGAAATAACCCAGGAGTCTGAATTATTTATCGTCAGCCCCTTTCTGTCCCTATATGCAGTGATAATTATTATTAGGTTGTTTGCTAGAGAATCAGGCAAACAAGCAGCTATTCTCAAAACTAGTCTGGAAAATATTAATTTCGGTTTGGGGAAAGACTTTTTAAATGGCTGTCAGGAATGCATTTGAAGTGGAATGAAAGGATCAATTGAATAGAGCTTCAATTTTCACAGTTTCCTATCAGGATAAGGAAAACAAAAGAAAATATTGTTTTCTAGAAAGCGTTATTTCATTGTGATTATAATGAGTGATTCTGGCCATTTATTTTTTCCTGCCTGGGGCCACCTTTTGCTACAGTATATTTTGCATATTAAGCAGGAAAAAAGCTAATCTTAAATTAATAACTGCACAAAAGCATACATTTTTGATAGGAAAAGGGCATTCATGTTTAGAGTTTATCAGGTGTTAAAAACAGATATTTAACCTCTACATCTAGCCCTTTTATTTCTCATGAAAAATTTTCAAGTGCCTTACAAAGCTATCTGCAAAATTATCTATGTCATATAGACACGAAGAAGCATAGATCCATTAAAACTAGTGGCCTTTGGGAAGGCTTACACCTCTATAATAAAACTGAAATGTTGCTGTACCAGAAATGCCACAATTCAGTTTTCACCACTTGGAGTCTCTCATGATTTGTTTTAGCATTTGATGTTACTGATGATAATAATAAATGCCATTTATTGGGCACTTACTCTGGGTCAGACACCAAGCTAGGCTCTTGTCATTCCTTTAATATTTATGAGAGTCTGCCAAGTCTGCAAGATGGCCATTATTCACCTCCACTTAACAGATGAGGAAAATAAAGCTCAGAGAGGTTAAGGAACCAGCATAAAGCGTACAGCAAATGAACTCTGGGGCTGGGATTCCCATGTTCATCATGGTGTCTCCACATCCTGCACCCACTGTGCTTTATCCCACCCCCTCTTCTGTCCTCTACCAGCCTGTCCCGTGATGTTCCATCTGTGATGAAGGAAATGTTCTAAACCTGCACCTTCCAATGGTACTCAGTTGACTGTGGCTATTAGGCACTTGAAATGCGGATATTGTGTGACTGAGGAAATAAAGTTTTATTTTTATTTAATTTAAATACCCACATATGACTCGTCGCTACAGTATAAGACAGTGTAACAAACAAGGCAGAACTGTAATGCAGAAGACACCTACCCTAGTATACTTAGAAAGGATGATAGTTGGACTGAGCAATTTTTGATGGGCATCCTCCTACTTTCATTCTTTTCCAGTGAAATTCATTCATCACTGGCTGTGGGCATCATGAGGAGTACCATTATGCCTTGAGCGAGTGATATTGCATGAGGCTGCCCCCCGCTCCCCACTTCCCCCAGGTCTGCGAGGAGATCTGGTCCCCCTCCATTAGTATTCATGCCCACTGTCTATATCTGCTTCTCCTTCTTTTCTCCTGTCCACTAATGTACCATACACCCATAAAATTAAATATCCTGCTTACTCACACCATTAGTCTTCGGAATGGTAAGGGAAAGAGACTTTAGAACATCCTCTCTAAAAAAATTGCACTTTCTTCTTTGAAGTATTATTAAATTTTATCTGCTATAGCCAGCTTAACATCCTTAGAACTTCATAATGAGAGTGACAACTATTTCTCAATGCTGACTCTGAGTCAAGCAACCATCTCATTTAATCATTACCACAGCCCCATGAGGTGATGCTAACATATCCCCCATTTTACAAATGAGGAGCCCGTCTGGTTCACCTCAAAGTCCTCAACTCTTTCCACTGCTCTATCCTGTCATTAGCTTTCAAATTTGTCATCGTCTCCTACCTCTGCTACATATTAATCTTGGTTATGGGACAAATACATCTCACATAAAGAGAAGCATTTAAACAAATGTTGCTACAAGAGAGTCTTGGAAAAGTCCCTTGTAGAATCCTAATCTTCCCAAGATCAATGTTGGCAGAACAAGAAAATGTGTAGAAGTTAAAGCCCAACTGAACTTATTTGGTTTAAAAATGAAATCTAATTACTGCTATAGATAAACTGCTGAGACCACATCTATGACAATAAAATTAGATTAATGGAGAGATGAGATTTGATTAACTACTTAGGATCATTCATCAAGATTTCAGTGTGTTAAATTCGATTCTATTAGGTGAGGAAAAAAAATACCTACCCGTGTAAAGTTATGCTCTTAATATGCATCCTTGTAGTACGACATTTGATGAGCACCCTGGGCTGAACCTGAAGGTCAAAAAAATGCCTTCTCAAAAGAACTGAAATAGCAATAAAAAAAACAAAAACAGCATTTCACCAACCCACAGCATAGTTCTTAAATTTACCTATCTGAAGCTGCTAAAGGAAGAGCAAACCTGCATTTGCATATGAATCGGCTTCTAGGATTTCCAAGCTCTTTTACAGAGAAAGATGTTATCAAGAAAAAGTATCTCAATCTTCAGTACTTCTATTTCTTCATGAAAAGCAAAGGATGGAAGCAATTAGTCTCTGGATTTTGTTAAGTGCTTGTAGATCTAAGGATGCTTTTCTCCATCTAATGGTTTATCTACAGAATATTATTTAATGTGAAGTGTGTGTGTGTGCGTGTGTGTGTGTGTGAATATAAACTTTTTATTCTGACTTAGTTTAACTCTAATTCTCACCATCAAGCCCCCTAAAAATGGATATATTTTCAAACATAGACAGGATCTACATTTTTAAAAATTGAAAACAGATAATAGATATCCTACTTTGATTATACTCGCTCCATTTTTCCAAACAACATTCTTAGCATGGGTATGAAATTATATTAACTGTTTCTAAATCTATTATATTAAAATTCCAAAGTATAATTCTACTTCCTTGATCCTGATTTCCTGAACAGGGCTAGAAAGGCGTTTCTAAGCATCACTGCCATATTTTTTTCTTGGCGCCTGTGACTTTGATTTCCCTATGTACCAACTAATCTTATTTTCCCCACAAATCTCTATTAAACTACATAGCTGCAGCTAGTCGTTGCTCTGTACCCTTCTTCAAATGTAAAATCTCCGTCTCTGGGAGCACTCAGAGTCTGTCCAGGGACCCATTGCAAATGAAGATAAAATGACACTGTGCCTGGGGAGCTCTGGTCAGAAATGCAATTTTCAAGAAGATGGTGACTAGCCTCCAAAAGTATTCATGTCAATGAAACATGACAGGTGTCACCAGGAACAGAGATCCCAGGCAAAGGGAAATTAGAGCCTCTCATGTCCCTACTCATCTGTGGTTTCCTAATTGCAGTTGTTGGCATTAATTGATGCTGGTGCCATTTTTGATCATGTGGGGCTGTCTTGAGTACCTTGCGTTTCCAAAGGGCTTGACATCCTGAGAGCCACAGCATGTTTGGATCAAATTTGCTTTCAACATGCCATGTTCAAGAATCTTCTTCCTGAAGGCCATTAGCGAAAATGACCTGGCAAATTCTTCGCCCCCTGAAACTGCACTTGCTGCTGAGGAAGCAATTCATGGCTTATCTTTCCTACAGCTGTAAGAGTTGCAGGGAGTGTAATAATTCATCAGTGTGGCTGTGGAGTTGTATAATCAGACATGTATTTCAGATAACTGTCTTCTCTCCCAGATGATGCCGTATGTTCTCCTTAGGTGTGCTACAGAGGGCAATTGCATTTAATAAATGTTTTTATTGGTTTGAATGAGACAAAAGTAATTCTGAGTTGCAAACAAGATTTCTTCTTTAAGGGCAGAGTAACTTCTTGATTTTAGATACAGCATGAAAGTTTGTCACAAAGAAAAGAAAGGAAGCCCATATAGCTTTTCTTACTGATCTTAGATGGACTAGAGCAAGGGAATTTAATCCTCAAGTGCCATTTTGTTTTTCAGGAAACATGTAAATGCAGATCTGATGAAATATACTGCTCCATTAGCCATGGGTGACCTCCTGTTGGGTCTATTGAAGACTTACACAATTCACAGGACTAGGGGCAGTGAATTGCTTCCTTTGTTCCAAGAGCTTGAGGATTAACATTGTTTCAGCATTGAAAGCTTCATGACCTAAATGAAAAGCTGAGTCCAGGTTTATAATAATATGCTTATTGGCTCTGCATTTCTAACCTGTTATGTTTTCCATTTAAGATAATAAAGAATAATAGATACATCCATCAGCAGCAATGAAATCAATTATCAATGTCTTTTCTTACCATCATCATCATTATTATATTATTACCAGCATCATTGTATAAAATATTACATATCCATTGTACATTTCATTTAGTTTAATAAGAAGTACCTATTTGCTTTTGTCATACATTTAATACAAATGCAACATACCTCTGGCACTTTGATTCAAACTTTTTTGTGATTTAGTTGTGTAAACAGCCATGTTAAGACAACTTTTTAAAATACTTCATGTCAGAATGACTAGACATCTTAAGAAATCCGCTCTTTTAGGACAAAGGTTATTTCATGAATCCCTTTTATAAATAATGTCTATAAATGTCTTTTGAATGTCTATGAAATGATTTAAGGAAAACTGTCCCATCTTCGGCCACCCAGATGCATTTGTGTCTAGGGCCAGTGATTGTTTCTGCGAGATTTCAGCTTTTTTTTTCTGATCTCTCCTTCTCCCCACAGGTGGTTATCTTTGGGGCTTGCCTCTACCTTCCCTTCCTCAGGAAACTGAGCTGGAACTCACAAACTTCCTCCATGAAGAGGTTTCCAGAAGGCAAGGGAAGAGCTGGATGGCACATGTAAAACAAATAGTTACAAAGTATTTTATAGTTACTTCTTTTGAAAAAATTTTTTATTGGAGTATAGTTGATTTACAATGCTGTGTTAGTTTCTGTTGTACACTACTATATATAAAATAATTAATAAGGACCTACTGTATAGCACAGGGAACTCTACTCAATACTCTGTAACAATCTATATGGGAAAAGCATCTAAAAAAGAGTGGGTATATGTAGATGTACAGTTACTCTTCGTTGTGGAAAATAAGGCCTCAAAAGCCTTCTTAAAGTTTAAAATAGAGGTAATGAAAAAACTTAGGATTTTTTGTCTCTACAAATTGTTTCCATTGTCCCCTCTGCCTTCAGCTAAGTGCTATTGCTACCAGGTAAAAATAGAGAATAACAAAATATTGAAGGAATATATTTGCTTCAAAATTGAACAGGAAGAGAAAAATCCTTTAGGGAGCAAATGGCATCCAAGGAACAAGCTCATTACTCAACCCTGTGGAGACAGATGAGCTTTCTGATAAGGCAGCAAATGCACATCTGGGTCCACCAGCTGTATACTCCAAACCCCTTCTGAATATAGGGCACCCACACTCCCCCAATATTCTTATTTATTGCTTATCCTCATTTATATAACATGTACCTTTGTAACATTTGACTTTTTAAAACACACACATACAAAAATGAATTATAAATAACTGAGGTAAAATATAAGTATACATAGAAACCCTAATATTTTACTCTACAACGAAATCCATCACCTTGTGTATTCTTTGGGCTACCTGTACCCATATTTTGGAACATTGCTTCCTAAATCTTTTCATGCATGGAGCCAAGTTTAACCTTGAATAGTTCATCTTGCACTTTTACTTTTTTAGTCTGCAGGCAATGCTTGATGTACAATGATTGCTGGCAACGGATATAATGATTTTTTATTTCTTCCAGTGGTTTGGTTACACAAACCTAGCCACAAATCTTTCATTTTCTCTTTGTGATATTAAGACTGCATAGTGGGACTTCCCTGGTGGCGCAGTGGTTAGAAATCTGCCTGCCAATGCAGGGGACACGGGTTCGTGCCCCGATCCGGGAGGATCCCATGTGCCGCGGAGTGGCTGGGCCCGTGAGCATGGCCGCGGAGCCTGCGCGTCCGGAGCCTGTGCTCCGCAACGGGAGAGGCCACAACAGTGAAAGGCCCGTGTACAGCAAAAAAAAAAAAAAAAAAAAAAAAAAAAAATCCATAAAGAAAATTGGCTTTCCTCCTGTCAACCTTACCTATAGCTCCAATCCTATGTTTCACAGAAAGCTTTCTCAGAAGTTCTATGAACGGATTCAATCGCTCACTCTCTACTGCTCTCATTTCTGCCTCCCCCATAATCGTAATCTGCAGTATCCTCTCTTGTGCAATACAAACATGTGCCAGAGAACCCTGATCTCATTTTCCCCAAAACACTTTTAATTTTATTTATTTTTAATTAAAAAAATTTTTTTTTGGCCGCGCTGCGCGGCACGCGGGATTCTAGTTCCCCGACCAGAGATCAAACCCGTGCCCCTGCGTTGGAACCAGAGTCTTAACCGCTGGATGGCCAGGGAAGTCCCCCCAAAATACTTTTTAAAACGTGTTGTTTATAATAAACACTCAGTTCCTGGTCTTGCAGGCATGCCTAAGTCAGAGTATTTCTCCCTGGCAGGTTTTTCTCCTAAGTCTTTGATTCTCCAGCGTGAGATTCCTCCTCCTCCATCTCCCCAAACTGATCTCAGACTGTTGACCCCAAATTAAACAGTTCAGAAGTGTTCATCTCCCTTATAGAAAAGTGCCACTTTCTCTTTCTTCACCTCTTTTCCCCAACTCATCCCAGCTCTCCCCAGAGAGCCTTTAAGTAAATGAATTCACCTTTTAATGTGTCCTTAAGCTGATCATTTATTTACTGGAGGGAAATTCTGTGGACAGCTCTAAATGTTACACTTTTGATCAAATGAAAAATAGAAGAGCACCATTACTTCTGTCATTGTTCGACAGGCCTGCTTTAGTTCGGGTACTCTTGGCGCATCCATGCCAGCTCCCAGCTGTTCTCAGGACTCCTTTCTTCCCTCTGGCTCTTCCAGCAAGGTCTGCTCTCTTTCGGCTAACCCCTCCTCCCCCCTCCTCCTCCTTCCCTTTCCCACTCTCCACCCTCTCCCTGTCAAGGGAGGGCCTGACATTTTGTTCATTAGCCTAGCTGTTTCATCGCTGGGTAAGGAACTGGCCCTGAAAATAGGATTTGCATATCTCCCAGACAAAGGTTAAAAGTGCTCTCCTACCTGGAGGTCTCTGTCTGTCTCCAGGCTTTACCATGACTGCTAGTGTCTGCATGGGGAAAGCGGGAGAGAGAAACGTACCCCTTTCAAATTCCAAACGCTGATAGAATGGGTACTGCTGTTTGATGGTAGAGATGCATCAAAATAATGGATAATCTAAATTCTAGAAACCTAGATATGAAAATGGACTTTGCCAAATAGTAAAGTATATTTAATTCAGGCATTCAGATCCAGATTATTTGAAAGAGCATTTCAGTTAATGACAGTCTTGAGCATCACCAGTGCATCTGGAGACAGCGTGGTTTGGGGAAAGCACGTTAATGGAATGGCTATGGAAATCCTGTAGGGCCAGCTGGTCCCAGGAGACTTCCAAGCCTTTCAATTATTTCCTCTGGAGTTAAGGCTATATCACCACCATGAATTTGCCTTTGAGCAGTGAGTCTTTGCATCACACTGGTAACTCATTGCCTTTTTGGTCCTTACTGGGGATTCAGAAGCTGTCTTCCATCAGCCTTGTCATCAGTCTCAGTTACAGTTTTGCTGTTTTGTAATTATATGCTATTATCTGTACATCATCTCATCCCATCTTCTGAACTGACTTCCAAAGCCATACTGAAAGGCACGTGCTATTTTCTGTGCTACTGTGCTATTTTCTGGTTTACATCCTCCTAGGTCCTTTAAAATCAAGGTCTAAAGCAGGGAGGGATGGCGTCCGTTGCTCAGAAAACTACCAACTACGTCATTGATAACCAATTACAGCGTTAAAAGCTAAATCTTGTAAGCTTCCTCTCCTGCCCCACAGGGATACAGAAAAAGAGTCTGGTGTGTGGAAACAAAGCAATCACTTAAAATGTAACAAGGCACATTTCTCAAACTAAAACCATGACTCACCCTACACATGCAATATTGATATTTCAGATTATATTTAATTGAACTGAGGTTGCAGTTTATTTTCCAAATACAAACATGTGTTTAATTAGAGCAAAACGTGCATCTCTATAACACTGAATTTTAAGTACCAGGTTCTAAAGTTTATTGATTGATGATTATTGTGGGGAAACATGAGCTCTTATGCATAAATCTTTTGACAGGAGCTGTCTGTCAAAAATAATGATCCTTTTAAAACTCATGAATAAATAATGATGCAGGTCCACTTTACATAAAAATACATACTCATTTACACTCTGTCCACTGAAATGAAATATGGTTATTTAAAATAATGACTCTGTGATGGGTGAGTAATGAAACATTATTAATTTAATACACATGGTATTTTATACTCACTCTCAAATTACATGCATCTATTTTCAATATTAACACATTAGGCTATTTTTTTTAAAGACCTCTAACAAAACGTCTGGTACTGAAAATCCTTTCACGGATGAGACTGTGAATTTTAATTCTGCCACGCTGGGGTCTCATTTTGGTCACAAGACGGAAAGTAATAACTGGGCTGTCACTGTGGTGATGTTTTATTGTCTGCCCTGACTTGGAACATCCAGAAGGAGCCACCTCCTCTTCCTCCCATAGGAAAAAGCGTGATGAGTTGAGAAGGAAAGCCAGAATGCCATTTGCCTTTCTTCATCCTTTCCCATCTGGAATTCGATTCTGTGAATATGTTTTTTCTCTGGCCTTTTATTCCTTTATCCCACCCTGATTTTCTATGTCTTTGCTGAGTAAAAGTTGGAGGATGATCCTAAAATTGGGCACTTCTCTGAGGATTTTCATTTGGAATTCAGGGACAGAGGCAGGAAATTAGAGAAAATTATGTTCACTTTTCCTTTTAGATGATATAGAGTCACTCTTCTGTATCACCCTTGGATTTTTCAGTTACTTATTCCTGCCACTTTCTTTTTTCTCCAGTCATGACCCAACATCAGAAATGGTGATATTGGGAAAGGGGGTCTGGTCAGGTTTGGGAATGGGTGTGATGTGGAAAGATGGGAAAAAAGGAACCGTTGCTCAGTTTCCTTTTCCTACATTTTTTTTCAAGCCATGCTGTCCGCCTTGGAATTGCCAGCTGGTTTTCAAAAGCTTAGGTTTTTAAATATGAGAAATGCCAATGACAGTTTTTGTCACCATTTTATAGATGGGGAAAATGAATCACAACAAAATGACGTGTGTTGTGCACAACTACACAGAGACATTCCTACTCCCAAGCTAACTCTTTGGTAGGAAACAAGTGTACAATGTACTGCAAATAGTATCATCTTCAGGACTGATACTGATACTAAGCATTGTTTCTTGGTATTGGTACCATTGTCCTGTTCTGCCAACACACGTTCTGCTCTCTTGACCACATGCCATTTTCCGAACAGGAAAATGTCTATGAGTCAAAAAGAAAAAAACTCTGTTCCATGTTTTAAATCTGCTATTTAAGTCACTCAGCCAGTGCTGTTCAGCATATAAAATGTTCCCACACTTGAAAGATAATGTTTTGACATTTTTTTCAAATTAAAATCAATCTGGATTTAAGAATTTTGTGAAACCCTAGAGATAATTCTAGAATCCCCTGTCATGTTGCGGTAGAAAGTTGGTGAGTCCTGAGGTTAGAATGGGATCTTGAAAGACAAATAGCCAAGTGAAATTAATTTTAAATCTTTGGCTAAAGTTTAACTGTTTCTTAAAATAGATTTGAAAAGTGTCACCTTAATTGCTTTTCAAATGAGTGTTTCATACAAAAGAGTGATTCAAACTGATTCATAAAAGTATACACCTACAAGGGCTCCCCTGGTGGCGCAGTGGTTGAGAACCTGCCTGCCAATGCAGGGGACACGGGTTCGAGCCCTGGTCTGGGAAGATCCCACATGCTGCGGAGCAACTAGGCCCATGAGCCGCAAAGACTGAGCCTGCGTGTCTGGAGCTTGTGCTCCGCAACAAGAGAGGCCGCGACAGTGAAAGGCCCACGCACCGCGATGAAGAGTGGCCCCCGCTCACCGCAACTAGAGAAAACCCTCGCACAGAAACGAAGACCCAACACAGCCAAAAATAAATAAATAAATAAATAAAGTTTAAAAAAAAAAAAAAAGGAAAGCAAGGATGTTTTAAAAATATATATACACCTACAAATTTCATGTTTAGATATGCCTCTTATATAAAGTATAAATTTAGATACAGTATCAGGAAAGCATTAACTCCAACTAGCAAATACATATTTTTTAATTGTCCTCATATGAGACCTCTGAGTTAAAAATTGAGATGGTATGGTTTCCCTGTGTGTACTTTTCACTCGCTTGTTTATACAATTAGATTGGCTCTTTTCCTTGATATTATCCAACTGCCAATTGTGTACTAGTTACTCTTTTCTACACTATAGATTTCTTACAGGCCTTACCCAAAGGTATTATTCTAAACTTGTGTTATTAGATTTAAAGAGAACACACTTTTTAATTGCATTTTATTTTGCAGTATAATGCTTGTCAAATTAACAGGTCAACATGTAACAAGTGTTATAGTTTGTGCTAAGTGCAACACTGAATTGGGCCAGATAAAAAGAAATAGCATTAAAAAGATAATCACAAACCTAAAAAAGATCATTGCAGGATATCACGTCCACCAATACTCCCCAAACAGGTCCTAAAAACACCAGGCAAAATAGAACATTATTAATCCAGACATTTATCTTTAAGAATTTCTAAATAAGCATGCCATTTAGGGGTCTTTTCTTTCTGTAAATTAATCTGTTCTAATTTATACCTTAGAGTGATAAATTCTGACCCTGATTTTAGTTTGTCTCCAAAATAATGCATTATTAATATCTGGATTTTTGAAGCAATGGGAGCTTTAAAGTAAAACTGAAAACTTTCAGGCCAAGACCAAGAGGGGCCATTCAACTGGCAAGTAATGACAAGGGTGTGGCTGACATCACTCTTGCTTTCAGAGAAGGCATATTTAATCTTTGAGGCAAAGACTGTGGCCTTAGCCTTTTGGAGTCAATTTACTAATTTTTTGTTTGTTTTCTTGGCCATTTGTGCCACTAATACTAGTCCATGCAAAGATGAGAATTAATTACTAAGCCATACGTTCATAAAGGTAATTTAGCCTTCTGAAAATAGACAAATTAGGAAAAATTAATTCTGTAGAGGCATAGGAGAAAACAAAATAAAATTATCATTTTCCAAAACAATAATTTATATCTGGACTGCACATGAGAGTAAACAGACAAAATTTGACATTCAGGCTACTTGTTTCATATGTTGTAATACATTATTTATTTAGGTGTTTAACTTTGTTGTTTTTGTATCTTTGTGTCTTTGGTTATTCATATATACATGAATACATGTTTTAAAGACTTCCTAATGGAGGAAAAGCTTTCTAAAAGAGAAACCTTTGAAAATAGCTTTGGTCCAGAAATCAAGAGCTGTGGCTTTTTATATTCCTTGTTTTGTCATTATTTGTGTGACAAGTCACTGTCACATCCTGGGAGTCATTTAAAAACCAAAGTTTAATGAAAGAATTCAGACACAAAATATAAGAGCACACAGTGTATGAGTTTATACACATGAGGTACAAAGACAATGCCGTTAGAAGGACAGTAGCTATCTTTGGGAGAGTATAGTGATGGGAAGGGAATAGATGTGCCAAGTTTGGTTGCTAGAAATGATCTTTTATTTTGTTTGGGGTTTTCTTTGTTTGTTTGTTTAATCTGGATACTGGTTATGTGGTGTGTTTAGTTTTCTTTAAATGTAGTGAGCTATATACTCTTTTTAAAAATTTTTCTTGTTTTATTGAAGTATAGTTGATTTTCAATGTTGTATTAGTTTCAGGTGTACAGAAAAGTGATTCAGTTATACATACATATATATCTTCTTTTTTCAGATTCTTTTCCCTTATTAGGTTATTACAAAATATTGAGTATAGTTCCCTGTGCTATACAGTAGGTCCTTGTTGGTTATCTATTTTATATATAGTAGTGTGCATATGTTAATCCCAAACTACTAAATGCATTATTTTGGTTGCACCAGGTCTTAGTTGCGGCATGCAGGCTCCTTAGTTGTGGCTTGTGGGCTCCTTAGTTGCAGCACATGGGCTCCTTAGTTGTGCCATGCGAACTCTTAGTTGCAGCATGTGGGATCTAGTTCCCTGACCAGGGATCGAACCCAGACCCCCTGCATTGAGAGCACAAGCCTTATCCACTGCACCATCAGGGAAGTCCCTTTCCCTATATACTTTCGATATGACACTTTTCTGTATGAATATCATATTTCATTAAAAAGGAAAAATATAAAGGAGGTTGAAATAAATTTTTCTAATTTTTTTTCTAAAATTCTACTATTCTGTGAAAACTGCCTTCTTATAATAGGATACCCACCATAAGTCAGGCACTTTTAGGTGACTCAGAGACATCATTCTGAACACTGAGAAATGTGCAGTAACAGATTTCTATTGCTTTTTACATTTTTTCTGCTTCCTCCCTCTGTGCTCACTCTTGTGACTGTCACTATGCGTGACTTCTAGTAGCCTTCTCATCCTGACTTCTTACTTACTCCTAATCTCGTGCAGGCTGGAAAAGAAAGAGATAATCACACTGCCAAATTTTTTTTTTTTTTTTTTTGCGGTACGCGGGCCTCTCACTGTTGCGGCTTCTCCCGTTGCGGAGCACAGGCTCCGGACACGCAGGCTCAGCAGCCATGGCTCACGGGCCCAGCCGCTCCGCAGCATGTGGGATCCTCCCGGACCGGGGCACGAACCCGTGTCCCCTGCATTGGCATGAGGACTCCCAACCACTGCGCCACCAGGGAAGCCCCACACTGCCAAATTTTGCAGTAAAGATCTGAATGCCTGCATTCTGAAAGCTTAGGGTTGCTGGGAATCTGACCTTTAGATAAGTGTGGCAGTTCTCTACTCTGTCTCAAAAAACCTTAACCTCAGAAAGGACCTCAGATTTTTACAGTGGCCTTACACATAAGCAGGGATTATTTTAGCTGGATCCTCAGAAGATTTGTTTTTGTTTTTTAATCTCTATACTTCCAAGAGTTTTCAAAAACAACTTTGTTGCCAACCCAGATATTCTCTTGCAGAACATTTGTTAACAAGACTATTTATTCTTTCCTTTTTTTTAAAGCTCATATGTATCTCCCTACAATTTCTGTGCAAATGAAACTCCTGAGACTTTCAATTGGACAATCAAAATAGGTCTACACTGGTGGTTCTTAACTTCAGCTTTGTGGTGAACACCAGAGTGACCTAAGGAGCTTTGTGCAAAACAGATGTCCACGCAGCATCATGGGAGGTTCTGATTCAGTCAGTCTGAACAGGCTGAGGGTTAGGTATTTTTGTACTCTAACAGGTGATGTGGACGCACAGTTAGGTTTGAGAAATATGCCTACATTTTCTATGTGACAGCCCTTCCCTTCTAATACTGGGACATGGTCATCTGTGTCCTGTCCTTTCTAAGTCACATAGCTCTGGTTTCTTCAACTGTTCTTGGGCCTTGGTTTGCACGTCTTATCACTTAGATCACTACCCCTGAACTTAACTTTCATAATGTGCTTTTTAAATATGGCAACCGAGTGTTGAACTCCAAGCTCAGATGTGGTCTCACTAGAGTGGAATTGAACTGGTCCCTCCCTTTGTTTAGATTCTGGGCTTCTCTTGTTGCAGTCTAACAATATGTTTGCTTGAGTCAAGTAGTATTGTCTGACACTGACAGTATAGCCAGTCATAAAACCCAGGACTTTTTACCTGACTTTCCTTTCCTTCCTTGTCTGCCTGCCAGCATTTCTTCTCTCCTTCACCAGTAATATTTGAGTATTACTTGGGGTTTGGCCCTGGGCATTAAGAAGGGATCAAGACAGACACAGTCCCTGCCTTGCCAGAGTCAGGATTCAGACAAACAAAGCAGCAATTATGTCTTAGGCTAGTTCTCAGCTATGCTGTGCTGGTGTTAACTGATTTATGAGCACCTCGAACTTGAGCCAGAAAGGATTGAGGGCTGTTGACAGAGCTCTTGAGGGAGTCTGTCATCTTGCTCACGTGGAGGGCCAGAATCTCTCCTGAGTGAGTCAGGTAGGTTCTGGTATCTGTGTTTAACAACACCTAGAAGGGCTCTTTAAGTCAAAACTTTATGGGACTAGCCAGAGCATTTGACAAGAATGATGGGACTGTGATTGTGTGGTAAGAACTATAAACATTTTATTACATAGTCTTATATTCTCTCATCAAGATTGCCAGGCTGGTAGAGGTGACCATCTCTGTTCTGGTTCCTCTGAATCCCCTTTTCTTTGTCCCCTGATGACTATAATGAGGGGTCTGGACCATGATTGATTCAGGATACTGTTCTCAGGGAGCCGTTATTTTGCTTAAAGAACACTTTTGCTGTACCCAGACTTGTACTCCTCCCAGACGCTGGTTGCCTGTTTTGCCAGGTGATAGGAGGAGCTATGGGCTGCCCCTGCTGCTGCTGCTCTTTGGTTTTCAGTCCTGAAGGCTCTGTGTGCGTGCTTTGTGTGTTTTTGCTGACCCTCTCTGAGGGTTAACTGTTCTATGTGTTCCTGCGATTGAGGGAGCGTTTTAAATTCCCTCTGAATGCAAGAGCCGCTCGTTCATCAGAGTCCCAAAGCCAGATCAACCCATGGAGTCGTGTCTGACATTTTCTTGGGCACCTCCTGAAACACCTCTTGGCAGCAGGAGCCCTGAAGCCTTCTCTGCCTAACCCTGGCAGCCAATGTTTGGTGTGCTACGCCTCCATTATCCCTGAAACATTTCCTCTTGTTGGTTTAGGGCTAGAATTACAAGTCTGTCAAGACTATTTTGAATCTTGATTCTGTCATCCATCTCCGTTTTATGCTTCTGAAAATGTCATAATCATGGCTCCTTCAATGTTAGATAAATTTTGAACCAAAACACTGGCAGTTTCGGATAAAGAACTGAGAACAGAGCAAGACACCTCTAAGTGGATATCGATCCACTAACACGTTCTATTTTGTTATGGCCGTTCAGCCAGTCCCCAGGTTTTTGTTGTTGCTTTATATTGTGAACATTTTATATTGTGAAATATAAAATACACACTGAAAATTACCCCAAACAAAAACATACTTAATAAGTTATCACAAAGTAAACTGTATAATCTCTTCCCACATTAAGAATAGAAACTTTTTCCAAGACACTACCCAATTCTTATCCTCTTCTCCCTACCCCAGAGTAGTTACAATTGTCCTGATTTTTCTGGCGGGCTACCACTCCTAGGGCACTGTGCAGACAGAACACTGAAACACACCCCCAGCCTTTCTGTAAAACATGCCTACTTCTTATCCTGGAGCTTCAGCCTGAGGGGCAGGCTTCAGGCTTACCATATATCTAGTGGCTACAGAAATGCTCTCAGGGAATGTAGGCTGGGGATCACCATCTTTGTGCTCTCCTTCAGCCTCACTACTAATGGACAAAAGAAGAGCTCTTTGGTACCTCCCAGAAAGGAGCTTATACATTCATTTGGAGCCCTGATTTTTACAACAGTTGCCCAGAGGATACCTTGAGATCGTCTCATCTGGAGGCCAGCAGGGATTATGATCATGGTCTGATAAGTCTGTATATATTTGCATACATTAAAAGCTGCTGCCTGAGGCCTGATTTTCAATCTGTTTGAAACTCGGTGCAGACTGAGATCCCTCCCTTTGGAACACTGATAGGGCTTGGCACACCCTCAACAAATGAGACCTATCAAGAAAAATATCAGCTTTTCAAACTACTCTAAAAAGTTACAGTAATCAAAACAGTATGGTGCTGGTACAAAAACAGACACAAAAATCAACAGAACAGAATAGAGAGTCAAGAAATACACCCACACTTAATAGTCAATTAATCTACTACAAAGGAGGGAAGTAATTACAATGAAGAAAAGACAGTCTCTTTGATAAATGGTGCTAGAAAAATTGGACAGCTCCATGCAAAAGAATCAAACTGGACTACTTTCTTATGTCATATACAAAAATAAACTCAAAGTAGATTAAAGATTTAAATGTAAAACCTGAAACCATAAAACTCCTAAGAGAAAACACAGGCAGTATGCTCTTTGACATAAATCATAGTGGATCAGTCTACTACGGCAAAGGAAACAAAAGCAAAAATAAACAAACAGGACCTAATTAAACATAAAAGTTTTTGCAGAACAAAGGAAACCATCAACAAAAGGAAAAGACAACCTACTGAATAGGAGAAAATACTTGCAAGTGATATGTCTGAAAAGGGGTTAATATTCAAAATTTATAAATAGTTCACACAACTCAATATTAAAAAAAGAACAAACCTGATTAAAAAATGGGAAGAATACCTGAATAGACATTTTTCCAAAGAAGACATACAGATGGACAACATGCATATGAAAAGATGCTCAACATCACTAATCATCAGAGAAATGTAAATCAAAATGATCATGAGATATCATCTCACACCTGTCAGAATTGCTATCATCAAGAAGTCTACAAATAACAAATGCTGGAGAGGGTTTGGAGAAAAGGTAACCCTTGTGCACTGTTGGAGGGAATGTAAATTGGTACAGCCACTATGGAAAACAGTATGGAGGTTCTTAAAAAAAACTAACAATAGAACTACCATATGATCCAGCAATTCCACTTCTGGGTATTTAACCAGAGAAAATGAAAACACTAATTTGAAAAGATAGGTGCACATAGTTCATTGCAGCATTATTTACAATGGCTAGTATATGGAAACAACCTAAGTATCCACTGATGGATAAATGGATAAAGAAGGGGCAGTAAATGTACAGTCAAATACTACTCAGCCATAAAAATGAATGAAACCTTGCCATTTAAGACAACATGAATGGACCTTGGGGGTATTATGCTAAGTGAAATAAGTCAGACAGAGAAAGACAAATATTGTACAATTTCACTTATATGTGGAATCTAAAAAACAAAACAAATGAGCAGATGAAACAAACAAAACAAAACTTATAGAGAACAGAATGGTGGTTGCTGGAGGGGAGGGGAGTTGAAGGTTGATCAAAATGGGTGAAGGGGGTTATGTGGTGCAAACTTCCAATTATAAAATGAACTTTTATAATTTTACAGTCTCTGTAAAAGTTCATTCATGTAGCTTGTAAGACATACATACATTTTCTGTATGGCAGACAAGTTTTATCGCATAGTAGAATGGCAGCCTCTCCTACTCATGTGTAGAACACAGAGCTTCACGCAGCTTCGGGGTGTAATGTACAATGTGGTGACTATATTTAATAATATTGTAGTGTATATTTGAAAGTAGCCAAGAGAGTATATCTTAAAAATTCCTATTGAAAGAAAAAAAAATTGTAACTTTCTATGGTGACTGATGGTAACTAGACTTACTGTGGTGATCATTTCCTGGTGTACACAAATATCAAATCATTATGTTGGACACCTGAAATTTATATAATGCTATATGCTAATTATACCTCAATTAAAAACAAATAAATAATAAATAAATAAGTTCTTAAATGGTTAAAAAATAGATTTTATTCCATGTTCTTCACGTTTATAGAATTTCTATTAAGTGATCAGCTGTCAATGGGATTTTCCCTCTTTAAAAAGTTTTTGTTTGGTTTTGCTACTTTTAAGGCTTTATCACTGCTTTTGGTTTTTGGCAGCTTTGTTTTGATCTGTAGATGTAGATTTCTTAAAAGTTTATCTTGCTTTGAAGTTTAACAGATTTCTTAATGTATCCCATCAATTTTGGGAAGTTAATATTCATTATTTCTTGAATTGTTGCTTCTATCCTATTTTCTCTCTTCTCTCTTGTGGGACTTTAATACACATACATTACATCCTCTCACTATATCTCTATGTCTCATACTCACTACAGGTATTACTGCTTTTCAAAAGTTTGCTATTCACCACTTTGCTTTTGGAAAAGTTCTACATTAGTACCTGTTTTTGTTAACCAAAAGGAATCTGAAGAGGATTTTCGATTTTACAAAAAAAGTTAACTGCTTCTTCACTTTACACCATTTTTGGCACATGAAAGTTTTAGTAGGAATGTTCTACTTTCAGATACCAGGGGGATCTTGTATTCTGTTTTCCATCCTTTTACCACCATATGCTTCATTCTAGATTTTTTTCTCTTTAATTTCCAGTTCACTAATTCTACAGCTGAGTGTAATCTATTATTAACCCCATTTATTTAGACCTTTTTCGTTATTATATTTTTCAGTGTTACAATTATAATCAGGTTTTCTTTTATAGTTTCCAATCTCTGTTGAAATTTTAATTTGTCTTTTATATTCCTTAATACAGTAAGAATAATTGTTTTAGAGTCTGTATCTGATGGCTTCATTATCTGAAGCCCCTGTAGTTCTGCTTCTGTTTGTTGTTTCTATTGGTGTCTACTCATGTTGACTTGTCTCCTTTTATACCTGGTTACTTTGATTTGTTGCTATTCATTTTACTAGTAAAAATTGTTTGTAGAAATAATTTGAGGCCTGAATGATATACAACTTGCTAGGTCTCTCTGATTCCATCAATCAAATTTCAGGCTTTGAGGTGATTCAGAACTGTACTGTGGTCCTCAGTGCAATCTGTCTACTTGCAGTTTATCATTATTCCTAAAGTCTCACTATTCATGGTTCCATCTATATGCAAAAGGCTTTCATCAAGGCTCCCACATGTGAGAATTCTAATTCCTATCTCACTAGCTTAGTGAGACATTCAAAAGCACCATTAAGTCTTTTTTTCCCCAGCTTTGACAGATAGTTGACATACTGTGTATGTTTAAGACATACAATGATTACCAACATAGCATTAGCTACCACCTCCATCCAGTCACATAGTCACCATTTCTTTTTTGTGGTGAGAACATTCAAGATCTACTTTCTTAGCAATTTTCAAGTATGTAACACAGTATTTATTAATTATAATCACCATCCTGTACACTAGCTCCTTAGAACTTATTCATCTTATAACTGGAAGTTTATACCCCTGGTGAACATCTCCTCTATTCCCCCATTTCCCAGTCCCTGGTAACCACCACTCTAGTCTCTGTTTCTACTGAGTTTGGGTTTTTTAGATTCAAATGTAAGTGATATCATACGGTATTTGTCATTCTCTGTCTGACTTATTTCATTTAGCTTAACATCCTCAAGGTCCATCCACGTTGTCACAAATGGACCAGTAAGTCTTTTAGGTTCTCAGCTACTCCCACTAAATCAGCAAGTGTGCTTAGGAGAAAAACAACCCCCAAATTCTGTTTTCACTTCCATGGGCATCAGTTTTCTGCCAGATGTTATCCCAGTAATTCTCTTCTATTTTGTTAATGCCTAGTGTTATCAAAGAGATTTAAAAAATATTTTGTTCAGCTTTGCAAGTAGTCTTTAGCAGGAGTGCTGGTTGAATTACCTACTCTATCATTACCAGAAATAGAAGTCTTCCAATTTACATGGCTTCCCTTATCCATCGTTATAGTCATCCACAGGTATCCTTGGAGACTGGTTCCAGGACCCCTCATAGATACCAAAATCTGAATATACTCAAGTTCCTTATATATACTGAGTACCGCACAAGAAGCTTATGAAAATAAAAGAGATGCAGCAACTGAAGGCACTTTGAACATTGTAAACCTGTGTACAACATAAGCCAATATTTTATAAGAGTGAACAAAGATATAATAGAACTCTTTTAATAGGACTTTTTCACTCATATTTAAATGTTATCAGCAGCTTCTGTGAAATGGTTTAGTATTATTTCTTCGATTCTCAGAGCATATATGTTTCTAAGGCTACTCCATTCTTATTCTAAAACAAAGGAAAACAAAGAGAAATTCTTGTTGTCCACATTCATCTCTTTAGGAAATACATCAATAGATACATATCATCTTCAGTTTAGTATTCTATTTTATACCAAACCAAGAAAACAATACAAAACAAACAAGCACACTCTCAGCTCCTCTCCATTTCCAGCTTTGTCTAATACACTTCAAGTTAAACAATACAGATTCAATCATGATTAGCCATCCAAAATGAGTCTTACGTCTTTGGCATTTTTATGTGACTGAATTATAAACTTTTGTCATTTTAATTTAATATTTTGATTAGAAAATTACGTCATCTTCCCTACAGTATTTTAATGTTATATTTGTGAGTTTATTCACATGAATATTATTTTTTCTGTTAGTCTGTTCATACAAATATTATTTTTCTCTGTATACTTTTTGTTGATGAGAAAATAATATTTAATAGAAAGATTTGATAAGAAAATAGTTATATGCAGTTGAAATTATATAACCAAAGTAAAAGTGGAGAGAAATCAAGTAAAACACATCAAAGTTTATATTGCTTTTATCAGCAATAGAAAGTCATTGCTGATTTTATAGAAAGTATCACTTGTGGGGTCAATCAAAGGTGTGTGGGAAATTTGAAACCAGTTCTTTTGAAGGAGACATACAGAAAACAGTCTTTTGTTTTTTGAGTTTTTTTAAAGGGGATCCTCATAGTAGTTTCAGAATATCACTGTTTATTGCAAATAAAAGTTCTATGTGTGTGTATTTATATTTATATTCATATATTTCCCCCAAATCTCCTCATTGCAACAGCCAAGGCTGTCATTTCGGTTCAAGTATTTTTTTTTCAATTATTTCTTTGCCAGTTTTCCTCCTGAAAAATTTATTTGGGAAAAAAAACCCCACAATAACAGATGGATTTTGAGTAATCAAATTTCCTACTTAATGTCTATAGTGGCTTCTTATCATGGAATAGAATTATTCCAACATCTACAGTATTTGGCAAAGCTTTTGTCCAACATGTTTAGGGAAACTTGCCCAAGACTTGCAATCATAGTACTATTTTAGCTCTCTATTGAAATTCTTGGTTAACTTATCAAAAAGAAGTGTGAACATGGCTTTGGTTTAGTAGAAAAACAAACTCTTGTCAAGATTAATTCTAAAGAGCACTCCTGCTGAAGTAGTTTGTACTTGATCCCATATAGAGGTCCTTAACATGAGCAGTCGTTACAGAAGAGTCTGGCATTTCAAGTAAAATTCAAGTGATCATTAATAATTATTGATATCAGAAAGGAGAGGGAATCTATCTTACTTTTTAAAACTTATCTTTCTGATTAGAAAGGGACTCCATCAACATTAAGAGGTGCGTATTTACTGGGAAAAGATGAAATATGCAGCCAAATCTTTGAGATCCAGATTCTGGTTTCCATTCTGTCATGTTCATATTCCATAGTTTGGGACATACAATAAGTCTTTAAGCATTTATTTCCTTATCAGTAAACCAAGAAGGTTAAATTAGTTAGACTTTAAGGTAGCTGAATTACTTCTCAGTAGAAAAAGAGACAAGATATTAGGAAAGGTACAAAGGCATATCAAAGCCTTTCCTCTCATTAGTGTTGAACAGTTGAAGTACCCTGTCTTTGTTGGCTGTGTAAACCAGCAATCTAAAAGGCTTTTGATGACAAAAATGGCTGAAAGCCACAAGTTTGTGGAGCCAAATATGCCCTTAGAAGAAACATATGACTTCTTCAGTTAAGAGAAATGGATTAAGTTGAAAAGGAATATACTACACAAGAATTTTAAATATTAAGCATTGGCACAAGTTCAAAATCTTTAAGAATTAGAGAGAAAGGCATTTCCTTTGAAATTTTCCCTACAGCCATTTGTGTTTTATATATAATACTGTGCAATACTGACTAATATTTAACTGATATTATAAGAAATTTTATTTTTGTAAGGACCTTGTTTGACTTCTCGCCTTCCTTTTACCAACCAAATTTCTTGAAAGTGCTGCCTATACCTATCGTTGCTGTTTCCTCATCTCCTACACCTTGTCCCCTGTCACTGAATTTTTACTACCACTACTTCAACTGAGCCTGCAGTCATAGTGTGATTTGACTTCTCTGCATCACTGAACGCTCTCTCCTTGAAATGCTCCCATCTCTTAGCTTCCATGGTCCCGCCCTCTTCACCTCCTCAGATTTTTCTTCCACTTTTCTGATCTGTCCTTTTCGGCCTCTTTTTTTTTTTAAAAAAAAAAAGAAAGAAAAGGAAAACAGTTTATTAATGTGTGCAGTGCACATCACACTGGGGAAAACTAAACCAGAAATAACTCAGAATGGCACTCAGAATTCCAGCTTTTATAGCATCTTCAACCAAGGACTATAAAGTTGTAGAGAAATGACAGGACAAAGGAGATCAGTTCTAGGCTTCCAAAGTAGGTAAATGATGGGACAGTAAATATATAGGAAGAATCTAATGGAATAAGGTTTGTTTGCAGATTCCTCTGGTGCTACTTCTGGGTTGATAAGAATGTCTTCTTTCCTCCTGTCCAGGGAAGGTACCTTTTCACATGGGAGTTTATCTTCATTTGGGGACAACTGTTTGCTGCAGACATACGGTTTGGCTTTCCAAAGTCTCTTCAGAAAGTCTTCCCTCTTTATCACACAGTGTCGGGATAACTCCATTTACTTCCAAGGGTATGTGCTGATGATTCCCAATTCTACAACTTTTCACAGATCCACCTCCTGAATTTGAGATCCTTCTATCCAACAGTCCTCTGGATATTTCCACTTGGATTTCCAACAGTACTTGAACTGCAACATTCCCACAACAGGATTCATCAACTTTCTCCCTTATCTGGGTCATCTTCCCGTGAGCCAGCCAGGAACTCGGGTTGGATACTTAGGTTTCAAACCCACCACAGTTATTCTTCACCAAAGGAATAGACAATTCTACATATTTGATATATACTTCTAAAAATCATTTACTCCTTTTGGTTATCATTGCCATCATTGCCTCCATCATCTCTCACTTCAACTGCTGTAACTGTTTCCTGACTAACTGACCTACCACTGTTCTGTTCTCTTTATTCCAGTCATTGTGAAATGCTTAAAATACAAAAAAAAAAAAAAAGTTATTTTCTTTCCTGAAACTCTTCAGTGCCTTGCCATTGCTCTTAGAATAATGTCCGAATTCACTAAAAAGTTCAATAAGTTCCTGAATGATCCACTTTGGATCCTCCTTTCTAGCCTCATCACTCACCACTTTCCCCTCCCCTGTGCTTAAGCTCACCACCCTGAATGTCTCTCATTTCCTGGATACTCCTACTCCCCTTAGGCTCAGCACATTTAACAGAATGGTTTCTCTTCCTAGAACTGCCATTTCATTCCCCAGCCTCTCCTGTTTGGCAGTTACAGAGTCTTCATGTCTCAAATCGGCAGCTCTTCCTTGGGGAAGCCTTCCCGGATGTCCCACCTGCTACACCTGGGTAAAGTGTTCTGGTATGTATCTGCACAGATGCTTATACTTTCCTTTTCTACCAATGGTGCATACTCTCCACAGGAACAGGGACATTAATCTCATTTAGCCTCGCTTTTCACACCCAGCAGGATGCCTGACACATAGTAGGTACTCAACAACTATACATGTTTTGCTTTTATCTCATTTTGTTTCATTTTAAATAAACCATGCTTTTGCATAAAAACCTGATGGAAGCTACACTGCTCACCAGGGGTCACTGACCCTAAATTGTAAGATCTGGTTTGTTGGAGACATGGAAACAATCCTTTGAAGGTTGGAACATACAAATACAGACATAACTGTTAATAGACAAGGGCCATTCAGCCTGGGCAAGGCCTAAATTGGGGTCACATAGAACACGGCAAACTGTGATTTTATGTAATGATGTCGATGATGATGATAATGGTGGCCATAGTAAAATAAATGTCATCATAGCACCAAACCCCAGACACAAGCTATTATTTCAAACCTGGCAATCAGCAACAATCAGAATCCATGATTTTCAGAATGTAATACTCATACCATGAGACTCATTACTCTAATCAAATCACAAATATTCAGAACATTTAAAAAATCAAGTTTGTGCATTCCTTTAAGCACATTCAACTGCTGATTCCCCTCTGTGCTGCTTGTTCTGGTGGCCAGCAGCTAAGAGCAGAAATTAAAGGAAATGAAATTCATAACTTCTAACCTTGCTTAAGTTTGTTGTAAAATCTTTTACTATTTTGAAAACGATTAGGTTGGGGGTGGGCAAGGATAACATAATCAATACATGAGTTTGGGTGACATTCTGTGGAATTCAATTATTCTCTTCTTGTCCCCCATAAGGATGACTAATCATAATTAAGTTATAAGTTAAATTTGCCTTTGTGTACAGGCAGCCCTGACTCACAAAACCAAATATAAATACACCATATAAGGGTTCTTCCTATGAAATCCAGCGTCTTCTCTGAAAAATAAAACATACATTTTTGCTATCTGTCACATTCATTTTTACAATGGAGATTTGTAAACATCTTACAGCATGCTTACATGAGGATTTTGCCATTATGAATACCAGATGGAACACTTGCTTGCTATGTGAAAGAAAATATATAGGCAAGTCCTCTGTATTTGAAAACAAGGCAAGTCCATCCCAGAAAAGCATAAGCCGGTTCCTTAAGGATGCCTGCACAGGGAGTAGTCCAAATATTATATAATATTAGCAGATTAGCTCATTACAAATGAAACTCTTTTGATTCAATGTGTGCATCAAAATCTTGATGCGATTGATCTGAGCCGCATCAGCTTGAAATCAGGATCAAGTCCTTACTTTACATTTTTTGCCTAAATTCTAGTACACAGATGCTTCAACAAAACTCATGGAATAGGTAAACCATTGCAATATGAGCTGAAGTGCTTCCAGGTATATTTTTTTTCCTGGGAAATTAGTGTTAAAATATTCACACACAACTTCTTAGAGAAGCCACTTGGTGTGTATGTCTCCCCTCCTCCACAGCATCCTTATCCTGACTCCGTAACAAGATGGGTCAAAAATTAAAAATAAACGCAGCCCTAAAAATGCCTTAGAGCTTGGCTCCCAATTTTTCATTTCTGCAACTTAGAACTGAATATGGATGAGGCTTTGGGTTTTGAACTTCCAAGAGAGAATTAGCTAACTACCTGTTATTTTAAAGCATCAATAAAAAGTATATATAAGAATGTATATCCTTATTAAAAAACAACTTTCAATCTTGATTCTCTTTGGGGCATGTCTAAGGTCCTTTCCATCCCTGCTCACATGCTGAGCACCGTAAGCCACAGAGGTTACAGGGGTTGTGGGCTTTTGTTTTTTATGTGATCGTTTCTAAGTACAATAGATGACCGGTCAATGCATTGTACATCTCCGGGTGTTATGGCTAGGGAAAGGGAGGTCCTACCTATGGCTGTAGTCTTTCCTGCTCCATCTTGAAACAACTTTTGTCTCTTTCTTATCCTAAAGCAACTCCATGCAGAGTTCTAAGGATCTTTGTCATCTTTCAAAAGATCCCTGATTACATTCATTATTGAGTTAACATATAAGATGGAAAATTGATTTCTTAGAGATAGCATTAAATAAGATTTCCTAGAGATTGTAGTTTAATTATCTCCCCCTGTAACACTACTATCATCTAACTTCATTACAATAACCAAAAAAGTGCATCATATGTGTCCCAGGTAGAAAAGTCATCTCTTGTAGTCCAAATGCTGGACCATGCCTTTATATTTTTATGTTAGAATTCTTGTTCTGTCAGCTACTCTCAGAATTAATGGGATGCTAAGAAGATTCCAGGAAATCTGATATTTTGAAGCAAGATTTTAGTTAAAATGTGGCATTAAATATTCATTTTCTTAGCAATTTGTAACCATTTATCTTACTGATTAAGACATTTCAGATCATCTGAATATTTATTTTTATAATGTTCCTCATAACAGGGAATGGTGTGTGCTTTTCAGAGATGGGGTAGGTACCTTGGGACAGAGTTAGGAGGAAGACCTTTCTTTTTTCTTCTTAAGAATAGCCACGTTAATTGACACAGTGTAGAACTTCCAGGGAGATACAATGGATTTTATAGTAGTTGAAGAGCTCAATTACTCATTCAGCTCAATACTTTCCCTTTACACAGATAAAATGCACTTATTAGCACATTACAGATAACTCAATTGAGACCCAGTTTAGTGACTTCCCCCAGGTCATGCAGCTAATTGTGAGAGGAAAGGAATTACAACTCATGCCACCTGCCTGCATTCCCATGAAAGAGCTTCTCCTGCCATAACACACTGCCTCGTTGCATAATGGTGAAAGACACATGCCAGTGTCATGAATTTGGAGATGCTCTTCTTGTTGACTCGTCTCAGAGAGTATTAACAACACAATCCATGCATAGTTCATCCCTCACCTGGATTTCCAACACAGTTTCTCTCTGAGACTCCAGAGTCCCCAGTTCTAGTTGCAGCCTCTCCAGATGTTTTGTCCCCCAAGCGGAATTCACATTCGGGGTCACTCCTCCTTTCTGTTCAAGATCAGTGGCAGTGTCAAGAGGAAGACTTTCTACAGAACTTTTGTACATCTGATATTTGAACAATGTGCATATTACCGACTTAGAAATATTAATAGTTTTTAAAAATGCAACACAGTTTCTTTGATACAAGTTACAAATGTGTTCTGATGGCTCAGTCACTTTCTGAGGGGAGGCGGTCATTGCCAGTCAAAAGTTGCTAGGGGACTTCCCTGGTGGCACAGTGGTTAAGGGTCTGCCTGCCGATGCAGGGGACACGGGTTCATGCCCCGGTCCAGGAAGATCCCATGTGCCGCGGAGTGGCTGGACCCGTGAGCTGTGGCCGCTGAGCCTGTGCATCCGGAGCCTGTGCTCCGCAACGGGAGAGGCCACAACAGTGAGAGGCCCGCGTACCGCAAAAAAAAAAAAAAAAAATGTTGCTAGGAATTCAGATCCATTTCCCCTCTCTTATAGGCCTATAAATAAAGACCATAAAAGTGGTTCATGTGGCATCACAATTAAAGATGTTTGCTTCAGATTAAAATTTGTAGTTTGATTGGGAGATGAAAATTACTCTAGGACCTTGAATTTAGAATCCCAGGAAGTTGTGGGGATTACTGTGCATAATCCATGAGAGAGAGAGAAAAGGATTGCAGTCCTTCTCCAGGACACATTCCTGTGTGCTTCCCCAGCTGCTGGCCTCTCACACGTGGTCTGCATTATCACTCCAGGGGCTGGAAGCCATAAAGAATAGTAACATATACAGGAAATGGTTGTAAAGAGATAAGAAAAAGTGGCTTAACAAAAGAAAATTGAACACACCTGTTCATCATTATCATTTAGAGAAGGAAAGAGGAAAGAAACATGGAACATGGATTCTACAAGAGAGGCTTACCAAATGCTGACTGAAAATCCCTTTGTGTCTTTAGTGAACACTACTAAAGAAGATGTTTGTGAACTCCTGGACCCCTCATAAGGTAATTATCATATGCAAGTAATATACATGACCTTTCCATGTGGATTGTAGGCTTTCGGAGAGGAAGTACAATGACTTTTGTCTGACAGGTGTGGTTTAAGGGGTTAAGAGCATGTACTTGGATCAAATCCTGGCTCCATCACTTACTAGCTGTATGACCTTGGACAAGGTAGGTAACCTCTTGGAGCATCAGCATCTTCCTCTGTAAAGTGGGATGATAATAGTATGTACCCAGAGAGTAGTTTTGAGCATTAAATAAAATAATATATGTAGAGTACTAGGAACAGTGACTGGCACATAGTAAGTGTTATGTCAGTGTTTGTTAAAGAAAAATACATGTGAGTAAAAGAGTAGTACTGCGCTTAAGTAAACCCTACTCAATTAATTAATGTCCAGTTGCCTCTGAAAGCATTAGTTGAAGCCTTAGGGCTCGGAATGTTCATTATTATCATCTACTCTCTTGTCCAACTCTGCTCCTACCAGACCAATTCTTTGCTTATCAAGATTTGGTTGTGCTTATTCCCAGATCGATTTATGACAGTAATTTTTGCATTTTTAATTAAACAATTGAATTTATGAATAAACATCAAAAATGCATTTAAAAGAGAGAGTTTTTGTGTGAGAATTAGGTTGAAGGCTTTGGAGAAACTTGATAAAGAGAGGTTGTTGTAAAAAAATGCTCTTGGATTTGGTGTTTATGAAGCAACTGAACAGATTGAGAAAAAAATCAAAGAAATCTGGGATGAGTTTATGCTGAAAATTGTTTTTCAAATGTCCTTAAGTTCTGGCTCCACTTAATAGAAACTGAAAGTGGAAACCGTAGACAACGTACTGTGGGTGTGGTTTGTGCAAGAAAGACAACATAGGATTCCCAAGAAAAGAACCCAGACTCCATAGCAAAGCTTGATTCCAGCAAAAAAAAAAAAAAAAAAAAATGTGTTGAATTCATGTGAGTTTATATATTTTAAGCTAAGAGAAAACATATTTAGTTATTATGGATCACTGTTTGACAATTCTCTGAATAAATAACATTTTCAATGCCAGGTGAGGATTTCTACCACAATTAAGACTATTGGGTTTTAGAATACTTGGCCTGGATTTGAATCCAGTTTCTGCCACTTACTAGTTATGGGAACTTGGGAAAATAATTTGCTTAACCTCTTTCGGAGTCAGTTTCCCCACCTCCAACACTGAAGGATCAACAGTGCCTGTGACGTTTGGAGGAGGACTCAGTGTAATACTACATGGAAAGGAAGTCCTCAGTGTAGTGCACAGCACATGGTAAACAATGACCACTACTATTATGCTTTCCTGCACTCCATTCATCACCTAATTTAGTGCCTCACACACAGTTTTTACAGAAGAAATGTTTATTATTTTTTTAAGTAAGGATGATGATTAAATCATTCAACAAATAATTATTGAGCATACTATTTGTGAGACACTAAGATATGATGCTGAGAACACAGGCCTGAATTAAGATTTAGTTCTCTGCCTCCTTTGAGAAGCTGTTTCATTATCCAGAAGTTGCCTTAGAAATTGCAATGAACCTAACCATTATTGATTTTGTCTTGTAGCTAAACACTAAAAAGAAAAAGAAAATTTTGATATTGATGATGATGGGTCAGGATTTAGCTATTAGTGTTTTGGGAAATATTCATTCATCCTTTTATTCAATAAACATTCATTTATCAGGGAATATCCTGGAGGAGGCAAACAAGTCATTCTGGGTGATAAAAACATACAAAATAATATAAAAATGAAATACATTTTAGGAGAGCACAGAGGAGAGAAATGACAGCAAATCCCTGTAACGATGCATCATGTTTCTAAATGCTTCTACCTACTTTACCCATACATAAATCTAGAGAACCTGCCCATAAAATCAGACATGTCAAGTAGGATAAGCTCCTAAAATTGATGAAAATATGTGTGGTAGGTATGAGCATGGATTTCGAGTAAGACCAAGATTGGAATCCTAACTTTGCCACTTATTACCTGTTTGACACTGGGAACATAACTAAACCTATTTAAGTGTTAATTTTCTCACCTGTATGATAGGGTGAAGACTAACTACCCCCTAAGGGTGATTGAGAGGATTCCAGGAGAAAATATACTTAAGCTGTCTGGAGCAGTGCCTGGCACAGTTATCACTTCAGAAGGCGGCTGTGATTATGACATGTAGGAATCAACACCATCCTCAGGTGCAGGGCAGAGTGCCCAAAAGTGTCTCCCATACCACAGACAGCACACATGCTTCTTGAAACCCTTGACATAGACTTCCATGGTATTTGTGGCTTGGCTCGGTGTACGCTCCTATGTTGACCCACTGAGCCAGCCTCCTAAAGGGCATCTGTTCTACGTTTTAGTTAAGAGCACGTCTGTACAGTGCTCAAGAGCTGAACTCACTCAAAGACATCCACCCTAAAGAAAGTCTCTTGATGTTTTTATTTGTTTATTTGTTCATTGGATTTGTTCTATTTGAGGGATGCAATGGGACTCCTGATGCTTCACTGCAAGTTTCTTTAGACTTTGTGTCTATTGCTCTCCAAAACATGCCCAATTTTACACAGACCTTTCCATAACATAGTCAGCTCCTCTGACTACCTCCTAAATAATTAACCACCATATTTGATAATCTTAAAAGTGTTTGGCAGTAAGATAAGCAAAATGAAAAGACAGAAAAACACACAGCAGATGAAGGAGCAACGTAAAAACCCAGCAGACCTAACAAATGAAGAGGAAATAGGCAGTCTACCTGAAAAATAATCAGAATAATGATAGTAAAGATGATCCAAAATCTTGGAAATAGAATAGACAAAATGCAAGAAACATTTAACAAGGACCTAGAAGAACTAAAGAGGAAACAAGTAATGATGACCAACACAATAAATGAAATTAAAAATACTCTAGAAGGGATCAATAGCAGAATAACTGAGCCAGAAGAACGAATAAGTGACCTGGAAGATAAAATAGTGGAAATAACTACTGCAGAGCAGAATAAAGAAAAAAGAATGAAAAGAACTGAGGACGGTCTCAGAGACCTCTGGGACAACATTAAATGCACCAACATTCGAATTATAGGGGTCCCAAAAGAAGAAGAGAAAAAGAAACGGACTGAGAAAATATTTGAAGAGATTATAGTTGAAAACTTCCCTAATATGGGAAAGGAAATAGTTAATCAAGGCCAGGAAGCACAGAGAGTCCCATATAGCATAAATCCAAGGAGAAACACACCAAGACACATATTAATCAAACTATGAAAAATTAAATACAAAGAAAACATATTAAAAGCAGCAAGGGAAAAACAACAAATAACACACAAGGGAATCCCCATAAGGTTAACAGCTCATCTTTCAGCAGAAACTCTGCAAGCCAGAAGGGACTGGCAGGACATATGTAAAGTGATGAAGGAGAAAAACCTACAACCAAGATTACTCTACCCAGCAAGGATCTCATTCAGATTTGATGGAGAAATTAAAACCTTTACAGACAAGCAAAAGCTGAGAGAGTTCAGCACCACCAAACCAGCTTTATAAAAATGCTAAAGGAACTTCTCTAGGCAAGAAACACAAGAGAAGGAAAAGACCTACAATAACAAACCCAAAACAATTAAGAAAATGGGAATAGGAACATACATATCGATAATTACCTTAAATGTAAATGGACTAAATGCTCCCGCCAAAAGACACAGACTGGCTGAATGGATACAAAAACAAGACCTGTATATATGCTGTCTACAAGAGACCCACTTCAGACCTAGGGACACATACAGACTGAAAGTGAGGGGATGGAAAAAGATATTCCATGCAAATGGAAATCAGAAGAAAGCTGGAGTAGCAATTCTCATATCAGACAAAATGGACTTTAAAATAAAGACTATTAGAAGAGACAAAGAAGGACACTAATTAATGATCAAGGGATCGATCCAAGAAGAAGATATAACAATTGTAAATATTTATGCACCCAACATAGGAGCACTTCAATACATAAGGCAAATTCTAACAGCCATAAAAGGGGAAATCGACAGCAACACAATCATAGTAGGGGACTTTAACACCCCACCTTCACCGATGGACAGATCATCCAAAATGAAAATAAATAAGGAAACACAGCTTTAAATGATACATTAAACAAGATGGACTTAATTGATATTTATAGGACATTCCATCCAAAAACAACAGAATACACATTTTTCTCAAGTGCTCATGGAACATTCTCCAGGATAGATCATATCTTGGGTCACAAATCAAGCCTTGGTAAATTTAAGAAAATTGCAATCGTATCAGGTATCTTTTCCGACCACAACGCTATGAGACTAGATATCAGTTACAGGAAAAGATCTGTAAAAAATACAAACACATGGAGGCTAAACAATATGCTAGTAAATAATCAAGAGATCACTGAAGAAATCAAAGAGGAAATCAAAAAATACCTAGAAACAAATAACAATGGAGACATGATGACCCAAAACCTATGGGATGAAGCAAAAGCAGTTCTAAGAGGGAAGTTTATAGCAATACAATCCTACCTTAAGAAACAGGAAACATCTCGAATAAACAACCTAACCTTGTACCGAAAGCAATTAGAAAAAGAAGAACAAAAAAACCCCCAAAGTTAGCAGAAGGAAAGAAATCATAACGATCAGATCAGAAATAAATGAAAAAGAAATGAAGGAAACGATAGCAAAGATCAATAAAACCAAAAGCTGGTTCTTTGAGAAGATAAACAAAATAGATAAACCATTAGCCAGACTCATCAAGGAAAAAAGGGAGAAGACTCAAATCAATAAAATTAGAAATGAAAAAGAAGTAACAACTGACACTGCAGAAACACAAAAGATCATGAGAGATTACTACCAGCAACTCTACGCCAATAAAATGGACAACCTGGAAGAAATGGACAAATTCTTAGAAATGCACAACCTGCTGAGACTGAACCAGGAAGAAACAGAAAATACGAACAGACCAATCACAAGCACTGAAATTGAAACTGTGATTAAAAATCTTCCAAGAAACAAAAGCCCAGGACCAAATGGCTTCACAGGCGAATTCTATCAAACATTTAGAGAAGAGCTAACACCTATGCTTCTGAGACTTTTCCAAATATAGCAGAGGGAGGAACACTCCCAAACTCATTCTACGAGGCCACCATCACCCTGATACTAAAACCAGACACTGATGTCACAAAGAAAGAAAACTACAGGCCAATATCACTGATGAACATAGATGCAAAAATCCTCAACAAAATACTAGCAAACAGAATCCAATAGCACATTAAAAGGATCATACACCATGATCAAGTGGGGTTTATTCCAGGAATGCAAGGATTCTTCAATATACGCAAATCAATCAACGTGTACACCATATTAAGAAATTGAAGGAGAAAAACCATATGATCATCTCAATAGATGCAGAGAAAGTTTTCGACAAAATTCAACACCCATTTATGATAAAAACCCTGCAGAAAGTAGGCATAGAGGGAACTTTCCTCAACATAATAAAGGCCATATATGACAAATCCACAGCCAACATTGTCCTCAGTGGTGAAAAACTGAACTCATTTCTACTAAGATCAGGAACAAGACAAGGTTGTCCACTCTCACCACTATTATTCAACATAGTTTTGGAAGTTTTAGCCACAGCAATTAGAGAAGAAAAAGAAATAAAAGGAATCCAAATTGGAAAAGAAGAAGTAAAGCTGTCACTGTTTGCAGATGACATGATACTTACTATACATAGAGAATCCTAAAGATGCTACCAGAAAACTACTAGAGCTAATCAATGAATTTGGTAAAGTACCAGGATACAAAATTAATGCACAGAAATGTCTGGCATTCTTATACACTAGTGATTAAAAATCTGAAAGTGAAATTAAGAAAACACTCCCATTTACCAATGCAACAAAAAGAATAAAATATCTAGGAATAAAACTACCTAAGGAGACAAAAGTGTTTGGGGTTAAATTCTTTCTCTGTGGATTAGTAATATATTTCAGCCTCAACTCTAGATATCTTGCTCTACCAACAGAGTTGATGTCCAGTAAGTATTGATTGATTGATTGATTTTGCTGAGTGATTGAACTCCAAGGTCTCATACAGTGTCCTTATGCACAGCTGTGTAAACTCTGTTGAATGAAACTGAAGTTTGTCACATCCCCAGAGTAATAAGGAATGAGTTAGTCAAGTGCCTCTCCTCTGACATATCATCCATCAAACAGCCTTAATATCTTAATATCTGGTATAAAAGCAGCTTCAGGAGAATAAGAATATTATGGCAAAAAACAAAATCACTTACTCAAAGGGTTAAACAAATAATAGTATAAGTATCAAAATGTATGTGTCTATTGATAAGGGGAAAAGAGAGAGAGAGGAGGTCACTTTCAAATTGCAAGTGAAAATTAAACACAATTTCATGAAGTTCCCATTGTTTAGGTTTCATCAGTGTAAAATTCCAAATCAACATGCTAGGAGGCTGATGGACCTAAATTAGATCCCTAGCTATGCTCCTGAGTTTAACAAGTGACCTTATACTGTTAGACAGATGTGCTGGGAGAAGGAGGAATTGCTCCACAGCAGCTAGTGTGGGGCAACTTTAACCACCTTTGCTCCAATCCATCACAACAGATTCATAAAGGGAGAAAAACTGAAAATTGCATCTCATCATATTAATCTCTGTTTGGCATGGTCCAAAAATAATTTTGAAGAAATGAGTTCCCATTTTAGGGTTCTCAGAAAATCCGTTGGTTTTCATTTCTGATTTGGAGATGATTACATAGATAAATTAATCGATTGAGTTTCCCCACCCTTCTCCATCCTAAGCACTTTCCAATTTAGGTCTAAACTCATTCCTTGTACCTACCTCTGACAGAAAGAAACAGAAATGGCATTATATGTACACTCTCTTGCCTATATCCAAATGAGATGAAGTGACAGAAGAAGGTACACACCTAAACTCATTGTGGGGCTTGCTGAAGTGCTATTTCCTGTAGGGATATTTGCAGGGGGCGGGGGGTGGTTCCCAAAAGGCTCTTATCATCTCTGTCCAATTTTCTAACTTTCCCACTGCTTCCTTCAATTAGTGCCCAGCCAACTCCTTCAATCTGCTTTGTCTCTTATCTAGAGGAAGAAAGTAATTTGTAAAGGAAAGGAAAGGGGATAGAGACAGAAAAGAGAGAAGTTATGTCCTACAGCTTCCAAATGCCACATTTTCACAGAAGTTGTCCAGGACCAAGAAAAGGTCCTACTGACATCAATGAAGAGAGGAACCCCCTTCTTTGTGATTGCTAAGGACCTTTGGCCTTGCTTTACAGAAATCACACCCTGGTTAATTTTGTGTGGCTTGGAATGTGACGTAGAGGAGGAACACACATTTGAGTTTAGAAAGAACTCCTCCTTCTACCCCCTTAAGCTCAACTCAGCACAAAGGAAGAAGGTGACATTCTGGACTTCAATTCGACTCTGGAGCCTGTGTTCCCCCTCATCTTACAAGCAATTAATTCACAGTGAACTCGATCCCCATGAACTTCAGGGAAGCACAGAGTTATTTCCCGGTTCATCCATTTCTATCTCCTTGTCCTGCAGTCAGTGGGGGAGCAGATCTGAGAATGAGTAATCCAAAGACTTGAGTGGGAAAATATTTCAGCTCTAAAACAAAGGTTTGAAGATTTGTAGTACTTGTCTTCAGTGGATGGTGACTGAAGTAAGTACGTACACAACAGAAGTGAAGGAGATTCTTCCTTGAAACACACACACACACACACACACACACACACACACACACACACACCAGTGAAGTGGAGCATCTAGCCCTTGTCCTTATTCCCCTCTGAGTTTCTCACATGCTTTCCTTCCTAACCATGTGTTACTTTCACAGACTCTTATTTGAGTTTTCTTGATGAACTAGACATTCTAAAAACATCTAGCTGACAGCTTCTGCATGCTGTAGCTAAAGAAACTATTGTCATGAGAATAAAATAAAAATATGCTAATGCATCACTGTTTTGTATGGAAATTGCCATACGTGTCTTTAATATTTTGAGGATAACTAATTAATTATTACAGGATAATTTAAGCAACAGAAAAATGAAAGTTCTGATTTCAGATGTACGATCTTATTATACCCTTAAATATTCCCCCTTACTTTACAACATGTGTCTTGGTTTTGGGTTAGGAAATTGTTTGCCATGCTCAGAGCTTCTATTTCTTATACAAGGGACATTAAGACATACTGTTTACAAACTTAAATCCTCATAAATTAAACGTGTGTTTTTATGGGCAACCTGAAGCAGTAAGGAACACAGAAGATGCTGATTAGTATCTGGGACTCTGCATTTGACACTGCTCCACCCAGAGTCCCCATGCCTCTCCATCTCAAGTTTCAAAGACTCTTCCTCCAGCCAATTCAAGAACTACCTAAACTAACAATAAATAAGGCACTAATTATGAAATATGCCTTTAAGGTGCAGCTCTGCTACCACAAGTTGGGTGATACTGAATCGCCACTTAACCCTGCTGGTCCTCACTTATTACATCTGCAAAGTGAAAGTGTTGCAATATGTGATTTTTCAGGAACTGTCCAAGCTCTACCATTCTGCTTGTCATAGGGGTGTTTCAGCTACTTATGGTTGTCTGTTCCCATTACCTTTTTGTAAGAATTTTATACTTAAGAATAAATTTTACATAGGCCTGACTAATCATAACTGGAAAAGAGTTCTGTAAAACATGGGTATAGGCTAAGCACATTATTCAAATAAGAGTTTTGCCAAGAAAATTAAGGCTTCCATTACAAGAACTTTTACACTGATCTTAAAGAAAGCTCAGTGAGGGCCAGATACCCTCATTGTATTGATCCAGACCAAATTTCAGTGTCTCTACTTCTTTTTAAAAAGATGCAGAAACACTTTACATAGCCCTTACATTGGCAAATGCATCATTACTTTACATAGCCCTGATATTGGATCCTTTTTTCTAATTGTTTTTGCTAATACTACCAAAGTAACAAAGTTTACTTTTAGAATTCCTCTCTTTTCTAACACCAGTAATCCTGTGGATCTGCAAAGGGTCACTGAAACTTCAAAACTACAGTCACACTGAGACTTAATCTCTTGCTAAATTATTTTGTCAAAATGAAAACCATCATTTGGTTCTTGTGACTATTTGAATGCATGCTCTTGGCAATAGGGAACAACTCTTCTTCAGTGGTGAGTGGCTATTGCTTTCATACATATAATGCAAATACATCATCAGCACTTTATTACTGGTCTCAGAAGAAAGACTTTTCCGTTTTTTCTAAGTCAAACAGTAATACATATGCACCATATTAAAATTTAAACAGAGTGGTAGCTGGTGGAATATTATCCTAGGAGTATGTATTTGGAAGTGAAAGATCTTGACGCATCAAGGTCAGCCCCAAGAGTAGTGACTCCAGGGCTTGGCGTTCTTTTCAGAGTACAGCAGTAGATGTTCACTCTACATTTCTAATTACTTAAGTCAGGCTCTCCCAGTCCTATGAGGGGAAGATTCTCAAGGAGCAGAGAAACAGCAAAGACAACCAGGCATGCATTAGAAAATCATCACATCCTTGAGCTGAGCTCAATTCCTCTTAGGTCTGGGTTATGTGGCTCTGTGCAGAGGGAAACAAATGCGGGTATACGTATACAAATGTCTCAAATGTGTTATCCTTTTACACATTTGTAAGAGCTCTTTACTTAAGAACAACTTTGCTGGCACATTACAATCCAAAGGGAATGTGGCTATCTATAAAATCTGTCGCATTAAATCCTGGGAACTAGAAGATATGTTTGGTAATTTCCTGGAATGACTTTTCCAAAAAACCTTCCCAAGGAATTAAGCTTCCCAAAGGTGATCCTATTCCTCCCATGTCGGTGAGAGGATATTCGATTAGGAAATGTCATCCTAACGCAACATGAGCAAGGTCTCAGGCCGTCTTTATTATCTAAAATCTACGAGCAGGTGAATCCTTGTTTGCTAATTTCATTGGGTGCTATCGTGTGATGGATGCAAGAGGTTCCCCCTTCCCCTTTCCCTTAATATTTCTGTAATGAAAAGAGCAAAATCCTCTCAGAAGAGGTTTTCTGTTTTTCAATCCAGTATTCTGACCATAAAAATATAAACCATGCTGTTAAAAGATGTTAACAACTAAAAACTTAGATGTAATAGTTTGTGGAAAAGAATAAAAAAAGAATGTATATAACTGAGTCACTTTGTTATATAGCAGAGATTGGTACAACATTGTAAATCAACTATACTTCAATAAAAGAAATTCTACTTAAATACCTGCCCCCCCACTACCAAAAAAACCTATTAGAATAACCAGCATATCTACTACCTGAATTGTCTGCAATGGAGAGGTCTGCTGAATTCTGGACTATTTTAATCAAAGCCCAACCATCTTTTCAAAGTCCATGAATATAAAGTGATTAGACCTGCTTCTCATTTGATTAAGGACATTTAAGTATGAAGCGGACTGCCAGCTATTCATGTGCCAAGTCACCTCGCTAGGATTTGTGTCAGATATCAATATGAGTTTCTCAGATGAAAAGAGTAGAATCTGCTTTGGACGTCAGTTTGTACTGTGCAATCTGGGTCAAATAAACATACCTTACCCTGCATTATCATCTATAAGATAAGGATAATAATATTTACTTTAGAGTTATTGTGAGTAGAAAATAGTAAGCGTTAAAGAAAAGTTAGTGACCATCCCTTACCTTTAATTTCTCCTTTGAGCTGATGCTGTTGTTTAAAGATACATCACATTGTCTCAAAGAAAGACAAGAAATATAATGTTAGTGAGTGTATCAGTCATGGTCCAGTCAGGAAAATATTAATGCTCTGAAAATTTCAAATAGAGGTGAATTTAATACCAAACAATTGGTTACAAAACTTTTGGCTAGGTGGCAGAGTCAAGGCAAGAATGGCGGCACTTTACAGAGTCCAGAAATAATGCATTTACTGCTGTGGTTGCCACCAATGCTGCTGGAGACCGTGATCGTCTGTCATCCCCACTACTGCCGCCTGCTAGTCCCAGATCCACTGACGCTGCCAGAGGTCATAGTCACACACAGTCACCTCTATTTTTTGGCCATGGCTCCTGCTGGAACCAGAAGCAGAAAGACTACCCCCTTGGTTGTCCTTGGAATCCAACTGAAATGCTTCCTACTGGGAAAACTTAATAGAAACCTGTCAGAAAGAGAGTTTGGGGAATGCATTTTCTAGGCATCCAGACCCCTCAGTACAGGGGAGAGCCCAAAAGAGAAGGGGAACGGGCTGAGCATGAGCAGACATTATCCAGAAGAATAAATATTCATGTCAGTTACCACTCTAGCACCAGGAAGCAAGCAATAATTCTGGTTCAAAAAGATGCACTGTGTTGATCTCTTCCCCAAAATCCCATGGAAATGCCATAAAAGATATAAAGGAACTGAAAATGAGAAAAGCACCTGTGATGTTTACTTTATGTGTCAACTTGACTGAGCCAAAAGGTGCCCAGGTATTTAGTTAAACATTATTCTGGGTGTGTCTGTGAGTGTGTTTTGAGGGGAGATTAACATGTGAATTGGTAGACCAAGTAAAGAAGATGGCCTTCCCTGATATGGGTGGCCCTCATCCAATCCACTGAAGGCCTCAATAGAACAAAAGACTGAGTGAGAGAGAATTCGCTCTCTTTGCCTGTCTCCAAGCTGGGACATTCGTCTTCTCTTGCCATTGGACTTGCACTGAAACTTACACTATTGGTTCTCCTGGTTTCTAGGCCTTTGGACCCAAGCTGCAACATATATCATTGGTTCTTCTGGGTCTCCAGATTGCTGACTACAGATCTTGGGACTTCTCAGCCTCCAAAATCCTGTGAGCCAATTCCTCATAATAAATAAGTAAATAAATAGACAAGTATGGATATAGATACAGATATAGATGTAGATATCATATTGGTTCTGTTTCTCTGGAGAACCTAGACTAATATAAGATTCATCAGTAAATAAGAAATGTTGGTAAGTTTCTAGAAGAAAGAAAGTAGACAGAATCATGTTGATGAATAAACCCCAACAGAGAATACTGTATTCTGAAGATACACAGGAGTCAGTGATGCTGGGAGGGGCAGCTACCTTCCCTGGGAGGAGCCCAGCAGATCCGGATGATGCTGAAGCCAGAAAGGAGGAAGGGTTGTAATCAGGGCAGCTGCTACTGAGAGTCTGTGGAAATAGCTTGGGCAAACTGTTCTTCCCCATCTCTTGTATGGAAAAACCAAATCTTGTGCAAGAAAAGTATGGCCCAAATATGAAGTTAAATAAAATTTGACCTGACTTTTATGCCAATTATGGAGTACAGAGAAGGAAACTCCATTTGACTTTGAAACATCGAACATTGTCATTCAAGTGAAAAGCTTAATAACATAGGATTATATTTCTTTTTCTGAGCATAACCACACTACTTGGTTCTGGCAGTGCAAACGTATTATTGTAAATACTGCTTACTGGTTTTTAATCAATTTAAAGTAGAAAACATTATTACAGTTATAGAGAAGAATACATGAAATAAATTTTGGCAATGGAAAAGCAAAGGTACAACCTACAAAGGTTGGGAGGGAGAAATGTAGGCAGAGAAATAGGAGAAGACACTCATGCATTTATTCCTCATCTACGACAGTGTAAAGTCAATGGATTCTGTCTAAGGTGATGGGTCAAGAAACATTTATGTATATTGCTTAATAGTTGTAAAGTTAATCCCTAGAAGAAAGGGAAAAAAATTAGTAACAGATCGAGAATGAAAGAGATAGGACTAAATTCTTCATTTTTCATATTCAGGAGTATGTAGACAAGGTCTAAAACTGACGAACTAACAAATCAAGTTTCAAACATGTAATTTAGTGTTGTGATTATAACCACAGAAAACAAGATCAGAAAGAGTAAAAATTTGTTGCCTCTTGTGAGTAAGGTTATGGTTAGTGGAAGAAGGAGATGTTTTTTACTTTTTCATTTAAATATTTTTGGGCTATTTAATTTTTATTCTACACACATATTATGATTTTATAATAAATATAAGGGAAATGTTCCTGTCGGTGGAGTGGGTACAGTGAGAGGCAGGCATGCAAACCTTAGCTCCAGGCTTAGTTATGATGATTTTATGAATGTAAAGTAGCTACAAATGTAAATTGAAGAGAGAGATAAATGCCACTGTCTGATAAAATAGAATCAACAGTATATATGTTACCAGGGCCACCATACCTAAGCAATCATGTGAGCAAAAAACCTTTCTTAGAGTCAGCTGTCAAAGCAGCAAAGGGTTTTCAGGCTGGTTTAACCTTTTTTCCTTTTCTGCCCAACTTTTAATTATAACATAATTCATAATAATTAACTCATAATAATAAAACAATAATTCATAAAGAATTATTGGCAAGACAAACATGAAACTTTCTCAACAGGAAGTACTCCTCAGTTCCTTGTTGAAAAAATTATCATAAGAAAACAGTAAGTAAATAAAACATATGATGCCTGACAAGGTTATATGGTTAAGAAGTCACTTTGGTTTTACACTGGCAGCACTTTTCTCACTTCTGGTTGAGTGTACACAATTTGCGGGAGCTCCCTTATATTTTATATGAGTCTCCATAAAAAAAGGTCTTTGGGGCTTCCCTGGTGGCGCAGTGGTTGAGAGTCCGCCTGCCAATGCAGAGGATACGGGTTTGTGCCCCGGTCCGGGAGGATCCCACATGCCGCGGAGCGGCTGGGCCCGTGAGCCATGGCCGCTGAGCCTGCACGTCCGGAGCCTGTACTCCGCAACAGGAGAGGCCACAACAGTGTGAGGCCTGCGTACCACAAAAAAAAAAAAAAAAAAAAAAAAAGGTCTTTGAAATGAAGTTCCAACTTCCCCTGCATTATGAGAAGTCAAGTCTCAGTGCACACTAAATATTCTGGCATTTGGACCATGCCTCTGTCGCTCCCTAGAAACTTGTACTAGTAGCTCACGTTCCTAAAGCAAAATAGCAACAGTTGGCATCCACTTCTTAAATAATCCATAGAAAAGTGTGAGCAATTTCCTTTGGTCCAGAATTACCATGAGGCCCAAAGGTCAGGGTCAGAATATTTGGGCTAAACTAACAAGTTAATATATCTTTTTGGACCACCTTCCTATTCCTATTGCCTTCACTACCTTTAGTTAAATCTTAGCGAGTTTTTGACAATTTAGTTTGTCTAGATTGCTCACAATCCTCATTTGCAAAATTATTCCCAGTCTTTTCTTTAAAATAAATGCCCATGATCTCCAAACAGTCTCATCAAGTTACATCTCACTGGATGCATAAGGACCTTAGTGTGTAGCTTTCCAGATAAGACTCAGAGCCCAGAGCTCCTATTTCGAGTGGGTCCTACTTGTCTCAAGTACTCACACAAGTTTCCAACCGCATCAAGAAAACTAACATGGTCAGAAAATCCTTGGAAATTCATATATCTTTTTGAAAAATAAAGTCTCTCTGTTTAAAAATGAAACAAGCCAAAACAGCCTATGCTAACCCATAAGCAAAATAATTCCAGTGGCTGTGCGTAGAGAATTTCCAACTTCTGAACTACTTGCTGTTCCCACATGGTCAAGATTAATGTCATTCCATTCTGACTGGCTCTTCCTGTCCCCATGGGTGGAAGTAGGTTTGGAAACATGTTGGATGGAGAAATTTCCCAGTGTATCACAGTTACCAAACCAGCTGTGCAAGGTCATTTTTACACAGATACAGCTGAAATCTTACAGATTTCTGACAGGCTTAATTATTGGACCTATCTTGTGAGCTCTGGGAGCTGGGCCAGACTATGGAAAATATGGGAAGTTTTCTGGACAGTGGATAAGGATGCTCTTGTGTATCATAAAAAACTCTGGTCTGGGACTTAACAGTTCCAACTCCACATCAGCACAAATACAGACCCCAGGCCTTTGTTGTTTATCAGAACATACACAGCAATAATAATTAACCACAATGTTTAGAGAATTCGGGGTTTGGGTTTCCATTTAATTTAACTTTCTGGTTGACTTGGGATTAAACAAACACTTTTTCTACTCAAGCCTTTGGAAAGGGGAAGGAAGGAAATAACCTTTATTGACTACTGTGGCAAATATAATGCTAACTCTTAAAAAGTCTGTTATTTGTCTTCACTATACATGAAGTAAGTTTTGTTTTTTTTTTTTGCGGTACGCGGGCCTCTCACTGTTGTGGCCTCTCCCGTTGCAGAGCACAGGCTCCGGATGCGCAGGCTCAGCGGCCACGGCTCACGGGCCCAGCCGCTCCGCGGCATGTGGGATCTTCCCGGACCGGGGCACGAACCCGTGTCCCCTGCATCGGCAGGCGGACTCTCAACCACTGTGCCACCAGGGAAGCCCAAAGTATGTATGATTTAAAAAAAAAAAAAACTCATTTGAGGAAAAAGTCTTAGAAAGGTTAAGTAAGTTGCTCAAATCACAAAGCTAGTATTCAGAAATATAAAGTTAAAACCTATGTTGGTCTGCTTCCAAAAGACCGTATCTGCCTAGTATTTTAACAAGTTGAAATTCGAATTCTTTGTATGTGTAGATTTAAAATAATTAGCATATTTTGATATTTCTTAAATCAATATTTTTTGTCATCTATTAAATGGTATTCTCTCAGCTTACTATTAAAGATAGAAAGGTGAATTCTAGGTAGTAATGCCTTCAAGAAACTTCCAGCAGAATAGGCATTACTTAGTAATAAATATTTAGAATACAGAGTGTTTATTTCTGTGAAATAGTCGTTTTCACAGTATTATGGGGACAAGATAGCAGGAGCTACCACTAATAGCTAGGGGTGGGAGAATGGCATCAAAAAACTTCAGAGGGAAGGCGATTTGAGTTTATTGGTAAGAAAGGTATGCCAGGTGGGAAACAGCACATGAAATGGTCAAGAGCCATAAAAGGGCACACTTGAGGCTCTGCAAGTGGCTTAGCACACTTAGAAGAACGGGGACACATGGGACACTGATGAAAAGTGAGCCTGAAAAGCTAAGTGTGGGTCACAGCACACATGCAATAGTATGTGGTCTGAGTTGTACTGTGTGGGTGGAATTTTAAAGCATATAAAAGTGGAAAGACATCACATTTCCATTTTAAATGATGTCTTCAAAACGGAGGGAGAGCATTTAAAATTATTTAGGAGACTCCAAAAACTTGGTGAAGGATTACCAATTGAAGAGAGGGGGAGGTTTCCAGTTTAAAAGAGGACTCTGCACAGCTCCACAGTCATCTGCAGGAGCCCAGGTGCCTCTGGGAAGTGCTACAGGTACAGAAGACAGATGATACGGGATGGTATTTCACTGCCTCTCAGGCATAGTCGAAAAGTTAAATTTTAAAAATCTGTTATTGAATTAGGGACTTGATATTTGCTCTTCTAATAAATGTTTTATTGCACATTTCAAAAGACCATCTGCTGTTATTTCTCTTGATGCTGTCATCCAAATCCCCCACAAGAGTGGATCCTACTCTTTATCTGCAAAGTGACCCTACCAGGAGGAGGGTGGCCATACCAGGGGGTCTGGGGAGAAGTCTAAAAAAGCTTGCCCCAGTTTTATATTTCTTTGAAGTCATTTTCATTTAAGTCATGTGCACCATATATTCTTCTCTATAATATATTCATTTCGAAAAATTTAAAATACTATTGTAAATTTTGTCACTTTTCTCCAAAATTCTTGAATAAATTCGAAATGCCAGGAAAACATACTATATTTACGAGGTAAATTCCCGTTTGTTGTCTGGTATAACCCTACTGTACTTGGAGACTCTGGTACTATCTTATTTTGTTAGCCAAAGGCAGGCAGCCCATTAATTTAGGGTTTTCATTTCTTATGTCGATAGGAAGTAAGTACTGTTTCCCAAACTTTATTCACAAGAATCATACTAGTTGTTAAAAAGAAAGTCAGATTCCCAGGATTTATCCATGGAGAATATTTTAATTTAATGTGTCCATGCAACTAAGATTAAAAAACAATGAACATAAGTGATTCTGTTGGTGTTCTGCAGTCCCCACACTGAGATACTCAGTTTCAGTGAAACTCTAAACTATGGACAACACCACATGGGCCACTGTCCCTATTATCTTCCACTGCGTGGTCTAGCACACTAAGCCTGCAGCTGCCTAGGCCCCATACCCCTGCAACATGAGGTACAACACAAATGGACCCCCAGGTAAAGGAGCCAGAATTTTCACATCCTCTGGGCTGCAGGTATTAAGGCACTCAGACTTAGAGCTACTCGACAGTGGAACTGTAGTATATTATGAAAGCAAATTGTGCTGTATGAAAGAATATTTTAAAGTATATAAAAGTATATTATAAGTATATAATAAAATAGTGCTGAACCTATGGTTGACTAATCTATGATAAAGGAGGCAAGGATATACAATGGAGAAAAGACAGTCTCTTCAATAAGTGGTGCTGGGAAAACTGGACAGATACATGGAAAAGAATGAAATTAGATCACTCCCTAACACCATACACATAAATAAACTCAAAATGCATTAGAGACCTAAATGTAAGACCGGACACTATAAAACTCTTAAAGGAAAACGTAGGCAGAACACTCTTTGACATAAATCACAGCAAGATCTTTTTTGATCCACCTCCTAGAATAATGGAAATAAAAACAAAAATAAACAAATGGGACCTAATGAAACTTAAAAGCTTTTGCACAGCAAAGGAAACCATAAACAAGACGAAAAGACAACGCTCAGAATAGGAGAAAATATTTGCAAATGAATCAACGGATAAAGGATTAATCTCCAAAATATATAAACAGCTCATGCAGCTCAATATTAAAGAAACAAACAACCCATTCCAAAAATGGGCAGAAGACCTAAATAGACATTTCTCCAAAGAAGACATACAGATGGCCGAGAAGCACATGAAAAGCTGCTCAACATCACTAATTATTAGAGTAAACGCAAATCAAAACTACAATGAGGTATCAACTCACACCAGTTAGAATGGGCATCATCAGAAAATCTACAAACAACAAATGCTGGAGAGGGTGTGGAGAAAAGGGAACCCTCTTGCACTGTTGGTGGGAACGTAAATTGATATAGCCACTATGGAGAACAGTATGGAGGTTCCTTAAAAACTAAAAATAGAATTACCATATGACCCAGCAATCCCACTACTGGGCATATACCCAGAGAAAACCATAATTCAAAAAGACACATGCACCCCAATGTTCATTGCAGCACTATTTACAATAGCCAGGTCATGGAAGCAACCTAAATGCCCATCGACAGACAAATGGATAAAGAAGATGTGGTACATATATACAATGGAATATTACTCAGCCATAAAAAGGAACAAAACTGAGTAATTTGTTGAGACATGGATGGATCCATAGACTGTCATACAGAGTGAAGTAAGTCAGAAAGAGAAAAACAAATATCGTATATTAACGCATATACGTGGAACCTAGAAAAATGGTACAGATGAACCGGTTTGCAGGGCAGAAGTTGAGACGCAGATGTAGAGGACAAACGTATGGACACCAAGGGAGGAAAGCGGCGGGGGGGTGGGGATGGTGGTGTGCTGAATTGGGTGATTGGGATTGACATGTATACACTGATGTGTATAAAGTTCATGACTAGTAAGAACCTGCTGTATAAAAAGATAAATAAAATAAAATACAAAATTTCAAAAAAAACCCCCAAAACTAAAAAAAATAAAAATAAAAAATAAAATAAAATAGTGCTGAAGTAAAAAAAAAGGCAAAGACAAAAAAAAAGAAAGCCAATCTAAAACAAATGGTTATAGGGAGCCTTCCAAAATCTGTTAAGCTGAGCCTTCCATGATCATTTCAATGACGTCAGGAGTGCAGAGGGAAATAACAGGGAAATAACACTCTCTATCAGTTAGAGCTAGTAATGAGGTATGAATACTTTCCCATTTTTTCCAAAGAGAAGACAAAGGCTTATTGAGGTAAGTTAAATAGTAAAGTTAAACGAAAGCGTACTGGAACCCATCCAAACTTATTCTTAGGCTCTCTCTGGAAGCACTGATACCCGTTTGTAACGCGGAACTTGGCAACATTTATTTGCTTTGGGGCTGTCCATTCACATCCCTTTGCCACAGTATGGAACTCTAAAGAAAGTCGCCTCACCAACAGAGGACAAAGGTGAGATGACAGATAACCTGAGGGAAGTTGTTTGTCACTGGAGATGTCAGCAAGGCCTCAGAAAAGAGGAACATTGAAGCCACTCTCCCGGCTGGCTCACGTGGCCTGAACTAGCACGGGCACCGCCCTGCACCACCTAACCCCCACGCCCAGTGTCATCGCTTTGCTCTAAGAGCCAGAGGTGCAAACACATCACTTCAGCCCACGTGTGCCAGGGAAGTGTCTCCGGTTCTAGGGGAAGATCACTGGCTGATGAGTTATCAGGACCCCAGACAGCTTTCAAAATGGAACAAAAGAATCAAGGAAGCATGTATTTCCATTCCAGATTCTTAATCCCATTACAATGAGCTGAAATGAAACCGGAAGAAAAGACCTAAATATCCTTGTCTACAGCAACAAACAAACTTGGACATGGAAGGTCTTCAAGAGAGCATTTAGTCCAGTGCCTTCCTGGCATTCTGGGCATTGTGCTAAGTCCCACGGAGAGAAAAATCCCAAGACCTAGCAGGCAGAGAGTGCATCTTCTAAAGAATTTGCAATTTCACTTGTTTTATTCTGAGCAAACTTCTCAGCCCCAAAGGGCTTTAGTAAAATGACAAGTTGGGACCTTCCAAGGTAATACCTAATTGGTCACACCCAAATGCCTTCGCTTCCTACCTTGGAAGTAAAATCTTGCTGTTGCATGACTGAGAAGCCTTGCAGCTCAGGGACACACCTGGGATCCAAGTCATGCAAGCCATGTGCTCTTCTAATAAAACTGGCACACAGAGCTGCAGTGCTCACAGGTTTCTTTCTCAGGCCCTCTTGCTGCTGGCAGGGCAATCTTTGATGTTAAAGTCACATCCGTTTCTTTTACCCCAGAGAAGAGATGTGGTGGCTATCCTTTAAGTGGCTGGTCTCAGTCCCCTCATTTTATAGAGCCAACTGTCTGTCATTTGGGCAGTAAAAGTCTTCAGGGAAACAGGGAATTGGCTCTTTCACACTAGCATTTTATGGTACTTCAAAATCAATTACAGATTGAACCCCAAAGTACAGTTTTCTCTGTTTCTGATATGCTTTGCTGGATTCTGCTGAGCTAATTGGAAACATTTCAGTACTGGAATGTCAGAGGAATGAAGAAAAATGAAGACTACCTGTCGTTCACTCCAACATAAGGAGGACCTTTCAGTAACTGCAATGAGGTTTCATGCACGTCTAATCCCAGGGATCTTTAGAGACTCCGCAGCAGTTTGATACATATGGAGAACAGGAGCTCCAGGTTCTAGTTCTAGCAACATGACTGTGGACAAGCCAGGGTCCACCCTTATGAAATAAAGATGAGGAATTAGCTACCTCAAATGTATTTTTTGATAAAGTTTCCAAGATTCTAGTGAAGCATTGTGTGTTGGAAAAAAAAAAGTGGATCAAGAACAGGGAGCAAGGGCTTCCCTGGTGGCGCAGTGGTTGAGAGTCCGCCTGCCGATGCAGGGGACGTGGGTTCGTGCCCTGGTCCAGGAAGATCCCACATGCCGCGGAGCGGCTGGGCCCGTGAGCCATGGCCGCTGAGTCTGCGTGTCAGGAGCCTGTGCTCCGCAACAGGAGAGGCCACAACAGTGAGAGGCCCGCGTACCGCAAAAAAATAAAAATGAAGAACAGGGAGCAAATAATAATATATTTTATGCAAACACAATGCTACATTGAAGCCTCTCAACAGCTGTATGAAGCAGGTTTGAGTGTCCCGTTTTTATAGATGAAAAAACAAGAGACTTGGAAAGATTGAGGAGGTGGCCCATGGTCACATTAAATCAGTAGCAGAGCAAAGATTCAAACCCACGTCTGTCTCCTTCCTAAGTCCACTACACTCCATGGCCTCCCACGGGGCTCACAAAAAGGTGGTGAGGCTGTGTGTGCATTACTTTCCTTCTTTGGACCTTAAACCTCTTTTACACTCTACCTTGAAGGGACCTAATAGGGTGCTCCTCAAGCATATCAAAGAGCTTGAGCACTCAAAGTGGCAAATCTAGAAGAGATTTCACATTTGAAAACTGTTTTATAAACTGCTTCATGAGCCAGGTTGCACTCTGAAACTTTTATGCTGCGGTAACAAAAATTCCCAAATCTCCAAGCTTACTGCACCTAATGTTTACTCCTCACTCATATTACTAGTCATACACAGATTGACAATGGTTATGCTCCATGATGCCTTTCAGGACCCAAAAAGGAAGGAGAAGCTCCTATCCAGGACATACAGTTTGGTGCCAGAGAAAAAGGACCAATGGTAGACCCACGAGAGAACACTTCAAGCTTCTGCACAGCAGTGAGTTATGTTGATCATAAATAACGATTCATTTCATTGACTTAAACAAATCACATAGACAAGCCTGACAGCCAGACATGGAGAGAAATTATCTTCTTATGTGGAGTGGCAGCCAATAATGAGGAACAATATAATTTTTCTTACAGGACTTACGTAACATGACTTACTCTACGCTTTAGTCACAAATTTTTGTTTCTGTACCTTCCTTGAATAAAATATACTCTCCCTCACTCCAAGAAAGAGACTATAATGTCCACTCCAATCCAATCATAGCAACAGGCTCATTGTCTGAAATTTTATGATATTATCTATATCAGGGCAAGGTGGGGATCCTTTTGATCCAGAGACTATGCAGTTAAAACAAGTACCCTGCATCCCCTGTGACACATACGTGACAGCTGAATAAGGCATGAGATAACCACAAAAAATAGCCCCATATTAAGAAAGGGGAAGATGAGAGACACACAGCAGTCACTGGACTATAGCAATTCTGAAATATTGCTGGTCAGACTTTGCAAGTGTCATCTTCCTGGGCATGGGGAATGTTCCTTGATTAAGCCTTGGGTCTGCTCCCTGGGAGGAGCTGCCTAGACCATTTGCTCCATGGGGTCTTGGCTCCACTCCCTGAAAGGGTCATCCTTTCTCAGATGATTCTGGTCCACATATGAAGACAGTGTTGGAAATGTGCCTTTTGTGGGGCTGCGTAACTTTCTCAACCGGCTTCCTTCTGTAGACGGTTGGGACAGCAAATCTGGTTTTAACCTCACAGCCTATTATAATCAAGGTTGGTGGCTCTTTCCATGGTACAATTCCCCCTAAAACTTAATCGGCTGTTTATCTGCTTGCTTTCAGACAGTACCATGTACAGCCACACCTATAACTCTTTTGGAGTCATACCTTTCTCATAAGACTTAAATAGAGCAAATGACTGGGGCCAATGATGCAATGTTCCACAGGCAGAATAAAAAAGAAAGGTCCAGGCAGTCACAAGGGAGATAAAGGCTCTGCAGTCTTTTTGCAGGTCCACAGGAAATTTAGAATAATTATGAAAGCCTGTATATATACAGAGTCAAATTTAGACTCCTCAACACTAGACTGCTTCTTCTTTGGGTGTGTGCCAGCCTGTGGCCCTTTCTCTGATACCTGACGTTGCTCCACTGCCCTGTCTTTGCCCCCTTTGCAGAGTTTACTTCAAGTGCCCTTAATGAGAGGGCGGCTGGCTAAGACTATCTCCCCTACTCAGAGTTTAGTGGGTAAGGGTTATACACCTGAATGGAGGAACTAATCAAATTTCTTTCTGAGAATTTGGTTGGGGACTCAGAGACTCTAGCTAATCTCTGCTGGAGGTTTGAGCAAGGAGGCCATCACTCGGGCTCTGTTATCCTGGGCACAGAGAAGCTGGTAGTCTGGAAAGAGACAGAGATAGAGAGACAGAGAGAGAAAAAAAAGAGGCAGTAATGAAACATACACACTATTGCAATCAGAGAAATCTGTCTGCCCTTGGGAACTATGACACATTGCTTTTCAGAAAGTTCTTCTTTGCCTGAGATATTTGAAGTGAGTTTCTATAGTTTGCAACCAAATAATCATTCAGACCACCATTAAACTTAACTTCAATTTCCTTCAACAAATCCATCCTGAATTTCTATGAACACGTTACTAAGAAAGAATTTCCAAAGAATAGCAAGATGAATACAACACAATTACAAGACGTAGGGTGTTTAAAAGTTTTTAAGAGAGATAAGTACACCAATACCCACAATGAGGATAATAATAGGATAAAATATCGTGGCAATTTAATAGAAATCATGGTCACATTTGATTAGAAGAATCAAAATTTTTCACAGAAAAGGTGTCAATTGAGATACAGTTATAGGATAGACAAGATTTGAGAGGCAGAGATGACAGCTTCAGTTGGAGTAAACGGCATAAGTAAAGGCCTGGACTTAGGAAATTTGGTGAGGTATTATTTGCCTGGAGCATAGGAAACATATTGGGAAGAGGAGGCAAATACCTGGAAAGGTAGTTTGGGATGTTGCTACAAAGTATATACAAATATTTATCAACTTAATTAGGTAGATAATAGAATCCCGCAGAAGGAAATGATGCAATCATTTGGAGATGTGGTCCAGCAGCAATGTGTATGGTAGGTTTGCATGGGAAAGAAACTGTAAAGAGAAAAATTAATAATCTATTAAAAGAAGTGCTAATGTCTTGAATCAGACAGTCTCAGTGTTAGCAGAAAGGAAGTGTATATAACTGGAAAGAGTGCAGTTAGAAGCTGGAGGGCCACACATCTGATTGGATATGAACACAGAGAGAAGAGGGATTTGAAGAGGGAAAAGCTTTCAATTCCATCAAAGGAAATAAGGACAAGAATGAGATGTTGAAGGGAAAAGGCATTTGGACTTGATAAATTAAATATGCCAGGACATCTGGGTTGAGATAGATACCTGGTAGGCCATCGAATATCATGAAATCCTAGAATTTTCACCTGAGAGAATGCTGAGAAATCATTCTGTAAAATCCCTCATTTTCTAGGCAAGAAGACTGAGGTCTAGAGTAATTCTTAGCGCCTTGCCCCAAAGGACAAAGCGTATAATCTAGGAAATCTGTTGATAGAGATGTAAGGAGTGAAAATTCAAGGTTGATAGGTCAAACAAATGTCCAGACTCAGCAAGAAGAGCAAAATGAGGCTATGTGACAACTCTCCATTTGCCAGTCAGTGTGGGAAGTGTGTAAATGCTGGTCATTGGCAACATGGCGCGCCTGCTGTGTGCTAAGTACCCCCCTAAAATTCTGTGCAACGCTTCAAAAGACATGAACAATACAGACACCATGTGCCTGGGGAAGCGTGGGGCTCTAATTGGGAGGGCAGGCCAACTCTGAGAGAGCAGCCCTCACTGAGGGGTTCCAACCCAGTGTGCAAACAGAGAGACCTGAAGCTCTTGGGATTAGTCAAGGAAGAATCACAAGTGTTTCTAATCCAAAACACAGACAAAAGGAGAGAATTTATTATGTCTTAATAACAAAACCAAGATTTATAATCTTGTAAATTCTACCAAGGATCTTATTGTCAGAAGTTGGAACTGACTTGCTTTCTTCATTCAGGATGGTTAGATTCTGTTTACTGAATCTACATTCAGGAAAGTTGGTGGTATTAAATATGCTCTGGGAATACCTACAAATTTTCAAATTAAAAAGCAGGAATCAGTACAATAAATACCATACGTTATCTGGGATCTTTAGGTTTTAGGGGCTGCTAAACTATTTTAATGAGGAATTGTATTTTCAAGGCAGAAATAGAAAAAGGAGCATTAATTATAATTAAACTTTATTCATATCTATGCATATGTTATTTTAAAATAAATTTAAAATTTATTCCTTTGGGAGATTTGGGTCTGACATATGATTGGTTGAAATATATATTTATTTTTGAAGTCTTAAATTACAAATGAAAACTATTTTGAGTAATGCAGTAGTAGCAGCATCCTTGGAAGATTTGGGACAATTCCTAGAATAACATTCAACGTTTCCCTCTAGTCTCCTCTGACCCTCATCATATTCTAAAGGACTAAAGAAGATGAGAGATAGATTAAAAAAAAAAAAATTCTCAGCAGTGGCCATGTAGGCAGTCTTCCTGCCTGTTGGTGATTATTTGGACCTATTTATACGCAAACGAAGAAGGGCCCTCTATCCACTTTAATTTGGAAATCTTGCTTTGACAGCTGGGATTTTGCCTTCTTTATCAGGCAGTAAGTTCTTATTCCCAAGATTTCAGCTACGAGAAGGAACTTGCCTTCTCCCTCAAAGGTTCACATCGGAAGGCACGAGGGAAAACACCTCATACAGCATCACCGCTGTTAGGCAGCGTGTGGGAAGCCAAGTTTTGTCTCAGGGACAAAGCTTTTCAAGGCGCCCACCTTTTTAAGAGACACACAGATGGTGCTACTTAAGACCTGAATAGGGCATTCTTTGCATTCCACAATGCATTTCTTTCAGAAGCAGCGTTTCCAATCCTGCAGGTTATCAGAATGTCAAAAATGTTTAGGCCAGAAACACCTACATAAACTCTTACACAAAAAGAAAAACACACAGCACAGTTTTTCGATCAAATACATTTTAAGGCAATTTCCTTTTTTTCTGATACTAATGACATTTTCTGAATGGGGAAAAAAAGCCATCTGACAAAGGTTAGTGTCAAAATGTCAAGGTAGGCCTGCCCAACAGAGGATCTCCACCGTGAAACATCGTTATTGTCTTGCAGAAAGATTTGTGGCTGCTAGAGAATAACATGCAACATCTCCAAGGTCATCTGGGGGAAAAGCTAAGAGAATGATTTTTTTTCTACCGGCAGAAAAGAAATCACATTGACATATGCCCCAAAAGCAGTCAATTCAGTTTACGGAGAGGTAACAAAGAATGTGGTGGTTGGATTTTGGCTGTAGAACACAGATGCTGTTCTCCTTCCACTTAGCATATTAATGAGTGGCTCACAAATTTGACAACATTAATAAAATAAAAACATGTTTTTAAAATACGTTGTATTATAAGTTTAAAAAAAATGGTTTTGAAGCCAGGAAACTGGAATTTAAATTCTAGCTTAGACATATACCTGATAATAGGATGTTGAGGAATTTACATCTGTGAACATCAGATCCTTTATTGAAGTATCAATATCTACAGGGCCTGTCAAACACACACGAAATTCAGGAACTGGGCCAGAAATTGATTTAATGGAAAGAAGGTAGCTCACAGAATCAGCTGAGGGTCTGGAGTCCCATGTTTGGGAACCAAAAGAAAGCAAGGGAGACTGGGTGTGTGAGTCCAAGCCAGTGGGGATTGCCTGGTTAGAGCCCTGTCCGGGCTAGACCCCTGAGCACCCGTCACTAGATGCTGCCACTACAGTAACTGTCCACCTGTCCCTGCTTCTTTGGTGTAGAAGCTAAATTCCTGCCAGAGGCCTCTGATTGGTCACACTTTAGATCACACGCCTCAGGACAGCTTCTGGAGTTCTGGGAGAAGAAACATCTGATCTTCCCAGCTACCTCTGGGAGAGGCCTAGCCTAGCCTTCCAACAAGAATCATACAAAGAGAATTTCTGAAACACGAACACAAAACATCCTTTTTGTAGAACTGTTTAAACAAAATAATAAGATTCATCTAAATTTCATATTATATTGCTCAGCCCAATCTGTTTTAATAGGAAGGGAAGAAAAAAGTATTGATAGAGTTCTGGCTATGTTGTCAAGAACGATTATACTTAGAAGCCCAGTTGAAGGGAATGATATCTACATACACCGTTATACATAATTTATGTATACACATACACACAAACACAAATTGAAAGAGAGATGCTGAGGTTTAACAAAGTTAAGCAACTGCCCCATGATTAAAAGAAGTGAAAACTGGGGAATTCCCTGGTGGTCCAGTGGTTAGGACTCTGCGCTTCCACTGCAGGGGGCATGGGTTTGATCCCTGGTTGGGGAACTAAGATCCCACATGCTGTGCAGCATAGCCAAAAAAAAAAAAAAAAAAACTTTAAAAAAAAGTGAAAACTGAGAAGTCAAATCTATTAGGACCCTTCACCAACACTCTGCAGGTCAGTAACAACACAGTACTTGGCACACTGTTTGCTAGAAGAATTCATTATTGGATTATGATCAGATGACTTTGTTCATTTGTATCACTTTATATTTAAGTAGCAGTTAATTCTAAGAAATCAGGAAAATTGTACAAATGAAACATCTGGAGTTTTTCTCTTCCAGCTGAGTGGTGTGGCTGCCAGCAACTTATATTCACTGACCACCTACTCTGACCACCTATGATTTGACCACCTACCCAAATCATAACTGAATGCTCTGAGCAACAGAATGAGATCTTAAGGCACTTTCCAAACCCAAAACGGTAAAACACAAACCCAACTCTTTTACAACTTAGCTGTGAAAATAAACCATAACCACCAGAAAAGCCAAATGAAAGTGCAAGAGTGGAAAATAAATTATCAAATAAAATGAGAATGTAGAGAATTCCACATGAGACAGACAGCAAGTTCCACGAGGTTCCAGGAAGGTGAGACCTCTGTGGGTGGCATGCATGGGAAAGGACTTACAAAGGAAGTAAAACTGGAACTGGGGTTTGAAGGAAGGGTGGAATGTGGGTGAGTCTGTAGAAGACTGGGAGAACATTTCAGCTGGAGTGACACTGTGACCGAAAGCGGGGAGCCAGAGATCCATGCAGCTGTTCAAAGGACCTTAAGTAGCACTGGGTTGGCTTGAGTGAAGGGCTGAGGACAGTCTTGAGCAGCAACTGCATAATCCAAAGCCAGGGAAAGATGACAGGCCTTGGAATGTGTGGCATTTTCATGATCGTCAGGGTTGATGGCCCAGGCAAGCCCAGGTTTCTGTGAGCATGAGAACTGGGGCAGCATGGCAGGCACACCCAGGCCTTCCACCTGAAAAACTGATCTTCAAACGTGAAAGTGCAGCCCAGCTGCTGGAAGGCTGCCATCAGGGCTGGATCACCCAGACCTGTGACAGACACACAGTCAGCCTCCTGATCACATGCAGCTCCAGGAGCCTGGCATGTCACTGAGGGCAGGATGTGCACTTGTCACAAGCATGAGTAGTAGAGGTAAAAATGGAAAGAGAGTTACGTGGAAAGATACTCCATCTGGGAGGGCAGGCCAAGGATGGTATAATAACCTGTAAGCGGATCAAGGGGTGTCACGAAGATTTGGAGGAAGAACCATATTCCAAGTAGGTGGGGGGCGGCTGAGCTGGAGGGGAAAAGCAGGGATGCACAAAACACTTCGTGGGAGCAGAGGCCCACCTGGGCGAAGCCTGATTATTCACTTTAGAAAGAAATTCTGAGCATTTAACAGAAGGTCCCTTTCAAAGTTTAACCTTACAAAAAGACTCTGCCGTTTGCAAGTTTTTTCATTTTTAATTATTCTTTAATTTATACCAACAACATATTTGATTAAATTTTCCCATTAACATTAAACTAATATATTGTTACACACATAGCTTCTACATGTGTATACAATTATAAAAATCTCTTTAGTGGTAACATTTTTGCTTGAAATTTTGAATATGCATCTATTGCATGTGTGAACAAATAGCATTTACATACATGCAATTGTAAAAATCTAATGAATTAAGAACAATGTGATGTCATTTGCAATTAGAAGGAAAAAACACAATACCCTTTATTTGCATAAACTAGTTAAGAGTGAATGTTATTCTGAACTGCTGAAGTTGGGGAACTTTCCATTCTTGCATTGGTTGAACAAGACATTGGTTGAACAAGACAATATTTCTCCATATTTTAATAGATTTCTCACATACAGACAGTGTTTCTTTTAAAACAAAGACTTTGGGGGGAGAAAAAAGGACTTAGAATGTAAATAAGGAGGGGAACATTAACCACAGGACATTTGCTATACTTAAACACACAAGAACAGACAAAACATACCTCCCTGAGACTGATCAAATGAAGATATTTAAGTTTTAGTTCTGTGGGTTTTTGGTGGTTGCTTAACAACAGTATATGAATCATGACTTGCAGAAAGCTGAAGTTTCTCTTTTATTTGGGAAAAGTGCTTTAAAATTCCTATGGGGAATTTAAACCTTCATAGTGCCAAGTATAACCAAAACTTTCCCAGACTTCTACAGCCTATGGCTGCAAATGGGGACCCACTGATATGAATGTTCAGTGTTGCTGGCTCATCACCCCATGTGTATAACTGGGGCTGGTCTTAGAGCCCTCCCCCTCCCAATCTCCTCATGCTCTGTCCCCAGGTTATCTCCCACAAGGTCACAGGGACAAATCCACACACCGTAGATGATTGCTGCCTCAAGCTTACTTGAGTGGCCATTTCAAACGTGCCAACAACTCCATGAAAAACAGTTTTCCTGCCTGCATGCCATCTCCTTGGGCCACTGAGGCCTATAAAACCATCAGGATGCCAAATTGCACTGGCTTCCCTTGAACTTTCATAGTGCTGAAAGTGAAATGAAAGAAAGCCATTCTCCCCAGTTCTGGACCCCCAGTTAGGACTGTTTGAAGGTCCAAGCTTCATAAAGTCTTTGGTGAAAAGGTTCCTCTTGGCCTCTGCCTGTGGAAAGCTCAAACATTAGTCTCTGTGATCCAAATAGGAGACAAATACAAACCTCTCCATCTCCTGTTTCTACCCCAGGGACCTGCACTCAAAACTTCTCCCAAGGGCACCATTCCCCGCTGTGTACATCAGTTCATGCTGGAGGTTTACAGATCATCAGTTTGGCAGGCATAGCCAGACTTTCTTTCCCAGTTTAGGTGTAGCCAAAATGCCCTTGCTACTTGAGAATGCATGTATCTTAGTAACTAAGCCTTAACTATTTTCAAAGTATGCACACAATTTACAACAGAGTAGAAACAAATGTGCTTGCAGCCTATGATATTCCCCACCCTGGGATATGTGCATGTCATCTATGCTGAGAACAGAAGCCCATCCAGGGACCCAATGACAGAAACTTCACAAGGTCTAGGACAGCAGTTTGAGAGCTCTGTCCTCTGAACAGCCTTGAGAATGACTCGGGAAACCCAGTCCTCAAACCTAGTCACTGCTTGTTTGGAATCCTGGGCAATAGGCCCGAAGAGTGGATCTTTTTAATGTTAGTAGATTAGGTATTTCTAGGTTGCTCGCAGTACTAAAATTCGATCATTTTGTTAGTCTAGAGGCTTTTTATAAAGCTCTACCCACCTTTCAACCCTTTTCTGCAGAGGATCAAAATGCTTTCACCAGAAAGGGTTAAAAACAGAGTCGCACAAAGGTAAAGCATTAATAAACAGAAACCTTGCCAAGCATAAAGCTAGTAAAGTAGTTGGTATCTCAGGGACAATCACTTCTTTAAACATGAACAACAAGGTCCTGCCAGAAATTCAGCATCCGCATTTTTGTGGTCTCCTTGCTCATAGATTATTATCTTTGGATGCTCTTTGGGTGGGTGGTCCCTTGTGCATAATGGACACTGTTGATTCTGCAGTAGGGCTTGACTTAAAATAACCACAGGTTTGGTATTTTCTAGTACTTATTGCAGATTTCCTTTCCTAAACACCTCCCTGTTTTACTTAAGCTCCAAAAGGAAGCTTAGAGTCCTACTGGTAAATCTCCTCCCTTTTTACCAGGAAATTGCTGGTTAGCCATTTGAAGAGAATTAAAGCAAAATATCAAATGGCTTTAAAGGCAGCAGGGTACTTATACCTCGTTCTCTCAGTTGCAAAGAGCAGAAAAATTCTGGACTTTTTCTGGACCATGAGAAGGATTTTAGATACTGATCTGAGTAAACGAAGATCACTTTCCAGTCTCCTGAATGTTAAAGTGGACCAAGCTTGGCTGTAGAACAAAATCACCATAAACTTTTCTATCTTACATGTACTGTCAAGGTATCAGATAACTGAATTGTGAATGAGAGGTGGTTGCCACACTCTAAGACAGGGGTTTGCAAACTGCAGCCCAAACTGGCCCAGACTGAGGCTGCCACCTGCTTTCATAAATAAAGTTTTATTGGAATACAACTATGCCCATTTGTTTAGAAATTGTCTGCAGCTAACTTCACACTCAACCAGAGTTGAACAGTTTTGACAGAGGCTATAAGTCACACAAAGTCTAAAATATTTCCTGAATGTCCCTTTACAGAAAAGGTTTGCAGATCCCTGTTTAAAACAATTCCATTTGGGGGGTTACCAAAAGCTCAAAGGCTGCAGTTTTGAGAACTCTAACCTCAGAATAACATTTAGTTGTATTTACTGCATTTAGGACAGTGTCACCCAAGCTGAGTTTCCTGAAATACTTGCTAGTAGAATGTTACTAGATTTAACAAAAGAAAAAGAGAATTGTGGTCAAAAAAATTTGGCAAATGCTAGAATAAGCCAAGTGAAACAGATTTCTTTTTAGTAGCCCTTTTCAGGTCATTTAATGTGCTGATATATATGGCAAGTCTACAAAAAAGGGTTAGATGATACAGAATTTCTAAAGTCACTTGGTCTTAGAAAACCTTCCTTTCCATGGGGCATCTCATAGAGTTAATGTTCAAGAACATACTGTGGGAAAAATGACTTGTTCAGAGCTGCCGAGTCGGATAATAGTGTATCAGATCACACCACTTGTGTGTCTTCAAGAATGCTTAACTTTAAGAAGAATAAGTTGGCTGACAGGAGAAAAGTAAGTACCACAGGTTACACAAATTACTCTGGATTCACATATACTTTAACTCTTTTAGTAGCAGCGCCTCTCTCAGAATGCATTAGAGACAGTATTATTGATGATATCGCTATGACGACAGAGCAGAAAAGAACTCCCTGCACAAAACTTTCACTCAATGCAGCAAAATTCTCAGGTCCTTTCTTCACCTCTAAAATATTAAAAACGCAAAAAAGTCTATGGAACAAGTGTTCAAATCTTAGTCCCCAGTGAATTCTGACCAGCTTACTTCTGACCAGCCAGCAGTTAGTATGGGAAGGTTCTGTTGGCGTCAAGAGGTGGAGGAAAGCCTTATGTGTCCTTTGGGGGATGTTGCCAGAAACAATGGAAAAGTTCCTGAATATCGGGAAATGTTTTCTCAAGATCAAGAGATGTACTGGTATGTGGGAGAGATTCCAAAGCACCTCTATTGCCCGACACGTTTCAAATTTGACTGCTGGCCGCCAGTGCCAATTCTGCAGACGGGCAATTTCAGTATAGCGGCACACAGGGTCCTAGGCTGCTTAAGTAACACAGGACCAGTGAAACTGTCATTTTGTTTCCAAAGGCAGGATTTTCTTTTCCTTTTTTTTTTTAAGCCAGCAAACATATTTTTAAAAATTTCTACTGACATTGTCAACTATTTGCCTAACTAAGGATGTTCTTGATAATAAGCCAGGTATTTGTTCACAGTAGTCAAGCAGGACTTGAAAACCAAAACAGGGACTCTGCAGTCCAAGGATTTGGCAGCTGTGAGTGACCTCCATTTCGGAGAGCACGAGAAAGCTGTCTGCTAGCTTGCAGGAAGACAGCTTTCATCTAGTGGATAGATCTGCAGTCCTCTAGGTTAGAGAGGATAAGCCACCCTTACTCAGTGCAGGGTAAGGAGTAGAGTGGTTACATGGCAAGGCAGATCAAAACTGATCTGAAATTGTAAGCTTTCCCAGCACCACACCTTGTGAACATTCAAAAACATGCACAGGAGACAGGCCCCGCTCAGGGATCCTTGTCTAAAGACTTTATCATGGTGCTTATCATATAATAGTCTCCGGCTGGCTGCTAGAAGGAACCTTCCCAATGATTGGCACCATAAGCCTTTCCAGAATCAACAAACTCTATAACTCAACACTTCAAAAACCAACAAAAGGGATTGTTTGGGAAGAACCAAAATAATGACATCAACAAATGATTCTTAGACAGATTCATTATTAATATTAACTGTAATAATGACCTCTAATTTTTTAATTTGAAACAGACCACTATTGGTACTGCATTTGTTATCTCATCAATCCTAATAGTAACTTATAAAGTGAGGGTGATTAAACAGTTCACACAAGAGGAAACAGAGGCTCAGAGACTGGTTGTTTTGCCTTAGGCCATGTATGCTTCAAATGCAAGTTTGTCTGCTCCAAGACCTAAAATCTGTTGCATGCATTTTATGTACTGAATCTTATTTAGGTCCAAGTTCCTCCCCACTAAGAATACCCTACTGCTCAGAAGCTCACAATCAAATACTTGCTGATGAGAACATTCATTTAGCAAATATTTACCAAGGGCCTGTTCTATGTCAGGCAATGTGCTCGGTGTTGGGGATACAGCATTGAACACAGGGCCAAACATCCCTGGAGCCTTCAATCGTGGGGAGGGACAGATGCTTAAAAATAAGTTATTATTATATTATATTATATTATATTATATTATATTATATTATATTATATTATATTATATATTAGAAGGTACAAAGTTTTGTGGAGGAAATAAGGCAGGGATGAGGGACAGGGGATGCCAGAAGGATACAGTGTCAAATAAGGTAGTCAAGGAAGGCCCTCAGAGAAGCTACCATTTGAGCAAAGATCTGCAGGAGGTGAGGAAACCAGCACGGGGGATATCTAGGGGAAGAGAGATCCAGGCAGTGGGAACAGCAAGGGCAAAGGCCCTGAGATAGAAGCTGGTTAACATATTTGCTCCAGAACAAGGAAGGCCAAGTGGCTGGAGATGAGAAAGAGCTGCAGGCAAAGTGATGAGCAAGGCAATCAGTTTCCTTTTCAGCTGCCCTGCACCTGTGCTCAACTCCGTTCTCTTTCGCCACTTCTCTCTTCAGTTAAGGTAAATAAACTTCCACTCTTCTAAGGTACCCTGTCTATCTGCTGGCAATACAGTTAATATTTTACTTTTTCTCATGTACCTTTTATTTTTATTTTTTCTGCCCTGGTTCCACTAGCCAGTGGACATCTTGACCAGTGTGCCTGGTGTTCTGACAGCCCACATACAAAAAATTCCAAGAATTTTATCATTGATTTTCCTCTCTCTCTTCTCTCTCTCTCTTTCTGGTAACTCTTAAGACTCAATCATCTGACTTTTTGTATTTGTGTAGGGATTCAGTATTTAAATTTTGTAGCAAGTCCTTGGCTTTGTCAAAAAGAGATTAATTTTCCCTGGTTTTCCTTTGCTAACAGCCCTCTTCCTCCTTACATATCAGTGCTTTCTTTCTTTTCTTCTTCCAGAAAGCAGTGAGATGTAGGGAGAGGGGCTCTACCAAACAAGAAAACTAGTCTCTTCTTGACAAAGCCATGGGACTTCTCCAGAATTCAAGTACCCAATCCCTCTGTCTAACTTCGCCCACCTCAGAAATGCAAAGTTTCTTTTTTATTTAACCTTCTAAATTTCAGCTGATTACTATTTTCACAGTTATGATCTGACCGTCAAACATAAGCTTCTGAAATTAGCACATGAAAAAAAAAAATAATCTCCTTTGGCAGCAGCAGTTTTCCTTGCCCTGCCCATATCCTCCAGAACATCCAGCTAACTTCCAACTGCCCATATCTGCATCTCTGTGCCTGAGGGCACCCTCTCCAGGAAATGCAGGAGGCACTCACTCACATGCAGACACAGGGCAGGCAGGAGTTATCAGGGAATTCATTCCCCCAGAAGAAGCCCCGCACCCATGACTCTCAGGAGTTGGTGTATAAATACTTCAGCTCCATTGCCCCTCAGTGGAGATTAATTGAGGTGTGGGTTTTACAGCATTTCCCTGCAGGATTAAACTCCATTCACTCACCAAGGTAGATGGGTTGGTTAATATCTTACCCGTAATTGGCCTCTTCCTTTCCAGGTATCAATTCCTCACTCCCTTATGGTATTTCCCATAACTTCCAAATTACTTGCCCTTGAAAAATTACTTGAATTTTTCTTTTTTTATTTTGCTGGTAAGTGAACATTAAGAAAGTTTTTTATTTTATATTGGAGTATAGTTGATTAACAATGTTGTGTTAGTTTCAGGTGTACAGCAAAGTGATTCAGATATACCTATACATGTATGTATTCTTTTTCAAAATTTTTTCCCATTTAGGTTATTACAGAGTATTGAGCAGAGTTCCCTGTGCTATGCAGTAGGTCCTTGTTGGTTATCTATTTTAAATATAGCAGTGTGTATATGTCAACCCCAAATTCCCAATCTACACCCCCCCACCCCTCCCCCCTGGAAACCATAAGTTCGTTCTCTAAATTTGATTTGCGCTTGAATCCTCATCTCAGGTCTTACTCCGGATGAATCCAGACTAAGCCATTTTCCCATTAATATTTAGATTATACAAAGTCATATATTACTTGAATGAAGACACTTTTCATTGTTGGGGGAGGTATCTACTCCTTTTCATTATCTAAGCTATTTGTTCCCCAAATAAGTGACTGAAACCTAACCATAAAAATGAGTGAATCAGAATAAACAAATGTGCTTGAATCTAGGTATGCCACATCTACTTAGGAGATGGTCAGAATGTATGTATGTATGTAATTCAGAATGTAATGTATGTACATTATGTATGTAATGTATGTAATGTATGTATGTATGTAATTCAGAATGTGTGCTCTTAAAAATGCTGGAAAGTAGAGCATTTTTTAAAAAGTTGAATGATCACAGTAGAAAGACAAAGCTATATAGAGCAAAATACTGAAGACAGAACGATTTGGAACAGATGGACCTGGGTGCCTTGCCTGGGTCCACTCCTTTCCAGATGGGTCACTCTGGGCAAATTATCTAATTTTCTGAGCAACTTGGGAAAACTACATTTTCTTATCCAATGAATAAGTCAGAAAATGTAAGTAAAGTGCCTGATACAGGCCTTAGTGTAGTAAGTGCTCAGTAAATTTAGATTTCCTGAAAAGTCAGGCAGGTATCACCCAGGCAGGCAAAGATTCCTAAGTCATTTCCCCATTCACGCCACAACCACAACCACAACTTTCCCGACGTCACACAAGTAGCTAATGATGCTTACTGGTTCTAATCTGTGGTTACTCTGGCACTGGATATGCCAGAAGTAATTCACATTCCTTATGGTAGTACAGAAGTGCCTTAGCTAAGGTAAAACATTTTATTATTCCAAAAGTAATTTACAGCTATGTGTCTCTGGTTCTGTCACTTATTCCCTACTTTGAACTCATTCAAGATCTTTGAAACTGGCCAACATTTGTAGGCATTTTGTGTTGCAGCTGGAGGACATGGCCTCCATTGGAAATGAACTGAGATAAATTGGCTAGTAGTCTTTAATGCCTACATTCTCTGGCAGTTGACTGGATCCTGCTATGTACTCCTCCATCATGGGTTAACCCGTGTATGGCTTCTACTTTAACTTTTCTACCTATAGTGTCATTTCTAAGTAATTTGTTCCCCCTCTCAGTTTAATTTGAGAGACAATTCTAGTATTTGGAAGAAAAAAAAATTCGAAGGGGATTGATATACTTAAAATCAACCAGGATTATGTGATGACTGAGGTCATTTCGTACAATGAAAATTTTGATCTGGTTTTAGCTTTGAGCTTGAAAATGTCAGATACCAAAACTATAAGCTGCTTAGGAAAAGGCTGGATGAGAAATCATGCTACTTATTTCTCAGATACTTTCTGTGAGTTTCAAACCTTAGACATTGAAATTACGTGGAGCTTTCATGTTGGAAATTAGAAAGTATCATGATAAGGGGCCTTGGCCGAGTGATTTATACATTTGTGTTTTTTGGAACTAACCATTATTGGCTCTGGCATTCTTTGTCGACGGGGACTGGGTTTAGCCTTCTTTTTGTATGGCTATCATTAGCATGAGGGTGCATGCCCAGCACACAAGGGTCTGCACGCTGAGGTGCCTCTGCCCTCAAGCCCCACCCCACACAATGAGTTGCTTCCTTTATCCTTCAAGAGGGTCCAGGGTAACAAGTCAGGCTTGCTTTCTTATCACTTGTACTGTCTTGAAAATCCTCTTCTAAAATACATTTTATTCTTAGGCATTTACAAGTAAATACATTCTGCCCTCTGACCCTCAGCTAGAATTCTTCCTAAGGACCCTGAACATTGTGTGAATGTATTAGTTTGCCACGGTTGACATAACAAAATACCACAGACTGGGGGACTTAAACAATAGGAATTTATTTTCTCACAGTTCTGGAGGCTGAATCAAGGTGCCAAAGGGCTGGTTTCATTCTGAGCCCTGTTATATATGTAAGTGTATTTATTTATTCATTATTTTTTAAAAATTTAACATTGCTTTCACTTAGAAAGTCCCGCTTTTCATGAGCACTGCAGCATATACAGAGCAGGCTGTATTGGAATCAGTGTGCGGGTTCTACCTGGAGTCATTTGGATTCCCCTACCTGTCTCAACTACTTCCAGAACTCAGTAAGGGCTGCTGGTTGCAACTGGCAGGACTTTGAGATGCTTATTCTATTTTAGTGTTTACTTCTGAAATGCTGAGGTTTTTAAAAAGAAACTCATTAACTCCCTCTGAGACCTAGCCTCTCATCTCTGGCTGGTTTCTCTTATAGTTGGCCTCAGTAGAAGAGTCAGCTCAGGAAACAGAGATGAAATGTGTTGAGCTCCTCTGAAAACGGGTATCAGTGAATCCTTGTACATTTAAGCTTCGTTAAAAATACATGAACAAATCAATTTGCCAAATAGATGACTGATTGACATGGTCTAAAGTTTGCTTAATGGGTTACATTCTGTTGTGTTTCTGTAAAGAGATTTCCCAAATCTAGTTGCCTATAAAGTACTTTTTACTGAATTCTTTGTATGGATATTAGGTCAGGTTTATCTAAGCTCATCTGTCGATTAAGCCATTCATCCAACAATCTTAGAATGCTTTCCAAACTCTAAAAATTATGGGTCTAATCTGGGGATTGCTACACATATTGGAAGGAGGTTCTGGAAAAAGGTAGGAGAGTCTCAGATGCTAGAAAGATGTTATAAGTTTTAAGGATATTGTCCATATATTATTTTAACATGAATTTTATTAAAATCATAATTTGAATTCTGAGCACAACTGAACTTAATTTGTAAATGTAAAAGTGAATTATTTTGTCTGAAATAATCTCGATTCATATTTTTCAGATCATAGTAAGAACTTTCTATTTTTAGAAGCTAAGCCAATATAAATTTAAGCCAATGTACATTTAAGCCAATGTAAAGCATTTAAATCTTTTTATAAAAAAGATAATATATTATTGTTGAATGGCAACACTGTAGAAAGGTATAAAATAATAAATAACTAGTCTCTTTTTCTTGTTGCCTTCCTCACCACAACTCCAACTTAAATCATCTCAATTTCCTGCTCCAGAGGAAATCACTGGTAATGATTTCTATTATGCCACATCAGATATGTCCTATGCATATATATTTGTTTTACAGCTGGAATCCTGCTCAGTATAGAGTGCTATGACTTGCTTTATAAGCACACTTATAAATGTATTTATATATGCTTGCAACCTTATTTATTGGCTAAATCCCTAGATGTGTCAAATGAGATTCACATTTAAAATTTTGGGAACCAGTACCAAATTGTCCTCTACACAGCACTACACACCTATTAGAAAGGCTAAAATCCAAAAAAACACTTGGCTGGTTAGGATGTAGAGCCACAGAAATTCTAATTCATTTCTGGAGGGAATGCAAAATGGTACAGCCATTTTGGAAGACGATTTGGCAGTTTCTTACAAAACTAAACATAGTCTTACCATGTGATACAATTGTGTTCCTAGGCATTTACCAAAGTAATTTGAAAACTTACAAATGTATGTCCGGACAAAAACCCCCATGTGACTGTTTATAGCATCTTTGATTTTTAATTGGCCACAACCAGAAGCAACCAAGACATCTCTTAATAGGTAAATGGATAAAATGTGGTACAAAAGATAAAAATAAATGAGTTAACAAGCCACAAAAAGACATGGATAACTCTTAAATGCATATTTCTAAGTGAAAGGGGCCAATCTGAAATCATACATATTGTATGATTCCAAGTACATGACATTCTGGAAAAGGCAAAACTTCTAAAGAATATAAAAATACAAAGAATACAAAAGAATTACAAATAATTTATGTAGACTTTCTATCAAGGAGGTGGGACTCCCAACATTGTGTGGGCTGCCCACAGTGACTTCTTTCCAAAGAGGACAGTATGGGGCTTCCCTGGTGGTGCAGTGGTTGAGAGTCCGCCTGCCGATGCAGGGGACATGGGTTCGTGCCCCAGTCCGGGAAGATACCACATGCCGCGGAGCGGCTGGGCCCGTGAGCCATGGCCGCTGAGCCTGCGCGTCCGAAACCTGTTCTCCACAACGGGAGAGGTCACAACAGTGAGAGGCCCGCGTACCGCAAAAAAAAAAAAAAAAAAAAGAGGACAGTATGGAAATGGAATGAAAAAGAGTGATTTTACAGTGGAGTAATGTTGACAGGTCAACACTGATAGTGACAAGCTATGTTCCTAGTATATACCCTTGATATGATGTGTTGAAAATGGCACTTTATCTCTGTGGTCTTTCTCCCAATACCAGTCTGATCATAAGAGAAAACATCAGACGAATTCCCTTTGAGGGACATTCTACAAAATACCTGACTGGTACTCTTCAAAATTCTTAAAGCCACCAAGAGCAAGGAAAGCCTGAGAAACTGTCACATCCAAGAGAAGCCTAAAGAGACATGATGACTAAATGTAATGTGATCTCCTGGATTGGATGCTGGAACAGAAAAATGACATGAGGTAAAAACTAAGGAAATCTGAACGAAGTTTGGACCTTAAGTACTAATATTAGTTCATTAATTGTAACAAATATACCATAATATCATAAGTTGGGGAAACTGGGTGTGCGGGTATATAAGAACTCTGCACTATCATCACAACTTTACTGTAAATCTAAAACTGTTCTAAAATAAAAAGCTTATTTTAAAATGTACAGAAATTTATAATGCTGCCAACATTTAGGAAAGTTTCTATTTCCCCAGGTCTTCTGCAACATTGACTGTCATTATTTTTTGTCTTTCCCAACTTGATAGGTTAAAAAATGTTATTTCATTGACTTACTTTTTAAGCCTTTAAGTATGAATAAAATTGAGCATCATGTATTTTTCGGTCATTTTTAGTTATTTATTTTTAATTTTTTTGTATAAACTGCCTATTCATTTTCTTAGCCTATTTCACTATCTAGTTGGTATTTTCTTCTTCTTGGTTTGTGGATACACCTTGTATATCAAGGAGATTATTCTATTTGTTACATATAAAAAAACAACTATTTTCCTTAGTGTAACATTTGTCTTCTGACATACTGTTACAACTTATGACGACTTGACTGACTGACACCACCTTTCCTTCTCTCTCCTACCCCACCAACCCTCCCACCTGACTTTTATCACTACTTTTAGTTCAAAATTGGTTAACCTTATAACTTAAAATAGTATACTAGTTCCTTTATTCTTTGTCCTATCAATATGGAGAGTAGCTTTTGACTTTATAAGATAAAAATTTTATTATCCACACTCTTCCTTTCAGTTCACCTACTGTTTCAATTCCAAAAATATATGTATTTACACACATTCTATAATCATGGCTAAATTTTAAATTTATAAATCTGTTTACATTTTTATGACTACATAAATACTGTTCTCTGAAGATCTGTGAATCACTATGATTTCATTCCCTTTCTTATACCTTTCTTGAGTTTCTAATTGCCTTGACTATCCATTTTGTTTTTCCTTTTTTGTGTTCTGCTTTTTCTTTTGCATAATTTGCAATAAGTGTGTCTTTAAATTCAACCAAATTTCTGAGAGGAAGGAGTTGAGCAGCTAGCCTAAAACATTTCCTCCCTTTCCAGTGGGATGTGCCTACTTGAAGGAAAGAAAGCCAATGATCTGGCCTGAGGCCTGTCCACTGGACCTATATGTAAGTAGAATAATGAGATTTCCTAAGAGGGAAATACCTAATCTATAGAATGCCCTTTGTAAGATATCTCTGGCCAAAGTATTACCTGTAGCAAATACACAGAGAATCTAAAGATTTTGAAACATGCCACATAAATGAATCAACTCTCTGAAGAATAGGATGAAGATGTTTCATAACTTAAACATTCTCTGCTATGTGAATAAGCCCACAGACCTCACTTAGAGAGTGAGGTCCATTTATTATTCTGGGCCAGATGTGTGTGCCCAATGTCAAAAGGAAGGACCCAGGGAACCATGATTACCCATATCCTTAAAATTGTTAGTAGAGCTTGATACTAACTGAAATCTCTGATTTGTGCGAGTTTGATTGAAAATCCAATCCTGTGTGTTAGCTCAATATACATTCACTTAAATCTTCCAAATATTCTTTGACTATAACTCCCCTCTCCCATATACTCATTTCCTTTCCAGGTGTTTCTGTCCTACTAAAAAACATAATAAATTTGCTCCTGTCCTGCCATAAAGAAGGCTATTTCACCAAAAGATGAATCTCCATAATATTGATTTAGTAAGTAACCAATTTGTCAAATTTACCAAATTTATCTAATTCACCTTATTTTCAAAAACATTTTAAAATATTATTTTTATTTACTGTATTGAATATTATGTTCACCTCTCGAATAGTCAAGAATAGTCTATATAATTTAAAATATATTTATTATGAAAAATAATATGCCAGAATTCAAGGGAATTAAAGCACTTAATTAATTTTCAGTAAGTTGAACATTACTTAAAATAATGCTATAATATTCATGTATATAATCATATAGGGAAAATATTAATATTTATCAAAACAAGTCATTAACAAATTGGAATATTTGGTTAATTCAGTGAATTTTGAACATTGATCCCTTGGTGAAGTAGTTTACAAGAAATTGATACTTAGCAAAACAGTCATTAAGTATATTGATTAGCTACAATTCTGGATATTTGCTTTGCCCTTAGTTGTGTTTTTAGTTTAGTTTAGTTTAGTTTTGTATTGTTTTGTGGTACGCGGGCCTCTCACCGCTGTGGCCTCTCCCGTTGCGGAGCACAGGCTCCGGACGCGCAGGCCCAGCAGCCATGGCCCATGGGCCCAGCTGCTCCACGGCACGTGGGATCCTCCTGGACCGGGGCACAAACCCGCGTCCCCTGCATCGGCAGGCAGACTCTCAACCACTGCGCCGCCAGGGAAGCCCTTGCCCTTAGTTTTATAATTAATATTGTGGAAGTCTCATGGTGAAATGCCATTTCTTATTAATGAACTTGCATTTGGCACTTGGGAATTTTAGAAATAAATGCAACTGCTAAAAGTTCACAGCATATTGCAAATAGTTGTTGTTTCCAATATTATAGAAGTTAACTGTATAATTCATAACTACAACTTAAACTTTATATATTTAAATTTTTTTTTTAAATTCTAAATTTGAACTATACATGGGTCCATTACCCATTCAACAACTCATTTGAGCCTACAACTCTACCACAAAGCAATAGCTATGAGTTATTCTTAGGTTAAAAATGAGAAAATTGATATTAGTAAGTTTGAACGATTTGCCCAAAGCTCTTATAGTTAGTGGCAGAAGTGGAATTTCAACCTGCATCCTCTGCATCTATGTCTAGCTCTCTGGAGAATTTCTCATGATTCATGTGCCTTTACATTATTTATTCTAAGTAACAATATTACACTAAAACATTTGCTATAATTTATTTTAATCAAGAATTTTAAATTTTACTTATTGTGGAAGCATTATACTTATACAAATCCTATAAAACTTATGCATATAAATAATAATAAAATAAACTCATATGTCCTCATAACAGAATAAAATTATATATACTCTTCTATTGCATTCCTTTAACGTCCCCTAACCAATATCCTGACTTTGAGTTAATAATTCTTATTTTTAAATTATATTTTACCATTTGTTTAGTGTTACTATTTTCTAAGTTTATATGAATATATTCATACTGTATTCTTCTATAAGGTGCTTTTTATGTAAGTGTAAGCTTTTGAGATTTACCCATGTTAATAACTGTGGCTTATTCCTTTTCACTGCTATATAGTTTTCTTTGAAATACCATATTTTGTGTTTATATTTTTTTACTGTAAATGTATACTCAGTTGTTTCTGGTTTGGGATTTAAAAATAATTATCTGTTTGCTTGCTTGTTTTTCTACTATGAACTGTGAAGATTCTTATCCATGTGGTGGGGTGTACACGTATAAGAGTTTCTCTAAAATTTCTAGAGTGACATTTGGAGAATATGCTCAGAGTTCTTATAAAGATCATAGAAAATAACAACAGCATTTATGAATGTGACTAAATGAATCCTTATATTAGGTATATATGAACAGGAACTAGATGAGAAGAAGCAGCATTACTGTTTGAACAAATATTTCATTTGATTTTTCTGCACTCATCAGTGATAACTGACAATAACAACTAAGAATGAATGTGACAGTAATATAGAGATAGTGCGTATACATTAATGCATGTGTGCAAGTCTTTTTTTACTAGTATTTATGCTTCTTCATCTTTTCTTCATGAAGAAGGCCCTTCTGTGATTTCTTGTAATTTTTCCAGTATCCTGAAATCACTGAAAATAAAACCTACATTCCAAATTTTACTTTTAATAACAAAAATGTGAGCAAACTTCTTTCCCACTAACAAATGTATATTTTTAGTTAATTTTTAAAAAATGGAATGAATAGGGAACTATTCTGCCAAGGCCATTAAAAATTGAAGCTTGTGGCTATTTCTGTCATGGAAGAGTAATGACCAGTATAAACTCATCCCACTTGAGAAATGAATAATTTTCAAATTTCATTTTATTTCCAATGGAATCTCTGGTCCATCAATACATACTTACATGTTTCTTGGTTCACATAATTTCTATAATTGAAAGAAAGAGATCCAAATATATATTCTGTTTACAGAATTATCTTCTACCATGGTGGGTTTTTGTACTGTAATGTTCTAGTACCAAGAGCACTTTTCAACAGATTGGTCTGTGAAATAAATCATAAACACACATACAATGGTCCCAAACAAAATAATGCAGCAAACTCATGACAGCTGGCCGTCTGGATGCTATCAAAATCCCAAATGTATGCTATGAGATGTCCAAAGGCAGTGAAAATCCCATGAAGTAGAAAAATTATGAATTACTACAAATATATGCTATCTAGGGGCTTCCCTGATGGTCCAGTGGTTAAGAATCCACCTTCCAATGCAGGGGACGTGGGTTCAATCCCTGGTCGGGGAACTAAGATCCCACATGCCGTGGGACAACTAAGCCTGCACGCCCAAACTACTGAGCCTGCATGCTCTAGAGCCCGTGTGCTACAACTTGAGAGCTCGCGTGCCACAACGAAAGATCCTGTGTGCCACAACTAAGACCCAATGCAGCCAAATAAATAAATATTAATATATATATATGTTATCTGTAATACTTCTTTACAAAAAGATATTTCAATATTTATGCATACTGATTATTTTAGGAGTACAAACATGACAAGAATAATTGTCTTTGCTATCTTAACAGTCTATTGAAGACTCTAGTGGAACAATACTTTATCTGCCTTCCTGTCCAGAGAAAGGTAATTTATAACATAAATAATTCATGCCATCTTATGGGCATATTTTAGTAATTATTATATATAGGGAATTGTGTATGAGATCTAATTCTTAATTTCAAGGAACTTAAAACGAGGTGTGAAAATGATTCATGTACACATAAAACACATTAAAATATAACAAATAATGAACCTAATAGATCAAATATATCCCTCTGAAGTGATTTCTTTAAAAACCTGAAATACAGAAAACAAACTCGGACTTGAATTGAAATATTCAAAATTCTCATCATTGTAGATTTCACACTCTTATAATAGGTTTATGTTTCAAAAACCCCAGGTGGAAAGATAGATTTTCCAGAGTAAGCTCCCCAAACAGTATACAGATTACTTATTGCCAGAGATAATTATAATTCTTCCTTTCCTCTATCAGGACTCTTCCTGGTCAGAGGATAAGATTTGGAAAACCTAGAGAAGAATACCTTTAGGGAGGTAGAAGACCTCAGATTTTGCACATAGAAGTAGGAAGGCCATTAAAATCTGCTGGGAGTCAATATTTGTCTTATAGTTAAACTATGCTACTGACTTTTTGGAGTAGGTAAATAATCAGCTCACTCTTCCCTGAACATCTCCAATCTAAAGGAATGGGGTAGTTTGGTGGAATAAGAATTGGATTAGGAGGCAAAAGACAATCATTTTGTTCATTTAATTAGTACTCATGACTGGCTCTTTGACGTGTATCTTAGTTGCTTTGTCAGTTAAATTGGAATTAAAATATCTATCCACGATGGTAGTTATGAATATTAAGGAAAAGTTCTGTGAATACAAATGCCTTATATAATGCCTAAAACAAAATGTGTACCCAGTAACTATTAAAAAATATATACTGATCATGTATGAAGACTCTTTAATAAACAGGTATTCCTTTTGACCTAGAAAGTCTGCTTCTAGGGATATTTTCTAAGAACATAATCCTAAAAGAAGAAAAAAGTTTACTTGAAAATATGTTTATTGAAGACATACTTCTGTTAACAAAAATACTGGAAACAACCACAAGACCCCAAAAGAGAGAAATTATAAACTTCAGTTGATATATTATATAATCTTTTTTTTTTTTTTTTTTTTTTTTTGCGGGCCTCTCAATGTTGTGGCCTCTCCCGTTGCGGAGCACAGGCTCCGGACGCGCAGGCTCAGCGGCCATGGCTCATGGGCCCAGCTGCTCCGCGGCATGTGGTATCTTCCCAGACTGGGGCATGAACCCATGTCCCCTGCATCGGCAGGCGGACTCTCAACCACTGCGCCACCAGGGGAGCCCGATATATTATATAATCTTTAAAAATGATCTTTACCAAAAAAAAACTTTACAAAGTACTTATTATAATACTATAATATTATCTTATTATTATGCTATGACATATTAAGAAATACCAGTATCAAAAGCTGGATATATAATATGACCATAAATACATGAACTAAATAGAGAGTATGCATTGAAAACAACAACAACAACAACACTGGGGATTGGGGATTGGGGATGAATACCTCAAATTGTACTAGGAATTGGTTTTGTGTGAGAAGGTTATGGATAATTTTAATTTTTCTTCTACTTGGCTGTACTTTCCACATGCCCTATTCCAATTATTAATTACTTCCGTAATGAAAGAAGAAGTGTTGGTATGTGTTTTATCTTCCCAACAAACTAAGTTTCTTGAGGGCAAGAATTGTGTGATTTACCCTTTGAATCATAAAGTACCATCACGCCTAAATTAAGTGCTTACTAAAAATTTTCCAAGTGGCCAGTGACTGGCAGCTTTTTCCCTCTTAATTTCAGTTCTTTCTAGGACATCAAAAGGGAAAAAAATGTGACTCAATCTGTTTTGTTTCTAAATCACATCCAAAAGATTCCATACACATACCAAATTATGAGGCTAAAAACTAGGCTGTTATAAACTGTTTTGAAAGGGAAATATTATAAAAGAGTCAGTTTGCTAAAGTTGTGTGAGTAATGCAGCATGTGCAAGATTTGGCATCAACTCATACTCTGATAGAACCAGACTCCCAAAAGCAAACCACTTCTTGTCTTTTCCTCTCTTAAGGGAAGAAATATTATCTGCTTTTACTGAGGAACTAAAAGATGAGGTGAAAAAGAGTTGGTGGAGTATTTCTACTGAAAACCCTGTCCAACACTATGGTTGATAGTAATAAATGTCTCAGAGCCTCCTATACTGTGTCCCATCTGTTAAAATGGCACTATGCCTAACTGCCAGATGGTGTACTGGCTTCACAGGGATGGAGGCGCCAAAAAGATGGCTTTAGAAGACATTGTTAATGCCACCCCCGAGTCCCCTGCCTCAGTTACAACTCACCTGTGTTGGTGCTCCTGTCACACCTCACACTGCTTTCATAGTTTCTAGAAATAAGTGGTTCCAAACACTTACTATGTCACTTCCTTGAGCTGCCTACTGGTTCCTGATCTTACAAATGTTGAAAAAGAATACTAAAGTAGGGGGAAAAAAGGCTGAGGGTATCCAAACACTTGAAGTTGCCAACACCCACAGCAAGTGCCCGAGGGCCATTATAATCATATGATGTGTCAAACTCCATTATGTAAGGGTGGAATGTGTAGGCACCGCTTATTAAATTTAACCAGTCTCAATGAGAAGAGAGCAGCTCTGCTGCACGGGAGGACCAGTTTATAAAGTACAGTCACCCGAAAGAAAAAAAGTAGTTCTAGTGACTCAAAAAACAAAACAAAAACACAAATTTTCTCAATGGAAGTCAATGGAAGAAAAGATTATTTCAAAATGTATTTATTAATGGCTTAAATATTCCTCAAAACTGTTGTGTTAAGTACACAAGAAGAACCATAGATTCTGTCAGCAGGTAATTTTCAAAAAAAATTAAAGGTAAGTCTTTTACATTACAGATGTATCACTGAGTGTTAATTCATTAATTATGTGACCAGTAGGATGACAAAGTTAGTTCAGAGAGCACTTGAGAAACTAGTTATATAGGCATTTAAAAACATGAGCATTAATTGTCTAGGTAAGACACAAAGTTTGTTCAGGTCCAACAGGGATAATAAGACAACTTTCAGGGTGATCTTTTTTATAGGAAAAAAATCTCCAAGCAACATGTAGCTTCAGAGCTATATTCTCCAGGAAAAGCAAATAATCCAAGGGTGGACTGTTGACAAAATGTCCCAGTATGTCACTGAAAAAAATATGCTGTTCTCTTTTTCGTCTTATTTCTAAGATTAGGATAATTTTTCTTAATTCCAATGGATACATCAGAATAGAATCTTTTTGGGAGGGAAGCAGTTCTGGAAAATCATGAGAATTTTATTCAGCTACAGTAGAGATGGGGTGGGTTACCATTAACCTGGGTTGCAATCAGTTTCCTTATAGGCAGTTAATCTCTCTCTCATTTTTTTTTTTTTCTGGTGGTATTCTGTCCCATGACATCCACAATCACCAAGGAGATCATGTGTATTTCATTCTGAATCCGTTTACCCCAGGATCTTTAATGACTTATTCTTATCGCAAATGTTTAGCTAGCCTCATCATACATAGTATACCAAGCTAGTATAAGCATTTTCTTATGTAAAGAAACAAAATATTTCCACATAAAATAAAATAGGTATTTGCTGATTGCATCCAGAGCATACATTCCTCTTTTTCTGTCATCTGCTCCACTAACTACTCCCCTCTAAGATCAAATGGGTTTGGAAGGGATCTTAAGTACTACATGGGATTCAGGCCTATATAAATCTGCCCTCCACATCTTGAACATGTGTGTGTGTGTGTTCCTGTGTGTTTGTACATATATGTGTTCACACATATATGAATGTATACATATGTACACACATATATACAAAAATACATATATACATACATAATTGTATATGTGTATATATGTAGTCATGTACTTATTTAGATAGCAATTCTAAGATTCTGGCTTTTCACGTTTATATGAGTTAAATCATTCATTCATTCCATAATTCCATCAGGTGCTATTTTCTCAGTTAAGTGATATTCTTTCCATACAGACATTGGGCTTGATGCTTGGCATATAACTTTGAAAATAAATGAAGACAGTAAGCCTCTTTCTTGGAGCTTAAAGTCTTGAAAAACTTAAATTGAAAGCCAAATTTATCATCTGTTTATCTACCTATCAATCTATTATCTATCTATGAATAATGTGAAAATGAAATACAGGGTGCTATGAGGATGCAAATCAGGGAAAATAAACTACTCAAAACCAAAATAGTAATTTTCCCTGAAGCAATCACAAGAAAGCTAAGAAATGACAAATAAATAAAGTTTATCCAGGATCTCATGTGCCATGTTTGAAATAACATTGGAAATAATTAGATATAGTTTTTATATCAGAAAGCCAAAGGCTCTGTCTTCCATTGCGTTCAAGAGGACAGTGATCCCTGTGTATCTTGGCTTTCTGCAGTGAATGATGGAAAACCCAACTCAAAATTGTTTAAGAAAAAGAGGAATTTATTGCCTCATATAATGGAACAGGGGTTTCAGATATTGCTTATTCTAGGGTTCAAATAATTTTTCTCTCTCTCAATTTTTAGGTATTGCCTGTTCAGTATTGGTTCCATTATCTAAGCCCACATGATTACAAGATAGTAGTTTATAGCCCCTGAGGTAGTATTCTTCCAGGTTTGAATCCAGCAAAAATGACCATTCCCCATCATAAGATCTGAGATTCAAATTAGACCAGCTCAGGTCACTTCCAATCCCTGAAATAGTATCACAAAACACTAGAAAATAAAAAACAATATTTATGCCCAACCACAAATCTATAATATTAATTATTAATATTAATATTATTACTTTTTATGGATGCATACTCTTTGATTGCTTCTCCAATATGACAGTTCTGTAATATTTTCTACAGAGAATATAGAAAGCTAATTCAATGGTTTCTCTAGCACAGTTGATAACATTTTTATTATTGATAGATTAAAAATGTATCTTGGTTATATGATTTATTAGTAATATTATGTTATTTTTTACAGTTGTTGTCAAATATGTGAAAAACTCTTGAGGCTGTGCCTACCTTACTCACAACGAGCAATTAGTCCTTATTACTAGTTCCAAAATCCCATCCTGATAGCTTTATGGGGCTACTTTTGGTACCTCTGTTTTAACCTGTGTTTCTCTAAATACAGAGGCTGAGCCAAAGTCTTGTATGTAGGTTCTTAAGGCAGGAAATGATCTTAGAGGGCAAGAGTATGAGAAAAGAATAGTGAAAGGAAAGGACAGTAATCCAATTGTATTGGACAGCACTGCAAGGGGCCAATCACACCCTTGGGAAGCATAATTAGATAAATCTCTGAATTATCTTTTGAGAGAAGAAAGGGGAACATATTTACACTGTGGATTCCATCTTCAACTAGTCAAGGGTGACATTTGGGCATTAACATCTCATTGCATATGCTTGAGTGCCAAGTTAATCCCCAAAGGTATCCCACACATCACTATGTTAAAGAAGCTCTGGGGTGGAAAGTGATAGGTAAGTACACTGTGTAGGTCCAAGAGAGGTTTTGTCACGTTATGCCTGTGCAAAGCTGGTCAAAACAAATGCAGAACAGGTTGGAGCAACAATGGCTGAAGTCAAAGTAAGGCTGAGAGGATTTGAAGAGAAACACACACACCCCATTTTCCTTTGTGGAAAAAATACTTAGCCTAGAGTTCATAAAATCACTAATTTTGGAATATCAAAAGGCAGGCAATGTGCATAGGTATTTATATTTAAATATATATCATATTTCAAGAATATTTTTCATCTGTGAAAAGTAATCATAATGAAATAAAATGTTTTTTTTCCCATCTCTCTTGGACACATTTTCTGTATTATTGCTCCTTGTCACGTATGAGGAAAGTAAGGTCCTATCTTACCCCACATAATACCATCTTAAATAAATAATTAAATAATAAAAACACAAATAAAGCTTTTCAAAGAAAAAAGTTAAATTCTGAATAGAATCTAGCCAACTATTTCCATGCCTATATTTTTATGGGTCTTCTTACAGCAGTATTCCATTGAAAATTCCAGTTCTCTAAACTGTAAATTTTCATATAATACTCTAAATACTTCTCTTTTGTGCATGCTTCTAAGTCTTCTAAATTTAAAATAAAGAAAATGTAATCATCCCCACTGGGTTAAAGATTTTTCTTAGATCTAAATGGACAATAAATTCCTAGTTGGAGAAGGTGATTTCCTGTCCTTGACTTATTTCTCAGCTGTTATAATCATTTGTAAAACAGATTAAGAAACACCTTTGACATTCTCCTGTGGTTTTGAAATTGCTATGTAGCTATTCATCCTCCACACAGAAATCAAATGAATGGATTACTAGCATTTAACAAAAAATGAAATCTTCATGTGAAAAAAGCTGGGATATAGTTGGAGAGAGCAGCAGACTATAATCTAGTTAGTAAATAATAATGCAAACCACACTGCAATGGAAGTGAGAAGGAGAACAAATAGGTTGGCCTGATGAGATTTCATAAAACTTTTGGCACTGAACAACTGGGAAAATTTCCTTGCCTATTCATATCATTCATATCAGCTAAAACATTTGCTATTAAGAAAAGCACGGATAAAATGGAAACTTTCTGTAGAGAGTTCAAATAGGTTTATTTGTTATGCAATTTTTTGCTTCACCTGGCATAAAAGCATTAATTATTTCAGGACACCAGGGAACCAGGTAAATTTACCAAATGTACCTTTGTAAGTTTTTATGTACAAAATAAGTAGGAAACTTAGCACTTCTTAAAAGCCACAGATATTTTTCTCAATCTATCCAGGAATATAAATTAATACATTTGTTCTTTCAAAACTATTTTAATTGCACAATTAATTTATGCTAATTTGGAAAATTGGGAAAAACATATGAGAAAAAAAATACTATTTGCCTATAACCTTAACACCCAGGGAGAATCACTCAACATTTGATAGTCTTCCAAACAGCCTTAATGCCTATACATGAGCTCACACACACACACACACATACACACATACACAACACACACACACACATATACATGAAAATAGATCACATTACAGCTGCTGTTCTATACTTTGCCTATATGCTCCAAAAATCCTTTTGTATCAGTAAACAACAACCTTCTGTATCAGTACACATTTACTATGTGTATATACTATGTATATGTATACAACATATACACACAAACATACACGTACATATGTGTGTATACTATTTTCAAATTTATAAGTTAAAAACTAGAAATCTACACTAACATTTCAGAATAAAAAACAGTGATCTTGTTTTTGAAATAAAAATGATTCATTCTCATTAAAAAAATTCTTTCTAAGCAAAATTGAAAAGGACCAAAGAAAAAAAAGATTAATCCCATGACCTGAAAATAACCATTATTGACTTTGGAAAATCAAACCAAATATTTTTTAGGAATATATTCAAATAGAAAAATAGTTGGATAAATGTATATACAGAAGCAACTTTACAAAATGAGGTAATAAAATAAATATTATTTTAAATAAATGTATTTTCCTTAATTTTCCTAGAATTTAAAAGCAAAAAAAAAAAGAGCAGGTAACACTGAAGGAAATGTTGACGCTTTTGAAAAATACTTTTCCACTGCAGTAGGTACTAGTTCCTAAAATATCTCTAAAATTTATAACAGCAGACTAGGTGATACAGAATGCATAAGTGATCTGGAAGATAGAATAATGGAAATCACCCAATCAGAAGAGCAAAAAGAAAAACAAATTTTAAAATATGAGAACATCTTAAGGGATCTCTGGGACAACATCAAGCATACCAACATTCGCATTACAGAAGTCCCAGAAGAAGAAGAGACAGAGAAGAGGGTCAAAGATGTATTTGATAACATTTTGGCTGAAAACTTCCCAAACCTGAAGAAGGAAACAGATATCCAGGTTCAGGAAGAACAGAAGGTCCCAAACAAGATGAAACCAAACAGACCCACACTAAGACATATTAAAATTAAAATGGCAAAAGTTAAAGATATGGAGAGAATTCTAAAGGCAGCAAGAGAAAAACAAAGAGTTACATACAAGGGAACCCCCATAAGGCTATCAGCTAATTTCTCTGCAGAAACTTTGCAGGCCAGAAGGGAGTGTCACGATACATTCAAATTGCTGAAAGGGGTAAATCTGCAACCTAGGATACTCTACTCAGCAAGACTGTCATTTAGAATAGAAAGAGAGATAAAAGAACTTCACAAACAAGCAAAGCTAAAAGAGTTCAGCAATACTAAACCTACCCTAAAAGGAATGTTAAAGCGTCTTGTTTAAGTGGAAAAGAAAAGGCTGTAACAAGAAGAATCTATAGGAAAGAAAAAATCCAGCAGTAAAGGCAAATATTTAGTAAAGGCTGAGGATCAACCACTTAAATAAGCCAGTATGAAGATTAAAGGACAAAAAAAATTATAAAATCAACTATAACTACAATAATCAGTAAAGGCATAAACATGAAGATGTAAAATATGACATCAAAACACAAAAAGTGGGGAAGAGGAGTAAAAAATGTAGATTCTTTTACAATGTGTTTGCACTCCAATGACTACTGTTTAAAACAAGTAAATATAGTTATAGGTCAACATATATAAATCCCATGGTAACCACAAATCAAAAACCTATATTAAATGCACAAAAACTGGAAGGAATGGGACACAAGCATACCACTAAAGAAAATCATCAAACCACAAGGGAAGAAACTGAAAGAAGAAAATAACAAAGAACTATGAAAACAATTGGAAAACAAGTAACAAAATGACAATATGTAAATACCTATTGATAATCACTTTAAATGTCAATGGACCAAAAACTCCAATCAAAGGACATACGGTGCCTGATGGGATAAAAACACAAGACCCATCTATTAGCTGCTTACAAGAGACTCACTTCAGAGCTAAAGACACACACAGACTGAAAATGAGGGGATGAAAAAAGATATTTCATGCAAATGGAAATGACAAAAAAGTGGGGGTAGTAACACTCATATCAGACAAAATAAACTTTAAAACAAAGTCTATAACAAAAGAAAAGAAAAGAAGATGTATTACAGAATGATAAAGGGATCAATACAAGAAGGGGATATTATACTCGTTAACAAATATGCACCCAATACAGGAACACCTAATATATAAAGCAAATATTAACAGACAATAATACTATAATAATAGGGGATTTTAACACCCATTACATCAAAGAACAGTTCATCCAGAGAGAAAATAAATAAGGGAACAGTGGTCGTAAATGACACAATAGACCAGTTGGACTTGATAGATATCTACAGTACATTCCATCCAAAAACAGCAGAACACACATTCTTTTCAAGTGCACATGGAATTTTCTCCAGGAGAGATCACATGCTAGGCCACAAAACAAGTCTCAGCAAATTTAAGAAGACAGAAATTATATCAAGCACTTTCTCTGACCACAATGGTATGAATCTAGAAATCAATTACAAGAAGAAAAATGGAAAAGCACAAACACATGGAGACTAAAAAAACAATGGGTCATTGAAGAAATAAAAGAGGAAATCAGAAAATACCTCAAGACAAATATGAAAATGTAAACACAACTTTCCAAAATCTATGGGATGTAGCAAAAGCATCTCTAAGAAGGAAGTTTATAGCAATACAGGCCTACTTCAAGAAACAAGAAAAATCTCAAATAAACCTAACCAGGCTTCCCTGGTGGCACAGTGGATAAGAATCTGCCTGCCAAAGCAGGGGACACAGGTTTGATCCCTGGTCCAGGAAGATCCCACATGCCACGGAGCAACTAAGCCCATGTGCCACAACTACTGAGCCTGCACTCTAGAGCCCATGAGCCACAGCTACTGAAGCCCACGTGCCTAGAGCCCATGCTCCGCAACAAGAGAAGCCACCGCAATGAGAAGCCCACACACCATAACGAAGAGTAGCCCCTGCTTGCCACAACTAGAGAAGGCCCACACGCAGCAAGGAAGACCCAATGCAGCCAAGATAAATAAATAAATAAATAAATAATTTTTTTTAATAGAAACCCTAACTTACTATCTAAAGGAATTAGAAAAAGAACAAACAAAGCCCAAAGTCAGCAGTAGGAAGGACATAATAAAGATCAGAGAGAGAATAAATAAAATAGAGACCCCCAAAATCAATAGAAAAGATCAATAAAACCAAGAGATGGCTTTTTGACAAGATAAACAAAATTGATAAACGTTTAGCCAGGCTCATCAAGAAAAAAATGAAAGGACCCAAATAAACAAAATAAGAGATGATAGAGGAGAAATAACAACAGATATCACAGAGATACAAAATATCTTAAGAGAAGACTACAAACAGTTATATGTTGACAAATTAGACAACCTAGAAGAAATGGATAAATTTCTAGACACATACAACCTCCAAAGACAAAAATCAGGAAAAAACAGACAATCTGATCAGACTGATCACAAGTAGTGAGGTTGAATTTGTAATACAAAAACTCCCAGTAAACAAAAGACCAGAACCAGATGACTTCTCAAAGGAATTCTACCAAACATATAATGAAGAGCTAATACCTGTCCTTCTCAAACTATTCCAAAAAAATAAAGAGATGGAACACTCTGAAATTCATTCTGAGGCCACTATTACCCTGATACCAAAATCAGTAACAGGCCATTATCTCTGATGAATACACATGCAAAAATTCTTAACAAAGTAACAGCAAACCAAATTCAACAATATGTAAAAAGGATCATACAGCATGATCAAGTGGGATTTATTCCAGGGATGCAAGGATGGTTCAATATTTGCAAATCAATCAATGTGATATACTACATTAACAAAAGGAAGGCTAAAAATCATATGATAATCTCAACAGATGCCAAAAAAGCATTTGACAAGATTCAACATTCATTTGTAATAAAAATTCTCATCAAAGTTGGTACAGAGGGAACATATCACAACATAATAAAGGCCATTTATGACAAACCAACAGTTAACATCATACTCAACAGTGAAAAGCTGAAAATCTTTCCTCTAAAATAAGGAATAAGACAAAATGCCCATTCTCACCACTTCTATTTAACGTAGTATTGGTAAGTCCTAGCCATCACAATCAGACAAGATAAAGAAAGAAGGGACATCCAAATTTGCAGGTGAGAAATAAAACTATCACTATTTGTAGATGATATGCTTCTACGTATAAAAAACCCTAAAATCTTCACCAAAAACCCAGTACAACTAATAAATGAATAAAGTTGCAGGATACAAGATTAATACACAGAAATCGGTTGCTTTTCTATACACTAAAAATGACCTAACAGAAAGAGAAAGCAAAAAAAAAAAAAAAAAAAAACAAACAAAAAATATTCCGTTTAAAATTGCATCAAAAACAATAAAATACCTAGGAATTAAACTTAACTAAGGAGGTGAAAGACCTATACTCTGAAAACTGTAAAAAAACTGATGAAGAAATTTGAAAATGATACAAAAAAATGGAAAGATACACATGTTCTTGGATTGGAAGAATTAATATTGTTAAGATGTCCATACAACTCAAAGCAATCTACACGGTTAATGCAATTTCTATCAAAGTGCCCATGACATTTTTCACAGAACTGGAACAAATAATTCTAAAATTTATATGGGCCCATAAAAGACCCTGAATTGCCAAACCAATCTTGAGAAAAAGAGAACAAAGCTGGAAGTATCATGGTCCCTGACTTCAGACTATACTACAAAGCTACAGTAATCAAAACAGCATGGTGCTGGCACAAAAACAGACACATTGATCAATGGAACAGAATAGAGAGCCCAGAAATAAACCACAAACTTAAGGTAAATTAATCTATGACAAAGTAGGCAGAATATACAACAGAGAAAAGACAGATTTTTCAATAAGTGGTGTTGTGAAAACTGGACAGCCACGTGGAAAAGAATGAAATCAGAACTTTTTCTCACATCATATACAAAAATTAATTCAAAATGGATTGAAGACCAAAATGTAAGACCTGAAACCATAAAACCCTTAGAAGAGAATATAGGCAGAACACTCTTTAAAATAAATTGTAGCAATATTTTTTTGGATCTGTCTCCTAAGGCAAAAGAAATACAACAAAAGATAACAACTGAGACCTAATTAAACTTAAAAGCTTTTGCATAGCAAAGAAAACCATCAACAAAATGAAAAGACAACCTACTAAATGGAAGAAAATATTTACAAATGATATGTCCTATAAGGGGTTAATATTCAAAATTTATAAACAGCTCATACAACTCAATATATATAAAAAAAGAACAACCCAATTTTAAAAATTGGCAGAAGACCTGAATAGACATTTTTCCAAAGAAGATATACAGATGACCAACAAACACATAAAAAAATTCTCAACATCGGTAATCATCAGAGAAATGCAAATTAAAACCACAGTGAGGTATCATCTCACACCTATCAGAATGGCCATCATCAATAAGTCTCCAAACAGCAAATGTTGGCAAGGTTGTGGAGAAAAGGCAACCCTAGTATGCTGTTGGTGGGAATGTCAATTGGTACAGCCACTATGGAATACAGTATGAAGGTTCCTCAAAAAACTAAAAACTACCAATGATCCAGGAATTCCACTTCTGGATATATATCTGAAGAAAACAAAAACTCTAATTCAAAAAGATACACACACCTCAATGTTCATAGCAGCATAATTTATAATAGCCAATATATGGAAGCAAACTAAGTGTTCATCACAAATGAATGAATATATATTCTTTATGACATTTTGTGTTGCTTGTGTAAGCACCTGGCATTCAGAGTTTTTTATTACAGCATAACCCAGCTTATCTTGATTAATATAACACTAACCTTTAATCCACATCTTCTCCTATTCTTAATTTTAATGTATCACTTGATAGGCTGGAGTTTATCATCTTTTTTTTTCAAGAGATCTTGACAGTTATCTTATTGCAACATCAGCCATGCTTGAGAACATCAGCCAACAACAGCCATGCTTCTGTTGCCTTTATAAACTTGGTTGAGTATGTAGTTACTGGGTCAAGCTTTCTCCCATCATTTTTAGAGATTGATACCTGTCTTCTGGTTGAGTGTGAGAACATGTAAGAAGTCTGAAGACAACCTTCATTTCTTCCTCGTGCATTATTTTCTTTTTCTGCTTGGATTCCTATACAACACTTTTTTAACCATTTTGTTCAGTAATTTACAATGTTTTGAATTGTTTTTGGATGGCAGACTTGGCTTTTAAGATTTGAAAATTCCTCTCAATCTTTATTTCATGAAAGTTTTCTTATACTATAACTTGGACTATTTTTTTCTTTCCCACTAGTTTTGTTTTCATCTTCAGGATCCCATTATAATATTCCTTTTGTCCTTATTACATCTCTATCATGTTAGTAATAATCACTTTTATTTTATTCTCTTTTATTTATTTGTTACCTGTTACCATGCCCACAGTGTCTTCAGTCGTTATTCTACTTTTGTTATTTTAAGTGTGACTTTCATATCTGGACTATTTTTATCTTATATGTTTCCACTGAATTTTTATTTTCTTCTGGGTTCTACCAGTTCATTTTACGTATTTTCTATTGTCGTATAATCTCCTCCCAGAACATTTTCACCTGGTCTTTAAGCTCTTCTTTAAAAAGCAATCACACACACACACACACACACACACACTAGAATACTATTAAGCAGTAAAAAAGAAGGAAATCCTGCCATTTGCAACAATATAGACGGACCGTGAGGGCATTATGGTAAGTGAAATAAGTCAGACAGAGAAAGACATATCCTGTATGATCTCATTTACAGGTGGAATCTAAAAACAGAAACAACAAAACAATCTCGTAAAAAGAGAGATCAGATTTATGGTTACCAGATGTGGGGGTGGGGCAATTGAGTTAAAGTGGTGAAAAGATACCAACTTCCAGTTATAAGATAAATAAGTGCTGGGGATGTCACGTACAACACAATGACATTAACATGATAGCTAACACTGCTGTATGGTATATATGAAAATTGCTAAGAGAGTAAATCCTAAGACTTCTCTTTACAAGGGAAAAAACATTTTTTAATCTATATGAGATGATGGATGTTAACTAAACTTGTGTGGTAATCATTTCACAATATACAGAAGTCAAGTCATTACGCTGTATACCTTAAACTTATACAGTCAATCATATCTCAATAAAACTGAATGAAAGAAAGGAACTAGTTCGCATAAAGTCATGAATTGAGAATATTAACAAAAGCATCAACTTTACTCACGTTTTAAATGTGAAGACTTATATGGAAATGGATAATCCTGTTCGGGTTGGTGTTTAATAAACACATATTTTAAGGCAAATGTTCCACAGAGATTGTTACTTTGTTCTCCAAAATATAATCTTTAATTCCTAAAAACAAACCAAAAAAGCAATCACATTGTCTATAATTTGTTTGAGAATATTGAGAACTATTTCTTTGAACCCTTCTTTTTCTTTGGGAAACTCCTCTATCGTTTTTGTAATGTGTATTTGCATTACCTTTCATTTATGTTTTTCCTTTTTTAAAAAAAATATTTGCTTCATTTCCTGTGGTTTCTTTAAGCTAGGAAGAATTCGCAAAAAAAAAAAAAAAAAAAAAAAAAAGGCTTATGAAGAAAGTTTCTCCTGCAGCTACCCCTCCCTTTCTCTCATGCAGCATGAACTAGGTTTCTCTGAGATGTCTCTTTGTTCTTCAACGCTTATTCTTGACCGAAAATTTTCTCATTCTATGCTATCCTCTGTGTTATTATGACTCTTTCTTTCAGGAAAACACGTAGTCCAACCCAAGACCTTAAAAGTATGTATCAGTTCTTAGCATCCTTATTAGTTTTGGTTTCTGTAGTGTCACTGACCACACAGGGTAAAAAAAATTATGATTTGGAGTTTGGCCATTTTCTTGTTTCTGTGAAGACTGAATTATGGTTTTTATTTTTTTGTTCCTTTTCTAGTTGTTCTTATGTGAGGGAGAGGACTTGTGGAGGGACTGCTGGTTATTCACCCATCAATTTCTTCTTCTTCCTGGGAGGAGAGCTAGATGACATTTCTCACATTCCCTTGCATTTAAGTGTGGTCATGTAACTGAGTTCTAGACAGTAAGATGTAAGAGAAAGTGGGGTCACCACTTCCAGGACTGGACTAGGAAACCTCCCACACATAATTCTCCATCCTCTTTGCTATTATGCAGCAATGTGGAAGCTGCGTTTTGAAGACAGGGGAGCTGAAAGATGGAAGGAAACTGAGTCCCTGCATTAATCCTTGTAGGGAAGCTTCCCCATGGATCAGGACTATCCCCTATCCACTATGTGACTCTGAAGTACATTTCATTTTGTTAAACCACTGAGGCATGAGGATTTATGGAGCAGCTAGAATTACCTTAACAACACAGGACTAGAGTGAAAGTGAGGAAGAAAAAACCCTCCACGTTATTCTTAAGAACAGAAGAGGTAGTTTTAAATAATCTGTTTCATCTGTGAGAAACAAGAAGACGCAAGCCAAGTATTGCAAACTCAAAAGCACACAGAGCCTTGGTAGATAACATAACAGAGTAAAAAAAGGCAAAAGATGTGAAAATATCAATTACTACACACTAATAAAGAGTTGTATATTTTAATTAAACTATCCTATATAACAATGCAAGACATTTCAACCATGGACTTTATTAGATTATATTTCAAATTAATTTTTTAAAAATAGAAATTGAAAACGATTTCTATTTATTAAATGTTTCTTTCTTCATTGTCATTACATTGATTTTTTTTATTATTATTACATTGATTTTTAACTGGAAACCTTACTCATTTTCTTCTGCACCAAGATCATTTAGATCTAATATTTGAGTTATGATAGGCAGTAAATAATTCATTCTTGAAAATGTTAATTGAGAATATTATTTTTATTCTGCTTCATAATGTAAAGCAGCTCTACACACAGATACATACTTTGAACATGGAAAGAATCCATGAATGGTCCTTTATACTTTTTGGATAATTACTCCCGAGATATTTCAGAAACTTGGTATTCCGACAGTTTCAGATTCACTTTTTAGTACCGTTTTGCCTTTCAGTGCAGCAATTTCCAGTTGTTTTCTTCATTCATACTATCAGTGTTGATTAAGAAAGGAAATTAATCGATTTTACTTCATTTTCATGAGTTCTGCAACTATATAGCCTTTTTTTATATTCAATTTTCATCTTCACAATGTCAGAATTGTAATTCAGCAAATTCTTTTCATTTCCTGAAACAGATTTCAGCATAGGAAAATGGGCAAGATTTTTTCTTGCCAAATGAATTTCCCAAAGACAAGTGTACTGGGCTAAATGATGGCTCCAAAGATGCTGTGTCCTAATCCCTGGAAACTGTAAATATTATGCTTTTTGGAAAAAGTGTTAAGGATCTTGAAATGGGGAGATTATTTTGAAATAACTGGGTAGACCCTAAACGCCATTACAAGTGTTCTTATAAGAGAAAGACAGGGAGATTAAACATACAGAAGTGGAGGGGGTAATGTGACCATGGAAGCAGAGACTAGTGATGCAGCCACAAACTGAAGACTGCGGGGAGACATAGAAGCTAGAAGAGGTATCTTCCCTAGAGCCTCCTGAGGGAACACGGCCCTCCTAACAGCAGCAAAACTGATTTAAGCCAGCAAAACTGATTTTGGAATTCTGATCTCCAGAACTATGACAGAATAAATCTCTTTAAGAATCCAAGTTTGTGGTAATTTGTTACAGCAGCCACGGGAAACTCATACAACATGCTTTCACTAGAAATGAATGAGAAAATCAAGTCATAAACATTCATAATTAATAGGAATTCCCTTGTATAGAAATATTCAAATACATTTTGTTGGGTTATTATTTAAACCTAAAAATAAAATTTTGTTTTATTCTTCTGTTGAGAAGAAGAGGCAAAAATTTTCTTTGGAAGACACGAACAAATTAATTTTTTTCAGTGGCTTAAAAAATGCCTTCACCACCTCACTGACCTAGCTTTGATGTAGTATAGCAATATACCTTATTGTGAATCCACTTCAAGGATGGATCAAGACATGGAATGAATTCAGTTTATGTTAACAACTATGTCCATTATGTATCCTATTTTCAACTTTTTAGCACAAACCTATGCCAGTAAATAATGCAATTTTGAAATTGAAGTTTCTTGTTTCTACCAAGTGTGCAACTTTGAATATAAGTTTTCTAAGAAGCGTGAGGTCAACTTCAGCCATCTCACAAATATTCTTTGCAGATAAGCTTACCGATTTTGCTAAGACAACATTAAACTTTTTCAAAGTACGAAAAAGTTGTACTTTGTGAAATTCTACTTATCATAGCCTGATGAAATTGTGAAGTTCTACTTATCATAGCCTAACGTCCAAATTTCTTGGTCCTATCAAAATTTTCATCAAAACTGTTGATGTAGCTAACTCAGTGGTATTTTTTTTTTTAAAGAAGATGTTGAGGGTAGGAGTTTATTAATTAATTAATTTATTTTTGCTGTGTTGCGTCTTCCTTTCTGTACGAGGGCTTTCTCTAGTTGTAGCAAGTGGGGGCCACTCTTCATCACGGTGCACGGGCCTCTCACTATGGCGGCCTCTCTTGTTGCGGAGCACAGGCTCCAGACATGCAGGCTCAGTAGTTGTGGCTCACGGGCCTAGTTGCTCTGTGCCATGTCGGATTCTCCCAGACCAGGGCTCGAACCCATGTCTCCTGCATTAGCAGGCAGATTCTCAACCACTGCGCCACCAGGGAAGCCCTCAGTGGTATTTTTTAATCTCTGTTTTCATCAGCTACAGTAGACAAAGCCCAAAATAATTATTTTCTTTGTTAATTTTTCCTATAATTTCTAAACCATAGCTTAAACATTCTAAGAAATAATGTTTGAGTTATAATTACAAATGTGAATGCTTATTCCTGTTGGAAAACATAATTCTTACTGTATCCAATAGACTTAAAAAAAAAAATGCCATTGTGGAAAGCTTTTAATTTGGGGGCAATTTTATGATCCAAAATATTTCAGAAATAAACCTCTGACATTTTGACATGTTAATACCATTTTTAAGTTAAAATATTTCTTTACTTTTTAAAGTTTTAATTTGCCTTGTTCTTGGTTTTCTACCTAGTTCTCTTTATGGTTTGTTTTATAAAGATGATTTAAATTATACTCTTTCAGCACAGATAGGTTTTGTTTGCATATGATGCATGAAGGAACATTCTTCACATCCACAGAAAAAAATATACCCTATAATATTTTTCTTAAATGAGCAGTTCTCTCACTCTTTCATCCCCCTCACTTTTTGATGGAAATATGTATCTAGAATAGGCATCAAGAATATTTTATTTCTTATTTAACACTAGATTAAGAAAAAAAACATGAGTATAATGGTAAAATACAACTGAAACTTAGTGTCAGGGAGGGGTGGAGTTTGTAGCAAACTAGACTAATATGTTCCATCTAAAGGGGGTAGTCACAGCCTATTGTTGCAGCAGGATCTGAGATGTATTGTTGCCAGATCTCTCACTTTAAAAGAAGCTGGAATTCAGGGTTTCTAATAAACCTCCAAATTTTTACATGTTGGCAACTGAATTAAAACTTAAGACCTATGACTCAAGGGGAGAAAAAAGAAAACTGATGAGAAAAGTGGGATGAAATATATAAAATATGATGAGGTAAAAATAAATTAGTCAAGAAAGAATTGCAAAGACATAAAAAATGCAATTCAAAAATTTGAATAACTATTTGCATGCAGTAAAGAACAGTAATTCATCCAGAAAACCTAAGCAGTGACCAAAATGATTTTGAAAATTTCTCCTGGCATGCAGAATAAAAAGAAAAGTGAAGAACATGACTAGTAAAAGAGATGATCAATATGCAGAATAAAGATTAAAGATTTAAACTAACAGTTATGATCTCTGAATTTGGAACAACAACAAAAAAGATAACTGAAAAGAAATTATAATCAAAGACAAAACTGAAGACAATTTCCAGTTTGACAAATCACTTAGGTATCATGTTAGATTATTTTCTAAAAATGTCACCAAATATCCATCCACTTCAAATCTACACACGTTACCACTCCTCTCATCAATAGGTGGATTCCATTTGTCCATCCCTAAATCTGAGATGTCCCTGTAACTTACTTTGACCAACAGAATGTGGTATAACTGACAATATGCCAGGCCTCAGGAGGCCTTGTGTGCTTCTATTCATTTCCTGATACACCATCATCACCATGTGAAAAAGCTCAAGCTAGCCTACTGAAGAATGTATATCAGAGGAAAATCATCCTACCTGAGGCCAGCTCTCAGTGAACATGCTAGGTGATCTCCATCACTTGAGTAATTCTAAAGAAGAACAGCCAAGCCTAACTCTTATCATCAGAACTACCGAGCTGACCCATAGATGTCCAAGGAATAATTAAATGCTTATTGTTTTAAGTCTCTAAACAACAGAGTGGTTTGTTAATGCAGCAATAGCCCACTGATACAGGTTGTACCACAAAGACCAAGCGCAATGAATAGAAATATATTTACACCTAGATGAAAGCATAAACTATGTAAAGAAAAATATTCTATAAGCAACCAGATGGTAGAAGAGGATGAGCATGAAGAAAGAAGAGGAGAAGGAATGAGAAGAGTGGAGAGGAGAAAATATGCTATAACAGTCATAAAATTAGATGGCCTTCTATTTCTCTTCTGAAAAACTAAATGCAGAAACAAATTCAAGATAAAATGTGCAAAGTTAGAAGAAAACACATGTTACAAAACTATTATACCCAACCAAGTCTGTATATTCAGATGACAGAAAAATAGTTTACATATGCAAGGATATAGGAATTATACTTTCCATCTGAGACTGGGGAAATTTACTGAAGATGTACTTTAGAGGTGATAAATTACAAATAATGCCATTAATAGTTTTAAAATGCTACTATGTCTTAAAGACTATAGTTTTACCAATTTAAAATGCCCCTTCATGTTCCCTCAAAATAAGTAAATAAATAACATTATTTTTATTAAACAATTACTTCTGTGCCAAGTACTATGCTTGTACTTTACATACAGAATCTAAGGCTTAAAACATTCCTGAAAATTAAAATTAAATCCTAATTTAATAAGAACATTAATAATGGAAAAGTCATGGCATAAAATAATTGTTAATCAGCATTGACAATGACTTAAAAGTGACTTATCAAATAATTGTAATTTGGGGGCCCAAATGTAACATCAATGCTAAAAACCGCTACTCAAGGAGAAGATGTCATAATGTTCTGAATCCAAAAGTCTATAGTGTATATTAAAAATACCGGGAAAATAAAGTGTAGAAGAAATAATGATATGCTAGTTTCCTCACCTTGTGGATTTCTCCTTAATTTGATAGAGAAATATTTATTTTAAAATTCATGATCAATTAAAAACATTATATTTTCTAAAGTTACTGGATAACTAGCAAAGAAAAAAGTCCATATAGCAAAAATCAGAAAACAAAATGACAATCAAATATAAACAAAACACAAGAAAACAGATGGCAAAAGTAAAACTAAGCATATCACATGTTAGTAAACATGGATGGTTACACTCCTCCATAAAAATGAAAGATTTTCTAATTGCTTTAAAAATATTTAATCCATAGCTGGGATATATCTGAAAAATTAGACAGAAATTTTGAACATAAAAGCAAATGAGAGAAGATTTATTAGACAAATATTACTATAAATACAGTCACAATGTTAAGTTCAAGATGAATACTTGTTTTTTTCTTTTTGAGGTGAATACCTTTATATGTATAATATAAAAAGATAACATAAAAAATAACCCATAAAGTCATAAACATTTACACAAAACATGTCAAAAGATCTAAATATATGAAGGAAAAACTAGAACTATAAGAAAAATTGATAGCAGCATAAGTTTATAAGAAATAGTGCCTCTTATGCCTGGGAAAACTATCATGGGGATGTACATTCTGTTAAAAGTAAAGCAGTTTTGGAGAAGGTAGGTATTTCAAAAACAATCCAGAGAAAGAACAAGAGTTGTTTTCTGAGGCTTGAAAACTAATATTGGAGGAGTTTATGGGCAAAGTACTCTTATATGTTTATAGAAGGCCTTGTTAAAAGACAAGGATAGATTCTAAATTACTAGAAGTGGTTTAATAAAGAAGGAAATATAAACTGGGATGGCTGTTGTTTCAACTCATCTAACTAGGAGATTCTAGAGTGGAAAGAGGAAGAAGGCTGGTAGGTCTCAAAACCCTACTCAGCAAATAACCAACTCCCAGATTATTATCCATCTATTTGATTCTGGATAGGAAAGCAACAGCAGCAGCCAAGAGTGATAAGTAACATAGGGAAAGTGGCATAACTGAGCCTAAGTGGGGAGCCATAAGTAAGGAATCCTGATTGCCTGGCTGGCCTCTGGACAACCCCACCCCTTGGCTATTAGAAGCAGCTGCCCTACTAAGAGTAGGACTGAAGTATAAAAGACTTCTGGTGACAAGCTTGGGTGTTGGGAGAGACCTGGAGAGTGGAGGTGGATGGAGGAGCAAGGAATGATCTTTTTTTTTTTTAATTGGAGTATAATTGCTTTACAATGGTGTGTTAGTTTCTGCTTTATAACAAAGTGAATCAGTTATACATATGTTCCCATATTTCTTCCCTCTTGCGTCTCCCTCCCTCCCACCCTCCCTAACCAACCCCTCCAGGCAGTCACAAAGCACCGAGCTGCTGTGACAAAGCGAGAAAGAGGCATGGACATATATACATTACCAAACGTAAGGTAGATAGCTAGTGGGAAGCAGCCGCATAGCAAGGAATGATCTTGAGGTGCTCACCCCCATACATAACCAGAATGTTTTTTAAGAACACAAAAATAAATAAATAAATAAAATTATTTAAAAAAATAAAAAAACAGCTTTATAAAAAGAACACAAAGCAAAGCTTGGACTTTTGCTCTTTTTTCCCTCCTTCTCCAAAGCAATATTACCACCCAACATACTAGTGAAGCCAGAGAATAATCCAGGGGGGCGGGAAGCCACATTATAAATGGAATGACTTACACAGGGAAATTAACTAATGGAATGAACAGAACAGATATTCAAAATGGGATATTGGAAACACGGCATAAGAACAAGCAGTTCTGGACAGGATCTTATGGGAGATATTAGGATGAAATAAATGTATCATTACTGAAATAGAGACCTCAATGAATGGGTTGAATAAAAGAATATAAAACACTGGAAAATCAGTTATAAGCTGGGCAGATAAGTTGAAGAACTCTCCCAGAATGTATCAACAAGGAATAAAATAATGATATATATGTATATATAAATTATGAATTCAAAAACTTGAAAAAATAATGAGCCAGAATTTCCCAGAATTAAAGCAAGATATATCAGACCTCTGGCTGAATAAATGCGAAAAGTGTGCCAAAAGGGTAAATAAGAAAAAAAAAAATTTAAAGTAAAAAAATTTAAAACCTCAACTAAGTATATTATAGAGAGATTTGAAACATAAAACTAAGAGAACATGCTGAAAGTTTCTGGAGAGAAAAAGAGAATCACCTAAAAATGAACACGAATCTGACTAATGTTAGACTTTTTAACAGCAACGCTGGACACATGAAGACTATGGAGTAATCTTTCTAATTATGGAGTAATCTATGGACTTATCTTTCTGATAAGCCCAAATGAAATTATTTAAATTACTTTTTCATTTTATTTTATTTTTTCAGTACTCCAGCCATCTCCACCACTCCTTCCACTTGGGAACTATTGCAATAGCCTACCTACTGCATGTATTATGTCACAACCCATTAATGTATGCCTTACATGGCAGTTTAAATGGTATTCTCAATCCTCAATTAGAGCTTGTTACCTTCTAATTAAAATGCATCACCTTGGGGAAAACATCTAAAATCCCAACATGGCTTAAGGCACTCTCTGGTCTAGTCAAGCACCTCTGAATGCTGCCTGATATGAGAATCCCCAGGGAGGTTTGTACCACTGCATGGGACCTGCTTATGTAGTTCTCCTTGAAGGGCCTGGGGCTGCCCCCAGCTCCCCAAGTGACTCTGAAGGCAGACAGTTCAGAAACCCTGATCTTGCCCTTGTGGCCTCTCCAGCCCCACCCCTTCCTCGTGTCCCTTCAGTGCTCCTGCTCTCCTTCTGTGCCTTGAACATGTCATGCTCCTCCTTGCTCCAGGCTTTGCACAGGCTGTGCCTTCATCCTGGGACACTCCCATACCCTTTCACCAGGGTCACTCCTGCTCTGCCTTCAGATCTAGCTCACGCCTCACTTGCTCAGGGTACCCCTTTTCCATCTTCCTAAGTCTCTCTCATATGTCTTAGAGACTTAGAGCAAGTGATATATCTCCTTAACAGCACTTAAGACATTGGTTACAGCTTAATTATTTGTATGAGTCTTTCATAAAACTCTCTTCTTCTCATTGTGAGCTCCGTGGGATTAAGGAATATGTCACTTTTCTTATTTAGTATTGCATAGTTTTCAACTAATGCAGTGCTGCCTAACAGTTGTTGAATGAACGAGTGAATTAATCAATGACAACTATAAACCTAAAAACAGTAAACATCTTAAATTCCCATAGGCCTTGGTTGCAAGTCATATACAAATTTATTATATTTTGTGCATATATATGATTGTAAAGGTGTGGTAAATCTAGTGGGTAGATGAGCTAATGAATGATATGAGGCTATATTTTGAGTAGCACAAATATCATTTTGATGTTACTGAAAAATTATACAATTATTTTTCCCATGTTTGTTAAAAAAAAACATATAAACTTTTTCCTTTTCCAGAGAAAAATCATGATTGCAAACCTAATGATCTGTGAACTCAAAGCTAGAAACATATCTATAACAGAAAATATTTCCATGTTTTTGGGACCCTTTCTTAATTTTTTTCTACCATGATTTTTCTAAATCCACTTTGATACAAAATGTCATTTCAAGATCATTTGAAAAAGAAGAGTAGAGAATGTTAATTCACTTGTAAAATAAGAATTAAGTGAACAATCTATTCATGAAATGTCTTCAAGGGTGATAAGTAAGAAACAAAGAATACAGGTTGTCAAAATGAATCATTAACTTCTCCAAATCCGGGAAATTCAAGTTTAACAAAAAATCCACAATTTCCACCATCGCACTTTGAAAAATAAAGGCAACACACAGCCTATTTGAATGGCATCTGTCTTAGATTGCAAACATCATCAGGAAAATCATGAGAGTAATCAGTAAAGGACCGACTTGAGCAACCAAGAGAAGTATAATATTTAATGGATCACAATTTATCAAAGAAAATTGAGAATAGTTGATCCATAATACGTGACACTCAAACCCTGAAATACCACTGACTCTTCCAGGTATGAAGAAAGTACTTCTCAGAAAATCCTCATCATACATGGAACTAACATTTTTCTTGTAAAAGCAGAAAACCTGTGCTGTAAAGAGCTAAACATCATGGAGGCAAAGGGCTCACAGTAATCTATATGTGTATTTACCCATATATAAAATTGTGCTATGCTTGTTTTTTTATTTGATTTTTAATGAAAATGAATAATTTTATATATTCATTACTATGCAGTTTCTTTTCACTTAACTTTTTTCTAATTATTAATGCATATTCATGTAATTTTAACACAAATAGGACAGTATAAAGTATTTTAGTTTTTGGTCTAAGCAGTCTTCTTTTTTTTACCCATGTCCCTTTTTCTCTCCTCCTCTTCTTCTCCACCCTGGGCTGCCATACACAGTGGTACAAATTGCTAACTGCAAACAACAGATCACACTGAGATCTATACATTAGTTACCTATTGCTACATAACAATATTACCACAAACTTGGCAACTTAAAACAACCCAAGTTTATCATCTCACAGTTTCTGTGGGTCAGGAGTCATGGTGTGACTTAGTTGGACTCTCTGCTTAGGGTCTCACAAGCCTGCAATCTAGGTGTCATCCAGGGCTGCAGCATCATCTGGAGGCTCGACTGGGGAATTATCTGCTTCCCTGATTGCATAGGTGTTGGCAGTCTTCAATTCCTTAGGGCTGTAGGTCTGAGAGCTTCAGGTTTTTTTGTGGCTGTTGGCCAGAGACCATCTTCAGCAACTCACCTGTGGTATTTGTCACGTGGGGTTCTGCAACACGGCTACTTGCTTCCTCACAGTCAATGAGGGTAAAAGAGGTTCCAGAAAGATGGGAACTACAACCTTAAGTAACGTAATCACATACATTTAATCACCTTTGCTGTATTACATTATATTGTAGAAGCAAATCACAGATTCCTCTTACACATAAGAAGAGGAAATTGAAGGACATGAACACTAGAAAGCAAGAAACATGGAGGGCACTTAAAACTGTCCACCACAGTTTATATAAATGATACCCCTCGAATTACACAGTGCATAATCTGTGTGGCCATATGTAGCTGTCCTTTTCATCAGTATCAGTATCCCTTCACTGCCACCAAGGAACTCGTGGTAAGAACCTGATGTGTATCTTTCCCTACTTTTCCCTTGCTTACATAATAAAGTATACATATGTAAGAGAAATTTTTGTTAAGGCTTGTTTTACGAATAGAGGTTATATTATGCGGTCTCTTCTCTATTGCTTTTTTCACTTAGTAATATTTCATAGGAAACATTCCAAGTCAACTGATACAACTCTACTATATTTTTCTAATGGCTATACAATATTCCAAAATGTGGATACATAATAATTCATCTAATCTTTCCATTGTTGAAAAATTACTCAGTTGTTTTATTTTTTCCTCCCCTCAAGTGAACATACAAATATATTTATTGCATGTACATATATATAACATATATTCATATATATCTACCTATAAGAATATTTGTTCTTATAGATGGTTTCTCTCTTCCTGGGAGATGCAGTCTCAGAACTGGGTTGCTGAACTGGGTATGTGTATTATATTTTAATAGATGGGGCCAGATTCCTTCCAAATTGGCTTTAACAATCCACACTGTCATAAGCAAGGCATGAAAATACCTTCTCTTAACATTCTCCATAACAACAGGCAACTTAACTCTTTTAAAAATTATTACCTGCCTAATAGATGCAAAGCATAGTTCATGTTACTTTGATTTGCATTGTCCAGGATACTCTGAGTTGGAAAATCTTGTAAATGTTCTTTCATTTATTGAAGACATATGTACTGAATGCCTACTATATTCCTACGCACTGCTCTACAACAGGGAATACAGCACTTCATATACATGATATATATATATATATATATATATATATAAAATCAGCATGAAATTTTGCTCAAATGAGGGTAACATATTCATAACTATAATAAGTTGTTAATGGAGGTTATAGTACTATAGAAAACATTCAGCAACTTTTAGAAGTTCATATAGGGAAGATAATCATTATTCATATTTTGTGATGAAAACAAACTTTCTTACCTCCAACATTTTAAAAAGTTTTAGGTGGAGTAAGAGGTTGTCAGCCTATTTGAACCTAGTAATGTTTAAAAGTCTAGGAGACATAAATTACATTTCAGTGGTGGGAATGGGGATGGGGCAATATTCCTTTATATAGAGAGTTCATATTCCAAGTCATGGAATTAAGTTAGTGGGAATAGGTGCCAGAATTGTAAACAAACAAACAGAAAAGGTATGAAGGAATGTGTGTGTGATGGGAGTTGGGGGGAACACAGGAGTACCTCTTAAGGATCTTGAATACAAACTTTGTGGAATGTTTAAAACAATGGGTGTAAGAAGAAGATCATGCAGAATAAGCTGAATGACAGAGACAAAGGGACTTGGGCAACCAACTCAAGATCAGAAGTGAATGAGGTGGATTCGGTCTAAGACGGTGAAGAGCTCCTACTCCAAATACAGGAGAACAGGAAGCAGGGCCTCACCAGACCCTGAATCTGCCAGCACCTTGATCTTGGACTTCCAGCTTCCAAAACTGTGAGAAATAAATATTTTTCCTTAAAGCCACCGAGTCTATGATAATTTATTATAGCAGCCCGAACAGACTAAGACACTAGGTTAGCCAATATATAAGAATAACGATAATTACTTCTCCAGCATCTTCTATGGGCAGCGGTGTAGGACCCTCTCACTGAGAGAGGGGTCCTAGAGGAAAGTGCCCTTGAGCCTTGACACTTCTTAAATCCTGCCTTTTGCAACATTACTATGCTTTTTCTTTGTCAAAAGTGTATTCAAATTAGGTTAATTAGTTAATATCACAACTAGTTAATTAATTCACTTTCTTAGAAACAAAAGTAACTTTTCAAAAAAAGTCTGGAAAACTTCCTGCTTTGTCTCATAGAAGAGAGTAATGTAAACAAGCCATTTTAGAGATGGCTATGAGAAGTTGGAGATGCCATGACTGCCTTTGCACATTATAGTGAAACTTAAAGCACTTTCCTTTCTATGCTCACATATGGAATTGTCAAGTTAAATACTATATGCTGATAAAATATTCCAAGCAATTAAAAACAAATAAGACCGGTGTCTCACATGAGACTTGGGAAGTGAATACTATGTTCTTGGAAGAAACATCCAAACTACACTGAGGACATAAAGATCGAAAGTACATTTAGAAAGAAAGTAAACATTCATGAATAAAAACTAATTAATCATTTCTTGTCCTCAAAAAGGTCAAAGATCTACATTAAACGAGAGGGTATAAAACAAGCATGTGCTATGTATTGGACTTCATTCCTCCTAGCAAAGACTGGTGCAGTCTCAAACTTGATTTAAAATTAAGGAGTTGGGAATTCCCTGGTGCTCCAATGGTTAGGACTCAGCACTTTCACTGCCAGGACCCAGGTTCAGTCCCTGGTTGAGGAACTAAGCTCCCACAAGCTGCACAGTGCAGCCAGAAAAAAAATTAAAATAAAATGTAGGGGCTTTGTTTTCAATCCTCAAAAGGTATTGGATGGAGGAAATAGAGGCAATAAAATTTCTGTACCATGGCATTTTCCTTTTTGAGTGCAATAAGTAGAAATCACTTTGTTTCTAAATGAGTAAAGAGAAAAAAATTTACAAAACAATAACGTAAACATATTTATAGTGCTTTCTATCCTTTTTGAATTTGACAGACGTGACTAACCTGCTTTCGTAAGGCAGGAAACCCCACATTTTTCTGAATTCTTAAACATCTGTGAAAACATCTTTTACACATATTCACCTATGACATTTAAAAAAGGTATCACGGTGTTCTGATAGAGCCTGAAAAAAAATGAACTTTTATAGAACCTATCTTAATTCATGAGTTAATTTGATTCTGGGGACCAGCCATGTATTAATTCATTGAACTCATATCAGGTGCCTACTTTGTGCCACATATGTTCAAGGCATTCAGGGCTATAATGAGGTAAACGCATTCACCAAATGGTAAAAATGGAAGTCCGAAAACACCATGTGCTGTGAGAATGTGGAATAAAGGAATTTACATACACTGCTAGAAGAGATGTACACTGGCAAAAAGTGTAGAGCAGTCCATCCTCATTCACAGACTCTGTGAATTTGCCTATTCACTAAAACTTATTTGTAGCCCCCAAGTCAATACTCATGGTGCTTTTGCAGTCATGTGTGGGCATGCACAGAACAGTGAAAACTGTGAGTTGTCCAGTGCACACGCTCCCAGCTGACGTCAAACAAGGTAACACTCTGTCTTCTTGTTTCAGCTCCACTCACTGTAAACAAGTGTCCTTTTGCAGTCTATTTAATGCCATGTTTTTCACATTTTTGTGCCTCTTTTTTGGTGATTTTGTTGTTTAACACGGCCCTTAAAGATAATGCTGAGGTGCTGTCTACTGTTCCTAAGTATTAACAGGCTGTGATAGGTCTTATGGAGAAAATGTGTGTGTTAGACAAGCTTGCTGTTGGCCATGAGTTAACTATTAATGAACCAACATTATATATTAAATAAGGTGTCTTTAAATAGAAACACATAAATTAGGGTTATGTATTGATTGGCTGATGAAAATGTGACCAGAGGCTCACGGGAACCTAACCCTGTATTTCCCCTAGGAGCAATGGCTCAGTATTCGCTGATTCAGTGTTTGCAGTGACTTTACAGAACATAACCAACACAAATAAGAATCTGCTGTATTGCCTTATTGCTATGTACATTATCACTTCATTGGCAATGTCTTTTTCTACAAGAGAAGCAAAGCTGATCATTTCCCTTAATTATAACAAAATATCACTCTCCAAAGAGACTGTGTGCTTCTTGCCATGACTTTCCTCAAAACCAGTCCCTCAGAGTCTGAACATTCACAGACATTATGACACTTGTCCTTCATTCTTGAAGAAGAGGGAAGCACCTTTAACTTGAGATTAGACAAGAAAGAAGAATGAAAGGAACAAAGGGCTTCACAGACTTAACAGGACTAACAGGTCCTGTGGCCTACTTCTGACCAGTGGAGAGATGCTCCTATTTCTATTCCTTGGTTTCCTTTTCTTCTGCACCTTATTGGAGCTCAAACTCCAGGTCCCCATAGCACTATTCTCTGTGATACCATTCCATGACTCTGACTTTCCACGTTCAAAATTAAGGAGAGTGACTTGGAGGGAGAGGAGGTGAGATATTTTAATCATCAGATGGAACCTGAGCATAAAACAAAACACCCATTGCCAAGTTGAAAATAATAACAGCAGCTAATACATATTGATTTTTCCTACATGCCCAGTGCTATGTTAAACATCTTATATGGACTACTTTATTTAATCCTCATACTAACTCCAAGAGGCAGACGCTAACAGTATCCATATTTTAGAGGTGAGGAAAATGAGGTTAAGTGAATGTTCAAGGTCACATAACTAGGAAGTGGTAGGACTTGGATTTGAATCTGATCAGTCTAGTTTCAGAGCGTTCTCTTACACCACTCCCGTTTGCTTCCTCTCACAGGATTATAAATTTCCTAGTCAAACCTAAGACTTGAAACTCCCTTAACAGAAATACTCATCTGAGGCCTAGTGCAGCAGAGCTGAGCAAAGCAAAAAAGAACAGAACTTAGCTACTTTCCTGCTTCTCCTCATCACATGGGTGTGGACTGTTTTTTCTTTTGTGGGGGGTTTCCAAGTTAATGTTTAAATTATATAAAGAGACTGGAATTATTTTTCTCATTTTCAGAAACCCATCAATTGAGTGACATTGAACTACGTGTCTCCCACAGAGGAGAGTAACTTAGAGACAATTTGACACACAGGCGATGTGAGCTAGAGGTGGGGAAAGCTAGTGTCTTTCTAAAACTGCATTTGTTGATCATAAGCATGAGACCAGGGAAGGAAGTAAGCCTCCCACTGATCACTTGTGGAGAAGGGGGCTCGCACTTCTATTTTCCTTGGCCTTGACTCCTTGGAGCAGCTCAGTGTTCACACCGGTCACATTTCAGTGTGAACACCGGATTTACCCTTCCTCTTCTCTGGGAGCTTTCGGGACAGTCTCATACATATGCCTAGCAGGAACCTCTACTGATCTGAACAGCTTGATCATACAGGTGGCCACATACTGGTCGTCTTGGATGCCTGGCTCCGAGAGAGCAGGAACCCTGTCAAGGCGGGGTGCTAAGCATACCTGAGAGTAAGTGGGTGCATTGTTGGTCTTATACAAAAGGATGGCCTAGGAAGATTTAAGTAATTTGAAATACACTATCAAGTTACATGTAACAAAATTACTGTGTTTTTCATTGTTCAGGACATTGTTCTATAACATATAATCCTGTATACAAGCTCATGTTCTCTGATAATGTGTAGTGCTACACATATGCACACATACGCATACCATTTAGGTCCATAGAAATACATTTACTAAAACCTCTGTGTTTGTAGGAACAAATAATTTATTACTGACTTCCTTTTTCAACTAGATGTTGTAAACAGATGGGATTCATTGGCCACCAGATATTTGCCTCTTCTAGGTGAGATATTATCGAGATATTTATAAACCACTTTTTTAAAGGGACTCTGGTAGATAAGACCAGTTGTAGCATGTTTGATGTTTTGAGAGTAAGATAAGCAGAAAAGAGTTAATGAAACACAAATGGAAACTGTAGTTTATCCAGATGGAAATAGGCTGTAAAACTGTTTTTCATCTGAGTTGGGTTTTTGGGGGTGCTAGAATCTTGTCTCCACTGATCAGGGAGATTGCACACTGGCCAAACTGGAAGGGCTCTACAACAGCACCTCTAGGGAATCCTTAATATCGGGATCTTCAGGAAAATGGTCACGTGTTTGCTGACTGTGACTCCTGCCAAGCTTTGAACTAAGAGCTGTTTGCATTTTAATTGGCTAGACAGGAACACATGGGCACCTCAGACAGACTAACACTTTGCTTCAACTTCAAGCAGATATTTTTAAAGTGTTCGTTCAATATTTTATTCAGAGTCAAAGCATGAGGGAAGAGCAAAGAAGGAAAACCACTGGTGGCCACTTCTCTGTTATCCCGGCAATTGATCTTTGGCTCTAAATTTACATATCTCATTCCTCAAAACTAGCAAAGAACATTTTTAGAGTATTTATTATTACTGGGGTATGTTCACTGGGGTGTCTCACCTACACACAAAAGCTCCAAGGGGCTTATTCAAAAATTCCTGTTACTAATTACAGAAGTTTCTCTAGAGTTGAGTGACATTTCTAGAAATCTTGCTCACATACAAGTACCTGATCTCCTTTCCTTGTGAGATCTCTGACCAGCATTCCATCTTATCATGCAATAACTTAATCACAATCACTATGACTGAAAATACCATTCAATGCATTGGTGCTGAACTCCAGTCACTCCTCGGTGGGTGAGGGGACTAGACTGTGTGACAATATCCACACCCCATGTTACCCTGTTTCCTTTGTTGCTGATTCTCTTCTGTGAGACCTATAGGTCTGCAGTTTTTCATTTTGTGATGGGTTGTTGTTTTCACATTTCAGGTCCCTGTAGATAATATTTACATAATTCTCAATCTCTGCATCTGCAAGTGCTCAAAACTCACTGTAAGTACTGTCTTTTGGAAGGCTTCATTTCTTTCCATCGTGCTTTTACAAAACACGGACTTCCTGGATTTTTTGGTTGATCTTTGGGAAAGTTTTGGTCATTTTACTTGGTCCAGCAGACATTTATCTTCCTTAAATTTTCCTTCTCTCTACCAGCTGCATTCTCTATCCTCTGTGCAGCTGATGGAAGAGGTATTTGGAAACCCTTTCTTTTCTTTCTTGAGGTCAAGCTTGTTCTGTGCCACTATGTATCATTAAGAAGCATCATTATACCCTACTAGCTAATTAATAGCACACTCATGCTACTATGTAATTATATCCAATATTGTTTTGCTACACATAACCACATACCTATAAAAGGTTTCCCCTTAGCCAACTTTCTGTGAACACAATGACAAAAAAACTTCAGCTGAAAGGAAGGTCATGACTTTTTTTTTTTTTTTTTTCAGATTTTGAGTCTGTAATTGTAACAGATATTCCTGAAACAGAGAAATCATGGATTTGGAAAATTCTTCATATTAAGTATTCTTTTCTATGTTCCAAACTTTCATAAATTCCATTGGCTATTAGAGAACTACACTGGAATCTATTATTTATGAAAAGCACATAAAGGCAGCTGACTGATTCCCTAAGCAGTAAAAGTATAACTCTGAATCTGAGGTCTCGGCAGACTATCCTTCACAAAGTTAGAGAAACTGGAATTGACCACGCTTTAGTTCACAGCCCCCACTCTGGGGAGTTCTGTTGGGTTGCAGATCCCAGATGATTCCTGGGAAGGGGCTTTTGGTCACTTCAGCTCATTCCTGAGACTTTTTTTTTTTTTTTACAGAAAAGCTCAGCAAACAGTAGGTCATGTAAACCAAATGTGTTCTGTAGACTTCACCGCCATTAGGCTGGGAGCTACGATGGGACAAGAAACAAAAAAGGGAAGCACAGGGACTGACATTTACTGAGTTCCTACTCTCTGTGTTAGACTTGAAGTCTTTAATAATTATAGAAAACTTCTCGATTAGTTTGAATTTCATTAAGAGGAACTAGTTTAAGCCAAACAGATTCATGCACTTTAACCAATGAAGAAACTTTCCCTAACAAAACTATTACCCCAAACTTTGTGAACAACCATGGGTTTGCTCTACCAAATTAATAGTTTTCTATGTAATTTATGTGCTAATTTCAATTTCAATTTCACTGTCAATCCCATCTGTTATTGCTTCAATCCTGAATTAATGAGGCAAGTTAGAACTGGAAAATGTCACATCACCTGAGGGCATTGTTCTTTTCTAAGGTCATATAAAATGAAAGAGTACTTTTGTCATAATTCAACGATCCATCCCATTTTATAGAGTCATAACATGTTAGAGCTGGAAGGTTTACAATATATCATCAAATCCAGATTTACAGGTAAGGAAACTGAGGTCCAAGGAGGTAAAGTGATTCATTCAAGTTTTTGTAGCCATTGTTCCTTATCCATTGCTTTTAGTTTTACAAGGCCTAGATGTAACCTTTAATTCATCTGAACCCTACATTCTGCTACTCTTCATAGGTAGATTTAGGGCTCCTCACCTTCCCAATGTTCCTGCTGAAGTAAAGAAGGACTTGAGTTGCTTCACTCCTCTTCTTAACACTTAACGGATTCTATTTAGTCAGGGCTTGCTATGTGCCAGTCATTGTGTTAATACTTTTATATGCATTACCACACTTATCTCCATACAGATAGGAAAACTGAGGCATTGAGGGTTGGTTACCTGCCCAAAGTAGCATAGCTATTAAGGTGGAAGAGCAGAGTTCAGAGACTTGGAGATTATGCTCTTAGCTACTGTGCTATGCTGCCTCTTTCTGCTATGCTGACCTGGACTAGAAGCTTCAGCACTCACCTCTGAGTTCACAGCTCCACCCTCCTCCAGTATCCTTGTTTTATTAAAGAGATTCCTGCCAACAAGCTTCTGAGCTAGAATCTCCTCTAGAGGTTCAAGAAGTAGGATTCATTATCTCTTTTTTGAAGCCCCCATTGCCTCTTTTGATTGCCCTTCTGAATTCTTTCCTAGCAAGTCTGTCTCACTTTCCAGCAAGAAGTCTGACTTGGCTTTTTTTTGTTGTTTCTTTTTCTGTCTGTCTGCCTTCCCAAAATCCTCAGCCTGAAGGCTGGCACACTGCTGCTCTGACCAGGGCCCAGGAAGAGCTGCTGGCTGGGAACATTCACTTACTGATAATTCAGAAAGCAAAGGAAGCACTGAAGGAAATGGGAATCAAGATGGACAGGAGCCAGGTCATCAGCATTGTGCATGTCATCCTGAGGAGCCTGGATCAGATCTTCCGGGTGATAGGAAACAGCTGAAGATCTGTCAGCAGGAAAGTGATAGGTCTGACTCTCAGAGGGAGAAAGAGTTCTCTAGAAATGTGGAGAACATTTGGAGAGAGATGGGGCAGATTGAACTTCTCTCTCCTGCTTTGCCTCTCTGTCCAATTGATGGACATCTGGGTTCTTCCCTGCCTCAAAAATTTGCATACAATCTTTGTGTGTGGAAATATGTTTTCATTTCTTTTGGATAAATACCTAGGATTGGGATTCCTGGACTGTATGGTAAGCATATATTTAACTTTATTAGAAATTGCCCAACTGTTTTCCAAGTGGTTGTACCATTTTATAATCTCACCAGCAATGTATGAAAGTTCCAGTTATTCTACATCCTGTCAGCACTTGGCAATGTCAATCTGCTAAATTTAGCCAATCTAGTGAATTAATGTGAAGTAGTAACTCAATTTAGTTTTAACTCGTATATCCTTAATGGTTAATAACATTAAGAAATTTTCATGTGGCAATTGATATTCTTCTGTGAAGCTAAATCTTTTCCACATTTTTAATTGCATCAGCTTCTTATTACTGAGTTCTGAATTTAAAAAATTTTCCCTGTACAACATGCACATATTATTGAGTATGTATCTGCAAATATTTTATGCCAGTCTAGTGACTTGCCTTCTCAGCTTCCCCTACAATGACTTTCAAAGAGCAGAATTTTAATTTTGACAAAGTCCAACTTATCTTTTATCTTTGCAGTTCATACTTTTGATCCTAAGAAACGTTTGTCTAACCCGAGGTCACAATGATTTTCTCCTGTGTTTTCTTCAGAAAGCTTTATAATTTTAGTTCTTATATTGAGGTCAATGATACCTTTCGAGTTTATTTTCATGTATGGTACTAGATAAGAGGGATTTATTATTTTGCATATGAATGTGCTACTATTCCAGTACCATTTATTAGAAAGACTATTCTTTTCCCAGCTGAATTACCCTGGAACCTCTGTCCCCAATCAGTTGACCACAGATGTCTTCTGTATTAATTATTCTGTTACACTGATCTATATTTTTATCCTTATGCCACTATTTCCTCTCATGTTTACCTTTTATTTAATACTTGAACTATTTTCTGTTTTTTGCTTTTTACTACATTTCTGTGCAGAAGAGGTAATATAGAAGGCCTGACACTGCCCTCCTTAGAAAAACCTGCTTGCAAGCCTGGCTCTTGGGTGGCAGCTGGGAGCTTGGATTTCAGGAGTGTTCCCACCATTCCTAACTCATAAGAGTGATTCACTACACCTAAAATGTACAAACAGTACAGTTATGCTGAACACCCGATTTCCTTTTGGAAGTCTGGAATTCTGGTATGTGCTAGGTAGTCAGTGCCTACCTGACCAATCCCCAGTGAAAATCTTGGCACTCTCTAATGAGTTTCCCTGGTAGACACTGCACACATGTTGTCACAATTCATTACTGGAGGAATTAAGCAAGTCCTGGGTGACATCTCAGGAAAGGACTCTTGGAGGCTTATGCCTGGTTTCCTCTTCATTTTGCCCCATGTGCCTTTTCCCTTTGCTAATTTTACCATCTCTCTTTGCTGTAATAATAATCCATTCCTGTATATATATACATATACTGGTCCTGTGAGTCCTCTAGCAAATCACCGAACCTGGGAGAGGTTTAGGAAACCCTGAGACAGTGTCTGTCTTATCTCCCTGTCTAGATTATGAATTCTTTCTAGGACAGAGATCATAGCTTAACTGTCATAGCTTAAATCGGCCCATGGTGTCTTATACATGGCAGATATCTAATAGATGTTTATTGTTTTAGATAAAGGACCTAGAGAGATACACACTAGAGAATTTTATCAGGCCCTTAGTTAGAAAGAAAACTGCAATCTAGAGAAGCTGCGAACCATAGAGGAAACTATTAAATCATTACTGCCTTGTAATTATTCAAAAAAAGAACAACAACAAACTTTACCTTGGCTGTGTATGCAGAGTACATTTTCCCAGGAGTAGAAGAGAAAAAGCAGCAGTAAACTAAGCTTCTGCCTCACCCCATGATGGCCCCACAAAAGAAGTTACCAGTCAGGGGGACACCAACCCATAAAAATCCCTGTCCAATAATTTCTGCCTGGTGGTTTGGAAGTGCACCCATCTTCCAGGAAGCTAATACATTTTGAAAATAAATGGCCCTGCTCTCCCTCTGGGCTCACTCCAAGTTTTTCCCACTTTGTCCAACCAATTGGATTCACCCAGAGTAATCTCACTTTAAGAGATGAGGTTTCTAAAAGTTAGTGCAAAGAACAGGATAGACATTTGCCTAGTTTGCAAAACCATAACCCTGATGTATACAATTTTAAAATGCAGGTGTCCTGTTGAGACAAGCCAGTTCACTCAGAGAAGACACTCCACTGTTAACCTCATCTTAAAGCTATTTTAACAAAAATTCTGACAGTAATGCACAAACGAGGAAAAGTCAAAAGAAAAACATCCTGTTGGTTGCATAGCTAATGGAAACATGTACAATCAAGGAATAAACAAGTCGTTCTATGTTTGGAACTTATCAGACACTATTAATCATTTGTTAAGAATCATATGTGTCAGGAAAATTCAAAATATTCTCTCTTGGCTATTCTTTCCTTCCTTTTTCTCTTTCTATTGGTCTTTACAAAAAATTCTGTTTATCTATATCCATTAAGATAGCCCCATGACATGAGCTAGAAACCTAAATGTGTTTCTCATAAATCATTATGAACTTTTGTCTTCCAAACAAGGAAGCTGCATTTGCAACAAATAAACAAACAAATCCCAGAAGATTAGAGGTCAGTGCAGAATTCAGAAAAGTTACACAAGGTTACTGTTCACTTTAAGCACAGGAGGAAATTTCCTTTAAACTTCTACATTTCGCAGAACTAGTAAAATTTTTAAATTTTTGTTTTAAATTAAAGCTTTGTAACCACAGTTAATCCATGATGTAGATCAAAAGGTGAAGTTTAAAAAAACTTACAGAATTAAGAAATTTTCTTCCAATGACATTTCAATTCAAGAAATATGTGGAAAAAAAACCCTTAAGAGTAAATATTGATTTTAAGATGGGAATAATATATATTGGCTCAAACACATTTTTAAGTTAAATGCAAAAATACTTTGCATTCCAAATCTGCTGCACCAACTGGCATAGAGTTTACTTAAAAAATAGTTTTGTGTCTGAGTAGCAGTTCTACTCTGGGTTTTCCTGGAAGCACTGTTCAGCATCTCCCTTACGTTCCAAATAACTACAGATGTTGTTATTCACATTTAAACTGGCAAATGTGTTCTATCCTAGAGGATTTCATGAAAAGGCTTTGATTTTTTTTACAGAAATTTGTGCATTAGGAAAGCCTGGCTAGATTAAGAATAATTGGAATAAAGCTAAGTCTTTACTTGTACTTAAAAATTAATGCAAATTCTCATAGATATAAAGAATTGACCCTAAGCTACAGAACGTTGTTACATAAATGCTGGCAAAGAGTTGCATACAAAATTCATTTTTTTCATGAAGCAGGAGGAAAATCCTTTTTGTGCATAGCTAATAATCAATATCCTAGAAACATGAATAAAACTGAAACTACATATTTTAAAGCCATGTTATTTTAAGGCCTCTCTTTATTAAATTCTTTCATGGCACAGTTAAGGCATCACCTTGAAAAATTAAATCATCAATAATACTGTCTGCACTAAATAAGTTACCTGAAAACTACTGAATTTATTCCTTCAGTGTCAGCTTTTCCTTCTCCACAAACTATTCAGCTATAAATCTAGTGTACTGAGGACTTCTGAGTTGTAAAATGCTGAGTCTTTTACTTTTCCAAATAAATAAAATGATAATCACCTTGTCTAAGCATTTAAAACTTTTCATTACACAGTTTCTGAATCTATGTATAGAGCATTCTGCTTGCCCATTTGTAGATTCTATAAATAAGACACATAGACCTGTGCAGGATAATTGAGGGTCCCTGAGCTCAGGACTCTCGCCCAATTAGGTCAAACGCCACTAGACTCTAGCAAGTCTGTACTAATGGGTCTTCAGAGAGCATTGAAATTCCACAGGAAGAAGGTTGTATTCATTTTAGTTTTAAAGTTTTAAAGATCTTCTAAAGATCTTCCCTCCCCTACCCTGTTTTATTGGAATGAACTGAGTTACCCAGGAGCCCGTCACAGACATGAAATTATATTTTGGTGGATTGTTCGCAACATTAGGAAGTGCAGAGTAAAAAATACAACTGAAGAGAAGGATGGTAATGCTGTTAATGAGCTCAATTCTGCCTCACTGAGTAGCAGTTTCTTCAAGGGGATGTGCAGAGTTGACCTCAAAGGAAAGGTGGTGCTTCCTTCTAGACTGGAGCATCCTGACCAAGGTGAGATATACAAAAGAGAGACTTAACTGGTGGCTATTGTGGATGGTGCTGTGGATTTTAAGCAAGGTAGTAATGTGAAGCTATATCAACTAGTGTTGGGTTGTTAGTTCCCTTTTTTGGCTTTATTTATCGAAATAAAAATAGTTTTATTTTTCTGATTATTAAAGTAATCCGTGCTTCCTGAAAATATTACATAAAAAATTACCTATAATCTCAATACCAAAAAATAGACATTAATAACAGAAGCACTATTTCTTTTTTGTGTGTGTGCATGGGCACACATATTTAGAAAAAAAAAATAGGACAGGGTTGTGCATACGGCTTTGTAATCCAATAATTTTTCATTAACCTAGTAACACAGTATGGCCTTTCTATAATATGTATAGCATATATTATAGATAATTATTAATATATCAACATAATTAACCATTTACATATTAATAACTTAATATTATTAAGATTACACATTACTAATATTAATATGTTGAATTATATGTAATATATAATAAATATATATAATGGTTTCAAAATTTGTATGAACATACCGTAATTTATTCAATCTCCCAGTGATATGTATTTATTATTTCTAATTTTTAATTAAACAATGCTGCAATGAACATTCTGGTGTGATTTGCTTTGCATATTAGTCCTGTTGTTTTTCTAAAAGAAATTCCTAGGAGTGGAATTCTTGGGTCAAATGGTATGCACACTTTCAAGACTTTTGATAAATGTTGCCAAATTGTCTTTCAGGAAAGTTGCAATCATTTTTATTCCCACCAGCAGTTTAGAAGAGTGCTTATTTTCTGTTTCCTCTTGTTAGCCAGGAATGTAGTTAGTTTTCCTCATTTTTTAAAATCAGTACCAATTTAATAAAGAAAATTCAAAGTTCATTTTTTCCTTAACTTGTATTTCTTTGGTTATTATTGAGATTGGATATCATTTCTATCTATTTCTTCTTTTACTGATTATTCATGTCCTGTGCCTATTCCCTTTGGGTAGTTCATTCTCTCATTACTTTGTCAGAGTGTTAATTGTCAATGATATGAGCTTTTTGTGTGTCATGTAGGTCACAAATGTTTTCTCCCCTGTTTGTCCTTTGTCTTTGACCTTGACTTCTCTTAAATACTATTTTGTAACCTGTTTCTAAATCATTTCTGAATCAGGTGATAGATAGATGATTGGAAATACACATGGATTCAGAATTAGTAAACAGCAGAACAGGTCTATCTTGAATCCAGGTCTATCTTTTTGCAATGTCTATACCTTTAGGCTCTATATTCCTCAAGTTCTGATTGTCTTGAATTTGGCCTATTAGTACATATTACCTACAAATACAGAAAACAGTATTTGAAAATGGGCTGTCTTACTATCTAAGGACAGTGTATTATTCTCTTCCATACTTCTCTGGAGTTCTGGATCGTGATAAATGATGTAATTTCGCTGTACACTCCACAAGATCAAAACCACACTGGCTGAAGCTAGCTACTTTCATCACCATGCAGCAGCAGGCACTGTCCTTTCTGTGCACTGCAGTGCTGAGTCCTATAATAACATCCATGGGAAGAAACGGTTCCCAACTTCAGGGATCTCTCAATCAAATTAACACATTTGTGGATCTACCTATATGCATGGCCTTAGATTTCAGAGACAGAAAACAACTCTTGGAATTCAGCAACTGCTCCTGTTCTTATCCACTCAAAAAATATTTCCATAAAACTTTTATTTTGTGATGATAGTAAGTTAATATTTACCGTATGTCAGACATTCTTCTGAGCTTTATGTTTGTTACTCATTGAATCCTCACAACGACTCTATGCTGTAGGTGCTATTATGATCTTCTTTTGAATGGGGACATTTGGAAAGGTTAAGTAACTTGCCCAAAACTGTACAGTTTATTTGTTGTTGTTTTGTTGTTTTTATTGTTCTTCTATTTTTTTAAACATCTTTATTAGAGTATAATTACTTTCCAATGGTGTGTTAGCTTCTGCTTTATAACAAAGTGAATCAGCTATACATATACATATATCCCCATATCTCCTCCCTCTTGCATCTCCCTCCCTCCTTGCCTCCCTATCCCACCCCCTCTAGGTGGTCACAAAGCACCGAGCTGATCTCCCTGTGCTATTCGGCTGCTTCCCACTAGCTATCGGTTTTACATTTGGTAGTGTATATATGTCCATGCCACTCTCTCACTTCGTCCCAGCTTATCCTTCCCCCTCCATGTGTCCTCAAGTCCATTCTCTACATCTGCATCTTTATTCCTGTCCTGCCCCTAGGTTCTTCAGAACCTTTTTTTTTTTTTTTTTTTAGATTCCATATATATGTGTTAGCATACGGTAGTTGTTTTTCTCTTTCTGACTTACTTCACTCTGTATGACCGACTCTAGGTCTATCCACCTCACTACAAATACCTCAATTTCGTTTCTTTTTATGGCTGAGTAATATTCCATTGTATATATGTGCCACATCTTCTTTATCCATTCATTTGTCGATAGACACTTAGGTTGCTTCCATGTCCTGGCTATTGTAAATAGTGCTGCAATGAACATTGTGGTACGTGACTCTTTTTGAATTATGGTTTTCTCAGGGTATATGTCCAGGAGTGGGATTGATGGGTCGTATGGTAGTTCTATTTTTAGTTTTTTAAGGAACGTCCATACTGTTCTTCATAGTAGCTGTATCAATTTACATTCCCACCAACCATGCAAGAGGGTTCCCTTTTCTCCACACCCTCTCCAGCGTTTATTGTTTGTAGATTTTTTGATGATGGCCATTCTGACTGGTGTGAGATGATACCTCATTGTAGTTTTGATTTGCATTTCTCTAATGATTAATGAAGTTGAGCATCCTTTCATGTGTTTGTTGGCAATCTGTATATCTTCTTTGGAGAAATGTCTATTTAGGTCTTCTGCCCATTTTTGGATTGGGTTGTTTTTTTTGATATTGAGCTGCATGAGCTGCTTGTAAATTTTGGATTAATCATCAGTTTATAAGTGGAGAGATGAAAGGGACTCAGGTTGTCTGGTTCCAGAGACTGTGCTGTTTGCCACTAGCCTGGGCTGGCTCTCAGCACACTGTACCTGCACAGAATAAAGTACTGGATATAGAATTCAGTACACAGACATACAGGGCTTCACTGTATTGGGGTGGAGGAGGCAGAGCACAAATGGCAAGCAGGCCTCCATGCTGACTGCAGGGAAATAATCCATTCAGCCTGGATTTTGGAAGCCAGAGAGTACATGTCTTCTAGAGAAAAGGTGCTGAAATAAGTGAATGGAGAAATGTAGGGTTGATAATCAAAATGTAACATTTTAATGCTGAAAACTCAGTATATGAAAATAAAATTTATAAGTGTAACTTGTTTTTCTAAGACTTCCAGCCTCCTGGGGTTAAATTTCCTTTAATGCCCCCAAAGAAAATTATTCAAGCCCTTATCCCACATGCTGTGGGAAGATCAGGGCCTCTACATCGTTTAAGGATTTCTGAGGAACTTGTGTTCTGATTACCGCTTGTTCCAAATTTCCCCTCCTGATTCATCTCCCGCAACTGCTGTCCTTGTTTCACTCTGTTTCCCCTGTCCTTCTGCTGACCTTTCCTAAAGAACCTCTACACAAGCCTACTGTACATAGTCACCTTTTACCAAGGGAGGAGTAGTAGGGAGGGGAAAGGTAGGAAACTTTAAATTTTCGACATCATGGTCCCAATATTCCACAGCCACCACAATCTGAAGTTTCTCATAAGCCATTTGTCTCCCTGAGTTCTAACTTCTTCCAAAGTGCAAGGCCTCTATTCTCTACAGAGACCCTTCTCCTGTCTCTTATCACTTTCCTGGGACCCCACATCCAAGTGGCCTGCATTCAACACCCAAGTTCTTGTTACCTCATACTAAGAAGAAAGCTGGCTCTCTCTTTGTTCCCTGTTCCACACGATGTGCAAACCTCACTAGGCGTGGTGGTGGAGGAGAGTGCTTATCTCAAAACCACTGGAAATTTTTTCCATCAGAAGAATTTATTCCCCTCCTAAGAATTCCATCTTTTGGAAGTAACTGCCTTAAAATACAGCCATCTCTAAAAATAATCAGTTTTGTCTCTCACACAGCTACTTTGAGGAGGTAGTATTCAAATTATAGGCATAATGTTTTTCATCACAGGGCTTATTTAATAAGTAATATTTCTATTGTCTTTAGCTGCTTATAGACCATCTGAGGCTTGAAGAAAAGAGATACCCTGCACTGGGATGTCAATCTGGGAGGAGGATAGAAACTTCCTACTTGTAATTCAATGCAAAGAACAAGATTCTGCACGTCATTCCTCTGTTGATGCCCCTGACAAAAGTCTGTAAATTGGTGGTTTGGAGCTCAGCCTATATTTTTATCAAATAAATAGTAGTTAGAGCTCAGATTATCCCACAAAGGCCTATTTAACCCCCACTGCGGCTGAAAAATGGTAGCACTGGCCTGAATTTGGGCTGCTGGGAGTAGGAGACTCCGTGGTATAGGAAAGAGAGGAAAGAGAAAAATTAGTTCACTTACACTCACGACACTAGACAGTTACAGTCGTCGCTAGTTGCTAATATTTTATCTGTACTCTTCTTCCGCCCCTTCCAGCTCTCTCCTTATAGGCAGCTCCCACCCATGTCCTTCTCCATGGCACCCACCCAGCCTTTGCCTCACCAGAATTGTGCTCATGAGTGATTCCTTTCTTCACTCAAAACCTCATTCTCTCAGTGCAGACAGCCTCAGCTCAGTGGCAAGAACAACTATCTGAATCAGTTAGTTGGCAGTAAGGAACAACTTCTAATATTGTCATCCTTTCAATGAGTATTTTCCTTTTAAAAATAATATTTAAATGCTTTCGAACAGGTTTTGATGTGGTGGAATTCCAAGTTAGTGCACAAATGTAAAAAATTTCAAGAGCGTAGAAGGAAATATTTTCCAGAAACGGGAGGAAGAGGAGAGTAGAATAGAGAAAATGAATGAGTCATGAATGCCTGGCATTTTGTCCCTGGGGCGAAGTTGATATGTATTAAAAGCATCCAGTGTTCTGCTTGTTTGTTTTATTTTGGTCCCTGAAGGGGAGGCAGCAACCCTTTGGACAATAGAGACCGTTGTTTCAGAGTAAGATTCTAGTTTAGATATTTTAGAAGCATGTGCATTGCCTAAGTTAAAGTATATCTTTTGCCTAGCAATGGCAAAAGCTAAAATATTTTTACAAAATTATTTCAACGTAACACTGAATAATGATTGTTATTTCCCACCTACTTCCCTGTATTTATGGTATACAACATAGCCTGCATATAATGTAAGCATAATGAAGTAAAAGTAGCAGAGTCCTGGACTGTAAATCAAGAATCCTACATTTGCCCTAGATGTGCCCATGGTTAAGAAGCTACAAAGAAAAGAAGATAACATTAGATGTTTCTAAGGTTTCTTTGGGCCCAAAAGTCCCTTACTACTTGATCAGTCTATTAACAGCCCAAACCATGGTCAAGGAGCACTGGATCTCCCCACTTTAAACTGACTTACTCATTCCCCCAGCTGCAGGGAATGTTGCCAACTAAACCCCACACAAGAATGGTCCTCTGCCGAAGAAAAGTGCCTCTCCCTGGGGCATCCTAATTCTAATGACTGGCCCATGCTGAGGTATAAAGTCTGAGCTCACATCAATTAAGGACAACCCTAAAGGGCTGCCCAGCTCCAAAGCTTGTAGTGGGATGAGCTGAGGCCTTCCTTGCAATTGTACTTCTGCCAAATCCTGCTGTCTTCACTTCCTCATAGGTGTTGCTGCTACACTACAAGGAACCTCACGAGTGCACGTCTCCCTCACAGAGTCTGTTTCCCCGGGAACCCAACCTAAGAAGGTTGGTGCCAGGAGTGGTTCAAGGAAGCAAAACCTAAAATTGGATTCTGGAGGCAGACCCCATCACTCTACACACAGAGTATTAAAGTTATTCCACGGCATGCTATAGCAGTACAATTGTTACAGCTCTCCCTGGTGGCCAGCTGGGAGGCGGCAGCACCTTTGGAAGGGGAGTGCCACCTGGGTGCAATACAGCAGATGTTAAAAAGTTTAAGGAAAGTAGTCATTAGAAGGACAATGAAATATTTAACACCCTGCTGAATGCCACCTATACACTGGAAAGAGACAAAGAAAGTCTGAGCATGATTAATCACCAATTTAAGGCCAAGTGTGAAAATCAAAGAGCCTGCTGGCAACATATAAAGATTCTGATATTTAGGAGGGCAGAATAAGCTGTCTTTTGTCCAGGACTTAATTATAAGGGGAGTGGAGCACTAGGGAAAGTTGAATTCTCATTCCTAGTCAGTGCTAAACCAAGGTCAGGGCAATGGTTAGGGAAGGATGGGGCTCTGAGACCCCAGTAGGAATGTCTGAATCCACGCCCTTAAGAAACTTGAAACCCTAAAGTCTCCTGAACCCTCCAGACCTACAGAAGGGGCTTGTGTCTCCCTTTACAAGGCTAGTCTTCCCCTTTGACCGAAGACAATACAAAGGCCTCTGCCTAGCAAGACAACACATGATGCCCCTCCCCCAAATTAGGATTTACCCTCCCTCCTCTCCCTGTCACCAGACCAATAACTTGGGTCATGTCACTATATTAACAAACCTGGAGACATGTTGGGCCTGCAAAGGGAGAAAGGGGATGACAGGTGGAAGGAGCCACAGGACCTAGTTAATACCTGCTAGTAGGAGCTGGGAGAGTCTGTATGGGACTGGATCTTGAAGGTGTTAGGTCAGCGTGGGGGAGGGTTGTGGAACATAAAGTTGGACAAAGGAGGGTTTATTGTTAAGGGAACGCTCTCCTGTACTATGGGTTTTAACATCCTAGCAAGAACCCCAGAAAATCAGAATAGCATGCTGCTACAGTAGCTCTTAGAAACCTGGAGAAAGTGATGGCTCACAGGAAGTAAAGGAGGAATTTTCAGAACTACTGCTGTGGGTGGTAGAACAAATGGAGCAAACGGGCTCAGAGAAATGGGCATAGCGAGTGTAAGGCCTGAATACCAATCAGCTGCTTATATTCCATCAGTGGTTCTGGAAGACACATCATTTCCCGAAGGGATAAGAAATGTGCTTGTAAGAAGAGTGCTAGCATACAGATTATGAAGCCTCTTCCCTATCATCACATTTTTCTATAAGGCTTTTTTGTGTCCTCAGCCTAAAGTTACCCCAGGAGTTAACCTTAGACTCAGGCTTCTACAGGTGTGAGTGTGCTTCCTTCCTTCCTTCTTTTAAGAAACAGCCATGAAGACTTTTTATTAAAATCACACCTAGGACAATAAGCCCACCAGTTGTGCTTGGTAACAAATCACCACTTGGTTTACTGGAGTTGGAAGTTAGCTGGACTCAGTACATAAGGGATTGTTATATGGAAAGATTCAAATACAGAGTTAAACCATATAGGCTAAAATACCTCCAGTGTGTATTTCAGTGGATTTCTCTACCGAATCTCATTAAACCTTTATCACTAATATCCCATTATAGGCGTTCCTATAGAGTCTAAACTTGTAGTATTTGCCCAAGAGTAATTCTGAAAGGCTGAGTGTGGAGTAAATATTTCCTTTTGAGGTAGTGAGAGGCACGGTTCAAAGGGGAAGGAGACTGAAAGGAGGGTTACTAGAGTTTGAGGATAGTAAGGTGAGGGGATAAAAGGGAATGGCTTAAAAGACTCTCCCAGTGAGCATGGTTTCATGCAACCAAGAGAAAAAGGAGGTTAAATGGGTTAAGGTGGAGTTCGCAGGTTTGATCATACCCCGCTCTGAAGCCAGCTATTTCTCACACATAATTACTCTTGAGTTCTCTTCTCAAGAGCCACTGCTTGAGAAGGCATGCAAGTGGAAAAGCCATCAATGGGCGGCAACCAGATCACCAGGAACTTAAGTAACTACTGACTTTTTAAAGTAACTGCTACTTCAGCCCTGTGAATCCAACTGTTTCCAGGAGACAGCGGGCTCTCTGGCCCTAGAAAATGCCCTCTTCTCCCCCAGCCTGAAGTGCAAAGGTCAACCAGCACTCTGAATGTCACCATCCACTCCACTATTTCACCTCCCTTTCTCCTCTGTCCTCACTCTAAGTACATGAGAAGGAAGTCTCCTGGATCCCTACCACCTTGGAGACCTCCATGCTACTCCTTGGTGGTGAATGGGAAATGGGGCAACATTTGGCTGGTGATGGTAAGCCATTTGCCAAGCCTTGGCCAGAGGGAGATTTCAGAAACCAAGTGTTTCTTAGATTAGGGCAGCCTCAGCAAACACAGAATATGACTGATAAACCGTAACAGTTTCTCATGGAGAGCTCACAGCTCTCTGTAGGATTCATTTCATTAATTCCTTGCTGAACATGAGCTGCTTCAGCCACTGAGACAGGTGCAAGGTATATAAAGAACAAGGAAGCACAGAACCTGTATTTTCAGTCTGGAAAAGAACTGGAGAGACAGCAGTATGTGAGGTTTAGGGATTGGGGCTCTGGATTAGGTTGACCTGGGTTCAATTTGCTGCTTCACCATTTATGTGCTTTAGAACCTTTGTCAAGTTCCTTAACTGTTTGGATCCTAATCTGTTAAATGGGGATAATGTTCCCAAATTTTTTAAAAGAACTAAACAGGACAAAATAAAGAGCTAGCACTGTCTTTGGTATATCAAAAACACCCAACAAATGCCAGCTGCTATTATAATAATAATTCGGGATGAGGGTAGAAGACAAAGTATTGACTGAGACAATGGCAAAGACATTGTGCTAATCAAATGTGCTAAAATAACCCAACAACAAAGTCATCTGGGTTAAAGTCACAGGATGTTGTCATTATTCAGACTCAATTTCCCATATTCTGATGTTCCCTCTTTATATATTTTCACTTCTGTCACTGGTCAAGATTCTAACAAGTGCAAAGAAGCAGAGAATAAATAAAGTATCCACAAATCCTGCACCCACCCTGGATAACCGCATCTCCTGTGTGACAGCAGGTGGGAGGTATGAGTTTAGGAAATCATGGTGGAGTGACGGACAAGAAGGACATCCAACTCAAGAGCAGAACACAAGTCCTCACCTTGGACTAATTTCAGTCTTATTCTAATCTGTAAACTAGATTTATATTAAAAGGAAAACAAATAAATATGTTACCCCCGGGGCTTCCCTGGCGGCGCAGTGGTTGAGAGTCCGCCTGCCGATGCAGGGGACGCGGGTTTGTGCCCCGGTCCGGGAGGATCCCACATGCCGCGGAGCGGCTGGGCCCGTGACCCATGGCCGCTGAGCCTGCGCGTCCGGAGCCTGTGCTCTGCAACGGGAGAGGCCACGGCAGTGAAAGGCCCGCGTACCGGTAAAAAAAAAAAAAAAATATGTTACCCCCTAAGAGATAAAAATATTTTTCTTTTAATGGTTACCTTCTTTGTGTACCCTTTGTTTTAACTTAAAGTAAAAACAACTTGTCAACATTTGGGTTTATAGTGGTAAAGAACCTCTTCCAACACTGAAATCACACTACATTTTAAGTAGGCCATTGCTTCTCTTACCTACACGCTACCCATGTTTACAAGTCCAAAAATTCCGAATTATCATATATGAAAAAATTGTTAAGTATATTTATTTCTTGAAAAATTTGAAGACTACCAGAGATAATGAAATAATGCAGGAAAAACAGTTCTAATATTTCAGCTGTTAATCAGTCCATGAATATTTCATTAGTTGTTCACAGGGTACATGATACTTATATTAGATATAATTTGACAAAGATGCATTATAACAGAAAAAACTTAATTCAATCCAGATAACATACTCCACTAGGAACAAATTACTATAAAGGATAATTTAACCCTGGAAAATTCAGATGTGTAGAAGTGTTTTTTTTTTAATTCAGGTCTAGATTTATAATTAAAATTTTAACTGTCTTAACAGTGATAGGAATGCTTTTTTTAAGGCTTCAAAGCATTTGCTGGAAAATGATTATTTGATTCAGCAATTGCTTCAGACAGTCAACTAAGATGTATGCCTTGAAAAGGAGCCCCACGTCCAGACCACAACCTTTAAGAGATGAGAGGAATAATCTGAACCTGTAACAGCACTGACTGCTGTGCTCAAAAGTATAAATATTCCTGTCTTTGACTAGCATTTAGCATTATAAAAGAATGATGTCCTCTATTACAGCAAGGTAAGAATCATCAATTCAGTTTACACGAAGATTTTCTAGGTCCTTGCGTCAATCATTTCATAAAATTATTGATTAAAAGAAATAGAAAAGGAGTGAAATGGCATAAATAATAGAAACACTGAAAACTTGCACACACTCTGTTTTGAGCTTATGATGCAGATCTCAACTCAAATTTAACCTTCAAACACAAATGTCAGGGAATGTGCCATCACTTTACTGAATATCCAAGGTCAATCAATTACTTCTGTCTACTTAGTACACAATTAGGCATGCATTATAGAAAACACGAAAACCTAGGATTCAGGTACTGGTTTCCCTTTTAATTTGAACGTTAAATTAATCTGAATTTTAAGAAGAGTACATATTATTAGTGAGCAGATGGAAGAATTCTCAGAGCGAAAATACAAAATGGATACATGAGAAATAGAATATTATTGCCCCTCCCCAGAAGCCTCCTATAAGCCCCTTTTAGTCAGTAATTCCTCCTCCTTCTTCAAAGGTGATAGTGGCTTGTTTCTAACACCACAGATTAATTTTGCCACTCTGTAAACTTTACGTAAACTGAATTATACTATACGTGTGATTGTGAGCCTGGCTGCTATGGTTCAGCAGTACAGAGTATGAAAAGCATCCCTTTTATTTATGTTGGTAGTTTGTTTTCATTGCTGAAAAGTAATCAACTTTATAAATGTACAAGGATATTAATCAGTCTACTATTAAAGCGTATTTGGATTGCTTGGGGATGTTACACAAATAATTTTGCAATGGATATTCTTACACATGTTTTTGATGCACATGTGCAAGCATTTCTGTAGAAGACATTCCAAACGAAAAGTGCTGGATCATGGGGTATGAGCATATTTAACATTTAGTATGTGATGACAAATAGTCTTCTCAAGTAGGTGTAACAAATTACATTCCCATCAGCAATAAATGAGAGTTCCCATTGCTCCACCTCTTCACCAACACCTGGTAAGGTCAGTCTGTTTAACTTTTAGACATTCTGATAGCTATGCAGTTATAAAGCCATGGAGGTTTAAATATGTGTGTCCCCAATGACTAATGAAGTTGGGGGATTTTATATATACTTATTGACCATGCTGTATGTTACTTCCCCAGAACTTATTTTATAACCATAAATTTGTACCCTTTGACCAACCTATGTCCCCATTTCCCCAACTCCCCCAGTCCCTGGCAACCATCATTCTACTCTCAGTTCCTATGAGTTCAGCTTTTTTAAGATTTCACATATAAGTGAGAGCACACAGTATTTGTCTTTCTCTGAATTATTTGTCTGAGTTATTTCACTTAGCATAATGCTCTCCATGTTGTGACAACAAGGTCCATCCATGTTGTCACAAATGGCAGAATTACCTCCTTTCTATGTCTGAATAATATTCATTCCCACCAACAGAGTAAAAGGATTCCAATTTCTCCACATCTTACCAACACTTGTTATTTCTTGTCTTTTTGATAATAGCCATCCCAACAGTGTGAGGTGGTGATATCTTGTTGTGGTTTTGATTGCATTTGCCTGATGATTAGTGACATTGAGCATCTTTTCATGTACCTGTTGGCCATTTGTGTCTTCCTTTGGAGAAATGTCTATTCAAGTCTTCAGCCCATTTTTAAATTGGGTTGTAGGTTTTGTTTTGTTTTTTTGTTTGGGGGGGTGCTATTGAGTTGTATGAGCGCCTTACATATTTTGGACACTAACCCCTTATCTGATATATGGCTTCCAAATATTTTCTCCCATTCTGTAGGTTGCCTCTTCATTTTGTTGATTATTTCCTTTGCTGTGCAGAAGTTTTTAGTTTGATGTAGTCTTTTTTATTTTGCTTTTGTTGTTTGTACTTTTGGTGTCAAATCCAAAAAATCATTGCCAAGACCAAATCATTGCCATTTCCCTGTTTTCTTCTAGGAGTTTTATGGCACCAGGTCTTACATTTAAACCTTTAATTCTTTTTGTGTTAATTTTTGTGAGTGGTGTAAGACAGGGGTCCAATTTCATTCTTTTGCATGTGAATAGCCAATTTTCCCAACACCATTTATTGAAAAGAATATCCTTTCCCCATATGAGTATTCTTGAGTCCCTTGTCTAACATTAATTGAGCATATATGCATGGATTTATTTCTGGGCTATTGATCCCATTCCATTGGTCTATGTGTCTGCTTTTATGTAAGTACTATATTGTTTTGATTACTACAGCTTTGTAGTATAGCCTGAAATCAGAACATGTGATGCCTCCCTCTTTGTTCTTTTTGAAGATTGTGTTCACTTCTGGGAGTCTTTTGTAGTTATATATAAATTTCAGGATTGATCTTTCTATTTCTGTAAAAATTGCTATTAAAAGTTTGATAGAGATTGCACTGAATCTATAGATGGCTTTGGGTGGTATGGACATTTTAACAATATTGATTGTTCTGATCTATGAACACAGGATATTTTTCCATTTATTTGTGTCTTCATTTTTTTTACCAATGTCTTATGGTTTTCAGTGTACAGATCTTTCATTTCCTTGTTAAATTATTCCTAAGTATTTTATTGTTTTTGATGTTACCATGAATAGGAATGTTTTATTTCTCTTTCATATACTTTATTGTTAGTGTGTAGAAATGCAACTGATTTTTGTATGTTGATTTTGTATCCTGCAACTTTACTGAATTTGCTGATTAGTTCTAACAGTTTTTTGGTGGAGTCTTTAGGGTTTTCTCTATATAAGATAATATCATCTGCAAACAGAGACAGTTTTATTTCCTTTCCTATTTGGATGCCTTTAAATTTTTTTTTTTTTTTTTGCCTAATATTTCTGGCTAGGACTTCCAGAACTATGTTAAATACGGGTGGTGAGAGTGAGCACCCTTGTCATGTTCTTGAATTCAGAAGAAAAGCTTTTCAGTTTCTCACCACTGAGTAGGTTAGTTGTGGGCTTGTCCTATATGACTTTATTAAGTTGAGGTACATTCCCTCTATAACCCAATTAGTTGAGAGCTTTTATCATGAGAGGATTTTGAATTCTGTCAAATGCTTTTTCTGAATCTGTTGAAAGGATCATATGGTTTTTATGCTTCATTCTTTTAATGTGGTATATCATGTTTGTTGATTTGCATATGTTGAACCATCTTTGCATCCTAGGGATAAATCCCATTTGATCATGGTGTATGATTCTTTCAATATGCTGTTGAATTCAATTTGCTAGTATTTTGTTGAGAATTTTTGCATCTATATTCACTAGGAATATTGGTCTGTAGTTTTCTCTTCTTGTAGTGTCTTTATCTGGTTTTGGTATCTGAGTAATTCTGGCCTCATAAAATGACTTTGGGAGTATTCGTCTCTGTTCAATTTTTGGGAAGAGTTTGAGAAGGATTAGCATTAATTCTTCTTTAAATATCTGGTATACTCCACCAGTGAAACCATTTGGTCCTGGGCATTTCTTTGTTGGGAGATTTTTGATTACTGCTTCAATCTCCTTAATTGTTATTGGTCTGTCCAGATTTTCTATTTCTTTATGATTTAGTCTTGGTAAGTGGTATGTTTCTAGTAATGTACTCCTTTCTTCTAGGTTATCCAATTTGTTGGACTTTGAATATATCATCCCATTCCCTCCTGGCCTGCAAGATTTCTGCAGAGAAATCCACTGATAGCCTTATAGTCTTCCCTTATTTGTGATGAGGGAATTCTTCTGCAGCTTTCAATATCCTTTGTTTTTGACTTTTAACACTTTGATTATATCGTGTCTTGGAGTAATGTTCTTTGTGTTGATATTGCTTTGGGTCCTCTGAACTTCCTGTGCATGGATGTCTGTATCTCTCCCAAGATTTGGGAAAGTTTAAGTTATTATTTCTTTAAATAAGCTTTCATTGACTTGATGGCATCCCAAAGTTCATATAGGCTTTTGGCTTTCTTCACTCTTTTTCATTCTTTTTGTTCCTCTAACTGGCTAATTTTAAATGATCCTTGAGTTTGATGATTCTTTCTACTGCATGATGAAGTCTGTTGTTAAAGCTCTCTATTGACTTTTTCAGTTTTTTCACTGTATTCTTCAGCTCCAGGATTTCTGTTTGGTTCTTTTTTTATGGTTTCTATTTCTTCATTAAACTTCTCATTTTGTTCATGTGTGTTTTCCTGACTTCATTCTGTTGTCTATCCACGTTCTCTTGCATTTCATTTAATTTCTTTAGAATAATTATTTTGAAATCTTTGCCTTGCAAATCATAGATCTCCATTTCTTTGGGGTCAGTTACTGGAATTTTATTAGTTTCCTTTGGTGTCATATTTGCCTGATTCTTTGTGATCCATGTAGCCTTGCATTGGTGTCTGTGCATTTGAAGGAGCAAACACATCTTTCCATCTTTGTAGACTGCTTTCGTCACGTGAAGACCTTCTTCTGTCAGTTCTCTAGGCTGATGGGATTATCTCTGGAATTGCAGTCATATTGGCTTGGAGTCAGTTGTGAGGCTGTCTCTGGGTCTGCAGTGAGGTCTGCTGTTGGTGGGCTTGTTACCAGGAATTCAGCCGGGCATGGATTCTGTCTCATCCCTGGGTAGATGAAGCTGCCTCCAGTACTTTGTTTGGTAGGGTGATGCTGGAAGAAGGGTCTGCTTCAGTGTCCAAATTTGGGTCCTCAGACAGCGGGCCTATTACCAGGTACATAGATGGGTCCCAGGGAAGGTTCCTGGCTGATCACTGGATGGGGTGGGCAGGACTGGCCCTGGTCTATGGCTGAGAGGGGCTGGAACTAAGCCTCAGGACTGTTTCAGGTTCCACAGCCAAAACTGAGGTCTGCAAACTTGGCTCTGGAGGCACAGATAGGTATGTCTCCCTGCAGGTCCCTGGGCTGGCTATACTGCTCCTTGATTGCAACTCAAGAGGTTGAAGCTGAGTGTAGGATACTTTAAGGATCTCCTGGGTCTTAGTTGGGAGTGTCTCCTGGAGCTCTCTGCCAGCAAGATTGCTGGCTGACTGTGACTAGCATGGACTGGAGCCAAGTTAAGGGCCCTTTCGTAATCTACAGTCTGACCAGGTCTGGTGGGCTTACTTCCAGGGACACCAGTACTGCAACTGGAAGGGGCTGGAGCAGGTTCACAGACCACTTTAGGGTCCACAGCTAGGACTTAAGTCTGTATGCCTGTTACATGATACATTGGTGGTCTTGACCCTTCCCAGGTCCCCAGGCATATAGTGGTGGTGACAGGAACAAGGCCAAATGGAGCTGTAGGCGAATCCTCGGGGTACAGAGCTGTCTCCAGGTCTGTAGTGGGACCACTGTTGGTGAGTCAGTCACCTGGGTGTGAGACTGCCTTCTTGAAATGGCTCCCCTTCTTGAAATTTAGTCCCCTTGGACTAAATCTGGGTTTAATAATCTCCTACCTGGATCCCATAGCTCTCACAAAGGCACTTCTGTTCATGGATGGAAATCCTGGAAACTATGTTGGCTGAAATCTCTGCACTTTCATAAAAGCCTATGGAGAACTTAAAGAGCTACTAAAAGGCAACATGAACCCCATATTTAGGGATTGGGGGAGCTTAAGTCACATTATTTGTTTCTTGGATAAGGGAATTAAGCCATGCACAAGACAGATTATAACCAACATAAACCTATATTTGACTCAAATTTCTATACATTTTACATGGAAGTTAACTTTTTTTCAACTCAATTTATCAGGGAAATTTCCAGATTTGCCAAATTTTGAAATTCATTGCCTTTGGCAACACTGCTTCAAGGACTCTTTAACTGGTATTTCATAAGATGAGGTACATGTATCTTGTTGATTAAAATCACTGAATTTCTTCTTTACATTTCTAGACCACTGCCAAAAACAACAATTACTAAATAATAATTAATTTAATTAGCAACATATCAGACTTGCAGTAATTGGTAGAACAAGTTGAGACCCTATACAATGTGAGTTGGAGAGAACAGATTATAGTGGATTGTACTCTCTTCTCTATTTAAGAAATCAAAATTATAAACAGAAGATCAATAGGACAATAGCATGTGTAAAGGAGTAAAGGCTCCTAGGTGGGAGCCAGTATGGAAAGTTAGTTCAAGGAACTGAACAGTGCAAGAGCAACTGAAACACAGTAGCATGGGAGGGAGTGGAGTTGGATGAGGTGCAGAGGTGAGCTGGGGTCAGAGCATGAATAGTCTTGAGAGAAAGTCATGATAATTGTGGCTTCCTCCTAATGGCAGTGTGACGCCAAAAAAGAAATTTAAGTTGAGGAGTGGCATGATGAGAACTGCATTTTTAAAAGGTCACTCTGGCTGCTGTGTAGAGAATGGATTAGAGTGAAGTGAGAAGACTCAGAGAAAGGATTCTAGAGGTCTAAGAGAAAGATGGTAACTCTCACTAGAGGAGTGGTATGAAAATGGAGAGAAGACAATGGGCTCCTGAGAAATAAAAAGGGACATTACCCTTCTTCCAGACCACATCCCAGACACACACACACCATGGTCCATCTAAATACAGCCACTGGCTGGTGTGTGATACCCATGAAAGTCTGGGATCATTGCTAATGATTATTAGCTCTAAGCAGGATTTGCCGGTGCAGGTTCGCACCCTGTGTTTCATGCAGTACTCAGCTGATTTTGAAAGAGGCAGAACAGCTTGTGATAAGCCACAATGTGTGCACTTTGCCTCCTAAAGCTGGCATGTGGTAGGCAGTGGGAGGAATGATGACTGCCAGCAGGACACAGGTGCAAGGGGAAAGTCTCACCCACTCCCTGTGGGCCAAACACCTGCCAAATCTGTGGAATTAACCAGCCTAGCTGAGCAGCCCTTTCTCCCACCTCATGGAAGGACTGTTACAATCAATAAATAAACAGATTCAATCAGTCAAAACTTGCTTATAAACAATCCCATGAAATGCATTAATGCCCTTAGAAGGAATGCATTAACATTTTTTTAAATATCTTTATTGGAGTAAAATTGCTTTACAATGGTGTGTTAGTTTCTGCTTTATAACGAAGTGAATCAGCTATACATACACATATAACCCCATATCCCCTCCCTCCCTATCCCACCCCTCTAGGTGGTCACAAAGCACCGAGCTGATCTCCCTGTGCTATTCGGCTGCTTCCCACTAGCTCTCTATTTTACATTTGGTAGTGTATATATGTCCATGCCACTCTCTTACTTCTTCTCAGCTTACGCTTCCCACACCCTGTGTCCTCAAGTCCATTCTCTACATCTGCGTCTTTATTCATGTCCTGCCCCTAGGTTCTTCAGAACCTGTTCTTTTGTTTTATTTTTTAGATTCCATATATATGTGTTAGCATACGGCATTTGTTTTACTCTTTCTGACTTACTTCACTCTGTATGACAGACTCTAGGTCCATCCACCTCACTATAAATAACTCAATTTCGTTTCTCTTTATGGCTAATATTCCATTGTATATATGTGCCATTCATCTGTTGGTGGACACTTAGGTTGTTTCCATGTCCTGGCTATTGTAAATAGTACTGCAATGAACATTGTGGTACATGATTCTTTTTGAATTATGGTTTTCTCAGGGTATCTGCCCAGGAGTGGGATTGATGGGTCGTATGATAGTTCTATTTTTAGTTTTTTAAAGAACTTCCATACTGTTCTGCATAGTGGCTGTATCAATTTACATACCCACCAACAGTGCAAGAGGGTTCCCTTTTCTCCACACCCTCTCCAGCATTTATTGATTGTAGATATTTTGATTATGGCCATTCTGACCAGTGTGAGGTGATACCTCATGTAGTTTTGATTTGCATTTCTCTAGTGATTAGTGATGTTGATCATCCTTTCATGTGTTTGTTGGCAATCTGTATATCTTCTTTGGAGAAATGTCTATTTAGGTCTTCTATTCATTTTTGGATTGGGTTGTTTGTTTTTTTGATATTGAGCTGCATGAGCTGCTTGTAAATTTTGGAGATTAATCCTTTGTCAGTTGCTTTATTTGCAAATATTTTCTCCCATTCTGAGGGTTGTCTTTTCATCTTGTTTATGTTTTCCTTTCCTCTAAGACCAGGAACAAGACAAGGTTGTCCACTCTCACCACTATTATTCAACATAGTTTTGGAAGTTTTAGCCACAACAATCAGAGAAGAAAAAGAAATGAACACAAATTGGAAAAGAAGAAGTAAAGCTTTCACTGTTTGCAGATGACATAATACTATACATAGAGAATCCTAAAGATGCTACCAGAAAACTACTAGAGCTAATCAATGAATCTGATAAAGTTGCAGGATACAAAATTAATGCACAGAAATCTCTTGCATTCCTATACACTAATGATGAAAAATCTGAAAGAGAAATTAAGGAAACACTTCCATTTACCATTGCAACAAAAAGAATAAAATACCTAGTAATAAACCTATCTAAGGAGACAAAAGACCTGTATGCAGAAAACTGTAAGACACTGATGAAAGAAATTAAAAATGATACAAAGAGATGGAGAGATATACCATGTCCTTGGATTTCATTAACCTTTTTAAATGCGGTACCAATAGCTCAACATAAAGCCCAGTGCAATTATCCTCTGAAAAATGATAATAAGGAGGAATGGCAAGGATTATCTCACATTAGAGGGACATCAGAGTCTTTATTGTAGCAAATGTTCTGTGCATTATGCTTAATACTTAATATCATTTACTTAATGGCCGAAATTGGGTTGGGAAACTACAACCTGCAAGCTAAGTCCAGTCCATCACCTGTTTTTTGAGTAAAGTTTGATTGGAATACAGCCACAACCATTTATTTATGTGGTTTTTTTTTCTGGCTGTTTTCAAGCTACAACATCAGAGATAAGCAGATGCAACAGACTGTATGGCCAACAAAGCCTAAAAACAGTTACTATCTGGCCCTTTAGAGAGAAGTATGCTGACCCTGGTCTATCTCTAAACAGGACTTGTTTAAGAGAGTAGTAGCCTTCTTTTAGTCAACTTTTATACCAAGTTCTTGATGTTCACACATATGGTTACCACTCATATGGAAAACTTTTCATCCAAATTCCATTTGGCACTAGTAAGAGAAGGAAATGGAATCGCTGATTCTTCTTGAAGTCCAAAAATGTTCTTACAGTAAGTATTTTTGTGTGTTTGAATAGCACAGGCTTTCATTTTAAAAGATAGCTTATGAAATTAAGCCCATTTTGAAATAGTAAGTTGAGGAGAAAATTGCTTTCTAAAAGCTCAAAAAAGGCTTCTTTAAACCAACACTTGATAAAACAAAGCTCTCAAATTTTCAGGCTTCATTCAACTGTCCCTGGTTCCCCTAAATTCACAGCCCTCTAATAGAAAATATGTTAAATAGTAAGAAACCCATAGTGAACTGTGCTGTTTTAAATGACTTTGTAACATCTGTTTAATATGAAAAATTCAGTTGCAACTATTCTATTTATTGCCGTAGGCAAACTGTAATTCCATTCCTACTCAACTGTCCTGTGTAAAAACAACCATATAGATTCCTTACTCAGAAACTGACACCCAACGGCTTGATTTATATTCTAGCTCATTAACTCAGTGAACATCCTGAGCCAAGTTAAATTAAATGTCTTCAGTTCTGGTGCACAGTAAGTTGGTGTGATGTTGATTTGTTTTCTGACATTATCTACCTGAGTAGTTTGAGGTGAGACTTTGGAACCAGTAGAATTGAAGGCTGGAAGGACCCTTTGTGACAATAGCCACACAGCTGGTATTTAGCAGACTTCATGAGAGAATCCAGGAGTCCTATTTTTGATTAAAACACTGGCAAACATCTAAAAGCTTGACAAGACCAAGATGGGGCACAACAGGCACAACTCTCATTGATGGTGGGAGTGTGAACTGGCACATCACTTTGAACAACAATTTGGCATTATCATGTGAACTAAATATGTGCATATCCTAACATCCAGCAAGCTTACTTCTGGGTATATTATCTAAAGAAACTCTTGTTATGGCTGAGTAATACTCCATTGTATATATGTGCCACATCTTCTTTATCCATTCATCCGATGATGGACACTTAGGTTGTTTCCATCTCTGGGCTATTGTAAATAGAGCTGCAATGAACATTTTGGTACATGACTCTTTTTGAATTATGGTTTTCTCAGGGTATATGCCCAGTAGTGGGATTGCTGGGTCATATGGTAGTTCTATTTGTAGCTTTTTAAGGAACCTCCATACTGTTCTCCACAGTGGCTGTATCAATTTACATTCCCACCAACAGTGTAAGAGGGTTCCCTTTTCTCCACACCCTCTCCAGCATTTATTGTTTCTAGATTTTTTGATGATGGCCATTCTGACTGGTGTGAGATGATATCTCATTGTAGTTTTGATTTGCATTTCTCTAATGATTAGTGATGTTGAGCATTCTTTCATGTGTTTGTTGGCACTCTGTATATCTTCTTTGGAGAAATGTCTATTTAGGTCTTCTGCCCATTTTTGGATTGGGTTGTTTGTTCTTTTGTTATTAAGCTGCATGAGCTGCTTATAAATTTTGGAGATTAATCCTTTGTCAGTTGCTTCATTTGCAAATATTTTCTCCCATTCTGAGGGTTGTCTTTTGGTCTTCTTTATGGTTTCCAAAAAGAGACGAAATTGAGCTATTTGTAATGAGGTGGATAGACCTAGAGTCTGTCATACAGAGTGAAGTAAGTCAGAAAGAGAGAGAGAAATACCGTATGCTAACACATATATATGGAATTTAAGAAAAAAAAAATGTCATGAAAAACCTAGGGGTGAAACAGGAATAAAGACACAGACTTACTAGAGAATGGACTTGAGGCTATGGGGAGGGGGAAGGGTAAACGGTGACAAAGCAATAAAGAGGCATGGACATGTATACACTACCAAACGTAAGGTAGATAGCTAGTGGGAAGCAGCCGCATAGCACAGGGAGATCAGCTCGGTGCTGTGTGACCGCCTGGAGGGGTGGGATAGGGAGGGTGGGAGGGAGGGTGACGCAAGCGGGAAGAGATATGGGAACATATGTATATATATAACTGATTCATTTTGTTGTGAAGCTGAAACTAACATACCATTGTAAAGCAATTATGCTCCAAAAAAAAAAATAAATAAATAAAAAAATAAATAAAAAAAAAAAAAAAAAAAGAAACTCTTGTACTTGAACACTGAGTCATAATCCAAAATGTTCAATGCAACATTATTTGTAACCAAAAAAAAAAAAAAAAAAAACAGGAACTATCTCAGATGTTCATCAATAGGAACAAATGGATAAACAAATTGTGATACATTCATGCGATGGCATACTATGTAGCAGAAGAACTGAATGAATTAAAACTGCAGTCTGGAAGAATCTCAAAATCAAAATGTTGAATGAAAAAAGCAAATCTCAGAGGAATATACATAGTGTGAGGGTTAATTTAACTTAGCTAGGTCACAGTACCCAGTGTTTGGTCAAACACCAGTCTAGACATTGGCATGAATTAATGCTTAGATGGGATTAATATTTAAGTTGGTAGACTTTGAGTAAAGCCCATAATGTGGGTGGGCCTCATTCAGTCAGTTGGAGGCCTTATAAGAAAAGCCTGAGGTTCCCCAGTGAAGAAGGAATTCTGCCTCCAAACTGACTTTGGACTTGAGCTGCAACACCAACTCTTCCCTGGGTGTCCAGCCTGACACCCTGTCCTGCAGATTTCAGACTTGGCAGGTTCAACAATCACATGAGCCAATTCCTTAAAATAACTTGAATGTATATTAGTAGTAGAACGTAGTAGTAGTTGATGGTGCATATACATATTATGTAATATTCTGAAGGTATTTAAGAATGAGTAAAATTATACTATATCTACTTGTTGGACTAGATGGCCATGATATATTTTTAGTGATAAGATCAAATTTCAGAGTAATCTGTTGAGGTAGATCCCATGTTTGTTTTTAAGCACACACACACACACACACACACACAGAAAATACACCTCTTTGCATATGATTGAATAAACACAGAAATATCTAGAAATAAAGATGCAAGCAGTTAACATTAGTTAGCTCAATGTGGAACAAGCAGAGTTGAGAATATTAACTTTTCATTTATATATTTTTATTGTTTAACTTTAAAAATAATCAAGTATTATTTTCATAAAATAAAACAAATTCAGTTAACAAAATGAACTCAAAGACCCCATTGGGCATCTAAGATCCTTTAACTGCATAGTCGATCACTAATTATATACACAATCTTTGATTATAATCTTTCTTTTTAATAATTAATCCTAAATCTAAAGATCTACTTTCAAGTGGGTCTGCCAATCTTTGCTTCCCATCTGAGCCTGAAGGTAAATCTTTTGCTTGAAATTTCTCCAAAGCCTCTTTTTCTCCTATATCTCTATTTCTCAACTTGCACAAGAAAGAGCCAACAGGAAAAAGAAAAATGTGTTTATATTTTTGCCTGTCATTCTCTGACTACCTATTTTTATCTTTGTTTCTCTTGATAGTCCCCCAGGAAAATGTGTAGATGATTTTTTAAAATAAAACAAAATATAATAAGGTTTCAATGCCAGAATGTTATTTAAAATTTTTTGTTTGCTTTTATATTTTTTTAATGGCGTATAATAAACTTTCATCTCTTTTACTGATGCCTAATAGTTTGAGCTGGGTGTCACTTTACTTTGATAAAGTAACTATAATTGCCCTCAAAGGCATTATATCCCTTCCAATATACAAGATTAGTATAAATCTTATTAAAAACAAGATTACATGATTACACACACAAGAATAATACTGCTGGCTAATCCTCTCTATGACAACTGCTTTGAATTACTTTCAAAGAGTAGACATAAATAGTAAACCCATTCTTGTTGATTCATTAACACTTTCTCGCTAATTTTCCCTCTGAATTTGAAATTAGCATTAGGCAAAATAAGATCCACATCTAGCCATTTCTGATAAGCACATACTTTGATGTTTCTTTGGTTTTGAATTCTATGACTTAGACAAATAACTCAGGTATGAGGACGTTTCCTCTAATTTTATACACAGGTTGTACTCGAAGAATACCCCATTGTCAAGATATCTGTGACTGTTGACAAATGTTCCTCTTTTTTAGTCACCTTGCCTACACCAGATGCAGATCTCATTCGTGACTCCATCTCTGTGTGCTACTCCCAGAACTAGTTGTGGGTACTTACTTAGAGCTACTGCGATTTCATGTATAATCCATGTGCCCCCTTGAGATCTGGAAATTAGCTGCAGTAAACATGTTAAAGAGGCCAAACTACACATTGCTATAGTCTAAGTCCAGAACAGAGGCTCTTCTCATAGGACTCCCACAATATATTCAACTCACCAAGCCATTTTGGGCCCATAACACTAACAAGTGAATTCAAGGTCAACCTCACATTACCCTCTGCAATTACTTTTTCAAACTTCTTTACACTTTTCAAACTGCAAATCTGCTCATCTTTCTACTTCCTCCCTCAAAGTCACATCATTTCCAATTTACTGAGAATAGAAGCCACGAGACAGGAACTCCCTGTGCTCTCCATCCACAAACCTACATGTGCACATTTCTCCTTCTCCCTCTGATTAATAAAAGGCCAATTTTCTTTTAGCTAAACTCTAAATCCTCTCTCCTCAGAAATTTTGCACTATTAATCGTCCCTTCAAAACACTTTCCTTCCATTTTTCTCTATGAATCAGTCTCACGAAAAAGTAATATTTCTCAAGTATCTCCCATCTCAAAAAAAACAAAAAACAAAACGACACATTTAATCATGTCCCCATTTCCCACCTTTCCAACAGCAAGACATTTGTCATAATCAACATAAAAGTACTGAAAACATAAATACGTAATTCAGGAACTCATCACAAAATGAACACCCATGACCTCACTACCCGGCTGAAGAACTGAACACTGCCAGCTCCCACGAGACCCTCTCCCAATTCATGCCCTTTCCCAACCATTACTCCCTTCCCTCTGCCCAAAGGTGACTACTATCATGGCTTAGAATACTGTAGTTTAGAGTTTTTATAAGTTGATCATATGAATACCCTTATTATTATTATTTCTCAACACTGTATTTTAAAAATGCATCCATATTGGTACAGTGATTCATTAATTTTTATTGCTTATAATTTTGCATGGTATGAATAAGTTCAGTGATTTTTAACAAAATAAATAGTCATGTATCCACCACCACCCACAAGATATAGAACATTTCCAACACCCCAAAAAGCTTTCTCCTGTCCCTTTACAGCCAATTCCCTTCCCCACCCACAGACCTGGGCAACCATTAATCTGTTGTCATTATAATTTTGCCTTTTCTAGAATTTTACATAAATAAAATCATAGAGTATGTAGTCTTTTGTGTCTGTCTTATTTCACCTGGCATAATGCTCTTGAAATTCATCCATGCTGTAATGTGTGTTGGTGGTTTGCTCTTTTTTATCGCCAACTTGCATTTCATTGTAGGAATATATTTGTAATCTGTTTATCCATTGAGCAGTTCTTGGACATTATTCGCTGTAATTTTAATTTGCATTTTCCTTATTACTGACAGGGTTGTTTACTAGCCATTTATCTATCTTCTAAGTGCTTGTCCAACATTCCTGCCCATTATTCTATAGGTAGACTTTCTTATTCATTTGAAGGGATATAAGATCTTTGTTATTATTTTGATTGCCTTGCTTTTTCATTTCTTAATGGTATCTTTTGATGAATGGAAATGATCATTTTTATTGTAGTCAAAAATATTAATTATTTCCCTTTTGGTTGATATATTTTGTATCCTGTTTAAAAAAATCTTTCCGTATCCCAAGAACATTAAAATGTGTTCATTTACTATCCTATACAAGCTGCATTCGTTTGTATTTCATATTTAGATCTACAGTGAACCTGAAATTAATTTTTGTGTACAGTGTGAGATAGGGGTTAACTTTCTTTTTCCTTTCTATTTGTGTATTTGTTTGTAAAAAATATGTAGTTAAACTAATACCACTTTTGAAAAGTCTATCCTTTTCCATCAACCTATGTGTCCTTGGTATGGTAAGGATTATTAATTTTTAAACATAAATAGATGCTAAATTTTATCAAATGCTATTTTTGGGTATCTATTGAAATGAATATATTATTTTTCTCCTCTATTGTGTTAATTTGGTGGATAACACTGATTGACTCTTGAATATTAAATCACCCTTGCATTACTGGAATAAGTCTAAATTGGTTATGATATATTATGCGTTTTGTATGTTGCAGGATTTGGTTCATGAGTCTGACTGCCTTATTATTGTTCTTTTCTTTAATGTCCTTGTTAGGTTTTGGAATCAGGGTTATGTTACTTCACAGTGTAAGTTGGGAAGTCATTCCTTATCTATGGAAAATTTTGTGTAAGATTGATATTATTTGTTTCTTAAATATTTGGTAGAACTCACGAGCGACACCATCTAAGCCTAGAATTTCCTTTGGGGGAATAATTTTAATTATAAAATCAATAGATTTAATGGTTAACAACACAATTCAATTGGTTGTTTCTTCCCGATTGAATTTTGGTTAAGTTTTTTTTTCCTAGAAATTTCTACATTTTATCTGATGTTTGCTCATAATATTCTCTCATGGTGGCTTTAATGTTTGTAGGATTTGTAGTGATGTCCCCCCTTTTTTATATCTGCTATTGTTCATTTTTGCCTTCTCTCAATTTCTCTTCATCAATCTCATGAGGGATTTACAATTTTATAACCTTTTAAAAGAATAAATTTGTCAGTTCTCTCAACTGTAGGCTTGTTTTCTATTTTGTTAATTTCTTCTTTTATCTATTTTCCTCTTCATTTTGCTTTCTTTGGATTAAATTTGCTGTTCTATTTCTATAGTCTTGCTCCAAACATTTGAGAGTGCTACATATTTAAAACTTGCAAGTCACAAATAGATGTTGATTGAAATATACTACCTAGAAAAAGTACATTTTTAAAATAATAATATTTTAGAATATTTGTAAATCCATGGTTTTTATATGACTGAAATTTAGTAAAATAAAAAAAATGCCTGAATTTAATTATCATTGCACATGTCTGGGCATTCTGTTTTGGAATGAGAGTGTTTGAATAGATAAAAAATAAAATCACGCCTAAATCATAATTATATTTTCCAGGAAAATTATTTTTTACTTCTTTTCAGCACAATCATTAATTATATTGATATAATTAAGAATTTTATGTAATTTTCTAATGACAAATTTAACCTTTTTATTGAAATATTATAGTTCTTAGATGGTTTTAAATTAATTTCAATTTGGAGAAATTTTACTCTACTGAGTCTAAGGCAACTGGATTGTCAATTGTCAAATTTAACCAAGAATTATATATATATATATAATATATATATATATATATATATATACACACACACACATATATATATAATCTTCAAGTACTGCAATGGAGTTAGATTTGATAGATTATTATTACTGCAAAAATATTACAAAATATTGAATGTCCTAATGTAAATTATTATCACACAATTTACAGAGAGCAAATTCAAGCTTCCTCAGTTTTTTGTCCTATCCAGGCCTTCACCAGACTGGATGATGCTCACCCACATTGGGGAAGGCCACCTGTTTTACTCAATCCACCAATTCGAACGCTAATCTCTTTCAGAAACACCCCCATAGACACACCCAGAAATAATGTTTAACTAGATATCTGGGCATCCCACAGCCCAGTCAAGTTGACACACAAAATTAACTATCATACCCTTATTGCACACATTCTTGTGGAACTGTCGCTCAAACACCCTGCCTTCACCATTCAAGAAATGGAAGCATTCTCTAAGCCAATTAGGCTTCCTACTTCGAATCTTTCAATCTTGGTCAGTAGGATGCAAATTGTATACAGGGAGCAGTGGAGAGTGGGGCTGATTCACCCAAGTAACGATATTTGGAAATGACTTTACAGTGATCAGTTCATCTTATTTACATGAATATTTACAGTGATTTACTCCATGTTTTCCTAATAATGGTTTGTGTTGCTTGAAATAAAAAACAAACCACCAAACAGTAACAACAGTACTTAGTTACAAATTAAGGATACTATTCAATTTATAATTTTCCTTTAAACTGTCAGACTACATCAAAGAAGAAGAATCAGTTTAATGATGATGTAAGTTTAAAACTCCTCTACCACATCTTAATCTCCTTTTCTAGCAAGAATGAAAAGGCGAGGCCTCAAGCTTAGGATTTAGGGCAAACAATAATATATGCTGCTAGAATTTAACGAAATTGTTATTATATTTTCTTCTATACTTCTGTCTATATTAGGTGTTAATGGTTTTCCATTTATGATATGTCACATAAAATTGCTTTAAAGAAACATAATTCAAATAAAAATATCAAATAAAAGATTGAGCAGTTTGAAAGGTGATATGGAAACAATCAAGAACATGTTTTGAGAATGACTGAAGTTTGGGAAACAGCCCAGTTGAAGGAATCTGGGCAGTGGCCAGTTCAGTGGTCAGTCTAACCCACTCTTGATCATACTCCCATGACCAACTCTCCCTTCTTCCCAAATTTCCCTTCAAAAAAATCTCAACTTCTTTTATTAATGCTTGTTGCCTTACTTTCATAAGTTTCTTTCCTGATTATCTTCTTTGGAGTTCTCAGATTGACTTTGTCTAAGTTCTACATACATCAAAGGCTGACTCTGTACACAACAGAGCAGATTCTGCTATGGAATGGTTAAAACAGCAGGCCCTCCAAAAGTCATCCAAAAAAGCAAACGCTTCTAAGGCAGTTTATTTTTAATGTATAAATTAGTCAGAGAAAAAATGATTTTAAGTGTCTTTTGTGTGCACAAGGCCACCCTGCCATGCCAGATGAATCCCATCATCAGAAATAGCTTAGTTGCATCCCAGTCACTGTGAAACCCTCAAGCTCACTTTAAGACAGGCACTAGGCTTTGAATGCATAGAAACTTTTGAAATGCAAGTGACTGCAAGATCTATCTTTCCTAGTTAGAAAAAGCTCTTCTGAAAATGGCTGTTCTTTATACCCCCTGCATACAATTTCTCCACATTCCTTCCACTCCCTCCCCACTATTTTGCTATGTTTTTGTTGGATCTTAACCTCCTTATAGTTCTTCTGTTTTTCATTTGTGGTGATGAAATCAATAATTAGACTAGGATGTGAATCCAACTAAAGTTGTCTTCTTTTTAAACTTGAGAATAAAACCAACACTTTGTTTTCATTTCTATTCTTCAGCAGTCTTTAATTGCATTTCTCAGGGAAATTTTATCAGAGTGTTCAATACTGATAACGTTGCCAATCTTATTCTCAAAGTTGGGGTTTTTCATATGGGCTGTGCTTGGCACTGCACTCTGCCTGATTTGGATTTTATTTGATCACTTTGGCTTCAACTGACATTGGGAGGCAAAGAAAACCAGCAATCAGCCTGCCATGAATTTGCCATGGGACCACATACTGCTGCAGAAACAAACATATAAATGTGCTGAGGAAACACAAATTCACAGCAGGCAGATTACAGCATGGTCCCCATGCACTATAGGCTTCAGGAAAAGCGAAGCCTGAAGCACGAGCATAGAATGAGGAAGGTGTCAGAGAGGCCTATGTACATTCTTCCTGAGATAATCCTTTTAAAAGAGGAGAAGCCACTGCACTTCTGTCACTAAAGGAAGGAAGGCAGTGTGACAAGGTAAACACAGTACTGGGCTAGAAGTTATGAAGACTAGGTGTGAGACCAAGCCCTGCCATTGAATACTTTTGTGGTTTGGAATAAGGCAGGCAACATCCCTGAGCTTTAGTTTCCTTTTCTGCAAATGGGAATAAGAACGATGGCCATAAATAACCCTTAGCATATTGTGAAGACCAAATATAAAAATGCTTATGAAAACTGCCTTATGAAATATAAAACTTTACAAGACTATATAAAATGGTCTAATTAATCATTATCTTAAAGTTATTAATAATAATAATAAACAGTAAACACCTTGCTCCTGAGTTGGGCAAGCAGCAATAAGTATTCAAGCAGTATACGTATAAAGATAAATTTAAATGGCATCTAAATCTCACAGGAAATTTTTATGCTTTCATTTTCAAATAGGGTCTCTTCATGATGGATCATTCATTATTAGAGAGTTTCTCAGTGGAAAGAAAAAGATTATCCATGGGAGAGACTGCAATGGAATAAGCTGATTTTAACATGCAAAATGGCTGTTTTTATGTACGTTTATAAAAATTCTTTAGTTCCTTCTCTAGATGTTCACTGAATATTCCTCTTCCCAGAAATCCATTTACTTTCTGCATTTTAATAACACTGCTGTTTTCTGAACAGTTGTATAATACTGAGAGTATTAAGTACAAAATCAATAGAAGTATTTATGAAATCCAGACATGGCTACTAATAGAATGGGAGAATAAACAAGCAAGCTTAAAACAATAGGCTATATACTATTTGCCAAAGGTCCTTGAACATTTAGTTCATAGAGCAGGTAGAAACAGAACCAGAAAATAAAAGAAAAACAAAACAAAACAAAATCATGTGTATAGAATAAACTTGGTTAGAGTGTTAGGAAACAGTCATGAGATAAACTACAACAACACACTACCAATTTTTTAAGTTACTTAAAAATTAAGTTAATGTTTAACTACTACAACATGGTATGTGTGTGTGAAATGGTTCTATTCCATCATTAGTGAGGCATGAATTTTTGTTTTGTTTTTTATGTCAGTTGTAGTAATATTATGGTCTGGCTAATTATAAAACACTAGGCAAATAAAAGAACAGATCTCCAAAACCACATGATTGTTCACAAGCAGTATTTGCTTCAACTGACTTTGTTTGATAATTTATACCACGTTTCTTTAGTTACCAATTCCATCCTGTTACAGTCAAACCTTCTGTATCTCAGTGTTTTTAAAATACCCCTTGTAAATAGAATTTGGCTTCAAAAAACAAAAATCTAGTCAGGTAATTTTTGTCTTATAATTGGAGCATTTAATCCATTTACATTTAATATAATTACTGATGAATTTGTGCAGTTGTTTTTTTAAGTTTACACTTTGAAATAATTATAGATTCATAGGAAGTTGCAAAGATAGTAAAGAAAGGATTCTTGTACACTTCATTCACTTTACATCTTATATAATTATAGTATAATATCCAAACCAGGAATTTGACATTGGTACAATGTGCGTACATAGAATGCAGTTTTATCACCTGTATAAGTTTGTGTAACCACAGTCGCAAACAAAACAGAACTATTCCATCACCACAAAGGTTTCCCTTTTGCTACTCCTTTATAGTCACAGCCACCCCCTAAGCTCACCAGCCCTAAACAATGTTAAACACTAATCTACTTTCCATCTTTACAAATTTTTCATTTTGAGAATGTTATATAAGTGGAATCATACAGTGTGTAACACTTCTGAGATCTTTTTTCAACAAGCATAATGCCCTTGATTCATGCAAATTATTACATGTATCAAATAGTTTCTTCTTTTTTTAAATTAATTTATTAAAAAAATTTTTTTTTTAATTTTTGGCTGCATTGAGTCTTCGTTGCTGTGTGCAGGCTTTCTGCAGCAAGCAGGGGCTACACTTCATTGCGGTGCTCAGGCTTCTCATTGCGGTGGCTTCTCTTGTTGCGGAGCACAGGCTCTAGGCATGTGGGCTTCAGTAATTCTGGCACGTGGGCTCAGTAGTTGTGGCTCGCAGGCTCTAGAGCGCAGGCTCAATAGTTGTGGCCCATGGGCTTAGATGCTCCGCGGCATGTGGGATCTTCTCAGACCAGGGATCAAACCGGTGTCCCCTACATTGGCAGGCAGATTCTTAACCACTGTGCCACCAGGGAAGTCCCTCTTCTTTTTTATTGCTTAGTAGGACTCCATGGTATGGATGTACCAAGTCTGTTTAACCATTCACCTATTGAGGGATATTTTGGTTTTATCCAGTTTTTGACTATTACAAACAAAACTGCTATGAACAATCATGTGTAGATTTTTGTGTGAAAATACATTTTCATGTCTCTGGGAGAAATGCCCATCAATGCAATTGACAACATGTATGGTAAATGTGTGTTTAATTGTTTAAAAAACTGCCAAACAGATTTTCAAAGTGGCTGTACCATATTACTTTCCAATGTATGAGATCCATTTCTCTACATACTTGCCAGCATTTGATACTGTCACTATTTTTTTATTTTTGCAATTCTAATACGTATGTAGTGATGTCTCATCTTGGTCTTTATTTTCATTTCCCTAATGTCCGGTCATGTTGAACATCTTTTCATGTGCTTATTTCCCATTCATGTATCCTCTTTGGTGAAAGGCCTCTTCATATCTTTTGCCCATTTTCTAATTGGATTGTTTTACTGTTGAGTTTTGAGAGTTCTTCTATATTCTAGATATGAGTTCTTTGTAAGACATATGGTTTGCAAATATTTCGTCCCAGTCAGTAGCTTGTCTTTTCATCCTCTTCATATGATATTTTGTACAGCAAAAGTTTTTAATTGTGATGCAGCTTATCAGTATTTTTTTTATGGGTCTTGCTTTTGGTGTCATGTCTAAGAACTCTTTCCCCAAACTTTAGGTTCTGAATATTATATCCTATGATTTCTTCTATCAGCTTTATGATTTTATGTTTACATTTAAATCTGTAATCCATTTTTAGTTAATTTTTGCATGAGGTTTAGGTTCCTTTTTATTGGGGAGGCAGTGGATGTATATCCAATTGATTTAGCACCATTTGTTAAAAAAATTAGCCTTTGCCTATTGAATTGCTTTTGTACCTTTGTTGAACATCAATTGGCTATGTTTGTGTGGGTTCTGGGTTCTCTATTCTGTTTCATTGATCTAAATGTCTACCCTCTGCCAATACCACACAGTCTTGATTATTCTAGCTATATAGTAAAAGTCTTGAAATCAGGTAGACTGATTTCTCTCACTTTATTCTTTTTCAAAATCGTTTTAGCTATTCAGCTTTACCTTTCCATGTAAAGTTTAAATCTACTGTATTACTTGCTTCTTTCTATTTATCCCACCTGTTCTGTGTCTTTGTTTTGTTTTATGAAGTTATTTATTTGCTTCTTTCTTTTCTTCTTATTGGATTATTTTCTATTACTTTACCACCTCTCTCCATTAGCTTGGAATTTATATGCTTTTTTATTATTTTTTCAGCGCTTACCCTAGAGACATAAAATAAATTAATTGGTACTTTACCCTCTTCCTAGACAATGGAAGAATCTTAAAACACTTTATTTCATTCTTCCAATTTAGATGACATTGTTATAATTTATTTTAATCCTCTCTATATATATTAAATGACATAAAATTTTATTATTATTTTAAACAGATAACACTAATTTATTGAATGATATACTTACCATTTTTGTTTCTCTTGGGAGCATCTCTGAGCTTCCACATGGAGTCATTTTTCTTCCACCTAAAGAAGAATATTCACTTTTATTGCTTTCATTGTGGGTCTGATGGTGAAAAAGTATCTTACTTTTGTTTAACTGAAAATGTTTTTACTTCACTTTCATTTTCTAAGCATATTTTCCACAAGGGATTGATTTATTGGTTGATAGTTATTTTTTTTCAATCAGGTATCAAGATTTTGATGATTCTGTTGTCAGCTCTCAGCATTATTGTTGATCCTTTACATTTACTTTGCCTTCTCACCACCGACAACAAGAATCCTGCCTTCACTTGATTTCAATTTTGTTTGCCTTTTTTATTCAACAGTTTTACTACCATGTATCTAGATATTCCTTCTTTTTATTTATGCTGCCCAGGATTTTCAGGGCTTTGTGATGTGTCTTTCATCAGTTTTCAAAAGTTCTCAGCTATTCTCTTTTAAAATACTGCTCTTGCCCTGTTTTCTCTCTCCTCTTCTTTTGAGATTTCAATTACATATTTTTCACTTTCTTATTGTGTCTTCTCTTATGCTCTTTTCTGCATATTCCATTCCTTTAGTCACTCCATGATTCATTCTGTATAATTTATTCTGACCTATATTCCATCTCACCAATTCTTCCTTTAGTTGCATCTAATCTGCAACTAAACCCAACCATTGAGCTCTTATTTTGGGTTACTGTACTTTGAAACTTAGAACTTCAATATGATTACTTTTTAAAGTTTCTATTTTTTCCTGTCAGAATTCTCAGTCTTGTCTCTTTTTTCCTTGAACAATAAAAATGTTAGTTATTTTAACGGTCTATGATAACACCAATATCTGGAACACTGAAGATCTATTTCTATTGTCTTGTATTTCCATTCATTCCTATTCATGTTTGTTATCTTGTCTCTGCATGTGCATGGATATTTTTTAACTATGTGCCAGATATTTTATTTGTAATATTGTTTGTATAAGTAAATTAAGGACTAGGATGGTGTTATCTTCTATCAGAAAATATTTGTATTCATTTCTGTCAGTTGCCTGTTTGCACCATAATTCTGGGATCACCTCAGTTCAATTATAGGGGTTAAAAGGGATCCTAAAATGAGCTGCAGTTCCTTTGAGAACCTGTTCACTTTTGTTTGTTTGTTTACTTTTAATTTACCCTTTCTCCTAGGGTGCAACCCTTTGGGGCTCCAAACACAAGTAAAGTAAGATCCATCAGGCTTTGCCCCTCGACAGAACTTGGATTCTTTGTACTTTTAGCCCTTTAAACCTGTCACATGTGCTGTTCAGCCTCTTACCTGTCCATCTGAACCATCAAAAGTGGCCATAAACACTGGTCTCTATTCTCTATATACATTCTTGTTCTCACCTATTTTTAACCACTTTACCCAGTAGGCTCATTGTCTACCTCACTTCTAGAACTTCTAAGGTGCTGACCCCTCCCTCTGCACCAATTATCATTCACACTGTCCTCTCTATGCTGCTGATGGATGCTAAGGGGCGGGGGGTGTCTTGACTTCTCTTGCCTCATATTTCTATGAGGAACTTCCTACTCCTTTTCCCTTGGCCTCTCTCTCCTCATTCCTTTCCCACACTTCCCTCTGGGAGGATGAGTGAGTCAGTGTGATGTGAGTTTGGGAGAAGCCTCTTGTGGGCTGTGCTCCCTTACCAAGCTGGTTGCCTGTACAGAGAGGGCATTGTATTTTGCTCTCAACCATGTGGGCTGTTCCCATCCCTGCAAAAGGAATTCCAGCAGATTTGAGTGCTAGATTAAATCCATTACGGAGAATAAGGAAAATATTAAATGTCCATTTGGCCACATAGTAAATTGTATTCTCTGATGCAACTTTTATACATAAAAAACCACTATTCTGGTCTCTTTTTGTTTGGCTTCTGTCTTCTTTTTCAATAAGTTCCAAGCTCAGGAGGAAAAAAAAAAGGAGTGTTATTTATTGATTCCCTTAAAAGCCTCCAAATGGCTATTCACCAAAAATCTCTCTTATAACTCATTGTACGGTGGAAGATCTTCATCCTAATTTTCACCAGTGTGTGTCATCACCCCAGGGTCACGCCTGTAGTTTGAAGCAATAGTACTGATACATCCAGCCATATGCTTTTTTTTCCCCATTGCCATATTCTGTTCACAGTATGAGATTAATGACATGTTTAGAGTCACAGCAAACTGAAAATAACAAATGTGAAGGTATTTCCCCAGAGACATGAGACATAGCATCATAAAATGGAACAAAACCAACTGGCAACCCGTGTGTTCTACCCACAGCTATAATATCAAAGTTTACCTTCTCTGAACAAAGTAACCAAATTATTAACTACAGTTTACTTTTTTACAGTATGTGGGTTTTTTTAAATAAAATATTTAATTTTATTTTATTTTTATTTAATATTTAAAAAAAAATTTAATATTTATTTATTTTATTAATGAGACCTGATGTCATCTAAGCCAAGGGAACTGTTTCCCCAACCCAGCTAGAACAAAAGAGCCTGAACAATATGAACAGTAGTGCAGACTTGGTCCTTAAACCCACAAACTGTGTTTATATAGACAAAACCATAGATAAAACTCCTTTTATATTAAAACTTTTCCATGAGCTTTAATTTTCCTTTTTTTTTTTTTTTCTTTTTAGAGAACTTCTGCTTATTTGCAACTATTTCTGGGCCACAGCCGTATTCCAACAGAGCGCTTTGGCAACAGCCTCTGTTGTGGTCAACAACTCCATCTGCAGCTGGGGTTTCTTAAAAGAAGTGAGTAGCATTTGCCTTATAATGCTCCAGCAACAAAACAAGGAAAACTTCCATGGGAATCAGATGGTCACGGAGCTTCCCCCATCTCTCTCCTTCCCTTACTTCATGCGATCGGGGGGTCAAAGCCACTGGTGCACATTTCAGCAAGTATGTCACTCACAGCACAGCTAATACATAGATACAATCCTAACCACTAGGCTCTGAAACAGATCGTGGGAAACTTCATTGACTAAAGTGATTGCAGGATTAATAAACTGAGTGTTTCAAGTTGGAAGTCTTGTTACAGGTTAAGACTGTATCCCCCTGAAGTAGAGACATGACTCAGGATGGGCATCTACTTGCATGTGTATTTGGTGGGGAGTGGTTCAGCTACAGAATTTGCCCAAAGACCACAAAGCCATGGAATAAATAAACAAATATCTATCTTTGCCTTAATTATAGCCACCAAAACAAAGCAAAACCAAACAACAACCAAAAAAGAAAACATAGTTTTTTGGCAAAGCAGTAATTTCTGAATTAGGAGTCAGAAGTAAGTAAGAAGACAGAAGTCATGAGACTTACAAGGTAAAAGTCACAACTAGCATCTTAAAATGTGGGAGTCTTGTCTGGCTAATCCAAGTTGAACAAAGTCACAATAAGAAATCAACCTAAATATCAAAAAAAAAATGCTGAGTTACAAAAAACAAGATTGTGAAAATGTAGATGACAGACTAAAATTTAACCTAATATCTCAAGATTTTGCCATCTTCTAATAAACTTCAAACACCAAAACAACCAAGGAAACTTCATTGAGTCACGATAAGTTTAAATAATTATCATGTTGCAATCAGAGAGATGGAAAATCCTGTGAGAAATGTCTTGAAGTTGAAAAAACAGGCCATAGGCTTTCTGTTTCTTCTTTAAAAAACTAATCTTTTATTAATGATATTTTAATGTGAACCTAAAAAATTTTCTTGCAGGGTCAACCTCTTATTGCAAACATCTGCCTTCACTTTGAGGAACTTGGTGACATTACCACCACTAGTGTACTCCAATGAAGGTCAAACACTTCTACTTTTGATGAGCAACATTTTTCAAAACTCACATTAGGCAAAAGGGCATTTCTCACAAGAAAAACATGCTGTTAGCTTTGACAAAGGGCTGTTTGTGAGGTTGCCTCCTGTTTGAATTGCCCCATAGTAAGACAGATGCTGGAAAGGGAAGTTCAAGAATCGTTCGAATCCAGATCCACTTTTGGTTACTTCCTCTGCTTGCTTCCAACACAGCTGCAGAGAATAAAACAAAAAGAGGAAATGGGGACACCCAGACTGAATATTATTGCCTTCAGCAAAAGCCTTTAGAAAACCCTCTCAGGAACCTGTGACATCACAGAGATGTGTCATCTTCCATATAGAACTTTGCCCCAAAAGCAGCATTTATGCAATTTCTTAACGCAGACAATTGCTGAAGTACAGTTAGCATACAAGGCAATAACTTAAGAAAAAGGCAACACTTAGGCAAAGTCTTTCCAGGAATTAAAATGTTGTTGTTGTTGTTTTTTCATTGATTTATTTTTGGCTGCGTTGGGTCTTCGTTGCTGCTAACAGGCTTTCTCTAGTTGCGGAGAGCGGCGGGCTACTCTTCTTTGTGGTGCGCGGGCTTCCTATTGCGGTGCTGAACCAGGGATCGAACCCGTGTCCCCTGCACTGGCAGGCGGATTCTTAACCACTGTGCCACCAGGGAAGTCCCTAAAATGTTGTTATTAACTCAAACAATTTTTCTTTTAACCAACCAAATAAACAATGTGCCCCAGAGAAAGAGACTCACAGTAAAACTCCGGACTGAATGTCAGAGGCTTGGTGCTTTAACTCTTCAGTAAGACTACGGGTAATCTTCCTAAACTTACTTCATTCCTCTGAATCTTGGTATCCTGATTTTAAAAAAGGGGGGGGGGGTTGGACTTGATGATACTTATTGTTTCTAGGCATCTGTGACTGATGTCTCATGAACACATAGAAATAATATACTTAGATGTAACTCATTATTGCTACCAATGCCCAACTAATACTCCCTCTTTCTCCAGTAATTCTTCAATTTAGAATGGACCAATTACCCTGTTTCCATAGCTAGAAACCTGTCAGCCATCCTCTCCTATTCTATTTTTCATAATACAGTCTTCCCTTAAGTTTTTCAGTATCGTTTTGCTACATATTTTTATTTTGTGAAAACTTAGTCCTGTAAGTTTAATATCTAAATCTCTTGTTGAACTATCCATTTTTATCAACCTTCTCAGTCAAATCCTTAGCTCAGATCTGTCCCCTCTTATTCAAGCTCTGGCAAGAGTCTTCTAGCTGGTCTTCAGCCATTATGTCGCACTGTATTGCATCTCCTTACTACCTAGCTTTTTCAAAACCACCTGAGTTTCTTCTTAAAAGGTGCATACTATATATTCTCTCCTACTTAAAGCCCTTCAGTTATTCCTCACTGGACACAGAATAAAGTCAAAGCACATTATGCAAAGTCTTTCAGCACCATTTCCCACAAACACTCCACCCACACTGCAAAAACTCCTGATTTTCAATAATCTCCTGAATACTTTGAAACGTCTGTATATAGTGTCCTAAAGGCCTTGTTGATATAAATCTGTCCCTCAAGATTCAGCTGAAACATCAGCTCTTGGGCTTTTACTGCTAGTTTGCCCCTCTTTCCTGCAGAATTCATTCCTGGTATTTGCTTCTAAAGGGAGGAAGTTAAGCAGCGCAAAGAGACATAAGGGTTAGACATGTCTTCTCTCTCTACACTAACAAAATTGAACTCCTCTCACGAAGAAGAAGTAGAAAAAGAAGCCACCATCCAGAAACAATGGTGAGTTGACAACTACAATCCCTTAACTTGTTCAAATACTCCATGGATATATGGAAAGATACATTTAGTTTATCTCCTATTATCAAGAAAGAAATATTATAACTTCATAGTTGAATATCACTCTGAATATGACAGTACCTAGACAACCATGCTTTGAGACCTAGAAAAATTAGTATAATTTATAAGTGCAGAGTGCTAAGGAAACAATCACACTCTTGAAACTGTGTCCCCGGGGGTGTTACTGCTATGGTTGTAATTAGTCTCAGGGAGGTGATAAGATATTGAGTATCTAGAAACTATAGAAAGGATACTCCTAAGAGACAAGAAAAATGGTGCAGAGGTTGCTAGGAGACCAAGAGAAAGTTAAACTTTCCTGGGTCTCAACCTTCTGTCCTGAAAATGTGGGGAACCCAATTAGAAGATGAATAATGACATGGTGACCTCTCCTCCAATCTGCAGAAAAGTTTGCAGCAGTGGTTCCAGAACTAAGTGTGCACTTCTATAGGACAAAGGTTTAGTTAGGGTGGCCATACTTCAGTTGCCTAGTTTGCTTAGGACAGTACTAGGTTATGCAAGCTGTCTTAATATAATTATTTTAAAAATGCTTCCTTATACTTTTTAGAATGTCCCATTTTAGGTGATAAATTATATAATAACTGTAGTATGGGTTTTAATTTTTTCCCTGAAAATCATTAGGAATTACATACATGTCTGGCTTTTGCTAAATTCATTGATTAGGGAAAAGATTGGGAGTTGGGAGTTGGACTGGAAAACTTTTAAAATCTCCTAAAAAACATGTTTCCTTTTTGTGATTTTCAATCTTTTAGCATAAATCAAAGATTCATATAGTCTTTTAAAAATATTTTCCAGGTTTTATTTACTTTGGTTTAAGTTTACAGAATTCCAGTGGGACTCTATTTATTTTTTCAAAGAATATTCTTTTTGTACTCCTCCATTGAAAGCTTCCTTGTTTAGGGAACTCAGCAAAATATATATATCATTTTACCATGTGTAGGGTTGATAGCATTTAATTAGGAAAACCAGGAGTACCAGAGGACATTTTCAAAGCAGCACCTCAGGTAAGAGACCCCCTCCCCACCTCTGCTGCAACTAATGGTTCTGCAACTCATTTTATGCTCATTGCATTACAGAATTTCCCCTAGAGAATACAAAATTCAAATCAGATGAACAGATGCTCACAAATGAAGGTACTCCATGTACAAACCTACAGCAATCATGAAGTGGCAGGTAGACAGGAAACAAAGGAAGAAACACACAAGAAACTTAGAAACCATTAATTTCTTGTCTCTCTTTCCCCTTATCTCTTCTCATCTCCATGGTCCTCTCCCCTCCCTTCTGCCATTATTACTGCCCACCATTACACGATTTTTCCTATAACCTCTCAGTTGCCATAGTCAGAGAGCTCTGCTTTCTGGCAGACAGTCACAATTGAGTTAGTGAGGGAAATATGTTTTCAGATGCCAGAAGTCAATCTCTTTCTCTCTTCCTCTCTTCACAATCATGGAACTTGCTCTCAGTGGTCTGATTGAGAAATAGAGCTCATAAATACTGAACATTGCTTTTTTAGGCTATGGTTCAGCAAACAGAGAAACTGGCTTTATCCTGGACAGAAATGTTTCTGTAACAACACTGGTCCCCAGTTCCTTCCCCTTCAGACGTTTTTCTCTCCAGATCACAGGCTTTGACCCAGGCTTGTTAGCCAAGGGTCATTCAGGCTCATCTTCACTCAAATCCGAGGTCTCAACCACTGCTTCCCAATCTTGACCCCAATCAAAACGTGCCCATCTGCTTCTGCATCCCAAACAAGCATCTAATTTCCTCCCAGGGAACAGAAAATAAGCTATCCACGCTGATGTGCCTGATAAGGACATACATTCATATCCTGTTATCTACATTTATATATCTATTTTAAAAAAACCTTCCTTTCACAGGAGTTAGTCCTTCTTACATGAAAAATATTGCAGAGATCTCAAGCAACAGTGCCTCTGAAAATCTTCTGCCTCTCTGTATATTAGAGTAGATGTCACTGTCTCATGAAAAACAGCCACAGTTCACCAATAAACACTTTAATGAACGCTTTTTTGGGGCACATTATTTCCTTCCATCCTCCTGTCCCAGTTGAATTTTAAAAGATATGTTTGTTTTTACAAAACAATAATGATTTCTCATCTTTATTGTGGAAATTATAGAGAAATTATAAAAACCCATGTTCGTCTGTCCTCCATCTTTCTTTGCATCACATTATTTTACTTGTTAAACAATGCTTTAAAATGCCCTAGATTTATTTTTTCTACTCCAGTTAGAGCAGCTCAGCTCAGTTTGTCTCAAGAGAGCTATTCCTCAGCTGCCTTATCTGTGTCTGAGAACCTCACCAGTAGACTCGGCTGTGTGGCCGCATGAGGTAAGGTCATTCAAGCTCATCTTGTCGAATTTGTCATAACCCTGAGATTTCACACAACCGAATTTCCCCTTGTGCATTCTTAGCAATGTCACACAACAGGGGATTTTAGAATGTGATATGCACTATCATAGTCTCTAAATCGAGTGGGTGTTTCAACAAAATTTCCAGCATTGTAAAATTGTGAAGCATAAAATTAAACATGAAAAAAATTGTGGCTCACCTCACTTATTCTATCTCAAGGTGGAAAATTCACAGCAAAAGGAAAGAAAATCTTTTTTACCCATGGTAGGGGGTTGGTGGCAGGAGGGTGTGAGATGGCATAAAAGCCACATTTCCTCTAGCTATCCAGAAAACATCTTTGTTTACCACTGTAGTGTTGCTAAGGCAACAGCAGCTACTCATGACATCACGTGGAGAAGGCTATCACAGGCACGATAGCACTGTTGTTTAAATGTTATACTGAGTCTTGTCCTTCTCTGTCTTTCCCATTCCCTAAGGGAAACATAAAAGGATGGCTGGTAGCCAAAGACTGTAATAAAAGAGAAAAACCAGACTGTAGCCTATATTCAGCTACATGTGGATCATTCTTATTTTATTTTTAGACCAATAGTGATGAGTCAATTGTGCTTTAAGGTTAATAGTTGAAGTTTGCGTACATCTACACCCTAACCTCCTCACCTGCCATGTCTTTCCCAAAAATCTCAAAACAAAACAGTAGATTCTGTTGTCAATGCTGAAGAAGAACGGGAAACATCCTGAACCTTTTCTGGATCACCTCAAACCAGCAGGACATACCTTTGTACACTGTCGTGTTACCATGGCTTATCTTTTTTATATTTCTCTCTGGCCTTGACTCCCTGTGGTCCCAGAAACCCAAGTATAATAGAACATCATGCTCCCTATATAACTGTCCCCTGCCAGCTTCCATACAATGCTCCTGAGGAAAACTTTCTGGCCATTACCCTGAAAATGTAGGAAGGACTTAAGCCAACCATCAGGAAGAAGTGCACAGATGTAGTGATGTCCAGTGGTGTGTGCACGGGGAAGCCGGTGGGAGAAGCAGCAGCAAGGAAATGCCAGTGAGTTGAGGTACAATGTTCTGCAATCTCGATCAATATGCTTTCTGCATATAGCCCTTAACACTTTTAGATTTCTTTGAAATATCTGGCAGATTCTTGAGAAGGAAAGTGCCTATGTCCCTACTTGGCTCTCTGAGAAAATATGAGTCTGTGTACTGGAGGGAATGTAGATTGTAGACTTGGGAACAAGCTGACACATTGATTAACTGCAGTTCACTCTAGGTGCCCAGAAAGGAATGCAGAGGATACTGTTGGCTCCCTACACACAGGACAAACCTTGCATGGTGCCAGGGAGATCATGCAAAGCTCAGCTTCACACAGATCCTCAGCACAGGTCTAGGGGAGAGGACTCTGCAAAAAGTGAAGCAAAATGGTTTATAAAGTGAGAGGAAGCTTTGAGAGAGAAATGAAGTTGTCATGACAGTTATTCCAACGCTAAGTATTACTTCTGTGAGGCATGTGGTGTTTTAGTAAAGAATCAGGCAAAGTGGGCAATACATTTACAACGGTGAGGTGCCAATGCATCATCAGTGGTAGCATCTAACCACGTGATTCCTTAAAGCACCAAGGGTGCTGGATGTGGGGCTTCTCTCTGTTCTATAAACCCTTCACTGGGGTTGGTCCTGTACAAAGTGTATGTCCTACACTCTCTCTTCATTGGGTTCCATTTTGCCAGCCTGGACAGACTGGAGGCACTTACTGCCCTTCTGTTGTCCACACACCTCACACCATTGTCAGAACCACCCATCATGCCATTCCTGGATAGACCCCCAAGTTTCTAATCTTTACTGCCTCTATTCCATGCTTAACTCTCCAAGATCTCAACCTCATGATATACAACTTTCTTCTTTGCAAGGTGATGGTGAGAGCTGTGTAACCATAGGCCTATATTTGGAGTAACTGGGGTCATTTTTACCATTCAGTTCACAAAATAGTTCACTATTTAACAAATCTGCTCAAATCGCTAACCCTGCATTGAGTATACAGCATTCAGGGTCTTAGGACAATATATGGGAGAACTCTACTTGGAAATTACTGACTTAAGGAAAAATCTAGAACCATAGCTCCTTCCTCCATCTAGGTAGGAGGAAGTTGTCCACACTGTATGTGGGCCTAAAAGTGATAGCTGTAACACATTTTTCTTGTTTGTTTAATATATATATTGCAACTTTTTAAGACACATTTCTCTTAAATGGAAAGTGAGAATGGATATATTCTTGCTATTTCAAACCCATGTATTTTGAAAAGGCAGAGAAAATAAACTCTAAATGATAAAAAAGGAAGTTATGATTTTGAAAAAGATGAACATAAGTTCTTATTTTTGTAAATTATTGCTTTCTGCAGAAACAGAAAAAAATGTTTATGACATTTTGGAAGAAAAGTGCTTCATTAAGGGTTATTTATTTGTTTATTTTGCAATCTCTATCAAAATACCCAGGACATTTTTCACAGAGCTAGAACAAGTAATTTTTAAATTTGTATATGAAGACAAAAGATCCCGAATAGCCAAAACAATCTTGCGAAAGAAGAACAGAACTGGAGGAACCACACTCCCTGATTTCAGACTATACTACAAAGCTACAGTAATCAAAAAAGTATGTGTCCATCAGTAATCAAAAGAGTATGTGTCCATCAATCAAAAGAGTATGTGTCCATCAATCAAAAGAGTATATGCGGGGCTTCCCTGGTGGTGCAGTTGTTGAGAGTCTGCCTGCTAGTGTGGGGGACACAGGTTCAAGCCCTGGTCCGGGAGGATCCCATGTGCCGTGGAGCAACTGGGCCCGTGAGCCACAAGTACTGAGCCTGAGCGTCTGGAGCCTGTGCTCCACAACAAGAGAGGCCGTGATAGTGAGAGGCCCGCGCACCGCGATGAACAGTGGCCCCCACTTGCCACAACTAGAGAAGGCCCTCGCACAGAAATGAAGACCCAACACAGCAAAAATAAATAAATTAATAAACTCCTACCCCCAACATCTTCTTAAAAAAAAAAAAAAAGAGTATATGTCCATAAAGATGTGGTATATATACACAATGGAATACTACTCAGCCATAAAAAAGAATGAAATCTTGCCATTTGCAACAACATGGACGGACTTGGAGGTTATTATGCTAAGTGAAATAAGTCAGACAGAGAAAGATAAATACTTTATGATATCATTTCCATCAATATGTGGAATCTAAAAAAATAAAACTAGTGAATATAACAAAAAAGAAAGAAACAGACCTATAGAGAATAAACTAGTGGTTACCAGTGGAGAGGGGTAAGTGGGGAGGGGCAAGATAAGGATAGGGGATTAAAAGGTACAAACTACTAGGTATAAAAATAATACGCTACAAGAATATATAGTACAACACAGGGAATATAGTCAATATTTTATAATAGCTATAAATGTAATATAACCTTTAAAAATTTTGAATCATTTTGTTGTACACCGAAACTTATATAATTCTGCACATCAACTATAGCTCAATAAAAATATAATACTTATGCCATAAGACTAAAGTCTATAAAAAAGAGCTGCTGTAATTAAATGAGTGAGTAATGAACTGACCATATTGTATAGCAAAAAAAAAAAAAATTAAATAAGAAATAGCATAGCATCAAATACCTCCTCTGCTGCCCATCTACAGTCTAGATCACACACATCATAACATGATTTTCTATTTATTAAAGAAAAGGTAAAGAAAAAACTTGCTCTGGCTTTTAATATACGCTTCCAAAATAAAACGAATGAACAAAAAATTATGTTTTCAATGAGGAATAGATTATTAGTGAATAATCATATAAAGTTAAGGCTAAAAATAGTTGCCATAATGAAAAGTTGGTTACATACTGACATCTTTAAAAGAAAAGCCAAAAATTATATATTTTTAAGCTTTGTTAATTATATTTTAGGCTTATATTGTTCTTATTTATCAGCTCTGATTTTCATGTAAGCAATTATTATATCACATCTCTTTAATTTTGTTCCAAACAATTGATTCTTTAAATTCAAGTGTGGGATTTGTATTTTCCCTATTAAATTACATTTTATGAAAATGCCACATTATTCATGTTAACCTGATGTTACAAATGCTAAGAAATTTTTTGTCCTATTCACCTAATAACTCTCAGATTTTTATTTCTTCTCTGAAAGTCAGAAGACTAATCAACAGTTCAAGAAAGAAGAATAAGTACAATGGAGAAAGCTTGCTAATACCCTGGATGAGTAGTAATAGGCTGATTGCTGAAGAATAATAAGGGTCTACCTTATAACTCCAAGGATTCTTTTTTTTTTTTTTTTTTTTTTTGCGGTACACGGCCTCTCACTGTTGTGGCCTCTCCCGTTGCGGAGCACAGGCTCCGGACGCGCAGGCTCAGCAGCCATGGTTCACGGGCCCAGCCGCTCCGCGGCATGTGAGATCTGCATGTGAGATCTTCCCGGACCGGGACACAAACCCGTGTCCCCTGCATCGGCAGGCGGACTCTCAACCACTGCGCCACCAGGGAAGCCCCTCCAAGTATTCTTTTGCATAAAATTTTTTGTATCTTTTATTGTGATGTACAAGGAACTCCCATTATACCCATTACCCAGATTCCACAATTGTTTACATTTTGCTCCATGTGACTGATTTCTGTCTGTCTCTCTATTTGTGCATGTATGTATACGTTTTTTCTGAACCATTTGACAATAAGTTGGAGACAATGTATTTCTTTACCCCTAAAACTTTTAGGTTATATTTCCAAGGAGCAAGGACATTTCCTTACATAATCCCTGTATAATTACCACAATCAGGAAACTTAACATTGATATCTGAATGTTATGGACTGAATGTTTGTGTCCTCCACCAAATTCATATATTGAAGCCTTAACCCCCAATATGATGATATTTAGAGTTGGGGTCTTTGGGAGGTCAATGAGATCATGGGGATGGGGCCCAGGCCCAACTGGGTAAATGCCCTTTAAGAAGAAACACCAGACAGCCTCCTCTCTCCACCCGCACCCCCCACCCCGCCACCTCTCTCTCTCTCTTTCTCACTCCCTTCTCCTTTCCCTCTTCCTCTCCCTTCATGCCATTTGCAACCCAAGGGGAGAGTTCTCACCAGAAACTGACTGTAGTGGCATGCTGATCTTGGACTTCTAGCCTCCAGGACTGTGAGAAAATAAATGTCTGTTATTTAAGCCACCCAGTTTATGGTATTTTGTTATGTAAGCTCAAGCAGACTAAGACACTAATCCACAGTCTATATTCAAATTTTATCAACTGTTCCAATAATGTCTTTTATAGCTGCTTTTTCTTCCTTCCTTAGTTCAGGGTCCAACTTAGGCTCATATGTTATAAGTAGTTGTCATGTTGCTTTAATCTCCTTTGATCTGGAAACTTTCCCCTAACTTTGTCTTTCATGACCTTGAAATTTCCTCTAACTTTCTTTGTCTTTCATGGCCTTGACATTTTTGAAGTGTACAGGTCAGTCACTTCATAGAATGCCCCTTGGTTTGAGTTTGTCTGTTGTTTCCTCATGATTATGTTCAGGTTATTTGCTTTAGCAGGACTCTCATGGAAGTGATTGGTTGTCCTTCTTTGCATCATATCTGAAGGTATTTGATGTAGGTGGTCCCAGTACTCATGATGTTTACTTTGGTATGTGCCAGGTTTCTAGACTGGAAGATGCTTTTTGTCACACTACAAGTAATAAATGATTTGTTTAGAGATAAGTGAAGCCTATGTAAATGTCCTGGTCCATCAAAATTTTACACACAAGTTTTACCCACCAGCATCCAATGATGGTTTTCTAACTCTGTCATTTCTTCTACATTTATTGGTTGTCATTCTACAGTAAAGAAGAACAGCTCTTCCTTCTGTTATTTTAATTTAAGTAAGAAAGGACTTATGAATTTTTATTTTATAAAATGGACTGTAAGTATAACTATTGTTATTGTTGTTATTATATTTTGATGCTTAGATTGTTCCCATATCTGCCCAGTGGAAGCCCCTTCAAGCTGGCTCCCATGTCCTTTTGACATGCCTCTGTCGTTCTTTGGGCACTTTCTTATTTTCTGCCACAACAAGATGTTCCAGTCTCATCTTGTTCTTTCCTGCTCCAGTTCTAGAATCAGAAATTTCTCCAAGAAGCCATGATCCTCCTTCCTTTTAGTGGAGAAAGGTAATTAGATGTCAAGATCATCTGGGCATTAGGTGTGCTCTTGGCTATAAGTGTGGCTTTGTTTCAAGGCTTCTCAGCAGACAGAGGTGTACACACACACACACACAGTTAGTTTCTTTACCTCATTCAAAAATTGAGAGTTAATTCTCCTTCTTCATTTTGTTTCCTTTCTCCTTTCCTTTTTCCCTTTTCTTGTCTGGCTTCCATTCTCTATTTTTCTCCCTTTATTTTACTTTTTTCTTTCTTTTCCCATGTTTATTCACAGTCTCCTTGCTTATAGTCAAGAGAAATGAGTCTTTGAGTTTTCCAGGCACAGAAATCATGTATATCTCTCATTTATTCAAGAAAGAATGGGGATAGATAGGAGAGATGCTGCAGACTGGAAATGTCCCAGAAAGAGAGCATGCTGGTGGCCCTCCGAGCCCCTTGTTCTCTACCAAAAGAATGAGGAATGTTGTTCCTGGCAATTGTCCTTTGCAGCATCTCTTGGCCTGGATATAATCACTACAGAGAAGTGAGAAGGACTCAGGCTTAATTTTAAAAACATCTTGGACCTATGTCTCCCAACAATTAAACATGACCTTAAAAAAACAAAAACTTTGCTGTTTGAAGAAATTACACCACTTTAACTTGTTTTAAGATCCTTGAATAAAAGATTCATAGACTAGAGTAGTACTGACAAAGAAGCAAAATATTTGGGATTCATAATTTGACAGAAAATGGCTTTCTACTTTAACTACCTAAAGGTCTAATTAAAGGGGGTGATTTTCTTCCCCCATACAATGGTAGGTTCTGACTAAACTGGGTGTGAAAATAAAATATACATACCTGGTGCAAATGTAGGGCTCAAAAATCAAACTTTCTGTACAAATTCAGGGCTCATAAAACCAAGGTTCCAAATCTGATACACTTTTCAAAAATATTCTAAAGGGTTCATCTAGGTTGATTTGTCCGCCTTATTCTTGACCTTATGGCTTTTATCAAGTCACAGATTCACAGAATTTTAGTCAAAATTATGCAGTCCTACCTTCTCAGTCTATGCTTACTTTTATTTATTTATTTATTTTTGCCTGTGTTGGGTCTTCGTTGCTGTGCGCGGGCTTTCTCTCCATTGTGGCAAGCGGGGGCTACTCTTCGTTGCGGTGCGCGGGCTTCTCATTGCAGTAGCTTCTCTTGTTGCAGAGCACTGGCTCTAGGCACGCAGGCTCAGTAGTTGTGGCGCACGGGCTTAGTTGCCCCGTGGCATGTGGGATATTCCCGGACCAGGGCTCGAACCTGTGTCCCTGCATTGGCAGGCGGATTCTTAATCACTGTGCTACCAGGGAAGTCCCTATTCTTACTTTTAAAGGAATTCTTTACTATGACAATTTTAACACGCAGAGACTATTGAGAATTTTACATCACTTTGAATAAAATCCTTTCAGTGCCTACAGTAAGGTGATAAGTCAATTAGCTTTCAAATATTTCAATCAAGCATTCCTTTAGTTTATTTATTGACACTTGACCATGTGCAAAGATCAATGTACGTGCTGTGGATGTAGAAGCCTGGCTGGTGCATGGAGATTAGATGGCAGGGGATCATGGATAGAAGCAGGGACACCAGTTTGGAGGCTACTGCAACAACAGCTTATGCAAACGGTAACCGACATGGACTAGGAAGATAGGTAAGGTAGTGGGTTAGCTGGGATTTAGATATATTTTGTCAGAACTCACAGAATATGCTAATAGACAGGATGTTGAATGTGAGAAAAAGAAAGAAGTCAAGGGAATTTCCTAGTGGTACAGTGGTTAGGATTCCCTGCTTCCACTGCTGGGGCACGGGTTTGATCTCTGGTCGGGGAACTAAGATCCCACGAGCCATGCTGCGTGGCAAAAAAAAAAAGTCAAACATGACTTCAGGATTGTATTTGTTTTTTAGACTGAAAAACTAGAAGAGTGAAAATTGTCCTGCATATTGGAGAGAAAGACTAAGGGAGAACACACTTGGAATGGGAAAGAAGACAAGCGTGTTTTGTGGGAATGATCATTTTGAGATGAGTATTCTGTTTCAAAGCGGAGGTGTGTTAAGTATTCCAAGTGGATAACTTAAGTGGGGTTCCATGGAGGGAGTATGACTGGAGAAGTCATCAGCTTATAAATAGGATTTTATAGCATCAGACTGGGACCCAAATGTCTATTTTTAACTGGCATTTCTTGAATCCTTACTGTGTGCCAGCAACTGTTCTGAGTGCCTTGCATGCATTGACTCATTTAACTCTAACAGAAGTTCAATCCAATCAGGTAAATACTTTTATTATCATTATTTACAAATTAATAAACTGAGAGCAAAGAGACTATGTAATGTGTCCCAAGTTGCATTGCTAGTAGATGTCAAAGCAGAATTTGTATCCCAATAGTATGAATCCATAATCTTGCTGTTAATCATTATGCTGCTCTTATTTATGTGATATGATCCTGCCCAAAAGAAACTTATGATTTAGTTGAAGAAATAAAAGTTGCACAAATGAAAAATACTAAAGATTAGTTAGGTACTAACATATTTTGGCATTGACTATGAGGCAAAAGAGTTTAGAATATGTGTGAACTTCCAAGATAATGGGACATAGCAGTGATTAGTGGCTTCATTATGATTAAATTACATGCTGGAGATCTGAAAGAATTTTGCAGGTTCCATAGATATCCAGTTATAGATTAGCTTAGTCATGGGCATTATCAAGCTCATAATGACTAATTATTTAGATATTGTGCACACCTTGCCCTACTGCCTAGCACTTTTGTAAAATCTGTCATTTAAGTCTTTTGTAGTCACCCTTCATAAATAGCAATGAAGAACACTACTTAAAGATTCATTGCATTAACCCCTTGTCTTCTGAATAGACCATTATAGTGTTCACTTCATTCTACATAATAAGCAAGAACTTAGGAACCTTGTGGGAATTTCAGTTAACTCAACAGATATTTATGGAGCACCAAATTGAGATTGGTAATGTACTTAGCCCTGTGAGATATCTTTGCCCCAAGATTTTGCAAGCTCTATGCCAAATTGTGCTAGTTAATTTCCCTCCTTTGAATATAAAGCAGAGGTCTCTAACTTTCTGATGAGGAAATACTTTTACTTTTCCTATGCAATGATGACCACTTAACTTGAACCCTGCTGTTTGATATTGCCTTTGCTGACAGTGTTGAAAGTTTGTGTTATAAGAACAGACTTCCTAGAAACATTTTCCAACTCAAAGAATTATTTGAACGGAGTATTGTCTACAGTAGCAATGAATGTTTCTCTTGTGTTCTAGGGATTGGCCTATGGACCAATCCAGCCCATCAGTTTTTGCTTGGCCCATGAGCTAAAAATGTTTTTCCATTTCTGAGTAGTTGAAAAAAAAAGAAGAATATTTCACGATGTGGGAAAATTATATGGAATAAATTATATGAAATAAACTTTTAAAATAAAGTTGTATTGGAACATGCTCATCCATTTACATGTTATCTATGGCTATTTTTGCACTATACAACAGTAGAGTTGAGTCTCTCATGACAGAGACCATATGTCCTGCAAATGCTGATCCTTTACAGCAGAAGTTGCTAGCCCCTGCTCTATATACTTGAAAAAAGAGTCAGTCAGAACATATTTTGGAATATAAAACAGTTATTCATTATTATACTTCTGTCCTTGAAGATCATAGCGCTATGTGGTAAAGCCTAGTCAAAAGTAAGAGGACCATTTTTATCAATGAGTTAGAAAATAGAACAACATTGAAGCAAACCAACAAGTCATCACTTTAAAAAATTTAATTTGATAACAGTCCTAGAGACAGCCAAATCAGAGTTACCACTGGCTTCTTTCTAATGACTCTCTACTCTTCCTTTAAGAGGACTCATTCCTAAATGTTTTCAGATGGAAAATTCCAGGGCTCTACATATGCACTCATACTGGACATTTCTTCTGTAGAAGAATGTGGAGAAGAAGGCTGTATCGTCTAAGGACAGAGCCCTTGGACTTAAAACAAAAGCCAGATGATTAATTTATAATTGCATAAGGCTCTGACTAGTCAGAATAGTTAAAAATTTAACTATCTCTTGTCATACCCACAACTTAAGTTGGCAAATAACGTATATTTATGTTTGGTTTGAAATGAGGAAACTGAGGCCCAGAGCATCACTGCTGTATAATTTTTTAAAAAGCACTGTGGTTAGAGTCAAAATCCCTGATCTTCTTCCCACTCAACTCTCCAAGCAACAGTATCCCTTATCTAGAAACAGAAATAGGAACCCTTGACCAGCTAACCTCACTGGGATGTTTGTTGTAAGGTCAAATGAAATATATACGAACATGCTCTGAAAATGCCGTAATACATGTCATAAAAAGAAGAAGAAAAGAAAGAGAAGAAAGGAAAGTAATTTGCTTAGATCAAGTAACTCTTGGATAACTGGGGGTATTCACCTGCCTTCCAGCCCTGTGTTCATCCCATTAGCCAAGGTTAATGGAGGTGAAAATAAAAATAATTTGCTATAGGAACCCATGCTTTTGGCCATCAAATGTTTTAAGCTTACTCGGGACAAATTTCATACCAGAGGGACCTGTGACCCACAACTGCACTGCTCTCACCTCTTTCCTCTAGCAAGAGAAACAAAAGCTTTACACCCATTGTAACAAATGCCATCAATTCAAGATTTCTTTTTATAGCACGGATGCTAATATCATGAGTGTCAACACAACAGTGTTCCAGATGCCACTCAATCTATGTATTATTTAATAAATTGCAAATGTACTTTACTGAATAATATAATTGATAAAATCACCTTATCTTTGGACTTCAATGAATTGTTTGTGTGATGGTATTGTTCTTCATTACATGCCTGAATGCACTCATTAAGCTCAGAGTGAACAAATAAGCCTAAAAAGCACAAAGACAGTGCACCTGAACCAGCAGGAAGTCCACATTTCAACCACCCCAGGATCTGACAGGTCTATTCCCCAAGAAAGAGCATGTTCCAAGCATTGCACCTACATTTCATATTCAAGAGGTGATTTAGCTTTTTGCTTTTCAAAAAGTGAGGAATGAGAGCTGAATATCCTTGATTATAAACATAAACTTGAGATGGGAAGATTCTTAAATTCACCTATTTTTCAAATTATTAATACCTTTTACCTGTGTTATTGAAATGCCTAAGCTCATTTTCAAATTCATTTTCCCTCAAGCTGTGTATATACCCTTGCCTTAAAATAGCACCACATTCCTGGGAACTTCTGAGGCTTTTTCATTCTCTCCTTGCTATCTGATAGCAAAGGATGTACCCAGCTAGTTTGACAAAGGCTCTGCACAAGGGTTATACAGCTTCATCCCTGTTGGAAAGAATTTCTGAGCCAGATTTGGCTGATGTAAAGGGTTCATTGTTCTGGGTTCCCAAGTTTGAAACAATATCCATTCACTAATGCTTTCACCAAATATGTATTGACCACTGGAATATTCTAGATTCTGGGGATAAAAATAGACAAATAGAATAGACTAGACAAAGTCCCTGTTCCCATGATTCTCACATTTGTGGGGATAGAAGAAGAAAGACAAACAGTAAACAGAGCATCTAGCACAATAGGTTTCTTTATAATGAAATATAATATGTACAGTATAATGTACAGTATAATATGGTATTATAAAGTGCTAGGGTAAAAATATGATGTGATAAGAGAGCAGAGTATTAGGTGGAGCTGGAAATACTATCTTACATATAGTGCTCTGGTCAACGTTAATAATGCTCTGCAGTACTGCTGGTTGTCCTTTTTTTCCAGGAACACTGCAGGGTTACATTTGCTCACATTTCAAAAAACTTGGCATGACTCTATGAAATATAGTCAGCCTATGAAATATGAATAGAAATGACATGTTACTGAAAGGCTGAAAAATTTGGGAGCCAGTGTGCAACTCTCTGAGGTGTCTCCCCCTGCTGTGGCACAGCCTTGAGCCTCATGTTGAAATAGTGGCAGTACAACTTCCAGTTTCTAGTCTGGCATGTAAGAATCCTGGAAGTCACCACTGCCTTCCACACAGGAAGAAAAAAGTTGAAAAAACTGAAAACCAACAACTCTTCTTAGATCCAACAGAGAATTGAGGCTACAGGGCCAAAAATTGTGCCCCTCCCCCCAAGTTGGAGAGACAGACAGGTGGATACAGAGAATTACAACTTATTGGAATAAAAACCTGAAAGTAGAAACATCCATGGGAACCAATATCAGGATAAGAAAATCTAAATGGTAATCGATGGAATTGCTGGTGGCTCAATATGGACAAATTTGAGAGTTAAAAATTCCAGGGGGCTCAGTCTTAGGAGGATGACCTACAATTTAGTGAGGTTTACCTCTAGGAGCCCTACCAGGTTCTCACCTGAAGATCATAGAAAAATTCCCTGGTGCTTCCAGAAGGGAAGGAGGGAAAAGGAACCATTTTGAAATACACCCAGAGCACTCTGTTTTTATTAGCAAGGCATGCCCTCAAGAGAAACTATTTTACTAGAGCTTAATCAACTTGAGTTTTACCAGAACCTAACTGATCTAGAATAAAGGAAATACCCAACTCCAGCTCCCTCTAGCCTTCCTGCCTAAACTAAGGGTGATGGGGACTGAAAAGCACTAGTGAAGGTCACAGCCCAAGGGCACAGGCAAAGGCTCACTAAAACCTGAAAGTCAAAGCATAGAACTATAGAGTGCTTCCTCTCCTGCTACACCTTACCACAATATCAACAGGGCTCCTGTATAATAGGTAGATACTATGGAAAGAACTGCATGCCTCAGAACCTACTTAAGAAAAAGTCTCCAGAGAAACCCAAAGACAGCAGAAGAGACAAAAACAAGGGCATCAGAGGAAATTTTAGCTTCTGACACCTACAGCTAGAGCAAACAATAAAGACAGCCTAGCTCTTAATCAGATAAACACAAAACCTCACACTAAAAGTCTATTTACCTCAGTACATTTTACCTAGTACATCATGTCTGGTTTACAACAGAAAACTGTAAACAGATGAGTAATGTAAGCAGAGAGATGGAAATTCTAAGAACCAAAAGGAAATGCTAGAAATCAAAACACGATAATAGAAATGAAAAATGTTTTTGAAGAGCTCATCAATGGACTGGATATAGCCATGGAAAGAGTCAGTGAACATGAAGAAATTCAGTAAAAACTTCCAAAACTGAAACGCAAAGAGAAAAAAGAAACTTAAAAGATAGAACAGAATACCCCAAAACTGTGGGACAATTATAAAAGGTATAACATATGCATAATGAGAATACCATAAAGAGAAGGAAAAAAAAGAAAGGAACAGAAGAGATAATTCAAGCAATAATGACTGAGAATTTTCCAAAATTAATCATAAGCACCAAACCAAAGATCAAGAAAGCTTAGAGGACACCAAGTAGGATAAATATATAGGTATAAAAATATAGCTAGGAATATAATATGCAAAATGCAAAAAAGTCAAAGACAAAGAAAAAATCTTGAAAGAAGCCAGAAGAAAAAACACCTCACCTATAGAATAGCAAGGGGAAGAATTACATCAGATTTCTCTAGAAACTGTGCAAACAGTAAGAGAGTGGGGTGAAATATTTAAAATGTTTTTTAAAAAATCCACCAACTTAGAATTCTGTATCCAGCAAAATTTACATTTCAAAAGTGAAGAATAACACTTTCTTAGACAAACAAAAATTGAAAAAATCTGCCACAAGTAAACGTGCTTTCCAAGAAACGTAAAATAGAAATTCTTCAAAAAGAAGGAAAATGATATGCCAAAAACTCAGATCTACATAAAAGGAAGAGCATTAGAAGAGGAATAAACAAGGGTAAAATAAAATCTATTATTTTTCTTATTTAAAAATTTAAAATTCTTTATTGAAGTATAGTTGATATACAATATTATATTAGTTTCAGGAATACAGCCTAGTGATTCAGTATTTTTACAGTTTATACCCCATTAAAAGTTATTACAAGATGATGGCTATAATTCTCTGTGCTATACAGTATATCCTTGTTGCTTATCTATTTTATACATCTCTTAATCCCATGCCCCCAACATGCCCCTCCCTCCTTCCCTCTCCCCACTGGTAACTACTAGGTTGTTTTCTAAATCTGTGAGTCTATTTCTGTCTTGCTATATAAACATTCATTTGTTTTGTTTTTTAGATTCCACATAGAAGTGATAGCATTCAATATTTGTCTTTCTCTGTCTGACTTATTTCACTAAGCATAATATTCTCTAGGTCCATCCACACTGCTGCAAATGGCAAAATTTCATTCTTTTTATGACTGAGTAACATTCCATTGTATATATACCACGTCTTCTTTATTCATTCACCTGTTGATGGATACTCGGGCTGCTTCCATGTCTTGGCTGTTGTAAATAGTGCTGCTATGAACATTGGAGAGCAAGCACCTTTTAGAATTAGTGTTTTCATTTATTTTCAGATATATACCCAAGAGTGGAATTAATGGGTCATATGGTAGTTCGATTTTTAGCTTTTTGAGGAACCTCCATACTTTTTTCCATAGCGGCTGCACCCATTCACAATCCCACCAACAGTGTACTAGGGCTCCCATTTCTCCACATCCTCACCAACATTTGTTATTTGTAGACTTTTTGATGATAGCCATTCTGATAGGTGTGAGGTGATATCTCAGATATCTAAGAGAATGTCATATACTAAAATCAGAGAAGGCAGAAAGAGATGGAAGACCCCAAAATGAAACAAACAAGGAAGAAAAGCAATGAATAAAAAATAGTAACAAATATGATAGATATTGATCCAACTACATTAATAATCACTTCAAACATCAGTGACCTAAATATACCAGTTAAGAGACAAAGACTGACAGAGCGGATAAAACACAAAATACACACACACAAGACCTGACTATATGTTATCTACAAGAAATAAGAAACCCACTTTAAATATAAAGACACAAATAGATACAAGTAAAGGGATTGGAGAAAAAATGGTAAAGCGATGGAGAAGTTCATACCATGCTAACACTAATCAAAAGAAATTTGAAATAGTGGCATTACAAGATAGTAGTGCCTTTATCAGCCTGGGTCTCTCAAGCCCATGATGAGCAGAGCCCTCTTGCTAATCCAAATTAAACATATAGGGAAAATAAAAAGCAAACTTTTGTTATTTTAAATCATTGAGCTTTGGGGATTGTTTGTTGGTACAACAAAACATAGCCTAGCCTGACTGGTCTGGGTGGTCAAGGAGGAGCTCTCTGACAGGAACTTAAATGACGAGTGATAGGAGGTCCTGTGCATATCCAGGGCAGGGGGCTCCAGGAAGGGAAGCAATAAGAATTGAGGTGCTGAGTCAGGAGCACGCTGGAGTGTTCTGGAACAGTAAGAACAGTGTGGCTGCAGCAGAGTGAAGAAGGGACAGAATAGAAGATGGTAACAGAGAGAGTCAGGGCTGGATACCAGAATAAAATCCAAAATCCTTACTAAAGTTATTTTTACATTTTCATCTGCAAGAGAAGAGAAGCGTATTAGTTTCCCTTGTAACAAATTACCACAAGCTGAAGAGCTTAAAACTACACAAATTTATTATCTTACAGTTCCTGTGGGCCAGGAGTCTGGGCGTGGCACAGCTGGGTTCTCTGCTCAGAGTCTCGCCAGACTGAAATCAAGATGTCTGCATGGGCTATGATCTCATCTAAGGCTTGGGATCCTCTTCCTATCTCATTCAGGTTGCTGGCAGAATTAATTTCCTTGCGATTGTAGGACTGAGATCCCTATTCTCTTGCTGGACATCAGCCAGAGATTGCTCATAGCTCCTAGAGGCTGCCCACAAATCTCTACCAATGTCCATCCCCCTCACAACATGGCTCCTTTCTTCCAGCACAGCAGAAGGGCATCTCACTGACATCAAATTTCTCTAATTTCTGGGAAGACCTGGACCCTTTTAAAGGGCTCACCCAATTAGGTCAAGCCCACTCTGGATAATCTCCCTTTTATTTAACTCAAGTCAACTGATTTGGGAGCTTAATTACACCTGCAAAATTCATTTTGTCTTATAACGTAATAATCCTGAGAGCGAAATCTCATCATATTTACAAGTCCTGATCACGTTCAAGGAGTGTGCACATCAGAAGGCAGGAATCTTGGGGGCCAGCTCTGAATTCTCCCTACCCCTGGGAACCATTTGATGATTTGAAGCAGCAGAAGGATACGATCTGGCTTATGTTTTAAATGCATCGCTCTGGCTGCTGAGTAAGGAATAGTCTGTAGTTAGACATGGGTGGAAGAAGGGAGAGTAGCAGCCGGTGATTACAATTGTCCAGGAAAGAGATGATAGGAGCTTGAGTTAGGGGTTAGCAAGTGAGATAACATGAGTTAAAGTCAAATATTATATGGATTATACTTTTTAGTATGCACCTATGAAATAATTAGATAGTTCAATAATATACACTAGAATTTTAACACAATGACACATAAGCACTATACTTTTTTTTTTTTTTTTTCCGGTACGCGGGCCTGTCACTGTCGTGGCCTCTCCCGTTGCCGAGCACAGGCTCTGGACGCACAGGCTCAGCGGCCATGGCTCACGGGCCCAGCCGCTCCGCAGCACGTGGGATCTTCCCGGACCGGGGCACGAACCCGCGTCCCCTGCATCGGCAGGCGGACTCTCAACCACTGTGCCACCAGGGAAGCCCAAGCACTATACTTTTATGTACAATTTTTTTTTATATTAAAATTTTACCACACAGTTCTTAGCCCATTGGGCTATGACTATTTCAATCTAAAAAATAAAGGATGAGGGGCAAAAATTAGAGATTGTGCATCCCCATGTGCCCGATTTATTTTGACAATTAACTAAGGCTCAGCAAATGCTGGGAATCATATGTACCCAAGCCTCCTTTCTCCTTTACAGTGGGAACCACAGAGACTTTAAAACATTTTACTAGGGGACACAGAGGGAGGATATTGTCATGTGTTGGTTTCAAAGAAAACAAAACAGAAGTGTGATATTACCAGTTACTCACATGAAAACCTATCACCCCCATGCCTCCTCTTCCCATGAAAATACCACAGAGGTAGAAAGATCTGGAAGTCTGGTGCCAAACAGATTATACCTATCAGTAGAGTAAATAACCTGATAGATTCTAAGTAAAGAAGTTTGTTCATTTAGCACATAATTCTTCAAATATTTGACCACTGATTTTTTTACTTTACATCTATTAAAATTCCATATATTATGGGAAATTCTTCCAAATTATTTGGTTCCATTATGCTTTTGCTGGGCAATTTTTATTACATGTGCCATGTCCTTAGGTACTTGTTTAGGTAATGTAGACAGACTGGCTAGAGCTAAAAACAGCTGGAAACATTTCTGGAATTGAGGAATTCCTTTAATTTTGAACAGTTACAAGAGAAATTAGCTGTCCAGGAAAGAGAAAATGGAGCCTAATAAAGCTAGAAATAGACACAAATATTTCTACCCAGAATGAAAGGAAGATTTCCACTGGAAAAATACTCTCATAACTGGAAATTAGCCTTCTCTTTTTGACAGCTAACTAGAGTACTTTAAAACATTCTCTTTAGGATGACTGGAATAATTATGGCTACTGCATCCTTCTGTGGGGAAATGGCTCATGGAGAGATAAGACCAAGAGTAAACAGGCCGAATAGTTCTATCTAATTAAAACCTGTCATCTAATTAAACACATTCCCAGCAATAGGAGGGTCTCAGGCTAGTCTTCTGATAGGGGAAATGGTGTTTGTTAAAAGCATGAGTCACACAATCAAATGTTCTAACTAAGCATCACCAATTAGCCTACATTTAGGCACAATTTCTCTTGTTATGGAAACAAGGACCCCAATTTTTCTATATGCAAATTAAATACAACACTATTCCTCTTACACAGGGTGTCTCCTGAAAAATATGTTATTCCCTTTTCTTGTTGAATATATTGGTGACCTTTGCAATACATGAACATCAAATTATAAATCTAGGCAATAATGATCTATTTTTCCATGCTTTCTCCTTTTTGCCATTACAGGAATGACTTCATCCTAAGACAATACCATGCAGCTTGAATTTTTGAACTTCTAAGTCCTGAAAACAACTGTGCTTCAATTTTGGCTTCTCTCACTATAGCAGTCAAATCAAGTTAAAAATGCATGTACATATGAGCAGCTTTGACATCAAGATTTCATTTGGCTATTAAACATTCACGGTATTGTGTTTTTCTAAGCATTGCCTATGTATCCACATACAAGACACCAAGATTCAAACTCTGTTGAAAACAAACATTTTGAAATAATTAATTTTCTGCCACTGGCTTTATTCCCATTATAACCTCCACTTCCCCCAAGGTTAATATGGGCTGGTCCCATGTGCAAGGACAGCTGTTGTTCCTCTCATCCTCCTATAGAACCATCCAGCCAACTTCTCTTAATTACACGTCGTTCTAGGACCAGCTTAGCCTCTCCAAGTGCTTGCTAAATTTTCTTTGCTGCAAGTTGTGCTAGCTACAAAGCTATACCAAAAAGTACATACGGCAACTAAAATGAAATCTTTTTTCCAAATTCCAAAGCAATTATTCCTTCTTTGTGACTAAACAAGAGACTACAGTGTTAGTTACACAGAATTTTCCATTTGAGAAAGTGACATTGAGCTTTTAACCTCCACTCACCTGAGGGCCTAGCTTTGTAACCAGCCTGCTCCTATTGGTCCTGTGTTGCCTAGAGACGAATTAGTCATATATGTTTGCATGTGTGCAAGAGGGAGATGGTCCTTAATGCTGTGGAATGCTAGCACTCCTGACTTTCCAGGAAAATGATCGTGTTCTCAGCTTCATCAAAATCACACTCGTGTAAAAATCTCAAATGTCTTCCCTTATCAGAGAATGAGCTTATTATGCCTCTCTCAGCGTTTCTCTTCTCTAGCAATTAGAAAGTCTCAAAAGAAACTTTTTGGTTGTATCAAAATTCCAATTTGCATCATTTATTTTTTACCATCATTGCAAGGTGATGAAACTGAACTCTACTAGGTATACTGCATAAGCCCACATCTTTGTGTCTCTGTGCTGCCTTTTCTTTTCTTTATCCTACAAGTAAATGTCCTTCCTCTTAGAAAGGAAATCCAAGCAAAGCTTAGCATAACACCTTTAATAAAAGATAAACTTACTCATACAGGGTGATTCTACATTGCCTTCTCCTATACAAACAAATATATATAGATATATAGACATAGATATAGATATATCTGAATCTGATTGACCCAGAGTTTACCTTAGACCCTTTATCTATTATTTGGTTATACAGGCAAGAACACTTGCTACTGATATATAAGCAGATTGTCTGCTTTTATTGATAAGAATATCGATTAGTTAAGTGATTTGCCTAAAATCCCATGACAGAGTAAGAACAAAGCAGGACTGGAAAGCAATTTTCCTTCTTATAGTTTATGTAATATTTGTTTTGCTGATCAATCTCTCTCACCAGGAGTTAATCAAGTACCTACCTTGAGAACAAATAAAGAATTGGATATGGAAAATGAGCACATTAATTCAGAAAAATGGTCACAGTAATTTAGCTATTATTTTGGTGATGAACGCATACACAGATAGATAGATAGGTAGGTAGGGAGATAGATGAAAGCATAAATTATATGATTGTTACACCATGTTATAATTCCCTGGCTCTTTAGGAGATAAGATCCCTTAGACAAAGAGATGGTCTTGCTGGAAGCCGAGGAACTTAGCACAAACTCTCTTTCAGACCCAAGATGATTCTCTGGCAACACTAAATTGAACTTCCACGATAGACTGCACGGGTTGCTTTGCAACAGTTCACTAAGCAACACCACAGGTAATAAAGATGGAACCAGTGGTCAAATCACAAGTGACGAAAAGTTGCTGTATCATTTCAAAGCAAATTTGTGATGTTTTTAACATTTTCCAGTCACAGTTCTTGGTTTAATTTCCTGAATTCAAACACATCATGTTGACAGTTCCACGAACCTTGTTCAAGTAGTAGATAATCTTATTGAATAACAGACATTTTGTTTTCTGCATTTGATGTTCTAGTTTAATGAAGTGTGACGTATTATCTGGGTGATGTCAAGTCTGTGAAATATAAGCTGATATTTTTCTATTTAATGGCAAATGAAGTGGCATTAGTGTGATTGTTTATTTGCAACTTTTTTTCCTCCAAACAAGCTTACTGGTTTGCTTACTCAAGGGGTGGTAAGGCTGTTTTAAAGACATCCTGATCGGGATTATATACAAGAATTGACCTTCAGTAAAGCATTAGAATGGGCTCTGCACAGAAGAGACATGAACGAGAGCTCCACTGTGGTAGTTTGGGAAAATGACACCACTTCTTCCCATCTTTCGGTGTCCACGGTTTTGCCATGAAACTGTGCTGTACTCTCCTTCTCCTTTGGCCAATCCATTGCACGTAGAGGCTTGGAATGGACTTCTTGCATCTGGCCTTGTCCTTTTGTCCTCCACTATTTTCAGAAGAAAACTCACTTTGACTAGCCTGATGGTCCCAGAAGGAACATCAAAGTCTTATGAAACAGAGCCAGTTCACCAATTCATGACTGAGCTGCTGAAGTGCAGACAATTAAGTGGGCCCAGCCCAACCCCCAAACATGTAAGCACAGGTAAGATCAGTAGAGATGCCTAGCCTATCCCTGCTGACTCTAAAAACAAACAACAAATGCTTATTGTTGTATGTCACTTTGTGGTTATTTATTACACAGCATTAATTGTGACAATAGTTGAATGATCCACTGTGGATCTCTTTGTCCCTCCACATCCTTTGACAATGCATAGCCTGGGCCCCACTCTCAGAGATCTTGTAGTCAAACAAGAAAAAGGAATGTTTTTCAGCAGTGGCCATGTTCCCAGCATTATGGGGAGATACACAAGAAGAACAAACCGAGATACACAAGAAGAACAAACCATGGTCCATGTCTTCAAGAAGTTTACAATCTCGTTGAGAAAGATAATTCACATACTCACAACAAGAGATAATTATTATCAGGGTATATTGACTAGGCTTGTGTCAGTTTTGTTGGACACCTTTATCAAAATGTGCATGTTTTGGTGCCAGGCAAGACTCCCTGAATCTAAAAACTCTTGTGGTGTGGGCCCAGGGATATATATTTTGGAAAAGCTCTCCAGGGAATCCGAATGCCCTCCCCTGGTTAAGAATCAATGTTAAGGGTTAACACTGAGTTACCCTCAATGAGGTCAGTAGAGATTGGAGTTGTCGCAAAAGGCTTAAAAAGGTGGGGTCTGAACAAGTTCTTAAAGAATCACAGGATTTGGATGAATAGAAAGAGGGGTGGGAATCCAAGCAGAGAGAATGTTATATACTCTAGAATGGAGATGGGAATTAATATAGCATGGAAAGAACAGAGACTGACTGACTGATTGATTTACCAAGAACTTCTTTAGTATTTACTCTGTGCCAAGTGTTAGTCTGAGTTCTTTACAAATATTAACTGTCATAGCAACATTATGAGATAGACACTAATATCATTCTCATTTCATAGTACAAGCTGACCAGAATGGAAGAATTCCAATACTCTCTAGTGAATGATCTTGCATGGTATTAGTATTCAATAGAAAAAGTCTAAATGTCAAGAATAACTTTTCTTTGCAGAGGGACCTACGGTTACCAAAGTTGCTGTCCACTACCTTTAAATTAGACATTAACTTTTTTCTTGGGTGTATATGGGTTGCAAAAAGGAAGATGGAAAAAAGGTAAGAAGGAAAGAGAATAAAACTATTTTATTCTATCAATTGTGGTTGGAATTTTACTTTAATATAATATTAGTAAACTAGCTTGATTCTAATTAAAAAAATCCATCTTCCTGGAGAATGTATTAATGCTTTATTCCATTTTTAAAGGCATGAGGGCACAGTCTTTTCTTAGTAAGTGAAAAAGATCTGGGGATTCTATCTGGATAGAACCAAATTCCTAAGCAAGTTAATTATCTAAAGAAAACTGTTGCATGGGTCTCCAAAGCTTTGCACTGAATTTCATGACGTTTACCCAAGGTTCATTTTTTTTTTTTTTTTTTGCGGTACGCGGGCCTCTCACTGCTGTGGCCTCTCCTGCTGTGGAGCACAGCCTCCGGACACGCAGGCTCAGCGGCCATGGCTCACGGGCCCAGCCGCTCCACGGCATGCGGGATCCTCCCGGACCGGGGCACGAACCCACGTCCCCTGCATTGGTAGGTGGACTCTCAACCACTGCGCCACCAGGGAAGCCCAAGGTTCATTTTCAATCATTCAAATTTTACCAAAACTCTACATATCACAAATATTTTGTAGGATGTATTTTTTTCTTGTTAATGTAGTAAGAAGTATTTTTTTCCCCTATAAATAAGCTCTTAACATCATTCTAACACCCCTGCTTTCCATTCTGGAAATCTCTAGACATGAACAGCTACTTAATGCCCTGTTACGTACACCATATTAAGAAGTTTGCAAATCCAGACACGTTTTATACATACTTCTCTTTCTTTTCCAGATTACGTTCTAACTCCAACTAATTGATTTCTATCTGAAAATAAATATCTAATAATCTTAGAGTTGTGAACTTAGTAGATATAAATTTATAGTGCTGTAATGATTATCTGTTAAAAAAAAAAACCCAGATTCTAAGTAGAATTTAGATTAACTTAACCAAATACCCATGTAACTTTTCTCTAAACATTTGCAGGAAAAAAAGGAAAGTTAACACAAGTTCTCCCAGTAACCCATTTTCTGGGTTTTACATTCAGCTAACAAAATGCTATGTTAAAGAATAGATAAATAAAGCTGACATTTACCTCTTGATAATTTGAGACCTGAAGATTATTGAAAGCTAATCAAGAAATACTGCACTAATGCTTTTATTAGCAGTTGTCAGTTTATTTTCTCTGAAGGAAAATCTGAATACGAATAAAAGTTTATTTGTATTGATTGACTGACCCATATCTTCTTCTCTGGTCTGTCTGCTTACAGATCCATTCTTCACCCTTCTTCTGTTCTGTGTCACAGGGAGACTGACCTCTGCAAACTGTGTTACCCGGTTCTGTGTGTGTTGGTTTCTGGCAGGGTTTGGTCAAAAAAAGGTACTGGGGCTTCCCTGGTGGCGCAGTGGTTGAGAGTCCGCCTGCCGATGCAGGGGACACAGGTTCGTGTCACGGTCCGGGAGGATCCCACATGCCGTGGAGCGGCTGGGCCCATGAGCCATGGCCACTGAGCCTGCGCATCGGGAGCCTGCGCTCCGCAATGGGAGAGGCCGCGGCGGTGAGAGGCCCGCGTACCGCAAAAAAAAAAAAAAAAAAGAAGGTATTGGCAACAGATTAGGGGTGAGGGCATGAGAAATAGGGAATTTCCCCCTCTTTCTTCCCAAGCAGTAATTCTGGTGGCATGCTTTGCTGCAGCTTCTACCAGACAGGTATACCAGATGGCCTTGGCACCTAAGGTCCAGTAAACCACCTCCTCTATGCATCCAGTCCTTTTAAACCCAGGCATGGTAGCTCTTTACTGCTGCTGCTAATTTGGGGGTCTCCACTTTTCCCTGTTTGGCCTTTTTAGCTCTTCTTTCACCTATGTTAATAATTATCTGTAGTAAACGCCGTCTATTTGAAACACTTACAGTGTTTTCTGATTTCCCAACTAGTCTTTAACTGTTACAAACAATAAGTAACTTGTTCCCAAAAAGGATTTGAGACAGCTTACAATAAAGGCACAAGACCATTGGACCAAAAGACATTGAAATTTATGTAAATCAAGAGGTAAATATGGTGGTTAAAGAATAAAGACAGAGAGGGTTTGAAATTTGTAAATTAAATGTTTTCTGTATGCAATGAAAAATTTTCTCCCAGCCATTTGTTCTCTGAGTCTGTATAGTGACTATTTCCTGCAAACTATTTAAATGAAAATTTCAGAACAATGTAAAATGAGAGTATATTTGTGGAGCTAGGGGCTTTGGGCAGTCAGAGGAGCAGATCTTTTACTACTGGTTTTCTAGTCTACCTGGGCCAAAGTCTATCACTCGTGCTTCCATCACATACACTGGACAAATACAAGTCACATATTCAACCCCCTCCATGAATCACACTCAGGTTTATGAGCAATTCCATTTCTTTCTCTTCCTCTCAAGAAAGTTTATAATAATATATAATGCATAATCATTAACAGGATTATTATAAAGATAAACATGAATCCTTTCTAATTTATTTTAAAAATTAAATCATTCACAACCTTTGATATTTTATTTTAGTAAAATAATTAGTTGCAGCAGAGCTAACAACTAATCAAAGGCTTACTATTATAATATAACATATGGAGTATTTCTGGCTTAAAATAATTGCAGGAACCATATAATTGTCAGAGTTGTTACACTTTGTATACACAGGCATAATATATATGCTTTTTAAACATTATCATAAAAATAAACAAAAATGGACAATATATTATATACCAATGATCATGGTCACATGTACTCTAAATAGTAATAACATCTGGAAATGGAATAAAAATAAGGTTGCCATGCTCTCAAGCTATCAAAACTTCATCTCTCATTTGAGACCTGAAACAAATTAATTATATTAACTATATGACTAATAAGTTCCATATTTATGAGTAAGAGTATCTACAATGAATGGATGCAAAGTCACTGATTGTATCTTCTTAAAGAGCATAAATTTTAAAAAAGCAAGCTGAGGGTTTCCCTGGTGGCGCAGTGGTTGTGAGTCCGCCTGCCGATGCAGGGGACACGGGTTCGTGCCCCGGTCCGGGAAGATCCCACATGCCGTGGAGCGGCTGGGCCCGTGAGCCATGGCCACTGAGCCTGCACGTCCGGAGCCTGTGCTCCGCAATGGGAGAGGCCACAGCAGTGAGAGGCCCGTGTACCACAAAAAAAAAAAAAAAAAAAAAAAAAAAATAGCAAGCTGATATACCTTTGCATGACTCATGATTATGAGTCTCTAGTAAATTCTAAATTCTACAAGCCCAGGAAAGGAATTCAGTTAATACTGCAACTGATCAGCTTAGGTATTCAAACAAATAAAGTCACTGGCACAAGTTAAATCCTTTGTAAGTAAATTAATATTACTGTAGGGCCCAACATTAAACAAAATCTGTCACCTGTCTAAAAAATGCTTAATGTTATCACAAGTAAATCAGAAACAGACTTGGTGCATGGATCAACACAAGCACATTCCCCTAAATCCCCAAAATATCTTACTGCATGACCTGCTGAGAGTTACCCCAAAGTTTTCCTTTTGTAACATAAAGTACAGCATTTCAAAACATGTTGCCATTATTTGTATTACTTCATTAAAGTGAAAGTTCCATGAAAGTAGAAATATGTTTATTTTGCTCACTTCTTCTCACAAATACCTGTATCTGGCCCTTACAAGGTGCTCAATAATTATCTGTTGAATGAATGAATGAATGAATACCATTCTTATTCTAATTTGAATGTCTCAGGTGTTTAATGATTATGTAAATTACTGATTTTGATCATTTTACATTAGAATACATGAATTAAAATCAAGTTCAGTCTCATCAGAGATCATGAAGAAGGTTGAAAACAAAAAACCTCTCTGACTTCTGGAACGATTTTTTTTTTTTTTTTTTTACTTTTTATAGTTGATATGTTTACTTCTAGTCTTTTCTTTGCACATATACCTAAATAAATTTTTATTTGGGATCTTGCCATTCAAATTGTTTAACAACTTGATTTCTCATTTAACAGTACTGTGTGTCTCCACTCCCTAAGTTTTTTAAAAAATTTTTTTATTGAAATATAGTTGATTTACAATGTTGTGTGGAATGATTTTTCCCACCATCCAGTACACATAATGGGGACAGTTAGACCTTCCAATTGTGGAAGAGAGTGTTTTCCATTTGCTGGATCTCAGGATATATATCTTTTCAGTCTCCTTCTCAAGATTTTATTCCTTGTACTATGAAGACCTTACAGATGCCAATATTATAAAAACAAGTGTAACAATTTCCATGGGAGGGACATCCCTTTTGGCAGTTTACAATAGAGACCAAGAATCCATGTGCTTGGCTAACCAAACTTTCCTGGAAACGGTCATCAGATATAATAGAAAACTGACCTTGTTCCTGCCAGTTCCATTCCTTTCCAGGAATAAACTCAAAAGTAACTCTTAAGCAAAAGTTCCCTAGTGGCATCCCCTAACAATTAATCTAATTCTCTTCCATAAAAAAGTAGAGAAATATCAGTCCCATAACCTTTAAGAGACTGAATACATTACCAGAATCGTTAAAATGTAACAGTTCTTAAAACAAGGCCAAATCTTAAACTTTTGCACTTTTTCCTTCCATCCTAATAGTCACCTGCCTTCTATACAAATATTTGGCAGGGAACTACAGCCAAAAAAATCACTTTAGTTTTTCTTACTAATTATTCTAATTAAGCACCACTGTAACGGCAGCAAAATAGGTCTACAAACAACACTGTTACATGGACAGGGTTTCAAAGCACTAGAATGTGTTTAATCCAAGCATTTGCATGCTGTCCACCTTCCATCTGCTGCAAGAAATGAATTCTCTGGTTGCAAGTGACTGTGATAGAATAAATATCATTTGAGGCTCTGCCAGTAGTGCAAACAATTACCAATTCTATCATGTGCTCTTCTTCCTCCTTTCTCTCCAACCATGAAAGAAACTAAGGCAGAAAGCAGGAAACATCCAGCTGGGCTCCCCGTGAGGACACCTCTATTTCTACAATCAAACTAACAGAAACAGGCTCTGGCTACTGGGACATCAAACATGAAGAGACTGCTGTCTCTTCAGAAAATAAATAAGCAGACATCAAAGATTTATAGAAAATTTGATTAAGAAATTTTCTCAGTCTTGCCACACAGCAGACACTGCACTACTGAAATGTGTTGTAGCTAGAATTGAGCATATAGACTTTTATTTTGCCTTTGGATCCTGTGTTACATTGATACACACCCATCAATTTGGACACTGTAATGAAAAATTAACAAAATAATGACCCTTGCATGAACCTAGTCTTTGAATCAGAAACTTCATTCATATAAGAATGTCAAAATATTTTTGTATTCAAGATACACATTTTATATTCAAGAGTGAGATTTAAATTCCTTGAAGAATTGAGAAGTAACTAATGCCTAATCAAAAATAATTTTGCTCTGATGAAATATCAAGGCAAATTACTTCCTTGCCCAAGGACATTACATACTGCATATTACCACAATGATAAGTGTGTAAGGGGGAAAAACAATAACTGTGCCTTATTCTTTCAACCATTAATTTAAGTCTGAAGATTCGATCAATGGGTAGCCAAACTTTAAAAATGCAGAAGAATGCAAATACTCAACAACGTTAGACTTGTATAGGTAAACTTCCAATCAAAGCTACTTGGATAAAAATATATTAAACGTTAAAACTGTAAAATCATTCCATAGAAAAGAAAAATCCATGCAGAAAATGAAGAACTTGAATAATTTATGTAATTTGGCCAAACATTACATTATTCTTCCAATTTCCACTTTGCTTTTGCTGGGGCTAATTTCTCCTGGCAGATTCTCTTGTCTCTCTCTCCATGGCTGTCATCTTCACTCTCAAGGCTCTTGATCTCATCCAACATAACAAGCATATCTTTGAAAATAAATTATACCATGTTCCTGGAAGCTATAAGACCTTGAAGAATGACATATTTCAGAGAAGAGACTGTTGAAAAGGGAGGCTCCATCCTAAAAATCCTAGCCTTGATTACCTAATTGTTCCTAAGAAGTATGCTTATGATTTTTCCCCCTAAATTCTTCACTTACCTGTTACAAGTCGCCAGCCACCTGGTATACAGGTCAAATATCAACAAGAAGATACAGGCAATTAAGATAATGGATCATAGCTCCCAGTCCTAATTAACCTACCATGTCACATGAAAGTCCAAATGTCAGATTTCCCCTTGGAAAACTCTTTAGAAATTTCAAAAGATTGGGTGGCTCAAGAGTCCTCCCTCTAGCCAATGTCTGTTTTTTTTCTGATCAGCCAACCTTTTACTGACACAAGGGTGGTCACCAATAAATCTCAGATTGTAATTACTCACCAGCACTTCATAGGTCCTGGCTACTCCTTTCATATCATCAGACTCTTTGAAGTTTTGTGAGGGTCCATTTTAATTTAGATGAAAGATTTTACTCTGTAGGTTTCTGAAATACATTCAGGAGAAGGATGGGTTCACTTACTCCTAGAGCCATTCCTCACTCACTTCTTTGTTTTGCACGCGGTACTTAAACCACAGTATTTTTAGCTCTAAAGTCAAGGGCAAGAAAGAAATCCCTCTTGTCTTTGTGGGTATAATTCAGAATCTGACTCATCTGAGTACCTACAAATACACAGTAGTGGATCCTAGGATCAGTCAGAGCCAACAACAACAACAAAATCACTCAATCACACTAAAAGTGCTCAAAGTATGAACCCAAAGCAAATCAACTAGTCTGTGAGCAAAGAGGACTTCCCATAAAGCAGAAAAAGCAAACTTCAGCCAACATCAATAGCACATCAATAAATAAGGGAGGTGCTAAGGGACATTTTTAACATTGCTTGAGTCCTCAAGTAGAATTTTTTGTTTCAATATGGCAGTATTCTAATCCAAGACACTTTTCTGGACTTCGACCCTGAATCTGCAGTAGTTTCCTAGTGGTTAACTCAGCCTTTGGGTCTCAGCTTAAACATAACTTCTTTAATGAAATCTTCCCTCTCCCTCTAAACTAGATTAGATCTTGTGTTATATGTTGCCATGATATTCTTTACTTCTTCATAATGTTCATTACAATTAAAATTATTTATGCAATTATCTGCTTAATTACTAGCCCTTCTGCTGGATTTAACATTCCAGGAGGTAGGACAATGTCTATTTTGTCCCCTGACATACATGAGATGACCAATATTTATTTACTGAATAATCAGTTTTGGTGACAATATCAAGACTGACATATAGAAGAACCTAGAATATTAGACCTGATCAGTCTTTAAATTGCAGCTGGTCCAACCTCTATTGCAAGGTGGGAATCCTCTCTCAAAGTGCATAATTGATGATCATCTGGTGGCTCCTTAAACAATTCCAGTGAAGGTCAATAAGTGATTTGTGAGACGTGGTATTCTACCATTCACCACTTATTAGAAGTCACTCCTCAAGTGCTTCCTAAATCTTCTGTGTCAGTTCCAGTCTCAGAAGTAATCCAGAATAAAAAGCATTCCTTCTTCTACACAGGCGTACTTAAAATGTGGCAAAATAGCAATAATGTGCTCCAATCAGTCTTCCTTCCTCCAGGCTTAAATCATTGGTTCTTCTAAATATCCCTCATACTATCTGGTTTTGATTCTCCTCACAGTCATTTTTCTCTTACTCAGCCTGTGCCCCGATTTGACCAGAACCCACAACACTCCAAGTGTGGTATGACCCAGGCAAAGTACAATGAAACCACTGTCTTCCTTGATCTGGACTCAATAATTTTATTAGTGTAGTTTAATTGTGCATTGCTAGTGGTATCCTATTAACTATGTAAAAAAAAGTGAATTCTACTGAGCTCAGCACTGGCTTAATAAAACTGCGATATCTCTTAGTAAATCTAAGAGTTACTTTTCTTTGCCACATGTGTGTCCGTATTGTATTAAACTTCCATTGCCTTGGGTAAGATCATACGACATAGAGTATGTGGAAGTATCTTAAGGCCTATCCCATAACAAGCACAAAAAATATATAGTTTCTTGTTCCTTTCCTTCTGGTTATTTTCATTTGCCTCAAGACTCTACCAAACAAAACCAGGTCTTTCTGTGATGCTCGATGATCACTCCAAATGGTCAGGTCCTAAAGAATTGCCATGGTCTGCAAAAGGCAGCAACTGTTTTCATATCAGTGGTGACACATTTTCTAGGCTTCTTAAAACCAAGTTGAAAAAGGATGCAGTGCATCAAGTCTCTGAGTCATCAGTGTCTATGGCTCCTATAACTAGAGGAAAGCTAGTGGTATCTCTGCCTTTCCACTACCAACAAGAATCCTTCACACAAACCTAGTGCTGCTCCCCACAAAGGCCTTAGGGCTGTGAGCACAAAGGAGGAACCTGCCACATTCATTTTTCACTTCCTATTTCTTATTAGCTTACAAATTACACTATGTGAATCGCTCCGGAAAAATATATCACCTTTCCTCTAAGTTATTAAATGTCCATGTCTGCATGCCTGTAGCTACTCTGATACTTTACTGGGTTCATATGGCTTTATTTATTTATTTTATTCCTTTCCATAAGGAAATGAACATGTAACACATCTGCTTATTTGTTTATTATATTGTCATTTGTTCACTTACTTATATCAAAGTAATACATATACATAATTTTAAACATCAAATACCTTTCTAGGTAGCAAAAGAAAAAGGCTGTCTTCTGCTCCATTTATCTCTATTCCAAAGTCCTGATCAGCACAAATAATCATTTTCATCTCTTTTTTAATTGTTTCTTCTGGTATTTACCCCTTACTTATAAATAAAATATTATATGCCTAGATCTTGATTTTTCAGTTGTATTATATATTATCTAATGCCTTCCAATAATGAAAGAGGTGGATTTGACTCTATGCAAACCCCCACTTGTCTCTCTCTCCCTCTCTTACCTTCTCACCACCTTCTCACTCTAGTTATACCACTTTTATCTAATTAATATTTAATGTATACATCATTATGACTATAAATAATTATTAGAGTTCAGCCAGATAGTATACTATAATTATGTTCCCTTCATTGTAAACGTTTTGTTTTTCTTGGAGTTAATAACTGCATCTTTTTTTTATGCTTGCTTTGCTTTATAAGTAATTAACACTAGCTCATTCACAAATTTTAAAATAGAACTTTAAAAGTACACTTAAGCATGTTCAAACACATCAGTTAAGCTTTCAATATCCACTAGAACATTATCTCTCCAATTTGGACTTGCTGAGAAACAATTTTTCTAAGATATTCCTTCAGCATTATTTTGAAATTCTTTTCATCTCCCTTCTGTTTGGCCCCTGGGTCTCAGATCTCATGTTTTACCCTTCCTTAGTTTCCTCCACCTTGTTACTAGCACATTTTCAGTGGCTTCCTGAAAAACAGTTGCATGCAAAGTAAATTTTTGAGACTGCATATCTGAAAACATTTCTATTTCTGCCTTCCCACTTGATAGCTTAGCTGAGTACAGTATTCTAGGTTGTAAATTACTTTCCCTCAGGATTTTTACACAGTGCTCTACTGTTCTCTAGGTTTCAATGTTTCTGTTGAAAAGCTGCTAATACTTGAACTATGTGGTATGATTCTCTCCTCTCCCCTCTCCTTCTATGCCTCTTCTCCTGCTCCCCCTCCCTTTCTCAAATCTTTATGGATTTATTTTCTTCATCTATGGTGTTGTGAAATTTCATGATTTATTTCTCCAGTATTGGTATTATTCTAATGGATTCTTTTTTCTGAGATCCCTATGAATTTTTTCAGTCTGAAAACTTATGTCCATCACTTTTAGGAAATGTATTACTTTATTCATATTTTTCCCCACTTTTTGTTCTGTTCTCTTCTTTGGAACTCATATTATACAGTTGTAGTATCTTTTCAAAAAATATTATTTTCCTAACTTTTCCTCCAATTTTTCACCTTTTTGTCTTTTGATGTTACTTCTGGGAAGACTGCCTAAAATATGTATTCCAAACATCATACTGACTTTAAAGTTTCTAGTATTCTCTTTTTAGTTTAAAAGCATTCTTTCTTGTTCAAGGGATGCTCCCTTGTGAATGTACCCTGTTCTTGTTTCAAATGCAATGCCTTATCTTACTGAGACCTTTACCTGTAGCTTTTTTGTTTTTTAAGTTTTATTCTCTTTCGTTTATCAGATTTGCTTTCTCTGACTCTCCCCTGTCTACTTGTTCATTTTGGTCTTTGCCTACTAAATTAGGGATTTTCAATGTGTGGTTTTCCCTGGCCAGCAATTTATATTTAAGAGTGAGATCCTAAAACTCTGTCTGGGAAAAAAAAAAGGAAAAGCTGTGGACTGATGGCTCTTACCATGAGTGATAAAATGGAGACCATGCTATTTCAGTTGAGAAGCCCTAATGAGAGTTTTGTAAACCTTTTGTTTTGAGCCAGTCTTCTGAGCCCAGAAAAGGAACTCCCTAGTTACTTCTAAATTGTGCTGCCATCAGCATTCTGAGAGCCAAAATGGAAAAGAGGGCTGGAAGTCTCCCAGTACATAATATAGACTTTCACTTAATCTTCTTGTTTCCAATTCAGGGCCACACCCTGTGCTTAGATTTTCCTTGCTCTCCCTGAGTTAAGAGTCTCCCTAGATCAACTTTGTGAGAAATGAAAACTTCATTTCCTCTACTGGGTGGGACTTGGGATTTCAGCCTGGTTATGAAGATTTGGGAAGGTGATCAGGGAGTCTAGATGCTCCTTAGATAGAGCTTTTCACCAGTCTTCCCCATTTTGGCCTCATCTCCTAAGCCCAATGTAGAAGTATCTGGTACACCAAACTCCTAACACTTTGGTATTATGTAGGTAAATTGGTTGTCTTGTTTTTGTATCTCCTCAATAAATTCCACCTTCTCAAGTCTAGTTAACAAAATACTTACCTAGATTTCCATTTTCCAAGTGAATATATATCCTTTTTCTCGTATAAATATGTTTCATACAGAGTTGGACATATTTACACTAAAATTAGTTGTTTATCTAAAATTGAAATTTAACTGGGTATCCTATATTTTATCCAGTACCCAAGCATGGTGAAAAGCAGAGAATGGAAGTGTTAGGAGTGCTGAAATTCTCACTGTACAAGATGGACAATAAACAGATGGTATCTGAGGAGGAGGCAAGATGGAGGTGTGAGAAGACATGGAGTTAGCATCTCCCCACAACTAGGGCCCCTTCCGGCTGCTGGTGGGGGACTCTGACGCCCAAGGAGATGGGAGGAACCCCAGAGTGAACCGCTTGCGGGATCTTGGTTCATGAGCCCAGGGTCAGGCGGGAGGTCCTGCAGTGGGAGCTCCGAGTCCAAACCACTGGATTAACAGAGAACCTCAGACCTCAGGGAATATTCATCAGAGTGAGGTCTCACAGAGGTCCTCATCTCAGCACCAAGACCCAGCTCTATCCAATAGCCTACAAACTCCAGTGTTGGAAGCCTCAGGCCAAACAACCAGTAAAACAGGAACAAAATCCCACTAATTAAAAAAAAAAAAAAAAATGAGATGGCAAAAAAAATATGTCACAGATGAAGGAGCAAGGTAAAAACCTACAAGACCAAATAAATGAAGAGGAAATAGGCAATCTACCTGAAAAAGAATTCAGAGTAATGGTAGTAAAGATAATCCAGAATCTCGGAAATAGAACAGAAGCATGGATTGAGAAAATACAAGAAATGTTTAACAGAGATCTAGAAGAACTAAAGACCAAACAAACAGAGATGAACAATGCAATAACTGAAATGGAACATACACTAGGAGGAATGAATAACAGAATAACTGAGGCAGAAGAACGAAAAAGTGAGCTGGAAGACAAAATGGTGGAAATAACTGCTGAGGAGAAGAATAAAGAAAAAAGAATGAAAAGAATTGAAGACAATCTAAGAGACCTCTGAGACGACACTGAATGCACCAACATTCGAATTACATGGGTCCCAGAAGAAGAAGAGAAAAGGAAAGGGTCTGAGAAAATATTTGAAGAGATTATAGTGGAAAACTTCCCTAACATGGGAAATGAAAGAGTCACTCAAGTTCAGGAAGCATAGAGAGTTCCACACAGGATAAACCCTAGGAAAAACACACCAAGACACATATTAATCAAACTAACAAAAATTAAATTCAAAGAAAAAATAATAAAAGCAGCAAGGGAAAAACAAAAAATAACATACAAAGGAATCCCCATAAGGTTATCAGCTGATTTTCCACTGGAAACTCTGCAGGCCAGAAGGGAGTGGCAGGATATACTTAAAGTGATGAAAGAGAAAAACCTACCACCAAGATTACTCAGCAAGGATCTCATTCAGATTCGATGGAGAAGTCAAAAGCTTTTCAGACAAGCAAAAGCTAAGAGAATTCAGCACCACCAAACTAGCTTTACAACAAATGCTAAAGAAACTTCTCTAAGGGGGAAACACAAGAGAAGAAAAAGATCCACAAAAACAAATGCAGAGCAATTAAGAAAATGGTAACAGGAACATACATATTGATAATAACCTTGAATGTAAATGGATTAAATGCCCCAACAAAAAGACAGAGACTGGCTGAATGGACACAAAACAAGACCCATATATATGCTGTCTACAAGAGACCCACTTCAGACCCAGGGACACATACAGACTGAAAGTGAAGGGATGGAAAAAGATATTCCATGCAAATGGAAATCACAAGAAAGCTGGAGTAACAATACTCATATCTGATAAAATAGACTTTAAAATAAAGACTGTTATAAGAGGTAAGGAGGGACACTACATAACGATCAAAGGATCAATCCAAGAAGAAGATATAACAATTGTAAATGTTTATGCATCCAACATAGGAGCACCTCAATACATAAGGCAAATGCTAACAACCATGAAGGGAGAAATCGACAGTAACACAATAATAGTATGGGACATTAATACCCCACTTACACCAATGGACAGATCATCAAAACAGAAAATAAATAAGGAAACACAAGCTTTAAATGACACAATAGACCAGAGAGATCTAATTGATATTTATACAAAATTCCACCCAAAAGTGACAGAATACACTTTCATCTCAAGTGCACATGGAACATTCTCCAGGATAGATCACATCTTGGATCACAAATCAAGCCTTGGAAAATTTAAGAAAATTGAAATTGTATCAAGCATCTTTTCTGACCACAACGCTATGAGACTGGAAATCAATTACAGGCAAAAAAGTGTAAAAAACACAAATACATGGAGGCAAACAGTGAACTACTAAGTAACCAAGAGATCACTGAAGATATCAAAGAAGAAATTAAAAAATACATAGAAACAAATGACAACGAAAACATGAAGACCCAAAACACATGGGACACAGCAAAATCAGATCTAAGAGGGAAGTTTATAGCAATTCAATCTCACCTCAAGAAACAAGAAAAATCTCAAATAAAAAATCTAACCTTACACTTAAAACAACTAGAGAAAGAAGAACAAAGAAAACCCAAAGTCAGTAGAAGGAAAGAAATCATAAAGATCAGAGCAGAAATAAATGAAATAGAAACGAAGAAAACAATAGCAAAGATCAATAAAGCTAAAAGCTGGTTCTTTGAGAAGATAAACAAAATTGGTAAGTCCTTAGCCAGACTCATCAAGAAAAAAAGGGAGAGGACACAAATCAATAAAATTAGAAATGTAAAAGGAGAAATCACAACTGACACTGCAGAAATTCAAAGGATTACAAGAGAGTACTACAAACAACTATATGCCAATAAAATGGACAACCACAAAGAAATGGACAAATTCTTAGAAAGGTACAATTTTCCAGGACAGAACCAGGAAGAATTAGAAAATATAAACAGAGCTAACACAACTAATGAAATTGAAACCATAATTAAAAATCTTCAAACAAACAAAAGTCCAGGACCAGAGAGCTTCACAGGCAAACTCTATCAAACATTTAGAGAAGAGTTAACATTGATCCTTCTCAAACTCTTCCAAAAAATTGCAGAGGGAGAAACACTACCAAATTCATTCTGTGAAGTGACCATCACCCTGATACCACAACCAGAAAAAGATGTCACAAAAAAAGAAAATTATAACCCAATAACACTGATGAACATAGATGCAAAAATTCTGAACAAAATACTAGCAAACAGAATCCAACAGCACATTAAAAGGATCATACACCATGACCAAGTGGGATTTATCCCAGGGATGCAAGGATTCTTCAATATATGCAAATCAATCTATGTGATACACCACATTAACAAATTAAGTAATAAAAACCATATGATCATCTGAAGAGATGCAGAAAAAGCTTTTGACAAAATTCAACACCGATTTATGATAAAAACTCTCCAGAAAATGGGCATAGAGGGAACCTACCTCAAAATAATAAAGGTCATATATGACAAGCCCACAACAAGCATCATACTCAATGGTGAAAAACTGAAAGCATTTCCACTAAGATCAGGAACAAGACAAGGATGTCCACTCTTGCCACTCTTATACAACATAGTTTTAGAAGTCCTAGCCACAGCAATCAGAGAAGAAAGAGAAATAAAAGGAATACAAATTGGAAAAGAAGAAGTAAAACTGCCACTGTTTGCCAATGACATGATACCATACATAGAAAATCCTAAAGATGCCACCAGAAAACTACTAGAACTAATCAGTGAATTTGGTAAGGTCGTAGTATACAAAATTAATACACAGAAAACTCTGGCATTCCTATACACCAACAATGAAAAGTCAGAAAGAGAATTAAGGAAACACTCCCATTTACCATTTCAACAAAAAGAATAAAATACTTAGGAATGAATCTGCCTAAGGAGGCAAAAGACTTGTACCCAGAAAACTATAAAACACTGATGAAAGAAATCAAAGATGACATAAATAGATGGAGAAACATACCTGTTCTTGGACTGGAAGAATCAATATTGTGAAAATACTATACTACCCAAAGCAATCTACAGATTCAATGCAATCCCTATCAAACTACCAATGGCATTCTTCACAGAATTAGAACAAAAAATCTTACAATTCGTATGGAAACACAAAAGACCCCCGAATAGCCAAAGCAATCTTGAGAAAGAAAAAAACAGAGTTGGATGAATCAGGCTCCCTGACTTCAAACTATACCACAAAGCTACAGCAATCAAGACAGTATGGTACTGGCACAAAAACAGAAATATAGATCAATAGTACAGGATAGAATGCCCAGAGATAAACCCACGCACATATGGCAGCTAATTTATAACAAAGGAGGCAAGAACATACAATGGAGAAAAGACAGCCTCTTCAATAAGTGGTGCTGGGAAAACCGGACATGTAAAAGAATGAAATTAGAACACTCCCTAGCAACATACACAAAAATAAACTCAAAATGGATTAAGCCCTAAATGTAAGATGAGACGCTATAAAACTTTTAGAGGAAAACATAGGAAAAACACTCTTTGATGTAAACCACAGCAAGATCTTTTTTGACCCACCTCCTAGAGTAACAGAAATGAAAACAAAACAAAAATAAACAAATGGGACTTAATTAAACTTAAAAGCTTTTGCACAGCAAAGGAAACCATAAACAAGACAAAAAGACAACCCTCAGAATGGGAGAAAGTATTTGCAAATTAAACAACAGACAAAGGATTAATCTCTAAAATATACAAACAGCTCATGGAGCTCAATATTAAAAAAAAAAATCCAGTTAAAAAATGGGCAGAAAACCTAAACAGACATTTTACCAAGGAAGATACACAGATGGCCTAGAGGCACATGAAAAGATGCTCAACATCACTAATTATTAGAGAAATGCAAATCAAAACTACAATGAGCTATCACCTCATGCTGATCAGAATGGCCATTATCAAAAAAGCTAGAAACAATAAATGCTGGAAAGGGTGTGGTGAAAAGGGAACCCTCCTGCACTGTTGGTGGGAATGTAAATTGATACAGCCACTATGGAAAACAGTACGGAGGTTCCTTAAAAAACTAAAAATAGAACTACCATACGACACAGCAATCCCACTACTGGGCATATACCCTGAGAAAACCATAATTCAAAATAGTAATGTACCACAATGTTCATTGCAGCACTATTTACAATAGCGAGGACATGGAACCAACCTAAATGTTCGACAGATGAATGGATAAAGAAGTTGTGGCACATATATACAATGGCATATTACTGAGCCATAAAAAGAAACGAAATTGAGTTATTTGTAGAGAGGTGCATGGACCTAGAGTCTGTCATACAGAGTGAAGCAAGTCAGAAAGAGAAAAGCAAATATCGTATGCTAAGGCATATATATGGAATCTAAAAAAAAAAAAAAAAAAAAAATGGTACTGATGCACCTAGTTGCAGGGCAGGAACAAAGAGGTAGACATAGAGAATGAACTTGATGACATGGGGTGGGAGGGTGAAGCTGGGGTGAAGTGAGAGTAGCATCGACATATATACACTACCGAATGTAAAATAGTTGGCTGGTGGGAAGCAGCAGCATAGCACAGGGAGATAGACTCGCTGCTTTGCGATGACCTAGAGGGGTGGGATAGGGAGGATGGGAGGGAGGCTCAAGAGGGAGGGGATATGGGGACATGTGTATGCATATGGCTGATTCGCTTTGTTGTACGACAGAAACTAACATGGTATTGTGAAGCAATTATACTCCAATAAAGATCTATTTTTTTAAAAAAAGAGAGAGATGGTATCTGAATTTGATAGAACAGGAAATTGATTTGGGTTTTTTTTGTGTTTTTTTTTTTGCAGTACGCGGGCCTCTCACTGCTGTGGCCTCTCCCGTTGCGGAGCGCAGGCTCAGTGGCCATGGCTCACGGGCCCAGCCGCTCCGCGGCATGCGGGATCTTCCCGGACAGCGGCACGAAGCCGCGTCCCCTGCATTGGCAGGCGGACTCTCAACCACTGCACCACCAGGGAAGCCCAGGAAAATGATATTTTTAATATAATATTTAGATTTTCAAAAGTAGCTAATAAAATTATTAATCCACAACTTTTTTAGTTGGAGAGGGTAGGTTGTGAGAAGTAGTGTGAATAAAATCTTCAGCTATTATAGCAGAAAACTGCTAATGTCTAAAGTTGGGAAATAAGAAAAGCAGTCCAACATTAAGGCAATCACCAAAAGACCTAAAAGCAGGAATGACTGAATATGGTTGTTCCGAGGCTCGGGGAAGCCCGTTGCAATGACATGTGGAGAAGATTATGGATTTTCAATATTAGCCTTGTAGTACCTTTTGCTTTCTAATACATGTTTTACTTAAATTAAATATTCTTAATTCATTTTAAGAAATACCTTAAGTGAATATGTATACTTTGAATATGGTGTTTATTATTATAAAGTAGTAAAAGTATTATGCTTATAATAAACATATACAGCCTTGACCTATGAACACTTCACACACATTTTAAATTTTGAAAAGTCAGAGTCAGAATAGCTTAAGTTTCAAAGAAAGAAGTCTATTGGAGAAATTAGATTTTCTCTTTTCCTAGTAAGAAGAGACTTTTTCTTTCCCTTGGGAAAATGCTGAATATGAAAGCAAAACTCCCAGCAGGTGATAATAATCTTGCTTTCATGAAAGAGCAGTCAAGAAAAACACATTCATATGTCTACTTCCAAAGTTTACTGCAGTTATTGTCAGATATCTGAGCAATGTTCCCATTTTTAATAATGATTAAATAAGTAATTGTTTCATGAGTCTTCATCTTGGGGTTTACTATAATCTAGGTTTCATGAATAAGCATGCTGATGTGTCTGATTAATTTCCATCTAGCAGTAATTTTAGTTAATAAGAGTGATAAAGGCAATACACAGAAAATGTAACATTCCTGTAATTACTAACTAAAGTTATGAATATAAAAATATGCAGTTTCCAAAATAGAGAAGGATGAAAAATAATAGAGGAGAATAGATCTAATACATTTGCATAGTAATATTTAACAAACCTGATGTATAATGTCTGGTCAGTGAATCCACTTCAAGTCAAACTGCTTGACCTCACACATACAAAATACTGTTGTAGCATTCATGTTCAATACCTTAGGGTCTCTGATTGAGTTTCTCTGGTAATAAAATAGAATTACTCCATACCCACTACACACCATGATCTTACAAGTAATTGACACTTCCTAGAGATAAAAGCATATTTTTTATGGACATATAAATATATGGTGAAAGTCATATCTACAAAATATTTAAGCCAATTTCCACGAAGTACACATAAAATCTACCCTAATTCCATGCTGAATACTTAATCTTCCCAGTTGTACTTAACAAACGCACACCTCACTGAAAAAAAAGAAATGATAGCAGTGCTGCAGCTACAACAGAAGTCAGGATTTGAATGAATTACTTATGCTTAAGGTTTTTTTTCTACTTAAGATTCATAATATACTTTACCTTATTTTACAACAGAAAAAGAAATTATGGCTCAATTTACTAAAATAATTATAATCATAATCACATCTGTTCTTGAAGACTGTCAAATATCTCCAGAGTGCACTGCATACATTTCCTTTACTAGATTCCCTCTTTTATGAGTTAATTAAATAATTTCACAGCATTATTGTACAAGGATTCTTCATGGCATACTGTTTGTACAGAACATTCCTTTTAATAGCTCTATTCTTCAAACAGATGTTCATTTAAATTTTTTTTTACAGATTTTATTGGAAGAACAATTAGTGCATTTACCCTACTATGTTGTCACCTTTCTTTGGATTTGGATTTTGAAGCAGCTCTATGTCTCTTGTGGAAAGCCTAATGTGATCAAAAATTTTAAAGGGAGGGAAAAAAAAACCCCAAAAAACACTCTTTAGCAAATGTCTCAGGTCAGTGAACAAGGATATCAGAGCAAATTATCCGCAAATGATGGCTACTCAAAGCTACCTTGGTATTAGAGAACAAAGTCATTAAGAACTTTTCTCAAAGGCACAGAAAAATAAAAATACATGATGGCATACTTCTCCACTCTAGTCATTTTGCTTTTATGAATTTTTACTTAGGCCTCCAAGCAGACTGGATTGGTTATAAACCACAGTAAAAATGACAGATTAAAGAGAAAGAAATGGATGCAAGACCCCTGTAAGTTTATTTATCAAAATACAACAAAATCAGTCATTCCCCAAGACTTATTTTCCTAAGAAAGTGACACTGCCCAGTGTTATGAATTGGCTTATCTGACCTAAACATTTTAAAGGAAAGATATGCCATCTACCTTGTATCCTGAGGAGGAAATTTCCTTCCCTGCTTGACTCAAATCAAGTTTTACAGGGTTTGAGTCTCTGGCCAGGTTTGCTTTATGCAACTCTCTCAATGGATTTATCTCTTCTCTCTCTTAGCTATTGCAAAGAGTCAGTTGGGTTCAACAATGTAGATGCTGCATCTCATGTGAAGAAGGGCTATTTTGTTTTCCTTCGTCAATAATCTCACTGCAGTGAAATCAGAATCACACTCTTTTACTGTAATTTAAATAAACAGTGGCACAGAAACATGTTTTACCCTTGTTTTTGAACTATAGATTAATAAATTATGAACATCTATTTACGACCTTGAAAGTATAATGTGCATTCACTTGGGTGGAAATACAGTGTCAAGAAAAATGAGGAACCACAATGTTTTCAGAGCTTTTCTTCTATTTCTTGTTTATTTCTTTCTTTTTCTTTTAACCAGAATTTGGTCCTACGAGAATAAAACCTGGAAAGTTGAGGCATCACTAGGAATTTAAAACATGCTCACAAAATGAGCACCTCATTTTTAGGTTAAAAAACGTGCAAAATATTAATTACTGGAAAGTTTTAGAACAATTGCTCCATAATGTCCCAGTCTCCTCTGCGAATACAGCAGAGTTTAAGAAACAAATCTTGAATTGTTTCTTTACCTAGACCTAAGATCTCTGAACAGGAATGGTCTCTAGGAGCATCATTTTAAAACAAGCTTATGAGATACCATTTTGGGAAAGAAGAGTGGAATGATTAAGATCCTCAGATGCATTGGGAGGGCATTTCTCACTGCCATGTTAATTGTGTGGACTTGGCAGTGAGTGATGGTAGAATGGAAAGTATATGACAGTTGCCAGAAGCTGAGCACTCCAGTCATTGCAAAGGGACTCCATGTAGGCACTGTTTAGAATGGCAGTAATTTGAAAGCCACCTAAAATGTTCAGGTGAAGGTGTTTTTTAAAATGAATTTTAATATAGCTATGTAATAAAATGCTCTTTGGACATCAAAAATGATATATATTTTTACTTAGTAGCACTGAAGAATGATTACAATGTAAATCCTTAAGAGAAAAAAATAAGTTAAAAAAAAAACCATATGCAAATCACAAACTCATCTATGTACACATTTATATGAGCACCTGCTGTCCATACTAAACAACTTAGTTCTTATTGTATTTATTTATCTAATCTTTCCCCTTACTTTCTACTAAACAATATTTGTTTAACACTACAGTGGTCACGGTGGGAGTTTGCAGCCACATACATAAACATAAACGCTGAGCTTGTAGGTCAAGTGTTGGGTTATATTATTACACTGTTACTTTTGTGTTTCATCTGAACTCCTTTTTGAAGTACAAATATTCATCCAGAAAGGTGCACGAATCATACCTGAATATGGTGACGAATTTTTACTGCTGAACATATCTCAGTAACTATCACCCACATCAAGAAAAAACTTCCAACCTCATTCCTGTCTCCGCTACTACTTCCACCCAAGCTTAACCACTATCTGACTTAGAATACTTTGTCTTGCTTCTTTGGATCAATACTACTTTTTGTGATATTCATCTATGTTTTTGCACTTAGCTATAGTTCATTTATTCTCATAGCTGTATAATGTTTCATTTTATAAACATACCACAGTCTACATACCCACTCTCCTATTAATGGGTTGTTTCTAGTATATAACTTTTAAAAAGAGTGCTGCTATGAACGTAATTGTCACACTGACTGATATCTCAATGTTAACCCACTCTTAAATCACTACAATAAGCCTCATTAAAAATGGGATAGATAGATAGATGATAGATAGATAGGTAGTGTGTGCCATGGATTTATGGATAATACAAAAAGTAATCTGTATTATTTTTCCTAATTTTTAGGGACATTCACGTGTATGTTTGGTCACTAATTTTTCTTTTTTGTAGTGTCCTGATCAGATTTTGATATCAAGGTTGTGGTGGCTTCATAAAATATGTTCAGAAATGTTCCTCTTCCTCTATACTCTGGAACAGTTTTTGCAAGCTCACTCTTATTATAAATATTAAGAAGCATTTATGAGGAAGCCATTTGGTCTTGGAGTTTTCTTGTGGGAAGTTTTAGTAACAATATACTCAATGTCCTCAAAACATATATGATCATTTAGACTGTATCACTTTTAGTAAGTTGTTTTTCATAAGATTTTCCCATTTCTTCTACAAGGTAGATGCCTAAAGTCTTCTCAATATTGCCTTTCTAAATGTTTTTATTATCTATATTATCAACCACCTTTCTTTTTTTTCTTTTTTTTTTTTGCTGTACACGGGCATCTCACTGTTGTGGCCTCTCCCGTTGCAGAGCACAGGCTCCGGACGCGCAGGCTCAGCGGCCATGGCTCAGGGGCCCAGCCGCTCCGCAGCATGTGGGATCTTCCCAGACCGGGGCACGAACCCGTGTCCCCTGCATCGGCAGGCGGACTCTCAACCACTGTGCCACCAGGGAAGGCCTCAACCACCTTTCTAATCTCTGACACTGGTCGTATTTTTTTTCTCTGGGTCAGTTTCGTTAAAGGTTTATCACTTTTATTAGTATTTTCAATAAATCAAATTTGGTTTGTTGATTTTCTCTATTTTATGTTTGTTTCCTTTTTCATTGATTCCTAATCTTATTTTTAGAAGTTCCTTCTTTTCCTTTCTTTGGTTTTGATTTGTTCTTTTCCTGTGTTCTTGAGATGAAAGCTTACATAATTCATTTTCAGCCTTACTTCAAATACAAATATAAATACTGCTTTTTATATAATTTGTGTTTATCTTGGATTTTAGCTAGTAAATTTTAACTACAAAAATAAGAATAATATTAACATTAGGTGACACAATAGCTGATATTTCACTGAGCTGTACAACAAATGTTTATTGAATGTCTGCCACATGCCAGGAGCTGGGGACACAGTGGTGAATGACACACATACCACATCCTCACGGAGCTTATATTAATGGGGGACAGCAGATAATAGTCACAAAAACAAAAACATACTTATTATATGCCAACTATTGTTAAATGGTTGTGACTTTTGTTTTAAAAGTAAAAAGGATCAGGATAAACACTAGGATGACAGAAGAAAAAAAAACGTTTAATACTATAAATATGCTAGAAGATAGGCATTATTATCTGCATTTTACAAAGAAGACAACTAAGTCACAAAGACCAAGTGAACAAGTTTATAACCAACAGATGGACGGAGTCTCCAAATATCGTATTTTTTCCACTTTACCAAGACTTCTTTCAGAGAGTCAGGCACTCTGTTAGGGGGTTCATCCCTCCATCCTATTTTAGGCACATATAGTCTATGACTTAAAGATAGCTATAAACAGCAGAGAACGGCAGGTATTTCCAATGAAGGTTTTAACAATTCAACTGGTCTTTGGTAATGAGACTAACATTCAAGGTTTGATCTGCAGAATCAAATGGTTATTACTGGAGGACATTAAGAGATTATTTTATTTGCTCCTATTATTTATGAATTGATCACAAGCAGGATGGGAGACAACTGTGTAAATGATTAGCATAAAGCTACAAGAGAAACAAACAAAGGGAACACAAAGCACATGCCTTAGAGAGCAACTGTATCTTTGCAGAAAAATTCACATTACATAAATGAGCATTTCTTCCAGCCTCAAAATTGAAAATATTGTTGTCAGACATCCCTTTTCCTTCTTTCCTAAATGGTTACTTATTTCAAGTTCCTTTTTATGCGTTCCCTAGTAAAGCCTCACAAATAAACAAAAGACACTGTATGAGCTCCATCTATAAACAAGCTCCTAGCAGGAATCTCAGCTGTTCTGTTGTTTGTTTCCCTTTGCTTCACTGCTCCTGGCTGACCTGCAGACAGCCAGCCCGGCTTTGCCTTCAGCAAAAGAGACTAAACAAAGAAATCCCAGGATCCAAACTGTTCAAAAGATTTTCTGCAAATACTTCAGGGCCAGTGAATTTTCAAAACCTGTGCCTTTGGCTTTAAAATTAAGAAGGGCCAGGATGAACACCAAACTGGATGCTGTAGGGCTGGGACAGAATGACAGTGACTGAAGAGAGACAGCCTCCTCCGGAGAGGTTCTGAAATGAGAGGGAGATCTCTACTGTGAGGAACATTTGCCAAAGGAAAGGTCAGATTTGGTGCTTCTTGGGCATACACATGTTCACCTCTGTCAGATTCCCATTCCAGAGGTAACTAACCTAATCTGACAAATCACACCAATGGCCAACACCCAGCTTCTGCTCTGACCGTTTTAGTTTCCGTGCGGTGAATGTTGTTTAAAAACCATCAGCCTGACAGAGGAAATGTGCCTGATTCACACTCCCCTAATACCCCAGCAAATAACACACCCGCTGTGGGAGAGAAAACGCATTCACACTTCCTTATCAGATCAAGGCCCCCAAATGCTCCTAATTAGCTAAAATCAATTGATGTGACAGCAAAATGAATGTATTTATACTGTCAGCTAAAGGTACAGTCAGAGAAGTGTCTAATATATAAAGAAGCTACTGGAGTTGCTTAAAGCTGTTAATAAAGGTTTGGGGCTGAGTGGATTTTATCAGTGACACGGAGAATCTGATGGAGATTTATCTCAGAAGTAGATATCCTAGGGCGTTAGAGTACTTCTAATTGTGATTATTCATTAAAATTGGGGGGGGGGACATGCAGTTAATCAATAATGGTCATGTAGACCTTGGTGGTTAGTTGCAACCACACATATAAATGCACATATACTTCCAAATAGAAGAGGTGCTTCAGACTGTCATTAGTAGGCTCTTTATGAGTTAGTTATATTTACTGTGAAGCTTTCATGGGTAGTGATTCTTTAACAAACTTTTCCTTTTTCCTCTTTTAGGACTATGCTCAGTTGAAAACTTGAGACAGAAGAGTGGTACTTGCCAAATAACTCAGGTTGGGGGTCTGAGAATTACCTTGTTTCCATTCCTCTCCAACTATAGTGTTTTGATTCTAAGAATACTGGGTGAATTAGGTAGCTTGAGAGAATTGCCTTACTGACAACATAATAGATTATTAACAGAGAAATGCCCACATTGTGACAATTAGTTAAAGCAATCTGAAAGAATAATAATTACACATACCATGACCTCCTTCTATTCTAGACAGAATAGTTTTCTTTTGTAACTGGACCTTTGGGCAAGTTATACAACAAAGGTCAGCAGCTCCTCTAATTACAGCTGATTCTCACTGAAATCATCTTCCTCGAAGATTCCATTTGATTTCTCTCCATATCGGTGGACACAATGGGTATCATGGGCTCCCCTGTGTGTGGATGGTATGTTTGTTTACTTAGTGAAGTGTCTGGAGGCCTCTACTGGTATTTAGGAAAATATCAACTGATAGAACAATGATCTTAAAAGGATTCTAAGCAGAGGAATCTCCTTTACATGTCACGTGTTTAAAACTTCATTTCTACATTTTTTAGCACTCTTTCAGTACTGTAAACACTGGTAAGCTGATTATTATCATTTCCCAATGTCACCTTTTCCAAGTGCACTGTGTGACCACATACACTGTGTTCTCCTCTGTCTGGCAAATGCCATCCTGTCCTGCCCATCCTAGCTGCACTAAGTTATCTTCCTGAAGATTATTTTTTCACCCTCTGTCAATTTATATCATGTCTGAACTCACTGTTCTCTGGAGATTAGGGCAGATTTTCCATCAAACCAGCTGTTTGTCTTTTTTGTTTTTTTAAGGAAAAGCAAAACAGTTTCTTCATAAATTAATGGTGTCCACATCAGATGGGGGTAAAAATCAGCTTCTGTTTCATATCTATTGTATTTCCAGTCTGGTAAAATGACAAACACATAAAACAGTGAGAAGGTGTCAGCAGGAGAAATGGGCGAGAGACAATAAAATCTGGAACAGAGAAGTGATTATAAAATTATTTCTAAAACATACAGGAAGAAAGAAGGTGATTACCATTAACTGTGACTTGGCTATATGACATGCTCTTTTAGGAATTTCCTCAAAAATACCAATAATATGAACATTTTCTTTACAAATTCAACAGCTTATGAAATTCTTTGTCGTATTTATAATACATAACCCCAGTATTCTTCCACCAGTGAAAGAAGAGCAAAGAAAAAGGGGAAAATAGAATCAAATAACACAAGTAGCAATCTTAATGGCTATACAGGCATCTATTTCAAAACTGAACCCAGGCAACTCTTGAAATATAGGCAAGGGAGATAATCCTGTGGGTTAAACTGCCACATGTCTTAGGTCTAGTTCCCTAAACAACTGATTCTGACCAGGATTTTTCTGTGAGTTATTTTTTTAAGGGAGTGCTCTCAGGAGAGACCAGTAGAAGAGACAGAAGCAAGATGAGAAAGCAGAGAAGCTAAGCAAGGAATTGATTTCTGGTGTACCTAGCCTTACTCTGACTTGGTAAGATCACACCAGGCTGCTATCTCCCTCCTGGAGGCAAGGCAGTGGGTATTTGGTACCCCTACCATTCAAGAAATGCCCATGGAACTCAGGTCCCCTTTGGATGAGGTGACTCCAGGTTCCCAAAGGATTTCAGGGTAAGTCATTATCATCAGCAACCACAGCAGCCTTCAAAGGGCTCCCCCAGGTGCTGAGAGAGACATCCACAGAGTCTGCTACACTATGTGATGCTTTTACGGCATTTATTGAGAACCAGTGTTCATGCTCATATTAAACAGTTTTGTGACTGCCTGCTAAATGTAAAGGCTAATGAGACCCTTTAGGGAATGAAGACCGTGAAAGGAGTCAGAACAATTGCATGTGGACTATTTTGAGCTGAAGGCAATCAAGACCCAGCAGATTCAAGAAAAACTTTTGCCTCTCCCTTAACTGCCTAAAAGAATTTAGATAGACGGCCTGGTCCAGGAAGAGAACTATCACCAGAGATAACTACAAAGACTATGGGGTAGGTGTGGTAAGCTGGGGGGAGCTCAGCTGGGCCTGGAGGTCAAATTCCTCTCTGTGTCCACTGTCTCTGCACAACATGACTACCGTCTGCTCACCAAACATTTGCTCTTCCCATCTTCCTGTGAATTGCCTTTCTCCTCTTTGAAGTCCCAGACTCCTGCCCGTTTTCCTGAGCTCAAAACGACATATAAGCCTCAACTGCTTGACTTATATGTAACTAAATTTGTTTTTCTCCTGTTAACCTGTCCTATGTTAATTTGATTATTACAACAGCCAGAGAACAAAAAAGCGTAGAGAAAAATTTTTCCCTCCCCTATAATACGCATATAGAAGATAAATTGTAATTATCTTGACGATTCCACCAATCATCTCTACAATCCCATTTTTCTATAAGATGATGAATAACAAAAATCAATCTTTCTAATAATTAAATAAAAACAGTAGGGTTTTCTTTTAATAAAGAATATAAAATACAATCTTCTTTAAGTATAAGAAATACAAAATTCTATCCATTAATGTTAGGCATACAGCTATACTTTCAGCCAAAAAATGGATTTTTAGGTGGTAGATGATATTTGGGGTAGCTTTTACTCTTTTCCAAAGATTTCAGAATATTCTAATTCCATTCTAATTTTACTGTCTTTTCATGTAGAAAAATGAGAATATTGGTTTTTATGGAATTTTAAGGTTAATAGAATTTATGGTATTTTAATTTGGTGCAAAAAGAAAGCTGAGATTTCACTTATATCACTGAAGCTCTGACAAGCAGATGTGGTAACTCACAGAAGCAGAAAAATGACACTCATTCATTTCATAGTCACTTATTTATCTTCCAATGGTTGAACATTTATCACTTTAGATAATGCTGCAAAGGGTTTCTAAATACACCCTCACAGTGTCTTAAATGTTGTATGAATCTGCACTGTTCAGAGCATGATGTCCACCTCTGCTGAACATTCTTCTAAATGGACACTAGGCCATCCTGACTGTAGTTCAAGACAAGATCATGGGTTGTCAGTTCAAGTATACCTAGAATTTAGTACACACTCTCTATTGATTAGCTGTGTGATCTTCAATATAACACTTAATCCCTCCAAGCTGGAACTTCATCCTCTATTAAAAAAAAAAAAAGTTATGTATGGATAACATGCAGAGTTATTACAAAGATTAAACTGTATATTTGATAAAGATAGCACATATAACACCTTATCCTCTGCTCAAATACCACAAAGAGACAGCAAATACACTTACTAAAGATCCAAAAATAATTTGAAAACAAAGAATTTAATTGGTAAGCACAAAATTTTGAACAACTCTTGAAAAACAGAAAGCTCTCAAGCCTCAGTTATCTTGAAAATCCAGTCTGAGAGAACACCAAGAGTTAGCAGATGGAAGGAACAGGGAAGGTCCTGTTCCTTTTCCTGAAAGAAAAGTTCCTCCTCTCAGCCTTACTATTAAAATACTTGAGAAAGTCCATAGAGTGCAAAGTTTCAATTGTAGCTTATTTTGTGATAATGCTCTCATTCAGGTTATATTTTACTGTCACTTAACCTTGCATTTGAGATCCTACTAAATATCTGACACATTTCAAGGCATAGAATGGAGATGGAAAACACAGTTCTTGAAAGATGGAAACATTTCAAATAAAGTTGTATCAGAAAAGAGTAGCCCTGAAAACATTAATACTATTAAAATTACCTAAAAATTTTAAAATTCGCGTTAATCTTTTTATGAGACAAGGAAAACAAGTTAAAAATTTGAAACATATGGAAGATTCATGTTCTATTTATCAGATAATCTTATACCTAGTTTTTTTTTTAATAAAAATTAGTTTCTAGCAATTGCCTGATTTAAATACCAAATTTAAGGCGTTACTGCATTTAAGGAATTGCATTATGTGAAAATAGTCCAAGAGAAAGAGATAGCAGAATCTCGTGATGCCAGAGCCAGGGTCAAAGACTCATTATTTGCATTCTTTTTTTCTTCAAACCCCATATTTCTTCTAATAATAAGGACTTATTTTCTCTTTTTCCATCCTCCTTAGAGAAACTAAACATTTAACAACCATCCTTTATAAAAAGCTTTCACTTGCTTAAAGATGCAAATTAATTACCACTACTTTGCATAACTGGTTTACAATCATTTAGGAAAGTTCAACCAGCTGGGGAAAAAATAGGAACAAGTTTAAGTATGTACCATGTTTGCATTCTTCATGATCACTAAAGTGCTCCACTAGGGGAAAAAAACTTTTAAAAAATTGGTGTAGAAATGATAGGTAGAAGATTTCCTATAAATTTTTTATTTTTTATACTCAATATTTTGTAGTAACCTATAAAGGAAAAGAATCTGAAAAAGAATATATATATATATATATATACACACACACACACATATATAACTGAATCACTTTGCTGTATTCCTGAAACTAACACAACATTGTATATCAACTATACTTCAGTAAAAAAAGTTTTAGTTTTTTTATTTCAAGTTTTTTATTTAAGTGAACTACTTGAATATTTATCCTTAAAGATATGATCACAGTTTAATGCTGTAACATTTAATTACCTTCATTTTGGGGCCACCATAAATCAAAAGATTGTAATTCAAAGGTATACTAATTTATTCTTGACCTTGAAGTTAATTACTAACCATCAGAGTCTATAATTATTGTTGGCAAGGTGGGAATGTATCAAAAGAAGACCTGCTGAAACAAGAAATAGAAATGAGGTTTGTGGGCACTAAGAAAGTCTAGAAAAGTTGGCAAATATATAACCAAGTAATACTAAATAATAGTAAGTAACTAAGTAATACTAAAACACTAATATCAAAACCTGACAAAGAAATAATAAGAAAAAATAAACTGTAGAACCAATATCCCTAATGAAAATGCATGCAAAAATTCTAAATAAAATTTTAGAAATTTAATCCAACAAATCTAAAAAGTATAATGCATCATGACTAAGTGGGGTTTGGGCTAGAAATACAAAGTTAGTTTAAAATGCAAAAATTAATCAAAGTACTTCAGCAGATTAACAAACTAACAAAAAAAACATCATCATCTCAACAGATGTAGAAAAACACTTGACAAAATTCAACACACATGACTAATAAAAAACTCCCAACAAACGAGGAATAGAAATGAACTTCCTAAACGTGACATAGAGCATTTACGAAAAATCAACAGCTAACATTTTATTTAGTTTAAGATCATGACCCATGAAAGAAAAAGGAAATGGTAACTTGGATCTCATAAATTTTTAAAAGGTAGGCTCTTCAAAAGATACAGTTGGTGACTTCCAGTTTGGCCCAAGATAAATTAGCTTCTTCAGTCCTTGATCCAATCTCTTACCATCCACATAACACAAAAGACAACTGTACATGGGCTCTGAAGGTGAGAAGAAAAAAGCAGAATGTGTGGGGATCCTGGGACTTGAGGTGGGTTCCCTGAAGCCTCTAACCCAGAACTGCTAACAAGTATAGACCCCCACCACACACAGAAAATTCCCAGGAAAAGCCTATTCCTCCTAGTCAAAATACCAGGAAAAGGATGGCCTAACAGAACAGAAAACATTTTTGGCAATATGTACCCTACTCAAACCAAACACCAAAAGAAAATCCACCCCTCCACACACACTTCCAAAATTTCAGTTGGACCAAGAAGGGAGCTGATCTTTAACCCCCATGTCCTCCACCACTTCACCGCTCTCACCCCCTGCACAGGGACATCAGACAATGGTACTTCAATCTCCCCACCCAGTGGTGCCAGCAGGGCCAATCAGGGAGGGATTCTTCCACCACCCACCTGTCTAAAGCAGGCAAAATTCTGATTCCCCTGCCAGGTTAGTGTCTGCATAGCTCTATGGGGAGTTGATCTTCATCTCCTGCCCAAGAAAAGCAGAGGATGCTTTGATTGCCCTGCCCAGGTAGCATCAGTGGGGTCTAGATTTAATGAGAAGTGAGTCTCATCATCACTCTTCTTCATATCCCCACTCCACTGTCAGTGGGGCCCAACAGAGAGCTGACATCAAGAGGTGGAAAGAGGTGATGGGAAGAAGGTGGCACTAGTCCCCTGGTGTCAGCTGGGCCCTCTCAGGGGAAAAACTCAGTCTGAGCTAATGCCCCACATGCTCAGGTAAGGTGTCAGGGGACCCAAGGGAGGAACTGAACTTCCACCCCACCCATTTGGCACAAAGCAGTGTGAATCAGTGCCCCACATTTGCACAGTGCTAAGTTGAATATACATACCCACCCAGCCCTTGTGCTTCACCTCAACAGGAGAATTCATGCTAAAAAAGATGAAACAGAATCCAGAGTTTTATAATATAATATCCAAAATATCCAGGATACTCGAATATCACTATTACCCCCAAAACCAGAAAAATCACAACCAGAATAAGAAAAGACAACCAACAGATGACAAGATGAAATGAACCAGACATTGGGATTATCTGATAAGGCTTTTAAAGCCACCAACATAAAAATATCTCAAAAAGCAGTTACAAAAAAGAACCAAATGAAAATTACAGAACTATAAAATATAGTCACTGATTTTTTTTTAACTTGCTGGATGCACTCAATAGTAGAGTACAGATGACAGATGATAGAATCAGTGAACTTGAGGACAGATCAATAAAATTTACCCAACCTGAACAACAGTGAGAAAATAAACTGAAAGTAAAATAACAATGTATTGGGGACTTATGGGATAATAACAAAAACCCTAACATTCATATCATCGGAGTCCCAGAAAGAGAAAAGAGAGAGAATGGAATTGAAAAAAAGTATTCAAATAAAATAATGACAGAAAATGCCCCAAATTTGGAAAAGACATAAACTTATAGATTTAAAAAGGCTGAGAAAACCTCAGGTAGGAGAAACCCAAAGGGATTCATTCTGAGACATATCATCATTAAACTTCTGAAAACTAAAGACAAAGAAATTTTTAAGTGACACATGACTTGTAAAAGAACAGCAATTTGAATAAATGATTTCTCACTGGAAACCATTAAGCCAGAAGAAAGTGGCACATATTTTTTCAAGAATTGTCAATCATGAATTTTATATCTGGTAAAAATACCCTTCAGGGATTAAAGAGAACTGAAGACATTCTTATGTGAAGAAAAACTAAGAGAATTTATCACTAGTAAATCTACCCTTGAAGAATTGTTAATGGAAGTTCTCTAAACACAAACTAAATGATTAAAGAAGGCTTGGCACTTCGGGAAAGAAAGAGGAACTTTGGAACAGGTAAAAATAGAGGTATAAATATAATAACAAATATAATAGAGTATCCTCATGAATTTAGTAAATTATATTTGATGATTGAAGTAAAAATTATAACACCATTCGACGGGGTGCTTGACATATAGAGAAAAACTTTTTAAAAATTAGAGAAACAAAGGGAATTAAATGGAAGTAACATTTCTACACTTCACTTGAAGTGATACAACACCAATACCCGTTGACTGCTTTAAGTTACGTATGTATACTATAATACCTAGATAAACTACTAAGAAAGCTATACAACGTGATATACTTAAAAACACTATAAACGAAGCCCCCAAAATGTTTATGGAGCTTCTAGGAAGGCAATAAAAGAGAAACAGAGGAATAAGAGACAGAAGAAACAAACAGAAAACAAAGACATGTTGAGAGAAAGAAGGCAAACATAAAACTATGTATACAATATGATTCAATCATGAATGAATCACGAAGTATACATATTTAAGGTATTTTCTTATTCTCAAGAATAAGAAAAACTAAGCTATTGTGATAGCAATCAGAGTATTGGTTACCTTTGTGGGGAGAGCACTGTATGGACTAGAAAGGGCTAAGAGAAAGCCTTCCCGGGTAAACAGAATGTTCTATATTTTGACCTGGGTACAGTTGTGTGTGTGTGTAAATTCATTGAGGTATAGACTTAAGACTCATCCACTTTACTTCATGTAGGGTGTAATAGAGTAAAAAAGATTAAAAATTTTAAAGATGTAAAAATTTTAAAAATAATATACTTGCCACAGTTTATATCTAATCAAGAGATAGAAGCCACACAGTGATTTAAACAGGAAAGTTTAATAAGAAGGATGGTTACACTATATAAAAGAGTCACTATAAAATATAATAAAACTTTATATGGTACCCTAGATCTGAGGGACATTATGCAAGGAAAGACAATCTTGGAAGAGGACCCTCTCCCGAAGGCTGAGGTTCTCCCCAAGGCTGGGTTTTGATGACATCATTAGAGAAGGTATAGCTGAACCCACTGGATGGCAAAGAAGTGGACTGGTTTGCGAGGCCAGAGCTGGTCTGCACTCCTGAGCAAGCAGGAAGCAGCCCTCTGGAGCCCAAGCAGGTTCGTGAGACACAGCTGGTGGCCAGCATGTGGGCACAAGTTAAGAGTGGAGCACCTGTGGGGGAGGTGGCCTGAGCATGAGGTGTCCCTGTTGGGAAAGTGGCAAGAGACAAACTTGAGGGTGGTGCGTGAGCCAAGAGAATCGGGGCACTGGGATGGGCAAGAGGACTGCAGAGCAGGATGTCCGTATTGAAAAGACCATGTGAAGGTGACCACTGGCCACACCAGGGCTGCACTGCGAGACCACCAAGGAACAGTGCATTCTGAACACATGGCTAGACAGACCACCACCAGATGTCCTCACACCCACACCAGTGACCCACTGTGCTACGGCTGGAAACACAGGGGTGCCCCTTTCTCCTGCACTGTCCCTCTGTCACCCTCTGCTAAGAACCCTTAACCTCATATGAGCTCGTTCTAAAGCAGAAATGCTTAAAGGAGCTCCACCCATCATTACAGAGCAGGTATTGAAGAGTGAATTTGGAGCTGATAGGCAATAAACTGATAACTGGCAAAATATTTACCATAAAAATAATAAAAATAAATGAAATCTATCATGAAAACAGTAAATGAGATAATGAATGTAAAGCACCTGGCACAAGGCCAAGCATCATAGTGTAAATACTGCATAAACTCATTATTATTAATGCTGTTCTGATGATTATGACAATTTAATTTCAAATGTATGTCCCTTTGGGAAATAGGATAGAAGTAGACCAACAAGAAAAAGCTTTCCTTTCATCCTTTGTATCGTGTTTCATTAATTGTTAAAGTAACAAATATCCATTGTAAAAATTTTAAGTTAGGTAGAACTGTATTGAGTGAAAAATGGAAAATCTTTTACATCCCACCATCAATCCTCCTCCCCTTCCCAGAGGTAACCATAGCTAGCAGTCCTTTGTCTATATATTTAAGTTATACTAATTATTAACAATACTTAACACTTTATAATACTAATATGTATTAGGTACTACTCTAAGTTCTTTGCAAGTGTACTTCTATGTAATCCTCCCAACAGCCCTACATTGTTGGTTTTATTGTTATTCTTCCTTAATAGATGAAGAAATTGAGTCACTGACATTTATACAAAGACTAAGGACAAAGAGATAGGAGAAGCGTAAGAACATTTCCAGCAGTAAGTAGAGCAGGTTAAAAGGCCATGAGAAGATGGCAATTGAGCAAAGACTTGAAGAGGTGATGGATTTAGCTGGGTGGGTAATTAGGAAAAAGGGCTCCAGCAGAGGGAACCTCCAGAGCTCAGGCCCCGAGCACTCAGGTGATGTCTGGGAACGTGAAGGAGAGCAGAGTGGCTGGAGCTGAGAGGGAAGAGTGGTCCTTTGGCAGATGCCAGTCCGTGAACTGGTCTGCAAAATCCTTAGTGCAGACATGGGGGGTAAGTATTTAGAAACTTTTGTAGCAGTTTGACAGAGGAATTTTAGGTGTACTGAGTCAAATAATGCAAAATTAGGGCTTACGTTTCTATATCTATTTTTCATGTTTTTAAATTTTACTTTTTGGTAATTTTTTTTTCACATTTTACAAAAGTTTTGGTCCATGATGGATACAAATATTTTTTTGTTTTTTTTTTTTGGTTGGTTGCTTGCTTTTTTTAATCATCTTCCACCACAGATAGTCATGATAGCTGAGGATTCTGTTAAGATGCAAATTCTTATTCAGAATGTCTGGAGCAGGGTCTGAAAATTCTGTATTCCTAATAAGCTCTCAGGTTCTGCTGATGCGTCTAGTCCAAGGAGTAGGAGATTTAAGGGTCACTCTGGGGCTGGGCTGAGAATAGGCAGTAGGAGAGTTAAGGGAGAAGCAGGAAAACTAGTTAGAAACTCAGGCAAAAGATGATGGAGCTTCTGATTAGAGTGGCAACCATGGTGGTGGTAAGAAGTGGTCAAACCGTAGGTTTACATCTGAAAAGTAGAGACAAAAGGATTTCCAGACGTATAGGGTGTGGAGTGTGAGAAGAGAGAAGACAGGGATGACTGTAAGGTTTGCAGCATAAACAAAGGAAGAAATTGGGTCATGAAGCTAGAGAGTGGATGGGCTGGCAACAGCGCCTGAGCTGGTAACTTTCATCACAGCCACTTTCTAGAAATGGTCCACACTGGTGGAAAATAGCCAGAAGACAGATTTACCTTTTGGATCCTTCTCTCTACAAAAACAAACACAATAAGCCACGATATGTACAACTACACTTTTAATTCTCCCGATCAACAACGGGCAGCAGCAACAAGGGGCTTGAAAATCGCTAAAACCAAAAATGTAGGGACAGAACAAGTGACGCAATTGAATAAGATACAGTGACCTGTTAACACATCTGATGAATCAGAAAAGCAAGTGGACCAAATAATCCTGGCCTGAATTTTCTGAGTCTCTCAGGAGTCTTTATCATCAAGACTCACCAGTGTTCTCTGCGAGGGAGATGGTTAATTAGATTTTACAGTAAAAGATATGAATGAATCAACACTGTTGATGCCTTGCTAATGAATCATGAGGTCTGACTGAATGACATATACTGTGCCAGGTGTGTGTGTGTTGGGTGGGGGGGTGTTGTTTGTGAGTTGCTAGGAAAAATGGTGCCTGGAATGTCATGCACTGTTAACAAAGGTGAACTCTGGGGAAGGGAGTGAGGCTGACAGAAGAGAAAGGGATAGGAAGGTGGGGTGACATCCTCTTCATAAGATATACCTTTGATTTATTTGAAGTATTTTATAACATATTACTTCTATAAGTTTCTGGACAAGATAAAGAAGGGAAAAATACTTGTTGGTCTCTCTACCTTCCTAACTCAACTTAAGAAAAATATAACATGGCCTCCTCAGTAAATCTAACATTTTCCTAAAACATTTTGCTTACAGGTATCGAGACAGAAATTTCCTTGAGTGATACACTACTATACAGATTAAATCACTAAAACCCTTCCAAATATATACAACGTTTCTCTCTTCTCTTTATCTTATCTTTATCTCTATCAAACATCAACTCCCAAAACAGTGAATATAAAAAGGCAAGTGGAACTTGAGAACGTTAAAATGGCACCAATATTTCTTCAGGCAGCAAAAACAAGGAAGCTGAAAGCATTCATGAACAACCATGAAGTCATCCCGTTGTAGTATTTTTACCTAAGTCAAACTACACTTTTACTGTAATAAAGCTTTGTGCTGCATCCCCAAATATTCTCTACAACTATTTAGTTTTTAAAGCTTATTAGTATCACCTCTGTCTCCTTATTTCCCTCCAACGCCTCACAATCTGCTCCATGGATTCAGGAAAGACCTTTCCTTGGCTAAGATCAAAGCACTATGAACTAAGTAGTTTGACCCCTGTAGGTATCTGATTGCAAATTGCATGTATGATCCTGTGCTTTATAAATATAATGATCTTATAATAAACCTGCTGAGAATAGGTGGGCAGCTTAATGCACATGGCCTATGAATCTTCATATTAATTACTTTTGCTCTCAAACTGTGTGTAGTGGAAAGAATCAGATGGAGGTTAGAGCCTTAGCTCTGCAGCTTACAGGGAGGACTTCAACAGTCACTTAACCTCTTTGACTGTCAGTTTTCTTATACGTAAAGTGAGGATTAAAATACTTACTTCACGAAGTTGCCTTCGAGGCCTAGTGAGATATAAAGAAACTTGTGAAACTTCTTACTCAATGCCAAGCACATAATAAGTCCACAATTAATGCTAATTAATTTAAAAATACAATCCAGAAAGGAAATGCCTGTGAGATATTAGATCACACTTTAGAGGCTGCAAATAAGACGAACACTGGCCTTCCATGTAGAAAGAGTACAGCTGGCAGCTACTTTGGTAAAGTGGGAAGTGGGAAAGATTTTATCCTGTCTCTTGGCCTCCTTAAGTAATGTTCTCTTTATTTTGACTCAGTCAATGCGGCCTCTGGTAAAGGTGATTTATTAACTAGGTAACAAACAAACAGAGGCTAGGTTTTTCTCCATAATGAATCCACCTCCACTTGCTATAACCCAGCTGAACTAAGAGCTATGGTAGGCAAAAAGCAGGAAAAAACACTGCACACAGAAGGACGGGGTGGAAAGCAAGTGAAGCCAGGGGAAGAGAAACAAAAAAGGAAACATGGGCTCATTTATCAGCCTCATTCAAGGACAACCTGTGTCTATGTTGTAATACCTGTAAGTCTGCATGCAGGGAATTCCACACACAAGGAGGCCTGTTTTGGGTTTGAAGGCATCACAGCTTTGGCCCTCAACCCTGCAAAGTTTGAGAAAGTGCACTTAACAAAGTATGAGTTCAGGTGAAGGTACGGGCAGGTGTGCTGTGCTTAAATGCTGTCCTGGAAATTTGGACTGAGTTTGCCAAACTTCATCAGTTTGCAAGTTGGACCTCCTTAACCTTGCATAGCCTTGATTCAAAATGATGATTAATAGGCCTGTTTCTGCAGTGAAAAGGAAAAAAAAAAGGTTGAGAGAATAAACTCTGTCTTGAAGGATTAACTCTTTCCTGGAACTAACTATCCTGCCAAGCAGCATCAGGGAATCATGTAAATAGAATCCAAATAGCATAGCATGAATGCACACTAAAATTTAACCTTATGGGGCTTCCCTGGTGGCACAGTGGTTCAGAGTCTGCCTGCCGATGCACGGGACACGGCTTCGTGCCCCAGTCCGGGAGGATCCCACATGCCGCGGAGCGGCTGGGCCTGTGAGCCGTGGCCGCTGAGTCTGCGCGTCCGGAGCCTGTGCTCCGCAACGGGAGAGGCCACAACAGTGAGAGGCCCACGTACCGCAAAAAAAAACAAAAAACAACAAACAAACAAACAAAATTTAACCTTATGATTTTTATCTCAGATTCTCCTTGAGGTAATTTTGATATCACTAAATATCAAAAATCAAGGTATGGGAAGGCTTACTCATAATCTGTTTATTTAGCACTAACTAGACACTAAGAATTGAACTAATAACTACTGTATTTGGAGTATTTATTATCTATTTGGGGATTTGGCATGAATATCAGTGATAATAAAATAAGGATAATGCTGCCTAATAGGTTTGTCATGAAATTTCAATAGATAATATATGTAAGAGCTCCTGGTGCAGTCCCTAAGAGATAATAGCTGTTGAATAAACATTAGCTTTCTTTATAAAACATTTTGTAAATTTTGCTTATTTTATGGCTAGAGTCTGGACTTGTGTAATAATAGTTTAGAGGGATCATAGGGTTCACTAAGAATCAAATGAGGCTCAAGTTTTGTGTAATTGCCCAACAGCAATACGTGAATATTATGGAGGGGCTGATGAGGGGGAAATAAAATAGGAATATCTGCTTTTAATATAGAAAATGTGTGTTACAGATCAATTGCCTGAAGACTTCCATACCTACAAAGTACTACAACTTCACTTAGAATACTTGCCATTAGTTAATAGGTGGAGAGATAATTCCCAATTAGTGTAACAAGACACATATTTATTTCACTTGTAGAACACAGAAAAAGGTAAAATCAAAATAAACACATTTGATATCTGCTTTTAGTCAAAATGGAATAACAGGGACTGGCTTTATATGCCAGCCTGAAACAAATTTAAAAAAGCAAACAACAAAAGAAACAACAAACTATATAAACAACGGTTTTCAGACACCGGACCTCAGGCTGCACAAAACCATTATCCCTGAGAAAGGGGAGACATAAGAAGTGAGCCCTACAACTACTCTAACTTACTGCCTGGAAAGATTTTCTAGGCTGCAGTGGAGGGAGAGGAGACCCAAACAGTCTCCCTTAGTTGAGAAGACAGAGTTGGGAGTCCAGAGAGACTAAGACACTATAACTTACAGTACAGAGAAGAGTACTGGAAAAGAAAACGCTACACAGAGAGAGAGCTCCAGATATCTGGAGAGGGTGCCTCTTAAATCTTGAATTAAGTATTGATCAGTGCATGTATGTGAGGAAAGTATCTATGGCCAAGGAAAGAACCACCCAGAATCAGAAGGGGGTAAATCACGGAAGTACATGCAGGGATGAGATTTGTTTGCAGTCTAGCTTGTACTCCCACCAGAGCAGGAAAACCTCATAATCCATGGTAGAAGACTCAGAAGAGTTTTGCTTTAGTTGTTGCACAAATTACACTTCAATTAAAGGCTACTTTGGTCCTGCCTAACAAAGCTTAAAAGCAAGGATCAAATGTCTTGAAAGGATCAAATGTTTCCCAATAACTTATCTGTGTTGCAGAACAAAGTTCAAGGTTATTTGTAGGAATACAAAAATATCTAGTTCCCAAAAGAAAACACAATGTGTGACTTCCAGTAAAAGAAACTAGCAGGCATGAAAAGAAGCAGGAAAACAAGCACCCACAATGAGGAGAAAGACCAATCAACTGAAACTGACAAAGCAACGACACAAAACACAGAATTAGTAGTTAGGGGTAAAACATTTATTATAACTGCATTCCACATGTTCAAGAAGGCAGAGGAAAGCTTGAGATTATGGAGACACGGAAAACATTTTTTTTAAACAGATCCAAATTGAACTTCTAGAGATAAAAAATACACATACTTTATTTTTAAAATATTGTGCATTTAGGCAACAGGGCATAAATAGTGAACTGGAGGAACATATTACTGTTGCTTTCTGGCTCACTTAGGTGTATATTTGCATTTTCACTTTTCCATAACCTTCTCAAGATCCCACCTTGTATTGTAGAATGCTCTGAGGAAATCACTTAACTTTTCCTGAGCCTCACTGTCTTCACTTATGAAATGGTGATAACACTAATCTGAAGGAAAACTGTGACAATTAGAAATAATCTATATAAATCATTGATCAGTAGCCTTAACAAAGATGTCTGTTGTTGCTTCCTTTGCTTTTACATTAAAATTACAAGCAAAAAGAAAGTAAAATATGGAGACTACAAGGAAACAAAAATGATCATTTGTGTATTTTGAAAGACACCTAAAACTATTTTCAGTGTGGCATTTAAACTTTTTATTGTGAATTATAATACATATATAGAAAGGAACGCAAAGATAAATGTACAGCTCAATAAATTTCATGAAATAAACACTAATGCATGTACTATTCTGGCCAAAGAAACAGGAATCTGTAGGCACCACAGAAAGTTCCCCTAATGGCCCATACCTCTTGTCTTTATACTTTCTTCCTCCTCAAAAGTCATCACTATCCTGAATTCTAACATTATAATTTAGTTTTACCTGTATCTGAGTGTTACATAAATGGAACCATACAATATAGATTCCTTTATAACTGGTATTTTTCTATGAACACTGTGTTTAGAAAATGTATGCTTTACTTTGAGAAGTACAGCCCCAGGGTGGTATGAATATGGAAAAGGGGAAATGAGGCAAGAAAATATACAAGGAATGCAATGAAATATGTTACCATATTTCATCAAGCTACCAAGAGACATGATAGGCTGCTCAGTAGCTGAGTTAACTTTCTGGCATTATAACTTCTGTATAGGGGTTGCCAGAACGAACCACACCTAGGAGTATTCAAGGGAAGAAAGAACAGAGGGGGAATTTACCTTCCTAGATACTTTCCACTTCTTACTGTTCTAAGTTCTACTCATGAGCAGCTAATTCTCCAGCACTAGTTATCTGACACCTTGATGGCCATTCAGGAAACCAGATACTGCCTAGGGATATAATATGTAGAACTTCAAACTAAGGCTTGATGTCTTTAACTTGTTTTAGAAAATTCTCAGGCATTACTTCAAATATTGCTTCTGCATTATTCCCTCTCTTTTTCTAGGATTCCAGTTACATGCATGTGAGACCTTCTTACTGTCTACTCTATGTCTTTTCCCCTCTCTTCTATTTCCCACATTCTTTTGCTTCTCTGGGTTTCATTCTAGATATTTTACTCTGGTCTATCCTCCAGTTACTATTTTTTTTCTTCAGCTGTATCTAATCTGCTTTTACTCTCTCATGTTGAGCTCTCAATTTCAAATATTTTATCTTTCAATTTTATAACCTCTTGGAGTTTTAAGAGTTACTAGACTCTTCCGAAATCCTCAATCTGGTCTTCTACCTCCTTGAATACATTAAGGATGCTTTTTTAAAAAAAATATTTATGTATTTGTTTGTTTATTTATTTTTGGCTGCATCGGGCCTTAGTTGCGGCACACGGGATCTTTTTGTTGTGGTGTGCGGGCTTCTCTCTAGTTGTGGAGCACAGGCTCAGTAGTTGCAGAGCGCAGGCTTAGCTGTCTCGTGGCATGTGGGATCTTAGTTCCCTTACCAGAGATAGAACCCACCTCCCCTGCACTGGAACGTGGACTCTTAATCACTGGACCACCAGGGAAGTCCCAAGCATAGTTGTTTTAATTGCTATGTCTGATTGCTCCAATATTTGAGGCCTTGAGGGTCTTTTCCTATTGTCTAATTTTTTTTCTATATTTATTTCTTATTGTCTTATCACTTCAAAAGACTTGTTTTAATTAAGGGTTGTGCACTGCATATAAAAATTGTAAAAATAATAGACCTATAATAATATTAGCTTTTTACAAAAAGAATTTGCCTCTGGCAATTACCTAGAGGCACATTCAATCTAGAAAGCAGCAATTTTCAAGGAGGAGAAAGCTAGAAAATAGCCTTTTAAAAAATAGAGTGGCAGAAGTAAACTTTTTTGAGCACTTACTATGTACCTGGCTCTTTGCATACATTATTTCTTTTAATGACACAACATTCCTCTAAGTAAAGAGAAAGCAGAGAATCAAAATGCTAACACTTTAATCAAAAATACACCTCTACACCTCCGGATGCAGCAGAGAAGAAATTCAAATTCTGTTCTGTGATGCCAAATACTCTGCATGTTCTGCCTCATGTTAAGTAAGGCTTCCTCTAATCCTCTCTCAAACTCATTGGGAGGAATCTAGTTGCAGTGACAAAAGTCATCAGGATTGCCTAATTGTTAGGTAGAAACCCTTCTAATATGCCAATATATAGCAGACAGCAACCTATAAGTTGCTTAAAAATAAAACCTGGAGAGCATATTAGAAAAAAAGAACTCACCAGACCAATACCATGTTGTGAGGAAAACAAAACCACAGGCTGACTGAATAAACATTTACTCTGGGACTGATTTGTTTAATGCATCAGAGTCCCTCCATTCAACTGTTCCCTGGTAAGATCTCTTAAAAGCCCACCTCCTTGTATGCTTTGGGCAGCTCTGTGCCAGCTTGTGCTCTTTAACTAGACATTCTCCTCCAAACCCAGGTCCCCATAACTAAAATTACAGGGGAATTTACAGCACTATATTCCTCCTCTCATGTGGTGGGAGAGAAAGAGAAAGAGTTTCATCATCCCCTTTTAATAGGTGATTTAAACTCTTTCAAGACTTCATGCTTTTTATTGGACAATTTATGGAAATTTTTGAAGAGGTTCAATGAATTCCATTAAATGAAACTTAAATCCAAAAGAATTCCTTCCCCCAAACGGAGTTCCATAATATTTATTTGATTCTCACATCAATTAGCCTATGAGTCACTATTTTTAAGAGGCAGTTTGCTTAGACAGATATCTTATTTGGCCTTATTTTAATATCTTAACAATAGGCTGTTGAGCTCAGTAATTACTACCTCACTGGGATACACTTCTCCTCTGAACACTGAGTCTTTCACAACAAGCGGGGTTGAAGGTCTGGATGCTGCTGAATCTACTGGTCTTAGATTCTCAGGCTTTATATTATTGGAGCTTCGAGCAGTTTCTAAGAACACTGCTGTATCTGAGGTCTGGATTACTTAGTAGGAAGGCATTTCAGGGTGATATTCATGATAGTCAGAACCTAAAATAAAGAATTCAAGTGACTGTAAAAGCACAAAGGAATTAAATGAATGGAAACCACGGTGTGAGAAAGATTGGACTTTTACCATAATCTGGAGAGCAAGTAAATCATTCATCCTGATTCTTGGAATTAAGTCATTTCTTATGTGGACTATAGGCTGACCTCACGTATTTCACAGGTGCAGGTAAAATCAAGGAAGGCTTGAAATGTGTGACTCTACTGTGATAAAGCTGGTTCTTCTTGGCAGGGGGGTGGGGGGGTGGGTCAGGGAATAGAGCTTGTAAAAAAAACTAAAGCTGAATACAGAACAGAAGAGGAGGAGAAAATCTCCTGGTGAAAAATATTAAAATCTTCAAGGAAGTACTGAATACCCTCCACACACCCATCTCCTCTCAGGCATGACATTACCAACCATGTCACAGAGGAGAGAGAAGTGTAAAAAAGAAGCAGAAACAACCCCAAAATACTTAGCCATTCCCATGTGTCCTGGGTCACTGATAACACAGTAACTACCCAACAAACTGCATACTGCCACATTACCGATACCTAAAGGATAACATTACACCATCTTCAGAAACAGAGAAAAATGTTTTAAATAATGAAAGCAAGGAAGTTGTAACTATATCATGTATATCTCCTCTTGCATTTCTTTGAAGTATTTCATCCACATAATAAAATTTATGTAAATGTCAGTGGGAAAAATGCAAGAGCAAAAGGATTTATAAACAAATGTTCATAGTGGCTTTATTCAAAATATCTCCAATCTGAAAACAACACATACTTCAACAGGTAAATGGATAAACACATTATAGTACATTCACATAATGGAATACTATGGAGCAAAAAAAAAAAAAAAAAAAAAAAAAACACACAGAGAGGGAGGGGGAGCATAAACTACTGATTTGTACCATTAAATTGGTATACTGAGTGAAATAAGCCAGACACAAAAGAGTACAAATGAGCTATCATTTACATAAAATTTTAGCAAAGAAAAAACCCACATCTGTATTGAAAGAGATCAATGGCTGCCTGGGACTAGGTGTTGGGAGGACAGGGTGGCTATTAATTGCAAAATAGGAAATTTGGGGGGGTTGATAGAGACGTTTTAGATATTTAGATAGATAGATTGTGGTGGTAGTTATAAAAGTGTATACATTTGTTAAAACCCATTGAACTTCACATATCAAAAGGTATATTTATTTGTATGAAAAGTACACCTCAGTAAAGTTGGTTTTTTAATGCAATTATATTCAACTTGGGAAAAAACAAGTCTAAAACTTGAGTGTTCTCTTTAGAGTCTATTCACATACCAATAAGAATAGGTAAAAATACAGATGTAGCGAAAATATTTGTTGTGTAAAGCTACCAGAATGTTGTTTTATGTGGATTTTTTTATCCAAAAGTAAGGGAGAAATATCTTCTCCTTGCCAGACTCCACATGGATGAACAGTTCTTTCAAAAGGCAAGGAATAAAAGACCCAGAACGCAAAGACGCAGTTACAGTTAGAAATGGTCATTCATTTTTCACTAAAGATATTAAGTAATAATCAGATGTTCACACATTAGTTTCTCAGTCTTCTTCTAGGAAGGCCTCTTTCCTCACACTATTAAAAATACTAGGCAGCACTTAACACCAACCCCACCTCCCATCTTAAAGGGGTGAACGAAACAGGTGCATCCACAGTCAACTCTACGTATATTCAGCCCACTCTCCCCATGAGGTTATAGCTTCTTTGGTTAAGAAAACCAAAATAATTGACAGGGATGACATCCAAGTATAAAACTTTTCTTTACCATTGGGACATTAGAAGGCATGTTCCTCCTGTTCTCTATCAAAGATACTACCAAGTAGCAAGTATGAAAAAACTATCTTTACATAGCACAAGATATAAAGACTGTAGTAAATCTCATTCTTTCATCTCTCCCCTAGTTAAAACTTAAATAAATTACCTGGCAGGAATAGAACAGAGTAAGCCTTGCTGTACTGTGCTATTCCTTGTGGTCAAAGAGTAACTAATATTAATTGAATGCTTACTAAATACCATTCAATGTTCTACATACTTTATATCCACTAATATTTTTATATCACAACTGTAAGAGATTCTATTACAGTCACTATTTTGTATAACTTGAAAGTGGGATACAAAGAGGTGAAGTAAAAATCTGAAGTTTTACAGCTGGCTATTGGTGGGGGGATTCAAACTTAGGTAGTCTGTCTCCCGCTTCCACATTTTTAACCACCACACTATGCACTGCATTAAAATTTGTCAGATGGATAAGGCTCCTATCTGCCATTCAAGGTTGTCTACATTCTTGCCATCTGTCCTTTTTTTTATCTTTTCAGAATCATGTGCTACACCAACTCAAAGTGCATGGTGCTCAGAGGCATAGTGCTAACGTAGGAGTCTCCCAGGGCAGAAGGCTCACTGTCAGTAAAAATCCCCAGACACCATTCTGAAGGGTCATTTTCTTTAACTTGATATTTATGAGGTTTCAAAGAAAGATATGCTCTAAATGAGATAGTTGTTTCTCTTTCTTTCCTTATAATCATAAATAAAAAGTTAAAGTGCGCAGATCACATCGTGTGCTAAGTGTAACACTTTCATACTCTAATTATTACAACATGTATTGTCTATTTTAGATGAAGAAATAAGTTTTGAAAGGCTAAAGAAGTTGTTCAAGTCAAGTATCTACTACGTGGCAGAGCTCAGTTTTAAAACAAGTTCTGTCCGATTCCAAAGCCCACACATCTAATCACAAATCTGTAAAAATTTAACAACATTTTTTACAGACAACTGTGACCCTATATGGGGATAACACTAGGAGAATGTTAAGAGGAGAAGGGCACTTAAATGGCTGAATCTGGCATCTACTGCCTTTTTTCCTACTTCAAAGAGTAACAATCTCTGAGGTAATTATGAGCTGTCTCTTGTTTGAACAAATCCTGGATTACCTGCTTATTTGGAAAATGCTGAGATTATGTACCTATTCCAGAACTTTCCCTACCTGAAAAGCAACTACAAACAAATACCTGAAAAACATGCAATCCATACTTGAGAATATTTGGCCCAAAGGATCTTTATGCAGAAAGATATGCCATATCTTTCTGCCCTCGTATGTTCTCCATTGTCACTTATAGGATACTAGAATACTTTTATAAACATTAAATGAAAAAAGAATAGAATTTTATTTGCCTCTAAATACTGACTAAGAAGGTTTTTGTTGCCAGATTGCTTTATTCCCCTCATGATTTCTGATATATATCAAGAAAACTGCTATTTTGCTTTATATAGTATTACGTGTTTAAATGATAGAAAGTGTTAAGTGAACAAATATTTAACATGAACACATCTTAATGACCTGTGGCTTTCAAAGAGAAAGATTTTATCCACTATGAATGTAAAATAGAAGCATTTGATCCTAGTAAAACTTCAGCTTTGAGATAACTAAGATAGTTCTAACTTTGAAAATCTTTGTCCTAGCTTTCCATAATGAAATGGTATAAAGCTTTTTATCTTCCATTTCTGGCAATCTGTGTTACAAACATTCAAGATCTGAATCAGTAACTATTTCAGGGGGAAAAATACAAATGAACAATCTAAAGAGGCAACCTAGAACACCAATGGGCACAGGAAACAAAGTCTCAAGAAAATCCTGTTCTTTCTGGCAAAATGACCAGGAAATGACTAGCAATACAGAATTTTTTTAAATTTAATTTTATTTATTTTTTATACAGCAGGTTCTTCTTAGTTACCTATTTTATACATATTACTGTATATATGTCAATCCCAATCTCCCAATTCATCCCACCCCCCTCATGCTTTCCCCCCTTGGTGTCCATACATTTGTTCTCTACATCTGTGTCTCTATTTCTGCCCTGCAAACCAGTTCATCTGTACCATTTTTCTAGATTCTACATATATGCGTTAATATACAACATTTGTTTTTCTCTTTCTGACTTACTTCACTCTGTATGACAGTCTGTAGATCTATCCACGTCTCTGCAAATGACTCAATTTCATTACTTTTCATGTCTGAGTAATATTCCATTGTATATATGTACCACATCATCTTTATCCAATTATATGATTTCAATTATCTTAAATTTACCCAGGCTTGATTTGTGACCCAAGATATGATCTATCCTGGGGAATGTTCCATGAGCACTTGAGAAGAAAGTGTATTCTGTTGTTTTTGGATGGAATATCCTATAAATATCAATTAAATCCATCTTGTTTAATGTTCCATTTAAAGCTTGTGTTTCCTTATTTATTTTCATTTTGGTTGATCTGTCCATTGGTGAAAGTAGGATGTTAATATTCCATACTATTATTGTGTTATTGTCGATTTCTCTTTTTTGGCTGTTAGCATTTGCCTTATGTATTGAGGTGCTCCTATGTTGGGTACATAAATATTTACAATTGTTATATCTTCTTCTTGGATTGATCCCTTGATCATTAAGTAGTGTCCTTCTTTGTCTCTTGTAATCATCTTTATTTTAAAGTCTATTTTGTCTGATATGAGAATTGCTACTCCAGCTTTCTTTTGATTTCCATTGGCATGGAATATCTTTTTCCATCCCCTCACTTTCAGTCTGTATGTGTTCCTAGAGGTCTGAAGTGGGGCTCTTGTAGACAGCATATATATGGGTCTTATTTTTGTAGCCATTCAGCCAGTCTATATCTTTTGGTTGGAGCATTTAATCCCTTTACATTTAAGGTAGTTATCGAAATGTGTGTTACTATTACCATTTTCCTAATTGTTTTTGTAGGTCTTTTCCTTCTCTTGTGTTTTCTGCCTAGGGAAGTTCCTTTAGCATTTGTTGTATGGCTGGTTTCATGGTGTTGAATTCTCCTAGCTTTTGCTTGTCTGTAAAGGTTTAATTCCTCTGTTGGATCTGAATGAGATCCTTGCTCTGTAGAGTAATCTTGGTTGTAGGTTTTTCCCTTCCATAACTTTAAATATGTCCTGCCATTCCCTTCTGGCTTGCAGAGTTTCTGCTGAAAGATCAGCTGTTAACCTTATGGGGATTCCCTTGTATGTTATTTGTTGTTTTTCCCTTGCTGCTTTCTATATTTTTTCTTTGTATTTAATTTTTGATAGTTTGATTACTATGTATCTTGGCATGTTTCTCCTTGGATTTATCCTGTATTGGACTCTCTGTGCTTCCTGGACTTGACTATTTCCTTTCCCATATTAGGGAAGTTTTCAACTATAATCTCTTCAAATATTTTCTCAGTCCCTTTCTTTTTCTCTTCTTCTTCTGGGACCCTTATAATTCGAATGTTGGTGCATTTAATGTTGTCCCAGAGGTTTCTGAGAGTGTCCTCAATTCTTTTCATTCTTTTTTCTTTATTCTGCTCCGCAGTAGTCATTTACACTCTTTTATCTTCCAAGTCACTTACCCGTTCTTCTACCTCAGTTATTCTGCTATTGAGTACGTCTAGAGCATTTTTAATTTCATTTATTGTGTTGCTCATCATTGTTTGTTTGCTCTTTAGTTCTTCTAGGTCCTTGTTAAACGTTTCTTGTATTTTCTCCATTCTATTTCCAAGATTTTGCATCACCTTTACTATCATTACTCTGAACTCTTTTTCAGGTAGACTGCCTATTTCCTCTTCATTTGTTTGGTCTGGTGGGTTTTTACCTTGATCCTTCATCTGCTGCATATTTCTCTGTCTTCTCATTTTGCTTAACTTACTGTGTTTGGGGTCTCCTTTTTGCAGGCTGCAGGTTTGTAGTTCCCATTGTGTTTGGTGTTTGCCCCCAATGGCTAAGGTTAGTTCAGTGGGTTGTGTAGGCTTCCTGGTGGAGGGGTCTGGTGCAGTGGATGAGGCTGGATCTTGCCTTTCTGTTGGGCTGGACCACATCCAGTGGTGTGTTTTGGGCTGTCTGTGAACTTATTATGATTTTAGACAGCCTCTCTGCTAATGGGTGGGGTTGTGTTCCTGTCTTGCTGGTTGTTTGGCATGGGGTGTCCAGCACTGGAGCTTGCTGGTCGTTGAGTGGAGCTGGGTCTTAGCGTTGAGACAGAGCTCTCTGGGAGCGCTCTCGCCAATTGATATTACATGGGGCCGGGAGGTCTCTGGTGGTTCAATGTCCTGAACTCGGCTCTCCCACCTCAGAAGCTCAGGCCTGATAGCCGGTCGGAGCACCAAGACACTGTCAGCCACACGGCTCACAAGAAAAGGGAAGAAAAAAAACGAAAGAAAGAAAAATAAAATAAAGCTATTAAAATTAAAAAAAAAATTTTAATTATTAAAATAAAAATATTTAAAAAGTAATAAAAATAAAGAAAAAGAAGAGAGCAACCAAACCAATAAACAAATCCACCAATGATAACAAGTGCTAAAAACTAAACTAAGATAAACATAAAAATCAGAAACTTGTCAGTCGCCAACAGCAAACCCCAAGTCTACAGTTGTTCCCAAAGTCCACCACCTCAATTTTGGGATGATTTGTTGTCTGTTCACGTAGTCCACAGATGCCGGGTATATCATGTTGACTGTGGAGATTTAATCTGCTGTTCCTGAGGTTGCTGGGAGGAATTTCCCTTTCTCTTCTTTGTTCATATAGCTCCTGGGATTCAGCTTTGGATTTGGCCCTGCCTCTGCATGCAGGTCACCCTCTGGTGTCTGTTGTTCGCCCAGACAGGAGGGGGTTAAAGGAGCAGCTGCTTCGGGGGCTCTGGCTCACTCAGGCTGGGGAGAGGGAGGAGTACAGAATGCAGGACAAGCCTGTGGCAGCTGAGGCCAGTGTGATGTTGCAACAGCCTGAGGCACGCTGTGTGTTCTCCCAGGGAAGTTGTCTCTGGATCATGGGATCGTGGCCATGGCAGGCTGCACAGGCTCCCAGGAGGGGAGGTGTGGATAGTGACCTGCGCTTGCACACAGGATTCTTGGTGGCTGCAGCAGCAGCCTTCGTGTTTCATGCCTGTCTCTGGCTTCTGCGCTGATAACTGCAGCTCGTGCCCATCTCTGGAGCTCATTTGGGGGGCTCTGAATCTCCTCTCCTCGTGCACCCCGGAACAATGGTCTCTTGACTCTTAGGCAGTTCCAGACTTTTTCCCCGACTCCCTTCCGGCTAGTTGTGGTGCACTAGCCCCCTTCAGGCTGTGTTCACGCAGCCAACCCCAGTCATCTCCCTGGGATCTGACCTCCAAAGCCCAAGACTCAGCTCCTAGCCCCCACCCGCCCCAGTGCGTGAGCAGACAAGCCTCTCAGGGTGGTGAGTGCTGGTCGGCACTGATCCTCTGTATGGGAATCTCTCCACTTTGCTCTCTGCACCCCTGTTGCTGTGCTCTCCTCCGTGGCTCCAAAGCTTCCCCCCTGCCCTCTCCCCATCTCTGCCAGTGAAGGGGCTTTCTAGTGTGTGGAAACTTCCTTCTTCACAGCTCCCTCCCTGAGATGCAGGTCCCATCTCTATTCTTTTGTCTGTTTTTTCTTCTTTATTTTACCCTACTCAGGTACGTGGGAAGTTTCTTACCTTTTGGGAAGTCTGAGGTCTTCTGCCAGCATTCAGTAGGTGTTCTGTAGGAGTTGTTCCACATGTAGATGTATTTTTGATGTATTTGTGGGGAGGACAGTGGTCTCCATGTCTTACTCCTCTGCCATCTTGAAGGTCCTCTCCCTAGGTGTTTGTTCTTTAATTCTTCTAGGTCTTTGTTAAACATTTCTTGCATCTTCTCGATATTTGCCTCCATTCTTTCTCCAAGGTCCTGGATCAACTTCACTATCATTATTTGAATTCTTTTTCTGGAAGGTTGCCTATCTCCACTTCATTTAGTTGTTTTTCTGGGGTTTTATCTTGTTCCTTCATCTGGTACATAGTCTTCTGCCTTTTCATTTTGTCTATCTTTCTGTGAATGTGGAATTGTCATTCCACAGGCTGCAGAACTGTAGTTCTTCCTTCGCTGTCTGCCCTCTGGTGGATCCGGAAAACTTTTATACAATAATCACCCTACTCAAACCAAAGACCACAAGAAAACCTGAATCCCAAACCCATCCCACCAACACAGGCTAACTGGGGAGCCTAGACTTTCACCTCATATGGCTGTAACTAGGAGTGACTCCAACTGCCATCACTCTGATCTCTGAGAAGGCCAAGTCGTAAGCAGGGCTTTTCATTCCCACCAACTGGTAACAAGCTCCCTTCCAATTGTGGTATCAACAGAAACCATGGGTGGGGTGTAGGATCTGCACTTTGCCCACACCAATCACTAATGAGGTACCCTTCCCAATGGGCTGGTGTCAAAGGAAGCCTAGTAGAGAATCAGGAATTCTACTACCGCCCACTTGTAATGAGGCCAACTCTCCCTCTGGTATCCCCCACCCCTCCACAGTGTCAGTGTCAGTGTCAGTGGAAGCCAATGGTAAGCAGTAATAAAGTGAAGAGTCAGAACTTCCAACCCTGCCCTCTAATAACAAGGAACCCTTCCCCTGACAGAGGGTCAAAAGAGGTTGAATGGGGAACTGGACTCCCACTCCCACCTGATAGAAACAAGGTGGCATTCTCCTCTCCCCACCAGCCGAGTGTTAAAGGAGGCCAGCTAAAATACCGAAGATTTAGCTAAGATCCAGAGTCTCACAACACAATACCCAAAAGGTACAGGTATACTTAAAAATCATTTGGCATAACAAGAACCTGAAAAATCTCAATTTCAATGAGAAACTGCAATCAACAGACACCAACACCAAGAGGACACAGATGCTGGAATTATCTGACCAGGATTTTTTTTAAATTAATTTTTATTGGAGTATAGTTGCTTTACAATGTTGTGTTAGTTTCTGCTGTATAGCAAAGTGAATCAGTTATACATATACATATATCCCGTTTTTCAGATTTCCTTCCCATTTAGGTCATCACAGAGCATTGAGTAGAGTTCCCTGTGCTATACAGTAGGTTCTCATTAGTTATGTTTTATACATAGTAATGTATATATGTCAATCCCAATTTCCTAATTCATCCCACCCCCTCTTCCCAAAGCAGCCACCATAAAAATGCTTCAGTAAGTAATTACAAACATCCTTGAAACAAATGAAAAAATATAACACCTTGGCAAAGAAATAGAAAGCCTCTGCAAAGAAAGAGAAGATGTTAAGAAGAATCAAAATCAAACTGAAAAATGTACTAGATGAGCTCAATAGCAGAATGGAAATGACAGAGAAACAATCAGTGAACTTGAAAATAAGACGATAGAAGTTCCCCAATCTGAACAACAAAGAGAAATAGACTGGAGAAAACAACAACAATGGCAAATTATCAAAACTTAAAAAACTATAGAGGTGAGGAACATATTAGTAGTTGCCAAGGATTAGGAAGGGATGGGGGAAGGGGGTGTGATGTGACTATAAAGGAGTAACATGAGGAAGATCTTTGTAGTGATGGAATAGTTCTGTATCTTTATTGCACTGGTGGTTCCATGAATCTACATATGTGATAAAATGTCACAGAACTACACGCACAGAAATATCAATTTCCTAGATTTAATTCTGTACAATAGATATCGTACTTGTTTATTGTTTCAGTAACAAATTCCCTAAATGTAGTAGCCTTAAGCAATGAAAATTTATTATCTCACAGTTCTGGGTCACAAGTCTGGGCACAGTGTGGCTCAGCTGATTCTTTGTTCCTGGTTTCATGGAGCCAAAATCAAGGTGCTGGCAGGGTTGCACTCCTTCGAGAGGTTCTGGGTTAAATCCACTTCCAAGCTCAATCAGGTTATTGGAAGAATTCAGTTCCTTGTGGATGTAAGACAAAAACCTCTGCTTCCCTGCTGGCTGGGGTCATTCTTAATTTCCAGAGGTTGCCTTCATTTCTTGGCTCATGGATCCCTTTCTTCATCTTCAAAGCCAGCAGTGGCAGGTGACATGCTTCTCATTCTCTGAATCTCTCTGACTTCTCCCTCTGCTTCATTTATCCTCTATTTTCCTCTTCCACCACATCTCTCTGATTCCAATTGGAGAAATTCCTCTGCTTTCAAGGGCTCAAGTGATTAGATTATGCCCACGTTGACAATCTAGGATTAATGTCCTTATTTTAAGATCCATAAACTTTATGACATCTGCATATTTCCTTCACAGCAGTACCTGGAGTAGTGTTTGAATAATCAGGAGATGGGAATCTTGAGGAGACATCACTAAAATTCTGTCTATCACAATTATGCAAAATGTAACCACTGGAGGAAACTGGATAAAGATTACATGGCACCTCTCTATGCTATTTTGGTAACTTCTCATGAATTTATAATTATTTCAAAATAAAAATCTTTTAAAATGCACAGAAAAAAGTAAAGGCAAAATAAATATATTTTCTATCAAAAAATATTTTCTACCACCAAAAGACCTACAGTAAAAGAAATACTAAGGAAGGTCCTTTAAGTAAGAAAAAAGATATCTCAGTTGGAGACATGGAATAGAAGGAAACAAAGACACTGAAAAGGGTAAATACTTGAGGAAAATCTAAGTAAATATTAATTTTATAATACAGTAAAAATGACATGTTATACCTAAACTATATATGTACAATTGAAATGTAAATTAGAATAGCATAAAAAGAAGGAAGGACTTAAATGGAGTTCAAGTGTTTTAATATTTTTTACACTGTCAGGAAGTTTAAAATGACTAAATTACAGATGATGCTAACAAAAGTTAAGGATGCATATTATAATCCTTAATGTCACCACTAAATGAATGATGAAAGAATGTGTTAACAAGGCAACAGAGATAAAGAAATGGGAAAATACTACATTGACCCAAAAGATAACTAGAAAGGAGAAACCAGGAATGAATATTAGGTGTGACAAAGAGAAAACTCAAATATATCAACAAATACATTAAATGTAAATGAAGCACATATTCTAATTAAAAGGCAAAGACTATAAGAACAGATAACAAAAAACTATATGTTGCTTAGAAGAAATACATTTAATATAAGGAGACAAGTTGAAAGTAAAAGGATGGAAATAAAAAAACACATAAAATTATTTTCCCACCAAAAAAGAAACCCTAATGTAGCTATGTTAAAATCACAAGAAAAGAGAGGCTAAAGAAAGGTGATAGAGAGAATATATGATGTTGAAAGTGCCAACCTTCCCAGAAGATATAATTCTTAAGGTGTATGCACCAATAGCGTAACAAAATACGTTAAGTAAAAACTGGCAGAATTAATAAAATTTGGCAAATTCACAAGTATGGTTGGAGATTTTAGTAAGCATTTCTCAGTAATTGTTAAAATAGACTAAAATAAATTAGGAAGGATATAAAATATCTGAATAACACAACTAATAAACTTTATCTAATTGACATATGTATAATAATACACACTTTTAAGAACATTCATTTTAATGCCCACAGAACATTTACAAAAATATACATATAGACCATGCAGCTAGTCTTAAACTGCAAAGGACTGAAATCATACAGAGAATGTTCTCTTATCACAGTAGAATTAAAACTGAAATCAATAATAACATAAAAAGGTAACTAGAAAATGGCCAAATGTTTGGAAACTAAGCAATATATTTGTAAAGAATCCATGGGTCAAAGAAAGAAGTTCCAATGGAAATTAGAAAATGTTTTGAAGTGAAAAATAACTGAAATATGGCATATCAAAATTCACAGGGTATAACAAAAACCTGTGCTTGTAGGAAAATTTATAGTTTTATTTGTATATATTAGGAAAAAATGTAGGGCTAAAAATGCAATAACACTTCTCAAGAAGTTAGAAATAGAAGAGTAAATGTTATCCTGCCCTTTTTTATTTGCAAATGTTTCAAATCCTTGAGTTTTCAAACTAGAGCTTTCTAAATCCATGTATTCTTTGAAGAGACATCATTATTGTTGGATTTAGAATGCTGGGTGCCTCTAGGAGGAATTCACCATTAGTCAATTTAGAGGGTTTAATCAAAACCCCAATTTGTACTTGAAATTGTTGCTGCCGTACTGTGAACCTGTTAACAGCATCTATATCTTAAAGGAGCTTTAATGTGGCTAAATTTTTGTAGTTTGGAATGCTATTGTAAGTATTAATACATGTTTTTAAAGCTCTTATAAATCTGTAGATGAAAAGAGCAATATAAATGCAAAAGCTTGGTTTTTCAAACCATTTACAATGTTCAGAATAAAACAGAGAAGAGAAAAACTGAAATGTGAACTGAACCACAAAATTGGAGTGTTTACTTTTCTCTCTTCGTTTTTAAAACAAGCAAGACTCAGGAATAAAAGATAAGGGTAGCTGTACAATTGGTTTTTCAACTCATGAATATTAGTTCTAAAAATAAGCTAACTGGCTGAAGAAAGACATAGGAAGCTCTTAAATAAAACAAGCAACTAACATTTCTCAAGCTTTATAATAATGAGAAAGTAGATATCAAATGCTCAAAAATTTTAATAGATTTTTTATTATTCATTCACTAACCCATTTATTCAACCATGCATTCATCCAAGAGATCTTTGTTAACACTGGCAGGCACTGTGCTAAGTTCAGAAGATATAATGGTGATCAGAGACGTGTTTTTTCCCTCTGGGTGCTCACAGTCCAGTAGGAGAGGATGGAATTAAAATAGTCAAATAAATAAACAGGTAACCACAGACTGAGATTCTGACTTATGAGAGAAAGACACAGGGTTTTTTGTGAGCATATAACAGGGGATTTCGTGTAGGAAGTAAGCGAAAGCTTCCCCTAGAAGGTCTTATGTGAGCTGCAGTATGGAAGATAGAGATTGGTTAATTAGGTCAGAGAAGTGAAGGGGAAGAGCCTTCTGGGCAGAGGAAATAACAAAAGCCAAGGCTTTTGGTTGATATGAGGAACTGAATCAAGGCCAGTGTGGCTGAACAAAGAGCATGAGGGAAGAGTGTGAAAGGGGGAGAGCTGAATAGAGTGTGAAGGGGTGAGATGGAGCTGTGGAGGTCGGCAGAAACCTGATCTCAGGAGCCTCATAGGCCATCTTAAAGGTTTTGTCTTTCTCCTAATAGCAAAGCAAAGCTAGGAAGGGGTTTTAGCAGGGAAGTGACATGCTTAGTTCAGTAATTTTTTTATAATATCACTTCCCCTGTTGTTAAGTAGTACAAATGGATTCCAGGAGACTGGTTGGGATTCCGCTGCATCGTATAAGTGAGAAGACGGTAGATAGCTTGGAACAATGTTTGGAGGACATTGCCTCCCCCTGTCAGAAAGCCCTACCAGATCTGAGTCCATTTCCCTTTTCCAAATCTACTTTCAATGATTCCTGCTCCTGCCGACCCAATATGCGCACTGTCACCTACACAAATCTTTCTTATTCTTTCTTCCACCTTTGGTCATGTTGCTCTTTGCTTCACAAATGTCATCTGCAGCTTTCACCTAAACTGCAACCATCTTACACACCAAGCTCAAAGTTGCATCTCCCTTTTTTTTAGGACATTCCCACCCCCAGCCAGGTCCTTCTGGCCTGCCCTGCACACTCACCAACCATGCCCCATGGCCAAAGAAAGCTCTCAGGAGACTTTCAGAACTGGCAGTGAGAGGCCACAGTGTGTGCTGGAAAAGTATGTTCCGGTAGGATGTGATAGGAGCACCTTCAAGCATCTGCCACACCTATTCTCATGCCTTTGTGTTGCACGTATTTCTACTTGTAATTCCTTTCTTCCAATTTTTATCTTCTAAAAAGCTTACTCACTCAGATATTTTCCCTCTCCACAAGAACTTTCCTAATTGCTCCAGCATAATGTGGTCTTTTCAGGTTGGACGTTCTGTGGGTTTTTTTTGCATCCTATGTTACAGTCTGCCTTGGACTATGTTTATTTTCATGTTGATTTCAATGATTGACTCTTGAGATTTGTGGTCCACACTTCTCTTTTTTTTCTTTTCCGCAGGGCCTAACAGTGTTTTGCCCATAGTAAGTGCTCAATAAATACTGATTGGATTAAATTGTGTTCCATATTGAAAATGATTAAGCACAAAATGTATTTTTCTTCTCCACTGTGCAAGTGTTATAGTCAGCCTCTTGGGCAATGTTTGCTGGAACATCTCTTCTTTTTCTTTAATGAATTTTGATCTTACATCACATTTAAATGCCTTGGAGTTCCAAAAGACAAATATATCCTCATGTAATTTAAATGACAATCAGCAGGCTATTTTTTCCTTATTAACATACAGAATGCTGGCGGTCACAGCAGGTAACTGATGAGGCTAATCTGTCAATGTCCTGATAATTCTCTGCCTGATTGCTCCCAGTGCGGGAGGCTGCATAATCACAGAAACACCAAGCAATTTGATCAGGACCAGAATAGATCATCGATTGTCCTCAAGTGAGCTGGGTGTTGGCATTGGATGAGGTAAGTACGATATCTCAAGGGAACCCCTCAGGAAGAAATCAATATTGAGACTTCAAAATATTGTAGACAGGAGCTACAGGAAGCTTCTATGAGATGCAATCCTAGGAGTACTTGGTGTGGCGGAAAGAGAATTGATGCGATTAGTCATCATACTCTGTTAATTGGGACTCCAGCCAAAGGCATTCAAAAAGGTTTGAGGATCCTAACAGATGACACAGCCATTTGATTGCTTTGGCTTCCACGCTTCTCAACAGTTTTCTAAACAGTCTGAACTATTTATTAACCAACTGTTAACAAAAATATTCTCCAAACAAAAGGGAAATCATTGTCTCCATTATAGTATAGGGAGATAAACAGGTGGCAAGGCCTTAGAAGTGATTAAAGGACACAACATTTTTGACAATGACTTTTTTTTTAAATACCTCTTCATTGGAGTATAATTGCTTCACAATGCTGTGTTAGTTTCTGTTGTACAACAAAGTGAATCAGCCATATGTATACATATATCCCCGTATCCCCTCCTTCTTCAGCTTCCCTCCCACCCTCCCTATCCCACCCCTCTAGGTGGACACAAAGCACCGAGCTGATCTCCTTGGGCTATGCTGCTGCTTCCCACTAGCTATCTATTTTACATTCGGTAGTGTATATATGTCCACGCCACTCTCACTTCACCCCAGCTTGCCCCTCCCCGACCCCATGTCCTCAAGTCCATTCTCTATGTGTACAGCTTTACTCCTGCCCTGCCACTAGGTTCAACAGTACCTTTTTTTTTTTTTTTAAGACTCCATATACATGTGTTAGCATACGGTATTTGTTTTTCTCTTTCTGACTTGCTTCACTCTGTATGACAGACTCAAGCTCCATCCACCTCACTGCTAATAAACTTTTAAAAACAAATTACAAACTTTTATTAAATAAAAATGCTGCACACATGTTGAAATTTATCCTTTAGTTTGATAGCACTTTTATATAAGGAACATTTACACAGTTAGGTAATCTACCTTGCGGGTTGAATATTCCCGAAGTTTGGAATACATGCCTTCCTTGCTCCAAGCCATTGCCTTCCCTGTTTGGTTCTTTGGAATCAATTTTAATTTAAAACCTTTCAGTAGCCAGGTTTCTCCTCTTCCTTATACATTATGCTCACTGATTTATGACATCTAGAGAAAAAGAGGAGTAGAAGGAACGCAAAGGGGCACAGCGAAGTGCATACCTAATTGGTATTGTTGTATTGATCTGGCATCTGAGCTTTCTGAACTTGGTAAGTGTTGAAAACTAATTTGTTCTCTATGAAGTTCCTTTATGAGCTCTTTGTAAACCCCAATCTCTGAGGATCTCCAACCTGCTATTCCTTTGCTAAAGACTAACACATTTCTACCCTTCTGTTTCAAACTTTAAGAATCCAGCAATACCATCAGCTTCTCTCGACCGAAGTCCATTTGCTCTTCCTGATGGTCCTCGGAGTTAAGACTTCTTTTGCAATAAGCCGAGGGAAAACTCACACATTTCTCCCAACTAAGTCTGTAAGTGCGGTTATTTTCCAAAGTGTAGGACAATGAAGCCAGCCTCTCACTTTACCTATTTCTCACAGAAAGCAGAGCTCAGTCCACAGTCTCTCTGCCAAAATGCATTAAGCTCTTCTAATGATTCCTTTTGACAAAGGGCTTGCAATTGCCCATCACTTACCCACTAAACTATGGCTTGACCAGACTTTGGTCAGGTTTCTCTCTTCTCTATATGCCCCTAAACTCTGGCTTGCCCTCAAGTCTGAGCAAGCACTAAAGCAAAACACTCCCCTAACAGCATCATTCTGAGAATCAGCTAATCACATAGAGAAACATTTCCTGTTAAACTTCCCTGATCATGCTATTTGCTTACCCTCACCACTTGCCCTGCTCCCCATAGAGTTCCTGCTAGTCCTGTTTACTAACCCCTATAAAAGAAGATCCTTTTTCTATTGAATTTTGAGACCCTCACACATCCTGAGGTCAGAACATTCTCCCTATTGCAAAAATTTCCAAATAAGGTCTCTCCCTACTTAAGTCTGAATTCGCTTTTATTTGACACCTTTAAATCTCTCTTGAATGGAGAGAAAGAAGGAAGTACTCACGTACTCCCACTCCTTACCTCTTTTTAGAGGAAGGGGAAAGGATCCGAAGTTCATCAACAGCTCTAACTACTTCTCTGAAAACTCCTCCAGTTATGCCGTGGATGTGAATGAAAGGTTAAGTTTTTCTGACACTCCTTTGTTAGCTCTGACTATAGTCCAGCACTTCCTTTGTAGTGTGATACCACATGTCTCTTGGTTTCATTTAAAAATGAATGTTTGGATGTTACAATTATAAATGCATTTGCTGGGAAAGAAAAACTTTTCCTTTACCTTCTTAGGTAGTGATTGGGGCCCCTCAAATTAACAGGAGAAAAGGTACACAACTTTCATTAATATTTACATGCATGGAGCTCACAGAAAATCAAAGACGCAGTTAGACTCACAGCTTAGACCCTTATTTGGGCTTCAGGGGTCAATACATTGTGAGGAAGTAACTAGGAAATATATGGGGGAATTAATGGAAGAGAAGCTCTATACTAGTAAGGTCTGTTTCTGCAAACTTCTCTTGGTGTTAATTCCCAATCTTCCGGGATGAGTCTGCTCTTCTCTCCCTGGTACTTGGGTGAGGGAGGGAGGGAAGGGGAGTTCCTTCCTCAAAGGGAAATTTATGCCTTCATTTTAGGTAAATAAAAGGAAAGCAGAGAACTCTTTCTGATCTGTTGATTCTCAATTGCCTTTGGCTCAAAAGAATTCCTATGCCAAAGTGGCAAATTTGGGGGTGGCATATTCTGATTCCCTTCACATTTCTTCAGAGGCTACTCTGAAAGATATTTAATATGCAGGGTGCATCACTGCTTTTCAAGGAAGGACTTGAAATGTATTTTTGGCTTAGTACATTGAAACCAAGTTATGATTTTACAACTATGAGCTTTCTAGTTATGGGGCAGTACACGGGGCACACATTGGAATTAAATAACTATCTGAGAAAAAAACTGTGATTTTTTTTCAGTTAAATCTTTGAAAACTACTAAGCATATGAATGCAAATTTCCCCATCATGTTGCATAGTGCATAATATTAAATTAAAGAAAACATTTTAGCCAAGTAATGTATACCCATTTTGTAACACCCTTTTCAAGACTAAAATGTCCCACCTAGCTAGGCAAAGGGTGGGTCATATAGGGCCCTGAACCCCAAGGTGAGGAGTCAGCATTTTATTCCAAGTGGGATGGAAGGTTTTGGATGATTTCCAACAGGGAAGCCTCATAATTTGATTTACACTTTTAAAAGCTCCCTCTTGGCTGTTAGGTGGAGAAAGAATGCTAGAAGGACAAGAGCAGCACTTAGGTATCCAGTCTAGATAAAAGATGAGGCTATTTGGACACAGTGCAGCTACCAAGCAATCTCTCAGGGACCAAGGCTGAAGACACTGTCAAGCCATACAAAGTGCATTTTCCACCTAAAATCAGCTAGAGTGTGCGTCCTTAAATAGGATGCATGTTTCCTGGTTTTCTGTCACCTTCTTTGCCTTCACAAGGCACATCTTCACCCATCTTCTCCACATATTACCCCCCATTCCTGCCCTAGTTGGGGTCACCTTGGTCTTTCCTCTCTCTTCAACAATATTAATCTTGGCAACTCAGAAGACATAAATTTTGGGTACCAAGTATACAAAAACTTTGGGTATAAAATGCCAATCATCCTTTTAACCTCAGAGAAATTAGGCTAATAATACTATCACTTAGTGGTCCCTGCACTATTTGATACCAACTCTTCCTAGGTTAAAATTCTAGGTCCACTACTTATTAACTATGATCTTGGACACGTTGCTGAAATTCTCTGTGCCTCAATTTCTTTATATGTAAAACAGTAATGCTAACAGTACTTATCTCACATGATTGTTACAAAGATCTCATGAGTTGACATTTACAAAGTGCTTAGAACTCTACGTAACACATAATACACGCCACTTGGATGTTTGCTATTATCATCATTACCTACCTTTTAGAGCTGCATGAGAAATAGATAAATAATGCCTGAAAAGCACTCAGCACAGGGGCTCACACATATATGATGAGTATCCAATTAATGCTCAGCTATTATTACTTTGCTCAAATATGACACAAATCTCAGCAATGATCCATTGTTTATTTTTTTGCCTCCCTTGCTGTTTCTAATTTCTTTTTCAGCCCCTATGAGGTCATCTATGTCTGTGCCTGTGTCTGCAATGAGTATATTTAACCTCGGGGCCAAGACAGAAGATATCGGAGGAGAGGCAGAAGCCATTGGCTCATTTCCCAGTTTTTCTGCTTTATTAAAAAGAAAAAGTACTTCTGCTAAGACCTAGGTACCATATTTTTGAGACTCCAGCTGAGGTAGATTAGTTGAATAGTTCATTAATTTTGGCACTTTTACATGAAATGAAGGCAGTTTTGGAAAGTGTGCCTTTGTCTGGGTTAATTGGTAAGTGAGAACATTGGGACCTTAGTACATTTTTTGCTTCAGTATTTCTTGTAATTATTTTTTTAGCTTCATGTTCTATATGAATTTTATTATAAAGATACTTTTCAATACCCATTCTGTGATATGGGGATATTAGTAGTGTTCAAGATATATCTGGGGGTAGGGGGAGTATAGGGGCTGTGTTTCTGGAAGAAGATAAAGAAACCAAAGAGACGGGTTGGGGGAAAGAGATGAGACTGTCTAAATAAGAAAGGACACGGGAAAGAGAGAAGAGCAGCAAAAGGAAGCACAATTAACAGCCGGTTCCATTTTGACATCTGACTACATGTATCCCAACCTCATTTTTATCATCTTAATGTTTATATTGTTACTGACATCCTTGACTTCTGTAACTTCTGCATGCCTCCTAAGGAATCTCTCCAATTATTTGAGTTTTTCACAGATATTTAAAGGTATCTGGCAGCAAGGTTAGGTTACAGGACAGCACACAAATGCTTAATCATGCAATGAGGAGTATAGAGGCTGGTGCTGCCCAAATCAGTTCAGAGTGCAATTTTTTTTCCCTTCAAAATTGGCATCTGATGCCCAGATTAACATGTATACTGCCTCCTTTCTTCGGCTCTATAAAAATTACAGAACCCCTTCTCCCGCTCACGTCCCCATATTGCCTGATGCTCCAGGTTAAATTGTAGTGTGATGTGTAATCTACCTGGATAAGGGTAAGAGTCATTCTTCCGAGTTGTCTAGTGGTGGCTGTGCAAAATCATGGGAAGGTCAAGAGGAAGGCTGGAAAGTACCTGAAGAAGATAAAGTTTTATAAAACTATATAAGGTCAAAAGTGGTTTCTTTACTCCAGGACTATCTGGCTAGTTGGGGAATTAAGGTTTATAGAATCACAAAATCTGTACTAGATAATTTACATAATTATTTTATCCATTCTTTCCTACAGCATTTTAAAGTAAGTATCAATAGCCCTGTTTTACAGATAGGAAAATTGAGGTTCAGAGAAGTGAAGTAACCAGCCTAAGGGGATGCTGCATGTTGGTGTATTTATAAAATTAAATATTCACGACAGGTTTGAGTCTAAGCTGTCTAAGATTATCCCTTGTACCCATCTTTCCACATGAGTGTGATCAGCAAAGTGATTCCTAGTCCCAAGCACTGGCTGCAGAGAGCTAGAACATATGTTATTTAGGTAGCATTACTCAGGCCGGTGGAATGCATCACAGAGAAAATGACATCACAGATGTTCCTGTGTGTCACACACTCTGGCTATTTAAGTGTTTGTAACAGAATCCTACTCCAACAGGATTTTAGATGCATATGACAAAACAAATCTAATCTTGGCTGGACCCCAGAACTCCCTGACAGCTGAGGATGGAGGAGTTCTCCCCTAGGACCCTGGTGATGGACACCCTGCCCTGTCTTAGGATCCCTGAGGATCCTGAAGCAGAGGTTGCTCTTGATCCCAAGAGTCTCCACATCCTAAGTCTGACCACCCCAGATGGGAAAAATCGCTCTCTCACCAATCAATCAATCAATCAATCAATCAATCAATCTCTCTCATACACATACACACAAATGCACAAACACAAACACATATCTTTCCTTCAAATCTCTCTTAAGATTTCTTTCCTTCCTAAGAAAAGAGATTCCAAGAGACTCTCAAGAGACTCCAAGGAAGCTGGGACTGCTCCAGATCCACAGAACTATGTAGAGACATTTTCAGTTATCACAATGACTAATAGACACTTCTGGCCTTTACTCTCATTTACTTCCAGCATTCAAGATAAGAGATGTTCATGTCCCGCAGTGTGCAGGGCAGTCTGCACAACACAAAGTGTTCCTCCCAGAGCAACTGTCCCCCAGAAGAGCACTGCGCCAGTGTCTCCCTACCTTCCCGTCTTCCCACTTTTTTCTCAGCCGCCTCCCCTGCCGCCCCCACCCAACAGCTTATTCCAGCAAGTTTCCTGTGGAAGAAGAAGGGAAATGGATTAACCTATCACCCCGAGAAGACAACCCACTGTTCTGGGTTCTGACCTCTTTTGACCCAGGTTCTCTAGTTTCTTGGCTCACGGGGAACTTTGCTTTTTGCTCAGCTTGCTGAACACTCTTTATTGGCAGCTACTCCGAAGGCCCCCACTTGAAAATTTCAGCCCATGGGGTTGATTTTTGCTGCCAAAAACAGCAGTTGTTGAAGTCTGCTACATATTGCTGGGTCATCCATAAGGGTTCTGCCTTTCTTCCAATATGGAATACATTTGTTATGCCAAAGTCATGCCTACCCCCAGCATGGGAGTTGACAGGATTCCATTTCCTTCTAGCAGGGGGAGAACTGACCCCTATAAATTACATTCTTCAATAATGGCCTGGCCCAGAGAAATCTGGCATTACCCCACATCTTTCTCTTTCTATATGAGGGGAAAGGGAGGGGGAAGGAGAGAAATCAGAAACAACTTCTCAGACTCTGACCTGAGTCCCTGGGTGGATGTGATGCTCCTTATTAAGATGTGGAAAACTGCCTGGGAAAAAATCTGGAGAGAGGAACTTCAGGGTTTCAGCTTTGGCCTTGTTAAGTTTGAGAGCCTGTTAGACATCTAAATGGAGATGCTAAGATGGCAGTTTGGTCCATGAGTTAAGATTCCAGGGAGTGGCCAGGGTTGGAGAGATACATAGTTCTAAGTCCAGGGACTGGTGAAGATAACCTAAAGAAAGTACAAATACAGAAAGAAAAAAAAAATAGACATCTCAGGACTAGATAGCTGCAAGGTTTAGGACCACTGAGTGTGAAATCGTTACCAGGTTCTGAGTCTGGCAAATATTACTAACAGGCAGACTGTCTAGTTATGATGCTGAAATTAACGACTTGAGTGTCAGTTTTAGATACACCATTGCTTTTCCACAGCTGTGAAATGAAGAGTGAGATGTATACGATGGTGAGATTATGGATGATTTCTGGTTTCTTCCTTGTCCTTTTCTATATTGTTCAAATTCTCTACAATGACCATTCAACAATTCTACAATGAGAAAAACACAATAAATATTTTAAATATTAACAGCCTATGAATGGTGCACAGTGCACTGCCCATAAACTCATGCACACTCCACCACATTATGATGTGAACACCAGTGTGAGGGTGGGCATTTTTCCTGTAATGTTCACTGAATTATGTCTATAAACATTTACGTTTTTTAAAGATCTAGAATAATGATGCCTTGGTAAAAGTGGTATGACCAAGATGTCAGCATGATACTTTGGACATCATAAAAGCATTGAATAGACAAAAGGTCACAGCTAAAAGTCACCCTACAAGAGCCTATTAGTTAGCTTGAGGTAGTTCACAAGCATGTTATTTATGTCTCTGTATATTTTTCAACTCTCCAAATGCAGAGAGATAGCAAAAATGTAATCAGGGAAATAATTCTTAGCCACAACTCACATTCCAAAGGAAAAAATAACAACAACGAAATACCCAAGCAAAACCATCAAACCACATCCTGGTGAAAACCTTTCATGTGTTGCTGGGGTATCGTCTGGTCCCTATCACTACCAGCTGTGACTTGCACACCCGGGAAAGGCCAGGCTGTAGCAAGAAGAGCAAAAATAAAAGGCCCATGACAAGCCTTTGAAGTTGAGCATGCTTAGCAGCATTTGTAACTAAGGTGGCGACTAGAGAATTAAAGAAGGGACAGACAGGGTCAGCATAACGTGCAGTCACCAGATCATATTAATAAAGATAGGAGGAGTCTTTTCAAATCCAGATAGGAATGGCAATTTTCAGATCTGTCACAAGAACTTTCTATTTTTCATTCAGTCCATGTGAATTAAAAGCCCACTTGCAGCAGTGTACATGTGGGTGCTTGGGGAGATGGGACAACACAACTGAAGCACTTTATATCAAGTTGGGGAGAAATGTCTAAATACTCTGAAAATGATATCAGCAAACTTAATCCTAATACCAATTTATTACCAGATGTATCCTAGAGCCCATTCTACAGAACAACAGCTCCTAGGGATATAAATGTGTGATCAAATAAGTTAATCAAGATAAGCTTCTTACAGCAGAACTTTTAAAACGTGCTGCAAGTCTCCCAGAAAGCGATAACAGAAGCAACATTTCCGTCAGTTCTTTATTTATGAAACCTTTTACCCAGAGCATCACAGAAGCATTGTGTTCCAAAAAATACACTTGCTAAATCCTTCCTAGCAGACATTAGGGTCACAGAGGATTAATCAGGAAGAACTTTGCGGAAGTTGGAGCAGAGTTTCTAAACAAAGAGGTAAATGATTTGATGGGTAAATGAGAGGAAGGCATGTTAGAGTGAGGGACCATAAATGGCTCAAAAATTAAATTTGTTTCCAAGGGTGAGAACAAGCTATGTTCATGAAAGAGACATGGATTCCAAACTAGGTGTGGCTGAATGAGCTTTCTCTAAGAACTGCAGAAGTCCTAACAAATCAGGTAACTAGAAAAGTCAACCAGCACTTTGAATTATAATTATTGTGAGGTCAATGAGAAAATGGTGGGTGAATCCTGAAGAATCCACTAATCTTATAGCATATCACAGAAGAGAATTCGTAAGTTGGCTTTTTAAAATTATTGTTTTGAATAATTCAAGAGTTGCCACAAATTTATAATGACCTAAATATTTCAAAGCTAGTATATATTTAATTAGTTTTTATTAATTTGTCTCTTTTATAAGTTTTATTTGTCCCTTGGAAGGCTGTATGCTTTATAAGACAAGTTCACAGTACTAGGTAATGCATTTGCTCTTTCTAGAATTCAGAATTATCAACTTTAAGGCAGAAATCCTGCCAATTATAATCCTATCCTCACAAGACATCATCGAAATGCTGATTCATACTTGACTAAATAAGCTGCATATTAATTACTCATTTCAATGTCAGGGTGTTCATTTTATATTGCTTTTTCCAAGGGAGGGAAAGATAAGGAGATGCTGATGCTTCCAGGGCATTTCATTAACATGTACAACGCAGCAAAAATAAGTTACTTTTGCCCTTTAAATGAATTATGTAGAATAAATTTGTGAAAATAATAGTGAAACTGAAGGCTTCATCATTCGGCGCCAAAACTACATTTTTTTTTTTTTTTTTTTTTGCGGTACGCGGGCCTCTCACTGTTGTGGCCTCTCCCGTTGTGGAGCACAGACTCCGGACGCGCAGGCTCAGCGGCCATGGCTCACGATCGCAGCCGCTCCGCGGCATGTGGGATCTTCCCGGACCGGGGCACGAACCCGCGTCCCCTGCATCGGCAGGCGGACTCTCAACCACTGTGCCACCAGGGAAGCCCCAAAACTACACTTTTAGTCTCCTCTCTTAAATGCTTTTGGTGGCTCAAATGTATACAAGTTATGTTACAGCTTCTCCAGTCTACACCCCTATGGTCTATGCCTCTCGTTCCTCACTTCATACCTCCTCTCACTAGTATGGTAGGTTTTAGTAAAGTCTGAGGCTACCTGACATGGTAGAAACTCATCCTGGACTTGGGCTCTGTTCACCTGCTGCGTTTCAGGTCTGCCCAAGCAAGTCTTATGTCAGAAAGTAAATCATGCTCCACCTAGTTCAATAGTGCTGTGTACAGCATCCGGCTGGTGAGAAGCACTTAAACAGTAGCTGTTAGGTTGATGATGGTTATAATTATGACAAGGATGAAGCTCAGAATGAGAATGAAGTTGATGCTGTTGCTTTCTGGTGACATGGAGGAACAGTATTCACCGAAGTTTCTCACCATGACATCAAGAAACCCCTTGGAACCAGAACTCAAGCCGCACTCCCTTCTAGGGCTCAGGCACATCTGGGTATAGCAAGATAATCTGACGGCCCAAAGGTTTTCTGGATGGAGGCTGAAAAGTCTACTTGTAGGAAGCTTACGCTAAGGGAAAAGGTGAAGGTGAGCTGATCCTATTACAAAGGCTTAGGTATCAGAATGTAGTAGGGATACTGGGTACATTGTGGTAAACACATTTCCAACTTGTCCCTGCCCTAGCCTCCTGGACATAAATATATAAGCCCAAGAAAGCGAGATGGATCTATAATTGCTAATTAAAATAATTATTTCTACTAAATTGTATAATACATCTGTTGTGGGGCTTCCCTGGTGGCACAGTGGATGAGAGTCCACCTGCCGATGCAGGGGACACGGGTTCGTGCCCCGGTCTGGGAAGCGGAGCAGCTGGGCCTGTGAGCCATGGCCGCCGAGCCTGTGCATCCGGAGCCTGTGCGTCTGGAGCCTGTGCTCCGCAACGGGAGAGGCCACAACAGTATCTTAAAAAAAAAACCAAAAAAAGGACAACCTGGAAGAAATGGACAAATTCTTAGAAAAGCACAACCTTCTGAGACTGAACCAGGAAGAAATAGAAAATATAAACACACCAATCACAAGCACTGAAATTGAGACTGTGATTAAATATCTTCCAACAAACAAAAGTCCAGGACCAGATGGCTTCACAGGCAAATTCTATCAATAATTTAGAAAAGAGCTAACACCTATCCTTCTCAAACTCTTCCAAAATATAGCAGAGGGAGGAATACTCCCTAACTCATTCTACAAGGCAACCATCACCCTGATACCAAAACCAGACGAAGATGTCACAAAGAAAGAAAACTACAGGCCAATATCACTGATTAACATAGATGCAAAAATCCTCAACAAAATACTACCAAACAGAATCCAACAGCACATTAAAAGGATCATACACCATGATCAAGTGGGGTTTATCCCAGGAATGCAAGAATTCTTCAATATATGCAAATCAATAATGTGATACACCACATTAATAAATTAAGGAATAAAAACCATATGATCATCTCAATAGATGCGGAGAAAGCTTTTGACAAAATTCAACACCCATTTATGATAAAAACCCTCCAGAAAATAGGCTAAGAGGGAACCTATCTCAAGATAATAAAAGCCATATATGGGGCTTCCCTGGTGGCGCAGTGGTTAAAAGTCCGCCTGCCAATGCAGGGGACGCAGGTTCGTGCCCCAGTCCGGGATGATCCCACATGCCGCGGAGTGGCTGGGCCCGTGAGCCATGGTCGCTGAGCCTGCGCGTCTGGAGCCTGTGCTCTGCAACGTGAGAGGCCCGCGTACCACAAAAAAAAAAAAAAACCAAAAAACCATATATGACAAACCCACAGTCAACATCGTACTCACCATTTCTTCGAAGGTCAGGAACAAGACAAGGTTGTCCACTCTCACCACTATTATTCAACATAGTTTTGGAAGTCCTAGCCACAGCAATCCAAGAAGAAAAAGAAATAAAAGGAATCCAAATCAGAAAAGAAGTAAAGCTGTCACTTGCTCTGACATGCAGATGACATAATACTATACATAGAGAATCCTAAAGATGCTACCAGAAAACTACAAGAGCCAATCAATGAATCTGGTAAAGTAGCAGGATACAAAATTAATGCACAGAAATCTCTGGCAGTCCTATATACTAATGATGAAAAATCTGAAAGAGAAATTAAGGAAACATGCTCATGTACCATTCTGCAACAAAAAGAATAAAATACCTAGGAATAAACCTACCTAAGGAGACAAAAGACCTGTATGCAGAAAACTATAAGACACTGATGAAAGACACTAAAGATGATACAAACAAATGGAGAGATATACCATGTTCTTCGATTGGAAGAATCAACATTGTGAAAATGACTACACTACGCAAAGCAATCCCCAGGTTCAATGCAATCCCTATCAAACTATCAATGGCATTTTTCACAGAACTAGACCAAAAATTTCACAATTTGTATGGAAACACAAAAGACCCCAAACAGCCAAAGCAATCTTGAGAAAGAAAAATGGAGCTGGAGAAATCAGGCTCCCGGACTTCAGACTACACTACAAAGCTACAGTAATCAAGACAATTTGGTACTGGCACAGAAACAGAAATATAGATCAATGGAACAGGATAGAATGCCCAGAGATAAGCCCATGCACATATGGTCACCTTATTTTTGATAAAGGAGGTAAGAACACACAATGGAGAAAAGACAGCCTCTTCAATAAGTGGTGCTGGGAAAACTGAAGAGCTACACGTAAGAGAATGAAATTAGAATACCTCCTAACACCATACACAAAAATAAACTCAAAATGGATTAAAGACCTAAATGTAAGGCCAGACACTATAAAATTCTTAGAGGAAAATATAGGCAGAACACTCTATGACATAAATCACAGCAGGATCCTTTTTGACCCACTTTCTAGAGAAATGGAAATAAAAAGAAAAATAAACAAATGGGACCTAATGAAACTTAAAAGCTTTTGCACACCAAAGGAAACCATAAACAAGATGAAAAGAAAACTGTCAGAATGGGAGAAAATATTTGCAAATGAAGCAACTAACAAAGGGTTAATCTCCAAAATTTACAAGCAGCTCATGCAGCTCAATATCAAAAAAACAAGCAACCCAATCCAAAAATGGGCAGAAGGGCTTCCCTGGTGGCGCAATGGTTGAGAGTCCTCCTGCTGATGCAGGGGACGCGGGTTCGTGCCCTGGTCCGGGAGGATCCCGCATGCCGCAGGGCGGCTGGGCCCGTGAGCCATGGCCACTGAGCCTGCGCGTCCAGAGCCTGTGCTCCACACGGGAGAGGCCACAACAGTGAGAGGCCCGAGTACTGCAAAAAAACAAAAATGGGCAGAAGACCTAAATAGACATTCCTCCAAAGAAAATATACAGATTGCCAGCAAACACATGAAAGAATGCTCAACATCACTAATCGTTAGAGAAACGCAAATGAAAAACATAATGAGGTATCACCCTACACTGGTCAGAATGCCCATCATCCAAAAATCTACAAACAATAAATGCTGGGGAGGGTGTGGAGAAAAGGGAACCCTCTTGCACTGTTGGTGGGAATGTAAATTGATACAGCCACTATGGAGAACAGTATGGAGCTTCCTTAAGAAACTACAAATAGAACTACCATATGACCCAGCAATCCCACTACTGGGCAAATACCCTGAGAAAACCATAATTCAAAAAGAGTCATGTAACACAATTTTCATTGCAGCTCTATTTACAATAGCCAGGACATGGATGCAACCTAAGTGTCCATCAACAGATGAAGAGATAAAGAAGATGTGGCACACATATGCAATGGAATATTACTCAGCCATAAAAAGAAAAATTGAGTTATTTGTAGTGAGGTGTCTGTCATACAGAGTGAAGTAAGTCAGAAAGAAAAAACAAATACTGTATACTAACACATATATATGGAATCTAAAAAAAAAAATGGTTCTGAAGAACGTAGGGGCAGGACAGGAATAAATACACAGACGTAGAGAGTGGACTTGAGGACACGGGGAGGGGGAAGGGTAAGCTGGGACGAAGTGAGAGAGTGGCATGGACATAAAAACATTACCAAATGTAGTATAGATAGCTAGTGGGAAGCAGCCACAAAGCACAGGGAGATCAGCTCAGTGCTTTGTGACCACCTAGAGGAGTGGGATAGGGAGGGTGAAAGGGAGACTCAAGAGGGAGGAGATGTGGGAATATATGTATAGCTGATTCACTTTGTTCTGAAGCAGAAACTAACACACCATTGTAAAGCACTTATACTTAATAAAGACGTTAAAATATATATATATATATACACATACACACACACATACACAAACACACACACACACATATATATACTAAATTTCTTGTTTTCTTTCATTTTTCAAACATAAGAGCAAAGCATGGGAGGTGGAGTGATCATTTGGGGCCAGAAAGCAAGATGGGAGAAGAAAAGCAGAGAGGGAGAGAGGCAGCCTAGGGGTCAACGAGCACCTGCCTTTTATTAGGTTCTTGGCTGGATTTCTTTCATGGCCACTGTTTTAGCTGATTCTCAGACAACAAACAAACCTGAGTCAAGTATTACTATCACCATTTTACAGCAAATAGTTGCAGAGGGATAAAAGTAACTTGTCCAAGATCGCATAACTTCTAAGTGTTAGTGCAAAAATTTGAATCAAGGTCAATATGACATCAAAGTCCATGCCTGTACCCCCAAGTATGAGCAAGTCACCCTGCTAGGAAAGACATTAAAATTCCTATTCCTATTTCTTTTGCACTTATGCTTGTCAGTAGGACCATTTTAGTCCAGATCAAGTAGCGACATACCATACACGGTTCACCAAGTATCCGAGGGAAGAGGGGCTGTGGAAGATGACAGTGGGATGACCGTGGCCTCCTCACTCATTCATTAGCTTTTACTGTATTATAATGTGCTATCCTTTATAGGGTCTGGATAAGTCACTTACATTGTGATGACACAATAGGTTCTGACTCAAAGTCAGGCCAAAAAAAAAATTATCAAGCCTATTTGAGGTATGGATTGATATCTAACATTATAAATACTGCCTTAGAGTATGTTACATTTTTGCATATACTGTGCTTTTGAGGATGTTTTTTCTAGTTATGCATATTATTAAAACCAGGTATGTCTACTTAGAAGCCAATTTGTGAATCACTGTTTCAAATTTTAAATAAATAATTTCAAAAATAACAGAATGTTTGTAATAGGTTGTAATATTTAGTATAAAAAATTTGTATTAATAAGGTTTAGTACTAATAAGTTTAGTACTTCATGTGGAACAAAATGATTTTGTCATTAATGAATATATAGTTTTTAAATATTGTGTGTTACATCATTACCTCAACCGTAAACTCTTCTCTTTTGGAGTAAATGGACATGATATATTAATTCAGTGGCATGTATATGTAATTTATGAACAAATAAATTTATTTTTATTGAAGATCCATGTTTAAAAAGTCGAATAGGGTATGTGATCAAAAAAATTTTTTGCTGGGTGCTATGAATATTGTGTGGTATATAAAAAGTTTTTGAAAAATATATATATATTTTTTGCGGTACGCGGGCCTCTCACTGTCGTGGCCTCTCCCGTTGCGGAGCACAGGCTCCGGACGCGCAGCCTCAGCAGCCATGGCTCACGGGCCCAGCCGCTCCGCGGCATGTGGGATCTTCCCGCACCGGGGCACGAACCCGTGTCCCCTGCATCGGCAGGCGGACTCTCAACCACTGCGCCACCAGGGAAGCCCGAAAAATATTTTTAACGAATAAATAGAAGAATAAACACCAAACAGGCAGGAGGTAAATGTCATAGAGTAAGGGATGTTTGGGGAACAAAAAGAAAGGGAGATGCATTAATTTTAATAACAAGATTGAAGCCCTCAGAGGATGGCCATACATCTCCTTTAGCCTTGGCGTGTGCTTGTTACCGTGACATCTCTTCCAGAGGGCACCCCTGTCACTCTCAAAGTGACGGTTTAGATGATAAATTTTGTGGTCACCTTAATTATACAGAAAACTTTAAATTTTCAACTTCTTCATCTCACCCTATTTCTCTCACTTGCTTGCCTTTCTACCCATGATTCAAAAAAGTATTTGTCTTTTATATTCATGGCCAGCCCTGTCATCTGTATCCAATAGCCTCTAGGCTATGACAAGTTCATGTCATGATCTTCCTTCCTAGCTAAATACACCATAGGTGGGAATTCCCTGGTCGTCCAGTGGTTAGGACTTGGTGCTTTCACTGCCTTGGGCCTGGATTCAATCTCTTGTCAGGGAACTAGGATCCCAGAAGCCATGTGGCGCAGCAAAAAAAAAAAAAAAATCTTAGGTGCCTTCTTCCCCTGCCTATAAACATAGTTAAGTCTTGTAAAAATCTAAAATACAAAATATATAGAGAGAGACCAACCTCTCTTTGAACATTTTTTCCTGTTTTATTTTATTTTGAAAATTCCCCAAAAGGACGTTCTTACTGGCTACATCTATCTCCTTCTACACCCAACACATTACTGACATTATTTTCTTAAAGCTTCCCAATGACAATGCCAGTTCACATACCCTGTTCTCTACTTTTGCCTGCAGAAAGTTAACGAGAGCTTCATTAGAGGTTTAAGCAGGTATCCCAGCTCTTTGACCAAAGAATGGTCCTCCTATAGCTACTCAGCCAAGTGTAATGAATTGGTGACCTTCATACAGCCACAATCACATCCGTCTCCCACTCAAAGGTGTTTTTAGCCCCCTCCCTCTGTATATTTACCTGAATGTTTGGAATTATTGACCAGATTTGACAATCTTAAAGGCTTCTATTATTTTAGTATATTTCAGGACACTGCAGGGTATAGTATAAATGCTATGGAATTTCAAATCTGAAAGATCTGATTGTGCATTCTGGTTCTGTCCCACAATATTGCTTGGTGACCTCACCCAAGTCATTAGCTTTTCTGAATCTGATTTCATTGTCTATCAGATGGAATTGATGACACCTCACTCACGGGCTGATCATCACTAAGAGCTACTAAAGACTATGTTCATATGGATACTGGTTCATGTTTGTTTGCTTGTTTTTTGTAGTTAAAGATTTCAACTGCCTTAAATGGCACAATTCATTGAGATGCCTATGCTTTAATCCACATTAACTTAATAGAATCAAAAGCGCTGCAAGAGTCACTGGTGATGCAATATGTACTTTCCACATACTTGAGTCTAGAGTCTTTAGGGCAATGACACCATCTGTTTCTATGAGAACTCAAGAGAAATAAACATACTAAGAAACTTTCTGGACAGTGCCCAAGATCTGACTTATTTTCCTATAGTTTATGCTGAATATTTTTTTTCTAATTCCATTTATATAATATGTAAATAAAAGGAAGAAAGGTATGAAAGAACGTAAGGGAAGAATGTAACATAAAAATTCTGGTGCTACCACTAAGTGCCTGATGAAGGAGCTAGAGTCCAGCCTGAGAAGAGATCCATCAAGCCTCCCTCAGAGCCGCAGGCAAGAGATGCTTAGTGGCTGGTGGGGGAGGGGTTGTGAAGAGCCTTCAGGGAACCCCTAAGAATCAGGGTCCACTTTCAACACCTGCCAAGCCCATAGAACACGGACACCCTGCACAGAAGTGTGCACTGGTAAACAGTGCTCCCTCTTCCTTCTCACCTCCTGCACCTCCCAAACTACACAGGAATACAGAGGGGGAAGAAGAGGAGAGTTTAGAAAACCAGCTGAACACTCCACGCTTCCTCAATCATAGACTTTCCACCTACAACCTGCACAATCCCAAAACTGGAGAAAAAAGAGTCACCTCAACTTAAAATCAAGTTGGAAGTTTTGATAATTATATGAGATTGGATATTATACTTACTTATCTGAGTATGTGTTTTATGCCTGGTCACCAAGAGTGACCAGAAACATCAAGAGACTGCCTAAGTTTTCACCCAGGGGCAGGGCTGCCTCAAAATAAATGAAGAGTCAACAAGAGGCAAAAATAAGATTTGTGTAACTAGTTCAGCAACCTCAGTTATTCCTCTCACTGAGACACTGGTACTAGGCTGTCCCCCAAGCTGCAGGTGCACACCTTAAGTGCAAAGCTGACACGACAAAGCCTTAGGCTTGAGAAGCCCACTGTAATGGTCAACACTGTAAGCCAAGGCATGACAGAGGAATCGTGGTCTGCTATGTTGACTGGAACTTAGAGTGTAACAGGAGGAAGAACTGAAAGTGAGTTTAGGACAGGGATTCCAGGAGAAGGGGCAAAGACAAAGGATGTTACAATTGGCTTTAAAGACTTCAACTACCAAGAGGCCCCACATTTACACTGCCTTGCAATAGCCCTCGGTGCATAATCCAAACCTCCGTCCTTCCACTGCCAAGTACACATTTGTTGATAAGCAGCACTGACACTGACAGTAGCTAGAGAGAGCAAAGAACTCTTTCTTTAGTTATGGTCTGAGGAGTTAAAATTTTTACCTCAACTTGGTTCTTTGAAGAGCAGGAGGACATGTTACTGAGGCTTCCATCCTCTGATAAAAGATCAGGCAACTATAGACATGAAGTTAGCCTCCAGCTCAGAGGGACTGTATGCAGTGATTTATAGGCAGAATTCCTAGGGTGGGGGGAAGGCAAGAGCCTCAGTGCTGTAGACCAAGGAAACAATGCTTTATAATCTACTGAACAAATGATAAGTCAAATGACAGAAAACATAGAACTGCAGAGATAAAAGCACATTCCCTGGGGCCAGGAAACTGTAGAGCATTTATCCAGGAAGCTTAAAATGAGAGAATTTCCCTGAGCCCATTCCCTATGTATTTATCTTTCTTGTTCTCATTTTTGTCTTCATTTCTCATTTCCTGTTATCTTACTGACATTTTTTTAACAATCTATATGGAGGTAAGTCAGCATTTTAAATAAATTAAATCCATATATATTAGTTCAAATATTACAAAATTATAGTTGTCTCTAAATAGTGCTAAAGATTCGACACTTTCTACCTGAAAACAAAACAAACAAAAAAACCCTTAATCCATAAAGCCTTAAAAAACCGAAATACAGAAAGCATGGTATGAAAACCAATTTTAACATAGTAGCTAAGAATAAATCATTCTGATTTTAACTTTTGTTTCTGAGAAACTTCCACTTTCCACATTTCTTTATAAAATGGAAAGTACTGTTTTCCTCCTCATTAAGTTTACTGTACTTAATGAAATCAATAATGGTGACTTTCAGTTTTAAAATTCAATGAATATCAATCAACACCTGTTTCCTTAAACCCCCTCCTTACATTCATTTTGCAAGTTTTCATATTTGCAACACAGGCAATGAGTCATAGTTATGCAATGATTTCTAGTTTTCAAAAGATATGAATCTACTTGGGATATAAGATCCCTTAGCCTACCCTAAACAGCCATTCTTAAACACCATTGTTTTGATCATTTTTCCTAAGTGTTGACTAAAAACAATTCTTTGACTTTTGAAATTCAATCTAATTTGATTATTCTCATAGTTGATTATATTTAAAAATTCACCTCAAATCGTTGCTGAGCATTTCTATTTGGGAGAGCCTGTACTAATGGCTTTACATGCAGTAGCTCATGCTACTCTCCCAACCATCCTATGAGAGTGGTATATTTGCATATAAAATGATCCTCGGACAGGGACAGAAGACCCTCAGCATCCACCATCCTGGAAAAGAATGAAATGTGAAGTGGTGGGCGATCCTGGGGCAGAGTCCAGCAGGGCCCAGCTGCCCTCACAGAGGAGCCCAGCCGCTCCCCACAGCCTGATTCTGGAAGGCGGTCTGTGTGGTCAGAGCAGCTGTGGAGCTTGCAAATGGTCCCTTGGTGCTGGCATCAAGGCCCCGAAGAAAGGCTAACTCACTTGTTAGCAATATTCTTCCTGTCCTCCCTGCTGTTAAGGCAAACACTTGTGTTTCTTTGCTGAGGACATTTCTTTCCCTCACATCCTAGTATTCCAGAGTTCAAGCTGACCTCTTTTATAGTTGGTCATTCTGCAACACTTAGAAAAATTCCTGAGCTTAAATAAAATGTACTTAATGCAGTTAGCATGACCCCTTCAAAACATGTGAAGACGTAAGCTTTGTTTTATGAACTGTTATGGGTTGAATTATGTCCCCCCAAAAGATATGTTGAAGTCCTAACCACAGAATGTACTAACCATAGAAAGTACCACGGAATGTGACTTTATTTAGAAAGAGGGTCTTTACAGAGGTAACCAATTTAATACGAGGGCATGAGGGTGGGTCCTGATCCAATATGATTAGTATTCATATAAAAAGGGGAAATTTGGACACAGAGAGCATAACTGAGCAGGACCCTATGGGGCCTTCCTGGGACAGACCCCTCCCCCGTCCCATGTCCTCTGCTTACCTCTTCTTTGTAGAAAAGCTGTAGTCTCCCAGGCCTCCCCAGAGTCACAAAAGCCTGGCTCAAGAATTAATGACTGAAAAGATGTGAACATATAGTGACAAATCTAGCAGTTGAGCCCAGAGAACTGGTAAGAATTTAAACAGCAAATCAGTCATATGGCAGTCACAGAATCTTAGTTCTGCGTTAGTACTTCATCGCCACCCCCCGCCCCCCAACGAGTACCTAGATAACAGAATCTGATGCACAATTCCTGAGTTGTTTTACAGAAGCTGAAACTCCCACCAAATGGAAGAAGTTAACTACTTGATGACCATGAGCAAGTAGCCCCCAGACCTACTGGAGCCTGAGGATTGATAATGTTAACACCTGTGACAAAGCTTCCTTGAAACCGTCAGGGAATTCACGTCTTTTGAGCATGAGCCACCTCATTTCTCCTTGTTCTCAGACACCTTGATTTCAGGCTCCGAGCTTTCAGAACTGTGAAATGATAAGTCTCTGTTGCTTTAAGCCACCTGCTTTGTGTTACTTTGTTAAGGCAGCCCTAGCAAACTAATAGATTAACCAAACTTCTTTCTGGTTTCCTTTACCCCCTACTATTATGGTGAGTTTGACTATCTGCAGCTAAATAGCTGTTCTGATAGTCTCTTTTATTCAATTATCTTTTCTTGGCCTCAGAGATGGAATTTAATCTTAGTTCCATTGCTGCTGCAAATGAAGCTGTAAAAAAAGAGAGTTCCACTATCAAAGAAGGTCCTCACTTTATGTTGCAAGAGCTAAGGAAGTTTAGTGATAAGATCCACAGATTCTGGCTCATATACTGCTTTGGCATTGCAGCTTTAGCACAAAAGGCAATTCTCCCTCCCCCACCCTCCAAATGAATGAGGGTTTAAATGACAAAAGACTTATCATTATTTGCTTGACAGCTCAGCCTCTGCCAGTACCATCTTGTATCCACAGATCTGCTTGTCACTACATCCAGAGGAGAACTGGGGATATCTCTAGGCTTCAGGGATGCTTCCAGCAGCCATAAGATCCAGCTCCACATTGTAACCCATATGCCCGTAGGCATGCCCGTGTTCCCAGCTACATACAAACCTAAGTGAATTCATGATGTGGAGCCCTCTTCCCATCCTTTCTAATAACACTGGTGAAAATGTGATCTTCTGTGGGATAGAGGATGAAACCAATCTTGTATCCTTTCATTACAGTGAGGTTTTTATAATTTTCTGATTATTTCAATATCTTCTTCTGGGTCAAAGTACTTATTGTAAGACCTCTCTCTCATGGAATGCTATCAAACCATTCATGTATTCATCTGTTTATTAAATAAGCAGACATTACTATATAAAATAAACAGCAACCATTTATCAAGCGCTTACTACATGCCAGGCGCTGTGCTAAGTGCTTTATTTTATCATTTTTACACCTAATAACCACATAAGGTACATACTATTATTACCCCATTTAACGGACAGTGACATTCACCTGCTCAAAGGTCCATATCCAAGTTCATAGAGTCAATACTTAAAAACCAAATCTCTGACTTCAGAGTCCACACTCCTAACTACTCAGCTATTCTGCTTCTATAAAGTGCTCATGTGGTGTCAGCCACTGTGCTAAAAACAGGGAAGAACAAGATTTTACTATTAATGGCTATGTTCCTTGTGGCCAAGGAGCTCACAAGGGAGCAAAAATGGTAAATAAGCATCTCATAATCATTGAGTCTGATAATGCCCAAAATGTAGTTGTTTATGCTGCTATAGCTCACATCAAAATCTCTTAATACACAGTGTCAAGGAATCTCTCTATATAGTATTTGTTTAAAACAAGGATCTTCAGAAGGACTACTCTAAATGAAGGACAGGAAATAAGATAATTAAAATATGTACATATGCTGACTTAAAACTCAAATTGAAATATCTAGAAGGCCAGCAGATGAACCCTGTCTTGGCAAACCTAGGAAACAGTCATAAAATCATAAAGAGAGTGTGATGTGAAAGGCCTCCCCTTTCTCTCCCAGTCAAAGCTTCGTGAAAAGGACATGCTGTCTTTCCTCTCTTGCCTTCCTCTCTCTCAGGCAGAGACAGGAAGTTCCAAATCCCTATCAGGAGTCCCCTTGTCTGCTGGAACCCAGAACAGCGTGCACTCCCAATATTCAAGTTTTATTCAGATCTTGGCTTGTCTTTGGCCTGATTTCTTCAAGCTCCCCAAGGCTGAGGGTTACTGCTAAGTGCTGCCTTATGTAATTATCAGTCATATGCAACCTCATGGCATTTTGTAGCTGAAACAGACCTTAGAGATCATTCCCTTGAACCTGCTCCTTACTCTGTCACCCCTCGGCATTTATGCAATTAGTTTGCTCTGTTTAATTTGTATTGATACAGTTGATGCTTTGGTAGTATACTTAAGAATTTTTCCTCTATGCATTTTTCTCTCTCAACTAGATTATGTGATCCTCAAGGACAAGGAGTGTATGAGCACAAAGGATCTTTTTTTTATTGCTCCCTCCAATGGTTTTCAAGCAGTGGGTGCTCAGTAAAAGTTTTAAAGTGGAGAATCCAAAATATTAAAAGTAGGATAAATACAGAAAGTACGTTTAGAAGTCCTTTTTCTTCATTTAATGAAGCAGCCCACCTACTCCTCAAAGCTTTTTTAAACTATAATGCTTAGAGCAAAATTCAAAACTGAGTTCGGACTCGGGTTATTGTATCAAACAGTCTTATGATATCAATTCACATTAAACATCTATCCTTATGATACTTTGGACTTTCTGGTTACTGATAACAGAAACCCACTCATAATTGAATAAGAGAAAACAAGATGGAAGTCACTGTGAGGCTACAAGTACAGGAAGTAAGCTGTGCTTCAGGACAGGGCCTCATCAGAAAGGCCTTCCACCCCTCATCTCTGCTCCCATTAACATACACCTTTTATTCATCTCCAGCTCTCTCTCTCTCTCTCTCTCCTTCAGATAACCACAAGGGAAAACAAGGTGGCCAGCAGGCACCTAGTTTACATGTTGCAGGTGCAGCCACCCAAAAAAGACTGTATTTTTAAATCCCAATTCCAAATTTCCTAAGGAAGGGACTCTGATAGACCCAACTTGAGTCTTCTATCAATCTCTGGACCATGATCAGAGAAACAGAATCCTGTCAAAACGTCATTCCTTCCATTCTAATGAGGAGAGAATTTGATAAGAGATTTCTGGGGGGGATGGTGGGAGGAGAAGGGAGGTGGGAATCAAACCTAGAAAGAAAAAAATAATTCAATGGGAATTTACTATAATTTCTATGCCCATATACTCAGTTACTCAGGTTCTCTAAATTCTGACTCAAGAGAATTAATTCACAAAACTTACCTCTAGCATATGTTCAAATGTTAGCTATTATAATTATTTAGGAGAAGTGAATACTCAGTAAACATGTGCAGGTGATGACAGCCATTATGAATGATCAGAAGTTTTTTATCATTGGCTTAGGTCTCAATATTTTATTCATTTATTTTGTCTCAACATTTTATGTTATTTATTTAAATGTCTCTAAATCCTACTCCTAATTCAACTTGCCTTTTTTTTTTTTTCCTTTTGAAACTAGTTGATTGCTTAATGGATAATTTAATTCTTTTTTTTTGGCTAAAAAACAGAAATTTATTTCTCACAGTTCTGGAGGTTGGGAAGTCCAAGATCCAGGTGCTGATAAGGTAGGTTTCACTCTGAGGCCTCTTTAATTCTTATAGAACCATAAGTCTAATCCTGGGAGAATTACTAAATTCTCCAGAGAATTAAAGAATTCCAGTGGTGAAAATACAGTCAGAGAGAAAGATTCATAGATTTCTCTCATAGTGTAACATATAGAAACAACTATTGTGATATTTTCACGGCCCCATGGGCCAAGAGTTGTATAGAGCTCCATGGAAATATCTCAACCACCTAATGACCAATTCTAGGCAAATTCTAGGATTTTTTTTTTAACCTCATCCAACATATTTAAGATAGTAAATTCCACAAAGTGGCACAGAGAGAAAATGACAAGTACACGAGAGCCAGTGTTCTTTGAGTGTGGAAAATTCTAGAATGAGAAATAAACTATTCTTTGTGAGATCAAGACAACATATACATGCAGGAAACAGCTAAATGTAACTGAGTGTTCTGCAGCAAGATACTCTCAGTGAACAGCATGACCAAAACCTCAGGGTTCCGAATCTTCCCTACAGAGACTTGTATCTGCCCATTCATCATTTGGAGCAGGGATGACTGACTGTGGGACCCTCAAATCATGCATAATACAAAGAGACTGACTTCCCTCAGGCTTCCAGATTGTCAGGCAAGGCCACCCAGGACAGATGGCATTAAAATCCAAACAGTCACTGAACAATAAAATACATTACAATTGGATCCAGTCCAGGCGAGTCAAGGTCTCATTATACAGGCCCTCAGGGCTGAGAAGAGGCAGGAGAACAATGATGGAAATGCTCGTTGCCATGGTGTCCCTGCTGCACCCCCTCCATTCACAGGGGTGGAACTGAGTCTCTTTGAATCAATTTGGTGGCAAACATCTTCTGCTTACCTTTCACAGAACTCAGATCAACAGTGAATGCTCCTGCATCCCACACTGATCATTAGAAACTCTTACTCTTAGGGTTTCCTAAGTGATCGTTTCCCAATCCTGGAATGGAGTTGGCTTACTGTAGCTGAGAGAGAAAAGCGATTTTACCATGATGTATTGATATATGTAATTTTGACATGTGAGATTATTAAGAGATATACGGGAGCATAATCAGGAGCACAGAGCCACCACACATGGGGAGAAGGAAGATTGGGGTTCTCATCCTAACTCTGTTATCAAATTACAGGGCAACATTCAGAAAACTCCTAAATTAGCTGAGGTCTCAGTTTCTTCATTTTATCTTAGATACTGATTAAAAGATGCACGACTATTCTATTTATGACCAAGAAAAGAAAACCACAGCCATTTATAACTATAATATACCATGGGTTATAAAATGCATCCTGATTTCAGAGATGTTAAAATATGAAAAAAAGTACATTTTAGAATCATTAATAAATAGTATAATTGATGGGTGGGGGTGTAGTAAAACAATTATTTCTGAAAGAGGTCCTCCCTGGTTGCTTGCTTTTTTCAAGAAATGACTATTTGAATTGTTGACTTCCCTTCTTTTTGCAGTTGCACTTAAGCAATTGAAAATGGCTGCAGAAAAGAGAGGAGCAGGGCTTTTAAGGAAAATGCATTTCTGTCTGTAGTTGCAGAGTGACTCTGAATCAATTAGGCATCTGAAAGTTAAATTCCTGGACCATTCAAAATAAAACCCAAAGTCGGGAAACTGCAAAAGGTCAGTTCTCACTCCCTGTTTACCAACCAGCTTTCAAAGTAATTGTCCTCATCTACCAGAATCTCCTCACTTCCAGCTTCTTGATTAGTTATCTCTTCTTTGTCTCCCTATCTCTCTCCCTTCACTTTTTCTTTCTTCTTTCCTTCCTTCTTCTCATCCATCCATATTCATTAAGCACCTACTCTGTGCTTAATAAATAACCAGGTCCTATGCTAAGTGCTCAAATACAACAGTGTATAAAACAGGCACAGTCTGTGCCCTCTTCAAGAAACACACGGATCTAGAGTGGGAGACAGTCGTGGGAAAAGCAGTTGAAATGCAGCATAATAGGAGCACACACAGGACTCAGAAGACCATCAAAGCTGAAGCACAATCAGGAACATGCCAATTCATACGATAAATTCCCTCACACCGGGCTTCCCTGGTGGCACAGCAGTTGGGAGTCTGCCTGCCGATGCACGGGACATGGGTTCGTGCCCCAGTCCGGGAAGATCCCACATGCCGCGGAGTGGCTGGGCCTGTGAGCCATGGCCGCTGAGCCTGTGCGTCCAGAGCTTGCGCGTCCGGAGCCTATGCTCTGCAACGGGAGAAGCCACAACAGTGAGAGGCCCGCGTACCGCAAAAAAAAAAAAAAAATTCCCTCATACCAAGAGAACTGCATGCTCCGGTTAACTGAATTCTGGTCAACTAGAAAAACTCAAGAACGTATAACCTACATTCTCCATTTTCTCCCATAATCTAACCTTATTTTGTACTCCTCTCCAGGTTACCTTTTACACTAGCCAATCAGTAGCCTCACTTCCCTGTGCCCCACACCTTTGCTCCACTCTTTCAGTTGCCTAACAGGCTCTCTTCCATGGTCTTCCACCCAGTTACATCTATGACTTACACAGCACCTGTTAGGCAACTCTGCAGCAATTTTCTCAGGCGAAAACTGAGATGCAGACAGGTTTAGCAACTAGTCTGAGGTCACACAGCCAGTAAGTAGCCAAGCAGAATTCAAACCAGGCCAAATTCTTCCCCAAATCTCTCCTCTTTCCACTACACCCCACCGGCCCAGTATAGCTACAGCAATTCTTTATTTCAAGGCCAAGCTCAAGTCTACCACCCCCATGGGGTTTCCCTCTGATAGCTGCAGCCCATGCAGATCTTACTTTCCCTAGTCTTTCTCTGTGCTTAATCCCTGAAATTTGTTATAGACTGTGACACTGTTTTTAAATGAGCACAATATTTTTCAACAAAATTTGTAAACAATTTATGGGAAGAAAGTGTACTTTACATCTCTTTGGGATTATCAATGCTATCATTTATAGCTGTCATTCTCTAACAACAGGCAATGGGCTTTTTTATATACATAGGTTGGAAGATCAGGATATTAGCTATTTGAGGGGACTCTTTAGCTGGGTTCCAGTTAAGGGACACTTTTGGTGATTTGGGGCTACAGAAGCTCTCAGAGGTACCAGCCAGACTGGTTTTACTTTTGATTCAGCTCTCCTTCCAGGCAGTGTCATGAAGTTGGTGAGCATTCACTATAAATGAGAAATGAAGAAAACTTAAGCTCTGAGCTCTGAACTCCTTCCCTAAGCAGCCAGACCAAAAAGTATCCCTCTCTGAATGCAAATCAAACACTATTGTGGATGAGAAATTAGATTTTTCCACTGAAATTTCTCAGGACATGAATTCTCAAGTGGATAAGAGCTGACATGTATTATTGGTTTTTATTCTTCCCCATACCTAAGTCACTCCCAGGGTGTTCATGAGGCACTCAGAGAAGTGCATTCACCCCACCAGGCTGCCAGTTGATCATTTAGTGCATTATAACATAACTTATTACCAGAAAGAGGCAAAAGCACAGAGCGGAATTTGATTCCTTATCATTATTTGCCTGACATATATAGCACTTTTCTCCAGGCTCTGTGCAGAGAATATTTAACAAGCCACATTAACTTCCAGGCATCTAGAATGGTACAGTTGAAAACAAAGGAAGCAGAAGAAAGAACAGGAACAGTAAAGGGTGGGATAAGGGAAGATCTGACACTGGGCAAAAAAAAGCAGATAAAAGCAAAATCAAGTCCCAAAGTGGATAAAAGAGTGTGTTCTAGCTACCTGGGAGTAGTGGGACCATACAGACCACAAAACAAAACTACCTAAAGAGTTCCACTTGCCTTTTAGGCCAGAGGTCAATTTGCTGAACTGAATAAGGGATTATTCAGCCTAGGAAATAAGGGCAAAAAGTATTTCCACTTTGCCATAAATGTGCTGAGTTGAAAACAGAGTAAGCATAAGGAAATCTTTATGTGGACCCCAAGCAGAGTCTATTATCTAGTTATGTAGATAACTAGGTAAAAAGCACCCAGAGTGATGTTCACATCCTCAGTTACCCAGGAATTTTACTTTAAAGATATCAATCTTTGTCAGTTTTTACTAGGATAGACTTTTCTCTAGAATGTTTCCTTATTTTCAGCATTTTAATTACCATTTCACATATAGATAACCACACATGCACACACATACCATACGACTTTGCATTGGATGTGCAGACCTAGTTTAGAGGTTGTACATTGTTCATTAATCACATTTTCCTATATATTCTGGATGTGTCTCAAAGACTATGTCAACTTCCAGTATCCCCCAAACCCCTAATTATGGCCATGTAACGTCTGCATCAGTTCATAAAGGTCTCTTTAATCACATGCGATTCTCACTACCAGGATGTACTCTTTCCAAGAAAATGCCAAGAGAAAAGACAACCTGAAGAGATTTGGCAAACCTTCCCTGGTCACTTGCAAGAGATAAACATTTCCTCTACCTCATTAATTCACACCTTTTGGCATAGAGAATGTGTATTACCCTTGCAGTTATCACCAGCCTCAAAAAAACCCTGGAAAGTTTGTGGAAAAGCTTAATGGCTTATGCTATAAATGGCAAAATTCCCCCAGCTGGCATCTGCAACTTGCTAGAGCCATTCATGGAGCATTGCTTTCCAGATGAAAATTAAGCTGGGAGATAAAATGGGAAAAACATCACAAAGTGCCTTGTAATCTCCAGATAAATTTGGGAGCAGCTTAATTTCCATTTGTCTAGGATTTCAGATGTTTACCATAAAGCTCTCCTTTGGGAATGGGAAACCAGGCCTGCATGATAAATAATAGTTATTTTATCCTAAAGGATGGTATCGATCTTTTAACCATCCATATATCCCTTCAACAAATAGATGTGGAATATTTATTATGTGTTCTTCATATTTTAGACGATGTAAAGAAGAATAAGTCATGTGATGTCCACAAGGAACTTACAGTCTTCTTTGGGAGAGAAGACATATATTTTTTTTAAATGGTAGTGATCAAAGACAAAGAACTTATAATAACAGATATATACCTCCCCACTCAACTTTTTTCTTAGCTATATTCAGAGACAGTTTAGGGATAGATGTCGTCTCTGGGTTCATGAATTCAACTCATTAGGGTGAATTCACTAGTATTCATTTTTAAAGTAATCTATTATTTACCATTTTTGCATGTCAGTTTATTGAAATGGAGACAAGAATGCATAAAGCATATTCATGAAACCATGAGTTAGTTTTATCTGCAGCATGGGAAATTTGTAGAGTGTTTTAGAAGAATAAGTCTGAAAAGGTGTGGTGTATCCACACTGTAGAGTGACTTAAAAGGCAAGGTTCTGGCTAGGTTTAATTCAGTAGGCAATAGCTGCTACTGAAAGTTTTTAAACGGGGCCAAAGTTTGAAAAATAATCTGTCATTACTAAATTTATCCACACATGTATAAATTATGAAAAGGAGCACTGAAAATTAGAGCAACCAGTTAGGAAGGTATTGTATTCTTCATAATTGGTGAAGCAAGAATGAACTAAAGTAGTAGTAAGGGGCTCCTGGTGGCACAGTGGTTAAGAATCCACCTGCCAATGCAGGGGACATGGGTTCGATCCCTAGTCCGGGAAGATCCCACATGCCACGGAGCAACTAAGCCTGTGTGCCACAACTACTGAGCCTGTGCTCTAGAGCCCGAGAGCCACAACTACTGAGCCCACACACTGCAACTACTGAAGCCCGCACACCTAGAGCCCATGCTCCGCAGCAAGAGAGGCCACCACAATGAGAAGCCCGCTCACCACAACCAAGAGTCACCCCCGCTCACTGAAACTAGAGAAAGCCCACATGCAGCAACAGACTCAATGCAGCCAAAAATACATAAATAAAATAAATATATAAATTTATTTAAAAATAAAAAATAATAAAGTAGTAATAAAGAGGAAAAATAGTCAGTTCAGTTTTGATCACCTTGAGTTTGAGTTTGAATCAATGGGTCATCTTTCAGGTGAAAATATGCAGCAAACAACTGAAAATGCAAGTCTAAGACAGGTCACTGCTGTGATTTAGGGTCTGGAGGTATTTTCTAAGAAGTGCTATTTTAATTCATGTGAGCAGATGCAATCACTTAGAGAAAGACTATAGTTAGGGAGAGAAATGAGAAATAAGAAAAAGGAGCATCTTCATTTAGAAAGAAGGAAGAGGACCAAAGGGCAAGTCTTAAAAGCAGTAATAAAGAATCAGAGGAGCATAGAAGCACTCAGCATCACAAAGTTCAACTGAAGTTTTGAGGTGTGTGTCCTAGTCTGTTTGGGTTGCTATAACAAAATGCTGTAGACTAGGTGGCTTAAAGAACAAACAGTCTTTCTCCCATTTCTAGAGGCTGGAAGTCTAAGATCAGGGTGCTGGTATGGTTGGGTTCTTGGGGAGGGCTCTCTTCCTAGTTTGCAGATGGCTGCCTTCTTGCTGTATTCTCACATGTTGGAAGGAGAGATCATCTTTCTCATGTCTTTTCTTGAGGGCACTAATCCCATTCATGAGGGCTCCACCTTCATGACCTAATTATCTCCCAAAGGCTCTGTGTCCAAATACTATAAAACTGGGGATTAGGGCTTCAACATTTGGGTTTTGGAAGGACACAAACATTCAGCCCGTCTCCGTGTGAATGGCCAAGAAGCCTCATACTGCAGAGAGAGTCAAGATGTTAAGAACTAAGATGAAGTCTTTTGAGTTACAGACTATGAGATGTTGGTGACCAAGAAGAGAACAGTTTGAGCCTAGTATTGAGGTCGGAAGCCAGATTCCAAGAAGTGTGTGAGTTCCAAGGAGGTGAAGGTGGCAGATGCAAATTAAGATGTTTGTCAGCAAAGAAAAGTGAAGAGGTGGTATCACGGTCAAGGGGTCCTGGGTGGGGGTGGGGGGTTGTTATTTTGACTACTTGTTTTTTCAGTTTGTGTGTTTGTTTTTCCTTGATGGCAACTTAAGCATTTTTGTCAAATGGAGGGAGATGTCTGGAGATATCTCTGAAGAACATACTGAAGTAAAATATAAAGGGAATAACCAGCAAGACAAGATCCCAGGGGAAGCAGGAGGCCATGAGATCAAGGAGACCAGTGACAAAGCAGAAGGATGCCTCTTTCCCTGAGATTAGAAGACAACAATGGAAAGTGGGTGAAGATGCAGAGAAATACTGAAGAGATGCTTGCCTCACTCACAACAGTAAAGTAGGCTTGAGATACCTCTAGAGTCAGAGGATGAAGGCCAGGCTCAGAGAACATGCAGAAAGTTGAGACAGCTTAGAATCAGGACTCAGCAGCATATGAGAGGGAACTAAAGAGAGAGGGCAAAGGCACTGTCAAGCAGTGTGGAAGGCTCCATGGCAGAAGAGCTACATATATTTCATTTAAAGCTCTGAGGTCAGTTTTGTGACGTACTCTGTGGCTTACCAGCAGCCTGTGAACAAGAAGGGCAAAAACCCAAAGTGAGAAGGCAGGACTATTAGATGTGTGTGCTGCTGTTTCCCACTGTCCTTTGTAGGTGGTGGGAATGGCAGAGGGTCTGTGGGTCACAGAGATCAAGGCTGACAGCAAGAGTGTTGCTGGAATTCTTAGCATTGAGGTCCACTCTGGATAGGGAGGCCACTGAGGCCCAAAGCACAAAAGCTGGTGACCAGACACTGTTTCTGAACACATGATACTGGGGGAGGTAAGTGCACACAGGGTCAAGTCTGTACTTCAACCTCCTTAGAAATATGGGTAATGGGCATGGGAAAATTCCTCATTCCTTTGGATACCAAGAGCTGGTCCTTGAGGTATACCAGCTCTTGGTATCCAAACTAATCCAAGGGAACATTGCCCCGCCCCTCCTCTAATACAGCTCAGAAGGATATACCCAGTTGGCTGCTGAATTGTCCCAGCAGAAGCTCCCACACTAAACACTGACCTTTGCTTCACCAAGACAGCTCAGGCACAAACACTAACTGCGTAGTTACTTCAGAGGCAAAGCTCCAGAGGACACTGGGAAACAACTGAAAACATAGTGAGTAACTCTTTTAAAGTGTCTAGATATACACTGTGACCAGGATTTTTGACCGTACAGGAAACTTTCCATGTTCTCTGTACATGTGATCTGGAGCATTTTCTATAACATCCCTTTAAGTATGAGGGCTGTGGTACATACTCCAATTATACTTCCATCAATAAGGAAATATCATGTTTCATTAATTTTGAGTTTATTCAGCTGCCAATAACATTTTGATTTTCAGCTGAATAAACAGTAAATTCAAGAGGCTATTTAGATATATGGTGCACCTGAAAGAAGCTTTTTAGGACACAGAAGCCAAAGATGTTTACTCTAACTTTAAAATGATAATATAGCTTAATTGAATTGGCCCCTTTGGGGATGCATTTCTTCCCAAGGGAAACTACAAAGTTATTCTTCACAAACAGACATCGCTGCCCCCACACAATTAGACGCTGGGGAAATCAGAAAAAGTGTTACTGTATTTATCACTCTGAACTACCAATTCCTTCAAATAAATCCATTACCCACTTAGATAACTAAAAAAATGTGCTCTTTAGGGCAAATAAGCTATGTCATAGAAAAAGTTATTGCATATAAAGAATGCTGTATGAAAGAATGAAATTAGAGTAAATTTCCCTCTCCCCCACTCCCTCCCTCAGGGCTCTCTGAGGTGGGGGTCAGGCACCCCTCCCCCCAGGATGGCTGCTTTCCAAAGGCACCTCTCAGGGCACAGCGTGGATCAGAGGCTATAGCAGAAGTTGTGCAAACAACACAAGAGTCAGTGGGGTCCATTCTGCTTTGCAGGCAAGAATTTTGACTGATCCAGAGACCAGAGGAGGTAGTTATGGCCCAGATCTGCTGATGGTATGTTTCTGATTATAAGAATTTTGGAGAAGGAAAACTGCTTGAAAATACTTCAGAAGGTAAACCAATAGCATCTCACTGTGTCTGAAGGGGGACTGACTACAGAATAGACTTTCACAGTCTGACTGATCAATGACAGGTCTCCAGGAAGCACTATTCAGTTCAACTTCCCACCTTGGTCCATGCTGTTCTGTCCATCAAAAGGAGCTCCTTCCCTGACTTGGGCTTCCTTCCCACTCATTTTCAATACTCACTTCAGAACTTGGCACTTCCAAAGTGTCCCCTTGGCAACTCCAGCTCTCCACTCTCTCTTCCCCTCTGAAACCTCCTGTCATTTATTGTCTGCCACTCATATGTCTTCTATTTATTCCACAAGGCACTCTAATGTTAGTTTTCATATGTATATCTTGTTTGCTTAATTGCATTGTAGCTGTTCAGTATCACAGACTTTGGCTCCACCCACAGGGATGCAGAATGCTACCTCTGGAGTCACTGAGTAGAGAATTTAAACTCCCCTGGGGTAAGAGGCAGACTGGTATAAAGGCCTACAGTCCAATAAGTGCCCTCCTTGGTACATGGGTGAATCAATCCAACATCAGACACAGTGTGGTGTGAAAAGGGACAGCAGGAAAGCAGGAAAGAAGCTCCATGAGCCACTGCCCTTCTGTAAATGTCTGAATTTGGTTACCCTAGAGGAATGAATCAAACTCAGCTCTAAACACAGCAGAACTTGGAAGGGCAGGTATTTGCTGGAGGCATCCATGAGGTCAGACATGGAGGCCTGAGGATACCTGAGGTCATCTTTGAACATGATTCACACTTGCCAAAGGTTTGCTTCATCTCGACCTGTCATGGTGCTGCCATATCAAAGAAGAAGCATGGAGAACTGGCCTGACCACAAAGGTGTGGTGACTAGGTCCATTGCTGGATTGATGACTCTGTGAAATAGAGTACAGAAGTGTGGCCCAGCAAGAGTTTCCTTACTAGAAACAGGGTAGATTCTTGAGAGCTAATGTAGTATATGCTGCAGCTAACTCTTGGTTCTGGGCTTTGCTCACATGGCAGATTCCTCTGAACTGACCATTTCTTAAGAGTATCTTCAGGAGCAACTAAGGGGACTATACACTCACTTATGTCCTCAATCACACACACACCCTTTACATTGCTTGTGGGCTGGTTCCAAGTAAACTAACCTCAGTCAAGCTCTGGTCATCATCCACAACAAATCATTCAAAACAAACTTTGACGCTCTATTCATGGTTTTCATCCAGCTCAAGTGGACATGCCTACTCTTGAAACCAGATAAGTTTATTTCCTCTGACCCTCCATGGATTTTAGCCTTGATTCTGGAGATCTGGTCATCTTGTTTTCAATTGCTAGGTGATGCCCAACGACTAGGGAAACTCAAACCCAGAGAAAGCAAGACATCAGTCTGGATAGCACTAAATTTTATTCCAAGACTCAAAGTCCTTCACATGTGACCCTCCTGTAAGCTATCTGACCATGTGTTTGGGGAGTACCTAAAAATTCCTAACATAACAAAGCCAGCAGAACTCTTGCAAAACAGAGATCCTTTAAAAACTGGGGGAAACATGTCTTTTATCTCAGTTTGCTATAAGACATCAAACACAAGTCAGCACCATTCTCTTAGGTATTCCTTCTTGGATTTTATTTTTAATAAAATATTTGGTATCAAAACATATTTTAAAAGTCTAATACCCTGTTATCAGCAATTACCATTTTAAAAGGCAAAGCTTTTTCACTCAAAAATCTAAAAACTTCAGACCTCACATGGCATTAACCGGCTTTTCAAAGTTTGCTAAAATGAATGCTAAGAGCTTTTTATGTATTATTTTGAATTCTCTGTTGACTTGGAAACAGCAGGGAATTTTTGCCCCTCATATCTCCTGAGGACTGCTGCTCAAGAGCAAGGAGCTCTCCATCAGCAAGAACGAAAAGGGGGAAACCAGGACTCCATACCCCATAAGCTTTACAAATCAACCTATTTCTTGTCCAGTGAGATTTCTTAGCTTTTGTCTTCCTCATTCAACCCCTAAAATGAAGCCCTGTCCAGCTGTCTACATTTGTTCTACGTTCAAGGAGACCACATTCTGGCCCTCCTCCAGTCACACCCCTCCTCACAAAGCAAGAAAGGCCACCACTTCGCAACCCCGTACTTCTAGAAGATGTTCCAGACACTCAGGACTCCAGAAGAGTCCCCACCTAAACAGCCAAGCCTGTTTCTATGGCCACGTGATACAGCCCTGCCTTAAGAATCACCCAATGGGACAGGCACAAGTAGAAGAAGTGGTCTTGAAACATGCTAGGAATTTTTCAGAGAGAAGATTTATTTAAAAACCACCTCTTCTTATTGTCATAAATTCAATGAAATTATAGAGGTTGGGAGGACCTTGGAGACCGGTGACTTCATCCCCTCATTTTATGGCCTAGCCCTGTGGCAAAGAGCAGAAACCCGGCCTTGGTTGGAACATCAGCTACAACTATTATAGGTCCACACCCCTCTTCTGAAACCTTTGTGGCGAACTGTGTTTTGAAGTTCCGAATTCAGGGCACGTTAGAAGGTGATAGAGCACATATAACATAAAACATCACACCCCCAGTGGGGTCAGCACCCCATAATCAAACATAGTAATATCTCTTCAAGAGACACATTAATATTCATACTATTATGGGCTGAATGTTTCTGTCCCATCAAAATTCATATCTTTAAGTTCTAACCCCCAGTACTTCAGAATATGACTATTTGGAGATGAGTCTTTAGAGAGATAATTAAGCTAAAATGTGGTCATTAGGGTGGGTCCTAATCCCATATGACTAGTGTCCTTATAAGAAGAGGAAATTAGGACACAAAAAGGCACAGAGGGAAGATCATGTGAAGACACAGAAAAGACAGCCATCCATTAGCCAAGAAGAGAGGCCTCAGAAGAAACCAACCCTTCCAACACCTTGACCTTGGATTTCCAACCTCTAGAATTGTGAGGAAAAATTTTTCTGTTGTTAAAGCCTATGGTGGGCTTCCCTGGTGGTGCAGTGGTTGAGAGTCCGCCTGCCAATGCAGGGGACACGGGTTCGTGCCCCGGTCCGGGAAGATCCCACATGCCGCGGAGCGGCTGGGCCCGTGAGCTATGGCCGCTGAGCCTGCGCGTCCAGAGCCTGTGCTCCGCAACGGGAGAGGCCACAACAGTGAGAGGCCCGCGTACCGCAAAAAAATAAATAAATTAAATAAATAAATAAATAAATAAATAAATCCTATGGTACCTTGTTACGGCAGCCCTTGCAAACTAATGCACTCACTAAGTAAAGACGGTCAATGACCCCATGTCAGTTAAGGTCAGGTTCTACTCCCAAATGAATTATGAAAAAACTTCCTGTTTTCAGAGCTTTTTTGGCTTTCAGAAGAGAGCAGAGTATGGGCCTGGCTGTCTGTGGGTCTGTGGGCAAGTTATCTAACCCAGCCAAGAGTCTGGAGTCACAAAACTTTCCAAGAGCACACAGAGCAATGCGAATCCCTTCCATGCCCTGGAAGCTTCCTTACAGCCTGGCTGTCCATGTTTCCAAGCTGCCCTCTGAACAGGCTTCAGATGAATATGAATCTTGCCAATGAAATAACTCCTGTTACACAAGGTCCCCCTGCAAGGAAATCCTGAATTAGCCTCTCACCAGGTCCTCCTAGGTCTGCTAAATGCTTCAGATTCTTTGAATTCTGTGGCCTTATTACTCCTTCCATTTTAGCACCATTGGGGAACAGATATCCTTTCCCTCTCCATTATACTAGCATTTTGGTTTGATTTCTACACTGAATCAAAAGAAGGGGGATCACCTCAGAGCTTCTGTCAGGTAATAAGCACATATGTGTGTATGTAAGAGAAAAATAAACCATTTGTTAATAGTTTTATTTAACAACCAGCTGTCTTTCCCCCATTTTTCCAAATCCTTGATCAAGGCAAGCAGCCAGTTGCTAAATTTGACAGTTTATTATTTAGCAGTAAAAACAAGCTCAGTTACTAAGCTCTTTAAAAAAACATGAAGTACCATTTTTTATTCCCAGAATTCCTTTTTTAGCCCTCACTGGCTTTGTTTCTTCAGTTTCTTAATTTTTCCTAAAGTGAATCATCCTCCCTTAAAAGGCTACCTTGCAAGGTCCGCACCAAGTCATAGAAAACCTTACTTTCAAAGACCAGCTTATTTCCTATTACATAGTTATATAACAAGAACAATAATAATAATAATAGTAATCATGATAAAATAATAATATAAGTTAGCACTTATGTTTCCCCAAACCAGACACTATTCCAACCACTTTTGTGTATACCTCATTTAAGAATCAGAAGTCTGTTGCTATTATTATTATTATTCCCATTTTATGGATGAGAAAACCGAGAGATGGAGAGGTAAAATAAATGGTCCAAGGTCCCATTCTAGTAAGTGAGAAAACTGAGACTTGAACCCAAGCATTCTGGCTACTCTTAGCCAATAACCTTGCACCCATCCAGTTGTTCACTGTTTCCATAGGCAAACATGGATAGCCACATACACAATCCCGATAAGAAATATTACTTTCTGTATATATACAATGTCCCTTTTTAAAGAAGACTTTATTTTTTTAGAGAAGTTTTAGATTTACAACAAAATTGGGAGGAAGGTGCAGAGATTTCACACATACCCCCTGCATCCACACATGCATAGCCTCCCCCACTTACCAACCTCAATCACCAGAGTGGTACAGTTTTTACCAAGGCTGAACCTACACTGACATAACATAATCACCCCAGTCCCTAGTTTACATTATGGTTTACTCTTGGAGTTGTACATTCTGTAGGTTTGGGCAAATGTATAATGACATGTATCCACCATTATAATATTATGTAGAGTATTTTCACTGTCCTAAAAATCCTCCATGATCTACCTCTTCATCTCCCTCCTCCCCCAACCCCTGTCAACCACTGATCTTTTCTATTGTCTCCACTGTTTTGCTTTTCCAGAATATCATATAGTTTGAATCATACAGTATGTAGCCTTTTCAGATTGGCCTCTTTTATGTAATAATATGCATTTAAGGTTCTTTCACATCTTTTCATGACTTGATAGTTCAATTCTTTTTAATGCTGAATAATATTCCATTATCTGGATGTACCACAGTCTATTTATACATTCACCTACTGAAGGACATCTGGGTTGCTTCAGGGTTTGGTCAATTATGAGTAAAGCTACTCTAAATATCTGTGTGCAGGTTTCTGGGTGGACACAAGTTTTCAACTCCTTTTGGTAAATACCAAGGAACATAATTGCTGGATCGTATGGCAAAAATATGTTTAATTTTGTAAGAAACCACCAAACTGTCTTCCAAAGTGGTTGTATCATTTTGCATTCCCACCAGCAATGTGTGAGAGTTTCTATTGCTCCACATCCTCATCAGCATTTGATGCTGTCAGTATTCCAGATTTTGGCCATTCTGATTGGTATGCAGTGACAGCTCACTCTTGTTTAAACTGGCATTTCTCTGATGACATATGATGTGGAAGATCTCTTCATATGCTCATTTGCCATCTGTATATTTTCTTTGGTGAGGTGTTTGTTAAGGTCTCTGGCCCGTTTTTTGAACGGGTTTATTGTTTTCTTATTGTTGAGTCCCATTTTGTTTTTTAGAGTAAATTGTGTTAACAGTATGGTTATTAGAGGGCCTTCCCTGATGGCGCAGTGGTTAAGAAACTGCCTGCCAATGCAGGGGACACAGGTTTGAGCCCTGGTCCGGGAAGATTCCACATGCCTTGGAGCAACTAAGCCCACACACCACAACTACTGAGCCTGAGCTCTAGAGCCCGCGAGCCACGACTACTGAGCCCACGTGCCACAACTACTGAAGTCCACGCACCTAGAGCCTATGCTCCACAACAAGAGAAGCCACTGCAATGAGAAGCCCGCACACCTCAACAAAGAGCAGCCCCCATTTGCCACAACTAGAAAAAGCCCACGTGCAGCAACGAAGACCTAACACAGCCATAAATAAATAAATAAATAAATTTATTTTAAAAAAAAAAAGAATCTGCCTGCTAAGGCAGGGGACACAGGTTCAATCCCTGGTCTGGGAAAATCCCACATGCCACAGAGAAACTAAGCCTGTGTGCTACAACTACTGAGCCCACATGCCACAACTACTGAAGCCCACGTACCTAGAGCCCGTGCTTCGCAACAAGAGGAGCCACCACAATGAAGCCCACACACCACAACGAAGAATAGCCCCTGCCCACCGCAACTAGAGAAAGCTCACACGCAGCAATGAAGACCCAACACAGCCAAAAATAAAATAAATAAATTTTTTTAAAAGATTTAAAAAAATAGTATGGTTATTAGAAAGAACACTGGACTAAAAATTAAAACAAGGATCTCATTCCATTGACTTGTGACCCTGGAAAATCACTTATACATACCAAGAAAGCTGAACAAACATAAAGTCAGAAAAATTAAGGGCCACAGTTGTGAAGTGGAGAGGGATTGCTAAAGAGAAGAACCCAAAATTTGCTGAGTGCAGATTATGAGTCAGAGATCTGTTAAGCACATAATCTCAATGCTAATTCTCTAACACCTGTATGACGGGCTGAAAAATGGACCCCCAATATATATGTCCACGTCCTCATCCCTGGAAGCTGTGAATGTAATCTTATTTGGAAAAAAGGTCTTTGCAGATATAACTAAGTTAAGGCTCTCCAGATGAGGAGACCATCCTGGATTATTTGGATGGGCCAAATCCAATGGCAATTGTTCTTATAAGAGACACACAGAGGATGCAGATAGAAGAGGAGGAAGCAGTGCGACCACAGAGGCAGAGATTGGAGTGATGCAGCCATAAATCAAGGAATGCCGAAAACCACCAGACACTGGAAGAGGCAAGGAACAGAATCTCCCTTAGAGCTTCTGGAAGAAGCACACCTACCAACACCATGATTTCAGACTTCTGGCTTCCAGAACTATGAGAGAATACATTTCTGTTATTTTGAGTCACCTGGTCTATGGTAATTTGTTACAGTAGTTACAGGAAACTAATGCAATCAGTACTATAAGAACTGACCATCAAAGGGCTGGCAGGTGCCACTTGCAGTTTACCTTAATATGCACATAAGTATGCATATTTCCATTTTACTAGAAAGAAAATGAAGTCTCAGAGAATTCACTCCTCCTGTTTACCTTGAAAGGATAGTATGAATATTAAATGAGATATTTATACAGGCCAGTTCTTTGAGAACTGTAAAACACCACATCATAAAAGCTATGATGATGATGATGATGATAATAATGAGGATACTGACCATACAGGATGGGGAAAAGCACATTTTTATGAATCACATAGTGAAAGTAATACACATTCGAAAATTCCCTCAACAAGTATTTCTAGTCTTCAAAAATTACAATATAATACACATAACAAAATATAACTAAAGCTTTTTTAATGATTCAGAAGGATCAGGCAGCTCCTCAGTCTTCATTATGAATATTAATTATTATTGCATTGTCAAAGCAATAAAAAAAAACTTCTTTTGGGAGCTGAAGAAACTAACAGTTATGGAATGCTTGCCATGTGTTAGATATAGTACCAGTGCTTTCATAAGCATTATCTGATACCAGTCAACTTCTAATTCTTTTTCGTTCAGCTCTCTCTATATGTGGTCCACAGCATAACAACCCAATGAGCAAGGCCCTTTCTGGTAACATAGGCATTCTTCTATAATCTAACTGAAGAGCCTGTTATTCAAGCACCAATAGACATACAATTATAACAGTTCGGGGAAAGACATTATTTAGGCACTTCATCTAATACATGTGGGGATGTGCAAGTAATGAGTCAAGCCTCCTCTTCTGAAATGGATACATTTCCATTTGTTCACTGATAGTAACGTTTTTATGGCCATTTAGACCTTCTCAAATATTCTCACTCTAATCAGTACTGACACAATGAAATTAGCCAAGAGTTTTCTCTTTACATGCATCCTTTGAAACATTCATCTAAGTTGTATTTCTTTCCTTAAGATGTTGACATTTAAACAAAGAAAAACCAAGCACATAAACTAGCAAAATATTTTAATGGACCTGTTCAAGAAGCTTTACAGTGAAATCTGAAAAGAACACGGAGAAAACAAGTTCAGATAAAATAGTAAAAACAAGTACTATGGAAGAAAGGAAAGGTCACTAAAAGAAAAACTAATCATGGACAAGGAAGCTAGTGATTCTCTGGAGGAAACAATTGGGAAGAAGAAAAAAAAAAATAGAGGTAGATCATGACGTCAAGACTCAAATAGATATTACTTCCCCATAAATTAGGAGGAATGAGGTTTTTACCTTAGTGGCAATAGAAGGGTACACCTGGTTCAAGGAAACACGTCAGTTGAGAAGGAGAAAGACCATTGTGCATGTTAAGTAAGCATTCGCTATAAGAATTACACACAAAGTGTATAATCAAATTAATGTTAATGTTAATATACTGTCATTAAGTAAAAGAACTTCTTATTGTTGAGAGATGTATTCTGAACTACTTAGGTGTGAAGTGTCAGAATGTCTGCAACGCATTTCAAATGGTTCATTAAAAACTGATACCCAAGAAAGGTCTTGGAGGAAGAGAGAAAAAGATTTAAATGTGGACAGTTGTTGAATATAGATATATCAATAGGTACTTGTATAATGCATGTTCATTGTACAAGTCTTTCAACTGTTTTTGTAGGTTTGAAATTTTTCATAATAAAAATTGGGAGGAAAAAGAAAATATTCATCTGAACTTACCAACTTGAAACCCTAAAGACAATTCCCAGCTCATAAACTTGTTTTGTTTGACCCATATAGTGCTTTTGGTTTTGTTTTAATGAATGAAATTCATTTTAAGAACTAGGAGCTTTCACCTAAAATCTGGACTTCTGGGTTATTTTAAAATATTGGATAATTTGTCTGTCTTTCCTCATGATAACAGCTAGCTGAAAGGAGTTCAACTGCTTGTCCTTGTACACCTTGCATAAACATGCCCCTCTGTCCCCACCACACCTGCTTCCCTCATTTACAGTACATTACTGGCCCCCATACATAGTAGAGTTTGTGACCCCTCAGTACATAGCATGAACCTGATGAGGAAAGGAAAGGTGAAGACCACTGGTAAAACTAAAAGGAGAGTCAAAATCTAAAAGGGTTGCTTGGAAAAGTACACCCAAACAGAAAATGAAGGACCTTTCCTTAATTCCCACTGTCAGACTAGAAGACAAGCACAATAAAGCAGGCGTGGGAATTTTGGTGCCCATTTGTAATGATCAGGTCTTGTTATTGTTTACATTTCTGGGCATGCATTCCATCACTGCACTTGTCACATTGCTTGTATCACATCAGTGGGTTAGTCTTCTCCGCTAGACCGGGATTTCCTTGAAGTTAGTCTTATTTGTGTTTCCTCTTCTCTGAGGAGCCATGACTTCTGATAGGAGCTCTGAAAAGGTTTATAGGGTGAGTGAAGGAATAAATGCATGAAAGAAGTTGGCGCTATGTAAGCAATGAAGAAGAGCCAACAATAATTCAGCTTAAAAAGAGACAGGTAGAGGAGTCAATACCTGATGCAAATCTCAAAGATTAACCATAATAGTAACTAATACATACTATTGAGAACTTACTGTTCTGGAGCATGACTCTAAGCATTTTGCATTTAATCTTCATAGCAATCTATGAGGTAGGCACTACGATTATCTCCTTTTGACAGAAGAGGAAACTCAGACAAGGATGTTGTGGCTTCTATAACATTCTAAACGCAGGTAGTTTGGGCTTCAGGATCTTCCCCTTTAACCACTGAGCAATACTCCCTCAGAGCCAACAACCGCTGAGCATGGATGATGTGCCAGCTCTCTCCCACGTGCTCTACATGAATTATCTCATTTAATTCTCACGGCAACTGAGATGACATACCAGTCAAAGGACAACATTAAGGAAAGACATGGAGGTGGGGGACAAAAAAAGGTAGCAGGTACCGGGAGTGACAAGCTGTTCAGTGTTCTGAATGTGACAAGCCCAATACAGGTGGGATCAGCCACGAGGCTGGATGACATCCTGGAAGGAAATGCAAAAGGAACTTGCACTGTGTCCTGTCCACAGTGGGGAACAACTGAGGGGTTTCCAGCAGAAAAGTGAAACAGTCAGACTTCATTTTAGATGAGCCACTCTATCACGAAGTAGAGGACTGGTTAGGAAATTACTGTGGTGCCCCACATGAGAAATGAAAAAAGCTGCTGCTACAAGAGTCATAACCGGGGACAGATGGAAGGCTTCATGGCCAGTTTTGCAACTATTGGATGGAAGAGATCACCAGAAGGGATGGACTGAGGCTGAATCTTTCAGCCTGGGGACTAGGTGATAGATGGCAGAGTCACCAGCTACAAGGAGAGCCCCAGAGAAAGCCGAGAGAGCCAGCATCGGCTCCATAAGCACACACCAACCACTCATTTTATTTCTTCTTTGATAAAGTTGCTAAGTGAAAAATGAAGAAGACCCTAGATATGGTTTGTCTGGATTTTTACAAACTTTCAAGCCTCTTTGTGAGTCCCTGAATACACCAACACACTACCTTCCCACGGCCCTTATGCAGAAAATGCTTCCTGGAGAGATTCAGATGGCTGGTTCCTCATCTCCTTCACATCTTTACTTAAAAGAAGTTTTCCCTGACTGCCATATAAAAGAGCAGGTTTCCACCTCTCCCTCCTTTCTTATTCTAATTATCTTGCTTAATTTTTCTTATTTAATAAACACATTATTATCTCCCTGCTCCTAGAATATAACCCCATGAAAGCAGTGACTTGTTTTTGCTCCTTGCTGTAGCCATAGGTCCTAGAATAGCGCCTGGCACTTAGTAGGTGTTTAATAAATGGTTATTGAATGAATTAATAAAAGAATGAATGGAATCCTTATAAATGAAATTGTAAATGTGAATGAGGAGATAGTACAGAAAGGTGGATGCAGAGAGTGTTCATAAATAGAGTCACACTAACATAAGGAAAGACCCCCATAGAAATAACTAGCCTCTATCTTTTCCTGACCCTGTACTAATCAATATTTCTATAGCAACAGCTTATATCAAGTCAAGAAGGCATGTCTTCTCAACTTGCTTAGATCATAACTGGAGGAATAATGACAGAATTCTTTTTTAAAATCTTGAATGATAAAATAAGAGGAGAGTAAATATAAAAATCTACATTTAGAGTCCATAAATTTATGGGAGCCAACTTGACAATAGTATGTGGAAAAGGTATTAGAAACTGCAAATTTGAGTATTTTCATTGCTTATCTCACTTACCAACTAGGTCCTTTAAATATTTATTAAAGTCTTCCTGGGTGCCAAATACCATGCTAGATACAGATGCATAAAATATGGTCCCTGCTTTCAAGAAACTGAAAGTATATCTACAAACATAAAAGTAGATAAATTTCATATAATGTACAAATTTCTGAACTTTTAGTACAAAAAGGCTAATACTGAGGATGGAGACAGAACGGTTACTTCAGTCCAAGTGTTCAGGGGAGAATTCTCAGTAGAGATGATGCCTGAGCATGGTCTTAAAGAACATGCCCACATTGGGCAGGTAAAGAGAGGTGAGGAGTGCGTTCCAGGAAGAGGAAAGAGAAGGAGTAAAGACAGCGACATAACACAACTTAGCAACACAGTATTTCCAGAGCAGTCTGAGTGGTAAAAAAAAAAACAAAAACAGCGCCATTGCTCCCTAGCACTGCCCCACGTCAATTCTCCTCCCTTTTTACACTCTGGTGCCCTCATCTCCTCCACCTCTGGTTCACCAGTTGTAGGATTTGGATTTAGGGCTTGAGAGACAATGAAGTTCCCATTAGGCCTTTGGACCAAATTATTAGGGCTTTCAATAGCGTTTTGGCAAAAAGCCAAGCTAATAATAAAGCAGTTCTCTGTTCTCTCTCCCTGTATGTTTATCTCCTCAGAGACTCCACACACAGGAGGAGCGCCGACTGAATCTGGATATTTCTGAATCCCCAAGCCAAAGTCTACCTAATGATACCTCAATCCTGTCATTGCTTTCAACACAAATATCTGAATGCTAATTGTATAAAAGAGGGAGAAAACATAGTATAGTTCTTTTACAGGCAGAAAGACAATACTTGAGTTCTCATAGGCAGGTAAAATTTACTAACAATGAAGCAAAACTTTCCAAAAGTCACAACTTTTATTCCAAAAATGATCATTTTAAAAATGGCTTCTGGATACCAGAAATGCTCAAATGGATATTAGAGAACAAGGACCAAAAGAGCACCAGGTTAATAGCTGGAAGGCATAAATATTAGCTGTCACTTTGCCAAGAATTAGCTTTGTGAATCATATGTCTAGTGTTTGGTGGCCCTTATGCTCTATGACCACTGAGAACCCTTTGGCTCCGTATTGCACTGTTGTGCATCTAAGATGTGCCTGACACACAGCTCAGTCAGATTTTTAACTAACTGACATAATAGCTGAGGCCTCATTCCCCAGGAGTAGGGTTTTTCGTTTTGTTTTTGCTTGTTTTGTGAAAAACTAGACTCCTAAATACTTCTCCCTCAAACCACTGTCCCCTTGCTCACTTTTCTTTTGTTTGTTTGTTTGTTTGTTGCTGGGAGCTAAAGGTCTAGAGCTGCCCTTGGCCCTCCCATATCTGTATTCTTAAAAAACTGTAAAAATAAACAGTTTTTAAAGAGTATTTCCTATAGTTTCCTCTACCGCTGTGTGGTAAAACTAGTTTCAATGGTTTTAATTTCGTCCTTAACATTCAAATACGTTTTAATCCAGGAGTAATCATCAACTGGTAAACATTTTCTCTTCCCTATGTGGCTAGAGTCCAAGATATATGTTTTTTATATGTTGCTAATGTTGTGCCTAGTATATATTTACAGTATTCATTTCATCAAATGCTGGACTCTCACTTCCAGAATTTTTTTAATTCCATGTGTTTCTTCAGAAGACAGGAATAAACAATCTTGTAATACATGATGGTTCAATACAGTTAAAAGAGCTCCAGGCTATTTATAGCAATTAGACCATAAAGAGGGAAACAAACCATATGTACATTTATTATGTCTATAAAATATAACATATAGAAATAAATTTTGACAGTGATGGTGGAACTATTTGCATGCCACGTGTCCACGTGGACCACTGGAATTAATGAATAAGATTTGTCACAATGCTTTCTTTTTGGATCTGGCAGGATCAAATTGCCATAATAAATGTTAGCTGTGGCTAACACTGGATGACACCGTAGGGACAGAGAAGAATGTGTCCTTATCTCACTTTCCTTAGTCTTTAGTCCCTTCATGATAATTCCCAGGGGATGCAGAGGGTCACATCACACTCAAGCCTTGTTCCACTCTCCGAGATGCCAGAAAAAGCTGCTGCTTCCAACCGTCTCTTGTGTCAACAGAAGCAAACCCTACTCCTGGGGACTGAGGCCTCAGCTATTATGTCAGTGGCAGAAACACCACTTAGTTGCAGCTTCTGCTTCACTTGGCAGGGTGGTGCCTGAGCCCAGGGCCCTGCCCGGTGAGGGAAGAACCTTTGCTTCTCCTGCTCAGCCTACGGTGCAGACAGCACCATACCAGGTGCAGGAACGAAGGAAGAGAGGGCAGTCAAAGAATTAGAAGATGTGGCCCACCCCTGAGGGAGTTAGAATGCAACTGAGAGATGGAACAGGCACATAAAGTAATTATAGTATGAAAAATTTTGTCATTTATAATGCCTCATTGAACTTGGAGGAGGGTGTATGTTGATAAACACTGAGAGCAGTAAAATCCTGTCCTTATAATAATGGCCTTTGTTTAGCATTAAGTAGTGGGTGGGAGCATTCAAAGGAGATCAACAGTGCTTCATGAGAAGGGGAGACAGGGGAAAGCAGCAGGGAAAACCACTCAGCAGATGCAAGGGTGGGAGGCTAGAGCTGGCAAAGCTCTCACATCAGAGGGGAGCACTTTCGGAGAACGGACCTCCCATCTCCAGGCTAAGGAGAGAGACAGGGGAAACAGATAAATGGAGTAGGGGAGTGGAGGGGTTAAAAGATGCTCTTTGGGGGCTTCCCTGGTGGCGCGGTGGTTGGGGGTCCACCTGCTGATGCGGGGGGCGCGGGTTCGTGCCCCAGACCGGGAGGATCCCACGTGCCGCGGGGCGGCTGGGCCCGTGGGCCATGGCCACTGAGCCTGCGCGTCCAGAGCCTGTGCTCCGCAATGGGAGAGGCCACAGCAGTGAGAGGCCCGCGTACCACAAAGGAAAAAAAAAAAAAAGATGCTCTTTGAATGTGTGATGTAAAACCCACCTTCTTCTTTCCTATGTGACTGCAAGTATAATCTTCATTTCTCATACATGCTCTGTGGAGTATATTTTCTTTGAGAGCACTGCAAAGCCTTGCTGATTCCTCACTGAAGTCTTCAGTGAGGAAAAAGCCGATGCTATTCATGTAGATATGCTATGTAGTCTACAATGGAAATATCACAAAGCAATAAGTTAACAGGTGTTCAAATGCTATCTTCCCATTAAGGCCCCATTCAAACGGCAACCTAATCCAAGAAGCCTCAGCTTAAAATAGATTCTCTTTCCTCTGAGCTCCTGTATTATTCTGTCTGTCCCTTTTTTGTGGTACTTATTACTACTACCTGTGGTACTCACTAATACTACCAGATATGTGTATGCTTTCCTTCTAAATACTATACATTTCTTGAAGACATGATGTGTCTGAGGCATCTTTGCAACTTTGCATTGCATAACACTGGGCTTCAATGTAGTAAATATTTGCTGAATGAATAAGTAAACTTTTGAATGTTGAAATAATAGAGTACACATCACACATAAATAGTGAAGGAACTTTGTGTAAACAGGTAAACAGGCTGGAGTTGAACTGGTCAGGTAAGGCATTTAGGCAGTGGTAACTTTTGAGCTGGTTCATAGATAAAATGGTAGACTTGGATCAATGTGGATCATGAAGAGCATTCTAGGAGAGAAGGACAGTATTATTAGAAAAAGCATTGGCCACCATGATCCGAGGATGTAGCTATGGATTTAAAGTCATGCCCACTTTTTTCCCAGTAAGAGGGAAAATGAGGCTCTAGTCCTCTTGGGTTAAAGCAGAGTACTGTGGGACGAGGATGAGGAATAATAAAAGTTACTAATCTGGCCTTGGAAAAAAAATACACATACGCATACATTCATAACCTTTTTAATGATAGGAGTGAAACATATACTGAAAACATAAGGCACAAACATTATTAAGCAAATTCCAAGAAAATTATATGATGTCCTTTCAAAAGTACAACAATCCATTTCTCATGTTAATTTAACTCCATTAACAGCTGGCAGAAACCTAGGTCATTTATAGCAGCAAAACAAGAAGCTGCTCAGGTGTGAACAAATGATCTACTGGACTAGACCAGTTTGTTAGAAACCCACTCATTTATATATTCAATGTTAATTTATTCAAATATTCATTGAATCCCAAGTGCACATAAAGCACTTGCTAAGCAATTTGGGACACGTATATAAGTTTAAGATCCTTGCCCTCACAGAAATTACAGTCTAGTTTGAAAGATCAGAATTGTGTGATAAATCAAAAATAAATCATAAATCAAAAATAAAATTTCATAAATCAAAAATAAAGATTGATGTAATGTCTGTTACATGTAAATATAAGTAAACCACTTAGAAAGGACTTTCAGAGAAGGGGTCAACCACTGAGCTAAAGTACTTCATGGAAAAGGTGGCCTTTGGTCTGGGACTTGAAGGAGGGGATGGCTGCATGGAGTTTTAGAAAGGGCATTGCAGATCAACAGCAAGGCAGTAGTACAAACACACAGGGCTATATTGTTTATTCCCGGAGCACTAAATATCCTAAATTCCAGACTCATTGGAATTGAAGGTAAATATGCAGAACAGAAAACAAAACAAAACAAGAACAATGGGTTGGGTACAGGTTGTATAAGGGGTTTTTCTGTTAGTCCCATGGCCTGTTGAATGCACAAGACTTTTCCAACAGCTCAGGCAGTCACAGAGATTTTCCCATGACTGGAATTTACCTGCATTATTGAAAACAGCTGTTTGGTTTCTCTTGGGTAAATTTACAATTTAATACCTTGAAGTACAGATTGTTTTCATTTTCAAAAAAAAAAAATTCAAAACCATACAACATTAGTTATCATGATATATTCCTTGAAGATTTCGATATTATCTTTTAGATATTCAAAAGGGAAATTCCATTTAGCCATACTAAGTTAATTTATTCTGTAAACAGTTAGCATGATCCTATAGTATTTTAGCAGCAAAACCAGAACCTCTAAAGTCGATAAATGAGGGCTAGAGTATCAGCCATAATTTACATTTCCAGATTATAGCCACAGTAATGAAACACTTTAGGATTATTAAAACGCATTTTGTATACTGTATTTATTACTTGGCATTTCTTATTTATGACTCATAGAAAGGCAGAGCTAAGTGAAATAAAACACAAACTATACTTTCACTGGAATAATGAGATCCTATTCATTCTCTTAGCCAAATACACTTTTATTAGGTTTTAAACGGCTGTGTTGGTTTGATTCTTGGGAGCAATGCTTTTCACTTTACCTATCTTGGAGGCCTTTATTAAGCAAACTAATTTAGCATAAAGAAAACACTATATGTAGGTCTTGGAGCTAAACTATATTATTTAAAACACCTGTGGGTAAAGGTTTATTTGACGTGAAATCACAAGGAGCAAATGATTCCAAGTTTTTCTGATAGAATTATTAAGGACCATGCTAGGGCTAGCCCACTTGGTCTGGCATTATCTTAATAATTAAAAACAACCCTCGCTTAAGTCAGAATGAAGACCCAGAGAAAAGAAACATAACCATCCAGCCACATCACTCAATTATTACCATTTCCCACTTACAAAAGATATCAGAACCTCCATCACGACTCTTCTATTCTCAGAAAACTGTTTTCACTCAAACTAGAGCAAATTACAAAACCAATTACAAAACACTTCTTTAAAGTGCTTCATTTACTAATGGCATGGCCTTCTCAAGGAAGACAACAGTGACCTTTCTTGCAGAGCCTCTGACTCAATTGTTCTCCGAGAGTTTCCTCAAGCCACACCTTCTTGGGACAGAAGAGGACCAACAGGATCACTTTATTCAGCCCTATTTAGTTACTTCTCTTACTGATAAGACCTCAGAGTATACAAATCTTCCCAACCTCCAGGGAATTTTCTCTCAGAAAATTCCCTGGGGCCCCTGCTAGGACAAGCAGCATCCCTCGTGGCATGGCTGCTCCAATGCCTCCTGCCAGTCCGTGTGGCTTCACTGTGACAAAGTCATATCCACAGAAGTGGGGTAGGCCCTGGAGTCTGTGTGTTGAGATTTATACCATCACTTCATCATTACCAGCATTGTGATGGTCATAGGCACATTTTTAAAGTTTTTTGTACCTCAGATTTCTCATCTGAAAAATGGATATTAACACAATACCTACTTCAAATGATTGTCATGATAGATAATTCATATGGAGCTGTGATAAATAAAAACTATTAATATCATTGTTTTTTATGGCCTCCAGTCAGGCATCAGCCATGAAGCAGCTGAGTCAGGGAGCAATCTGGTTACTTGACTCAGTAACTTTACTCAAAATTGTCTTTCCCTGACAGTCACCACCTCTGGACTGAACTTATGTTCCATGAATTTCCCAGCATTCCTTCTTGCAATAGGAGGATAAATTCGTTCTGTTTGCTAATAGAACTCGGGCGCACCCTCCCAGCCAGCTTTGCAGGTGTGCTTACTTGGCTCAGGCACTGGAACCCTCAATACACTGACTGAGGCCATAAATACTTAGGAAGGACTTCTGAAAAATAATGTCAGGTCATATGCACACAGTGATTGAGAGCACTGCATAGTGGTTACGAGCCTGCACTCTTGGGTCAGATGGCAGGCTCACTACTGTCACCAGGAATCTTGAGCAAGTCACTTAACCTCTCAGTTTCTCCATCTTCAAATGTGGATAATGGTAATAACTGTACCAATCCCATAGGGTTGGCATGACTATAAGAGAGGTTAATATGTATAGTGCTTAGAATAGTTCCTAGCAAGTATTTTTTCTTTAAGATTTTTTTTTTTTGATGTGGACCATTTTTAAAGTCTTTATTGAACTTGTTACAATATTGCTTCTGTTTCATGTTTTGTTTTTTGGCCATGCGGCACGTGGGATCTTATCTCCCCAACCAGCGATCGAACCTGCACCCCCCGCATTAGAAGGCAAAGTCTTTAACCACTGGACCGACAGGGAAGTCCCTCTAGCAAGTACTTTTAGAGCTCAATACAGAATGTTAACTCTGGTTACCTGTTATCTTTGTTATAAAACATGATCATTCAGAAGCTTGGAAGGTTAAGTCTGGGTTTGAATCCCAGCTGCCCCACTTTCAAACTCTGTATCTTGGAAGATGGGGAGGATGATAACTAATATTTATTAAACTACATACCAGACAGTTTATGTACGTTATCTCACTTGTATTTCACTAACATGCTATAAGGTAAGTGTTGTTATTATACCCATTTACCAGATGAGCAACTAAGATCTAGAGAAGTTTATAATTACCAAAAGGTACAGAGCTGGCTAGTAACAGAATAAGGACTATTACCCTTTTCCCTTAACCATTAGACCATATTCCCTTTCCATATTACATACTATCCACCTTACAGGGTTAAGAGGATCAAAAATAACCGAAGTGGTCAAGAAAGGTAGCACTTACAATCAAAGTGCAAACCTTAAAGCACTTAATGAGAAGCATAAGATCTTTCTGTGAATAGTGAGTGTTTGAGGCTTGGGGGGTTAAGTGTTGAAAGCACATCACACAGTTTTCAAGGAGAGAAGATTCAAAGCTGGGTCATTTCCTTACAGACCTACACTAGGGCAGGCCTGAAGCACCATGGCCTCCATGTGCTAATCGTAAGATTTTAACAACACTTAAGCTCATACCTCTAAAACGAGAAGTGCATCCAAGGGCCCTGTAAACATGGTCCAAAATGTCTTTTTCACACTCGGTATTGTTTGCTGACACCACTCTGAAGGAAATGGAATGCAGACTCAATGTGCTCTGGGGAACACTTCCTTTCCCTGGGACACACCCCTGCAGTATTTGCCTTATTCTGTTTCAACATTGTTTAAAAGACATTAGCTACCCTAAGATGGATAGAGGCAACATGAGTGCATCGTGGAGGGCCAAGCAGCCATGAAGCAGGATTCTGGGGAAAACATGCCCTGAGTGAGGAATGCACCATCCTTCTTGCTGGAGACTTCTTGCTGGAGGGTTTATAAAGGGAATGGATCCAGCCCTCCTTGTGTATAACTCGGAGACCTCAGTAGTGCCAGCAGCATAGATGAGCAAAAATTTTGTTTTGCTGCAAGGGTGTGGACTATAAGCAAATGAGATTCTAGAGGCTTTATAAAAGTGGGGAAATGGAAAGAAAAGAAACAGTACATGGAAAACCGGAAGGTGGGGGAGGAGAGATGAGACTGGGGAGAGAGAACAAAGAATCTAAAGGGAGGTTTTCTTAAGCTTTGCCTGTAATTTGACAGTCTCATCTCCCCATGAAAACCTGTAGTAATATTTGCACTATCTGCCACTATTTGGGGTATGAGCTTTTTATCTTGAGAAAGGTATGGGCACGGGGAAAGTTTGTGACCAACCTCAGTTCAGCCCAGAGGCTGCTCAAGGGGACCCAGCAGTTAGGAGGAATCACTGAAAGCCCCTTGGCTGAACATTTTTGTAAAAAGAGGGGGGAAAAAGTGACTTCCGAGGCTTCCTAGTGATGTGAACTGGCCCGCACATCTAGCAAATTCCCTTTGGTGGGTATCTGGGAGACAGCAGGGCTTCTCCCGCATAGTCTTGTTCCAGGGTACTGTATGGTACAAAGAAAGCAAATCTCAGGCCAAATTCAGCAATATAAACCTATCCTTGGAAGCTTGGTCCTGTCCCAGCTCCATGCAACTTACACCCACCAAAGAAACAGCCACATGGGGCAAGTGGTGACACAATCACACAGAAGCAGAATTCAGCTGAGTTTCTGTTTGGATCAGGTGCACCAGGTTTGAACAGAAGACACAGAAGATATTTGGAGCCACAGTGCCTCTAATTGTGCAGCAAGGGTGGAGATGCCAAGGGTCTACACAAGTTTCCCAACTAACCCACATATCTGGCACACTACATGTTTCACCAATGAAATAAAATTTCCAGCAGTTCTTGTTCATTGAAAACCCTCTAGTGTAGATTGAGATAGCAGTAGTTGAAGGTTTATACCCATGGCCTTCAGAAAGTGAAGTCCTGATTAGAGTCTTTCAAATGCTAACTAAGCAGCCTTCTGATGTGTACTCTGGATTAAGTTACTTCAAATATTAACTAGGCATGAATTAAAACTAATTTACACTCACTCACTCACACATATTATCATCCACACTAGAGAATTTTAAAGCCAAATTACAGCTACTGTAATAGTCCATTGTCTTTGGTCCTGCAGCTAGTAAACAGCCCAGCTGGAACAGAAGCTTCTGTGGCCCAATACAACCATTTCTATCACTAAAAGGAGTTTACGGTCCAGTAAGAGAAACTGACATGTACACAGATAAAACAAAGGAATGAGAGAAACCAGCCTTAAGTTTGCAAAGAGTAAAATTAGTGTTTGTGTTGCTTTAAAATCCCAGCCTATTTTTGCAGTGAATAAGACAACTGGCTATTCATTTAGAAAAAAAAAAAATTCTGATTCTTCTTCATGATTCTCTAAAGTGAATTCTAAATGACTGGCAATATACATGAAAATATAAAATGTACAAATTCTTTAATCCAGCATTTTTCCTTTTCAACATTTGCTTTAATGAGATAATCACATATATGAAATATATCTACGTACAGGGGCGCCCACCACTTCAGTATGTTAGCAAAAAATCAGAAACAGCTAAAAGTCATAATAGGGAACTGATTGAGCCAATTAGTGTGACTACAATGAATTTTGCCTTTATGTACTTTTGTAAATTGTTTGAATGTTTATGATGAGTATATTTTTATAAGTCATCAAGAGTTATTAAAGGCATGGCTCATGATATGGCTTATTACTTTGGGTCTACACTCTTTAAAACATAAATCAACTCATGCCACTCACCTGCTCCAAACACTTTAATGGCATCCAACCAAATTCGCAATAAAACACAAATCTTTATAAGGTGTAGCCCATGCCTGCCTTTCCAGCCTTATCCTCCATCATTCATCCCACCCTCATCCCCAGTTCTCTACCCTCCAGTCACACTGGCCATCACTCAACTCCTTCAGCACACTTGCCTTGTTTCCCACCCCAGAGTAACAGCCCTACTCCAGCCCTACAGCTACTCCCTGCTGAGAAGACATATTGACCCCCTCTTCACCTACACAGCTTTTCCTTAAAATCCAACATCAAGTGGCTGTCAATTCTTCAAGCAGGCCCTGCCTGACCTATAATCCAAATTCAATCTCCATTATACTTTCTTCTAGAAATGAGTACTCTTCCACCTCAGCTTTTATCACCAGGCATGATTACACAGTTGTTAATGTATTTCTTTAAAGTCAGATTTCCCATTGAGCTATTAGCTCCAGGTAGGACCTCCAGGTGTGATCACCCCACCCTAGTACCTGCCCAGGATCTGACACTTAGTAGAGATTCAATATCTCTGTTCACTGGATAAAAAGGAACTGAAGAACAGGGCAAGTGGAACATGTGATTTTAAATTCTGAAACAAAAAGTAACACCTAGCATCCCTTGAGAACTTTATAAGAAAGTAGTTTGCCCCTTTTTTTATTTACTCCTGATAAAACTGTGTACAGTAGGTTATCATTATCCATGATTTATAAAAAGATTAGAAGGGCTTCCCTGGTGGCACAGTGGTTGAGAGTCCGCCTGCCGATGCAGGGGACACGGGTTCGTGCCCCGGTCCGGGAAGATCCCACATGCCGCAGAGCGGCTGGGCCCGTGAGCCATGGCCGCTGAGCCTGCGCGTCCGAAGCCTGTGCTCCGCAACGGGAGAGGCCACAACGGTGAGAGGCCCGTGTACCGCAAAAGAAAAAAAAAAAAGGTTAAAAAAAAAAAGATTAGAAGCTATTAAATGACAAAAAGTAAATACGCTTTTTAAAATATACAAATAATAAAAATGTTGATGCAATGCTCAAAACCAAGTTTTCAGCTCTAAATCCAGACCCTACTCCACTGCCTCCTTCAAGAAGCTTGTTGAAAATGGATAACCCTACCTGAATCTGGGGGCAAGAGAGTGCCAGATGGAAGGACAAGTCTCATATTCAGGCCCACCCACAGAGATTATGATAGATGACCTTCCTGACTAGATTTTCAGATGACTAATCAGCTAAGCAAAAAGCCTACATATTGGAGCATTCGATAAAAAGCTCTACAATCTTTGACAAATGTTTTTAACTTACAGACAAGAGTTCATAATTTAGAAGATTTGGTCATCCCCCTGGCAGACATTAAACATGAGTAAATAAAAATTATATGTTCCACTTCTGGGTTTAGCCCATGGAAACTGCACACACATGCAATACACACACACACTTCACATACATACATCATACACCATAGAACATATGAGAATTATTTTTCTATGAAGTATCTTCTAAAGAACCATGTACAGTACTCATCTACTAAGAAGAATGGTTACAGCAAACAAATTCCTAAAAACTATCTTAAGTAATAAAATTTCTAAGATTAGAATCATGTAATGTGTGCCTCCAAAAAAGAGAAATCACTCAAGAAGTCAAAGAGTAGTCAACTCTGCTAAAGAAAAAGTTAACACAAAAAATAACAAACCATCTGTTTGCCCCCCTCTATTTTTTTCTCCTTTATGCCCCAATTGCTGCTGATGATGGTGATAATCTATAGCCTGAGAAAAACTCACAACTTTAGGGGCCCAGAAATATTGGACAAATATTTGTTTTAATATTCTATGTTTGAACAAGAACAGCAACTATATTTATGCCAAATAATATTTAGTCTCTTCACCCTCAGAAGGGCTTTATTCTGAATTTTACTTTAGATTTGAAAAAGGGCTGCTGTCCACAAATAGAAAATGGGGAATCCTTTTCAGCAAGACAAAAATTCCAATTGAAAAGTTTTATCATTTAATTTCTGACAGAAGTAGTTGCAAGTTGGCAAGCTGTATGAAACAATTTGTCATGTGATTGATTTTCCCCAAATTACCTAAGAAATATCTAAGAAATTTAACTTTTTCACCGGAAGCACCTTTCAAACACCCAAATACTGAATTTTCCATTTCCATAACTCAAATAAATAGTGTGTGTGTGTGTGTGTGTGTGTGTGTGTGTGTGTGTACCCATATACCCATAGCATAATAAAAGTGACTGCAATTCTAGAAGCTACAGAAAGAAATTATTTCTCTGGAGCTGAGATGTATCTCAAAAATATGTCAATTAATACCAGACATAGTCTTATCCCTTTAATATTCCACAGACAGTCTGTTTCATTCCTTATGGACTGGCATCTACTCATAAATGATATTTCCCATATGTCAGAGAGGAAAGCTCATAATGAAATGTTAATAGTTAGACTAGAGTTTCAATCATTTCTGGCTTCTTTTCTGGAAAAAGGGGGGTCAGTTCCATGCTGAGGTCATTTGTGCCTTCTTTTTTCTAAGGTTTGGTTATTTTGCTTGAACTCAGTGTCAGCTGTGAACATCAGCAAAGTCTGGGGTCACTGAATTCTTAATAGTCAAGATTTTTTTAAATTTCATAGGGGTTACAATTGTACACAGGGAAAGATCAAAGGCCCTTGGGATTATTTTTCTTCTGAAAGAATTACTGTAAATTTAGATTCTTTTTTGGTCCTGGAGAGAACATTCTCTAGCAATCTCCATAGATTTCAATTTCGCCCCCAGGCTGCTGGGGCCTCCAGGGAGATCAAGTAGCCTCAAATGAGACCAGTGGCTCTTCAATTAATCTTGAACTCAAGATTACAGCTGCCCCCACTGCCATCCCCAACCCTCTCAGCCCTGGGGAGCCAGGACACATTCAGGAAGAGTCTGTGAGAAACTGCAATCTTTCTCACATGGCATAGTTACATAAGGATGCCTTTTCGTATCTGTGTGCCTCCAAAAATAAAAGGCACCAGATACTTGAACCACTAGGACATTCCCGAACTTGTGTTTCTAACTGGCCTAATATAGCCTTCCCTGTTCTGATAGTGTAATCAGTGAAATGTAGTATAATCAAAGGCTGTGGAAAAATGCACTGAATCCCTTCTCATGCTGGGGCATTCCTTGAGAAGATCTTACCTAAGGGGGTTGTGGCTGGTTGTGTCCGGGGCAGAGTCAGCAACCTGAGGTTTCTGAGAGCCTGTCCTGGGGTGAGAGGCTAGTCAGCCCATTCCCAGACAGACTCTGTTCTCACCACCTCTCCGCCAGAACTCCTACTAGGCTGTTCCAGCAATTCAAGCTGCTCACCTCTCGAGGTAGTTCTGCCTCGAGAATTCCTATTTAAAAATAGGAATTTTTAAAAAATATCTTCATGGTAAAAGTACAAAAGGAATGGAATAAAAGGATTTTCATTTAAAAACACTTATCAACCTGGAGGGGTGGGATAGGGAGGGTGGGAGGGAGGGTGACGCAAGCGGGAAGAGATATGGGAACATATGTATATATATAACTGATTCATTTTGTTGTGAATCTGAAACTAACATACCATTGTAAAGCAATTATGCTCCAATAAAGATGTTTAAAAAATAAAAAAAATAAAAAAAATAAAAAAAAAAAATAAATAAAAACACTTATCAAGGGTTATAAAATGATAGAATTGGTTCAAACCCAAATCTGAATAAAGACAGCCCTCCATTTCCACTAACCATCTCTAGGGAATAGATACTAGGATTCACTAGATACTCTGAAAATTATTATACCTGACAGATAAACGCATATTAATTAAATAACTAAGAAATTATTATGAGACATGACGAAGACAGACTTGAAAGGAAACAATAAACATTCTTTATGTGGCATTGTACTACCCAGAAGTACTGCAAAATTGCCTCTGGATATTTTGAAATGAAACATTAATTAGCATATATGTCTCTACCACTAAACTGATAACTTGATAAATTCAGGGACTATGGCTATCTGGCTCACCACCATACTACGAAGTGTCTAGCAAAGTGGCACATAGTAGGCACTCAATAAACATTTGTTGTATAAATAAATGAATGAATCTATGATACAAAGAAACTTGGTATGCATGACAATAAGCACTATACGAATGTAAATATTAATATGTTTTATACTGCTTTTAGCATCGAACCTATCTTATTTCCTTATATTTATTTGAAAATTATTGCATATTATGGCAGAGAGTTCTCTTCTTCTTCTTCTGGCTCCACCACCAGACTGTATTTCCCAGCCCCCCTGTAGTTAGACAGCATCACTGGACTGATTCCAGACAATGAAATGTAGGTAGAAGTGACATGCATCACCACTGGGGCAATGCAGTTGAGAGTGGATATGCTTTCTCCACATTCTCTTCCTTTCCCCACATGTGTAGCTGAATGCAGAGGACAACAAGGTCCTAGAATATAGTGGAGCCACACAAGGGAAAGAGTCTGGTTTCCTGAGTGACCACATGGAGCAGAGCCCCATGTTGAACCATACCAGACTATGAAACAAAAGAAAAATAAACTTCCATTATATATTTTATATATATTGTATAGCCATTAGCTTATATTAACTAATATTCATGGATTAGGAAGAGAAAGCTATTATTTACTGGGATGTTACATTCTCCCAAATATTATTTTTTATAATTAATTATTTTAGTATAAAGCAGAAAGCAGAGAATATTATAAGTAATATTGGAAAAGATGAAATCCAAGTATCTCTCTTCCTTGGCACTTGCCCCTATTTCATCCTCATTCTACTTTTAAGGAATAAGTAAAGGGAATAAAATATTCTGGGAAATGGAAAGATGAATAATGTGACAGTCTCAAATTTCCTGACTACAGATTTATACCACTGGGTTCTCTCATTATCTTCTAAGGCAAAATAGAATTCCTTTCCTTAAAAGTTTCTTTCACACCATTGCACTCATATACGTGCCTTCGTATCTATAGTTATCTATGGAAAGAATTTTCTTTTCTTTCAGGGTTTGGCAAATTTTTAATCAACCCAAAGTTGCATTTGTGGCTCATGTGCCACTCTCAAATTCTAAGCACCATGCAAAATAGTTGAACTGGTTCCTTGTAATTGTCCTTATGCCAAAATTTCTCTTAAATTTCCTTAGCACTGTTCGTGAAATAACATCTCCATAGGCTAAGTGAGCTAAGAAGTAAAAATTATACAGTTATATACTTTTGGAGACAAATAAGGACTACCACTGCACAAATTATTATGCATCTTTTGTTTTCCCATGGTTATAGGTTGATGATATACAAAAGAAAATCAACATAAACCCAGATTTTGAAAATCTTCAGGCTGAAAAAGATTTAGTTTGGCTCAGGCATAGATGCACCTGTGCTCTCTTAGCCCCTTGGCACTATTCTCCTTAAAAGGTAATCACCCTTCTCCCTTTCCCTATAGGAAACCAGAACTATGGTTCAGAAGCCACAAGCATCAGTCTGAAGGCCCCATATAATAAATTATCTCCCACATACAAGACGCCAAGGAAATTAAAATAGAGAAATAAAGTTATCACGTTTTGTTTGTTTGGTGTGGGCCTATAGCTTGATTTAATTAAATATAATCATCTAATTTCATTTTATTCTGCTCATGTGGCCAAGTATGTATTATCACAGGAGCTGTTATGCTACTATTTAAAAGATATCCTTTAATATCTTAAACAAAACATTGACCAGTAATGAGCCCATTCTGTTAATGAAATGATTATTATGGCCTAAAGCTATACTTGGGATTTAGAAAAGTCTGAAAGATAAAATAAATTTAAAGCTGAAATGGAAACAGAAATGTCAAAATAATTAAACATCAACTTAAGAAATATAACTCAAGGTAAGAATATTCTTAGATATTCTCATATTTTGCTGACAACTCAGTAGGACAAAATTCCTACCATTTTTGGGCAAAACAAAATATTACCTGATAGATTAGCAAAATAAGCATAATGTCTTCTCCCTAAATAAACCCTCCTATTTCAATCTCCATACACAGTGTGCTTTGCTATGAACCAGTGACCTTAAAAGGAAGCAATATCTGCCTAGCTTTCCATTGCTGCTTCATTTCATGGATAAATCACTCCAAGAATGGCATGAATATGTAGAGAATTCCTGGCATGCTACTTGCCATACACACTTTTAAAATTTCTGGAAGGCTGGCCCTAGAAGGCATATAAAATGCCCTGGGAGCAGTGTTCTATTTGCTGTGGCCTAGAATTCACTCAAAATTTGATCATTATTTAGACACCATGGAAATTATGGTTAGTAGAAACTGGCTATAGACATTACCGTTTCCCCTGGGAATACAAACCATCCTCGCTCCACTCCCTGCACACCCGCACTCATCTTAAAAACATACATAAGGATAAATTCCTCAGCCACTTACTTACATGAGGTTTTAATTCCCCCAGGTTAAGAATCCCTCAGCTAAAGAGACTACTGCATCTTCACCAGTGGAGTCCTGCATTCTCAGCATGGTGGGTTGGTTTTACTTGAAGTAGCAAAAAGTCAGAGGAATTCCTAGAGTATCAAAGCTACTTAAGTCTTCACATGTGTTTCGTTATTTGTTTGATATTGTTTTCCCTAAAAATTTAACAGGGACCTATCTGTTCAGCCAGTGCTTATGTTGTGGTATCACATATGCATAACAAGTATGAGGGAATTTTTTTTTTCCTTTTTGAGTCCAGTTCTGTGCTGGTGCATGAGGGGACTGCAGGAGTTAGATTGTAAGGGGCTACTCTGAGTCCCCACCTGCTATGCCAGCACCCAGGTTGGTCCACTTCCCACAAAGGAAACTATTCCATGACTTATACTGCTTACCAGATCCAATCCTGATTGAGAAAAGGAGCCTTGAGCAACTCCGGGCCCATTCGACATTCCTGTCCAGAGGGTATGAAAATACCCTTGTTTTAAAATATGCCACCTAAAGAGATGTTCATGATGTGTTGTTAAGTGAACAAAGCACATCACGAAATTACTTGTAAAATATGAGCCCACATTCATAAAGCAGATGTATTAGTTTGCTAGGGCTGCTGTAACCAAGTATCACAAACAGAGTAGCTTAAACAACAGAAATGTATTGTCTCATTGCTCTGGAGACTGGAAGTCCAAGACCAAGGTATTGGCAGGGTTGGTTCCTTCTGTGAACTGTGTGAGAGAAAATCTGTTCTAGGCCTCTTCCCTAGCTTCTGGTTCTTTCCTGGCAATCTTTGGTGCTCCTTGGCTTGTAGAAGTATCACCTTACTCTCTGCCTTGACCTTCACGTGGCATTCTCCCTGTATGCATGTTTCTGTGTTCAAATTTTCCCTTTTTATAAGGACACCAGTCATATTGAATTAGGGCCCTCTCTAATGACCTCATCTTAACTAATTACATCTGCAATGACTCTATTTCCAAATAAGATCACATTCTGAGGTACTATGGGTTAGGACCTCAACATATGGATTTTGAAGGGATACAATTCAACCCATTATAGCAAATGAAAATGAAAAGTTTCTATTTATTTGTATATGTAATATAAGCATGGAGAAAGGGATGGAAAGATACATGGGATACACAAGCTGTTAACTTTCATTAACCAGGCATGGGATTACTAGGGTTAAGGCCTAGTTATTACCTATTTCATTATACATTTAATATTGTATCAACTGTTAGAATGAACAGGTGTTTTTTTTAATTTTTTAATTTATTTTTGGCTGTGTTGGGTCTACGTTGCTGCACGCGGGCTTCCTCTAGTTTCAGAGAGCGGGAGCTACTCTTTGTTGTGGTGCGCAGGCTTCTCATTGCGGTGGCTTCTCTTGTTGAGGAGCACAGGCTCTGGGAGTGTGTGGGCTTCAGTAGTTGTGGCACACGGGCTTAGTTGCTCTGTGGCACGTGGGATCTTCCCGGACCAGGGCTCAAACCCGTGTCCCCTGCATTGGCAGGCAGATTTTTAACCACTGCGCCACCAGGGAAGTCCCAGGTATTAATTTTAAAATTAAAAATCTAATAAAAATGAAAATTTCAGTAATAAAATATATTGCTGGAAAACAGAAATTTTCCCAAATTATTGCATTTCTCTTCTTCCTTTCAACCCACTTCTCTAAAGCCTTAAAGTAATCATTGTCTCTAAGAACCCAGGATGCAGAAGCAATACACTGACGAAAAGAGAGAAAATTTGGATGGTAACAAAGTCAATTGATAGAAAAGTAGGGACAAAAGCTAAACATAACAGATATGAAAATGATGGTTGTAATAACAGATTGGGTAAGTATGAAAATCATTGGTTTGAAGGGAGCGGAGAGAAAAAATTACAATAAAGAAAGTATTCATGCATGAAAAAAGGAGTGGCTCTCAAGACTGCTTCATGGAAACAGAGATCTGTTGAAATGTTGGATGAGTTGGGGATAGAAAATGAATCAGAGAATAAGAACTCTAAGATAAAAAATTAAAAGGCCTGATTATAACGTATTTTCCTGAATGTGAAAGATAAGTGTGGGAGCCAGAATAATGCCCCCCCACAAAGATATCCACTCCCTAATCACTCAAAACCTGTGAATGTTACCTTTGTGACCAAGGGACCTTGTAAGTATCATTAAGAGTACACACCTTGAGATAGAGAGAATATCCTGGATTACCTGGGTGGTTCCAATCTAATCTCATCAGTACTCATAAACAGAGAACTTTTCTAGGCTGAGTTGAAGATGAGACAGAAGGAAGAGAGATTCCCAGCAGGGGAAGGACTCAACCCACCACTGCTGGCTTTGAAGACAGGAAGGGAGCCAAGAGTCAAGCAATACGGGTGGCATCTGGAAGCTGTGAACAGCCCTCAACTGACAGCCAACAGGACAAAGGGATTTCACTCCCACAACCACAAGGGACTGAATCCTGCCAATAACTTGAATGAGGAGAAAACAGATCCACCTCTAGAATCTCCAGAAAGGAACACAGCAGCCTGTCAACACAGTGATTTCAGCCTGGTGAGACCCATGTTGGACTTCTGATCTTCAGAAATGCAGGATGTTAAATTCGAGTTGTTTAAGGCCACTAAGTTTATGGTAATTTGTTATAGCAGCAACAGCAAACTAATAAGTAAAACTTACAGGATCTATGATTATAAATATTTAAATGATGCCTTTTGAGTGTCCCCTCTATTCAAAGCACTGTGCTGAGTACGTTATGAACCGTATCCAATTCAGCCCTCACCACTGGATCTCCTCTGTAGATTGTGAAATCCAACTGCCTCTTTTTAAATAGCAGTGAATTAAGGTCAGGAAAACAAAAATATGTTTAATGTCATACAGCTCTTTGAAATCACAGGATTTCGTTCTGGCACTATCAGTAGAGCAATCTCTGAGACAAATAAGTGATATTTTTCTAGCAGTGGGAATGGACTGCCCTGTCTTATTCCTGTCTCTGCTCCTGCTTTCAGGGAGTAACCGCTTGGAGTCAGTCATACTATCGGAGAATAAAGGAAAGTTATCCGGCCCTCACTGACATGGAGTCTGCCCCTGGAAAAGCTAGAGTGCACCCTAACTGAAGGTTAATTAAAACAGAGGGAAATTTCAGGCCAAATTTTAAGGCAGCACTGAGTTAACGCAGGTCAAATGGCACCCCCTCCTTGAAGTGGCTCCCTTTCCTCTTCCCAGAGACTCCTTCCTCTGAGTTCATGCAGCATTTTCCCTCTAGCTCTTATGGCCTTACTGCTTTCTAGCTTGTGTTAGAGTTGCTTATGCATATGCCTAATCTCTGAGTGTGGTTATGATTTACTGAACAATACCCTGTGTCAGACACTCAACCAGATGATTTACCTGCATTATCTCATTTAATCCCCATAAATGCCTATGTCATGGGTACTATAATTATTGACAATTTTGTATACAAAGGGTCTGAAGTCAAACAGATCTCGCAACTTACTGAAGGCCTCACAATTAATAAGTGGCACAGCCAGTGTTCAAGACCTGCTGCTTGTCTCCCAAGCCTGTACTCTAAACTTACAACAAAGCTCTTCAAGGATGAAATGAAATCAATGTTTATTCATTGATTTATTCACTGCATCCCCAGGGCAAAGTAAAGAATAAATATTTGCAGAATGAAAGAAAAGAGACCATGAGTGGGAAAATCTCAGAAAGAAAAGTCTGACTAGTGAAGGATACCACCTCCTTAAAATCTGGCTCACCATCTCTCCCAAATACTAAATAGGAGTAATGTACTTACATACTATTTACTGGGAACTACATTTATATGCTTATATTAATATATTCTAATTTTCATTTTTTACTACCAATGAACCAATCTAAAGGGCAAAGATGGAACATGATGTGACTTACTAAAATGTCTAGGAAAAAGTGTACAGCACAGAGTGCCTGCTGGCCAGTCTCCCCTTATAATCCTGCAGCTCTATCTGTGAAGCCCCATAACCACTGCAGTCTGATCACAGGGAGACCAGGTTGTCATGGCCTCCAGATGTGACTAAGCATACATACATCCTGCAAAGGTAGATGCTGATCTTCAGGTAAAGGCATCATTGAATCTACAATTTTGTTCTAACTATACGCATTCAGCATCTCTACTTCCTGCTCTATTATAAATTCCATGAAAGTAGGAACAATATTGATTTGGTCCGTGGCTTCATCCCCAGTGCTTGGTCCAGGGCAAAGGCTCAATAACCGTTTACTAAATGAATCCATAAATGAGTGAATATCTCTAGACCAGTATCCAGAGGATTAATTAGCAAGACAACAGACCAGTGATTACATGTGTAGGTTTCTGATTTGATTCTAACAATGGAACATAAAACTTATCTACAATGATACTGTATCAAAAGATAAAGAAAATCCCAGTAAAAGTCAAAAAATTTTTTATCTGCTGTCACAATAGGCTGGGAGGCAGAGCGGTTAAGGAGCTGGTTATTTGGCTCTTCAGTGAAATCCACAAGGTAACGGCTTCTTTCTGTTTGTGCCCTATGCCATCTTGAACATGCTGCCTGGTCCTTTGGCTAGCTCCTCTCAAAATTATAGGATAGATTCAGAAGATCCAGTGTCACCTCCTCACCCAGCTTCAACCAGAGACAATAAGCAACTGAACTTTCTTTTGCATCTATTCTAAGGATCAAAAAAATCTTTCTCTCAAGCGCTATCAACTGAAGTATCCTCAGTGGCCAGAATTACATTGCACGTCTCATTCTGAAGCTAATCACCGTCAAGGTGGCTGGACTTACCATGACAAAATTTAGACTTATCAAGATTCACTCCCTGAGAACTGGAAAGGGCTCAGACTCTCCTACTGGCCACAGCCACCTGGTTACTAAACCAAATAAACTTACTGTGGCAAGGAAGAAGTAAAGGAAATGGCTGTTGAATAAATTGCTACAAGAGTTCCAGATTCAGGCAAGAAAAAGTCTAGATGGCCCTCTTTTGGCATAGGCATCTAAATGCCAAGTAGATTCCCCAAACTTTCCTTCACCATTCTAAAGGTCAGCAGCCATGTTTGTGGCAGATAGCTTATTTTTTCTGGCATTAATTTTGTCCTCAACAGAACTAGGAATCTGTGACTCCCACTACTCTAGGCTACTCTCCTTTTAAAAACATCAGATTCCAACATTCCTGGGGCTCCATATTTCTGTTTAAGACCCAGTCCTGGATTCTGATTCATCATATATTTTGATGGGTAAAAATAAGCCTTAACTTACCAAAACAAATCTGGGTGATCCAGGAAACCTGTTGCAATGGGCTGAACGTTTACGTCACCCCATAATTTATATGCTGAAATCCTAACCCACAAAGTGATGGTATTAGGTATTAGGCAGAGCCTTAATGGATGAAATTAGTATCCTTATAAAAGAAACCCCAGAGAGATCCTTCCCCTCTCTCCCATGTGAGGTTACATTAAAAAGACAGCTGTCTGGGGCTTCCCTGGTGGCGCAGTGGTTGGGAATCCGCCTGCCAATGCAGGGGACACGGGTTGAGCCCTGGTCCGGGAAGATCTCACATGCCACGGGGCAACTGGGCCCGTGAGCCACAACTACTGAGCCTGCACATCTGGAGCCTGTGCTCCACAACAAGAGAGGCCGCGACAGTGAGAAGCCCGCGCACCGCGATGAAGAGTGGCCCCTGCTCACCACAACTAGGGAAGGCCCTCGTGCAGAAACGAAGACCCAACACAGCCAAAAATAAATAAAAATAAATAAATAAATTTAAAAAAAAAAGGCAGCTGTCTAAAGAAGCAGGCTCTCACCAGACACCGAATCTGCCAAAGCCTTGATCTTGGACTTCCCAGCCACCAGCAAAGTGAGAAATAAATTTCTGTTGCTTATAAGTTACCCAGCCTGTGGTATTTTGTTACAGCAGCCAGAATGGACTAATACATCTGTCTTTCTGGAAATTTACTGAATTCTAAACTACCTCCACAGAGAAGGGTTTGGGGGGAGTATATGGAGAGTCAATCCTGTGTGACCTACTTGCTACTACTGGTATAAATAGCACTGTTCTTTATCCAGACCACTTCCTCTGAAAGATCATTCTTGCCCTTTATTTTTGAGATCTGATATCTTCACCTTTGAGTAGATTATAAGTCCCCAGTTAACTCCAAAGTTTGAAGAACCTGAACCAAAGTTTCAAGTCTGCCCTTCTCATTTAGCAGCAGGTACACCAATAACAGCAGCTGAAAACATGGATTGTGAATGATCCCCAAAGATACACAGTAGGACTTTCACTTCTTCAGATCTAACTGCATTTGGATTTCTAGGTGTGTTTCCTGCCTTGATGGTTCATGATGAGTTATAACACAAGAGGGAAAAAAAATTTCCATACCACTCTTCAGATTACATTAGATAATCTAGAGAAAGAGTGGATTAAGAAACCTATACCGGGCTTCCCTGGTGGCGCAGTGGTTGGGAGTCCGCTTGCCGATGCGGGCGACGCGGGTTCGTGCCCCGGTCCGGGAGGATCCCACGTGCCGCGGAGCGGCTGGGCCCGTGAGCCATGGCCGCTGGGCCTGCGTGTCCGGAGCCTGTGCTCCACAACGGGAGAGGCCACAGCAGTGAGAGGCCTGCATACCGCACAAAAAAAAAAAAAAAAAAAAAAAAAAAAGAAAGAAACCTATACCACAAATACAAAATAAGAATAATGAAAGTAGCAGGGAGAGAGCAAAAAGTGTGCGTGTGCTCAGACTCTCATAGGCTGTATTAAATGTGGCTGTAGCTTGCAGAGATGCCTGTGGGATAAGTAAATGTGTTGTCAGTCCCAATTACCTCGCTGGGCCTTGTTTTTTGTTACTTCAGGCCCTCTGCTATCTGGCACTGGAGCCCTGCATCAGCCAAGCTCCTAGCCAGCCAAAGAAGACTGAGAGGCAGGCCTTGCAGTTGAGCCTGGGAACTGTCACTCTGTGTCTCTTTAGACTTTTGACAGGATATGCCTTTCCAACAGGCTGTCAGTTTGATTCCTGACTTGCCAAAGTAGCTGTGTGCACAGAGGTGTTTAAAAAACCACAGAGGAGCACCTGATCTAGTCCAACAAGTGATGACAAAAAACAGCCATTGCTTTAGAAAAAAAAAAAAAAGAGAAAGAGAAGTATAGCAACAATTAATTGGCAAAATTAATTAACTCACTTTGTGACCAACACCTGTTATGCAAAAAAGGAAAAAAAAAAATCGTCACCGTGCAAACTCACAAATTAACACTGTAAATGATCCATGCAGAAATGAACTTGAAATTAATTCTACTGGCTGAGTTAATGTGTTGAAAAAGCACACTGAGTTGGTAGGTTCCTTTGGCTTCCATTACATTAAACAATATTGAGAAAAAAAAAAAGCTATGATTGGTACAACTCATCCTCTGAGCTGCAAAGCCAAGAATGTTTTGCTGCCCACGACACTTTTCCCAGGGTTAATATCCTTCTTACTTCAATTAGAGAGACATCTAAAAGATCAACTCATGGATTAGCACCTGAGCATATTATTTTTTACTGTTTTAATGTCAGGGACAGGGATCAAAGAATTTACTTCACTCTAACTATGAAGTTTTTTTTAAAACTCTAGGAGGAAAGAGAAAAATTCCCCACAGGGTGGTGATGGATGTGTGGCTACAAATTCAACATAGTTTGATATCACCATTGCTTTATTTTGCTGCCCCCCACACCAAAGGAGTTATTTCTCCAGTCTCCTCTTCCAAAATGGACATCAGGACTCCCGCTCTTCAGCCCTAACGAATTCTCCATCCTACAACATGGAGCAGTCTGAAAATGCAGAGACACATGCCCTCTCCCATAAGAAATGAACAGTAATCTGTGTGTTACGTCTCGGATGTTGGCTTCAAATTATCAGGAAAGGAAGAGTAAGGCTGGAGACTATGCAGACTCAAGAGTCTCCAGACGAAACTGTCTGACTGCCAGAATTATTGCACCCAGAAACCAACAACCTGATTTGAGATTTGTAGTTTGTTTTGGCTTCTTGTAGTGGCTACCATTACAACTATTTGTATCCTTTCTATGTGACTTTGGGCTAATTATATTTAACCTTTCTCTGACTGTTTCCTCATCTATAAAATGAGGACAAGTAATAATACCTACATCAAAGGACTGTTGTAAAGATTAAATGAGTTAATTTTCACAAGGCAGTTATAACAGAGCCTGGTAAGCACTATGTGAATATTAGCTCTTATTCTTAATCTAACAACATATAACTAGCTTAATCTTCTATTTCTTTAATTATTATTTACTTCCTGTTGTAAATGATGAAGAAATTCCTATCATTCTATTTCCTTGCAGCCGCCCTCTTTTCCCTTTGATCTTAGTTATTACATTCTTTACACCTTTAAATAAGACACTTTTATAGCACTAGGTAATATATTTACATCTATTAGTTGATTTATCAGCTTTAAACAATACATATTGACTCTGATACAAAAGAAACTCAGAAAATATGTATGGGATAATTTCAGACTCAAGGGGCCCACTGTGAGGTGGACACTCCATTTATCACCCAATGTCCATATGGTCCAACTTTGAGAAGGGTACCACAGTGGCATTCTGGGTCCTTTGGAGAACAGTATTACCTCGGAGCTGATAATCTCTTAACGTTAATCTCTTAACGATTTGTTAAGAGATTAATCTCTTAACAAATCGTTAATCTCTTAACGATTTGTGTATCTCTATTTATCATATGCATATTTATCCTGTTAAAGATGGGAGATTTTTTGATGGAAGGCTGAGAGAGAAGATTCTCACAATTGATACTTATTCCAGGTATCTATGGCTGTGTAACAAACAACCCCTAAATTAAGAAATTTAAAAGAACACATAATTATTATTGCTCACATTTCTATAATTGAATGGGCTCCAATGGGTAGTTCTTGCTTAGAGTCTACCATGCTTTGTAGTCAGATAGAGCTAGGGCTGGAGTCATCTAAAAGCTTGACTGGGTTGGACATCCACTATGGCTTTTCATTCACAGGCCTGGCACCTTGGTACTCCTTGGTCTTCCTCTCTCTTTCTGTTTTTTAGTTTTCATAGTATGGTGGTCTTAGGATAGTCACATTTCTCACCCCTTCACTAGCTTCCAAGAAGCCAGAAAGAAGCTGCTAGGCTAGTTAAAAGGTATACCTAGAACTGGCACAAGGACACTTCTAGCATATTCTATTGGTTAAAGCATTCACAGAGCCCACCCAGGTTCAAGGGAACCAAGAAATAAACTCCATTTCTTGATGGGGGAGCGTCCCCTAGATGGGGGAGGTCACACTGCAGAGGGTATGTGGATTGGGAGATCTGCCACCCTGAGATGTTTGTAGTATGAAGCCCCTCCTTCACTCTAAGGGCTCTGGGTTTGTGAACTTCCTCAGTAATGTGAATGGACAGCAGCTATGACTCTTTTGGAGGCTTAAGTCAAGCCTCTGTTCACCATATCTAAAGAGGTTTTTTAATCCTACAAAGAGGTTCTTAGAGGATTGCCATATCTAAGAATAAAAAATACAGACAATCCTTTGGCAAAATTAATTAAGAATAAAAGAAAAAAGACATATCAACGTCAGGGATAAAAAGGGAAGAAAAGGATGGTAAAGCTTTTTCAAATCAAAAAGGGGATGCTATGAAAAATTTCCTGCCAATAAATTGGAAAACTGAGACAAAATAGCAAATTAACTAGAAAACTATATAACTTACCATGGTAAACTCAATAATAAATAGAAAAACTTAATAACTTTATAACCATTTAACAAATAGAATCAGTAATTAAAAATTTCCACTATTAACTCCCCCAAAACCTTACCCTAACAGTTTTATAGGCAAGTTCTACCACAACTTAAAGGGACATATAATTTTAACATTACGCACACTGTTCCGAAGAAATTTTTTAAAAATAACAAAGTTCCAACCCATTTTATAAAGCTAAAAACCTTGATATCAACAATGTATAAGATAATTCATAGAAGGAAAATCATAGACAAATCTTATTTTTAATACAGATGTAAAAACCCTAAATGGAATGTTAGAAAACAATATCAACAATGTCATGACAAGTAATATATCATGACTAAATATTGTTCTAGGAATACATAGATTATTAAAATTTAGAAATTGTACTAATATTATTTCCACATTAAGAGATTAAAAGAGAAAAACCATATCATCCTCTCAAACGGCACAGAGAAGCATTCAATAAAATCTAACCAATCTCTTAACAAGCTAAAAACAGAGGAAGCTTCCTCAATCTAAGGAGTACTTACTGCAAGCCAGCAACAAACACACACTTAATAAGGCATTCTCTTTAAAATTAGGAAACAGACAACTATTATCTCTGTCACCACCCCTCCTCCACATTGAACTAGGTGCCTTGGTCTAGTAAGAGAAGAAAGAAAAGAGAGACAGAGACAGAGAGGAAGGAAGGAAGGAAGGAAGGAAGGAAGGAAAGAAGGAAGGAAGGAAGGAAGGAAGGAAGGGAGGGAGGGAGGGGAGGGGAGGGGAGGGGAGGGGAGGAAGAAGGAAAGAGAAGAAAATATGTAAAATTGAAACAGAAGGAAAAAACTGTCACTATTCACAGAAAATATAACTGCCAGCATAGAAAAAACACAGATAACTAGAATTAATAACAAAGTTTAGCAAAGCAATGAGATGGCTATAAGATCAATATATAAATTTTTCTATAATTATATAGAATCTAAAAAGTACATTATTTATAACCTAGTAATTCAACTTCTATGTAACTCCCCTAAAGAAACTCTCACAGATATGCATAAGGGATACATAAAGGATTTTCAAAGTTCTATCAGTAGGGGAATCAACTGTGACATTCATATAATAGAATACTATACAGCAGTTACAATAAATGAACTAGGGTCATATGTATCAACACGGATAAATCTAAAAACACAGTGTTGCATAAAAAAGCAAGTTAGAAAAGAGTAGGGGTATGACCTTGAGCAAGTTAATTAACCTCTCTGTAACTCAGTGTCCTTGTTTATAAAATGAGGATGATAATAATAGCACCCATCTTCTACAGTTAGTTCGTGTACTATGCCTCAGGACAGTGCCTGAAAGACAGTAAGTACTTCATAAGTGTTCACCATGATGCTTCTGCTGCTGCTAAGACATATACTTTTTAAATGTAAAAACAATTTTATATATTGTTTATGGATGATAATAGCAAAATTACAAAATGGAAATGTCACAATAATAGTTAAGTCTGGAAAAAGGAGGGAGGAGAACGAAGTGGAGTATCTCTATCCGTATCTATAATATATGTATTTATCAGTAAGAGATATCTGAAGTAAATATAGCAAAAAGGTAACATATTTAAATCTAGGTGGTAGGTGTGTGTGTGGCTTTGTTATATCATTTTCTATATTTGTGTATGTTTGAAATATTTCATAAAAAATTTCAAAGAAAAGGATTGGAACGAGATGTTTCAAGATGTTAATAGCAACACATTTGGGTTTATGAATGTGAATGTTCTTTGTTTTCTTGAATAGAGTTTTCTGAATTTTCCAAATTTTCTACAATGAGAATGTATTTCTTTTATAATTAGACAAAAATAATATTTTAAAACACAGATAAAATCCTTTTAATATTGAAGTCACCAGAGGTTTGCTTCATCTAAATTAATCTTCATTTAGATTCCTCTAATCCAAACCAAATCTCTCTATATTAAAAATTGCATAACTTTGATTGTAGAGCATTTGATTTATTATACCAAATTTATATTTACAAAACATAAATAAGCATCCTTTTCTAATTCACAAATAATTTATGAATTTTTTCACCATCTTTATTGTAATAAAATGTCATTCCCTATAAATTTCACATTCCTGATACAGTGGGGGAAAGGGTACCACGGATCTCTGGATATATTCCTTAGAAAACCCACAAAATGACACCATCACAGACCTTCTCTAATCTCCCCATTTGATGTTTCATGTCTAAAAGTACATCTAATCTGAAAACAGAACTGATCTTCAGAGACCTTGTAATTTATCTTTTACCATGATTACAATTTCTAATCTAACCAGCAGCAGTTCAAACTGAACTCTGATCCAAATGATCAATAGCTGTGCACGACCCATTAGATGTGCGAATATTAAATCGTTTTTGGATAAGGGCTGTCCAAATGAAAAGCATATAATTACCATCTATTAACATATATTGAAGCAAATAACACAAAAATGCAAAATGTGTCACATACAGACTATCAGAATTCCAGTGACTATGATGCTAAGGTTAGATCTTATATTTTACATATGGATTTGTATCAAATTATGATTTATGTCTTTAACTGTTTATTATTAAAAATGCTGGCCTTAAGCCACAAAATGGGTAAATCTGTGAATAAAACACATTTAATTTCTGATTCCATTTTTTTGTGTGTGTGTCTCTGCTTTCTTAACATAAAATTTCCCTACTTACTTGTAGGAAGTAGCCATGGATAATTAAATCAGTTTGATAAGAAAATAATTCCAAATATCTAGCTTACTTTTCATGTTTTCCCTTGCAAACAAAAAGCCTATATAGTTATAGAAGCATAAAATTGTATAAAGAATAGAACTTATAGAAAAATGAGTCCGATCTCCTACCTTGAGTATCTTAGAGAACAGCAATAAAGTTCTCTAAACATCCCATGGTAGCTCCTTCCAATATTTAACAATGCAGTCTTTGGAAACTTTTCTTTATGAAAACCTAAATCCTTGGTGTTCTAAGGTAAACCTAGACAAGTAACATTTTATGGCATATTTCCCAGTCTCCCTTGCAGTTAGCTGAAGGTTTTGTGACTGTATCCAGGACAGTAGGATATAAGAAAGATGATGTAATCTACTTCCAGATTTGTCCTTCAAAACATTTCATGTGAAGATGGATGTTAGCTGAACCTACTGTGGTCATCATTTCACAATATATGTAAATCAAATCATCATGCTGTATGCCTTAAACTTATATAGTGATGTAGGTCAATTATTTTTCAATAACACTGGAAAAAAAATCTCAGGCATCTCCTCATTGCTGTGGTAAGGCTACATGTTCCAAATGCCATAGCTGTTAAGAGGCAGGAGTATCATCCAGGGCCAAAAATAAATTTATAGTGAGCCTCTGAGGCTTCTGGGTTTGCTTAAGACTACACCATAGGCCAGCCTATTCAGGTTCAGACACTTACTGAAGGTCTTTTCAGATTCGAGCATAATGAGACAAAACTTCCAGCATTCATTCCCATTTCCAACCCCTCCCACTACCATCCCCTGGCCCTTCTTTTCATTCAACGGTGCTGTAATTCAGGATTGGCATCCTGTCCTCGTGGTCCCTATATTTTTCTTTCTCCCCCCAGCCACTAGTCCTTCCTCCTTTGTTTCTTTGTTTTCTCCGAATCTGAAACCTCATTCTCTCTCTTGGGCCAGAAGTGTGTTGGGCAAGCTGTTCTTAGCTGTCTGTGCATCTCAAGGTATGGAGGGGATAATTCCCTCTTCCTCTTCCTCTTCCCACCAGACCCTGGAGATACGATACGGAAGCCTTCTTGTGAGAAACACTATGCAACAGTCTTTAACCTGGGCAGGACCTGAAGGTCAGACCAGTTAGGCCTCTGCTTCAGCAGATTTCAGCCTTGCTGGAAAGAGGAGTATGAAGCCCCCTTTTCTGGTCTTCTTGGGGCAGGGCTAAGACTTTACATCACTGCCTTTACTTCTCCTACAACTGCTTCACTGGTGAAGGTACTTCCAAGAAAGCCTATTCAAAATACACAGAAATCTAAATAACATCCACCTTCCAGTTTCTGTTTTAGTGCTTTAACTTCCTGAGTGATTGTTTGATGAGATTTCCCCATTGTCTTTGCATTAGGTTTCCTTTTTTTTTTTAATCTTTTTACATAGGAACCATTTCAACAGACCTGCCATGTAGAACTAGTCTTTCAAGCAAGATAGAGATCAGCCTGACCTTTCTTACATCAATTAATCAATACTGTTTCACCACAGATTTACCTTTTAACCTTGGTGTTTCCACAGTGCAATATCAAAGCATGATTTGTGAGCTTGCTCCATTTTATATATGGTTAAGAACAACCCTCTGTCTGTGTGCTTTGATAAAGTGTCAGAGCATAACGCAGCACAAGAGGAAAAGGGGGCTTTTATTGTCTTCATCAAGAATGGCTTTGTAAATCTAAAATGGGAGCAGCAATACCAGCAAAGCCGGTTGATTGAAATTAACTACTGGCCTCTATTGGCAGATTCATGCTGCTGGAAAGGCCATTGTCAGGGAATGCTCTCAAGGGTGGAATCTTTTGATCTGCATTTCAGATAAGAATATGTGTCTGTTGCCACTATCAATACCCCATCACTGAAGCTTATCCCCAAGAGAAACAAGAAGGGTTTGCTCCACTGTGTTCTGAACCTACAATTGCCACTATCCTTACTGCTTTAACCTGTTTCATAGGTGAAGAATTTAGAGAGGGCAAAGACCGTGAAGTATCTCAGAATACGATCAAGTCCTTTCACTGAATTCACTTCATGGCAGAGAACACTACTGTTGTGTCCTCTGTGAGGTCTCTGTGGACAGAAAGATTTCCCCACCAGACCACAATGTGCTTAAGCGCCTATCTCATAAAAGAACTGTAGAATCTCTTTTTGCACATCACCCATCCCTTTTGCTTTACACAGAAGAAACTGAGCCCCAGAAAATGACATGTTTTAACCCAGATTCCCCAGATATTTAGTGGTAGACTCAGACCTTAGAAACCAGCACAGTTTCTTCCCCAAATGTCAAGCTGTCACATTAGTTCTTAAAGCATTTAAATGTGTGATGATATTTGCAAACTTACCACTTCCCCAGAAGCCAATAATAAAACTTCGTGTGGAGGCTGCACTTTTCCTCGGGGCTTCTCAGCAGTGCTCGGTTTTCACCTGGCCATCTAGACGTACCACCTTAAATCAGAAGAAAATTCATATTACAGTCCTGCCATTTACCAGCTCTGTGATATCTGGCAAGATATTTAACCTCTCTGTGTCTTACTGATCTCTTGGACAAATAAAATATCTCACAGGGCTATCTGGAGGGTTGAAAGAATTAATACCTACTAAGCACTAAAAACAGTATCTAGCACATAACAAGCACAATATAAGTGTTAGCTCATATTATTCCTTCCATTCCTTTCTCAGATTATTCAGTGAATCTGGGGTATCACTCTACAGTTTTGTGATATTTTGTTCCTTCATAAATTCTAAGTGTTTTATAATTCTTGATTCCTTCACAGTGAATATACTGTAGAGTTCCTCTAGCTCATTTTGAACACAAACATGGGGCATTTGGAAAAGGTGCCTTTTTATATACATTGGAAAAAAAAACCCAAAAAACACCAACATCTATCATTGCACTCACATTTTGATTCTTTTTGAGTAATTCACAGACTTAAGCTATCTCATTCCCAGGAAATGGAACCAAAGGTTGCTGACTGAAATTTCACTGTGCTTTCAACCTTTGAAGTATGAGAAGCACCATGGAATGCCAAGATCAAGTACTCTGTGGTCAGTGCACAAAGTAAACGTTATTATGGATTTTATAATGTTCCCAATGGAGATGCAATCATTAAGTTTCCTTTTAATAACAGAGCAGTACGTTTCTCTTGAACCTGGTTTGACCAATCATTAAATGTGTCTGGTCAAGGAATGCGCTTGGATAATATGAGATCCCAGGCTATAATCAAACAAAGAGTTGACTCTCTTTGTTTCCTTAGATTTAGCTAAATGGAACTTCCTATTCTAAGGAAGCCTCTTTAAATGATATGTGCTTCTTAATAAATAAAGTGCTGCTGATTCAACTATAAATTAATTTTTGGTATGAAATTTGAAATTACATGATGGTTTAAATAATATGGAGGAAGGGTAAAATTAAGTGGAAAAATCATGTTTAGCAAAACATAGCTTAGACTTGCTCAGTTTCCAAATTGAGGTTAATTGTTTAAGGACCCTAAAGACATTATCTTCTTAGTGGTAGCTGGCCATTATTTTTCAGCACCTAGTAAGATGTGAGTGTGTGTGTACGTGTGTGTGTGTAAATGGTGTAACCCAACTGCACAGCATAAATAATCATTTGGCAAACTGATGTAGAGTATATGGAAAGACAATACTACTCCAGTGTCTTCTTTGTGGGGCAATATAAGAATTTTGTTTAAAACAAAGCAGTAGCTATGTATTGTTTAGTAAGTTTTCTCTTTCTTTTTTTTGAATGGGGACACACATTCATGAAGGGTCAGTCTATCAATTCTGTTCACTATTCCCCAAAACAAAACTATCAAGCATATTTTGCATAGTTTTCCCTTTTTCCCACTGAGGCCTGAGGAGACATCGGCATTATACCCCTGGCCACTCTGGCACTGACCACAGAGGGACAAAGACTGAAGGAGACTGAAGTCCCACCTGGTCACAAAAGTCAGGTGATGTCAAGGCTTACCTTCCATAACCTTCTTTCCTCTCATTTGAGATTCTTCCTAGTGGAGGGTTTGTCATTTTCAGGAGGAGATTACTTTAGCAAATGAGCTCTAAGAACAATGAGCTTGAGGTTTAAAATAAAATTCAAGGATGTTCTTAATAAGGTTGTATACTGTTAATCCATGGTTTTCTGCCAAGTAGTGTCTCAAATGCCTCTTTAGGGATTTATTCTACTTTAGAAAGATGTCAGATATAAATATTTAAGTATATAGAGATTTTGTCTTTGACCTAATGAATTTACATTTTGTTTAGATAGTAGTCTTAGAAATGTGATTATTATAGAATGGATAGACACTGGAATGCAAAGAAAAGCAATAAAGTCACATTATTTTTTTGCCTAATGGAGTTCTCAAAGATTAAAAGGCCTGATAACCATTAGTGTGGGCGTGTAAAATGGTCATTCTCATACATTGCTAGGAGGAGTATAATTTGATCCTTTCTTTAAGGGAAGGAATTTGGCAATATACATTAAGAGCCAGAGAAGGGTATAAACACCAACCCATAAGTCCCACTTCTAGGGAATTATCCTAAGGATATAATTGGCCAATAGCACAAAAATGTATATGCAAGTCTACAGCTTATAAAAGTAGAAAACCGGAAAAAAAAAAAGTATCCAATAACAAGGATTATTTAAACAGGTACCTTTATACGATGGAATGCTATGTAGCTGATAGACATGATTACATAGACGTACATTTACCAATTTGGAAAGATAGTTCTGAATGATCATTAAGTAAAAACAGTCCATTATAAATCAAACTCTAATATGATACTGTTATAAGAGGGAAAAATAGTATATGGATAGGTATGAATTGAAGACACGCACTAAAATGTTATCTATGATTGTCTTTGGATATTGAGTATTTATTTTTTATTTATATTTCCTAACGTCTCTACAATTAGTATGCATTACTTGAGTATAAAAAAATAAAGAATGGGATATATTTTTGAAGGGAATTAATGGTGTTTGGAGATACAATGATGTCATCATATTTATTTCAACTTACTGGAATGAAAATATTGTTTCATTCCATATAATTTGCGTGTTATCATGAGGAACATTGTTTTTTTAAAGACTCTACTTGGAGAAATCAGAACTACAGAGAGAAGGAAAGGGAATGGAGAGGAGAGGAGAGAGAGAGGGGGAGGGAATGATTGAATTTAATGCAATGGTGCTTTTGCAGGCTTGAAACTGTCAGATCTAAGTTGAACTCCTGGCTATTACCCTTAGGTTTGTTTAAACTTGTAAAAACCACTTTAGTCCCTTAAGTTTCAAAATTTTAATCTGTAAATTGAGAGTCAATAATATTCACAGGACTATTATGAGGATTAAGTAAGAGGTATAAATCAAAGTGTCTTGCTCAAAAAGGGTATGTGATAAATACCTAGAGTGAGTGGGTAATATATACTGGACACAGAGTTACGTACTTTATGTACATTATTACATTTGTAATAATATGTCACAACAACCCTAACACATGGGCATTTTATCTCCATTTTGCAGATGAGGAAATAGAGTTGTAGGGAATTTAAGAAACTTGCCCAAAGCCAGAGAGCTGGAAAGAGAGATGGGGATTGGCATGAAACTGCCCAAAATGGAAGCTCCATATTAGATAGTAACAAACCAGGTCCTCAGTCCCTCCATCCATCCTCCTCTCCCTCCCCTACTCCTGCACGCCCTCTCTCCAAAAAAGAGAAAAGCAGATCACTTAAACTCAAATTTGTATCCTTAAAAAGGCTGAGTTGTTCAAATTCTTCATAAAACTCATTTCATTCTACAAGCTAGTCTTGAAAACATTCAAGTCCAGAGGAAAGATAGCTGAAAGACAATACATGCTGTTTCTTATATATTCTGTATAAACTTCCCTTTCTGAAGTTAATTTTTTATGTTTTATTTTTCATTGCAAATTTAATCTGATCCTGATACCCAAATACCTACTGTATTTCCCTACAAATATTCTCTAATACAGTCCCAAAGGATAACTTTCTGGGTTTTTTTGTGTCGTTTTCTTTTTCAACTCAGCCTGTACTTTTTCACACTGGAATACTTTTTTTTATCTCCAATCTGTTCAAAAATAAAGCTACTTCTAGAATATAGAAATCTTAACTCCAAAATAACATGAATTAAAATAAAAGATTTGATTCAGACCCAAATATTCTGTATGTAGTCTATCATTTTTTTATTTTCATTATAAACTGTATGTAAATAAGTATATGCATAATCATGATTCAGAGCTTCAGAAAGGTTGTTATGTATCAGACAAATGGCCAAGCACAATCACAGCTAGCATGTACCATGAAATACGGCTGTGACATTACTGTGGTAGTACATTAAGATCAAAGCCATTGCATAAGACCTATAAGAATTCATCAGTCAACATGATGCTATCAAACAGTTCCCAGACCACAAGCCCCGCCATCACATGAACCATGGCAATATGCATGATCATAAAAAGGAGCAATTAAAATCCTTTTAGAACACTCTGTATTAGGTTGCTTCTGATAGCCAGGCTTCTGGAGAAATATGTTCTATTCTTCTGCTACTTTACTCACATTCTTTATGTTATCTATAAACCCCATCCTAAAGTCCCTTACAACTTCCGCATATTGAAATTATACTCATCATCTTTGCACATGGCATTTCTTTCATGGAACCTGTCCTGTTGCCTTGTGAAAGAGATTTCTTCCTCCTCTGCACCCATGTAGCAACTTATCTCTTAGGTCACTTGCACTGTACTTGCCCTATAGGACTACAATCCCTTAGAGGGAAATCTGGGGACTTCTGAAAAGTAATACCATAGCATGGACCATATATGACACAGCACATCCAGCAAGCAGTGAGGTGCTCAGTGGGTCACAAATGACCTTGTTAGTAATGCAATCATCTTCATTGTACCCTTAGAAGAAGAAAGAAATCTGTACACAAATAAAGGGAAAAGCCTTCTTTACCCCCAAAGCCAGAATCTCCTGCGTGAGGAGAAAAGGCTTCTTCAATATGCTCAGAGGCCTGGTATTCAGAGTCAATCATTTCTTCCACACTAATCACTTGAGAAGGGATTACATGAGTTGAGCACGAGGGGGCCGTGAATACCCTCAGATCATACAACCTCATACAACAAAATAAGCATGAGGCAAAGAGCTCTGTAAGTACCTAGATTAAGTCTCCCAACAATTGGCAAATTACTAATAACAGGCCTTTTGTTCCTTTCGCAAGCGGTCAAAATAATGAATAATAGAGTGTTATGCCAAGTCGACTAATAGCCAGTTCACGTGAGATCATTTAAAACAGGAGAAAATGATTCTTGAAAAGGTCCCTGATGAGATTTTGCTTTTTCCTAAGAGACTCTAGATAGCATTCTGCGGCAGCATTTTAAAAACCACTTTCAAAATTGGGCACCCTCATTATCATGCATTATATTTGTACTCTCCACTTAGGTTGCTTTGAAATAGAATGACACCCAGTTGTGTTTTTTACATTAAATGCACCTTCTCTCACATTTGATCTCTCCCTTTGTGATAGTCATTTTATTTCACAGCAACCACATTTCTTTGTCTGTATTTCACTGACTGTAGTTTTCAAATTATGCAGAGACGGCCATTTTGGCTGTTACGGACAGAGAGAAACTGAAAGTTTGCCTGCCAGGTCCAGCATCACTCAGCTAGCACCAAAGTAAGTAAATCAGCACAGGGGCTTTGAGTTGGGTCATTTCCATCCAGGGCAAAAGAGACACACTGGAGAGTAAAGCCTGCTGTTGTTTTTATTTATATTCTGGCCATTGTTGTTTGTTTTTAATTGAGTGAGATTATATTGCAGACAAAAGGTTAATTTTGCCAGACCTAAAAGGAGTGAGGTCATTCTGTGAGCCCTTGGGTATAATGTTACCTCTAGACAGAAAATGGTGGCGCCTAAGGGTCAACTTCAGAGGCCTAGAACTAGACAGGAAATGGTATATAAACACTGCACTCTGAGGAAACATATTTATGACTAACGCATCCAATTCATAGTAATATTGTGGGGCTATCTTGAGGTTTCAAACTCCTCAGTAACCAGCTTCATCCCGGGCCACAAAATATCCTAGGCCTATTTCATTGGCTTATGCGGAGCAAGAATTCACAGGAATGAGGGAAAAATATATATTAAAGTCCTGTGTATATTTTAATCCATTCAAATATGTTATATTAATACATTAAATATAAATATCAAATGTATTACTATAATGCTACAGTACTTTATATTAATAAATATGATAATGTCCATATATTTATTAAACAAATATGGATGCAAATGGTTGGGATTGTGTTGATATGCAAATAATCAGAACTTACTTTATCATTTTTACCATAACTCATTCAAGAATGTGAACTACGTTGGCATTCCTCACCAACTTATGTCACCTAGTAACAAAAATCCAACAACATTTAAAAAAAACTCAAAGTAAGCAAACTAAGGTTATTAATATATGTGGACAATTCATCTACTTGCTTTAGCAGGCTCTGAGGGAGTTGCTATGTTCTATAACATAGTACAGCAGTTCACTCATAAGTAATCAAGGAAAGTTTAAATTATCCACTTTATTTAAACACATATAAGATGTCAAAAAAGTGTATAATACAACTTATGACCAGTTCTATGAAATTATTAAAGCAAAACACAGCAAGGGACCAGTTTCACCTGGAAAACCCATTAATGTAGAAAACCTCATTCTTCAATGATGTGTCATCATACTTACGTTGTCTTACATATTTAAGATGTCAGGGGAATTCTGAAATGCTATGGGAAATAATTAGCCTAAGACATTCTTAAGGAGAAATGGGGTTTCAGGTTCTCAAATTAGGAAAGTGAAATCCTAAGAGTCCCCTTCAGGTGGATGTGAAGAGGGCATCTGAGTGTCATTCACAGGCCTCTGAACTGCTACAGTCACCCCATCTTCCCTTTGGGAGACAGGCACCTGGGAGAGCACTGAAGCATGAGCCCTCCATTCTTGGTCAGGAGTTGGGGATGGTTATCCCCCTTGTAACCAAAACAGTGCTCCCCATCAGTGCCACCCAGAGCTCCAGTCATCCATCATCACTGGCCCTCCGGACCAGAGAAATCAGCAGGAAGAAAACCAGAGCCCTGAGAGCACGTCCTGCTTTCTCCACTAGTTATTGCCTGCGAGAAAGAGGCAATTCCAGAGTTAATTTAATTCATCCAGTTATTAGAAAATGGATCTCATGCTATTCCCAAGTGGGAAGCAGAAAAAGAGAGAAACTAACAATGATCTATTAAGTGTATACTGTACCATAATGACATTTATAATAATGGTTTTGACTATTCCCAGGGACTTTACATGGTTCTTTAAACTCATCCTCTAATTTAATCTTTAAAATAACCTTCCAAGGTAGGTATTATTGTGTCTACTTGACATAGAAGAAAACTCAAAAAGGTTAAACATTTTTGCCAAGGATCACAAAGCTAGTAAGCTGAAAAATTAGGATTCAAACCAGCTCCATCTGACTGCAAAAGTCAGTAATGGTGAGATTACTCAGTCAGTGGAGACGTGGAGATGTGGATCTCTAGTTTCCGGATCTCTGTGTTGCTCTCTTTCTTTAACACTTCAGTACCAGCACACTAGCTCCAGTTTCTACATAGCAGGCCTAGTAGTCCGAGAATACCAGAATGGGAAGAACTCCCAAAGAGAAACAAGGGTTCTTAGGCTTCGAGGGAGCCACAGTCCCCGTGGAGAATCTGATGAGTATTACGGTCTCTCGCCTCAGAAAGACATGTGCACCTCAATTCTTGTTATTCACTGGAGTTACGTTCTATACAGTCACGAGGAACACTGAATTAGCGAATACTAAACCATCACTAGGGGGAACGCAGGGTTAGGTTCCTGTGAGCGTCTGGACACAACATTTTCATCAACCAATCAATACATAACTTTGTTTTATGTGTGTTTCTGTTTAAAGACACCTTATTTAATATATACTGTTGATTCATTAACATTGGACCCACAGTCAGAGCACCATAACTCATGCCAGAATGAAGCTTATCTGGCACATATATTTTCTCCATAAGGCACAGCACAGCCTTCTTGCTCTTGGAAACACGAGACAACACTTTAGCAGTATGCTTGGGGGTCATTTCAAACAGGAAAATCACCCATAGAAAGCACAAAATTATGAAAAACATGGCACCAAACAGACTATGAAAAAGGCACGTTTACAGTCTGAGCACTGAAACAGGAAGGTAAGGGTTGCCTTGATGGACCTTAGCTGGGAGTGTATGTTGGGCAACTTCAAATTTCTGCTGCTCTGTGCATGTCTGCTAACGACTACAGAAGCACTATGAGTATTGATTTGGAGGTTACAAAAAATTTTATTAAGTAGGCAAATTTTCATATACAGAATCCATGAATAATGAGGACTGACTGTGTGCATGTAGGATTTCATATAATTCCACAGGATATATGGACTGCACCAAGTACACACATCATCTTTTTATAAATGCCTGATCTAGAACAACTCATTGTACACATCGGTCCCTGAATATGGGGAGAACACTTTAGCATGAAAACAAGGTATAGTTTTGGATAATAAAGAAAATGTCAACAAGATTCCATGAATACACATTAGTAAAATTGATTTGAAAGAATAAAATGAGCAAATAAATTAAACTTTATTCATATGAAAGTTCAGGGAATGTATGATGTTTGCTTGTTACTGTATTAACTTTAAAATCACAAGCATTATCTTCTGTTAAAATCTGCTCAATGCTTTAAAGGATACTTTTGTACTCTAAGAAAATGTCTACAAATAATCCCCAGGTGTAATACTCTTACTTAGAAAAACTGAACTAGGTTGTGATTAATAGTTGATTTTGGTGAGATGAGCAAGCAGAAGCAACTAAATGTCTCTAATCTTGGTCTCCCAAACAATGCATTATTATACCAGTCAGCGGCACTCTCAATCCAAACAAGCCACTGTAAGTTCCAGAAACCTGACCATGAGCATATACTGACAAAGGATCATGGAGAATACAAAGACAAAAGCACTAACCCCAGGGGTCTCCAATCTCCTCAGATATAGGAATAGAGTAAGAGAGAGTGCTAACATAGGTAAAACAATTAATTTGTCTTGGAACATACTTCTCTTTTTCTGCCCCACTCCTCTTCTCTCCAGTGAAATGTTCAAATGTACACACACACACACACACTCACACACTCATGCACACTACTCATACAGCACTGGGAAGCTCTCTGTCACCAATTTTACCTTCTGAAATCCTATGTATCCTTGAGTCTTAGCTTCTTCAGTAAACCTCTTCTATCCCTTAGCAATGCATGATTTCTCCCTACTCTGACCATTTCAGTCTCTCCCTTATTGACCTTATTTTGTAAATATTTTTGTGCTTACCTTAAACAAACCAAATACAGAATGGCAAGACCAAGGACAGCGGGCAAATGCCTCATGCATCTTGATATATCCAAGAGGCCTGATATATCTCATTGCTATATCTTAATTGCTAGCAAAATGCCAACCACGGACAAGGTAATAAATATCTTTTGGATGAATGAAGGGACGAATAAACAAGAATGAGTCAACTCATAACTACCATAGTATGGTTATTTAGAAGGCATAAACATGGCCAATTATAAAGACCAGAAGTTCCAGTCTGGTATAATTTGGCTGCATTTACAGCATCCTAGACTTATGTTTATAATCAAATTTCAATTGATGTGAACCTGAATTCATTCATTCAACATGCATTCAGTCAATGTGTGCCGAGCACCTGGTCTGGGCAAGGCTCTGTGCTAGGAGTCAGGATACAGCAATGAACAAAACAGGTATCAGGGCCCCTGCTTCATTAAAATGTGGAGATGAACATAAAAACAGGCATCAACCAGTGAGTGTCAATGAATTCAAAGCCATGTTCTCTGGACTATTCAAGAAAACTTGGTTAAAATATCCAGGAAATAACTATCATGAAATAAAGTTATTTCAGGCTGGCTTTCCCTCAAGGCTTATCTGTAAGACACTGTAATATAGTACATGTCGGAAGGGGAGTGAGAACACTCCACCTGAGAAATCTGTGCCATTCTTTCAGCCCGACCACTGTTTATCTTGAAAATGTACTGCTCCTGGCCTTGCTCCAAGGCAAGCAACCCAATGATTCATTGAGGTTTTACTCTTTGGGGATCAGTTTTAAGCTGCAACGGCAAACAGGCTGTCCCAATAAAAACATGCTTTAAGGAAAGAAAATCCCATATTTTTCTCCTAAAAGACAGAAGTCTCATAAATTTTGGAGTTAAGAAATTCCTCTACTCAAGTGGCACAGCCTAGATTTCTAATAAACATGATGTCTGAGATGGAAAATGCCGACCTGCTCTTCAAAACTAAAAAATAATCCTAAATCTAGATTTGGATTTAAGCTTAAAACATAATTTTGGAGTGAACAGAGAAAGAGGGCATTAATATTCCCATATTAAAGGAAACTGAGATAAATCAGGACAAATGATGATTCCAGCTTCACTATTCTTCCTTCAGTGAGAATTTTCACAACCTTCTCTGTCCTTATGCCCTTTCCATGTAAACTGAATTGATTGCTTAAGCTATAGGGTGAGACTCAAATGAATGGGCTGCCATAATGTCAGCTTCAAAAAATTAACTAATTGGATGGACTGAATCTTTTTATAGCAAGATAAAACAGATAAAACATCAGATACAGCTTCTCACAGTAAAGAGAGAAAAAAAAGAGAGAGAGAGAGAAACAGTATTACCTATCATTCTAAACCAAAGAACCAGTCCAAACAATTCCATTTTATGGCAAAATGTTATGCCCTTCTAAAAAATAATAATAAAATAAACAAAATCCTATTAGATGTGGGACACAGTATAATAATTTTTTTAAAAAGTTTGATTCCAGGCTTCCCTGGTGGTGCAGTGGTTAAGAATCTGCCTGCTAATGCAGGGGACACGGGTTCGAGCCCTGGTTTGGGAAGATCCCACATGCCACGGAGCAACTAAGCCCGTGCACCACAACTACTGAGCCTGCGCTCTAGAGCCTGCGAGCCACAACTACTGAGCCCACGCACCACAACTACTGAAGCCCACATGCCTAGAGCCCGTGCTCCACAACAAGAGAAGCCACCGCAATGAGAAGCCTGTGCACTACAATGAAGAGTAGCCCCCACTCGCTGCAACTAGAGAAAGCTCGCACGCAGCAACAAAGACCCAATGCAGCAAAAAATAAATAAAATAAAAAATGAATTTATAAAAATAATAAAAATAAAAATTTGATTCCCTTATACAACATAAAAATATTTTTCCTCAACTATATGAATTACAATATTTTAAGATTAAATTCCTTGGCATCATTTACATTCTAAAACTGAATAAAAAATAGACAAAATTAAAATTTGCTGATTATTTGCTGTTGTAAAATATAACCTATTTACATATTAAAGATCAATATCCCTACCTTTAATCACTTGAATTATAAATCTGTAAATATATTTAGTTCAGACAGTTCTTTAGGGAAAAATATCTATTTTTAGATAATACATATTGATAATACATATTCTGCTTACATGGTTAGCATGTATAAAACTATCATAACTATATACATGTTATGTAGTTACGAGAAATATTAGGGAAGATCAAGTAATGTGACTAAGAAAAGAGTAAGATATAGGTATCACTGGCAACTTTCAAGAACTCAAAATATTACTACACATAAAGCAATGAATCCCAAGGTCAAATATAAAACATCCTAGGGGGTCTCAACTTATCTCAAATGCTGTCCTAATATTCTCCAACCAAGATTAATGTATTTAACTTAAAGAAAAATAAAAAAGCCAGATGACAAAATGCTTTTGACAAAAAGGAAGAAAAAAGGAGAATAAAACAAAATCTCCAAAATCAATGTAGATGTTAAAATGGTCAAAAGAAAGTCAAGAATCTCAAACACATTTGGACCAGCTGTCCTCTGTACAGGACAGAAGCAAAAAATGGACCTGATTGAAAGGGAAGTTATTTATGAAGGTTTTCCTCACTGTGAGGTTTGCTAGATTCACTAGAAGTTGGGTATTGAGAAGGAAGGCTTTTGCTAGAGAAAGTTCAAAATTGGGTAATATCTCACTGGTATGAACTAACTTATATGTGACTCTACTTGAAGGATGGGAAATTGATAAGACAGTCATTCAGGTTTCCTTTTAACTCTGAAAATATATAGTAACATATTCTTTAAGACAGCACAGAATGGCTCGTCATTCAGCTCCTTCAAGAGTGGATATACACTGATATACATTGATATACACTGATATATCTTTAAGATGGCAGAGGAATAAGAAGTGGAGATCACCATTCTCCCCACAAATACATCAAAAATGCATCTACATGTGGAACAACTACAGAACACCTACTGAAAGCTGGCAGAAGATGACAGACTTCCCAAAAGGCAAGAAAATCCACATGTAACTGGGCAGGGCAAAAGAAAAAAACAAAACAGAGACAAAAGAATAGGGACAGGACCTGGACCTCTGGGAGGGAGCTGTGAAGGAGGAAAAGTTTCCACACACTAGGAAGCCCTTGCACTGGTGGAAACAGGGGGTGTGGTGGGGGAAGCTTCAGAGCCAACGGAGGAGAGCACAGCAACAGGGGTGCAGAGAGCAAAGTGGAGAGATTCCTGCACAGAGGATCAGTGCTGACCGGCACTCACCAACCTGAGACACTTGTCTGCTCACCCACTGGGGCAGGTGGGGGCTGGGAGCTGAGGCTCAGGCGTAGGAGGTCGGATCCCAGGGAGAGGACTGGGGTTGGCTGCGTGAACACAGCCTGAAGGGGGCTAGTGCACCACGGCTAGCCGGGAGGGAGTCCGGGAAAAAGCCTGGACCTGCCTAAGAGTCAAGAGACCATTGTTTTGGGGTGCACGAGGAGAGGAGATTCAGAGCACTGCCTAAATGAGCTCCAGAGACAGGCGCGAGCTGCGGCTATCAGCGCAGAAGCCAGAGACGGGCATGAAACTCTAAGGCTGCTGCTGCAGCCACCAAGAATCCTGTGTGCAAGCACAGGTCACTATATACACCTCCCCTCCTGGGAGACTATGCAGGCTGCCACTGCCAGGGTCCCGTGATCCAGGGACAACTTCCCTGGGAGAACACACGGCATGCCTCAGACTGTTGCCACCTCACACTGCCCTCTGCCACCACAGGCTTGTCCCGCATTCCGTACTCCTCCCTCTCCCCAGCCTGAGTGAGCCAGAGCCCCCTAATCAGCCGCTCCTTTAACCCCCTCCTCTCTGGGTGAACAACAGACACCAGAGGGTGGCCTACATGCAGAGGTGGGGCCAAATCCAAAGCTGAACTCTAGGAGCTGTATGAAGAAGAGAAAGGGAAACTACTCCATGCAGCCTCGGGAGCACAGGATTAAATCTCCACAATCAAGTTGATGCACGCTGCATCTGTGGAATATCTGAATAGACAACGAATCATCCCAAAATTGAGGTGGTGGACTTTGGGAGTAACTGTACACTTGGGGTTTGCAATATGCAACTGACAAGTTTCTGATTTTTATGTTTATCTTAGTATAGTTTTTAGTGCTTGTTATCATTGGTGGATTTGTTCATTGGTTTGGTTGCTCTCTTTCTTTTTTTTACATTTTAATTTTTTTCTTTTAATATTTTTTATTTTAATACCTTTTTTATTTTATTATATTTTTTCCTTCTTTCTTTTTTTCTCCCTTTTCTTCTGAGCCGTGTGGCTAAAACGGTCTTGGTGCTCCAACCGGGTGTCAGGCCTGAGTCTCTGAGGTGGGAGGGCCAAGTTCAGGACGTTGGACCACCAGAGACCTCCCAGTCCCACGTAATATCAGTCAGCAAGAGCTCTCCCAGAGATCTCCGCCTCAACGTTAAGACCCAGCTCAACAACCAGCAAGCTCAAGTACTGGACACTCCATACCAAACAACTAGCAAGACAGGAACACACCCCCACCCATTAGCAGAGAGGCTGCCTAAAATCATAATAAGTTCCCAGACACCCCAAACACACCACCAGACATGGTCCTGCCCACCAGAAAGACAAGACCCAGCCTCATCCACCAGAACACAGGCACCATTCCCCCCACCAGGAAGCCTACACAACCCACTGAACCAACTTTACCCACTGGGGGCAGACACCAGAAACAATGGGAACTATGAACCTGCAGCCTGCAAAAAGGAGACCCTAAACACAGTAATTAAGCATAATGAGAAGACAGAGAAATACTCAGCAGATGAAGGAGCAAGGTAAAAACCTACCAGACCAAACAAATAACAAGGAAATAGGCAGTCTACCTGAAAAAGAAATCATAATAATAATAGTAAAGATGATCTAAAACCTTGGAAATAGAATGGAAAAAAAAACACAAGAAACATTTAACAAGGACCTAGAAGAACTAAAGAGCAAAGAAACAATGATGAACAACACAAGAAATGAAGTTAAAAATTCTCTAGAAGGAGCAGAATAACTGAGGCAGAAGAACGGATAAGTGACCTGGAAGACAAAACAGCAGAAATAACTACTGCAAAGCAGAATAAAAAAAAAAGAATGAAAAGAATTTAGGACAGTCTCAGAGACCTCTGGGACAACATTAAACATACCAACGTTCGAATTATAGGGGTCCAGGAAGAAGAGAAAAAGAAAGGGACTAAGAAAATATTTGAAGAGATTATAGTTGAAAACTTCCTTAATATGGGAAAGGAAATAGTCAATCAACTCCAGGAAGCACAGAGAATCCCATACAGGATAAATCCAAGGAGAAACATGCCAAGACACATATTTATCAAACTATCAAAAATTAAATACAGGGCTTCCTTCATGGCACAGTGGTTGAGAGTCCGCCTGCCAATGCAGGGGACACAAGTTCGTGCCCCGGTCCGGGAAGATCCCACAGGCCACGGAGCAGCTAGGCCCATGAGCCATGGCCACTGAGCCTGCACATCCGGAGCCTGTGCTCCACAATGGGAGAGACCACAACAGTGAGAGGCCCACGTACCGCAAAGAAAAAAAAAAAAAAAAATTAAATACAAAGAAAAAATATTAAAAGCAGCAAGGGAAAAGCAACAAATAACATACAAGGGAATCCCCATGAGGTTAACAACTGATCTTTCAGCAGAAACTCTGCAAGCCAGAAGGGACTGGCAGGATGTATTTAAAGTGATGAAAGGGAAAAACCTACCACCAAGTTTACTCTACAGAGCAAGGATCTCATTCAGATTTGACAGAGAAATTAAAACCTTTACAGACAAGCAAAAGCTAGGAAAATTCAGCACCACCAAACCAGCTTTACAACAGATGCTAAAGGAACTTCTCTAGGCAAGAAACACAAGAGAGGGAAAAGACTTACAAAACTAAACCCAAAACTCTTAGGAAAATGGTAATAGGAACATACATATCGATAATTACCTTTATATGTAAATGGATTAAATGCTCCAACCAAAAGACATAGACTGGCTGAATGGATACAAAAACAACACCCATATATATGCTGTCTACAAGAGACCCACCTCACACCTAGGGACACATACAGACTGAAAGTGAGGTGATGGAAAAAGATATTCCATGCCAATGGAAATCAAAAGAAAGCTGGAGTAGCAATACTCATATCAGACAAAATAGACTTTAAAATAAAGGCTGTTACAAGAGACAAAGGACACTACATAATGATCAAGGGACCAATCCAAGAAGAACATATAATAATTGTAAATATTTATGCACCCAACATAGGAGCACCTCAATACATAAGGCAAATGCAAACAGCCATAAAAGGGGAAATTGACAGTAACACAATAATAGTAGGGGACTTTAACACACCACTTTCACCAATGCATAGAGCATCCAAAATGAAAATAAATAAGGAAACACAAGCTTTAGATGACACATTAAACAAGATGGACTTAATTGATATTTATAGGATATTCCATCCCAAAACAACAGAATACACTTTCTTCTTAAGTGCTCATGGAACATTCTCCAGGATACATTATATCTTGGGTTACAAATCAAGGCTTAGTAAACTTAAGAGAATTGAAATTGTATCAAGTATCTTTTCTGACAACAACACTATGAGACTAGATATCAATTACAGGAAAAAAACTATAAAAAATACAAACACATGGAGGCTAAACAATATGCTACTAAATAACCAAGAGATCACTGAATAAATAAAAGAGGAAATCAAAAAATACCTAGAAACAAATGACAATGAAAACACAATGACCCAAAACCTATGGGATGCAGCAAAAGCAGTTCTAAGAGGGAAGTTTATACCAATACAATCTTACCTCAAGAAACAAGAAACAACTCAAATAAACAACCTAAACTTACACCTAAAGAAATTAGAGAAAGAAAAACAAAAAACCCAAAAGTTAGCAGAAGGAACAAATCATGAAAGTCAGATCAGAAATAAATGAAAAATAAATGAAGGAAAATAATATCAAAGACCAATAAAACTAAAAGCTGGCTCTTTGAGAAGGTAAACAAAATTGATAAACCATTAGCCAGACTCATCAAGAAAAAAAGGGAGAAGACTCAAATCAATAGAATTAGAAATGAAAAAGGACAAGTAACAACTGACACTGCAAAAATACAAAGGATCATGAGAGATTACTACAAGCAACTACATGCCAATAAAATGGACAACCTGGAAGAAATGGACAAGCTCTTGGAAAAGCACAACTTTCCAAGAGTGAACCAGGAAGAAATAGAAAATATAAACAGACCAATCACAAGCACTGAAATGGAAACTGTGATTAAAAATCTTCCAACAGGGCTTCCCTGGTGGTGCAGTGGTTGAGAGTCCACCTGCCGATGCAGAGGACACGGGTTCGTGCCCCGGTCCAGGAAGATCCCACATGCCATGGAGCAGCTAGGCCCGTGAGCCATGGCCACTCAGCCTGTGCGTCTGGAGCCTGTGACACAACAGGAGAGGCCACAACAGTGAGAGGCCCGTGTACCGCAAAAAAAAAAAAAAAAATCTTCCAACAAACGCACGCCCAGGACCAGATGGCTTCAGAGGCGAATTCTATCAAACATTTAGAGAAGAGCTAACACCTATCCTTCTCAAACTCTTCCAAAATATAGCAGAGGGAGGAACACTCCCAAACTCACTCTATGAGGCCACCATCACCCTGATACCAAAACTAGAAGAAGATGTCACAAAGAAAAAAAACTATAGGCAAATATTACTGATGAACATAGATGCAAAAATCCTCAACAAAATACTAGCAAACAGAATCCAAGAGCATATTAAAAGGATCATACACTATGATCTAGTGAGGTTTAGCTCAGGCATGCAAGGATTCTTCAGTATATGCAAATCAATCGATGTGATAAACCATATTAATAAATTGAAGGAGAAAAACCATATGATCATCTCAGTAGATGCAGAAAAAGCTTTCGACAAAATTCAACACCCATTTATGATAAAAACCCTCCAGAAAGTAGGCATAGAGGGAACTTAGTAACATAGTAAACATAGTAACATAGTAAACATAGCAACATAGTAAAGGCCATATATGAAAAATCCACAGCCAACATCGTTCTCAATGGTGAAAAACTGAAACCGTTTCCACTAAGATCAGGAACAAGACAAGGTTACCCACTCTCACAGCTATTATTCAACATAGTTTTGGAAGTCCTAACCACAGTAGTCAGAGAAGAAAAAGAAATGAAAGGAATCCAAATCGGAAAAGAGGAAGTAAAACTATCATTGTTTGCAGATGACGTGATACTATACATAGAGAATCCTAAAGATGCTACCAGAAAACTACTAGAACTAATCAATGAATTTGGTAAAGTACCAGGATACAACATTAATGCACGGAAATCTCTTGCATTCCTATACACTAATGGTGAAAAATATGAAACAGTAATTAAGGAAACATTCCCACTTACCACTGCAACAAAATGAATAAAATACCTAGGAATAAACCTGTCTAAGGAGACAAAAGACCTGTATGCAGAAAACTATAAGACACTGATGAAAGAAAGTAAAGATGATATAAACAGATGGAGAGATACACCATGTTCTTGGAATGGAAGAAATAACATTGTGAAAATGACTACACTACCCAAAGCCATCTACAGATTCAATGCAATCCCTATCAAACTACCAATGGCATTTTTCACAAAACTAGAACAAAAAATTTCACAATTTGCATGGAAACACAGAAGACCCCAAACAGCCAAAGCGATCTTGAGAAAGAAAAATGGAGCTGGAAGAATCAGGCTCCCTGATTTCAGACTATACTACAAAGCTACCATAATCAAGACAGTATGGTACTGGCACAAAAACAGAAATATAGAGGTCAATGGAACAGGATAGAGAGCCCAGAGTTAAACCCATGCACATATGGCCACCTTATCTTTGATAATGCAGGCAAGGATATACAATGGAGAAAAGCCAGCCTCTTCAATAAGTGTTGCTGGGGAAACTGAAGAGCTACATGTAAAAGAATGAAATTAGAACACTCCCTAACACCATACACAAAAATAAACTCAACATGGATTAAAGACCTAAATGTAAGGCCAGACACTATAAAACTCTTAGAGGAAAACATAGGCAGAACACTCTATGACATAAATCACAGCAAGATCCTTTTTGACCCACCACCTAGAGAAATGGAAATAAAAAGAAAAATTAACAAATGGGAACTAATGAAGCTTAAAAGCTTCTGCACAGCAAAGGAAACCATAAACAAGATGAAAAGACAACCCTCAGAATGGGAGGAACTATTTGCAAATGAAGCAACTGACAAAGGATTAATCTCCAAAATATAAAAGCAGCTTATGCAGCTCAATATCAAAAAAACAAACGACTCAATCCAGAAATGGGCAGAAGATCTAAATGGGCATTTCTCCGGAGAAGATATACAGACTGTCAAAAAACACATGAAAGGATGCTCAACATCACTAATCATTAGAAAAATGCAAATCAAAACTACAATGAAGTATCCCCTCACACCAGTCAGAATGTCCATGATCAAAAATTCTACAAACAATAAATGCTGGAAAGGGTGTGGAGAAAAGGGAACCCTCTTGCACTGTTGGGAATGTAAATTGATACAGCTACTATGGAGAACAGTATGGAGATTCCTTAAAAAACGAAAAATAGAACTACCATACGACACAGCAATCCCACTACTGGGCATATACCCTGAGAAAACCGTAATTCAAAATAGTAATGTACCACAATGTTCATTGCAGCACTATTTACAATAGCCAGGACATGGAAGCAAACTAAGTGTCCATCGACAGATGAATGGATAAAGAAGATATGGCACATATATACAATGGAATATTACTCAGCCATAAAAAGAAATGAAACTGAGTTATTTGTAGTGAGGTGGATGGACCTAGAGTCTGTCATACAGAGTGAAGTAAGTAGGAAAGAGAAAAACAAATACTGTATGCTAACACATATATATGGAATTTAAAAGAAAAAAATGGTTCTGAAGAACCTAGGGGCAGGACAGGAATAAAAACGCAGACATAGAGAATGGACTTGAGGACACGGGGAGGGGGAAGGGTAAGCTGGGGCGAAATGAGAGAGTGGCCTGGACAGATATACACTATCAAATATAAAATAGATAGCTAGTGGGAAGCAGCCGCATAGCACAGAGAGATCAGCTCGGTGCTTTGTGACCACCTAGAGGGGTGGGAGGGAGACTCAAGAGGGAGGGGATATGGGGATATATGTATACGTATAGCTGAGTCACTTTTTTATACAGCAGAAACTAACAAAACATTGTAAAGCAATTATACTCCGATAAAGATGTTAAAATATATATATATATATATGTATATAGGGTGGTAGAGATGTGGATGGACCTAGAGACTGTCATACGGAGTGAAGTCAGAAAGAGAAAAACAAATATTGTATATTAACGCATACATGCGGAATCTAGAAAAATGGTATAGATGATCTTATTTGCAAAGCAGAAATAAAGACACAAATGTAGAGAACAAATGTATGGACCAAGGGGGAAAGGGGTGTGGGATGAATTAGGAGACTGGGATTGACCTATATACACTATTGATAATATGTACAAAATAGATAACTAACAAGAACCTACTGTATAGCACAGGGAACTCTACTCAGTGCTCTGTGGTGACCTAAATGGGAAGGAAATCCGAAAAAGAGGGGTCATATGTATACATATAGCTGATTCACTTTGCTGTACAGTAGAAACTAACACAACATTGTAAAGCAACTCTACTCCAATAAAAATTAATTAAAAAAAGAAAAAAACACAATGGATATACATAGGAAGTAGAAAACAAATGCATTGAATTTCACTTCTAAAATATCCTTGATACTACCATGCAAATTGTTTATTTACCTTTTCCAAATACTATGTTTTCTACCATTTCATTTATATAAAAAGGGGGAAATCTGCTATCCAGACTTGAAGATTTACTTTCACAATTTCATGGCCCAATTTTGGAATAATTAAGATAATTTACTACTTTGTGTGGCTACTATTTGCTCAAAGATTCTAACTCCTTTTAGTGACATTTCAAAAAGTCGTGTTTAATGCAGTGGGACCCTGTTGTCTTGTATTTTTGCTACCATCTCTACTATCATGTCCACTGGTCATCTAATGATACTCGAACTGGGTTTTGCTTGAACTGATCACACTTGAGGGATGGAGCATAGGAAAGATTATTGCTCACTACCTAATGCTTGTTCTTAGTGACATTCACTAATATTCATACCTCCTCTCTAAACCTTGCTCCATTTTTCAACCAATAATTTATTTTGATAAAATATAGAAAACTGTCCCAGTGATTCATGTTACTCATTACTTTAATAAATTATTCAACACAGAAATAACAAAAACTCTATGAAGTATAATCCAAATTGTGCTAAAAACCTCAAAATTAATAAATAGTTCACCCTTGATTTTTATTGTTTTAATTCAATTGCTGCTTAATTAGAGAAATGCCATTATTCATACTACAGATCCCTATCACTATAAAAATCCGTGAGACTTTACATAAAACTATTATTAACTTTAGACCCAGTGACTGCTTTCTTCAATCTAACAATAATGAAAAGTAAATCAGTATTTCAATAAAATTGAAAGTTGGGCTGCCCAAGATACAAACTTCAACAGGGCTGCCAATAAATACGCAAATGGTTTCCAAATTTTTCAGCATTTATTTAAATCCATTTAGAACCACTCTAATTTTTCTGTGGTAGTTATTTGAGGGCAGATGATAGAAATTCAATTTAGTTAGATTATACATTCCAAAGAGAAGAAAATATATTAGCTCTGAGTTCCTTTTCTGCCTGAGACCATAAAGAGAAACAAATGATGCATGATCAAATCATTCAGTCATCATTATTTTGTGCAGACCACCTTAAAATTGTTTGGACCATAGAACCCATGAGAAATTCAAGGAATTAGAGCCACAGAGAAGAAGAGGATCAAATACAGTAAGTTCACTTTCATACAGCTTGATTTATTAGCTCAGTCATATCAGCATGACTTTTGCCATTAAACTCAAAAAATTAATTTTGTTCAGTTCACCCCATAACTTTGTAATGTGAACAAAATTATAAAGTGTATCTTAATGACAAGTGATCCCAACAATAGTAGCTCACAATCCCCATATTCATATATCTATTCATATGATTATAATCTAATCCTAACCAAATAATTAAGCTCTTTCTTTCTTGAAGTTCAGCAAATATTATGTGGAAGAACAAGCACCTGGGAAACTGGTGTGGAATATACTAAGTGAAGTGTAAATCATATACGGAAAAGTCAAATGTAGTCAGATACCTGTTTGGGGGCCATCTTATGATGAATACAGCAGGACCAGTCCCTGTAACTCAGAAGTGTGTTGTTCAGCTGTCACACCTTCTGCTGCACGCCAGGCAGAACCTAAACTTTTGAGCCTCATACAATTTAACAGAAGTCAACTAGAAGCAGTTGTAACCTTCTAGGGCCTCTGGGACCAAGACAGAGGCAAAAATCAAACCAAGAAGATTTATCCAACCATGATCTAGCTAAAATATTTACATGGTAACAACTCACAAACAACCTGTAATTCTATAAGTAAGAATCTACCCAAGGAATGATCGCCCTCTCCAGAAGGCTTGGGTGTCACTGACTGAAAAAAAAGCATAATTTCATTATTTCCCTTGTTTGGCTTTTGTTTGTTTTTCCTCTGTCATGGAGGCAGCAAAAACAAATTATTTGGGGGGGCCACTTTGGCTTGCATAGCAGCTGCACCAGTAGGACACATCATGGTGCATGATGAGATTGCCAAATGCTCATTGTTTAAATATGGCCCATTTACTAGAGTCTAAGTTATAATTAGGTTTCTTCTTTGAATCTTAAAAAGAAAGGAGTGAAGATACAAACTCTTAATACATATAATTAAGACCAGCAGCCTTAACCTAACAGGTTTTTAGAGACACTCTACTGTCACTCTAAATACAGGTTTCCTGCTGAGAGCATAATTACAGTTTTTGTTGCACTTCATACTGTCTACCTCCTAGAGAGCTTACACTGTTTGTTATTAAAAAAAGACCTTGTCATATTGTGTTCACCTCTGCATATAATGTCTCTTATTGTTGCTGCTTACCTTTTATCTACTCTTTTGGTGTAAAGGTGGGGGGGGGAAAGGCTAATGAACTAGAGACTTAGTAAATTTTAACAAGTTGGAGTTAATAGGGTGCTTTGTCCCCTCTCCTTCCACCAAAAGGAGAGCTGTCTCCTCAATTCGATACACTTGCGTTCTGAACCCACAGCTGCCTTTTCTTTATTAGACCTATAAACCAGGCTGGAATGAAAAGCAAACCCACAGAATCCTAACTACCTAAGCTAGGAGGGTGAGAAATTCCATTTCAAATTAAATAGCACAGTTTTAATCCATTAAACCTTTAGACTACATTTATATTTAACACCGAGGTGGTAGCCAAATCTTTTCTACTGATTGACAGCAAGTGCTTTGAACAGGTCTTGGGTAGCAAACTGCGTTTAGTTTCCAAAGAGATTCAATAAAACCGTAGTGCTTTTTTTTTTTAAAGAAGAACTTGACTTACAGGAGACATTTATTGGTGCTCTGATAACTACATATTTCCAGACATTTAAACAGAATGGCAGCAAATGGATTTCTTCTTCCACATATTTACCATCCTCAGTATTAAAGTCACTATACAGTATTGGCAGTTTTTTAACCTGCTTTGCATGTCTCACCAGGCTGTGAGACCTCATTATGTGTTGTAAACTGCTCTGACAAGTCTGCATCAAAAAAGACTGCTTTGCAAGGGGGGATTATTTTTCGCTATCATTTTTTAATCTGTTAAAGCTATAATCTATCTAAGAACTAAACACACAGTTGTTCACAAAACTCTGAGACTTAGAAAGAAAAAAATCACAAATAAGAATATTGGACCAGACAGGATTTGTTAACATCACTTTCTCCAAGGCACATTCAGCTATAATAATTTACTTGGGAGAAATAAAGTATTTCCAATGATGATCACATATAGTAAAATTTGAGTGTTTTTTAATATCCTGAAGCAAGAACTTGACTATGCTTTTCAACCAGCTATGTTTCCCCTTTATATGCCAGAAAGGTAAATTTCAACATTTTAGTGTATAAAATAATTTAGTGGAATGGTAATATAAACTATGAAAGACATAGAATGGAAAAATCAGAGAGTAGTTGAAAAAAGGGAATCGGTATACATTAATCCATACTGATAAAAAAGAGTTCCAAGACACATTGATAAGTAAAAAAAAGCAAACTGCAGAATAATATACTCAGTAAAATTTTAATAGCACTCAAACCCATGCTATTTACACATGCACAGTTACATATATATTGATACATATGTAAAAGAAGGTCTGGAAGGATACACATCATATTGATAACATTGGCTACCTCTGGTATAGAGAGTGAGATTAAGAGGCTAGATTCATTTCCTATTGCCACTGTAACAAAGTACCACAAACATAATGGCTTTAAGAAAAAAGAAAAAGAAAAATGTGAATTTATATCTTACAATTCTAGAGGTCAGAAGTCCAAAATCAGTCTCACTGGACTAAAGTCAAGGTGTTGGAAGGGCTGGTTCCTTCCGGGGGCTCTGAGGGGAGAAACTATTTCCTTGCCTTTTTCAGCTTCTAGAGGCCACCTGCATTCCTGGGCTTGTGGCCCCGTCCTTGAATCAATCCAACCTCTTGCTTCTATCATCACATCTATTACTGACTTTGATCCTCCTGCCTCTCTCCCATAAGGACTCTTGTCATTACCTTGGGCCCATCTGGATAACCCAGGATTATCTCCCCATCCCAAAATCTTCAACCAAGTTCCTTTTACCATGAAAGGTGACTATCCATGGGCCCCAGGATCAGAACATGGACATCTCTGGGGAGGCTGTTACTCAGCCTACCACAGAGACCAAAAAGGACTTAGCTTTTTTGCATAGGGTTTAAATTGTACAATTAGAATGCATTTATATATTAATTATATAATTTACATAATTTAAAATAAAAACAAGAAAGATAATTTCATTTCTCACTTTTTAAAATGTTTGAGGTAGCTAGAAAAGAAGAAAAAGGTCACACCTCCTCCAGATATTTAGTTCTTCTCTTTTTATTTTTTCTTGCCCCTCCAAATTCCTATTCTTTCCCCTTCTACACTCTTATTTCCTGGTTCTGTACCTGTATTACAAGATTCCATACCCATATTACAAGGTTCATAATCACATTTCATATCCTGCCCTGAAAATCTTACCCAATCTGAATTGTGTCACATTTAGGCTAAGTATAACTACAGATAGGATAAAGAATATGTCTTAATGCATTAAAACATGTTAATTGAGCCCCTACTGAAAGGAAATATGCAGAGAACTAGAGATACAGATATTAAAAGCCTCATCTCTTGGAGAGTTCACTATCTAGTGAAAAAGATAGATATGCAAACAAATACTCACAATATCATGAGGTAGCGTTACAGAAGTATGCGCAATGGGCTATGGAAACCTGACAGAGAGAGAAATTAGTTCTCCTTGAAGTGCCAGGTGATGATGCGGGAGGAGGAGGTGGTTGGGGAAGAACTAGTAGAGGAGGGCCTATCTGATCTGGACCCTTCTGAATGTCTCCACATTTTCCACCATAAACTGGGTTGTCAGCCTTCAGCTCTGCTGAAGGGTCACTCATCCCTATAACCCTGGTCAATGTGGCATGTCTGCTGATATTCAACTCACCTGCATTCCATATCCTTTCCACTCAGGGTCTCAGAAACTCAGCGTCTTAGAAATGCTTAACTCCAGCAGTCACTCTGTTCATCCATGCTGCCCCACTGAGTGTAGTGGGTGATAGAGGAGCCTTCCAGGGAACTGAAAGCCAGATTCCTAATCAAGAAGGGGGGCAAAAGACCCCTTATACCCTTAGGCTTCCTCTTATTTACCTGGATGGTTCTAATGGTAGAGGAAAAAAATAAGAATTTGGACATCTGCCTTCCTCTACCTCTCTCTGTCTCACTCCTTCTCTCTCCTCATCTTTCCAATGTAACCGCCTTCCTTATTGGGCAGCAAGGATTTTGGCCACGATTTAATAGACTTTAATCTTCTCCAGACTTTCAGAGAAACTGTATCATATGTCTTCTTGTCTTGGTTCTTTATATGCTCAAATTTTAGAGAACCTCTAAGGCTGGCTTTCAGCCTACTGCTTTGCTAAACACATCAAGTACCAGCTCCTTCCCGACCTGTCTGTGGTGTTGTTTCCTGTATGCTTCTGAGGCAGAAGGCTGTAAGACAACATGATTTACTGGATGATGGACGACTCACGCAACCCATTCCAACTGCCTTCTAACAACATTAGGTGTTCAAAAACTAAAATCTACATTTCCCAGACTCCCTTGTAGCTAGGGTTCTGGGTGAGATCTAGGTTCTGCCCATCGAATGCACTGGCACACACTTTGTTTCACGCTGAGCTCTATGGGGAAAGAGGTCAAGGGCAAGGCTGGCAGGAACCGTGGCAAAGAAAGCATGTTCTGGAGCTGGCAGTTGTTGAAGTAGCTCTCTGATTTGGCCATTTGTTGATGCTAAATTACCAGAAGTGGTAAAGTTCTGAAGCAGGCAGCCAGGCTGGTGAGAACTTCCTAACCAAGAAGGGATGCAGTTTGCTCAGCAGCCTGGGGCTTTTGAAATTATTCTTGGAAGCTGATTCATCCTTCCCAACAATTCTTTAAGCTATCTTCACACTTAAATGATTTGTCCTTACACTAGGTAGACTAGATTCTATTTTATGCAGCTAAGAATCCTGACTAGTATGTGTGTGTGAATGGGGGAGAGGGTTGAAATGTTTCCATTTAATATTGGAAAATATCGCCCCCCCATCATGTCTAATTTAAGAGCCTAATGGGAGCCCAACATGTATTGGGTGACTGATATTCCACTTCTGGATAAGGTTACAAATAAAAGATCTTTCTCCAAGCATAGCGTAGTTTCATTTTTTCTGGCTTTTTCTTCTACCTGCCTCTATTCAACTTTTACAGAATTTGTACTTACAGTCTCCATGTAGGGCCTCCTCCCTTATCACCCTTAGCCTGTTTTTTGGGGAGGTAAAGGGAAGAAGGGGTTGGGGTTCTTAAGACCTTTATTAGGAGAGAGAGGTAGAAAGCCCTTCAGTGCTGTCCAATCTAGCCTTTACAGGAGACTTCTGTCCATTTGGCTCCTTGTGACTCCTCTGAATGACTTAGAACTTTATGGGACGAAGGGCTAGAGTGACTGGTATCCACAAACTTGCACCACTCGAAGCTGGAACTCACCTTAGAGATTATTCATTTCAAGCCCCTGTTTTGTTGGTAAAGATACTGATGTCCAAGGTTATAGAACCAATAAGCGGAGAACCCCAGAAGAAAACTCATGTTTGCAGGCTCTAAGCCCATTGTTATTTTTACCACACCAGCTAAAGACCTGGGTGAATGAATTTAAGAAACTAGTTCTAGCCAGTGGATTGAACTCTCTAGATCTCCATCCAGCCCACTTTACTCTTTTATAGATTCCACCTGATCCCTGTAAGCACTTCATTCTGTGAGCCTTGATTGAAAAGATTCCTACATAAAATATTTCAGTGAACAAAACTCCTTTGGTAAATCAAATCACTCATTCTCTATATTTAAATTTTGTAGTTTGATACTCCTAAAAGTAGAATCCACCTAGGAAAGGGGCTTAAAACAATGTAGAAAGGGTGTAAAAATATTTTTAACATAATCTTTTATCATTATCTATTCCAGCTTATAGTTTAAAATGTACTGAGTTTGTTCTTACGAATAGCTCATACATAACAAGAGCTCTCCAGAACTGAGAAGCTTTTCCTACTGAACCAGGAAGGTAATGCCCCACCACTGGTAAAGCCTGCCTTGTCTTCCACCTGGAATAGCATCACCAGTTTTGTCATCCCCAACGGCACTATTCTGACACATCTCATTAATTTTTACAGGGTCTTGACCCATAAGAATAAATGGTCTATGCTTCAATGTCTAAGTATGCACATAAAGAGAATAGGGTTTAACTGAAGTGCTATATATGTAATCTTGGGTCCAAGAAAAAATATATATGCTGAAAAGATATAAATTTCTTGAGGTGGTTATTTATTAAGCTTCCAAGTATAGCATAAGACACTCCAAATCTATTCAGAAGAAAAGTATAAAATACTACCAAGTATTACTGCTAGTTTCTTAAACATAATGTCATTATTCTAGCCCCTTCATGCTAGTGTATTCCTAGTTTATTTTAACTGCACCTATCTGTGGATGGGAAGCTCAAAAAGAAAGCAGTTAAATAGTTCACAATCTTCTCCCCAGTGAGAAAATCAAATCCTAAAATATTCCTAAAGTCAGAATGCAATAAAGTTGGTTCTGTGACCATAATTAAATAACTGTTCATGAGGGAAAAGTATAGCCAAACCGCAATGACTCATATTAAAAACAGATACCAAAATTGAAAAAGAAAATACATATATAGCCACAAATCAGATCCCAGCTCCAAAATATTAAGCATTTTTTCCAAATAACCTCTTTTAACGAACTCTAACAATTAAGCAAATCAATCTGCATTGCAGCACCTATACTCTTCTAGAATTTTATTTCTGGAAGTGAGTCAAGAGAAAAATGAAGTAATAAAAGTTAAAATTTACTGAGTTTTTGCTAAATGCTAAGTGCTTTATCCGAGTTATCTAATTTCATCCTCATAAGAACTATTATCATAACCATTGCTGATGATGGAAAAAAGGCTTGGGATATTTAAGTGAACTCTCCAAGTCCATTCAGAGAGTAAACCATGGACCCAGTCATTCTTCTCCAGAGCCCAGGCTCAGACTCACTATCCTTGACTGCCACCATTGGGAGCAGTTTCATTCTATAGGATTCTTCCAGGACAACAGTTATTTTAAGAAACATTCTGGCTTGGGGATTATAAGATTTATCAGAAAAGACGTAACGAAGTTTGAGTATTTTTGTATAGATATACTTCCACTGGGTATGCAAAACTCTTACTGTTTGCCTTCACTGAAAAAGGCTGGAAGGGAGCCTGTAGTTAGATCAGAATCCTTTCCTGAAATTCTCCTGTTTATTCCTAATACAGAGATTCCCACCATAAAAAGTGATAAAAGTAGAACTTGGAATGGGAACATATGGTTGTGAGGTAGAATAGTTGGAGAGGATTCACGATGGATGCATATGCTGACTAGGCCCAGAAGGCTAAGGAAGATCGACGATGTGAGAACTTAATACTCCATTCTCGTTTTTAAACAAACTTTAAGAGGCAATGGTGACTGCATCTTCAAAACAAAAGACTCAATAAATAAAGGAATAATGTTTGACACAGTGGAATTCTACACATGATGTTCTAAACTTTGCTGTTCAAAGTATGGTTCATAGACTAATTAACTGCATGGCATTTCAGAGTTTGCTAGATATGCAGAATCTGGGATCCCACCCCAGACCTACTAAACCAAAATCTATATTTTAACAAGATTCTGGGGTGATTTGTACGTACATTAAAGTTTAAGAAACACAGTTGTAAACCACAAGTAGATCACCAAAACAATGAGGCTTATATGTTTTATATTTAGAAAAACACCAGTATTTTAAGCTACTTTCAAGAAGATAAATATCATTGTGGAACGTCCTCATTTATAAGATGGAGATGGTAATATTTGCTCCTCAGGACTGTTATGAGGGTTAAAATAAACATATATAAAACCTATACTTTCTAATCCCACAAGGGAAAAGCTGTGTTTTTTTCATCTCTATATCCTTTGCCCTTAGCATAATTGTTCTACACATTTTCCATATTCAATAAAAATGTGTTAAATAAATGAATTAACACATGGGTCAAGAGGCTTTCAGATACTATCAAGTACACTTTGAAATGGATGACTATGTGACCATGGGTTAGGTCATATGCTGAAACAGGGGAGCACTTTTCAGATTAAAATGTGCATACTCATTTAGTTACAAGATCTTTTCACTGTTAAAGAATTAAGAATGGTAATACAATGGTGAAACTTAAGTCATGAAATGTATTTGTCATAGGAACTTAGATTTATCACTCATAATGACCTCACTAACCTTGTGTTAATTTAATTCAGTACCAAATGTACTGTGGAGATTCTGTTATTAGTTACAACACTAGTTTTCTATTGACAGACTCAAATTATGTAATGAGTTAATGAGTTCATCTAAAGATTGAAGTCCAAACATAGTTCAAAGCCTCATTCTTCCATACCCTCAAGAAGCATAGAGTCTAGTGAGGTTAGAGACGTACGTAATTAGCAGTTAGAATGAAGAAAATGTCTTAAGGCAGGATGTTCTAAAGAATGATGGTGGAAGCAACAAAGGAGCCGCCCCAGGCTGCTGAAAGGCTTCAGAGAGAAGAGGCTGAGCTACGACCTGAAGGATGAGCAGTGTGACAGGCGGACTAATGGGAATAGGTTACCACGTGGAAGAGGAGAGAATGCAGCCTGTTCAGGGAGCCACCAACTAGCTCAGTATTTCTGGAGTGTAAAGAAGGACAGTAGCAGGAATAAAACAGAAGAAAACAGCGACAATATCATGATTGCTTTTCATGCCACATATGAATTTTACTTTTGAGTCATTAAAAGAATTTGAGTAGGGAAATTAATATGATCACACTTTAATTTGGGACTGGCCAATTTGGCAGAAGTGAGTCTGATGGACTGGGGGAGAGAAGAGGAATGGGCACACAGAATGAGACTAGAGATTGGCAGACAGGTACAGAATTTAACACATTAGCCGATATGGTGGCTTGAACTGAGTCAGTGATAGTCAGAATGGAGAAAAGAGGATGAAACAAATTTAAGAGATATAATTAATTGAATTTGGACACTGAATCTGATGGTTTTCTAACCATCAAGAGAAGTGAATTCGTTTTCAGTTTTAGCATGTATACTCAATGTCCTGTTACAAACAAATTTTGTAATATAAGGATGAAACTGATAGGTTTAGACTTAGGCATAAGGTTGGATAGTGGTGCCACCCTCTAAGATAAGGAACATAGGATGAGGAGTGCCACTTATACAGTTGAGGGCATGTTGATCTTGAACTGCCAGTGGCTCATCTAATAGTGTCTGATTTCCTTTCAAACTGAGAGTCAGTTGTAATTGTGAATCAAGTCCTAATCAAAGCAAATTGGGACTCTGCTGTCCAACATGAGCTCACCAAGAATAAACTGTTGTGGAAGTCACAAGATCATGGATAATAATCACAGATAATAATGGTATAATCTCCCCCCGCCAGGTCTGTGGGAGACCAGTGGAAACAAAGGCTGGTCTAACCTGGGGTTTCAAGGGATTGTGTGGGGCTGGCCCAGATCTATAGGTGTGTTATAGTACAGAATACACTTGTGTCTGAGTCCAGACATGGAAACCAGGGAAGAGATTAAAAATCAACACCAAAAGAAGCATAGATCAAGTAAGAGAAAAGCCCAAAAAATGAAACGGAATATTCTGAGTTTTGGAGGCCAATTCTTTCATCTCTTGCCATTTATGCTTTTTCAGTCTCTAACATTGGGGCCCTGATGCAATGATTCTCCAAATTGGCTACCCACTGGATCAACCTTGAGAGATTTTCAAAAATACTGATCCTCAGCTCGGTGATTTGTGACCACCTAGAGGGGTGGGATAGGGAGGGTGGGAGGGAGATGCAAGAGGGAGGAGATATGGAGATATATGTATAGCTGATTCACTTTGTTATAAAGCAGAAACTAACATACCATTGTAAAGCAATTATACTCCAATAAAGATGTCAAAAAAGAAAATACTGATCCTGTCTTCACATTGAAAACTAACATTTAATTGGTCGCAAGTGGGAAAACACCATCCTAGTACAATACGACCCTAGTAGATTCTCAATCCTGGCTACACGTTAGAACTTCTAGAGCTTTTGAAAAAGACCATGCCTAGGTCCCACTTCTCATAGATTCTGATTAATTTCTGAGGTGAGGCCCTGATATGAGGTGTTTTTAAAAGCCAAAGCAAAGCAAATTTCAGGCATTTTCACACTACTAATACTGTATTATTTAGTAAAACTTTTGTTATAACTCTGATGCAAACTATGTAGTCCTAACAACACTGTAGGTCAACTATACTTCAATAAAAAAGACTTCCATCGTGGTCCTGTGGTTAAGACTTCCACTGCAGGGGGTGCAGGTTCAATCCCTGGTCGGAGAACTAAGATCCCACATGACACAAGGCATGGCCAAAAAAAATATATATATATATATATATGTAGTCCATGCTTGTAAATTTGGTTCAACAGTAGCTAGGCACAATTGAAAGGGTAAATAAGATAAGAATTGAATTATTGGTCATTTGTATAATATGACTTTAGAATGAATTTACTGGTAATGAAAGTAATTACATGACACATTTCAGTAGTTTCTGGGGAAAATAAAAATGACACTCTTACAAACAGCCAAATGTGTAAAAATGCCAATCATATTGGTTCAAAGTAAACAGGAGTAACTCCAAGGACTGGAGTAAGGATCTCACAGAAATGTCCACTCATCTCTCTTGAAAGAGGTAGAAATATCTCTGCTTCACTAGACTTGAATGAACTTAAAAGAAGAAAGATACAAGACTGGGAATGTTTTAGTTACATACTCTTCCCCATCTCATGCTGGCACCCAGGGGGATTTCAAGATCTCACCCCCTTTTCCACCACCATCGTCACCATCAACCTCACTCATGTATAGACAATTTCACATCCAGCAAGTAGAGCTCAAGCATGTGTCCAAGAGTACTGAGGAGCAAGTAAAAATCTCTGGGTGGGGAATGAAGAGAGTAAAAGTAACTCTTTATCTTTTATGTCCTCCTTGGAAAGCTGAGTGGGAAAGCTAACAGAAACCCATAAGAAGAATAAAGACAGTGGCTTAGTTGGCTCTACTTTAGTCTGAGGGAAGAATTCCTTGAGGATCCTGCATGGTCCAATCCAGTTCACCAGGATAAAGAAGCAGATAGACTTGGCTAAAACAGCAAGATTTGGGCATTTGCCTGGAGCAGATCTGAACATACTACCTTGAAATCAAATGATTCCAATGGTTATTTTCAAGATTTAGATATGTGAGGCCTTGCACATCTAAGTTCTCAAGTAACACTGTGACCTCTTGAAGGCCAACATAATTCTTTGCTTATTAATCACTCAATAATCATTTGCTGAAATGAAACTTTTGGCCTTAGTTTGCTTGGTATGCCATAGTTAGTAAAACCTGATTTTAAAATTTGTGGAAGAATAAAAAAAATGGCCTTTAAAAAAATCAAATATTGCATAAATGCAAGATATTCCTACTATTAACTGGAATATGATACCGTAACAGCCCTACTGTACATCCCACCAGGCAGTCTGCTTGTCAATTCACCAAGCTTCATTAAGAAACTAACAGATGGGCAACGTAAAAAACTGACATTGGAAGATCTTGGTCTTTCCCCTTTGGCATCTTGCCCTCAGGCCCACAGTGTGGCCCTTAAATCCATCTCCCCAAGAGACTACCGGAAATGCTTGTGTGGTCAAACTGATTCTGCCACTGGTCTCATTCCAACCAAAGCTCATTAGTTTTACTTTTCCCTTTAGATTTGTGGGTTAGAGTTTTATTTGTTGCATAATAGAACACACTAGCAGCTTGTATTTTTCTTTATCCCTTGGCAATGAATCAGCAATGTATCCATTACAGTTTCTTTATAAAGATTAAGGGATGGTTCACTGTATGTCCTTAGACTTGGTTGTCATTCTAAATATTTATTAATTACTCTAATTATAATAACATACTAGCTAAGATAAAATAAAAATAAACTAGTGCTTTAGCTTCAGCTCTAAAAATCTAGACCTGCACTATCCAATATGGTAGCCTCTAGACACATATGGCTATTGAGCACCTGAAATATGACTAGTCTGAACTTGAGATGTGCTGTAAGTGTAAAATACACACCAGGTTTCAGAGATTTAGTACAAAAGGAGAATTTTGAATCTCAATAATTTTTTAAATTGATTATGTGCTGAAATGGTAATATTTTTATTATATTGAGTAAAATAAAATATATTCTTAAAATTAGTGCCAACTGTTTCCTTTTATGTTTTAGTGTGGTGACTGGAAAACTTTAAATTATATATGTGGTTTACTTCTACTGGACAGCTTTGATCTAGATGCTCAAACAGTCTTTCTAGAGATTTTCATTCTCATTGATCCTGAACTGTCTTGTTAAGTTAATTAATTTGAATTCGCTGTTTCTTACAGGCTTGTTTAAAATTGTTTATTACCTTACTCTAGAGTTGACAAGAATATAAAAGATATATAAAAATAATTAATGACCATTAATCATGTTTAAATGGCACTGACCTTGACCTTCCAAGAGCTTGGGAAGTCCTTTAAACACCTGCATTAATAGCTTTGTGTCATGCCAAGTGATACCAAGTGCTGAACCAGAAATATTCTAATGCTGTTCTTGCCTAGAGGTGACTTCCTCAACCTGGAGCTCTACCAAGCATAATAAACAGGAATGACACATAATAGCCCATGCACTGATATATGTGTTGTGCAAATGTCACAGTGCTTTTTTTCCTAAACATCCTGAAATATAAGAAATTAGAAAAGTAGATTTCTTCCTAGTACTTTATTGTGATTTATTCTCACTCAGCTTTCAATATGTATGTAATGTAACGTGTGCATGATGTCTGACCACCTACTCAGACATCAGAGGTATTTTTAAAATGGGTTACCACTGTATCTGTGGCCTATAAAAATTTCTTTTTCTTAAGGAAACTAAGAGATATAATAAGAGATGAAAAGGTATAGCATAAAAAAAAAAGTTCACCAATCACCACTTGGTGCCACTAGTTTCACCATTGAATAGAAAAGCAAGAATCATAAGAAAACAGCTCAACATAAGAAAATAGCAATGTCCTTCTGATCTAGAATGTATAGCAAGGGCTTTATTAAATATCACTGAGTCCAAAGGAAGTACAGGCCTAAGACGAGCCATTTGTGTGGAGGAAATAGGAGGCTGCCGAATAACAGAGAGCATGCAAGAGACAGAGAGAGCTGATAAAGACACAAAAAAATAAGCTGTATTAAGAAAATTGTTCTGTATAATTTGCCTACCCTTCACTAAGGAAGTGCATTCTATAGCTGTGACAGGATGTTCAAAATGGGAGAAAATTATTTCTCTCCAACACAACAGCTTCTAATAACAAGAAATTTAATAACAAGAAATCATTCAATGGATTTAATAATGCAAACACAGTGAACTTAGAATTATGCAATCTTTAAAGATACCCATGTTAAAAAAATCTCACAAAGAAGGAAATGAAGAGATAACTAAGGACTGCTCATCATTTAGGTACAGAAACATTTAGTATTATTCTTAGTTCATTTTTAAGCTTCCCATTTTCCAGATAGACAAACCAAAGCACTGAATTTAGTCTACTTGCCAAAATTAAAAATAGCCTGTGAAAGTAAATTAATTTCCAATTGATGTTTTTAAACTAATTTCTCAGGCAGTTCTTTCTCCCCACATCCTGACTGTAAAACCGCTGTTCTTAGGACAATACGAATGGCTTTTTAAGAGACCTAACATGAAGGAAACAATTGAGAGTTCACTATATAGATGGTCCTTGAAACAAGTTCAACTTTTAAAACATTGTTCCACAAAATCATGCTAAACTCTTCCCCCAAACTGTGACTATTAAATAATAATGATACATCCTTTAAAACATTCTATAAAATGTATACAACTATATAGTTTTTAAAAAATCAAAAGGGATATATCATAGACATATCCTTCTCAGTACTTTATTTTTTAATCTACATAGTTTGCTACTCTATGAATGTGCCATAGTTTCCTCAACCACCACCGTATCAGTGGCTATTTATTTAAGTTATATATAATTTTTCATTATTACAAACAACACTACAGTACTATTCCTTGGCTTATACTCTGCAACTTATATAAGGATTTCAGATGAAAAAATTCCTAGAGGTGGGATTTCTGAGCTGAACATTATTACATTTTGGGGGCTTTTTTGCAGATATCACAAAAATTACTTTCTAAACCACTTGGGCCAATTAACATTCCCACCAGAAATAAATGAGAGGGCCTGTTTCCCCATACCCTCACCAACACTGAGTATTAATAATTGTGTTAATCACACCTGACAGGAGAGGAAGAACACATCTCAATTTTGATTCCATTTGGATTTTTTTAACAAATCAAAGTTGAGAGGTTTTTTTTTCTCTTTTTAGGTTTATCTTGTATTCTCCACCCTCTTGTTTAATTGGTCTTTCCCGATGCCATCTGTTAAAAAAGAGAATAATAATAGCAAAGTTCTCTGTCTTGAGACTTACAGGGTATATTTGAAAACATTCATCTGATTCTAGGAAGTAACAAATATAATTCAGTGCTGAATATACTATGAATTCCTGCATTTTTCTAACATCTTTGGTTTAGCCTTTCATCAAAGCAGAAATCAGTCTTATTCTATATAATGTTCCCTAGGAATAAGAAATATTTTAATTTGGTCTGTATTCAGCAAAAATGCAAAACTTTCAATATTATCCAATTTAAAATTTCAGCTCACTATTTATGTGATTTTCTCTTCAAACAGTTGCTGTCTTTCATGAACATAGACTCAAACCCAAAGAGAGATTAGTTTCGTAAATTTATACTTCAAAGGGAAACAAACAAAAAACAAGAGAAGTGCTTCAAGATTGCCATGGAAATTGACATTCCTACCGTGCATCTTAAGGACAACATGTGAGAGCTTTAGTAAAGCCTTTGAAGTTTTAAAATGCATCAAATTAAAAACCACATCCATTAAAAAAAAAACTCTTCTGATATTAATTCTGTCAACATCTCCCGGGGGGAAGAAGATGAGTTTTTTTAAGATATAAACACAGTTGGGGATAAAGATATTTTCTTTATAGAGACTATCTAAAAATCTCATTGTTGGATATTAATGTTAAGATAAAAGTAAAAGCAGATTTGTACCAGTGGACATAACAGGAGAGTGAGCTACAAAGAGAAAATTTTCAGATTGCAAGAAACTGTAGTGCTTACAGAGTATCAAGTCTTGAGGATGTGAAGGCAACGTTAAAAGATAGCTAGTTCAACCACTTATCCATCTAATGCTTAAATCTCCATGGGAGATTGGTCAAATGTTCATTCACTAAATGTTTAAATACATGCAATGATAGAGAATGCATTACCTACTAGCCCAGCCCATCTAACCTCTGGGCAGGTTAGTAAGTCCTTCTTGGTATGTCCTAATGAAATTTGTTTTCTTATACTTAATGTTTAATGATCCCACTTACACAATGGCATTACATGGGAACTCTTGGTTGGCTAATTCTATAACCATTCCCAACCCCCTCTTCCTTTCACCTTCTACCATACAGGTGAAAAAACTAAATACTCACTTTTTATGGTCTCCATTGCAACTAAAGGTTGCCACCAGAACTCAGTTATAGCTAATGAGACATAAGAAAAGTTTACATGGGAGTTCTGGAAATGCTTTTTCCATCCATTCCCTCTTCTTTCTGCCCTGAGCATAAACTTGGTAAGCCACAATTGCTACTTGCAATCAGGAATCACAGACACTCACATTCCTGTACCACTGAACACTAGCAGCCACCTACCTTCAATCCTAATGGATTTTAACTCAGGGTTTCTGATGCCTGCACCTGAAGATAACCCTATTTAGCACACATACCATATGATCACACTGAAAGGTCAAATACTTATTCCACTTGATAACACCCTGTATATTAACAGAGAGAAAATATTTTAATTAACTGGTTCAGCCAGACAGATTGGATATACTCTCACTCAATCGTCAACAATCTAGAATGTAGTATAATATTACAATAATTTAAAACTATTAGTTAGATTACAGCCAAAAGTAAGAGGACTTAGTAAATGGAAGTTAGGGACCTTTGAATTCTGATGGAAGACCACTGTAAGCAACTGATTCATTGTTCTCGGTCAATTCCTTCTCTTTTCCACCTTCTCTTTCTATTCCTATCTTACCTCACCTCCAAGTTCACATTAAATTAAGATTTCTAAACCCTGGAAAAGCCTGATAGAATGATCCAATTTGTTTTTTCTTTTTTTTTTCCAAGTCTATCAGGAATGTCAGTTTTCTGCAAATTACTTGCAGCCATAGCTTAATCTCAAAAAGGAGCACTGAATTTCAGCTTTCCCAGGATCATCAAATTTGAGCCTCAAGTTGAAATGTGATTTAGAGATACTGATCTGCTATAATCTTTTTAGACTAATAGCAAAATGCCCCAGAAGAAATATGTCTAAAACTTTGACCCATTTTTCTAGCTTTACTTAATGCATATTACCAATAATACTATAAAATGATTAATGTAAGTAGTCTCTTACAGGAATTAAAAAATCTTAACTTTTCCCATAATTTACATCCAACCCAATCCTTTTTAAGAAAGACTATAATTGTATTATTATAAAATGTTGATTTTTATCAATTCCACTTCTGAATCAGTCACAGGACTGATGATATAGCTCCCATCAACTTCAAAGAAAACTTCTAAGGATGATAGTACAGCAGTTACGAGAATAAACTTCGGTAAAAGTAAGACCTTACTTTTGAATTTGGATTTTTCCCTTATGAACTGATTGATGTGGGGCAAATTACTTAACCCCACTTATACTCATCATCAGTAAAAAGAGAATAATTAAACCTACCTCATTGGTTTATTATGGAGATAAATCTAAGCTATGTGTGTGTGTTTGTGTGTGGGTATGTACACCATATGTATATATGGTTTAGCATCATCACCAGCACATTAAATGTTCAATAAATGCTTTGCTATTATCACTCCTAAAATAATTATTGGTACCCTTTGGTATCCCTTGGTATCCCTTTGGTATCCCTTAGAGTTTGATTTTCTTAAATCCTTTCTTTTGATTTGCTGGAATGATTCAAAATCATGGAATATCTAGCATGAGTATAAATTATTTTCATATTTATATAACTTAAGTTTTTAAATCTCTGAACCACTGCCCATCCTTCCGTAGAAATAGAACTTATGTGGTTTGGAGAGAGATTTTAAAATGACAGAAATGGTAAAGAGGTAGAGATAGAGCCCCCTAACATTAGAGGGATGCCTAAGTTTGTGTTTTCCCAGGAAAATACCCTGAAACAAGGATTTGAGTGCAAATAGCTTTTTTGGGAAATACTGGGAATAATGGTATGAAAGTAAGGGAAAGAAACAAAGAAGGATGCCTTATCAATCCAATTAAGTGAGCTTAATCTCACTCAGGAAACTCTGGGAGCCAGTGCAAAACATACACCTTCAAATTATGGCAACCAAGGGGCAAAGGAGCTAAGGTATTTACACCCCAATTCCTAAGACCATTAGCTGAGGACTGCTCCAGGGATTGTTCATTCCCTGGCATTTTTGGCCTACTGATCATGGATCATAGGCGTGGCAGTTTTCTGTAGTGCTGGGGAAAAAGAAATCAGACACTGAGATGCAAATACTGGGAGATAGAAGCCAGAAGGAGCCCAATGAATGATCAGGAGGACTGGAGGAAGGGGGCACTGACGGTGCGTGCTTCAGGGCACCAAGCACCAAGTCAAACCAGAAGAATGAGAGCTAACACCAAGTCACGTCTTACAACAGGGTAAATACCAGGAGTAAAAATATTACACGAAAGGAATCTGAGAAGAAGAAGCAAAAGGCTGACATTTTTGTGGGATGGAAATGCTGGCCACCCAAAATAAAGCTGGAATTTTGGCTTTGTGGGCGTGGTACACATCTCAGTCCAGACAATTTTATTTTGGTGCATTCCTAGTAAGAAACTCATGGTGCTATAAGTCCTTTTCCTGGCTCTATGGGCACACTTGGGCCTCTGGGTACATGTTTTTTTAATCTGCCTGGCTACTGTGTAGAGCATATGGTACTTCCCAAGACACTTCCAGTCATACTTTTCAGAGCCCCTGAAAGGGGAATCCATTTTGGAACTCGCCCTGAGACCTGATCTTTCCTCTCTGAGGGAAATTCAGATATCTGTAGCCTCCAGAAGTCCTTTGGTGTAACTTGGCTCACTGGCATAGCATTTCCTGCATTTTCCTGGCCTGCTGCAGAGAATCTGTTGAGTGCTGTCCTGCTCTGCAGTGGAGATACTGAGAGAAGCCTGGGGCCATGGGGGCTGAGGCCCAGAGTCTAGGTGGAAGCAGACCTAAAATCGTGGGAAAGCCTGCAACACCTTCCCGCTCCTTTCCTGACTTCCTCAGCAAACATGTATTAAGCACCTTCTTTCCTCTCACATCCCTGGCAGAGTTACAGTGACAAGCAAGCCAGGAGCTGAAACTCCTCTTATAAGTTCTGTCAATTAGCCCATCTGTGCTAAGGAGGTTCAAGTCATAGATGAGATTCTCACAGTTAGATTGTCACTTATTTTCCAGTGTCTGAATGCCACAATCTATCTCTACCCCACCCCTGCTCCATTCCTGACCAGCTTATCATGGGAGTTGGGGGGTGAGGGGGGAAGCTCAGTCAAATCCATCTCTGACACAAGAGATGATGTGTACTACTGGCAGCAAACATCAGTGGGGTCCTTCTCAGACACAAGGAATGTTATTATCATCAGAGGGGCTTGTGAAACACTTGCAAAGAGCCATTCAATAGTTTTTTGTTGGGCTTCTTGGAGATATGATTACACTTAGGGAATTTTAAGAATTTTTTAGACTTTTTCATGTAAGAATTATGATTTTTTTTATACAGAAAAACTTTTCCTTAGGAGTCATGATAATTATTCTGCTGATCTTCCATTTTTAATAAACCCCCATGGATTTGACGTATGGGAATAAAGATATCTCTGAAGGGGGCAATTCTCACTTTAGAAAAAATGACTTGCTGATCAATGTGGAGTTATCCTTACAGATTAGTGTAAAAAAGAAACATGTTTAAAAGCCTATGTGAAGTTAACCTGGAGACATTCTGAAAAGAAAATCAATTAAATAATACGTTTCTAGATTCTTCCCTAAAATATATAAACTTTCTGTTTGGTATAGTAGGATTCTTTTAATCAGAAAACTAGATAATATGAATGAACATGTTTTGGAAATATACCTGAATCTTTATCTCTTTGGGGTATCATTATCCTTGAAATACGATGATAAAGCTGAGAATGGTTTTTACTAACAAAAACTCAATCCTACACTATCTACACTAATGAAGGAAAATACTGATTGAATAATTTTTTAAGCACGCAAACAAAAAATAATAATTTCCAGATATTTCCAAGTGAGGACATGGAAACAAGGTAAGAAGGAAGAGGGAAATAAGTTAAGATGGTCAACTTTGCCTTCATTATGTCGAGAAAACTAGTGCTATTTAAAGAACGCAAATGACAGTCCCTTCTCAGGGCCATACTGACTCACACTGCTTTCTAGGTTTACTCTGTTGGTTCCTTATAGGAAATTCCAAGTAGGTAGAATACAGCAAGATTTTTTTTTTCATACATTTAGGCCACTTTACTTTCCACTTTACCATAGATTCCAACATCCCCTATTATTCATAACCCCATCCTGATTTAAACCTTCATGTATTCAGCCTGGTCTCTGCAGGCATGTGCATTGGAACTCCCATCCAACATTTCCCCCACCCAACCAAACTATTCTGTTCGCTGTCCCAGGAAACTATTCACTCCGTAATTCCACTCTCAAAGAGCCTCCCTCATTTTCTCTCTATTGAAATCCCATGTCTCCATAAAATCCATTCGTATGACAACCCCTTCATGAAGAAGTTATCACATTTATTATTTATAAGCAGGAGTGCACTGGTAAATGTTTAATAACTGGCTCTCCCTAGAAAAGAGCAGGATGCTTCATTTGTATTGTTTGCCAATTTCTATGGGGTAAGTTCTCCTACCATGACCAATTTCAAAATTTGGAGTTGGAAAGGTGCCCACAATCAGCTCTTGAGAAGTGATGAGAACTGGCTGCAGCACATAATTTTTTTTTTAATCAGACTAACTGTCCAGATACTTTGTAATGGTATATCAAGGTGCTGTATTTTTTAAGAGATGTGAGAAACTGTAGTAGAAGCAGCACTGAGTAGAAGTAGCGAGAACTGGGCTCTGGCTCTACCTCTGCCATTATTTAACTAGATGACTCTAAAGCCACTTAACCACTCTGGGTCTCAGTTTTCTTACCTATAACAAGCACACACTAAATAACGTTATAACACTAACAGATCTATGATTCTATGTAATCTTTCATATGATCATGTCTTTTATCACTTACCTCAACTGAAACATCCTTGAGAATAAGATACATCATAACATATAACTTCAACCCACCAAGCACAGTGCCTTGCCTTTAACAGGTGCTTTGTAAATAGTTTAAGAATAACTGATTTTCCTGGATAACATTGGAGGTAGCCTGAGTATATGATAGGTTAATGGAAAAGAATGGGTCATGAGATGTATTGGCACAAGGAGACAAGAATCAGGTGATTGAGGAATAATTTTCTCTAGGAATATAGATATTTTCCAGGTTGGCAGTAGATGGATGGGAAGTGCCGTATTTAGTTGCCCATCATGTTTGCTCCTTCCTTCCCCTTCAGGGGCCACGCTAAACAAGCACCAAGCTGTCCTCCTTTGACAGTGCCTCTTACTAGAAACTTCCCCTCCCCACCGTCATCTTTCTACCCTCAAGTTCATACTAGTCTATGTTTTTAGCATTTTTTTGCCATTTGCATTTCCCTGTCATATATGTCTGCCAGATTTACCTCAGAGAAAAGAGTATGTTTTTTACCAATTTCTTTCTTTCCATTTATCTTATAATATTACTTGTGAGCATAAAGAACTTGAACTGTGGCTGATTAGAGCACTATTATTAATACCTATATAGCAAAGTACAAGAAAACTATGTATTAAAGTAAAATTAGACATTCAACAGAATGATAAATGGGATTCTTTCCATACAAGCTTTGGCCAAGACTCCAAAGTTATTATATAATAATGAGGTAAGAAGAGCCTAGAGCAGAATTGCTAAGAACTACAAAACTACTTCTGCCAGCATCTCCAACCAATAAAAATTTTTGAATTGGAAGAATTGGAGAAGAATCCTTTGGAGGGTTATATGTCTTTCTCCCAAGGGAGAAAGACAACTTCTTTGCTTTAAGTCAAGTGAGAGCAAATTCAAGTGGATACTTGGAGAGTTCGATAAGTATCTCTCAGAGTTAAAGGGAATTTAAGTGCTGGCGTAAGAGGCTGTGGCCAGACTGGAATGAAGGAGCAATGCAGAGAGAAAAAGAAGACCCAAGTTTTCTGTAGACCAGATGTCACACAGGAGGGGGCAAACCTATAGCCATCTTGAAAAACCTGCCTGGAAGAACAAGGTGACTCAAGAGATGGGCAGCCACCAGAAGTCCAGGAACAGAGAACACAGGGTCAAAATCACATGAGTGAAGCATCCCTTAACTCACAGGAATTAGAACTGTAGTTGAGAGTTCCAGAGGGGGATCACTCTAAAACACTCCATGAATGAGTCAGCTCTGAACATCTATGAAGTCAAATCTGAATAGCAACAGTTAAGACCTCTCCTCATTCATCCTGCTCCAGTTCTGGAGGGGCCAGTAACCACACACACACACACACTCCCCTCCCCAACCCCCTTCCTCTCTCCCTCCCTCTTTCCAGACTTCCAGACCTTGGTCAGCTCCAAGGGACAGGAGAAAATTTAAAGAAGACAGGAGGTTCATATTATTATAATAAACTGTACTCTTTGAAGCTTTAGACTTACCGGAAGACTATTAATTTTCCGAGAGTAACTTAAAAGCTATGAGTTCCGGGCTCCCCTGGTGGCACAATGGTTGAGAGTCCGCCTGCCGATGCAGGGGACACGGGTTCGTGCCCCGGGCCGGGAAGATCCCACATGCCGCGGAGCAGCTAGGCCCGTGAGCCATGGCAGCCAAGCCTGTGCGTCCGGAGCCTGTGCTCCGCAAGGGGAGAGGCCACAGCAGTGAGAGGCACGCGTACCGTAAAAAAAAAAAAAAAAGCTATGAGTTCTGCTCAAACTCTCATCTAAGAAATGGGGGAAAAGCTATTCAACAGAATTTGTTAAAGAGACAGCGACAAAAAAATAACGTTGCTTTAGGTGTTTTTCTCTAATAAGTCCAGTTTTTTACTATAAAGGTGGCAGACTTAACAGAATAAAAAGGAAAAAAAAAAACTGGCCTCCAACTCTTAAACCCTTGCATGTTTCCAAAGCCACTCTAGGACACCTGGAGGCTTCGGCTCTCCTGCTCCTAACCAAGCCGTAAGCACCTGCTTTCTGAGAAAAGCAGAAGCTATTTCTTCTTCAATTGTGATGTTCCTCTATTCTGCCTAATTGCTAGTATTAAAACTGTGTTTTGCCTATTGTTTTTAATTAAAAGTACGCAATGTATTCCTACTCCCCCGTAGATTTTTTTTTTTTTTTTTTTTTTTTGGTACGCGTTGTGGCCTCTCCCGCTGCGGAGCACAGGCTCCGGACGCACAGGCTCACGGGCCCAGCCGCTCCGCGGCATGTGGGAGCTTCCCGGACCCGAGGCACGAACCCGTGTTCCCTGCTTCGGCAAGGGGACTCTCAACCACTGCTCCACCAGGGAAGCCCTCCCCTGTAGATTTTTAAGTGGGCTAGTACTAGGATCTCAAACATTACTTATAACATTCTTTATAAAGGAAAATACGTGCATCATTCCAAAATCAATACTTAGGACCCAACCCACTTGGAGATTGTCTTCCTGCAATATGTGCATACTCCAGGGGGGACTGTCCATGTAAGGGTAAAATTTAAATCTTTATTCAAAACAATAACCTCTACATAGAACTTGTATGTGGCTCTCAAATATCTCAAAGAATGTATATGTTTGCTCTGAAGGTCCGGCATGGGGATAAGAGAAACTCATTATTCTATCTGTATTAATTTGTCATGGTGTTTACAGTCACATACCCCACACAGAAATGGCACCAGTGGAGCCCACCAGACTGACAGTCTCTTAGGGCCCCACGACACCATAAGTTGACAGAGTTAACAAAAATATACTCTAAGAATTAAGAACCTGCCCATCATTTTCCTGGGAATAGCAGCCAAAACTAATAGCAAAAAAAGGACCCAATGCTGCCAGAATGGCAAGTAGGTGTTAATTCCCAACCCCTGACTTATATTTTATGCATCTGGGTTTCTTACCAAAAGAAACACTTTCTATCATAAAAATGCTACCACACCCTGCCACATGATGAGGAATCCCAGCGGGCTCTCAGCCAACAAGTTTGGCTTGAGTCTGCAAAAGTTTTATAGGGTAGAAAGGTGAGGTAGGGGAAAAGAGGATAACGGTCCTCCCTTCTTCGAGAGGTCTTATTTATCACAGTATCTACCACATTCAGAGTGGGAGAATGAAATGATGGAAATAATAATCCAGTATCTACTTGTTTCCATGGTACCTCACGGGCTAGCAGACCATGACCTTGGCTGCTTCCCCTCCTTCAAGCACATACTAATCATCAGTAAAACCTCCAAAACAGATCTCCTGCCTGAGACATGGGATCTTCGGACATCCCATCCAAAGACATGGGATTGGAATAGGGAAAACTCCAGACAAAAACCTTGTGACAGAGTGCAGCTTTTGTGAATGGGCTGTCTTGCCAAAGGCACATACCACAGCTGAGCAGGGATTTGAGTGTGATAGTACATGTCCACTAACTGGTTCCCTGGGGGGCCTAAAAAGTAATATCCAAAAGTGCCCAGCATCTTCCCAGGGGTAGCTTTTTCAGGGGAAGAATCTAACTCTGAGAAGACTCACAGTGTGTGAAACTGGAAACAATGTAATAAAGATATACTCCCAGCCCTCTAAAGCAGACCCCAAATGCAGAGAATCAGATCACAAATCATTCTCAGATTACAGCCAAGTTCTAGATGGATATCAAGACCCAGGAAGATTCATTTTCCAGGGTAACAAAGTCAAGAAATAGGGTTTTAAATGAAATTACTTTTGCCTCACAACCATATGAAGTGCTTCAATAGTAGGTCATTGTCAAACGCCATTGTTTCAAATTACAAACTGTTGCTAGGCATAATGAGAGCAACACGGGGGAGGGGACAGGAGGTACACTGTATTCTTATTCAAAGTAGACCTTCAGCATCTTTCTGTACTTCATCCATTCAATTATTCATTCATTCACAAACATGTACTGAATAACTATTTCGTTCCAGGTACTATGCAAGTTGTTAGGGCTGAAATTGTGAACAAGTTAGACCAGACTCCTGTCTTCATGAAGAGGCAGAAGAGAGAGGGCAGTTGTACTTTGGGCAACTTTGAACCAAAGTCCAGGGCCTACCCTCTGACATACTTGGTCGAGTCAGCCAAACTTTGTGCAAAGCAAGACTTCTCATCTTGACTCTGCCAGTAACCTAATGTGTAATCTAAAACAAGTCATGAATACTTTCTGGCCTTCAATTCGCCATCTGCAAAATGGAGACAGTGGCACCTGTTTTAACACTTACTGTATACGGAGCTAAGACTTAAAGTTTTATAAAGCACTACGTAAATAAAGCATTTAATTACAAATACTAGAAAACACTTGTAGCAAAAAATACTTGTTAAGAGTTAGCATTCTACTTGTTAACCAAATTCAAGTCTAAGAAAAAATACCTGCTGTCGGAGATGAAAGCCAAAACAGAGAAGTGGTGATTGTAAAACATTTACACGCTGCATCCTGAAGACCATATGATACTGAATTCTGCACAAGGTTACAAGCTAGAACATAATGCTTTGCACAGTTTTCTTTGAATTAATCACAAACTATGTAAGAAAAAGAATATACATATTTTCCATCTAATACGTTTTGTAATTAAAGAAAAATAAGAGAAATAGGACAAACAGGATTTTTATAGATGAATATGGTTTTCTTTCATGAACAAACAAATTTATTTCAGTGACTCCAGGGAAAGAAGTTAGAGGGATAGCCCAAGATGTTTGTTTTTGGTGTCTTTTTTTCCCTCTCTCCCCAACCTCTCCACCCAAGGAAAGGAGCCAAGAAGAACTGTGAGCAGGAGGTTTCTTTTGCACTCTCCCATAATTCAATTGTATTTTTTCCAACTGAAAAGGGGGCAGGTACATCTTCAGCTCTGATCCAGAATGATCACTTTCAGCTTCAGAGAGGATGATTAAAAGCAACTAAATATACAGTGGACAAACAATGGTACTCACACAGAGAAATTTGTTTCCACATCCAAAACATAAATGAGTCTGAATATTTGGAGTAGCTTTACCTCTAGGTAGAAAATATTATTTTAATAGAGGGTATATGCAAAAAATAACTCACAGATGGGTCAGCTGGGTTCCTTATGGTAACAAGGGCCTAGAGATTCTTATTTTTAGACAATGAGGGCAGTGGGTTTAATTCATTGTCAAAGCAAACACACAAACGTACCTCTGTGGGAGGAGTTGGCCAAAAAGACTGCCACTGGATGTTCAAGCTCAAGAGGCATGGGGAGTGCACTGCAGCTCATCGAGGCCAGCTTCTGTCTCCAAGTGCTGGCACATATACGTGGGAATGCCGCGACCCTTTTGCAAACAGACAACTTGACTCCCCACCTTTGATGTGGTGGGACCAACCTCATCCAAATAGCACACTTCCCATTGAGCAGAATATTAACCTTGGCATGGGGGGATTTATCACCCAGTTACTGTAGGCATGGCAGGGTAGCTTCAATGAGTAAACATTCTAATGCACTCTCCTTCCAGGAAAGCATAGACAAGGTAGAGAGGGCAAGTCCATTATAAGCTTAAGTACTTAATAACTTAGTAGGGTAAATATGCAATACCAGCTCCTTGCTGGCAGAAGTAAGAGAAGGGCAGAAAGAGCCCCTGAGAAGCAATGGGAAAACCACACACCAAAAAAAAAATCAGAATTTTGCCCATTATAGAATGCAATTCTACACATGGACAGAAGAGCTGCAGAGAAACAACTTTTCAGTAAAGACTGTTAAAAATCAGCAGTATCACTATGAAGTTACCATAAAAGCACAAGAATGAGGAAGACACATGACATTTGGGGAATCACCAACTTATAGAAAATGTCTTACAGAAACATCAGCATAAAGAGAAAATATATCTTAACCAAAACCATCTGATGGCTGAACTCTAGATGCCTTGTAAACAGGATCTTTGCCTTTATTTTTCTCCCAGCAGCTGACTGCAATTTTGGTAATTTAAATGAAAGCTGGAATTTTTTTCTACAGATGAAACCTATATATTTGATGTTTGCATTTCTGAAATCTTTCTTTAGCCACATAAGGTTCTGGTAGATACAGATATAAATAATACTACACACACACGCACACACACTAAACATTGATATATACCCCCCATATCCAGATCTTGGAAGCAGGAACATACTTGCTGATAATACAACGTATAATCCTTCTTAAGGATAATTTTTTGGGGCGTTTATAAATATGGCATAGTTTGGTCAAAATGTCTTATATTTTTCAGTTGGTATTTCAGCTAGACAACAAGGGAAGTTAAGCATGATTTACCTTCACTAGATTTTAGATCTACTGAATTCACCAGTTTACCCTGAGCCCAGCAGAGTGTATGATACATAGTAGGCACTGGGTACATTTTCCTTAAGTGAATAGTTACCAGCAAACCCATTATTTAATTGAAGTTTTACCTTAATCATTTGGATAAACTAAAATAATTCCTGTTGTAATATTGCTAGTTGTGAGCTAATAAAGAAAGAGCACTTAGGCTTCATAAGTATAAGGATTTCAACATCCTTTTCTTCCCAGCAGCAGCCAAGCCTCAGTCAATAATTGCACAGTGATATTTCAAGTCCTCATGTCTTAAGCTAACAAATAAAACAAGCAGGATAAGAAGAAAATTTATTAAATATTATTTGAAGAATACTTAAAGGATTGCCTAAAAGTATTTTTCCTTCACCATTTTACCATCGGTATGATCTAAAATTGCCACTATCAATCTACTTATGGGACTCAAAGCATTCAAAGGCTCTGGTAGAAGGCAAGTATGTTACAGACATAACCTGAATTTTCTCACACCTTAACATGGCTTAAAAATGAAGTTCTATTTTTTAATAGAACCACTTCGTTGCAGTGCACAGGCTTCTCATTGTGGTGGCTTCTCTTGTTGCGGAGCACAGGCTCTAGGCACGCGGGCTTCGGTAGTTGTGGCACGCAGGCTCAGTAGTTGTGGCTTGAGGGCTCTAGAGTGTAGGCTCAGTAGTTGTGGTGCACAGGCTTAGCTGCTCCGCAGCATGTGGGATCTAACCCGTGTCCCCTGCACTGGCAGGCAGATTCTTAACCACTGCGCCACCAGGGAAGTCCCATGAAGTTCTATTTAAAAGAATAATTTAAATGTTCCAGGTTTGTATATCCACTTGCTACAGACAGGCCCTTAGGCCTTCAGCAACCCCATCCCCACTGCTCCAACCCACCACCCGAAAACTCCTTTCCAATGTTTCTGGTCTGCATAGGTCATCCCAGACCTGTTCTTTAAACAGTCCTATTGCCCCTGGCTCCTGCAGTGACCTTGGTTGGGTTCAGCCCCCATTCCTGCAAGTATCTCACTCCCTAACAGAGCCATCCAGAAACCAAATCCATGCCAGGGACTGTCACAGCAAAGAACAACTCATGTCCGTTTTGATCCCAGGGGACTTATATAATTTTTTTCTCTTTCTCTCTGTCTCTCTGTTTCCTCCCTCTCTAACTTCCTGAAAACCTTAGAGTCTCTGTGCTTTCCACAGAGCTCACATATGCTTCCAGTAGGCCTGGGGGACAGTTCTAGGTGACTAAACCCATAATGCATGCTGACCAGCCCACCCCTGACAGCCAAGGCTCTTTACTGAGAGCTCATCCAGACTGTCTCCTTCTTCTCCCAAGATATTCCTCAGTGTTCATGTAATGTGGTTCTGGCAAACACAAGATAAAACTTGCCAGATATGCCTGAATTTCAGTCTCACTTGAGACCACATCCACATATGTAAGAATGAAGTAATAAATATTAACACAATAGGGCTTCCCTGGTGGCACAGTGGTTGAGAATCTGCCTGCTAATGCAGGGGACACGGGTTCGAGCCCTGGTCTGGGAGGATTCCACATGCCGCAGAGCAACTGGGCCCATGAGCCACAACTACTGAACCTGCATGTCTGGAGCCTGTGCTCTGCAGCAAGAGAGGCCGCGATAGTGAGAGGCCTGCACACCGCAATGAAGAGTGGCCCCCACTTGCCACAACTAGAGAAAGCCCTCGCACAGAAACGAAGACCCAACACAACAAAAATAAATAAATTAATAAACTCCTACTCCCAACATCTTCTAAAAAAATATATATATATATATAAACACAATAACATCTACAAATATCTTCATGAAAAATTAGATTCCTTTTTTCCCAGCTTTACTGAGATGTAATTGACAAATAAAAATTGTATACATTTTAAGGTACACAATATGATGATTTGATACACATAAACATTATGAAATTACCACAATCAAGCTAATTAACACATCCACAACCTCACAAACTTACTATTTGTGTGTGTGTGTGTGTGTGTGTGTGTGTGTGTAGTGAGAACACTTAAGACCTACTCTCGGCAAATTTCAATTATGCAGTACAGTATCATTAACTATAGTCATCATGCTGTACATTAGATCCCCAGAACTTATTCATCTTATAACAGAAAGTTTGTTATAAAATGGCCATCTGACCAACATCTTCCCATTTTCCCCACTCCCCAGCTTCTGTCAACCATCATTCTATTTCCTGCTTCTATGAGTTGGATTTTTTTTTATTCCATATATAAGTGAGATTATACAGGATTTATCATTCTGTGTCTGGCTTATTTTCACTATGCATAATGTTCTCCAGATTCTGAGACCAGTTGACTCTTCAACAGAGAGCAGATCTCTGAAACACAGGACAAATGAGATTTGATGAGAAGGGTAAAAGGAGAGACGGACAAAAAGGCTAAAAAATTTGAGAAGCTGGAGGTCCTGCCAAGAGAGATACATCCCAGGAGTGGGGTGCCTTAGGGGTGAATGACCATGGGCAGCCTGAGGATATTGGGTACACAGTGGGAGACACCTGAGTGCAAGGAGCTAAAATGGGAATGGAGGGACACCAGAGATAAACAGTATCAGGTCTCACTGTTTCTGAGAGTCAGTCTTAGAAACAATTATCTTTTCCAATGAAATTCCACACAAACATTTATTTGTTATTGCTTTTCCCTGTAACTTGGCTCTGTTCCACCCCTGTATCCAGTCATAACATCAGTCTACATGACACCAACATCCAGCCAATTCAGCCATCATCAAAACTCCAGTTAACCAGCCAGCTGCTTTCCGTACCTGACGCCAAGCAATCAACTGGACTAACTTCTTGCCTGGAATGATGGACAAGACCAGATGTTTTGGCATCACGTAAATGTTAAGTGCCCACTGAGAACAGGAGTGTTAGCTGTCATTTTACATACAATCTTAAAATGATCCACCTTGCACTGTTCTCATGACTGGGACACAAACCTAACAAAGATATAAGATACTCATACCCAAACACATGTACACACACAGGCTGAAAATGCTAGATACTGAGCACGTGTGTTACAGAACATGTCAGAGGGATGGAGAGAATAAATTATTTCACACAATCTCAGTGTTCAAAACCTTATATATGTGCCCATTTCCTCCCAGTTTGTGCTCTGCCCTGCCCTGCCCTGCTCTCAATCTCAGGGAACCACTCTTCCAGCATTGGTTTTTGTTGTTTTGTTTTTGCTATTGAGTTGTAGGAGTTCCTTACATATTTTGGAAATTAACCCCTTACCTGATATATGGTCTGCAAATACTTTCTCCCATCCCATAGATTATCTATTCACTCTATTGATTGTACCCTTTGCTGTGCAAAAACTTTTTAGATTTTTGTAGTTCCGCTTGTCTATTTTTGCTTTTGTTGTCTGTGTTTTTGGTGTCATGTCCAAAAAAAATCATTGCCAAAGCCAATGTCGTGAAGCTTTTCCCTTATATTTTCTTCTAGTTTTACAGTTTCAGGTCCTACTTTTAAGTCTTTAATCCATTTTGAGTTTATTTTTATGTACGGTGTAAGACAAGGGTCCAATTTCATTCTTTTGCATATGAATATCCAGCTTTGCCAGTATCGTTTGTTGAAGAGACTGTCCTTTCCTCAGTGTGTATACTTGGTACCATCGTCGAAAATTAGTTGAACATATATGGATTAATTTCTGGGCTCTCTACTCTGTTCCACTGATCTTTATGGGAGTACCATACTGTTTTTAATTAGTGGAACTTGGTATTATACTTTGAAATCAGGAAGTGTGATGCCTCCAGTTTTGTTCTTCTTCCTCAAGATTGATTTGGCTATTCAGGGTTCTAAGTGATTCCATATGGATTTTAAAATTGTTTTATATATATATATACAAAAATGCCATTAGGATCTTGATAAGGATTCACATTAAATCTGTAGATTGCTTTGGGTAGCATGAAATTTTAGCAATACTAAGTCCTCCAAATCATAATCATGAGCTTTCCATTTGTTTGTGTCTTTTTAAATTTCTTTCATCAATGTTTTATAGCAGTCAGTGTACAAGTCTTTCACCTCCCTAGTTAGGTTTATCCCTAAGTATTTTATTCTTTTTTGTTGCTATTGCAAAGGGATTGTTTTCCTAATTTCCTTTTCAGATAGTTTGTTGTTAGTGTATAGAAATGCAACTATCTTTATATGTTGATTTTGTTTCCTGACTCTTTACTGAATGTGTTTATCAGTTCTAACACTTTTTCTAATGGAGTCTTTATAGAGTTTTCTAGGTATGTAAGATCATGTCACTTGCAAACAGGGACAATTTAATTTGTTCCTTCCTAATTTAGATGCCGTTTATTTTTCTTACCTGATTGCTCTTGCTATGACTTCCATACTTTGTTGAATAGAAGTGGTGAGAGTGGGCACCCTTGCTTTGTTCCTAGTCTTAGAGGAAAAACTTTCAGCTTTTCGCTATTGAATATGATGTTAGCTGTGGGCTTTTCATATATGGCCTCTATTATGTTGAGGTAATTTCCTTCTATTCCTTGTTCATTGAGAGTTTTTATCATGAAGAGGTGTTAAACTTGGTCAAACACATTTTCTGCATCTATTGAGATGATCATGTGACTTTTACCCTTTATTCTGTTAGCACTGTGTATCACAGTAATTGATTTTAGTACGTTGAAATATCCTTCCATCCCAGGGATAAATTCCACTTGATCATGAGGTTCAAACTTTTAATTTGCTTTTGAATTCATTGTTATAGTATTTTGTTGAGGATTTTTACATTTACTGAATATATTCATTAGGAGTATAGGCCTCTAGTTTTCTAATGATGCCTTTATCAGACTTTGGTAGCAAAGTAATGCTGGTCTCATAAAATAAGTTTAGTGTTCCCTTCTCTTCAATTTCTGAAAGAGTTTGAGAAGGACTGGCATAAATTCTTCTTTAAATGTTTGGTAGAATTCACCAGTGAAGCCACCAGGTCCTAAGCTTTTCTCTTTTGGGAGGTTTTTGACTATTGTTTCCATCTCCATACTCATTATTGATCTGTTCAGACTTTCTATTTCTTCATGATTCAGTCTTGGTAAGATGTATGTTTCCAGGAATTTATCCATTTCTTTTAGGTTGTCCAATTTTTTGGTGTTCACAATAGTTTCCTAAGATTTTTTTATTTCTGTGGCATCAGTTGTAATGTCTGCTCTTTCATTTCTGATTTTACTTGAGTCTTCTCTCTTTTTTTCTTACTCTAAACTTTGTCAATTTTGTTTCTCTTTAAAAAAAAAACTCTTATTTTCATTAATTTTTCTATTGTTTTTCTATTCTCTCTTCTATTTATTTCTGCTTGAGTCTTTATTATTTCCTTCTTTCTGCTAACTTTGGGATTAGTTTGTTCTTTTTTTTCTAGTTCCTTGAGATGTAAAGTTAAGTTGTTTATTTGAGATCTTTCTTTCTTTAATGTAGGCATTCATCGCTAATAATTTCCCTTAGTATTGATTTCACTGCATCCCATAGGCTTTGGTGTGCTGTATTTTCATTTGTCTCAAGATATTTTCTAATTTCCCTTTTGATTTTTTTTTCTTTGTCCCTTTGGCGGTGGTTCAGGAGTATGTTGTTTAATTTCCATGTATTTGTGAATTTTCCAGTTTTCTATCTGCTGTTGATTTCTAGTTTTATTCCACTGTGGTCAGAAAAAGTACTTATTATGATTTCAATCTTATTAAATTTGTTAAGACTCGTTTTGTAAGCTAACATGAAATATCCTGGAGAATGTTCCATGTATGCTTAAGGAGAATGTATATTCTGCTGCTGTTGGATGAAATGTTCTACAAATGTCTGTTAGCTCCATTTGGTCTATAATGTTGCTCAAATCTGCTGTTTCATTGTTTTCCTGATTTTATTTGTCTATCTGTGTTCTCTTACATATCATTAAGCTTCTTTAAAATGATTATTTTTAATTCTTTGTCAGACAATTTATAGATTTCCATTTCTTTGGGATCGGTTACTAGAGTTTTACTAGTTTCCTTTGGTGGTATCATGTTTGCCTGATTCTTCATGATCCATGTAGCCTAGTGTTAGTGTCTATGCATTGGAAGGTGCAAACCCTCTTCCAGTCTTTACAAACTTGTTTTAGCAAGTAAAGACCTTCTTCTGTTGGGTCCCTGGGCTGATTGTATTGCCTCTAGAATTGCAGTTCAGTGGGGTTCGAGCCAGATCACATTACTGCTGCTAGGTCTACAGTGGGATCCATGGTTGTCGGACCTGTTACCAGGGACTCACGTGGACACAGGTCCTGTTTGGTCCCTGAGTGGACAAGACTGTTTACAGGACCATGGTCATTAGAGCTAGTACCAGGACAAGGGTCCACTTCAGGGTCTGCAGCTGGATCCACAGATGGCAGGCTTCTTACCAGGTGCACAGACCGGTTTGGCTCCCATTGAGTCCCTGAAAGGTCTCCCAGAATTGGCCCTGGACTATAGCTAAGCGAGGCTAAAATCAAGATGCAGGACTGCTTCAGGATCCAGAGTTGGAACTCAGGACTGCAGGCTTACCTCCAGGGGCATCAATGAGCATGCTTGCTGCTGGGTTCCTGTGTGGGCAAGACTATCCAGGACCATAGGAGAGCAGGGCTGGAGCAAGGTTAGAGGGCTGCTTCAATATCTGCAGTCTGACAGAGGTCAATGGGCCTGACCTCAGGGACATGAGGAGTGTGTCTTTCACCCAGTCCCTGGGTGGACAGGACTGTTCCTGGATTGCTGCTGAGAGGGGACTGAGCTGAGTCACAGGACCACTTCAGGCTCCACGATGGCCAAGGTCAGTGGATCTGACAGGCATGTCTCCTGCCAGGTCTCCGAGTGGGAAGAACTCCCTGAACATAGTTGGGTGGGGATAGAGCTGAGTCACAGGGTCACTCAGGATTCGTACACCAATGTCAGCAGGTCTCCCTACAGGGGCATGGATGGGCAAGTCTCCTTCTGTGTCCCTGAGAGGGAGGACCACTCCCAGATCATAGCTTGTAGTGGTTGAAGCCAGGCAAAAGGACTCCTCCAAGATCTGTAGTCTGAGTAAAGTTGGTGGGCCAGCCTTGGTGGAATTGACAAGCATGTCTCCAGATGGGTACTTGGATGCATAGGACAGCTCCCAGCCTACAGCTGAGTGGGGCTGGAGCCAAGTTACAGGGTTGTTTCAGGATCTGCAGTCAGACCGAGGTGGACGGTCCAGCCTTGGGTTAGGGAAAGGCATGTATTCCACCTGGTCTGTGGATAGGCTGAACTGCTCCCAGTCTGAGGCTGACAGGGCCTAAAGCCAAGTTACAGAGCTGTCTTAGGATCTGCTAACAAACTGAGATTGGTGGGCCTGCCTCCAGGGCTCCAACGGGTATGACTAGCGGGTCTCCTGCGGGAGGGCAGGACTGCTCCTGGCCTGTGCTTGGATCCCAAAGTTCCCACAAAGGTACTTCTGTCTATGGATGGCTGTCAAATTAGTGTTGCTGAGGGGGGATACAGTGGGTTCTATTCCACTATATTGCTGATGTCACGCTGAGAGATTCTACAATGAGGATAAAGTCTCTGCAGAGGGAGACTTAAAAAAACAAAAAAAACTAACACTGATATCCTAAGAAAAATTAGAGAAAAATAAGAACAGGATACTACTATATAGGAACATTCAGAAACTAAAACAAAGCTCTTGGAATTAAAAGTGATAGCATAATTAAAACTTCATAGATCAAGACAAGTCAATGAAGAAAAGAGTAGCCTTTTCAACAAATAGTGCTGGAACTGTATATCCTGATGCACAAGAATGAACCCTATATACACCATATACAAAAATTAACTCAAAATGGATCAGCAACCTAAATGTAAGAGCTACAACTAAACAACTCTTAGAAGAGAACATAACAGGTAATCTTCATGACCTTGGATCAGAAAATGGTTTCTCAGATTTGACATCAAAAGCACAAGTGACATAAATAAATAAATAACAGCAGATCATCAGAATTAAAACTTTTGTACATACATATAAAATAAACAACAAGGACCTATACTATATAACACAGGGAACTATATTCAATATCTTGTAATAACTTACAAGGAAAAGAACCTGAAAAAGAATATATACATATATATATGCATGTACAACTGAATCACTTTGCTGTACCCCCAAAACACTGTAAATCAACTACACTTCAATTTAAAAAAAAACTTTTATACATCAAAGGACACCATCAAGAAAGTGAAAAGACAATTCCAGAAGTGAAAAAAAAAATTGCACATCATACATCTCTTAAGAGATTTATATCCAGAACACATGAAGAACACTTACAACTCAACAATAAAAAGACAAATAAAGCAATGGGAAAAGGATTTGAATAAACATTTTTCCAAAGAAGATATGCAAATGGCCAATAAGTATATAAAAAGATGCCTGATATGATTATTCATTAGGGAAATGTATATCAAAACCACAATAAGACAGGCTTCCCCGGTGGCGCAGTGGTTGAGAGTCCGCCTGCCGATGCAGGGGACACGGGTTCGTTCCCTGGTCCGGGAAGATCCCACATGCCGCGGAGCGGCTAGGCCCGTGAGCCATGGCCACTAAGCCTGTGCGTCTGGAGCCTGTGCTCTGCAACGGGAGAGGCCACAACAGTGAGAGGCCAGTGTACCGCAAAAAAAAAAAAAAAAAAAAAAAAAAAAACCACAATAAGATACCTCTTCACAGCTAGTAGGATGGCTATAACAAAAAATACAGATAATAACAAGTATTGGTAAAGCTATGGATAAATTTGAACCCTCACACATTGCTGATGGGCACATAAAATGGTGCAGCTACTTTAGAAAATAGTTTGGCAGTTCCTCAAAAAGTTAAACATAGAGTAACCACACGACCCAGCAATTCCACTGATAGGTATACACCCAATAGAAACAAAAATATACAAAAACTTTCACATAAATACTTATAGCAGCACTATTCATAATAGCTAAAATGTGCAAACAACACAAATGTCTATCAACTGATTAATGGATACACAAAATATATATCCATAAAATTGAATATTATTTGACTATAAAAAGAAACAAATACTAATACATGCTACAACACAAATCCACCCTGAAAATATTAAGCTAAGTGAAAGAGCAGACACAAAGAGACTATATTATGTGATTAATTTACTTCAAGTGTCCAGAATAGGCAAACTCATAGAGAGAAAAAGTACATTAGTAGCTGCCAGGGGTTGCAGTAGAAGGAGTAATGGGGAGTGACTGCTAATGGTAGGTGGTTTGTTTTGGGGGTGATGAAAATGTTCTAAAATTAGATAGTGATGGTTGCACAACTTTGCGTATACACAATAAACACTGCATTTTACAGTTTAGGAGGGTGAACTTCATGGTATGTGGATTATAGCTCAATAAAGCTGCTCTTAAATTTAAAAATCCCCCAAGGAGTTAGTAATAAAAGAGAAGGAGGTCCAGGATTAAATTGCTGGGGCACTGTATTTTCTAGAAACTTAACAGAGAAGGAAAAGACAGCAAAAGATACTGAGCAGGATCGACCAGTGAAGTAAAAGAAAGAACAACATAAGGTCATTGAGGTTGAGAGAAGAAAGTGTTTCAGGAATTAGGGAATGGTCAATTATGTCAAATGCTTCTGGGCAACAGAGTAAGAAGAAAATAAAGTGACCACTGGATTTCACAAGCAATGTCAATAAAACAATATACTTATCTTTATGATCTTCATTAATTTAGTCTATTATTTCAAACTACCAACATACATTACTGGAAAATGGCAAAAAAATTGCATTTATAGAATTTGGCAGCTTTTTAAAATTTGCAATTTTCTTAACTTATATAAATAGTCATTCATAATGAAACTTAATAAAGGGTTGGAAGAAAGATCGAGGATATATTCCAAAACTCAGACAAAAAGAAAAATACGGAAAATAGGAAAGAAAAATAATAAAATTAGAAGAACAATACAAGGGGTCAAACATCTGATTAATAGGCACTCATAAAAAGATAAAAAAGAAAAATGGAGAGGAGAAAAATCATCATATAAAAAGTCAAGAAAATTTTCCAGAGTTGAAGGGCATGAGTTTCTAGATTAAAAGGGCCCAGTGAGTGCTAACCATAATGAATGAAATCAGGTCACGCACCAAACACCATCACTGTGAAATTTCAGAACATGGGAGGAAAAAAACAGACAATCTAATACGGGACCAGAAGGGAGGAGAAAGGAATTTCATACAAAGTTTCAAGAATCACAATTAAAGAGATATTTTCAATTTCCAACACTGAAATCACAGGATGGTGGAAATCTGTCTTCAAAATTTTGAGGGGAAATTATTTGCAACCTAGAATTCTATATGTAGTAAAAAACTAACAATCATATGCGAAGTAGAATAAGAGCATTTTTAGAGGTACAAAAATATCAAAAAAGTTATTTTTTAATTGAAGTATAGTTGACTTATAATGTAGTGTTTCAGGTGTACAGCAAAGTGATTCAGATATATATATATATATCTTCGTTTTCAGATTCTTTTCCATTATAGGTTATTAGAAGATATTGAATATAGTTCTCTGTGCTATACAGTAGGTCCGTGTTGTTTATCTATTTCATATTTAGTAGTCTATAAATTTTAATCCCAAACTCCCAATTTATCCCTCCCCATCTTTCCCCTTTGGTAACCATAAGTTTGTTTTCTATGTCTGCGAGGCTATTTATGTTTGGTAAATAAGTTCATTTGTATCATTTTTTAGATTCTACATATAAGTGATATCATATGATATTTGTCTTTCTCTGTCTGGCTTATTTCACTTAGTATGATAATCTCTGGGTCCATCCATGTTGCTGCAAATGGCATTATTTCATTCTTGTTTATGACTAATATTCCATTGTGTATATATATGCCATATCTTCTTTATCCATTCATCTGTCAATGGACATTCAGTTTGCTTCCATGTCTTGGTTATTGTAAATAATGCTGCTATGAACATTGGGGTGCATGTATCTTTTTGAATTAGACTTTTCTCTGGATATATACCCAAGAGTGGGATGGCTGAATCATATGGTAGTTCTATTTTTAGTTTTTTAAGGAACCTCCATACTGTTTTCCAGAGGCTGCACCAATTTACATTCCCACCAACAGTATAAGAGAGTTCCTTTTTCCTCTCCAGCATTTATTATTTGTAGACTTTTTTTTTTCCCCTTCCCTCAGTCTCCAGCCTCCTGGCTTATCCTGCAGATTTTGGACTTGCCAGCCCCTACAATTGCACGAGCCAACTCCTTAAAATAAATCTCTCTGTTTTTCTCTTCCTCTCTGTCTCTATACACACATCCTATTGGTTTTGTTTCTCTGGAGAACCCTGAGTAATACACTGAGGGAGGATAGACATTAGTATATGTTTCTGTGTATGTGTGTGATGGAGGGGGGTGATAATAGGACCTGGGGTTTTACTCTTGTCCCTGGATAGTCTGGGTATACCAATTTTCAGACTATACTGATCATCCCAACATGAAAATAGAGTAAAACATGATTTTCTGAGCCTCACAACCAAAGATTCTGCTTTAATTGGTATAAGGTGGGGCCTCAGGAAACCTGCCTTTTCTACCAAACACCCTGAGATTGTTCCAGTACACAGTGTTCACACAATTTAGTTAGAAACAATAGCCATGGGAGTGTCACTTCTCAAGACAGGTGTTATGGTTTGAATGTTTGTGTCCCCTCAAAATTCATATGTTGGAATCCTAATCCCCAGTGTGATGTATTAGGAGGTGGGGCTTTGGGGAGGTGATTAGGTTATGAGTATGGACCCTCATGAATGGGGTTAGTTGTAGACTTTTTTTTTCTTTTGCAGTACGCAGGCCTCTCACTGTTGTGGCCTCTCCCGTTGCGCAGCACAGGCTCCGGACGCGCAGGCTCAGCGGCCATGGCTCACGGGCCCAGCCGCTCCGCGGCATGTGGGATCCTCCCGGACCGGGGCACGAACCCGTGTCCCCTGCATCGGCAGGCGGACTCTCAACCACTGTGCCACCAGGGAAGCCCTGTTGTAGACTTTTTAATGATGGCCATTCTGACCAGTGTGAGGTGATAGCTCATTGTATTTTTTTTTAATATTTATTTATTTAATTTATTTATTTGGCTGCACTGGGTCTTAGTTGCAGAATGAGGGATCTTCATTGTTGTGTGGGGATCTTCGTTGCAGCGTGTGGGATCTTTTAGTTGCAGCATACAGGATCTTTAGTTGCAGCATGCGGGATCTTTAATTGCAGCATGTGAGATCTTTTAGTTGTGGCATGCGGAACCTTTAGTTGTGGCATGCAGAATCTTTAGTTGCAGCATGTGGGATCTTTAGTTGCAGCATGTGAAATCTTGGTTGCAGCATGTGGGATCTAGTTCCCTGACCAGGGATCAAACCTGGGCCCCTTTCATTGGGAACATGGAATCTTAGCCACTGGACTACCAAGGAAGTCCCCCTCATTGCAGTTTTGATTTGCATTTCTCTAATAGTTGGTGATATTGAGCATCTTTTCATGTGCTTTTTGGCCATCTGTATGTCTTCTTTGAAGAAATGCCTATTTAGGTCTTCTGCCCACTTTTTGATTAGGTTGTTTGTTTGTTTTTATATTAAGCTGTATGAGCTGTTTGTATATTTTGGAAAGTAATCCTTTGCTGGTTGCATCATTGCAAATATGTTCTACCATTCTGTAGGTTGTCATTTTATTTTGTTTATGATTTCCTTTGCTATGCAAAAGCTTTTAAGTTTAATTAAGTCCCATTTGTTTATCAAAAATATCAAATTTTATTTGGTATTTAAGCCTTCTCAAGAAGATACTGGAAGATGTGTTCCTCCAATAAAAGAGAGTGAACTAAAAAAGAGAAAGATAGAAAACAAGGGATATAATATAGGAAAGACAAGGCCCATGAAGGAAAATCCCAGGATCACAGCTGTGCTACAGAGCTAGAGAGCAACGGGTCTAAGACTGGAGCAGGTGAAAGGTATCAGGAGAGATTTACTCAAGAAGATGAATCTGATAGAACCCCAACAGGCCTGAAAGTTTTGAGATGATATTCCCACAACTGGGGGAGAGTTTGGTCTAAGATAGAGATAAAATCATAGAAAACTAAAAGAATAAAAACAATAAAACCAGATTTCAGGGAAAACAAAATGTTGTTCAAGAAAAGGAAAGTGATCGTGGTACACTACTTAGCTCATCCATGAGCAATAATAAGCAACAGTCGGGCTTCCCTGGTGGCACAGTGGTTGAGAGTCCTCCTGCCGATGCAGGGGACGCAGGATCGTGCCCCAGTCTGGGAGGATCCCACATGCCGTGGAGCAGCTGGGCCCGTGGGCCGTGGCACTGGGCCTGCACGTCCGGAGCCTGTGCTCCGCAACGGGAGAGGCCACAACAGTGAGAGGCCTGCGTACCACAAAAAAAAAAATAAAAAAATAAGCAACAGTCATGTTGGGAGGTGGGGAGGACCAGAAGTGGACTAAGTATGGTCAAGGCAAGTAGCTGAAAAGCATTAAGTCTTCATCCTCCAGAGTGTTAAGTCAAAACATAATGCTAAAAATATTTTCCACTTAAATATCTCTTTCCCTTGACTTTGTAAGTGCTCATACTTTCTCTGTGTTCCAACAGCTGCAGCACAATGTTGAGTATATAATAGATGCTAACGAAAACATTTTACGGTAAATCATTAGCTAGTTGTTTATTTAAAGAGGAATTATATACTGACAGGCAAAATGAAAATGTTTGACCTTAACTTTATGTAAAAGTTTCCTCAGAAGTAGTTATGGATTGAAGAAAATATTTTGAAGGTACATGTTAAAATTTAGAAATACCTTTTGCAATTCTGCTTATGGTATTCTCTTCACAGAAGAATTATAATGCATAAGAAAACATAAGCTTTAAATATAACTAAAAGATATCATCTGACCATGTTTTCTGGTGGATGGTCAAGTAAAATAAAGAGAAATAAGTCAGTATGAAAGCTATTGAAAATCTCACTGTTCTTTCTATTTATGAGCATTATCAAACACATTTGCATCTTCAAACTTTCCCTATGTGCAAGCCCAGAATCCAACACTTTAATCATCAGGACCATGGTAAGACTATAGGAGCACAGCCCACACACTAGAATTCTGAGTGCAATGGCTATCTGAGTTATTCCTGTTTTTCTATCATTAAATCCTTTGGAAATCCTTAGCTGTTACCTCTCACTGCCTTAGATTTCTAACTTCTTTCCCTTATAAGTGAAAAGTCTTGGAGACCTTCAAGATAGCAGAGGAGTAAGACGTGGAGATCACCTTCCTGACCACAAATACATCAAAAGTACATCTACATGTGGAACAGCTCCTACAGAACACCTACTGAACGCTGGCAGAAAACCTCAGACTTCCAAAAAGGCAAGAAAATCCCCACATACCTGGGTAGGGCAAAAGAAAAAAGAAACAGACAAAAGAATAGGGATGGGACCTGCACCTCTAGGAGGGAGCTGTGAAGAAGGAAAAGTTTCCACACACTAGGAAGCCCCTTCACTGGCGGGGACTGGGGGCGGGGGGTGGTGAATGGGGGGGGAAGCTTCGGAGCCAGGGAGGAGAGCACAGCAACAGGGGTGCAGAGGGCAAAACGGAGAGGTTCCCGCACAAAGGATTGGTACTGACCAGCACTCACCAACCTGAGACACTTATGTGCTCACCCGCCAGGGCGGGTGGGGGCTGGGAGCTGAGGCTCGGGCTTCAGGAGTCAGACTGCAGGGAGAGGACTGGGGATGGCTGCGTGAACACAGCCTGAAGGGGGCTAGTGCACCACAGCTAGCCAGGAGGGAGTCCAAGAAAAAGTCTGGACCTGCCGAAGAGGCAAGAGAACATTGTTTCCGGGTGTGTGAGGAGAAGGGATTCCTGCTCTGTGTGCCTACAGAAGGCAGAGCACCACCTAAGCGAACTCCAGAGACAGGCATGAGCTGTGGCTGTCAGCTCAGACCACAGAGACTGTCATGAAACGCTAACACTGCCGCCACTGCCACCAAGAATCCTGTGTGCAAGCACAGGTCACACCCCCACCAGGAGCCTGTGCAGCCCACCACTACCAGGGTCCTGATATTCAGGGATAACTTCCCTGGGAGAACACACGGCACGCCTCAGGCTGTTGCAATGTCACATCGGCCTCTGCCACCTCAGGCTTGCCCTCCATTCGAATTATGACTACCGTACCCTTGCCTCTCCCTGGCCTGAGTGAGCAAGAGAGCCCTAAACAGCTGATCCTTTAACCCCCTCCTGTCTAGGCAGGGAACAGATGCCTGAGGGTGGCCTACATGCAGAGGTGGGGCCAAATCCAAAGCTGAACCCCAGGAGCTGTACAAACAAAGAAGAGAAAGGGAAATCTCTCCCAGGAGCCTCAGGAGCAGTGGATTAAATCCCCACAATCAACTTGATGTACCCTGCATCTGTGGAACACCTGAATAGACAATAAATGTTCCCAAAACTGAGGCGGTGGACTTTGGGAGCAACTGTAGACTTGGGGTTTCTTTTCTGCATCAATTTGTTTCTGGTTTTTATGTTTATCTTAGTTTAGTTTTTAGTGCTTGTTATCAATGGTAGATTTGTTCATTAGTTTGGTTGCTCTCTTCTTTTTTTAATTTTTTTTAAATTTTTTTTTCCTTTTTTCTCGTTTTGTCAGTGTGTATGTGTATGATCCTTTGTGTGATTTTGTCTGTTTAGGTTTGTTTTTACCATTTGTCCTAGGGTTCTGACTGTTGGTTTTTTGGGGGGTTGTTTTTTTTTTCCTTTTTATGAGTGTGTGTGTGTATGTTTGGGTGATTGTGTCTGATTACTTTTACTTTTACCATTTGGTTTCAGATTCTATCTGTTCGTTTTTCTGGGTTTTTTTTTGCTTTTCCTTTTTTTTCTTCCTTTTCTTCCAAGCTGTGCAGTTGGCAGGGTCTTGATGCTCCGGCCAGGTGTCAGGTCTGAGCCTCCGAGGTGGGAGAGCCAAGTCCAGGACACTGGGCCACCAGAGACCTCCCAGGCCCACATAATATCAATTGGCAAGAGCTCTCCCAGAGATCTCCATCTCAACACTAAGACCCAGCTCCACCCAACAGCCAGCAAGCTCCAGTCCTTGACGCCCCATACCAAACGATTAACAAGACAGGAGCACAAACCCACCCATTAGCAGAGAGGCTGCCTAAAGTCATACTAAGTTCACAGACAACCCAAAACACGCTACTGGATGCAGCCCTGCCCACCAGAAAGACAAGATCCAGCCCTACCTACCCGAAGACAGTCACCAGTTCCCTCCACCAGGAAGCCTACACAATCCACTGAACCAACCTCACCCACTGGGGGCAGACACCAAAAACAACGGGAAATATGAACATGCAGCCTGCAAAGAGGAGACCCCAAACACACTAAGTTAAGCAAAATGAGAAGACAGAGAAATACACAGCAGATGAAGGAGCAAGGTAAAAACCCACCAGACCAAACAAATGAAGAGGAAATAGGCAGTCTACTGAAAAAGAATTCAGAGTAATGATAGTAAAGATGACACAAAATCTTGGAAACAGAATGGAGAAAATACAAGAAACATTTAATAAGGACCTAGAAGAACTAAAGAGCAAACAAACAGTGATGAACAACACAGTAAATGAAATTAAAAATTCTCTACAAGGAATCCATAGCAAAATAACTGAGGTAGAAGAACAGATAAATGACCTGGAAGATAAAATAGTGGAAATCACTGCCACAGAGCAGAATAAAGAAAAAAAGAATGAAAAGAATTGAGGACACTCTCAGACACCTCTGGGACAACATTAAACGCACAAACATTTTAATAATAGTGGTCCCAGAAGAAGAAGAGAAAAAGAAAGGGTCTGAGAAAATATTTGAAGAGATTATACTTGAAAACTTCCTTAACATGGGAAAGGAAATAGTCGATCAAGTCCAGGAGGCACAGAGTCCCATACAGATAAATCCAAGGAGAAACACGCCAAGACACATATGAATCAAACTATCAAAAATTAAATACAAATAAAAAATATTAAAAGAAGGAAGGGAAAAGGAACAAATAACATACAATGGAATCCCCATAAAGTTAACAGCTGATCTTTCAGCAGAAACTCTGCAAGCCAGAAGGGAGTGGCAGGGCATATTTAAAGTGATGAAAGGTAAAAACCTACAACAATGATTACTCTCCCAAGCAAGGATCTCATTCAGATCTGATGGAGAAATTAAAACCTTTATAGACAAGCAAAAGTTAAGAGAATTCAACACCACCAAACCAGCTTTACAGCAAATGTTAAAAGAACTTCTCTAGGCAAGAAACACAAGAGAAGGAAAAGACCTACAAAAACAAACCGAAAACAATTAGGAAAATGGTGATAGGAACATACATATTGATAATTACCTTAAATGTAAATGGATTAAATGTTCCAACCAAAAGACATAGACTGGCTGATTGGATACAAAAACAATATCCATATATATGCTGTCTACAAGAGACTCACTTCAGACCTAGGAAAACATAGACTGAAAGTGAAGGGATGGAAAAAGATATTCCATGTAATGCAAATCAAAAGAAAGCTGGGGTAGCAATTCTTATATCAGACAAAATAGACTTTAAAATAAAGACTATTACAACAGACAAAGAAGGACATTACATAATGATCAAGGGATGAATCCAAGAAGAACATATAACATTTGTAAATATGTATGCACCCAACATAGGAGCACCTCAATACATAAGGCAAATGTTAACAGTCATAAAAGGGGAAACTGACAGTAATACAATAATAGTAGGAGACTTTAACACCCCACTTTCACCAATGGACAAAGTATCCAAAATGAAAATAAAAAAGGAAACACAAGCTTTAAATGACACATTAGATTAGATGGACTTAATTGATATTTATATGACATTGAATCCAAAAACAACGGAATACACATTCTTCTCAAATGCTCACGGATCATTCCCCAAATAGATCATATCTTGGGTCACAAATCAAGCCTTGGTAAAGTTAAGAATATTGAAATCACATCAAGTATCTTTTCTGACCACAACCCTATGAGACTACCTATCAATTACAGGAAAAAAAACTGTTAGAAATACAAACACATGGAGGCTAAACAATACACTACTATATAACCAAGAGATCACTGAAGAAATCAAAGAGGAAATCAAAAAATACCTAGAAACAAATGACAATGAAAACACGATGACCCAAAACCTATGGGATGCAGCAAAAGCAGTTCTAAGAGGGAAGTTTACAGCAATACAATCTTAGCTCAAGAAACAAGAAACATCTCAAATAAATAACTTAACCTTACCCCTAAAGCAATTAGAGAAGAAGAACAAAAAAAAAGTTAGCAGAAGGAAAGGAATCATAAAGATCAGATCAGAAATAAATGAAAAAGAAATGACCGAAACTATCTCAAAGATCAATAAAACTAAAAGCTGGTTCTTTGAGAAGATAAACAAAACTGATAAACCATTAGCCAGACTCATCAAGAAAAAAAGAGAGAAGACTCAAATCAACAGAATTAGAAATGAAAAAGGAGAAGCAACAACTGATACTGTAGAAATACAAAGGATCATGAGATATTACTAGAAGCAGCTCTATGCCAATAAAATGGACAACCTGGAAGAAATGGACACATTCTTAGAAAAGCACAACCTTCTGAGCAGAACCAGGAAGAAATAGAAAATATAAAGAGTCCGATCACAAGCACTGAAATTGAGACTGTCATTAAAAATCTTCCAACAAACAAAAGCCCAGGACCAGATGGCTTCAGAGGCGAATTCTATCAAACATTTAGAGAAGAGCTAACACCTATCCTTCTAAAACTCTTAAAAAATATAGCAGAGGGAGGAACATTCCCAAACTCATTCTACGAGGTCACCATCACCCTGATACCAAAACCACACAAAGATGTCAAAAAGAAAAAAAACTACAGGCGAATATCACTGATGAACATAGATGCAAAAATCCTGAACAAAATACTAGCAAACAGAATCCAACAGTACATTAAAAGGATCATACACCATGATTAAGTGGGGTTTATCCCACAAATGCAAAGATCTTCAATATACTCAAATCAATCAATGTGATACACCATATTAACAAACTGAAGGATAAAACCATATGATAATCTCAGTAGATGCAGAAAAAGCTTTCAAGAAAATTCAACACCCATTTATGATAAAAACCCTCCAGAAAGCAGGCATAGAGGGAACCTACCTCAACATAATAAAGGCCATATATGACAAACCCACAGCCAGCATTATTCTCAGTGGTCAAAAACTGAAACCATTTCCCCTAAGATCAGGAACAAGACAAGGTTGCCCACTCGCAGCACTATTATTCAACATAGTTTTGGAAGTTTTAGCCACGGCAACAAGAGAAGAAAAAGAAATAAAAGGAATCCAAATCAGAAAAGAAGTAAAATTGTAACTGTTTGCAGATAACATGATACTATATACAGAAAATCCTAAAGATGCTACCAGAAAACGTCTATGGCTAATCAATGAATTTGGTAAAGTAGCAGGATACAAAATTAATGCACAGAAATCTCTTGCATTCCTATACACTAGACGAAAAATATGAAAGAGAAATAAAGGAAACACTCCCATTTACCACTGCAACAAGAAGAATAAAATACCTAAGAATAAACCTACTTAGGGAGACAAAGGACCTATATGCCAAAAACTATAAGACCCTGACAAAAAAAATTAAAGATTATACAAACACATGGAGAGATATATCATGTTCTTGGATTAGAAAAACCAACATTGTGAAAATGACTATACTACCCAAAGCAATCTACAGATTCAATGCAAGCCCTATCAAACTACCAATGGCATTTTTCACAGAACTAGAACAAAAAATTTCACAATTTGCATGGAAACACAGAAGACCCCAAATAGCCAAAGCGATCTTGAGAAAGAAAAATGGAGCTGGAGGAATCAGGCTCCCTGACTTCAGACTATACTACAAAGCTACAGTAATCAAGACAGTATGAGGCTGGCAAAAAGAAATATAGATCAATGGAACAGGATAGAAAGCCCAGAGATAAACCAGCACACATATGGTCACCTTATCTTTGATAAAGGAGGCAAGAATATATAATGGAGAAAAGACAGCCTCTTCAATAAATGTTGCTGGGAAAACTGGACAGCTACATGTAAAAGAATGAAATTAGAACACTTCCTAACACCATACACAAAAATAAACTCAAAATGGATTAAAGACCTAAATGTAAGGGCAGACACTATAAAACTCTTAGAGGAAAACATAGGCAGAATACTCTATGACATAAATCACAGCAAGATCCTTTTTGACCCACCACCTAGAGAAATGGAAATAAAAATTAACAAATGGGACCTAATGAAACTTAAAAGCTTTTGCACAGCAAAGGAAACCTAAACAAGACAAAAAGACAGCCCTCAGAATGGCAGAAAATATTTGCAAATGAAGCAACTGACAAAGAATTAATCTCCAAAATATACAAGCAGCTCATGCAGCTCAATATCAAAAACAAAAACAACAACCCAATCCAAAAATGGACAGAAGAACTAAATAGACATTTCTCCAAAGAAGACAATACAGATTGCCAACAAACACATGAAAGCATGCTCAACATCACTAATCATTAGAGAAATGCAAATCAAAACTACAATGAGGTATCCCCTCACACCGGTCCGAATGGCCATCATCAAATAATCTACAAACAATAAATGCCAGAGAGGGTGTGGAGAAAACGAAACGCTCTTGCAATGTTGGTGGGAATGTAAGTTGATATAGCCACTATGGAGAACTGTATGGAGGTTCCTTAAAAAACTAAAAATAGAACTACCATATGACCCAGCAATCCCACTACTGGGCACATACCCTGAGAAAACCATAATTCAAAAAGAGACATGTACCACAATGTTCACTGCAGCACTGTTTACAATAGCCAGGACATGGAAACAACCTACGTGTCCATTGACAGATGAATGGATAAAGAAGATGTGGCACACATATACAATGGAATATTACTCAGCCATAAAAAGAAACAAAATTGAGTTATTTGTAGTGAGGTAGATGGACCTAGAGTCTGTCATACAGAGTGAAGAAGTCAGTCAGAAAGAGAGAAACAAATACCGTATGCTAACACATATATTTGGAATCTAAAAAAACAAAAGAAAATGGTTCTGAAGAACCTAGGGGCAGGACAGGAATAAAGACGCAGACATAGAGAGTGAACTTGAGGACACGGGGAAGGGGAAGGGGAAGCTGGGACAAAGTGAGAGAGTAGCACTGACATATATACACTACCAAATGTAAAATAGCTGGTGGGAAGCAGCTGCATAGCACAGGGAGATCAGCTCGGTGCTTTGTGACCACCTAGAGGGGTGGGATAGGGAGCATGGGTGGGAAGCACAAGAGAGAGGGGATATGGGGATATATGTATACACATAGCTGATTCACTTTGTTATACAGCAGAAACTAACATAACATTGTAAAGCAATTATATTCCAATAAAGATGTTAAAAAGAAAAGTTTGAGAGAAAGATAAGGTATAAGCCTAATCAAAGGAAGACTGATTACTTTTTTGACATTCTGTAAAAAGAGCAATAGCATTTTAAGCAGCTAGAAAGCTAGAAAGCTTTATTTATTCATTTTTTAAATAAACCTGTAATTGGATCATTTGGTTTTAACAACTCCTTTGATTTAGAAAGTCAGATTGGTATTTAGAAATTCATGTCAAAGAGAAATTTATTAAGAATCATGGTTAACAAAATTCAAAAAGAGTCATGTACCAAAATGTTCATTGCAGCTCTATTTACAATAGCCCGGAGATGGAAACAACCTAAGTGCCCATCATCGGATGAATGGATAAAGAAGATGTGGCACATATATACAATGGAATATTACTCAGCCATAAAAAGAAACGAAATTGAGCTATTTGTAATGAGGTGGATAGACCTAGAGTCTGCCATACAGAGTGAAGTAAGTCAGAAAGAAAAAGACAAATACCGTATGCTAACACATATATATGGAATTTAAGAAGAAAAAAAAATGTCATGAAGAACCTAGGGGTAAGACAGGAATAAAGACACAGACCTACTGGAGAACGGACTTAAGGATATGGGGAGGGGGAAGGGTTAGCTGTGACAGGGCGAGAAAGAGTCATGGACATGTACACACTACCAAACTTAAGGTAGATAGCTAGTGGGAAGCAGCCGCATGGCACAAGGATATCGGCTCGGTGCTTTGTGACCACCTGGAGGGGTGGGATAGGGAGGGTGGGAGGGAGGGAGACGCAAGAGGGAAGAGATATGGGAACATATGTATATGTATAACTGATTCACTTTGTTATAAAGCAGAAACAAACACACCATTGTAAAGCAATTATACCCCAATAAAGATGTTAAAAAAAAAAAAAAGAATCATGGTTAAAATCTGCAATTGGCCAATATGAGAAAATTCTTCTATTATTTTTCTTTTGCAGAACATTTTTAATATTATTTGACACTAAGATATTGTGACTTGGGATTTGAACCATTTTTTAAAGATAGTAAAAGCTGCCACAAAACAGAAAAATTCTCCCAATATATTATTCCATATAACATTGGGAAACCATAACAACTTCTGAAGAAGCAAAGAATTTACATATTATTCCCTAGAAAAATATCTCTAACTGAACAATAATAGAGAGCAGTTTTATTTGAAAATTCATGACATTTTAAAAGACAAATCAAAAAAATGTTAAAAGTATAATCCTTTATAGAGTTTTAAAGCTATATATACATATTCACGCTGTGTACATTTACATGATTTCGAGTGGTACTACTATGCTCATAAAAATGCTGTACTCTCTTTCAGGGAGATTTAGATACAGAGTTTTACACTGAATCACTGGGGATTTATGCCAAGGCTAAAACAACATACAAAAGCAAAATTCCAGGAGGAGTTGTTTTTAAGCAAGAGGAATTGAAAGGCAATAAATTGTTTATCTATTAGGAAGTTAAACATATAATTGTCTAATGTGAAGTCAGAAAACTAAAGTTGCTTTTCATTTACCTATACCTATGCACACATTATTAAGGCAGTTGGTATATTAGATCTACTTGGTGGCCCTTCCTGCCAACTCTCTGCCAGATAGAAAGGTAATGACCTGCTTGAACTACAGGCATTCCATCTAAAATAAGGGAAGCAATACATTTTAAAAGTCTAAGACTTTGCAGAGATCATAGAAGAAAAGGACTCCACATTTCATGCCATTGTTCCGCCACAGTTGATGTACAGTTTAAAGAACAATCTAATTCAGAGGATCTTTGTGATTCTTTTATTTATCATTGCTTGAGAATTACTAGACTACTCATACATGCTCTGGTCTGATCAGTAATTTGCTGGCTATTCTCTTCTATCATAAATTCTGGGGTGTTCATTTGGTCTTTAATAGCAGTGTGTCAAGAAGTAAGACTCACCTTCCAGCTCCATCAGTATATCCAGAGACACTTTGTCTTCAAGCCAAAATGGAGTAAAAAAAGGATGGATTTAGCACCACAATCACCCCCTGTGTTAAAAACAACTAGAAAATCAGACAAAATATAGGAAACAATGGCTTACAGACATAAGAGAAGAGACCTGAGAGCTAGAAAACACACAGTGGAACCTCAACATTCACCAGATCACTTCCTGGGGGCAGTTTTAAGGCAACAACACAGAGTCAAGCAGTCTTCCTGCACTGAAGAAGCAGAGATCAGAATGCAGGTAAACCAAGAAAGTTAGAATTTGTGGAACATAGCACTACAGAGAAAGTAGCTGCACAAAGAAAGAACTCCAGAGATCTGCCGTGGGATCCACTTGAGACTTTGGCTACTTATCAGTGCATGCATGAGAGGAAATGGTCCAAGGCTAGAGAAAGAACCACAAGAAAGGAGGAGTCAGAAAAACCACTGTGAGTCACAGAGGACTAGAAATAGTTTGTCTCCCCTCAAGCCAAACTGTAATACACACACACACACACACACACACACACACACACACACATATACACAGAGCATCAAGTAGAATCCTCAGAAGGGTATTGTATGTCAAGACACAATGTAATCAAATTGCTGAAAACTAATGATAAAAAGAAAATCTTAAATTTATCCAGTAAAAACAAGATACACTGACACATCACCTACAGGGCAATAAAAAAAGAATAACAGCAGACTCTTCATCAGAAACTATGGAAGCCAAATGTATTAGAAGAAAAAACAAAACACTGTATACCTACAGCTCTTTCCCAAGGGAAAATACCTTTCAAAAACAATGATTAAATACACATTTCTGGATGAACAAAACTAAGAGACTTCATCACCAGTAGAGCAGCACTCCAAAAATATTAGAGGAAGTTTCCTAGGCAGCCCTAAAATAACACAGGATAAAAAGTGAAATCTTCACAAAAGATAGAAAAAAGCCAGAAATGATAAATATGTGGAGGAATGTAAAAGATAAATTTCTCACTTTTATACTATCTTCACAATATAATTGACTGTTTAAAGAACAATTGATAACATTATAGTTTGGGATTTACAGCATTTGTGGATGTAAAATATATGACAATGCTAGCACAAAGGATAAAGAGATGGAAGTATACTGTTGTAAGGTTTTTATATTACATGTGAAAAGGTACAATATCATTTGAAGGCAGACTGTGATAAGTTGAATGTACATATTGTCAACCCAAGAGAAACTAATAAAAAACAAAAGAAGGAGGTATAATCCAACAATGTAAATAAAATGTAACCATAAAAAATAGTCAATTAATCTCAATAAAAGGAAGGGCAACAGGAAAAAGGAACAAAGAACAGGTGGGAAAAATAGAAAGCAAACAGCAAGAAGGTAGATTTAAATCCAACCATATGAATAATGACATTAAATATAAATAGTTTAAACATTCCAATTAAAAAGCAGAGATTGCCATATCGAACCCCTCCAAAAATGACTGCAAGCCTCATTAAATATAAAGGCATAGGTAGCTTAAAAGTAGAAGAATGGAAAAATATATAACATGCTAACACAAATCAAAAGAAAATTTGAGTGGCAATATTAATACGAGACAAAAAAATAGTTCAGAACAAGAAATATTACCATGAATAAAGAAGGACATTCCATAACAATAGAGAGGTTAACTCATCAAGAAGACATACCAGTCCTAAATGTTTACATACCTACTAACAATTTTAAACTACAAAATGTAAATCTGAAAGGAGACAAGCAAATCTTAGTTATACTTGGAGACTGACACCTCTCTTTCAGAAATTAATAGAATAAGGATTCAGAAAGTCTGAAGGACACAGAAAATTTGAACAAGGCTATCAACTAACTTGACCTAAATAACATTTATAAAACACTATAGTCAACAACAGCAGAATGCACAAACTTTCCAAGCACACACTGCTGCATATTCACCAAATCAGATCATATTCAGGACCATAAAATGTCTCAATAAATTTAGAACTGAAAACAGTTAAAGTATGTTCTATGTCAACCAAAGAGTTAAACTAGAAATCATCAGGAGATATAGTATGGGAAATCCCCAAGTATTTGAAAATTAAACAACACACTTCTAAATAACTCATGAATAAAGAAGAAATAAGGAAAAATAGAAAAAATTTTAACTGAATAAAAATAAAAACATATCAAAGTTTAAGGAATGCAGCTGAAGCAGGGTTTAGCGGGGAAATTATAGCAAATGCTTATATTAGAAAACAAGAAAGTTCTCAAATCAATTATCTAAGCTTCTACCATAAGAAACTAGAAAAAGAATGAAAAACTAAACCCAAAGTAAGCAGGGGAAAGAAAATAATAAAGAGCAGAAATCAGTGGTATTGAAAACAGAAAACCTGTACAAAAACAATGAAACCAAAAACTATTACTAGGAGAAAAGTCAACGAAATTGATAAACCTCTAGTCAGACTAACGAGGAAAAGAAAAAAGACACTAAATACCAATACTTGGAATGAAAAAGGGACATAATTATATTCTCTAAGATATTAAAATGAAGATGCCTGCCCCTGAAAGTTTATAATCTAATTGGTAGGACAAGTTCTAAGTACATAAAACAAAGAACAATCTTATATCAGTAACAATAATAAACAATACCAATCAATCACTTATTATATACCAGGAAAAGTTCTAAGTACTCTATATATATTAAATCATTTAATCATCACAACCGTAACAGGTAGACACCAGTATTAACCCTACACTACAGATATGAACCTTAGGCACTTGCCCAACATAGATATGATGAAGGGAGATAAGATAATTTAGTACTTTAGAATAAGGAGGAGAAATCAGGATTGTGCTGGCCTTGGAAATTTCTCATGGAGGAGATAAGGCTTGAACTAGCTCTTGTAAGGTCTACACTGATGATTACTAAGTTTTTCACAACAGATGTCACAATCTAATATTATCAGAGATCTAGTACTTCAGCAGAGTAGTTTAAATCAATTTTTCAGCTCTTTCAACAAACATTTATTGAACACCTACTATGTTTCAGGCTTTGGGATCAGAGACAGATAAAAGATGGATATCTATTGGGTATGTATATTCAATACATACCATACTGCTAGATGGCACTGGGGTGCAGTCCTCACCTTCAAAAAGCTTGTAATCTAGTTAGCTGTGTGTGTGTGTGTGTGTGTGTGTGTGCACATGTGCATGTGTAAACCAATCAGAAAGCAACTGAGCCTAGGTTATAATCATGAGCTAACCTTAGTAATATTATATGAGTTCAGGAAAGCAGATTAGTATGAATTACCCAGAAATAACTTCTTAAAGGAGACGCCTTGGAGCTGAATACTGAAAAGGAGGGAGAAGGGGCATACCAGCAGGTATTAACAGGATGACAAAGACTCAGGTAGGAATAAGTATAGTTTGCTTAGCTAACCATAGGTAATGCTAGAAGATAGCTGAAGACAAAACTGACCATGTAAAGGGGGCAAGAGGGATACAAACTGGTACATGAAAATTAACTTAAATCCCAAATTTTCGTTGAGAATATAGGCTTTGTAAATTTCATCCCCAAATCCTAACTAAACCCTTCTGTTTTACTTAGGCAGGAGAAAGGGCATAAATACAGGAGGAAATTCCCAAAACAATGGATAAAAAGGTTTCAATGATCATCTGATATGCATGTAATTTCCCTGGAACTCAGAAATATCAATACAAATTAAAATAGAGAAAAGCTTACCTGATCTAAGCTTTTATAGATTTTTTTAAAGACAAAAGCTTCTTTAAGCAATTAACAAACATGCATCACTGATGCCACCAACATCATCAAACCGTAAAGAAAACGGGAACCTTATGCCAAAGCGTAAGCTAATCATTGATACTCCCGTGGGCTGGTGAAGAGCCTACTCTACTCAAATGACAGGGCACTGGGCTTTCAGCATGTCCAGGAGATATTCCCATTGCAATTTGTCAGCAGATTAGCAAATGTTCTTAGTGACAGGAACACACAGCCCAGGAACCCTCATTGGTGGCTCAAATCACCTCAGTGCAATGTCGCTCTCCTCTCCTGTTAATACTTCTCCAATTAAACAGCTTTGTCATCTCTGTATCTAAATTTAGACATAGGTATCAAGTTTGGATGCCCGATGAGACTAAGTACTTTGCAGAAGTGTGAAGTAACCAGTCTTAAAATGGAAGAAAATAAAAAGAAGGAAAACACTAGAGGTGGATCCGACCCGATCCCTGCCCTATTTAAGTTTCATAAGATCACAGCTGAAGGAACTTTCTACCGTAAATTGAAGGGCTCTGTATTAACAGCAGGAAACCAAAGCTCATCTCACAGCTCTTCCCCCGCTAATTCAGCATCCCACCACAAATTCGAAAATCCTCACGTTGCCATATATTGCCACCTAGTGTCCATAGGCTAATGTTAACATTAGCTGAGCCAAAAGGTGCCATTTTTCTGCAGTTACCCTCCAAGGGCTTCCTGTTAGACTTGGCAGTTCAGTACATCAGGATTCCTAGGGTTATTCCTCATTCTACTTCAGGGCATACCCATGAAAGTGTAATTCTGGATTTATTTTATTTTGTTAACCCCCATTTTGTGTATTATCCTCAAGTACTTTGAAATTGCAAATTGTTCCCCAGGATAACTCTTTCTCAACACTTAGCATATACCTCACTCCCACCATTCCTTCTCCTTACTCTTGTCCGTTATTGGGATGTGGACTCTCTATGTATAGTCTATACACTTTAATAGCATAATTTGCTGCATGAAATATAATTGGGAAGAGAGGGCTGTGCCAGAAATGCATCAGAATTTTTTATACACTAACATTTGAGTGGCTTTCATTTTGGAGATTCACGCTTTCCCTCCTTCTAGTCCCACAACCACACAGTGGGAGAGAGAAAGACATGTTAATGAATAATCAAAAATCAAAAGAATAACAGACTATAACAGAAATGAAAAATAATTCCAAGGATTAATTAAGTGGCCCTATTTCCCTCCAAGCAGTCTTTAGTGTATAAGCCCAAGCAAGCCATTTCCAGACAGGAAGTATAAACATTTTTGAAGATGTGAGCTTTCAGTTAGCAATAACTCTCCAAAAGCATTTTTAGACCTACATTTTTTGAGCCAGACTTTTTCCATACAAGGTAGAATAGAAGATTTGATCAATTAGATGACCTTCGGGTACAGAAATAGAAACATGGAACAGCTTCCTTAGTTTGCCTTTGAGTTAGATTTGCCAGATTGCCATGCAATATCTAACCCATACTTACACTAAAAAATTATGCATTGTTTATCTGAAACTCAAATGTAACTGAGTATCCTACATTTTATCAGTCAAACTTACATGCGGAACAAAAGATGTAGTTGGGGAAAATAACCAGGCTCTTAGCAGAACCAGAGTCATTTTTATGGAAAGGGTACTTTGGTGAGGTTTCAAAGACCAATATCAAAGCAAAGGTCCAACACTATAAGCATTCAAATAATACTTTGCATTTATTTAACACTTCAAAATTATTTCACATTTATTATCTGGGTCCTCCTCATGATACCCCTTATGTGGACATTTTTTATGCCTGTTTCAAGGCTCACAGACGTTAAGAAATTGTCGTGGTGATCCACATGGAGCTTTACAGAAAAGCCAGAACTTGAATCCAAGTCCCCCAGCATGTTGCAGTGTCTACAGATAAAGACAATGTTTACAGGGACAGCACACAAGGCTTCAATCCCTGAGCTGCAGATGAAAATTAAATATCTGGCAAACCCAGTATAAAACTAACATTGTGATATAAGGCCAGGAAAAGATATTCTAAGAGTCATTGAGTGCCTTGTATACTTTGACTGTGGAATCCAGTTTGGTTTTTTAAACCACAAAACATTCACTTTATTTCCCCAAGTACACTGAGACATTATTCCTTAGAATAGGTTTATTTACATGTACCCCAAATTTCTAAATCTCCAATCACTCTTTGTAAGCTGTTCGTATGTCCTAAAGATCTTTAATAAAATCACAGGAAAATCCAACTCTGTTTAAATTAGAGTTCATTTTCCCTAGATCTTTACATTGCAAATTTAGAGAATGTTCTTGTAATAATTCTTTTGGCTGCTAACGATGTCATTTTCAAATTGTACAGTAGTGACATCTACTGTTCATAGTGTATATTGCACTCCTCCCCAGGACAGTTTTTATCTTTTACTTAGGGTCCTCGAACTCTAGTGTTCATAAAAATTCCCTGAAAGGTTTCTTAAAATGCAGCTTCCTTAGCCCGTTACATATTCTTTTTTTTTTTGGCTGTGTTGGGTCTTCGTTTCTGTGCGAGCGCTTTCTCCAGTTGCGGCGAGCAGGGGCCACTCTTCATTGCGGTGCGCAGGCCTCTCAGTGTCGTGGCCTCTCTTTTTGCGGAGCACAGGCTCCAGACATGCAGGCTCAGTAGTTGTGGCTCACGGGCCCAGTTGCTCCGTGGCATGTGGGATCTTCCCAGACCAGGCCTCGAACCCGTGTCTCCTGCATTGGCAGGCAGATTCTCAACCACTGCACCACCAGGGAAGCACCCCTTACATATTCTGATTCTATATATATGGGGCGATTTGCATTATGCAAGGCCGAATGCTACCATCTCTCTTCCACTTCCTAGTCAATCTCATTCAAGAGAATTTAATTGTACATATGAATCACTATGGATTTTTTTAAAATACAGATTCTGGGGCAGTAGTTTTGGATTGGAGCCAGAGATTTTGCATTTTTAACATGCTCCCAGGTAGCTTTATACCCTCCTTTCAAGTCTAAGTATTTCCACTTCTTTATGGAGCCAGATCACCACAGCCTGAATCCTAAGTTTACCAAATATGACTTATAGATGCTTCTCACTCAGTGGTTAATCAGTTTTTGCTTAAATCTCCTCATCCTTGTTCTCTGCTCTGTCTACATGCTTTGAGTTCTAAAATACAGGCATAATCATGGGCTTCCCTGGTGGCACACTGGTTGAGAATCTGCCTGCCAATGCAGGAGACACGGGTTACAAGCCCTGGTCTGGGAAGATCCCACATGCCGCGGAGCAATTAGGTCCATGAGCCGTGGCTGCTGAGCCTGCGCATCTGGAGCCTGTGCTCTGCAACAAGAGAGGCCACGATAGTGAGAGGCCCGTGCACTGCGATGAAGAGTGGCCCCCGCTTGCCACAACTAGAGAAAGCCCTCGCACAGAAACGAAGACCCAGCACAGCCAAAAATAAATATAAATAAAATTTTTTTTAAAAAAAAGAAGGGCCCCTTGGACTAAGCAATGAAATGTCCCCTACACCCTTACCCCTTAAAATAAAATTTAAAAAATAAATAAATAAAATAAAATACATGCATAATCACCTCAAGGTAAAGTAGCTCAAAACAAAGCAGGCCAACATCCTGAGGGGAGTCCCACCTAAACCCATGCCTGTTCCTTTCTAGACCAAACAATGTCCCAGTACCAAAGAGATAGGAAGGTCGTGGCAGTATTATCACCTCTGATAAGCCTTGTGCATATATAAGGGAACCAAAGCTCCTTACCACATTACCACTTCCCTATGAGAATGGAGTTCAGAGGAGTTCAGTGATGATGACAATAATGCAGCTGATGAGGAGGAAGGCGATATCAGCTAACATTTACTGCATACTTGCCGAGTGCCACGCACTGCGTTAAATTCTTTACATGGATTACCTTCATATATCTGTGAGGGAGGCAATATCATTGTCTTCATCGTAACAACAAGGAGAAAGACAGAAAGAAGAGCAGATAGGCAACTGCTATATCTAATATCACAATTACAGTCCCGTGACACACTGTATGAATCACATTCAAACTAAAAACCAAAATATTAAATCACAGGCTCCTCCTCCTCCATTATGTCCTAGAGACAAATAACATTCACTCTGTAACATTTCTCTGTAACATCCACATATTGCTACCTAGCAATGGATGGCTAGAACATACAAGGGGTTTCCAGGAAAATCTTGAGTTTTTAGAAAAGGCCAAAACATATACCTGCCTTAATGTATCAAACACTAAAGAGCTATCACAGCACTGATGCAGGCAACTTAAAAAGATGTGTTCTCAATGGCTGAGTTCTGTGACCAAGTCAAAGAATAAAAACCAAGTGTTCACACATCTTTTCTTTTCTCCATACCCTTTTTACTCATAACATTATCCCTTTTTACATGCTATTTTCTTACAACCAGGTAATAGTTCCATGCAACCTTTTTTTAAAAAAAATAACACAGAATATTGTCTCCAAACTTCTAATATGCTTTAGATATGCTTGGTTGAGCAGAAAATATTCCTTCTTGTCTCTTTTGCTTTTATAATCCTACTCTCTTTACAGAAAGAGCTAGCTGCAATACAATAGTCTTTCCAAGTTGAGCATTCAGTGATGACTATATATTCCTCGGTTTGCTTAAATATGCATCCTTTGTTATTGAGAATCGATGTTTTCCAGAATAAAAAGGAAACCATGTGTTTATCAGAGAGTATTAATGCAGGCAGCTGTGAGAGTGAGATGAGAATGAAAGTCCCAAGGATTACATATTGGCCTCTGAATAATCTCAAAATCTGGTACTTTGATCAATCTTTATAGTTCTGTGAAGGCACTGCTTTGTCTATGAAGAATAAGAACAACGCAAGAGAGAGTGAAAGGAAGAAGGCGAATAGATAAGGGAAAATTTAACAACAGTTGAGAGGCACATACTCACCTCTCACTCTTCTTCTCCTTTGTTTTATTGTCATGGAAGGAACAGAGATTTTGGAGCCAGACAAATCCAAGTCTGAATCTCACATTCATCACTGTATGTAGTTGTACAGCATCAAGGAGTTTACTCAGCCTCTCTGAGTCACAGTTTCTTCGTTTATGCCATAGAGACACTACTGCTCCCCCAGCCCGGTTGTTGGGTGGATAAGTGCTATTGAAGGATGGAGCCTGGAAACAGAAGAAAAAGCAGCTGTTACTAATGGTACCTGGTTATTAATGGTCACCACTTCTTCATCTGTTCAACCTTCAATAAATACTATTGATCACCTCGCTGTGGCGGGAATACAGTGAAGTCCCAGGAATACAGTGAAAAAACAGGTGAAATCTCTTCCCTTAAGAGGCTGTGTTTCATCCTTCGAATCCACAGTTATCAAAATTTCATCCTCCCACCCCCACTCCACCGAAACTCCTCTGGCAAAGTCACCATTGCCCTAGTTATCAAATACAATGGATTGGTTTTGGTCCTCAATAACACCTTTTTGTAGCATCCAGTAAAACTGAGCAGTTATCTTCTTCATGCCTAGAATACTCTCTCCTGATTTCCTTTTACCCTCTGACTGAAATTTGTCAGTCTCCATTGCTAGTTTTTTCTTCTTCTTTTATCCCTTTAATTAATATTGCCTACTCTTCTGACTTTTGCTCTTTTTCTTTTATACTCTACACTAGTAGTTCTTGATCTTTTCAGAGTCATGAACTCCTTTAAGAATCTGAAGAAGCTATGTGCACTCTCCCTAGGGAGGGAAGAATGGATCTGCTTACAAATACACAAAAATTTGCATACATTTTCAGGAGTCTCACAGACCTTCCTCCCTAAAAGCCCATTGTTGAGTTCCAGGTTAAGGGGTTCCTATGGCCTTAACTGTTACTCATATGTCAATGACCTCAAATCTCTGTCTCCAGCATAAATCACTTTCCTGAGCAACAGGCCTGCTTTCAAATGCCCCTCAGGCATCTTAAAATTCAAACATCCCAAATCAAATTCATTATCTTTCCCCTAAAACCTGTTTTACTCCTAGGAGACAACACCTATGGGAAAGAAAACACTATTCTTAAACCTAACAGACATAGATTTAAATCCAGCCCTGGAAGCTTCATAAATATACATAAGCTATGTGCTTTAATTTCTTCATATTAACATGAGGATAATAATACATCCAGTTTCTGGATTGTTATGAGAATTAAAATAAATAATGGGAAAATCCCTATACAGGTGCCATCACATAGCATACATTCCACAAATTAATATTACTGGATTCCAAATCTCAGAAAAAGCAACTCCATTCACCAAGTATTCTAAGTCGAAAATTTAGGAGTTATCTTCAACTCGTCCTTTTCCTCATCTGCAACCAATGGATAGCTATGCAGTATCAATTCCTCAACTCCCCCCCGCCCTTAATTCAGGCTCGCATGTTCTTTCTCATGGACACAGCAATAGTCCCCTAACCACTTGATCCAGTGGTTCCAATTCCACATCCTTCCAACCTATCCTCTATACTGAAACCCAAGAATCTTCCCAAGACACAAATCTGATAATGCCATGACTGCTTAAATCTGCCCAGTTGCTTCTCGTTGCTTCCAGGGTTACATCCACCTTAGTACTGCACTGCAGGCTGACTATGATTTGGCCCCTACTTCCAACTGAATCCCTTGACTATTTGGGGATCTCCCCAACTGCCCATAGCGTTTTGGATTCTGTATCTCTGTCCCAACTGCTTCCTTTGACTGAAATGCCCTCACCCCTGTAATGCCTTTTCTTGGCATTCAGGCAAACAACTACTCATCTTTCAAAACACTGATCAAGCATCACCTCCGCTATGAAGTTACTCCTGACAGCCTCCTGCCATTCTGCCTATCACTGACTCCTCTTATCTCCTACCTCTACCTGACAGATGACTTTCTATCCTGGCAAAGATGTATAACATATGGCTCCCAGGCTCAAAAAGCTTAGGATCATCATTCAACCAGTAATCTTGTTATATAACCTAGACAAGTAAGCCGCTTTGAAGGAGAAATTATGAGTCATGAAGAAATAACAAATTGTAAGTAACTTCAACACTCAGAAGCCTCTGTGACTCCCAAGCCATGAGCTGTGCGTGCGCACGTGTGGTGCTATATGTGTTAGCTACATACCAACTGATTTAATCTTCACAAACTATGAGTTGGCCACTATTATTATTCCCGTTTTATTATTTTTTAACATCTTTATTGGAGTATAATCGCTTTACAATGCTGTGTTAGCATCTGCTGTATAACAAAGTGAATCAGCTATATGTATACATATGTCCCCATATCTCCTCCCTCTTGAGTCTCCCTCCCACCCTCCCTATCCCACCCCTCTAGCTGGTCACAAAGCACCGAGCTGATCTCCATGTGCTATACGGCTCCTTCCCACTAGCTATCTATTTTACATTTGGTAGTGTATATATGTCAATGCTACTCTTTCACTTCGTCCCTGCTTCCCCTTCCCCCTCCCCGTGTCCTCAAGTCCATTCTCTATGTCTGTCTTTATTCCTGTCCTGCTCCTAGGTTCATCAGAACCATTTTTTTTTTAGATTCCAAATATATGTGTTAGCATACGGTATTTGTTTTTCTCTTTCTGACTTACTTCACTCTGTATGACAGACTCTAGGTCCATCCACCTCACTACAAACAACTCTATTTCGTTTCTTTTTATGGCTGAGTAATATTCCTTTGTATACATGTGCCACATCTTCTTTATCCATTTATTCCCATTTTAGAAGTGAGGAAACTAAAGAGACTAACTTGCCCAACATGACCCAACTAAATATATCAGTATGAATAAAGTATGGACTTCAGTTAATTGTCTTTAAACGTAACTGACAAATAAAAATTATATACTCTTTACTTTTTTTTTTTTTTTTTTGCTTTACGCGGGCCTCTCACTGTTGCGGCCTCTCCCGTTGCGGAGCACAGGCTCCGGACGCGCAGGCTCAGCGGCCATGGCTCACGGACCCAGCCGCTCCGCGGCATGTGGGATCTTCCCGGACCGGGGCACGAACCCATGTTCCCTGCATCGGCAGGCAGGCTCTCAACCACTGCGCCACCAGGGAAGCCCTATATACTCTTTATAAATAAGGGGATATATATTTATTGCTCCTATTTTAAAGGCCTGGTACATAAAGAAAAACGTTAAGTGCCCTATTCTCAAAAACAGTGATTTCTTGAAAAATAAAAAAAACCACACACAATGAACAGAAAACTTTACCTCTTGGAGGCAATAAGAAAGTCTTAGGGAGAGAGGAGGTTTTCAAATACCTCAGTTCAGTGAGTTAATGCACGAAATTAAACGGCTGCCTAAACCCAGCTCCAGAGCTCAAGCCTCCAGGCTCCCAGGTCATCCGCGCGTCACTTTATCTCCGCCCACGTCGCGGCGGGGGACTATCCAATGGAAGGGCGGCTCTACGTGGGCCTCCTGTGCGCGTGCGCATCATCGGCTCGACGATCCTTCCCATCGATGTGCTCAGAAGCAACTCCTTCAGTCTGGGCACTGCCAGCTTCGGCGCTACCCGCTCTGCCGTCGCGCCGCCATTTTGAAGACGGGAAGAGTCCGGGTCTCCAACACCTGGAGGCGGCGGCGTAGACTGGTACGTATGGTTTCCGCCCGCGTTAGCCCCTCCAAATTCGCCCATCTTCGGGCTGCAGCTCTCGGTGTTTCCTCTATTCCCACAGGGTCCCTATCGCTGTCGCCAGTCGTCCCGGCATTCTGTCTTTAGGATCCTTTTCGCTTGCTCATCCTTCATTTCTGCTGGCACCTTTGCTTCTGTCGTCGGGCAACCCTGACCGGTGTTAAAATACCTACTTCGAGCCTCAGGACTCCATCCCGGTGGAGCTCCTCATTGGCCACCCCGATCTAGTCGGAGTCGAGTCCCATTCGCGGACTCGAGCCGGGCGTGCTGAGAGCCTCACGCCCTCCTGTGGGCAGCGAGCTGTGCCCTGTGGGGGCGGGGGGCGAATTTTGGGGTTCGGGGAGAGCTTGGACTTTGGTCCTGTCTCGGTGGAGGGACACACAGTAGGCTGGTGGTGGACGTTACCCCAGTGATCTGTTGTTAGAGCTTAATCCGTCACCGGCCTGTTTGTTTTGTCCTTTCCCAGGAATAACTTTACAAAAGGGAAGATATTTTTCGCCTGCCCTTCCCGCCAGAAATGGCCAATGTGAGTAAATTAGCCTCTTAAGAAGCAGTATAGTAATAAAATAGTTTGGGAACTCGTTAGGAAGGACGGGTTTAATGATAATGGCATTGATGGCATAATGTTTCTCGTAATTAGTGTACCGGAAATGGCAAGGGAAGCAAGGGGTGTGAATTAGGTTGATATGCTTTGCGGGTAGTTTGAACGCAACATATTTCTCAATACACGTCTATTTATTTCTATAAATTCGTTTTTAGAAATAAATTCAGTGCCAGCACCCTTTCAGTAGTTTTAAAAGACATTATTTCAGTAAATATTTAGAATTATTTTTAAGCCGTTTTCTGTTTCTTTGGTTAGGTAAACTGAAGGTTTTGTAGCAGTTTCAGTATAAGAAGTCACCTTCCAAATACTACAAAATGGGCGCAAGAGATATTATTCTCACAGGCCATAGAGATTTATTCACTGTAACAGTACAGCGATTACTCAGACGCATCCTGCCATAGGGAACACAAGACATATTTTAAAACAATTACAATAAGAGTAGAAACTAATTTTAAAACCTACACAAAGGTACAGCGCAGATTCAGAGCTTTGTGGAGAGGGAAAAGTAGGGGTTTGTGTTCACTTAATCAGAGAAGCATTTGAGGTTTGAAAGATGGGTGGGATTAGGTAATCTGAGGTTTGGTTGGGCAGAGCAGGAGGTATATTCAAAGACACCCCCCCTTTTAAAAATCAGGAAGTCAGTTCTGTCTTCCTGAATGTAAAATGTGTGAAAGAGATAAGTGAGAAGGTTGGATTGTGGATTTGGAATCATGTAATAGAGAGTCTTGAATGCCAAACCCAGTAATTTGGACTTTATTCTTTAAATTTTGGTGATTTAATTAGAGCTGTGTGTTAGGAAGACTAATATGGCAACAGTTAGCCAGGAGAGTATTCCTGTAGTCAAATATGATATATTAAGTAATAGCCTAATGGTAAGACTATAAGGCCAAGTCGTAAAAGTAGACCACTGGTGTATCCCGTGTGTTAAGGTGAATTTATACCTAGCCATAATCATAGGAAGGGAATGTTGTAAAAGGAGCATGTGCTACTCTCAAAGGAAAGATACCAGTTAGAGTAGTATGCTAATATTTGACCTGGCTTTATTTTGATTTGAATGAATAAATTAATCCAGTAGGTATTTTGAAGGATACTTTTATTGTTAGAAGTTTACATAAAACAATATTCAAATATATGTTTAAAAATTTGTGTTCGTTTATGTGCATTTTAAGTGCTGAATGGATGTTACTAATGAAACATGAAGATAGATATGTATGTCTTCAACAATTTAGTTTGCATACATAGCATGGGTCAGGTATGTCTATGCTTCAGAGGCTGAACAGGTCAATTAAGAAGCCTTGGTGGGGACTTGTACAAACTGAAATACTCATTTCTGATATAAAGGGAGCAGCCTTTCCTTAGCTACAGTGATGTGTTGCCAACTAATGTCATTTGGGAATGTGAATCCAGCACTGCCAGATCTTTGGAGTTTGTAAGAACAGCTGAAAGTCTGGATCTTTTGTGTGAAATATCACAATTGCTCAATGTTGATATACAATTCAAATTTCTTGTACCACTGAGAATTACCATTTTTGTCTCTGAGCAGGTTGGGTGCACACCCAAGGGAAGATGCTTAAATTTTCAGGTGGGCAGAATGCTCTGGAGACAGGTCTTGCATTTTGAAGACATATAAAGGAGGTTCTGTCTATCCAGATCTTGTAGAAAGAGTTGGAATTTGTCAGGCCTAGGAGGAGAGGGAAAAGGACGTTTTAGCAGAAGAAATCTTGTGGCAGAATAAAGAAGGCAGAGAAATATGGGAAGACTTGGGTAGATATTTTTATGTGACTAAAGAGTGGAGTAAGAGAAGGAGGGATAAAATGAGTAAGAAATTATGTCAGAGAAGTAGAACGACCAGTTAGGATGTATTCTTGTACTTAGGATGAGAAAGTCAGAAGGAACACAGGGCTGGATTTCAGAATACTATGTGAAAGGGAAAAAGAGTGATTCTACAGTATCTAGACTATTTCAACATCCTGGTAACTATTTTTCATACCAGCTCTCTAATCCCACTCCATTCTCTACACTGCCCTTAGTGGTACATTCCTTAAAACATCCTTTATTTTTATCAGTTTACTCTTTTCCTCCCTGCCTACAGGTTAAAATTCTGATTTATTATCTTGATATAACAGGCCCTTTCCTGTCTGTGTCAAGTATAAAGCCTTTTAAAGTTGCCCACAAGTTAACTTTCAAGCTTGTTTTTTACTGCACTACCTTATATCCACCTTCAGTGAACTTGTCACTCTTCTGAGTACATCCTTTATGACTCCATCCCTTTGTTCCTGATAGTCACTCATTGAAATGCCCTTTCCCCAGCAAATTTCTATTTCTTCACAACTAAGTATATCCTCCATTAAACTTTTTGCCTATGTCCTCAAGGGTCTCTTAATTATTCAGATCTTTTGATAGCATTTCACAGATGATATAGTATTTGTTCTTACATGTTTTCCACTAATCTAAGAGTCAGCGATTTCTTTTTTTAATATAAAGAGCCAGATAGCAAATATTTTAGGCTTTGTAGGCCGTAGAGTCTCTGTGAAGCTACTTAACTCTGCCATTATGACATGAAAGCAGCCACAGACCATACATAAATGGGTATGGCAATAAAACTTTATTCACCAAAACAGACAGAAGGCTATATTCAGCTATAGTTTGCCAACCCCTGCATTAGATTATTCTGACTTAAGTATTTTGATGAAAGTTTATACGTGAAAGATGTTTACACATTCATCCATTGTAACTGACCTCAGAGTCTAGGGAATGAACATAAGAGCAGAAAATGTATCACAAAGTTGTGTGCTAAAACGGAGGAAAGTGGACATTGCCATTAAAGAAAGAGGAAAGATGGTATGGTAGATAATTAGTACAATTTACAGCAGTAAAAGAAGAGAAGAGTTAGAAAGTAAATAGGTTTTGTTTCTAGGAGAGGTTTTGAAAGTTCTTTATTTTGAGAACAGAATCTTATCAGTTGTGTTACCTTTTTAGTGTCATCACTAAATAGGGCAACTTTTAGAGGTTCCCATTCTTTCTGTATGGCACTCTTAATTCTGGCCTTGGGAAAGCCATATATTTTTACCCAAAGTAACTTATTACTTGTTTTTTAAATATTTGTATTTACTTCTAAAATTATAAATGTACATGATGCTTATCCTACGGTAGCTGCTCAATAATAGTAGAATAAACATTGGTTTTAAGAGATATATTGCAATGTGAGGATTTGCCAGAGATTGTCTGTGTTAGTATAGCATTTATATCCAGAATAATTTTGATTTTTGTGTCCTTCTTAGGTGCTCTGTAACAGAGCCAGACTGGTTTCCTATCTCCCAGGATTTTGCTCTTTAGTTAAAAGGGTTGTCAATCCCAGAGCCTTTTCAACTGCAGGATCTTCAGGTTCTGATGAGTCTCATGTGGCCACTGCACCTCCAGATATCTGTATGTAAAAGTTATTATTGCTTTACTTATAATTGTTTCATAACCTTCTGAGTTGTGTTTCCTGTAATACAGTAAGTCCCCTACATACAAACCTTCAAGTTGTGAACTTTCAGAGATGTGAACACGAGTTCGCGTGACCAGTCACGCAAGTTAGTTCACGTGTCTGGTGTACATTGTCACGTGTGTGCATTCTCTACAAGTGGTTGTGCTTTTGTGTACTTTATGGTACTGTATAGAGTACAGTAGTACAGTATCTTTATTTCAAGCCCAGGATGTCCGGAAGCAAGCGTAAAAGCAGCGTATAGCTGGTATTGCTAAGAAGCGCCAAGCAATAACAATGGAAACAAAAGTGAAAATAATTGAGAGAGTGGAATGAGGCGAAAAGAAGGTAGACGTTGCTCATTCTTATAACATGCATCGTTCAACCATCAGCATGATTCTAAAGAACAAGGACAAGGTCATGGAACACATGAAGTCTGCTGTGCCGATGATGTTGACAATAATATCGAAGAAGCGTGGAAAAGTGATGAAGGAGTTGGAGAAACTTCTTAGTATGTGGGTGCAGGGTCAGCATCAGCGTCAAGTCCCACTCAGCTTAATGCTGATTCAAGAGAAAGCTAAAAGCCTTTATGAAGACTTGAAACACGGCAAAGAATCAGAGGGCACATCTTTTAATGCCAACCATGGCTGGTTTCATCGGTTCAAGGCTAGAGCCAACCTTCACAATGTAAAAGTAAGTGTCAAGGCAGCAAGTGCAGATATGGTAGCTGACCGGGAATTTCCTGAAATGCTTCGAGAAATTATTGATGAAGGTGCGTATTCACCTGAGCAGGTTTTTGATGTGGATGAGACAGGACTGTACTGGAAGAGGATGCCAGAGGAAAAGTTACATCAGTAAGGGGGAAAAGTTGATGCCAGGCTGTAAAGCAGCAAAGGATAGGCTACCTCTGTTGTTTGGTGGCAATGCTTCTTTCCAGCGATATGAAGCTGAAGGCTCTCTTAGTTTATCACTCAGGGAACCCAGGAGCCCTTAAAAACATAGCCAAGGGCTCTCTTCCTGTTGTGTGGGAGAGTAACCCCAAAACCTGGGTCACACAGGCCATTTTCCAGGACTGGTCTTTCCACCACTTTATCCCAGAGGTAGAGAAGTATTGCTTGGAGAAGGACATCCCATTCTACATTCTTTTGCTGCTCAGCAGTGCTCTGGGCCACCCCCCATTCATGGACGACTTTCATCCCAACATCAAAGTAGTGCATCTGCCACCGAATACTACATCTCTCATCCAACCTATGAACCAGGGAGTTATAGCAACTTTCAAGAAATATTATTTACGTCACAGTTTTCATCAGGCAGTAAAGGCAAGTGACGAATCAGGAACAACCTTGTGACAATTTGGAAGGACTGTAACATCCACGAGGCCATAAAAAACATTGACTTTGCTTGGCATGAGGTTACGGCCGTACCCATGAATGGGGTTTGGAAGAACCTTTGCCTGCAGTTTGTTCACAATTTTCGTGGATTTGAAAGGTGGATGAGGAGTCCAAAGAGGTCTTCAGCAACTTAGTGACCCTCAGCGAGAAGCTGGAGCTAGATCTGCAAGAGGACAACTTCATTGAAATCCTTGCTGTGCACCATGAGGAGCTTACTAATGAAGACCTGATGGAGTTGGAGGGCAAGAGAGGACGAAAAGAGACAAGAGGAAGAAGAAGTAACTGAAGAACCGAAGAGATTCATGATGCAAGGGGTTTTTCTTTATTTGAGGAGGCACTGTTAGTTTTTGAGGCACAGGACCAAAATGTAGAACAGTACACAGAGGTTGCAGCAGCCATTCAGAATGCAATCCACTGCTACCATGTCATCTGTGATGAGAAAAAAAGACCTACTACCCAGACATCACTGGATTGTTTTTTCAAGAGGGTAGATAGAATTGAGTCCAGCAAGGAAGCAGAGCCTGTGCCATCCACGTCAGGCATCAGTGAAATTGCAGTTTGCCCTCCATCTCCTTGCTGATGATCCTTCCGCTCTGTCATCTCCCACCTCCTCTCCCTCCTCCAGTCAGTAACTCTTCTTGCTTGTTCACCCAATGCCAGCCCTGTACACCAGCTGTTGTACTGGACTACTGTACTTTTCAAGGTACTCTACTGTAAGATTTAAAGGTCTTTATTTTTTGTGTTTGTTTTCTATGTATTACTTGTGTGAAAAGTATTATAAACCTATTACAGTACAGTACTGTATGCTAGCCGATTATGTTAGTTGAGTACCTAGGCTAACTTTATTGGACTTATGAACACACTCTCGGAATGGAACTCATGCGTGTGTAGGGGACTTACTGTATTTCTTCTTGAGGTTTTACTGATTTTCTAAAGTTGAGTTTATCCCACTGAAAATAAAATCAGAGCTCTTGCCTAAATATTTATACCAGAAAGTTACAATATTTTTTAAAAGAAGATTGAATATTGGTTTCTAAAACTTATTTTCTTGAACTTTAGTGTTTTTCTAATGATCTTTGAGCACACAGTCCTCCCTGAAACAAATCTTCTTTTGATCCTATTAAACTATGTTACTACTTCTTGATTCTTTGCTGAATTTCTTAAATGTAGCTGTCACTTTGAGTGTTTATTAAATCAAAGTCTGCTTTTTCTTATCCATCTTGTGCACCACTATCAATCATTCTAAAATACTTTAAATCATGTCACTTCCTTCATAAGCCTCGATTATCTCCCACTGCTTTCAGTAGCAGTTCCTAAACTATTCCCAAGCTATGAATCATTGTTCAAGGATGAAAAAAAAATTTTTTAAGCTCTGTGATTAGTTAACTTGGAGAAATGCTTTATACCATAGTCCTATCGTAGAGGTTTATAATACACACTAAAATATTCAGGGAGCGCTCTTAGAAACTTTACCTGATGTATTCTAAAGGAATTGCCCATGGAATCCTTTTTCATGCAACACATTACTTACAGTGTAATATAAGTTCACTTGGGCATGCAAAGCCTCCCCTGGTTTTCTTGGTCCAGTTTTCTAACTCCATCTCTGATTACTCCTCAATTTTCATAATCTGAAGGCTAAATATACATCTATCATAAATGAAAGATTTGTCACTCAGAATATGTAAAGGGTTTGCATTGTGAATATACAGCCAACCCTCCTTATCCATGGGTTCTTCATCCTCACATTCAACCAACCAAGGATTAAAAATATTTGAGGAAAAAAATTCCAGAAAGTTCCAAAAAGCAAAACTTTAATTTGCCACACACCATATCATTTACATTGTTTTTGATATTATAGGTAATCTAGAGATGATTTAAAGTATACAGGAGGATGTGATGTACGAAGGTTACAGTATATGTGCGTGCAGTTGACTCTTGGACAACATGGTTTTGAGCTGCTCAGGTCCACTTTATACGCAGATTTTTTTCAAAACTAAATAAGTACGGTACAATTCTCGGTTCATTGAATCTGAGGATGTGGAACCGACTATACAGAGAACTGCCTATAAATTATACTCAGATTTTTGACTGCATGCAGGGTTTGAACAGCTAACCCCTCAGTTGTTCAAAGGTCAGTAGAGATATGCCCTTTTATATAAGGGACTTGAGCATATGCAGATTTTGGTATCTGTGGGGGTCCAGGGAGCAGTCCCCTGTGAATAACTAGGGACAACTATATAAAGAATTTTTGTAGATCAATAGGAGAAAGAAAACCCAGTAGAAAACCAAACAAATTTCAAAAATGGATTTGAACAGGCTATTTCTGTAGGAGAAAACCTAAATGACTGGTAAACATTTGAAAATATGCTCAAATTCACTGTTAATATGGGATATTTATTTAAAGAAACAGATCTGAATAATCTGTAGAACCCATGTTCTTCAAAATAGCTGGTAAGTTTAAGTTTGTGAACTGACTCCAGTCAATCATTAGTGGCTGTCGAGAGCCTTGTTACTCAGTGTGATCTGCAGACCAGCATAGCATAGCATGGCATAGCATCAGCATCATCTGGGACTGTTTAGAAACGAAGAATTTTTAGCCCCACTGCAGACCTAGTAAATCAGAATCTGCATTTTGAGAAGATCTTAGATGATTCTTAAATAATTAAAAGTTTGAGACATACTGGGCTAGAGTGTTTAGGTTGAGAATCATGTGACAGTGTCTGTGTTCAGCAGGGAAATGTTCTGCAGTTGATGGGTGATGTCTGTCATAGGTATGGAAGAGCGATATGGGGGCAGCCATATTGACATGGTCGTTTTTAGTCACTCAGTTCTGGCAGAGTTTATAAATTTTTTTTAATAAATTTTTTATAAGTTTTATAAATTTATAAATATTTTTATTGCCAGCTAAAGTCTGCAGCAGTTGTCCCTTCCTTTCTCTAAACAAAATTCCTACTCTGAGTATTTCTTCATTTGATTTTCTAATTTATTCTTTTCTGGATCTTTTTGAATTTTTCACATGTCAGGATTTTTTTAAGTTTTACAGGAATAAAAATGTGGTCTATTCTTCTGTAAGTATTAAATCCATATTAACTCATGTAGCTGGTAAACAGGGCATTATGTCACATTGGTTCGTACAAGATTTTTTTCCAGTCCATTAATGTTTTGTGCCACCAGGTAACAGCAGTTGAATGCCCCTCCCCAAGGGTAGCCACCATTAAGTCTGATGTCTTTCCTTACAGATGTTTTTTTTACTGTATTTAAAAACACAAATATAAGGATGAAAAATAAATGTCATATATGCTGTTCTTTGACTTAGCTTTTTCTTTTAATGTAATATGTACTGGACTTCGTTCACTATCAGTAAAGATTTACCATATTCTTTTTAATGACTGTCAAGAATTACATAGTGTGGGAGTTCCCTGGTAATCCTAGTGGTTAGGATTCCGGGCTTTCACTGCCATGGCCCAGGTTCAGTCCCTTGTCAGAGAACTGAGATCCCACAAGCCGCACAGCATGGCCAAAAAAAAAAAAGAATTACATTTACAGTACTTTATTGAATTCTTTCCCTAGTAATGGAATTACCTATGAGCTGACAGCTGGTTGCTTTGATTAGTCTTTTGGAATAACATGAAACAAACTAATTTATATTTACACAGGAAAGCAAACTTCAAACAACTATTGGTTAGCTAAAAAAAAATACCTAATTGGAAGAAGAACATTCTTTCAGTCTACCAATGTACTTAACTAGTAAGGAGAAAATGATTCATTTTGTCGTTCCTCTTTAGGCTCTCGAACAGTTTGGCCCGATGAAACTATGGGACCGTTTGGACCTCAGGATCAGAGATTCCAGCTTCCTGGGAACATAGGTTTTGATTGTCACCTCAATGGGACCACATCACAGAAGAAAAGCCAGGTTCATAAAACTTTACCTGATGTTCTAGCAGAACCTTTATCGAGCGAAAGACATGAGTTTGTTATGGCACAATATGTGAATGAATTTCAGGTAAGTTGTTAAGGTCATTCTGTTTTTCTAATTATTAATGCTGTATTAATTTCTGATAACTGAACATATTACTTTCATTGAAAAAGTAAAAAAAAAATCTATTTAAGTCCAGTATAAACAGAAACAACATATATAGCTTTTAAAAGCTTGGCATTGTCCTGTACATAGCGTTTGCTATATAATTTTTTTCACCTAACTACATTGCAGTCTCTTTTAGGTAATTAAATAATTCTTCAAAAATATATTTTTTTACTAAATGTTTATTTCAAATATAAATAACTTAATTCTATAACTGGAAATTTATATTCCCTGTTTTTCACTTTTATTAATGGTAATTGTAATTTATATATGGACCAAATTCCGACTAGTTTTATATTCCTCTAGCCATTTAAAAAGAAAATTTTGAGATCTCTGAAACTCTGGATACAGTAGACTGAAGAGGAGGATTTTTAAATAGCTTTTGTAAAAACAATTCCTGAGGGGTTTTTTTAATGAGTTTTTTAAACTGGTATCGCATATGAATTTTTAAATGCATTTTAAAACTAGTATTGCTCATTGCTCACTCAAATGGAAAGTTACATGCATTTCAGAGTTTCTTTCAAACCCCGATCCTTACCATTTTTCATATTTCTATATAGCTTCAGGTTGAGATTTTGATCAAAGCCATATTATTAAAAGCAGCAACCCCTCAAATTATGGGTGATATCAGATAACCTAACACTGGGACACAGTTGACCTCCCCTGACTTTTTATCTCAGATATTCCTTCACAGTCTTTTTGACTCCTCCTCTGTCTACCAGTTACATGATATTTCCCAAATGTCTCTGATCTTCATTTTCTCATTTGACTTGCTCCCCGGTCACTTAAGTCCTTGGCTTTCTCCACAGGCTGTGTATTCATATTTCCTAGCTTCTTATTTCTGTTTCTGACATTTCTGGTTCTATATTACTATCTGCCTGCCAAACATCTTTATCTGGATGTCTCAGAAGTCCCAAGATTTTACACGTCTAGTACTGAATTAGTCCTTTTTCTCTCAAAACTTGTCCTTATTCCCATGTTGTCAGTAGTATAAGTGACTTAGTCATCCTCCCACTGTCCCAAAAATAAAAATTATAGTGCCAACCTTGACTCCTCTTTTCATCATACCCCTGTAAATAGTGACAGAATTACATTGCTTCTATCTCTGAAAGTAGCTCTTAAATAATTTGTGTACCTTCAATTCTCACTAATACTGCCAAAGTTCAGTGCCTCCTTATCTTACCTCAATTTTTATAGGCATTATAGTATGATGGACTGTGGAGATAGGATAAATCTGTATTCAGAGATTAACTCAGCCATTTACTTAATTTTGTGACCTTGAGAAAGTTACTTCACCTTTCTGAGCCTCTGTTTCTTTATATGTAAAATGAGGATAATAATAATCCCTGGCCTACAAAGTTGCTATGAGGATTAAATGTGAAAATGTATGTAAAATACTTATTACACTAAGTGATCAGTAATTGTTGGCTGTTACTGGTCTGTCACCTGCTCTTCCTCGTTGCCATACATCCTCTACAGTAATACTGTCATTAGCTTTTTATATCGCATGTTGATATTCCTCATTGCTTTTTCAAAATTTCATAATGTGGCATAAATGGCTTTCCACAATTTTGATCCCTTATCTTTCTCACCTTACTTCCCACTACTTCCTACTCCTTCTGTTCTCCAATCACAGCATATTTTCATTTTTTTAAAATTACACCATTCCCTTTGACTATTGTATGCCTTTGCACGTTATTATCTCTTGCTGGACTGTTTTTTTCCTCCTGAATTCTTAACCTATAGTCTGTCTATTCTTTATCTGTCAGACACACATGTTAATTAATATGTAACTCAAACGTGATTTCAACCTTTTCCTGATTTCTGCCAGCAAAGCAAGTTTCTTCCCCATCTATACCTCCAGAAGACTTCCGTTATAACTATATAGCATTTCTGATATGGATTGCATTTATTTGTTCATGCATTTTTCTTCTACTAACTCTTATATACCTAAGAGTGAAGACTGGATTTTTTACCATTGTAGTGCCTGTTCCTGTTTATAATGTCTAGTGTATAATAGGCACCCTGTAAATTTCTGTTGAATAAAAGCCTCTAAGCACTTCCTGTTGGAGAAGCTGTATGTTTAATCATGTTGCTTTGTAAGTTAGTGTTCTTATCCTCATTTTACAGATTATACAACAAAAGGAAGGATAATTAGATATAACAGAATATCAGAAGAGGTAACATTGTAAGACACGATCATGGCGCATTTTAGTTAGTTTTTTAGCCAACGTCTATTCATATTAAGTCTTAGAATATCAGGGTATTTATATGTTCCTTTTTTTAATTCAACATTTTTTTTTAATTTTCAAATATTACATTCATCATAGAGAAAAGTTTGAGTATGTAAGAAAACACTGCCTATTACCCCATCACCAGCTAGGTTAGGATTACTGAAAAAACTTTCTAGGGAAAACAGGTTTATAACAGGCAAGATATTTTATTTGAACTCCAGATTTTGTTTACTTATATTTCTTATTCCGCCTTAGGGTAATGATGTACCTGTTGAGCAAGAAATTAACAGTGCGGAAACTTACTTTGAAAGTGCCAAAGTAGAGTGTGCAATCCAAACATGTCCGGAATTGCTGCGAAGAGGTATGTTGTGCTTTATTCATATTTACACTAGTGTGTGTTAGATAATGTCACTAATTTTTTAATGTGTTGAATAATGTACTCCATTGGAATCGTAATGCTTTATAACTTAGTATTTTAATATGTCTAGCTGGAAATGATGATTGCCTGGCCAAGATAAGGCTTTCAAGTGTCCCCTGACATCTGACCTCATGCTGCCATTAGATAGGAATAGTAGAATTTTTAATAACTTTTTTCCTAAATCTTTTCCTAAAGTCATCCCACTCCTGGGTGATTATTACAGCCATAATTTCCATGAGCTAATACATTAGTACTACTGAGAAAAATCTTAATAATAAACTTTTTTTTAAATTACAAGACCAAGAACATGTAACCCAACTTACTCTTCAGAATTGTTGGCAATATATTTTCGTTCATCCAAAAAGAGCAGAAGTAAACCAAAACTAAATGCATTTCATCCTTTTCAAAACTAATATGCATTTATAAACCTAACTTGGTACCATAATAATTTAACTTAATCATCATTTTTCTAAAGTATTTTATGAACTGTTTCTTTTTTTAAAAAATTTATTTTTTTCTGGAGTTTTATTCTTATTTCACTTACAGATTTTGAATCACTGTTTCCAGAAGTAGCCACCAACAAACTAATGATTCTGACTGTAACACAGAAAACTAAGAATGATATGACTGTTTGGAGTGAGGAGGTAGAAACTGAAAGAGAAATGCTCTTAGAAAAGGTAATTCTTTCAGCTGCTGACAATTTAATTTTATGATCTTATTTAAATACCAATGAACCAGTGTTTTAAAATGATGGCTATTTTTTCTAGCCTTTACTAATTCTCTGCTAATGTATTCCAGTACTAAAAAACTTACATGTTTTCTGAGAATAAAAATACCACAATTTTTTTTTTTAGTGTCTTTGAAAAACTTAGATTCTGTCCAGTACTTCCTCAGTTTTTTTTAAATTTATGTTTTAGGAAATTTGGGAATATAGTAAACAACAAAAATGTAAAATTAACTCTTCATACCCATCTCTCTCTCCTTCTCTCTGATCCTCTCTCCCCCTCCATGTCTCTTTCTCTCTCTCTCTCTCTCAAGCATGTCAAGTAAAAAGTGAAAATACCTCAGCCTTCTTAAAGGGGTAAACAATAACAGTGTACAGTACAATAATAATATAATGTATATACCCACATTTTTTTCCCATCCTTTGCTTTTAACTTAGAAGATATGTTTTGACACCTTTCCATAACATTACACATAGATTTTATTTCATTCTTTGTAAAAATCTGTGTAATATTACATTGCATGGGCAAACCGTAAATTTTTTAAATTATTTAAAAAAATTTTTAGTCATTTATAAGTTGAAAATCAAACTTAGGCTATTACAGGCAGTGAATATATTTGTACATATATTTTTTGTACATACTTACATATTCCTAAATAGGGAAATCGGAGGGTATATTCATTTTAAGTTTTGAAAGATACTGCCAATTTGCCCGCCAAAAAGACTGTCCTAGTATATATGCTCTCACCTTTACCCTGGATATTAGCATTACTTTTCATTTTTACCAACCTGAGAAATGAGAAGTAGTAACTTAAAGTCTTATATTTAAAAATTATATAATTATTTATCTAAGAGCTTGATGTTCAGTTATATCAATTTCTTTCTCTACAAGATAGAAAGGAATATTCCTTTGCCTGTATGACATGTTGGGATTAGCTCACTTGGACACCTTAGCTAACTATAGTTGAAAAAATTCTCTTTAGTAATTTACATACAGGATAATATTTGGAATTATTTTATATTTTCTTTAAGGTTGGATGTATGGTTCTCTTCATTTATAAAAATATTATTTACATACTCAATAGAGTATTTTATGGTAATGACTTCATACTTAAATGTCCCACATATAACTTTACTAATAAATTCCATGTGGTAATTAATAATCATGAGCAAGTTATATATGCTAGCTAACAAAGAAATTACAGAGAGGCATAAGGCATTCTCTCTGATCTTTAAAAGATCTGAATTTGGAGAAGTGAAATTTAAATACATAATAACTCAATAAACATTTTCTATTTATATATTGACAATGATTAGTAAATGTATACTACCATTTAGACACTAGAGAGTTTGCTCTGATATGTGCATTGTATTAGTAAGTCCTACTTTTTGAACCATTCAAGATTCTGAGCCTCATTTGATACTGACTCCCGTATAGATGTAAGTCAGCAACAAAGACCCAATGCAGCCAAAAAATAAAATAAATTAAAAAAAAAAATTTCCAGCCTTTGAAATGGCAACACGCTTTATCATGTGCATTTTAAACTTTATAATGACTAAAGCTATTTTATTTTTTTATGAAAAAACATTTTTTATTTTAGACATGTTAGTGGTTATTTTAGAACCACACATAGCTTACTGTCCAAGTAGATATTATATGTTGTGGTTTACTTTATTTCAGTTTTTTACCAGCAGATGTCAGTGTTTGCTATTGATGAGCAGAAATCTTTTTTTTTTTAATTAATTAATTTATTTTTGGCTACGTTGGGTCCCCGTTGCTGCACACGGGCTTTCCCTAGTTGTGGCGAGCGGGGGCTACTCTTTGTTGCGGTGCGCAGGCTTCTCATTGCGGTGGCTTCTCTTGTTGCAGAGCACGGGCTCTAGGTGTGCTGGCTTCAGTAGTTGTAGCTCGCGGGCTCCCAGTGCAGGCTCAGTAGTTGTGACACACAGGCTTAGTTGGTCCACATGTGGGATCTTCCCAGACCAGGGATCGAACCCATGTTCCCTGTACTAGCAGACGGATTCTTAACCACTGCGCTGCCAGGCAAGTCCCAAGCAGAAATCTTTAAGAAAAATACTTAAACTGGTTCTTTTTGTGATCATTTGGGATTCTTTTAGTTAACCTTTGCAAACATTTAAATGCATCGTTTTGTTCACCTTGTAGTTTTTGTGTATGGTACATCTTTTATTAAATTGATACATAATTCTAATGACTTTCCTAAACCATACTCAGTTTTCCTATTTTTAAGAATTATGAGAATTAATGAAATACAGCAGTAAGTGTAAATATTAAGTATGAAAATAACCTATAGAGTACAGTATTATCTAAATGTTTTTCGTTAGTTTACAAGAAAGTACAGGCATGCCTTGGAAGTATTGCAGGTTAGGTTCCACGCCACCATAATAAAGCAAATATCGCAATAAAGTGAGTCACACAGATTTTTTGGTTTCCCAGTGCATATAAAAGTTATGTTTATACTGTACTGTAGTCTAAGTGTGCAAAAGCATTATGTCTAAAAAAAAGTACATACCGTAATTTAAAAATACTTTATTGCTAAAAAATGCTAACCATCATCTGAACCTTCAGTGAGTCATAGTAGTAAAACATCAGTAAAGATCACAGACTACAGATCATCATAACAAATATAATAATAGATGAAAAAGTTTGAAATATTGAGAGAATTACCGAAATGCCAAACAGACACGTGACGTGAGCAAATGCTATTGGAAAAATGTTGCCAATAGGCTTTCTGGACACAGGGTTGCCACAAACCTTCAATTTGTAAAAAACTTACCTGTGAAGTGCAATAAAGTGAAGCCCCAAAAAAATGAGATATGCCTGTATTTGGAGAAAATAGGTTAAAGTTGTATATCTCTATAGCAGGGATCAGCAAACTTTTTCTGTAAAGAGCCAGATGGTAAATTTTTAGGTTTTGTAGGTGATAGGTTCTCAACTACTCAATTCTACCATGTATTGTTAAAGCAACCACAGACCATATATAAATGAACAGGCATGGCTACATTCCGGCAAAACTGTATTTACACAAACAGGCAGGCAGCCAGCCAGGTTTGGCCCTCGGGCTATCAAGGCTTGGACTTCTGAGCATCTCAGGTTAGTGCCAGAGATGCTCAGTGAGGTCTCATCACTCTAGGTGGACCAGAAATTCACGTTACCCTGTAGTGCGTGACCCCTGATATCACCATTCAGCTCTCAGCCCCGCAGCTGGCACTCTCTGCTGGACCTTGAGGAATCTCACCTTGTATCTGCGCAGCTCAACCCTTGGCTACTGAACCAGGGTAAATTGCTCCGCGGACCACATGGGAAGCCCATTTGTGCATCTCCCTCTGCTCCATTACCCTACACCAGAAATTCCAGATGCTTCAACAGTTCAGAACTCTTGCTTTCTACCCCCTCAGCTCAGTGACACTATCACTTTGCTTGGGCTCCACTTCTTTGCCCTGCAACAAGAGAGTGTCCCCAGACAGAAGCCTGGAGCATATATGGGGATCACCTTATTTGTTTCCCTTCTCCGCTGCTGTTTTGTCTGCCTATTGTTCAGTGTCTAAAAACAGTTGCCTCATATATTTTGGTCAGTTTTATATTTTTCAGCAAGTGGCAAGTTTGATAACTGTTACTTTGTTATAGCTGTGAGTGAAACTGTGCCCTTGTCTTTAAACACTTATGGTCTGTCTTTTTTTTTTTTTTTAACATTCTAATCTGATTCTAATATTTGCTTCTAGTCTTTTTCACTGCTTAGACTTCTGATAAAGCTAATAAAGACATTGTAGGAATTAGGATGGTAAGACCAAGATTTTAATACATGCACGTGGTCTGTAATGTTTATACATAATACAAAAGATAGAGAGGTGTATAGTGAAAAGGAAGTATGTGGTCCAGCCCTGTACCCAATCTATCCATTTATCTTATTATTTTTATGTGCCTTTTCAGAAATATTTCATGACTATGTGAGTGGGTAGATGTGTTTTTGAAGGACACACAAACAAATACATGTTTTTAACCAACTTTCATTCAAATTAATGAATGGTCCATATCTTTTCATTATGAATATTTTGTTTTCCCTTTCTTACCTTATTTCTAATACCTCTGTAATGATACAAAATAGCAACTGTAGGTTATAATCCATGACAAATTTGGGAGTTAATAGCACAGAAGTGATTAGAAATAGTTCCTAAAATAGGAAATAATTTAGAAGAAAAAAATATACAATTTAGACTTTTTAAAAGAAATGAAAATATTATATGAACCATTAATCTTTTGGACTGGTGAAAATAATCTTAGGACTTTACAGTCTTAATTTATCATTAGTTTTAATTGTTTATTAATCTTATTGTATTCTCTATCTGAAGCAAAAAATATTTATCTTAAAAATTTATTGAGAAATAAAACACTCTGTGCTGCTGCTTTGAGCATATTATTTGTGCCTTTTTCTATGCAGTTCATCAGCGGTGCTAAAGAAATTTGCTACGCCCTTCGAGCTGAAGGCTATTGGGCTGACTTTATTGACCCATCATCTGGTTTGGCAGTGAGTAATTAAATACATTTTGAAAGCCACATTATATAATTTGAAGTAGGAATTATTTTTATTATAAAATTGTTTATAATTATAACCTTGGTAAAAGTAGACCATTTAAGACTTTGAAAACCTCACAATTTTATGCAAAGAGGTATAAAAATAGGTACCAAGAGTCTGTTGAATTCACAATAGGTACCAAGAGTCTGTTGAATTCACAACTTTGAGGGACCTCTGGCACTCATAGTTAAGCTTCTCCATCACTTTAAATTTTTTTCATTAAAAATAATTTTAAAATTTATTTTCCATCCTCATTAATAGATATTGTTTGAATTACATTGAATTAGTGTGTTTACTGTTCATTAGTTAAAACTTAGTATCCAATAGTTTCATTAAGGAAGAAACACACACTTATTTTTAGAATTAAGAATATGGATGGTAAAGAAATATTTAGAAAAGTAACTTTTTGGAAATTAACATTTGTAAAGCTATACTTTAAAGAAAATAACTGAACCACTATTGTGGTCATATTTTAAATTCTGTGTATATCTTTTAACTACAAATAGTAATTTTTTCAATCTTAAAATAGGAACATATACTGTTTCTTTTCAAAGTGAAGATTTAGTGAGTACTAGAAATGAAAAACTTACTCTGATAGTTTTCTTATCTTAAAAATTACAAAAGTGAACCATAGATGATTGCCTAATTCTTATTTCACCTCTAAAGGTCATATAATATTATGCATTTGGTTCTAGGTAATATGCAGTCTGCTAGATCATTCATTTCTCATTTCCAGAATGCACAGGTATTGAGGGGAGAGGAGGTATTAGGACAGTTAGGTGTTCCATGTGACCTTTTTATTTCTTATTTGATTTTTTAAATATTCAGAGTATTTATATAGATACGTGTTCGTATTTGCATAAAAATTATTACTTCATTATCTTTCTAGCTAATGAAAATATGACTTGTTTTATTTCCTCCAGTTTTTTGGACCATATACAAACAACACTCTTTTTGAGACAGATGAACGCTATCGACATTTAGGATTCTCTGTTGATGATCTTGGTTGCTGTAAAGTGATTCGCCACAGTCTCTGGGGTACCCATGTGGTTGTAGGAAGTATCTTCACTAATGCAACACCAGAGAGCCATATTATGAAGAAATTAAGTGGAAACTAGCAGTAATGTCAACTTATTTGCTCTGCTATTTGTAACATTTGGGATGATCTATACACTGTCAAAGGCTTCAGTTTTCAAAATTTAATTCCTTGTAGGTATTTATTTCAACATTTATGAATTTACAATATTGGCAAGCGGTTTGTGATTTTTAAATTTCAAATGTTCATTCATAATATCATGAAATACATCTTGAGCACATCCACATTGTATAGAATGTGATAACTAACATGTAACCAGGGTATGATCTCATATTGTTATTTCTCCCCTTAATTGGAAAAACCTCAGTTTTAATTATTTTTCTCCAAAAATAAATCATACATTTGGTTATGACATGTGTTTTTTCATTGCAGTATTTTTAAAATATAATTCTTAAAGATTCCTAAGAAACTACAATATTAATCTTCTTAAAGTTTGTTTTTTCGTTTTTGGTTTTTTTTTTAATAAATGCAGTTGAGAAATCTGGATTCAGTGTAGATTTAACTTTTTTTTAATTTTCTTTTTACTATATTACTTGTTAGATGTCCTGGTGCCATCTGAGTATTACTTTGAAATAATGTATGTACAGGAAAAGAAGAATAAGGATAATACTAAAACTTTACATATAAAAGAATATGAATCTCAACTTTATACATAGTGAAAAATAATTCTTAACTCCTGGGTTGAGACAGATAAATGTAGTTTATTCTCAGACAAAACTATGCTTCAGCTGCTAAGTCATATTTCTCCAAATTTAGCAATAGATGGAAACTGCAGTAGTTTACAGAAATGTCTCATGTGGGACAGAGTTGTTTTTACAGCATTTTAAACTTAAACTCATCTTTGATTTGTCTTTTGTCATTAGGAATATAGATAAATCTCAGGAGAACAAGTAACTTCTACCAAATGAATTAATTGAAATGGATTTTTCTGTATTTTTAAAATTAACTGCCTGTTTTTCAAATGATCACATGGAGATGACCAGCTTTTTAATTTAGTTTACAACTTCATTTAATACTGTTTGTTTAACATGTATCGATAGTTTGATAATGAGTGTTGCTTATGATTCAAAGAATAAGAGCTACAGTGTTTTCATTCATTATGAAAAAGATGAAGTCTTGACTTCCAAAACATTTTTTTTTTTTTTGGTGGTACGCGGGGCTCTCACTGTTGTGGCCTCTCCCGTTGCGGAGCACAGGCTCCAGACGCGCAGGCTCAGCAGCCATGGCTCACGGGCCCAGCCACTCCACGGCATGTGGGATCTTTCCGGACCGGGGCACGAACCCGTGTCCCCTGCATCGGCAGGCGGACTCTCAACCACTGTGCCACCAGGGAAGCCCCCAAAACATTTTGAAAAAAATTGTTTTGGAGTATATATGCTCGATAAATTTTCATCTATGTAAGGAGCACCCAGATCAAGACAGAACATTACTGGTACCTCAGAGGCTCATCCGACTCCCTTTCAGGCACTTCCTCCCCTTACTTGCCCCTCCCACAAACAACCACTATCCTGAATTCCTACAGTATAAGTTGGTTTTGTGTGTTTTGATGCTTTACATATATGAAATCATATATACTAGGTTCACTCTGGCTTCTTTCACTCAGCAATGTGAGATTCACCCTTACTGTGCATAATTATAGATCACCTGTTTGCATAGCATTTGCCTTCTCAGTGAATTGGGACAATTTTGCCCCTCAGAGGAAATGTAGCAATGTGGAGATATTTTTTGATTGTTACAACTTGGGGTGGGAGAGTGCTATAGGCATCTAGTAGTTACAGGCCAGAGATGCTACTAAACATCCTACAATGCAAAGGACAGTTCCCACAAAAAAAGAATTATGTGGTCCACTCGTTTCTTGTATGCATATTGCTTATTCAGGCCTTTCCTACTTTGCACCATTCTTTGAGCCACGTTCCTTGAAATTTCACCATTTGCTTTAACAATTCTGAAGTGCCATCTACTGATTGAAAAGGATACTTCCTCCTTATAGGTGGCTATGGTTACATACTATATTATGTGAGGGGTAGGCTACACAATGTTGGGACTCCTTTTATCATCTCGCTTTCTAACAGGATTTGCAGAAACAAAAAGTATGAGAAGCAGTAAGTGCCAGTTAAATTTTTTTTTCCTTGAAAAGTAGGAATGGCCAGATTTAGGTTTGGGATATATAATCCAAGGGATGCTTACTAATAGTAGTAGAAGATAGTTAACTATTATGTACTGCAGTAAGAAAACATTGCAGTTATCAGTTTCATCATATTCATTTGATTAGGACCCCATTAAGAAAGAATTGGTAAAATTATCTTAAACATAAATTTGCTACCTTTTAAAGTAAGCCTGAGCCATTGAAATTAATTTTAGACCTGTCATTGAAAAACACCTTTTTGTTGTAAAATTTGTATTTTGACAAGAACTTAGGAATTATTGTATAGAAGATAAATGCTAGAAGGGGTCTTTCAGATCATCTGACCCACCTCCCTCTTTTTACAATAGACAAAATGGGAAACAAGAACATACATCAGGTCACACAGCTAGTATTAAGACCCAGTGCATAGTCATTATCAACAAGTTTATAAAGTGCTTAAAAATATCAGAATTGCAGAATTTAAGTTTCAGATTAATAGTGCTGCCACATTTCATAAATAAACTTCTGAGTTCATTCCATTGAACTCTACATGCTCTGAATTTCTTTGAAATTTTACTGAAACGTATCTAAAAATTCAGTTATAGATCCTACACTTCACACAGTAATTCTCTGACTTCAAGATTAAAACTAATTTCTTCGACTTCCCTGGTGGCGCAGTGGTTAAGAATTTGCCTGCCAACGCCGGGGACACGGGTTCAATCCCTGGTCCAGGAAGGTCCCACGTGCCGCGGATCAACTAAGCCTGTGCGCCACAGCTACTGAGCCCGTGCACCGCAACTGCTGAGCCCACGCACCGCAACTACTAAAGCCGCGCGCCTAGAGCCCCTGCTGCACAACAAGAAGCCACCGCAGCGAGAAGCCTGCGCACCATGATGAAGAGTAGCCCCCGCTCACTGAAACTAGACAAAGCCCATGCACAGCAACAAAGACCCAACACAGCCATAAAGAAGGAAAGAAAAGAGGGAAGAAAGGAAGAAATTGCCCTCATTATAAATAAGTAAATAAAACTCATTTCTTTCTTGGGCTTCTGTCACTTGTAACATCAGTATAATCCTTACATTTGAACAAAATTCTGCTTTTAGTTCCAACTCTATTTCTTCTTCTTATGATTGGTTCTCTTGTTGCTCCAAAGCAGAATTTATCTACCTCAGTGCTGTTGACATTTTGAACTAGATAATTCTTTGTTCTCGAGGATGTCATGTACATTATAGGATGTTGAGCAGCATCCTTGGCCTCCATCCTCCAGATGCAGCAACCCCTGGTCATGACAAAAAAATATCTCCAAAAATTGCCAAATTTCCCCTGGGAAGCCAAATGTTTATCTGAAAAAATTTAACCAAGTGTCCTGTATGTTATCTCACAGTATCATATCACCAGTTGAAAACCACTGATTGAATATACCTTCTAACTCAGCAGTCCTCAACTTCAGCTGTACATTTGAATCAAGTGGGAGTGCATTGAAACACATTGATAATTTGGCCTCCACTCTCACAGATTGTTTTATTAGTGTGAAGAGCCTTGGGCATCATTATTTTTTAAAAGTTTCCCAGATGATTCAGATGTACAGTCAGGATTAAAACCATTAGTTGGTTTTGAAACTCAGAGGTTAAAGAGGCATCTAAAGAAATAAGGGCAGGATATGATAACTGATTTAATGCACTAAGGAGATACAGGAAACAAAAATGAAATCTCTAATGTTCTGCATTAAGAGTGACCTTATCAGGCTCAAATAAATTCAAGGGTTCTTTCTCTATGAAGCCTTTCCTAACTACTCCATCCCTCACTGATCTTTCTTTTCCTTTCATTTGTATAGCACCTGGTTTACACCACACCATTTTGCACTTGCTACTTGTACATAATTCTTTTGTATTTTTTATTGTCTTTTTTCCTCCTGTACCTGGAAAGTAGGCATCCAGTTCCCTAATAAGCATTGCAGCACACCCAGTAATAATCTTCATTCTCATCTCTTTACTACCCAGGATGTTTTCAATTGTTTCATAAGTTTTCTTTGCCCTCCCTTCTTTGTGTCAACAGGATATATGTAAGCTATAACTTCATTATCCAGAAGATTCAAATTCAGGCTTTGAGCATTTGCCTTCCAGTCATATTATTGGAAGTTATAATCACTTAAAACCATCTTGCTACTATAAAGCTATCGTCATTAAGACAAAGCGATATTGACACAAGGATAGACAAACTGACCAATGAAGAGAAAAAGAAGTCCAAGAAACAGACCTGCACGAGTGGTCACTTGATTTATGACAAAGGTAACACTGCAGTGCAGTAAGAAAAGTGATCTTTTCAATTAATATTGCTGGGTCAACTGGATAGTCACATAGGAAAAGAATGTATTTTTGCTTTTATGTTACACCATACACAAAAATTACTTCCAAATGTGTTGCAAATCTGCAAGATTAAATGAAACTTTTAGGGGGAAAAAATATGTCACCTTGGAGTAGGCAAGGATTTTTTTAAAACAGGACACAACACTAACCATACAAGGGGAGAAAATTGATTATAGAATATTAGAATTAAGAACTTTTTAATTCATCAAAAGACATTATGAAGGAGAAGGCAACCAATAGAATTGAAGATATATATATATCCAACAATCCAGATTTATATCCAACAAAGGACTTGTTTCCAAAATATATATAAAGAACTCCTGAAATCAGTCAGCAATAAACCAACAGAAAAATAAAAGACTTAAATGTTCACAAAAAAAGCTATCCGAATGATGAATAAACATGAAAAGGTGCTCTGCTTCATTAATCATCAGAAATGCAAATTAAACCCACAATACCACACCACTACATGTCCCCAGAATGGCTAAAATGAAAAGGAAGATACCAAGTGGTAGAGATGTAGAGCAACTACAACTATTATTGATGGAAAATGTAATAGTATGAACACTTGAAAAAACTGTTTGGTAGTTCTAAAGCTTAACATACCCTACACCTAGGACCTAGCAATTCCACTCTGAGATATAGATCCAACAGAAATGCACACGTCTGTTCCCCCAAAGTCATGCACTCACTAAAGTCTATACCAGCACTATACATAGGATACTGCTCAAATGCCCAACAGCACTGGAATGGATATATTAATTGTGGCATATTCACATAGTGAAATGCTATACAATAATGAAAATGAATGTTTTATGACTACTTGCAACAAAGTGATGACACTAATAATGTGTGAAAGAAGCCAGACGCCAAAGAGTATATACTGTATAATCCCAGTAATATGAAGTACAAAAGCAAAACTGCTGCTAGAAGTCAGGGTGAGGGGAAGGGTAGTGACAGGAAGGAAGAAACAGGGGACTTCTGTTGTGGGGGTTGGTAATATTCTTTGTGTTTTTAATTTGGGTGCTGACTGCATGGGTAATTTAATTGTACAAACTTGAGTTGTACAGTTACGTGCACTTTTTTGTATGCGTATTATACTTAAATAAAAAGTTTTTAAAAATACAACCAAATCCACTCATAAAGTACTGGTAAAACCTATTCAAAGTGGTACCATAAAAAGACCCTGAAAATTGAATCCACTTTTAAAGAAAGGAATTAAAATTTATAGTTAACCCTGAGAAATGTTGAAACAAAATTATGGGGTTTCTTTTTAAATATTTAGGTATAATTTCAACTGTACATTAATTTCTAGATTAAACAAAGAATCACATTTTCAACCATTTAACCTTTCTTATACTATTGTATTAGACACTTTATATTTTTTATAACATGATCAATTTTGCAAAGAGCTTAGAGAGTTTTCCAAGAACATCTTAATCCTTGGATAGTTAATCATTCTCTTTTAGGAGTTCCTAACACTGAGTCATCCTTGTAGATTTTCTCTAATTATTAATTGATCTAATAGTTGTTTCATCATATTTGATTATTTCATGAAATGTTTAATTTCTGTCATATTTACAATTTTACTATAGTATATTTACATGAAATGCCATAGTCATTAAATTTGCTTCCTTAAAAGTAAAACAGACTAAACAGATAAAGTTGCAATGCTATATTCTGCTTTGATTTTATTGTCCTATGTAAAAATAGAGGCTCTAATCGCTAATTCTGTTTTGTGTAAGATTATATTTAAGTTACAACTTCTAACACATTCTAGTCTAAAGGAGCAATATTCCTATATTTAAAATGAATAGCAATTTAATGTTACAAAAATAGGTATTAAGCTTTTTAAACACTGTTTTGTACTCATAGTCTAGGCCATTCTGCTGTAAATTGAATTTTCAATAGTTTCTGAATAGTAAAATGCCATCCTTGTCACAAACTTCATGAAAAAGTGCCCGCCAAAGGTCCAGTTTTGTTACTGGAAGAATGCTTCCGCACAGTGCGTTGCACACAGATGTTCTGTAATAGATGTTGTGAAATAGATGCTGACTAATTTAATGAAGGCTCAGAACAGTAATGCAGATTTGATGGGGTCAAACTGGAACTTTGTGTCCATTTTCATTGAAAAACCTTGTATCGAGAGATCCTCCAATTAGTTTCAGATTAACTCAATCTGTTTTACAATTTCCGTGCAATTGGAAGTGTATTTAATGAATATACTGCCCACCTCCCCAATATTGCATGGTACATATTTATACTAAAAAGTTACTTGCTTTTTTTCTGAAATTCACATTTATCTGAGTATCCTCTAGTTTTACTCTATGTGAATGACAACATTGCTGTCGAACAATAGTTACTTTTAATGGTGAGATAGTAGAGGGACTTTAATAGAATTACAAACTAAATTTTTTAAACATACAAATACCTACTAAAGTTGAAAAGGGTACAAGCTTTGAGCACCCTGAAAAATTAGCACTTTCAGGGTTAAACCTCCATGACTGGTCATCATTTTTTAATTTCAGTTTTTTACCTTAGAACGTTAACAGTACTCTTCATTGATTGCTACTTATTTCTCTTATTCATTTTAAAACTGTGACTAAAATAGATCCTTAACATTCAAATCAACAATATTTTCTGGAAGAATTTTATTCTCCACAGTCCTGTTTGATAACAGAAGGATTGAGATCCATTTGTAATTTGCTTACAGAGCATGAGACTTCATTTACATTTAAAGTTATTTTAAATAATATGAATTCCATCTCTAATGTCACACAATCTTAACTGTAAATTACTGGATTTGGAAAACTTCAAACTGAGTTAAATCACCAGTAGGGTCAAAAGGAAGACTTAGTTCTGACACTGAGTAAACAAGCTGGGAAAGAGAAGGGGAAACTATGTTTATTGCAGTGTAAATAAGTTATAGTAATAAGATTTGTCTTGTATTAAGCTGTGCGCATTAAAATACCTTTGCAGAGTCAAGCGGTCACTCATGGGAAATAAATTAACTTGCCTGGGACACTGGGGTATGAATTAGTGACCTGGAAGAGGCAGTTAATCTCAAATGGATGAGCGCTTGGCTTTTAGATTGCCATTTATAGTTCCCTTAGAATCAAATGTAGATCAACACACAGTGTACTTTTATGCAAATAAGCCCAAAGCTCTACATTGATTCAAGATAATTATGTCTCCAGGTGGCAAAAATCATTTTAGCATACTGGGAAAAACCTAAGAGTTGGTCAAGGAATCTACTATGGAGATAGAACTAATATTATAATTGATACTATGGAAAGCTTTATGGATTTTGTTTTGGAAGTTTTGTTTATAACAGTTAATACAAGTTCCTCCAAGCAAATTAGACTGGCAATTAAGTAAAAAAGATGCAATATACTATTAGAACTCCTGGCCTGCTTCTCAAATTACTCCTATTTTTATTTGTTTTGTTTTTCTGTTTTTTGGGTTTTTTTGGTTTTTTTAAATAGATATTTATTGGCGTATAATTGCCTCACAATACAGTTAGTTTCTGTTGCACAACAAAGTGAATCAGCCATATGCATACACATGTCCGCATATCCCCTCCTTCTTGAGCCTCCCTCCCATCCTCCCTATCCCACCCCTCTAGGTCATCGCAAACCACCAAGCCGATCTCCCTGTGCTATGCTGCTGCTTCCAATCAGCCAACTATTTTACATTCTATAGTATATATATATGTCAATGCTATTCTCACTTCACCCCAGCTTCCCCCTCCCACCCCATGTCCTCAAGTCCATTCTCTATGTCTACTTCATTATTCCTGCCCGGCAACTAGGTTCATCAGTACCTTTTTTAATTATTATTTTAGATTTCATATATATATGTTAGCATATGGTGTTTGTTTTTCTCTTTCTGACTTACTTCACTTTATATGACAGACTCTAGGTCCATCCTCCTCACTACAAATAACTCAATTTCATTTCTTTTTATGGCTGAGTAATATTCCATTGTATATATGTGCCACACCTTCTTTATCTATTCATCTGTCAATGGACGTTTAGGTTGGTTCCATGTCCTGGCTATTGTAAATAATGCTGCAGTGAACATTGTGGTACATGTCTCTCTTTGAGTTATGGTTTTCTCAGGATATATGCTCAGTAGTGGGATTGCTGGGTCATATGGTAGTTCTATTTTTAGTATTTTAAGGAACCTCCATACTGTTTTCCATGCTGGTTGTATCAACTTAACATTCCTACCAACAATGCAGGAGGGTTCCCTTTTCACCACACCTTTTCCAGCATTTACTGTTTCTAGATTTTTTGATAATCACCATTCTGACCGTCGTGAGGCAATACCTCATTGTAGTTTTGATTTGCATTTCTCTAATGATTAGTGATGTTGAGCATCTTTTCATGTGCCTCTTGGACATCTGTATGTCTTCGTTGGTGAAATATCTATTTAGGTCTTCCACCCATTTTTTAACTTGATTGTTTTTTTGGTACTGAGCTCCATGAGCTGTTTGTGTATTTTGGAGATTAATTCTTTGTTGTTTCACTTGCAAATATTTTCTCCCATTCTGAGGGTTATCTTTTTGTCTTGGTATCTTTTTGTCTCGTTTATGGTTTCCTTTGCTGTGCAAAAGCTTTTAAGTTTAATTAAGTCCCATTAGTTTATTTTTGTTTTGGTTTCCGTTACTCTAGGAGGTGGGTCAAAAAAGATCTTGCTGTGGTTTATGTCAAAGAGTGTTTTTCCTATGTTTCCCTCTAAGGGTTTTATAGTGTCTGGTCTTACATTTAAGTCTTTAATCCATCTGGAGTTTACTTTTGTGTATGGTGTTAGGTAGTGTTGTAATTTCATTCTTTTACACGTAGCTGTCCAGTTTTCCCAGCACCACTTATTGAAGAGGCTGTCTTTTCTCCATTGTATTTTCTTGCCTCCTTTGTCATAAATTAGGTGCCCATGTGTGTGGAGGTTTATCTCTGGGCATTCTATTCTGTACCATTGATCTGTATTCCTGTTTTTGTGTCAGTACAATACTGTCTTGATTACTGTAGCTTTGTGGTATAGTTTGAAGTCAAGGAGCCTGTTTCCTCTAACTCCGTTTTTCTTTCACAAGATGGCCTTGGCTATTCAGGGCCTTTTATGTTTCCATATGAATTGTAAAATTTTTTGTTCTAATTCTGTGAAGAATGCCATTGGTAGATTCCCTCTATGCCCATTTTCTGGAGAGTTTTTATCATAAATTTTATTCCTTAATTTGTTGATGTGGTGTATCACATTGATTGATTTGCGTATATTGAAGAATCCTTGCATTCCTGGGATAAATCCCACTTGATCATGGTGCATGATCCTTTTAATGTGCTGTTGGATTCTGTTTGCTAGTAGTTTGTTCAGGATTTTTGCATCTATGTTCATCAGTGATATTGGTTTATAATTTTCTTTTTTTGTGATATCTTTTTCTGGTTTTGGTATCAGGGTAACAGTGGCTTCATAGAATGAATTTCGTAGTGTTTCTCCCTCTGCAATTTTTTGGAAGAGTTTGAGAAGAATCAGTGTTAGCTCTTCTCTAAATGTTTGATAGAATTCGCCTGTGAAGCCATCTGGTCCTGGACTTTTGTTTGTTAGAAGATTTTTAATCACAGTTTCATTTTCAGTGCTTGTGATTGATCTGTTTATATTTTCTAATTCTTCCTGGTTCAGTCCTGGAAAATTGTACCTTTCTAAGAATTTGTCCATTTCTTCATGGTTGTCCATTTTATTGGCATATAGTTGTTTGTAGTAGTCGCTTATAATCCTTTGTATTTCTGCAGTGTCAGTTGTGATTTCTCCTTTTTCATTTCTAATTTTATTGATTTGAGTCTTCTCCCTTTTTTTCTTGATGAGTCTGGCTAAGGGTTTATCAATTTTGTTTATCTTCTCAAAGAACCAGATTTTAGTTTTATTGATCTTTGCTATTGTTTTTATCACTTCTATTTCATTTATTTCTGCTCTGATCTTTATGATTTCTTTCCCTCTACTGACTTTGGGTTTTCTTTATTCTTCTTTCTCTTATTGTTTTAAGTATAGGGTTAGATTATTTATTTGAGATTTTTCTTGTTTCTTGAGATGAGACTGAATTGCTTAAACTTCCCTCTTAGAACTGCTTTGGCTACATCCCGTAGGTTTTGGGTCGTCGTGTTTTCATTGTCATTTGTTTCTATGTATTTTTTATTTCTTCTTTGATTTCTTCAGTGATCTCTTGGTTATTTATTAGCACACTGTTCAGCCTCCAAGTGTTTGTGTTTTTTACAGTTTTTTTCCTGTAATTGATTTCCAATTTCATAGCGTGTGGTCAGAAAAGAAGCTTCATAGGATTTCAATCTTCTTAAATTTTCTGAGGCTTAATTTGTGACCCAAGGTGTGATCTATACTGGAGAATGTTCCGTGTGCACTTGAGGAGAAATTGCATTCTGCCATTTTTGGGTGGAATGTTCTATAAATATCAATTAAATCTATCTGGTCTTTTGTGTCATTTAAAGCTTGTGTTTCCTTATTTATTTTCTGTTTGGATGATCTGTCGATTGGTGTAAGTGGGGTTATAAAGTCCCCTACTATTATTGTGTTACGGTCGATTTCTCCTTTCATGGTCATTAGCATTTGCCTTATGTATTGAGGTGCTCCAATGTTGGGAGCATAAACAATTATAATTGTTATGTCTTCCTCTTGGATTGATCCTTTGATCATTATGTAGTGTCCCTCCTTATCTCTTGTACCCGTCTTTAATTTAAAGTCGATTTTATCTGATACGAGTATTGCTACTCCAGCTTTCTTTTGATTTCCATTTGCCTGGAATATCTTTTTCCATCGCTTCACTCTCAGTCTGTATGTGTCCCTAGGTCTGAAGTGGGTCTCTTGTAGACAGCATATATATGGGTCTTGTTTTTGTATCCATTCAACTAGTCTGTGTCTTTTGGTTGGAGCATTTAATCCATTCACATTTAAGGTAATTATCGATTTGTATGTTCCTATTACCATTTTCTTAATTGTTTTGGGTTTGTTTTTGTGTGTCTTTTCCTTCTCTAGTGTTTCCTGCCTAGAGAAGTTTCCTTAGCATTTGTTGTAAAGCTAGTTTGGTGGTGCTGAATTCTTTTAGCTTTTGCTTGTCTGAAAAGCTTTTGACTTCTGCATCGAATCTGAATGACATCCTTGCTGGGTAGAGTAATCTTAGTTATAGGTTTTTCTCTTTCATCACTTTAAGTATATCCTGCACTCCCTTCTGGCCTGCAGAGTTTCTGCTGAAAAATCAGCTGATAACCTTATAGGGATTCCTTTGTATGTTATTTTTGTTTTTCCCTTGCTGCTTTTAGTATTTTTTCTTTGAATTTTTTTTTTTTTTTTTTTTTGTGGTACGCGGGCCTGTCACTGTTGTGGCCTCTTCCGTTGCGGAGCACAGGCTCCGGACACGCAGGCTCAGCGGCCATGGCTTACGGGCCCAGCTGCTCTGCGGCATGTGGGATCTTCCCGGACCGGGGCACAAACCCGTGTCCCCTGCATCGGCAGGCGGACTCTCAACCACTGCACCACCAGGGTAGCCCCCTGAATTTAATTTTTGTTAGTTTGATTAATATGTGTCTTGGTATGTTTTTCTTAGGTTTTATCCTGTATGGGACTCTCTGTACTTCCTGGACTTGGGTGACTATTTCCTTTCCCATGTTAGGGAAGTTTTTGACTATAATCTCTTCAAATATTTTCTCAGACCCTTTCTTTTTCTCTTCTTCTGGGACTCCTATAATTTGAATGTTGGTGCATTTAGTGTTGTCCCAGAGGTCCCTGAGATTGTCTTCAATTATTTTTATTCTTTTCTCTTTATTCTGCCTCTTGGCAGTATTTGCACCATTCTGTCTTCCAGTTCTCTTTTCCGTTCTTCTGCTTCAGTTATTCTGTTATTGATTCCATCTAGTGTATTTTTCATTTCAGTTATTGTGTTGTTCATCTCTGTTTGTTTGTTCTTTAGTTCTTCTAGATCTTTGTTAAACATTTCTTGTATTTTCTCAATCTGTGCCTCCATTCTGTTTCCGAGAGTCTCAATCGTCTTTACTATCATTACACTGAATTCTTTTTCAGGTAGGTTGCCTATTTCCTCTTCATTTATTTGGTGTTGTAGGTTTTTACCTTGCCTCTTCATCTGTGAAATTTTTTTTTTAATTTTTAAAATTTTTTTTTAGTTTATTTATTTATTTATTTTTGGCTGCGTTGGGTCTTTGTTGCTGCGCGTGGCTTTCTCTAGTTGCGGTGAGCGGGGGCTGCTCTTCACTGCGGTGCGCAGGCTTCCCATTGCAGTGGCTTCTCTTGTTAAAGCACGGACTCTAGGCACGTGGGCTCAGTAGTTGTGGCTCATGGGCTCTAGAGCACAGGCTAAGTAGTTGTGGCACATGGGCTTAGTTGCTCCGCGGCATCATCCCAGACCAGAGATCAAACCCGTGTCCCCTTCACTGGCAGGCTGATTCTTAAGCACTGCGCTACCAGGGAGGTCCCAGTGAAATATTTTTTTTGCCATCTCTTTCTTCTTTTTTTTTTTTTTTTATGAGTGGGATTGTGTTCCTGTCTTACTGGTTGTTTGGCCTGAGCCTTCTAACACTGGAGTTTGTAGGCTATTGTGTAGAGCTGGGACTTGGTGCTGAGATAAGGACCTCTGTGAGACCTCACTCTGATGAATATTCCTTGGAGTCTGAGGTTCTCTGTTAGTCCAGTTTGGACTCAGAGCTCCCACCACAGGAGCTTCAGCCCTACCCCCAGCTCATGAACCGAGATCCTGCAAGCCTTGTGGGGTGGCAAAAAAAAAAAAAAAAAAAGAGTGAACAATAACAATGTGAAAAATAAAATTAGACTAGGAAACTAACAGATATGTTAAAAAGAATATAAAAATAAAACTATAGATGAATCAACCACCAGAATGTACATCAGTACCACAATAGTAAAAAAGAGGATGAGGAAAAAGAAAAAAAAAAGGGGGGCGGGGGGGTAAAAGGCCTTGGCTGTGGAGAGGGGGGCCTAAGCAAGGGTGAGGTTTGGGTGGTGGCCGGGACCTATGCTCAGGACCCACAAGGCTGGAAAAGGCCCTGGGCGCTTTGGAGGGATGGGGCTTAGGTTCAAGGAACAGAGGGGCCCAGGCGTGCCCCCACCCCTGGTCTCAGAGGGCAGAGGACCTCACCTGGGAGCCCAGCAGGCTTCCTGGGCTTGAGTGCATGGGGCAAATGCCCTCCTCTCCTCTCCTACTCCTCCAGTCTGGGAGGGCCCCTCTCACCTGTCTCTCCTGATCTCCCCAGCCTCCCTCCTACGCCCCCAGGGACCCACACGGTCCGGAGGGGGCTTTGGAGCAGGGGATCCGCCTGGGAGCTCAGCAGTCTCTCCGGGGCCTGAGTGGGAGGAGCAAATGCCCTCTGCTCCTCTCCTGCTCCTCCTGGAGGGCCCTCCCACCTGCCTCTCCTGTTCTTGCCTCGGCCTCCTTCCTATGCCCCCAAGGACCCACGTGACCTGGAGGGGGCTTTGCGGGGGGTGGTACTGGCTTGGGAGCTCAGCAGGCTCCCCGGCCCTAGTGGGCCAGGCGATCGCCCTCTGCTCCTCTCCCGCTCTTCCCAGAGAGTCCCTCCCACCTGCCTCTCCTGATCTCCCCAGCCTCAGGGGCGCCAATACTGGCTGGCCTCCACTTCTCCTCCCTCCTCAGTCCCCCTGTATCCTACCGGTTCACTTTGGGGTTCCTCCCATCTCCTTGGGTGTCAGAGTCCCCCACCAGTGGCCGGCAGGTGCCCTAGTTGTGTGATTACTCCTATTTTTCAGTTTAAAATTAGATTTATTTTCAGTGGCAAGTTAAAGACTCCGTAGAAGCTTAATATAGCCACTTTTCTGACATTATCATTAATATTAAGGATAACTGAAAAGCACTGAGATCAATAAATTTCACAAGTTATATGTAAAAATCAATCTCATTACTTTACAGTCATTTCTGATGGTAGATCTCTATTGTTGGTACTGGATGGTTTGGTTCCAGCCAGCAGAAGGAGCGGTTGGATGTCCAGGATTGCCTTTAGCTGTTGGCCTTTCCACTGTGCCTCTCCATTTCATAGTGCAGAGTAAGCTAATGTTATAATAAGTGTCCTTTTATATACATACATACACACACACACATACCCTGTGAACAAAACAACTTCTAAGAGCAAAATATATGTGAGGTACATTTATCTAATTGAAAATATTATGTTAAAATGTGTCCACAATGTGAATATCTCAAATGGATAGTAACCCCTAATTTTATCCCTGGGACTTCACCAAATTTATTCAACTCTCTGCTGATAGATGTTTAAAATGATAGGTTTGCAGTGATACATTTGGCCAATAGGTGTCACCATCTAATTACCTAGAATTCCTCAAATTTGGGATTTCTAGTTTTGTAGAATTTGGGGCTGCTGATATTGTAAAGAAGAATATTCTACCTTATCATTTCTGCCAGTTTGAAATTTAAACTATTCTGTTTAGAAAGAGAGGTTCCTGTACATTGCTAATCACTTCATCTGTTGGCCTTGGTTTTTTTTTTTTTTTTTCCTAATGCTATTACCCAGATGCCATTATTTGGTCTGTGAAACTAACCAAATAATGGATTATCTTTAAAATAGAAACAGAATCTCCAGTGCAGTAAGTCAAATTGTTTGATTGTTATAAACATGATTTTTTTTCATTTTTTAAATTGTGAGTTCTTATAAAAGTATCAGTTTGTCACAGTGCAATCTAGTGGCTTGAATCAGAAAAGAAAGATGGGGAGAAGGACTCCTAGCTACTAATAGGAAAAGAAAGGTGCAGCATGAGACCTAGTGGGAGGTGGTCAATTTATCCTTACCATCAAGGCAACCAAGAAATCCTGCAGTAGTCAGGGGATTCTGGGTTTAGCCAAAAGATCTGATAGGGGCTCGGATTTCAAATTAATTTCCATTTGGTAAGCAATTATTTGATGCCTCCTGTCTCCAGTAATAGGGACCGTGTCTGAAATATTAGGAAAGCAAAGAGTTAACAAGGGTAAACGATTAGGTTTGGGAAGTATAGTAATGTGCTATGATTTTAGAGTCATTAAAAATATAAAATACTGTGAAAAATAAGTGTAAGAAAATGAACCTATTGAGTTTTTTTATGTTACTATGCAGTCTTTGGAACAGGGCATTCAAAGTCTAAAATGTCTTTTGAATCATAAAAGAAAATGCAAAATTTATAATTATTTTAATATTAAGAATTTATATTGTAGTTCTTTGAAAGGTAAGGTATGTGGGAATAGACACATTCACTGAACTTTAAGGTCATGGTAAGTGAGTAATAGAAGCTTACATAAATAATTTATAGCCGTATAGGTAAGAAAAGAAAAAGGCATAGAAATATTGGTGTGTTTGGGGTGTTTGAAACCATCTCTCCTGCCTTTTATTTTTAGATGAGAAAACTCAAGTCTTTAGAATCTTAAGTGATTTGACCAAGGTCACCTTAGAATCCAGATTTCCTGGGTCTTTAGTCTTTGGAACTACTTCTCTAATTGGCAATTTCTGATAATTCGGCCAGGTAGTTCTCAAATTAATATTTTCTTTTCTATGAAAAAAATATTCAAGTACAGTATGGGCTTTTATAATATCAATTTGCATTACATGATCATCTATTTGTAATGCAGTCTTAATTAGGAACCTGCCCCATTCTCAAAGAGGAAACTGTTAAGGTACTCCTGTTTTATTTGAACAGTTCTGCTTCATTTGTCATGTCAGAGATGCTAGGCATGGTAAAAAGTTTTGACTATCGATGGTGCTAGAATTAGTTGAGAAAGTCCAATACCTTTAATATAATAAAATACTGAATTTTCTCAGTAGTGTTTATGTTTTATAAACATACATCTATGGCTATAAGAAAGCACTTTCATTGTTGAAATTCCTTGCTCAACAATGTTATGAATCTGAAACTCCTGTTTTTTCCATTGACTTTTTCTTTCTTTCTTTCTTTTTGAGTATGCAAGATTTCTTAGGAGTGTAACTCCCATTATAGCAGAATGGACAAGGGAGGGGGTGAGGGCTGTTAATTTGATCTTGAACAGTGATTTCAAGCATTCAATTATGCACAAGATCCATTTATTAAAATAGGTTACAGCAAGCCCTTTGCTAGTCATTTCAGTCATTGCTTGTATCATTATATAAATATGAAAATAACTGAATAGTTTTAAAATTTTATAGTCCATTGAATATTTCTCAAACCCCAAACTTCTCTTTGCTTTTTACTGCATCATCCCCCATATATGTACACTCTGAATTAGTAAAATTTGCCTTTTTATTCTGATGCCCTTTATGCCTGCTCCAAGTCATAGAGCTTATGGCATGTCTAGAGTCTTTGGAGAAGACAAAATTTGAGCTGACCCAAGAGTGCAGGTAGGATTTGAAGAGTGAGAAGAGGATATTCAGGCCCTAGGAATATCACTGAATGGACTGGTTTGCCTAGAGCTTTCTTGACATGCAAGGGAGAGAGATGAGGCTAGAAAAATAGGTTGGAACTGGATTGAAGGGATTTTCTGCCCCAGAATGAGGAATTTGCACTATATGCTATAGCATTAAACATTGAAAGTTTTTAAGTAAGAGAATAATTCTGTTAAATCAATGTATAAAAAGATAGATCTTCTGGTAGTATAGGGCATAAATTGTAGGAGAGAAGTAACTGGCAGCAAGAAGACTACTACTGTGATGGAGAAGACCTAAATTAAGATGGTGGCTGTTGAAATGGGATAAATATTCCAAAAGAAGAACCAAAAGGAGTTGGTGGCTAACTGCTCCCTTGGCCTTGCTTCCACATCCTTCCCACATCTAGCAATCCAAACAAAAGACTAGTTTTCAACCTGTATGATGAAGAATAAGAATAGTAGTAACCACCAACTTTTCCATGGTGCTTAGTATGTGCCCAGAACTTGTCTAAGTGCTTCACATGTAACAATTCATTTAATCTTCATAACAACCCCATGAAATAAATATTATTATTTTCACTGCACAGATGGGAAGCTTGAAGCAAAGAGAGCTTGGATGATGTATTCAGTCACACAAATAATGAGTGACAGCCAGGACAGGAACACAAGCAACTGGGCCCCAGAGTCTAATACCTGTCCTGATGATTTCATTCATAAGTACTAGTTTGTGGGTTATAGCTGGCCATGTTAAATCTAGACACATTGAAGGTGAAATAATGGTGAATATCCAAATGGGAATACCTAGCAGGTACTTGGAGGTGGGAATCTAGAATTCAGAGAATAGTCAGTATTGAATGCTATGTGTACTCTACTCAACTAACTTGAATATTCAAAACATTCCATTACTGAATTTGAGATTAGAATTTAACCTGCTGACTTTCCAGGGGAGGGGATGCAGCTGGAAGTGGGATCAAGACAAAGATTTTCAGCCTCATTGGAAATAATGCTGACAGACTTCCTCACCAGAGCTCTAAGGAGTGATGTTCTGCTTATCTTTTATTCTCTCATGTTTTCTAACAATTTGATATTTGATCATGTATTACATTCATTTCTATTTGTTTCTAGGAAATCAAGTGGCTTATAATATTTTCATGCTCATTTTAAAAGTTCCAACCTGTTTTGGGCTTCTGAAATTCTCAGCGTTACATGCCATGAAATATCATTGAGTTCAGATATCTAGACACTCATTAGAAAATCAAAGAGCTTTATAGCATTGTGGCTATTAAATGACAGGCTTTGGAAGACACCTGAGTTTGGATCTTAGTTCTGCCACTTACAAGTTTTCCAACCTTGGACAAGTTACTTTCTGTCTCTGATAACACCCATCCAATGGGAAGATGGCCTGGTTTAGGGGAAATGACATATGCAAGTTGTTTGTTAACAGTTCCTATGGAAGAGGTCAGTAACTTTTAGCTGCTATTATTATCTGATCTCTGTGTACAAATTTTGTAAACATCTAAACAATAAAAATTACCCCAAAAATGAATTTCCCTAAACGTATAAAACCACTTCAAAAGGAGGTGTGCTTAACACTCTAGTACTTAATCTAACCACAACTGGAGAAGGAAAAATAAAACCATCACAAACAATTCATAACATCCAAAGCAAATAAAAGGAATACTCCCACTAGCTGTTAATACATAGATAGTGTGTTAACTTAGGTAATCATGGAATCCACTGCTTTAGATTTAATCTGTTGTTACATGCCCAGAAACATCTGCCAGAAACTTTTTACTGGCATTTTAAATGGTTTTCCTTTAGTTGGGGGGGCAGTACCTCAAAACCCAACATGCAAACACTGGATCCAACAGAATTCCATCTCAAAATTTAGAAAGATACATGCATACATACACACATTGTGAGAAAAAAAATAGAGATGTTTAAAGTATCAATATTTATAGTAACAGATGCTGCGTTTTTGCAGAGCCAAGTTTTAAAAAGTTCTACCCTGGCGCAAAAAGTTTCCTATGCAGAGATTTTGTTAAGTCACTGTAAAGGTCAAACTGTTTGGTCACATCTATTGTGATAATTCTATTCACAAATCAGTAAGGGATTAGAATTAACAATTTTTTTTTTGCACAGATATTAATCTGTTGAAATTTACATAAGTATCTTATTTAATATGCACAAAAACAGTATGGGGTAAGTGATGGTATCTTCTATTCACAAGGAGGAAATTGAAACTCAGAAAAAAATAAATATTTAAGGTCACAAAGTTTTTAAGTAATGGAGTAGGAACCCAAACTCAAGTCTTTTTCATGTGAAAGTCCCAATTTTTTACACTGCATTATCTTGTGAAAATCATTGGTCAAGCTTCTCACTTTTGGAAATAGCTATTGAATAGTTTACTGAAAGCAAGCGCTCTTGATTATGAGGAAGTGATTTAAATACGATTTAAAGTGATTTTTAAAAGTGATTATTTTTAGGTACTTAGAAGTCATAAATGGGAAGACTTGATGGTACAAGATTATATGGCAGGAGGTTCAGAGTATGTTCTACTGCCTTTGGAAACTTAAAGTTCAAGAAGGCTTTGGTTTTAGAAAAAGAGCACTATTTTTAGGCTGACTAATAAAATTTAGCTGAAATTAAAATTCTCAATATTGCAATCCCCAGCATGACTCATGAATAAAGTGAAATATCTTTACTCATATATGTCATGTATTATTCAATATAAGCACCTGCTTATACGGTTTAATGAAGATTAAAAATTTTGTAAATACCTTAACACGAATTTTGCTATTTATAAAATGATCATAGGAATGAATCAGAAAGAAACATCCTAAAAGTAATCTAACTGGTCTACATGGCTCTGGTTGCCCTCAATAAAAAGATTACAGACCTTTACATGTGTATGTCCACACATATGCAAACGTGCACAGCTTTGTTTTATTCCTTATATTATTACATTATATAATAATATTCTGATGCTTAAGATTACTATGAGATTTTTTTCTTAACATGTTATAATTCTGTCTATATTTTTTATCATATCTTAGGTAGTATTCAAACTAGAAATATAACACTTGGAAGCAGCAGCCCTGTTGTTTTAAATTAGATATTCATTGCTACACTGAGGATATATATTTCAGGGATTCTTACCCTTTTTTCATGCCATGGGTTCCTCTCCAGGATAATGTTTTTAAATACATATAATACATATATTGTTAAAAATCGATTGGGAGTTCCCTGGCAGTCCAGTGGTTAGGACTCGATGCTTTTACTGCCGTGGACCCGGGTTCAATCCTCGGTCAGGGAGCTAAGATCCCACAAGCTGCACAGAGCGGCCAAAAAATTAAAATCAATTATTTTGAAATACATTTATCAAAATACTTTTTAACTTGTGATAGAGTACATGTGCTTTTTATTAATGCTTTAAATTATAAGATCTAGCAGCAGGTCTAACAGATACTGTAATTTTGAATGAGTGATAACTATAAATAGTTTTATGAGATATCTGCAACAACTATAATGTGATAGGAAAAGATCTGTGTTTTCTATTGGTGCCAAGTCAAGGGAGCTGCTGATAACAATTTGTTGCCTATATTCATAATGAAAAGAAATGCTAAATTTCAGTTGAATGTTAGTGAAAATAAAAATATATTTTTTTCCAACCAGATTTATTCTACACATGCACCCCACATTAAGAAAGCTTGTAACTAATCTGGTTTCTAAAGGTTTGTATCAGCAATTATTATTTATTCTTATTTCATGCTTTGGGGCTTCTATAATAATCCTTGTAGTATTTAAAGTAGACTAAGCTGCCATAACAAATGGAGCTAATACACATTTTGGGGCATAACACAAAGGAAGTCTTATTTCTCAGTCATATAACACTAAGGCAGGTGGCTCTCCTCCATAAGGTAATTCAGGGACATAGATTCCTTCCATCTGTAGCTGCGTTAGCTCCTAGGGCCTTGCCATTGCCTAAATCATGCTGATGGAAGGGGAAGAAATTGTGAAGGATGCCTGCCAGCTTCTTAAACAGCTTTGGCCCAGAGGTGGCACACATTGCCACCACCCACATTCCTTCGGCAAGAACTAGTCACATAGTCCCATCTGGGCACCATTTCCTAGTAACAGCACTACACAGTGGAATAGAAAACAAAATTGGGTGGATGGCTAGCTGAATCTACCACAATCATGCTTTTTCTTAGAGCTTTTATGCGATATGTTTTGGGGACAGTTTTCTTATTAGTACATCATTCTTCACATTCCTGAGGTGAATCCTACTTGGTTTTGGTAGGTGGATGTGTTTCTAAATTGTTGAGCAGGGTGAGAGGAAAAGCAAACCAACCAACCAACCAACCGATAGCTCTTGCTTTGTGAAAGGAAGGACCTAAGCTGCAAACCTAGAAGTCATCTTTGAAGCGGGCTTCTCTTTTCCTCTTTGACTAGTAACTAGGGATCTACTAGTTAGTGCTTCCTATTTATTTTACATCCTAAATACCACTTAAATCACGACTGCCCCTGCCACTGCCTCACTTCAGATCCTTATCAGTTCTCCTCTGGACTACTGAAATAGCCTCCTGACTGAACATTCTCTCCCAAGACCATTTTCTTTCCCAATATTCTCAAACTTTTAAGACTTCACACCACTATGAGTGAAAAAATTGAGCACACACCTCAATACACGTACATTGATTTATTTATAAGGTGTCTACTTATTCTTTCCCCTTTATGGATGTCATAAAATGGCATGATGAGGAAAGATTACAACAAATATAAATAGAAGTTCTAAAATGATCTTCCCCATGCAATGGATAATTTGGTACACAGGAATAATCACGTATCAGTCTGGGTCTGTCAGGATAAGAGACGCTACAACGATTACAGGACTAGGGGTTTAACATGAGAATTTCGACTTACCTGAAGGAGGGAGAAGCTAGGACGTGAAGGTCGGCCTGCAAGGGTGGGTAGTCCGGGGATTAGAGAAAGTCACCGCTTCAGCTTGAAGCAGAAAAGCTGGAGTTTGCAGAAGTCTGAGAAGCAACAGTCCAACAAAAGTGGACTGGGAAATGGGAGCTCCTGCAAAGGTCCCAGGAAACTCTGTGGGACCACCCCCATCACCGCTGCAGCTGCCGAGTATAATGGCTTGTGCTTCACCTTTGCCCGTTAAATCTCCACAAGTTTCCCTCATCAGAAACTAATGCATAACTACTGAGAAGGCAGTTAAAGGGAAATCCATTTCACAGCCTTCGAAGAGACTAGGCGTTTGGTGCCAGTTGGCAACAGCCAAGCCAACTTGGAGACTAATACTCTAGTCTGGATTCAGAATGACTTTTCTAAAATGCACCTGATTTTGTCTTACTCAAAATCCTCCTATAGCTTCCTTTTGCCTCCAGCTTGTAATCAGTTTAGCCTTGAAAACTTTTATTTGCATACTTACATAGGAGCATAAACAGATAAAATATAATTCTTCTATTAAGCCTTGGTTGAGCAGTGGGAGAGTGTTGAAGCTTCTTCTATCCCCTCATAATCCTGCACAGAGCCTCCTTAGCAGAGGAACTTCAGAGTTCCATAGGCCCCGTGTAGAAACCGCCACCCTAAATGGTGACATCCATTCCATCCTCCAGAAATAGAATAAACTTGTATTGTTTTAAGCCACCAGGTTTGTGGTACTTTGTTACAACAACAATAGGGAAACAGCACACCTCCCAACAACAAAAAAAATGTTTAATAAAAGAAAAAACTTTAAACTTTTTCTGGTAAAGAAATATGTCAACAAAATAAATCAACACGGCATGTATGAACCAGCAGCAGTCAGTTAAGGGACTGTCTGAAATCCCCATTTATTATAAAGAAAGAAAAATAATTCAGACACTTGTATACTTTATGAAGCACTCACTTTCATCTTTCAGGTCTCAGAAGATATATTTGTTTGAGCATAATAAATTGTTACAGCATACAACTGTATTAGAGCATTACAAACATGTATTTTTTGTTGTCTAGCAGTATTAAAAATGATTCCTACTAATAACCCATCCTGGCTGTAGAGACAAGTGACTTCAGGAACTCTGAAGATAATGAAATTAAAGGGACCATTTACAAGCATCTAGTCCACTCCCTTCATTTTAGAGATAGTTCACTGAGTCCCAGAAGTCAAGTGACACGTCCCGAGTTACACAGTTTTTAGCAAAATGGGAAGTAAAATACAACTCCCACCCAGTATTCCAGGCTGATGGCACTGGCAGATGGAGCCAGGGAGAGACAGGGAGGACACAGGACCCTGGAGAGGATCGGGTCCAGCCTAGGGATCCTACCCAAGCATAGGACTATGGATTTAATCTAAGTTCAAGAGGAAGCCAATGTATATTCTTAAATGCTTAAATTTAACATAAATGTAATAATATGAATATATAAATTCAGTCTTGTAGAGACACAAGAGTGAAAGTAAAGAGACCAGTTGCAAGGTCATTGCAGGAATTGAGGGAAGAGATGACGGCAACTTGGACAAGGGTGATAGCCAAGGTGCTAAAGAAAGATGGAGGAATTCAGGCTCTTCTTTGGAGTCATAATCAGTAGAACTTGCTGATAGGTTGATGTGTGGCTAAAGAAAGGAGAGGAATCAAAGGCTATTCCAGATTTTGGTTTAATGGTACAATGAGCTGAAATGGGAGGAAGGCAGGATAGGATTTTCCATGAGATGGTTACAAATAAAGTGCTATAAGGGTGTAGTGAGATTATTTCTTACTGGACTAAGAGACGAAAGAGGTATAACAGATGAAGTATTATTTGACATGAGTCTTTTAGAAGAGAGAGATGGTGCTCCAGACAGAAGAAACTATGCCCTCCAAGACAAAGCAGTGGGGAAATTCAAAGCATGTCCACAGACTGGAGAATAGTAATTTGGTTTTGACTGAGTGATTGATTCAGCCATTCAACAATTATTTATTGAAAACAGTATAGGCCAAGTAGCATGTTACCAGCTGAAGATTCAAGGATGTTTGAAATATAGTCCTTTTCCCTCATGAGGTTTACTGCCTGATAGGTGGTGTTGAATAAATTCAATGAACACATGGGGAAGAGATATGAAAACAAATATTTATACATAATACTTTTTTTATTCATGCAATACACATTTCTTGAGTATCTACTATGTGCATTGTTCTAGCACTTGCACAGTGTTCTGGGAGTTTTTAAAAATTAATTTTTAGAAGAGTATAGTTGCTTTACAATGTTGTGTTAGTTTTTGCCATTCAGCAAAGTGAATCAGTCATACATATACGTATATCCACTCTTTTTTAGATTTCCTTCCCATTTAAGTCACCACAGAGCACTGAGTAGTGTTCCCTGTGCTAGACAGTAAGTTCTCATTAGTTATCTATTTTATACATAGTAGTGTATCTATGTCAGTCCCAATCTCCCAGTTCATCCCACCCCTTCTTCTCCCCTTGGTTGTTCTGGGACTTATATCTAAGTACAAATGGATGTGCTTATAGAGGTCGTAGGAAAGGATTTGTAGAGTCCATATGGTTTTAATTGGGGTGGGGGGGTCAGGATTGTTCAGGAAAGACTTTACAAATAAGTCAACTTTACAGTAGAGTAGTTGGAATTCAGACCAAAATATTAGGCAAGGACCACACTATGGAGGGCATTAGGAAGTCGCTGAGGGATTTTTGACCACTGAAGTGACAGAATTGGACTTTATTTTGGCTATTAATCTTATTAATTTGATGCAGGAAGAACTATAATAAGGAGCAACGGGGAAAGGAGAAGTTTTGAAGGACCCAGCAATTCCACTCTTAGGAAAATAATCAAAAGAATTGGAAAAGCATGTCCACACAAAAATCTGTACAGGAGTGTTTACAGCAGCATCATTCATTACAGCCTAAAGTGGAAACAATTCAAATATCCATCACCTGATGAATGGATAAAGAAATATGTTATATCTATATAATGGAATATTAATCAGCTGTAAAAAAAGAATGAAGCATTAATTCATGCTACGACATGAATGAACCTTGAAAACATATGCTAAATGAAAGAAGCCAGGCCAAAAAGCTACATATTGTATGATTCTATTCATTTGAAGTGTCTAGAATAGATAATTCCATAGAGACAGAAAGTCAGTTAATGGTTTCCAGGGCCTGGAGGAGGGAAGGGTGAGGAGAGTCTATTAATCAGTTTAGAGTTTCTTTTGGGGGTGATGAAATTGTTGCAAAATTAGATAGAAGTGAAGATTGCACAACTCTGTAAATATACTAAAAACCACTTAATTACATGCTTTAAAAGGGTAGCTTTTATGGTATGTGAATTATATCTCGCTAAAGATGTTATTTTAAAAATTGAGTGACTTTAAGACAGGTAATACCATTACCAGGATATAGAGGACATGAAAGGGAGCAGCTCTGGGGAGAAGACGAGTTTGGGACATAGTGAAGTTAAAACATTTAGGTGTAAATATCCATTATTGTAAATGCTCGTTCACAGCTTTAAAAGAGGTGTATTTGGGTATTCTCTACACAGAAATGACTACTAAAACCCTGGGAGTGGTTGAATGCTCTGAGTGAAAAAGTGAAGAAAAGTGATCACGTCCAAGATAAAATCTTGATAAATGCTATGGGAAAGCAGCAAGGGAGAGAACAGAATTCCAGAAAGAAAAACTATTTGGAAAAAGGCCTGAAGAAAGAAGGAGCCTGAAACAATGTGAAGAGCTGAAATAGAAGGCCAGTGTGGCACAGCCCAGAGGTAAACGACAGGAAAGACGAGACTGGGGGTGTCATCAGAGGTGAGTTTCTATAAATCTCATAGGCGGGGTTGAGGATGCTTGATCCTTAAGCTAAAGAACAAAATGAAGGTCTTAAACAGGAAAAGTCATGATTAGATTTGCATTTTTAAAAGATCACTCCAGCTGTAGTGTGAGGAATGGTTTGGAGAGGGTTCAATCAAAATAATCCTGGTGGGAGATGAAAACTTGGACTACGATGGCGATTGTGTAGGTGGAGAGACTTGAGAGAGGTTTCAGAAATGAAATGACAAGTGGGTGATGATTGAATGTCTCTGGTGAGGGAGAGACAGGTGTCCAGGAATATGACTTATTTTCTGGCTTACTTTCTTTAGATGGTGGTGCCTTTGAATGGGATAGAAGAGAAATCCACTGTGAGGGGAGAAGTGGTGTTCATCAAAATCCAAGCAGAGCTATTGAGAAGAAAGTTGTATGCATAAGACTGCTGCCCAATAGATAGCTCTGAGCTGAAGATGATAACCTGGGAGTCATTATCATGTAGACGGTCATTGAACGCAGGGAGTGAATGAGGTTGATAAGGGAGAGAGAATAGAGTAAGAAGCTAACAGAACCAGTCTGAGACTACAGACCGAAGACCACGATGAACTTGAAGAACATCAACGTTTCATGCTCAGATTGAGCAGACTGAGCCCCTGTAAGAGAAGGAGAGAAGGTCTGGTGAGAAAAACAGAAGGAACACCAGGATAATCCTCTATCATGAAAACCAAGGAAGCAGAATGTTTCAAAGAGAAAGGGGATAATCAGCAAGGATGGATGGTGTAGATGCTGCTAAGAGATCAGTAAGGATAAAGACTGAAAAATGTCGGTTGTAAAAATTTGATATAATTCCACATGACAATGTACCATAAATAGATGACATTACAAAACCCAAATCTGGACACAACCTTTGAGGGAGGAGGTGTGACCAATGCTGACTATTGTTGAACATGGCTTGTGAATGTTCAGAGGAGTTCCTGATGCTGATTAGGGAACTGAGACTTGGTGACCTTCTAAGTAGCTTCAGTAACAAGACATGACTCAACCACCTGGAGAGTATTTGAGAGGTGTAGTTTCAAACCCATAGTCCCCTGGGTCCTCCCTCACCAGAACCTCCATCCAAAGAAGGCCAGGAATGTGGAAACAAGTGTGGGAATTCCCCATCATTTCTGGTAGTGCCTGAAATCAGAGGGAAAACATCCACATCTGACTCACCAAATCTTTCAGTAACACAAAAACATATGTATTTCTTAAATAATAAGTGTATCTTTCCCTCTTTCATACATCCCACTCCCATCTCCAGCAGCCTAAAAGCTCATGCTCTAACTCCTGTTGGCTGAAGATGTAACTGGTCAGTTTTGGGGCGGGGCCGGGTGGGTGGTTATCCAATGAGTTGTGCAACAACACTGGCAATGTAAATTACAGCATTGCCCAACAGTTTTGGTAAAATTTTCATAATCTAATAATGACTTCAGTGTTGATGGTTATCAGTGAGGTAGGATGGCTATTTTCTGTTATTTAAGGTAATTCAATCCAAGCAGAACATAAACATTATAAAAATTTATACTTTCAACGAGATCTATTTTACACGCGTTTGAAAGCTAGCTGTATTTAATCACTTTTTATTACATAACCTAATGATGTGGATAATGTTGTTGACTTTTTATTCATCTCTTAATGGGTGGTTTCAGAGCTAAACCACATAAGTGCCCTCCTACAGTGCTGCTGAATGATATGATCAAAACCGTATAGGAAGATGACGCAAATCATTCATCAGGAACCACAACCCTAAGTTACAAAGAAGATAAAATAGAACTGAAAGCTGTTTATAGGATCTCTTGCAATTGCTCAAGAAATAGTATATTTCTGCTTGACTGCATACAGCTTAAAAATATACTGTGGGTAAAATCTAAGCTGCCTCACTAAACTCCTATTTCCAAGCATAATTAACAAAGTTTGACTTTTAGGTTGTGTGTGCTTTTCAAATTAATTGCAGTCAGACCTTACTTTTTCAGAGGTTATAGCTTGGTTATCATGTTTTTGGATTGTATAGGCCCTCTGCTTCTCTTCCTCTTTTACTCCTCCCTCCGCCTTTTGTTGTTGTTTTGCCCATTTTCAAGCTATGCCATCCCTTGTTAGTAATTCCACTTGGCAAAGGAGCAGAGAAAGGAGCTGAAACGTAATTCCATTCACTTTACCTCTTTGCTAGCAGCAATGGCAGAAGATGTATTACAGGAAGAGGCTGAAAGTACTGGCTGAAATGAAGTTCAGGGAATATGGTATATTTCAATTACTCGTGCTCTCACTCTATTCTCTAGACAAACAAGCCAGTCCTGGGCATGCAGTCAGCTGCTCAAGTCTAATTATCTCAACTGCGGGGTGTCCACATACCGTGCTTCCCACCTCTTAACCTGCTCTGTCTACCCAACGTTGTCAGCAGTCAGCACAAGGAAAACCTAGCTGCCCACTGCACTCACATCACTCTAAGAAGTGTAAGAAATTGCAGCATTGGAAACACAGCCCTTAGAGATGGCTTAGAATCTCCTGGGGATCTAGTTAAAATGCAGATATTGGGGCTTCCCTGGTGGCGCAGTGGTTGAGAGTCCGCCTGCCGATGCAGGGGACACGGGTTCGTGCCCCGGTCCGGGAAGATCCCACATGCCGCGGAGCGGCTGGGCCCGTGAGCCATGGCCGCTGAGCCTGCGCGTCCGGAGCCTGTGCTCCGCAACGGGAGAGGCCACAACAGTGAGAGGCCCACGTACCACAAAAAAAGAAAAAAAAAAAAAAAAATGCAGATACTGACTCAGTAGGTCTGAGGTGAAGCCTGAGGTTCTGAATTTCTAACAAGCTCCCGTGCAACACTGTTGCTGCTGGCCTAGGGACCCACACATTTTGAGTAGAAAAAGCTTAGAAAACCTGCGGTAGACCTTGATAAACAATAAATAAGAACTCATTCTACTTTACATAGAGTTCAGGGTAGAGGTAATAAAGATCCTCCAGGGTGTATTTTTGTTTAAACACAGAAAGAGGTACGTTTTGCTACAAATCAGTGGGTTTCAAACATGGTTCCTTTTTAAAAAACATTTTATTGTGATAGGAACACGTAACATGAGATCTACCCTCTTAAGAAATGTTTAAGTGTATAATCCAGCATTGCTAACTACGTATGATGTTGTATAGCTAACCTCCAGAATTTTTTCATCTTGCTTAACTAAAACTCTACACCCATTGATTAGTACCTCCCTACTTCTCCCTCCCCTGGCCCCTGGCAACCACCATTCCACTCTTTGATTCTGAGTTTGACTATTTTTTGCTGCCTCATATAAGTGGAATCATGCAGTATTTGTCTTTTGTGACTGCCTTATTTCATTTAGCACAAGGTCCCCAAGGTTAATCCATATTGTCACATATTGCAGAATTTCCATGTTTTTTCTTTAAAGGCTGAATAGTATTCCATTGTGTGTTTATATTACACCTTCATCTAGGGAAAGGAAGGTGTTGGTACATGCACCTAGCACCCCAGCTTTTCCAAGAGGGCTCCCCCGAGGACTGGCTTCTGTCTTGCCAGTACTACAGCTCTGATGGGTACAGCACAGTCTAGCTGCCTGGGGAAAATAGAGATGGCAGCCTGAGCTAGTAGGTGACATATATCCCCCCGGCTCGGCCTAGAGCAAGCAGATGAAAAATCTCAGATCTCAGCTTTTTCCTGGGAGGTAAAGAGTGGAATCAAACATGTTTTCTTAAAGCAGTAGAACTCCTTTCTCAAAAGAAATATTTTATAAAACTTCACTATATAAAACAGATAAGTGGTTGCACAAAGGGCAGATCCCCTAAACCCTACACACTTAGCCTCCCTTTCAGCTTCCCTCAGCCAGAAACATCTCAGTGGGAACTCTAGTTTCCAAAGGACACACACAAAAAACCATTGCTTTAGGCTGTAGTTTATGTCTCCTGGCCAGTGTCACATGGTAGTATTCATTCATTCATTCAGCACATATTTATTGAATACCTACTGTGTGCCAGGCACATGTGGGGCACATTCTAATGGGAAAGACTAACAATAAATAGTAAACAAAATGAATAAATAAATTACATAATACATTAGAAGGAGATAAGAGCTATAGAAGAAAGTGGAGAACAGGGTAAGAGGAATCAGGATCCTGGTGTGGGCTGGGGTATGTGCAGCTGTAAATAAAGTCATCAGAGGGAGCCTCAAGGAGAGAGTGATATTTAAGCAAAGGCTTGAAGGTGACCCAGGGCAACAATGACGGTGCAAGAATTCATGGTAAAGTTTGCTGCTGAGACCCACCCTACGCAAGGTTGACCTAGAGTCTATCTAAAGGCAATCCATAATGGGTAGTTGATCCTGCAGGTCACTTGGTCCAGCCTGCATGGCTCAGGTCACAAGGAGGCATGAAGCCACACACAGGGTTTTACACCCTGCTATCATGTGGGGTGTAAAACTGACTTTGGAGTCAGTATCAATTATTCATTTATTCATTTCTCAAACATGTATTAACCATCCACCATGTTAGGGGCCCTGTACTAGGTGCCCAGGATACAGATGCCTGCAATCTAGCCAGAGGGGCACGTGCATGAGACAGCAATCCCCAGACAATGTGCCAAGTGCAAGATAAAGTTATGCACCTGGGTAATGAGAACTCGAGGGCATCAACCCAGGCCTGGGGTCACAGAAGGCTACCTGACACAAAGGATGAAGCAGAACTTCAGTGATGGCAGCCCACCTCCCTCTCAACAAACCCACTGGCTAAATAATTGCCCTCTACAAGTCTGAAACCCTTTATAAATATCTGGTTTTGATGCATGGGTTTTTTTTTTTAAATCACTGCTAATTGAAGTAAATTGTTACCTTCAGATATTCCTGCACTCTGCATTAGTGAGATGTTTCTCTTCATTTACAGAGTAATTTATTTTGCTATACATTCATTGTTCATGACACTTCATCATGCTGAAATGCACTTTCTTGATTGTCTGCAGAGTCACCCAGGGGTAATAAATGTTGCTACATTTTGTAGACTGAAAAATGTCCTGCGTGAACGAGCAATCGAGGGAGGGCAGGCAGAGGGGAGGGAGGGAAAAGGAGACACAGGTGCACGAAGAGAAAGGCAGAGAGCAAACAGAAATAAGTCCCAGAACGGGGAGAGGAAAAGCACATTTGTCCACACGATATAGCATCCAGCTGATACTTATGTCCAAGCGATACACCTTCACTCACGTCAGGAAGACCCAGGGGTCAGCCTGCTGGTGGTCACTGCTGACACCTTTGTCCTGAGACAAGGTGCCCTAAAGAGGAACTTGGATGCATCACACAATATCCCAGCACTGGGGATTTGTGCATTGTGGCGACCAGACTTTTCAACTGAGAGATCAAAGAGGAAATCTCAGAAAGGAGACCAGATTTGAAAGGATGTCACCAGAGCTGTGCAGATAGGCAGGTTGACTCTTTTATCCTCACAGTCCCACCCCGGCCCTTCCAGGATGCCATGCAGACCTCCTCTGTCTGTGATCCTCCGGCATCGGGTATGTGGGCTCTGGGGGACTCATGTGCATTTTTCTGCTTGTAGGAAACTGCCACACTTTGTCCCAAGGGACCTGCTCTCTGGCACAAAATCTCAGTGTCATTGGGGGGTTCCTGCTGCCTTCTGCTCCCCTTTTCTCCACCTTCTGCTTCCTTCCCCGCTCAGCCCTCTCCTCCAGAGAGACATAGCAACCAAAAATAGCCAGTGCACTTACTCTCAATCTTCTGAGCATTAATCACCACCCTACCCCCAGCCCCCAGGCTGGAGAATTTCCATCACGATTATTCCTGGGACTGTCTTGTGACACAAATGGGCACACAGACAATTCCTGACTGGCCCCACCCCTCCATTATCATAGATGTCTTTTTAGCTCGGAGGTCATCAATCACAGGACCCTCCTCGGCATCTCAGAGCAGGCCGCCCAACCCAGGAATGCTGAGAGAAGCAATTGCTCGTCTTTGAGTCCGGTTTTACTTTAAATGCTTGTTTTTATAAAGGAACAAGCATAGTGGACACACGGGCCACTCATCCCATCATCCTCTTTCTGATGGGGACCTCGAGGGACAATTTGTAGAAAGGCATGGTTTGGAGAATTTTCCCCTGCTTAATTACATTTTAGCAGCAGTCTCAAAAGTCTCCAACACCCCTTGCTTCCCTTAATAACCATTAGTGCTATATTATACATGGGTTTATTTATGCCCAGTCCCACTAAGTTTTTCATGATCTGCTCCTTAAGGAAAGAGATTTACTATTGTGTAAAGTACTTCTTCCTTTTTTGTGAGTGTGCTAAATTTATCTCTTTGATCCTTACTTCCAGTATTTGGTTAATAAATCTGTGTTCTGTGCCCTATAGGGCTTGATTCATGTATGCATTTATATAATAAATATTTATTGAGCGCTTTCTCATAATGACTAAAAAGTTGTATTTTCTTTTGTTGTAGTTTACCTTCACATGTATATCCTAGATGCTTTCTCTCCTTGCTTACCTACTGGTCCTTAGCTATGCGTCCCAAGTAGCATCATTTTTCTCAATGATTGTTGGCAGCCAGCACCTTCCACTGGTGTAGACTTCTATATTTTGATGCAAAGATAAGGTAATACTCTATGTTTTGTTTCCACTGCTCATGCTAATGACGGCCTACATTTTGTTGGTCTTTTGTTGCAACTGTACCTGTTTACTTTATATTGTCACTACACTTATTAGAATTACTCCAAATTAATGCCTGTGTGTTTAGGTCTGTCAGTATCACTCCTTTGGATAATTTTCCCCAGTGCCACTCCCTTCCCCTCGATCAAACTGAAATGCATTTGATATTTTAAAAAACCTTGTGCAAAGCCTAAAAAGATCTCACCAATTAGCATCTTACTGTCTGGAAGATTTCATCCTATTCTGCCATCTAAGTTCAAATCAACTCAAAGGCAGCTAAACCTAACAGTTCCTTATTTGCCTATTTAGTGTTGCATCAAATAAAAATTTTGCCTTACCAATAATTTTTCAACCCCTATCAATGATCTATGATCATAGAGAAGAAAGAGAGCTACGTCATCATTAAGCCCACAAATAATTCATCAGCCTCACTGAAGGCCGTAAGTATAAGATCCTTCGCTATTGAACCTGCTCTTACAGTTTTTCACCTTCTTAGCCCCCATCCTTTATCCTTCTATCAAAAGCACTGATAGGGCTTCCCTGGTGGCGCAGTGGTTGAGAGTCCGCCTGCCGATGCAGGGGACACGGGTTCGTGCCCCGGTCCGGGAAGATCGCACATGCCGCGGAGCGGCTGGGCCCGTGAGCCATGGCCGCTGAGCCTGCGTGTCCGGAGCCTGTGCTCCGCAACGGGAGAGGCCACAACAGTGAGAGACCCGCATACTGAAAAAAAAAAAAAAAAAAAAAAAAAAGCACTGATAAAAATAGTAGAGTTGTGAATAGCTAGCCAGATTTAAGTCAAATCCTTGATAAGCAAAGCAGCTAAAGGAGTCATTTTTTTTATTTTGGATGGTTTCAGAGTGTGAAGAAGACTGCTAGCTGGCCACCAAACTGCATCTCCCCCCTTTTACTGGGGAGAACACACCTCAACTTCATTTTATGGCCTCCCTTCTGGTTCAGAGGGGCCACCCGGATGAGCTCTAGCTAACTTCTATTGTAGTGAGCCACTGAATTTCATTGAATTTCTATTTCTTCCCTCAACTTAGTCTAACCTGACATGTAAAAGGAATTATCTCCCTTAGAATCAGGTCTCTCTCAGCAAAGAGGGATGATTTCCCTAATCTAATAAGCAGATGCCCAGGCTGCCAAGTCATGCAGTAGAATTCTTGGAGAGAAAAGGACACTGCTTCTTAATACTGCCAGTCCTCAGAGTCAGAGGTTTTAAGAGATGGGAAGGCATTTGATATGGCGGCTGCTGGCTAATTCTCTTGGTGGATATTTCCCTGATTCTAATTCATCGATCTTCTCCCCACCAGGCTGTTTCTCTCATGGCTTCTATGATGTATACAGCTTCTGCTGAAGGAGACACACCCAGAAAGTCAAGTCCACAATTCTGTGAGTTTTGATAAACAGAGTCATGGAACCACCATCACAACATTCAAGATACAGAGCATTTTCGTCTCTCTAAAAATTTCCCCCATAGTCTTTGTAACCAGCCCCCCGACCCCCAAACCCTCAGCCTCTTGCAGCCATTCATCTGTTTTCTCTAGAATATCATATAAATGGGAACCTAGAGCACATACGTAACCTTTTGGGTGTGGTTTCTTTCATTAAGATAAAGCATGTAAACCTCACTCACTCTGTTGCATGTATCAGCAATCTATACCTTTTTTATTGCTGAATCATATCCCGTTATGTTGGTATATCACAGTTTGCTTATTTATTCCCCAGTAAGGGATGTTTGGGTTGTTTTCAGCTTTGGGCTACTATGAAAAAAGCCACTCTAAACATTCATGTGCAGAATTTTGTGTGAGCAGAGGTTTCATTGCCCTTGGGTAAAAAGGAGTGGGATTGCCAGGCTGTGTGGGAAGTATTTAACTTTATAAGAAACTGTCAAAATATTTTACAAAGTAACTGTTCCATTTTGCACTCCCATCAGAGTTCTAGCTTTTTAAATAATTTATCCATTCTGATAGATAGTGCCATAAATTATTTTTACCGGTTCTAGAACATTGTATACAGGCAGACTTTGAAGATAATGCGGTTTTCGCTCCAGACCACCTCAATAAAGCAAATATTGCAATAAAATGTCTCACGAACTTTTTGGTTTCCCACTACTTACAAAAGTGGCATTTAATTTATACTATAGTCTTTTAAGTGTGCAACAGCATTATGTCTAAAATGAAATGTACATTCCTTAGTTAAAAAAGACTTTATTGCTAAAAAATGTTAATCATCATCTGAGCCTTCAGCAAGTGGCAGTAGTAACATCAAAGATCACTGTCACCACAATAAATATAACAATAATAAAAAAGTTTGAAATATTGCAAGAATTACCAAAATGTCACAAAGACACGAAGTGAGCAAATGCTGTTAGAAAAATGGTGCCAATAGACTTGCTTGGCACAGGGTTGCCACAGATCTTCAATTTGTAAAAAATGCGATATCTGCAAAGCATAACAAAGCAAAGTGAATAAAACGAGGTATGCTTGCAAATGGAATCATTTGTCTGGTTTCTTTTGCGTAGCAGAGTGTATGCAAATTCATCCACGTTATTATATGTACCAGTAGTTAATTCTTTTTTTAGTGCTGAGTAGTATTCCATTATACGGCTAGATCTCTTTTGTTTATGCATTCACCTGTTACGGGGCACTTCGGTTGCTTCCAGTTTGGATCACCTAAGGGGTGGGCAAAACACCTAAGACACCCCTCTGGCGCAACCCCTGGACAAACCCCTGCCCTCACCCCATATAAGGAACAAGCTCATGCCACCCTCACGGAGCGAGCAAGCAGGGGAACATGGTGTTTGTTCTCGCTCCCCACTGCTGCAGCAGGGGTCCCAATAAAATCTTGCCTGAATTTCTTGTCTGGCCTCTGATCAATTTCTATTGATTGGGGAAGGCCAAGAACCCTGGTCATTATCACTACCAGACACAACACTTCCCCATCCCTGGCCATGGTCTAACCCACGGCTCAGCTTGTTTCCCAGCTTTTCTGGGTCACTTTGCACATAGTTTATTTCAGAAAATGACGCAGTGATGAAAGACATGGAGTTCACCTCAGGTTATTCTACGGCTTCTGCACAAAGAGAACGTTCTCCCATCGTGCTCTCCAAAGAGCACAGCTCTAAGGCTTGCAGACCTGATTATAATGGTCTGATTAACCCATCGGGGGCTCACACGGGCTTTAGTCATTGCAAATTTACCTGGGCACTAGTCTTACAGCTAATCCTATCAAAGGCTGTAGGCTGGGGAGTGAGATGAGATTACAAATCCAAACATATTTACACAGATGTCTTGTTTAGCCCTGCACACAGCCAGGAACGCCTTTGCATCTTGTAACAAAATCACAGTTATCACAGGCCAACTTTGTTAGAAACCTAAGACCAGGATATTGAGGGAGAGAGAAAATGGGAGAGAAAGAAAATGGATGGAGAGTAAGTTAAAAAAAAAAAAAAGCTCCTGGGGAAGCAGCTTCCAGCAGCAATCAGCTGAGAACAGCACGTTTGTGTTCAGCCTATGTGGTTATTTTCTGATTAGGCAGGGTTGTCTGTCTAATCAGATTTTCTCCTTCCCTGTTATCCATCTTATTAGGCTCTTTCTACATGTGCAGCTTCGGGTTCCCTAGCAGTCACAAGATGATTCACAGTAACAGCCAACAAAGCCACTTTCGGTGGGATGGTATTTATTAGGTTTGTTCCAAGTCAGGCCTCTCTGACTCCACATAAGTAAGAGGATCAATTTTCTCTCTCTCACATTTAAGTCTCATGAGGACTCTAGTTTTCATACAAACCTAATAATGAAAACAGTTTCTTGATTAATCAGAAAAGCTCCTCTGTAGAACCTGATCTACTAGGATTCCCTCAACATAAATCAAGATTTCTCAAGGCCTACTTAGTGCCAAGCACCAGGTCAGGCAGTGGGTATAGTGATGGGCAGACTACATACAGTCTGCAACTATTAGTGTTCCATAGTCTGGGACACAGAGGAGAAAATGATTTTCTTTCAGCGAAAAGAGCATGGATGGAAGAGAGACAGGGTAATTTTTTGTACTGTCCCTGCTCTGCCTGAGGCAAAGTGACATTAGGAAAAATGTTTTTTTCCTAACAGCCAAGCAGTTATAGTGATCCCTGCCTGCCCAGCACATACAACAGAATACCCTTGTGAAATATTCATGTAAACAGCTTTTGAAGAAAATTAAAATGACAAAAGGTCTTCCTACAATCTTTCTGTACTTTTAAATTAGACAGTTTGAAGCCATAAGAATGCTGGGGACAATCTGCAAAAATAGTATTTTAAAGAAAATGTATGAAAGCCTCAGATAACTACATTACGGGTTGTACACGAAGTAATCTTATTTCAGATTCTATGACGAGCAAAAATGGCTCTTTAGCAGAGAAGGCAAATGCTGCCCTATGGCTAAGAAGAACTGAACTCCCCCATCAAATGTGAGAAGAAAATTCAACTTCTCTTTAAATGCCATCTTCTGATGGCTTCTAGCATGCCTTCAGCTATTTCGCAGTCACACACTGCACAAGGAATTTTGAAGATCACATGTATGTTAAAATGTTTAGAGACCCTTCTGAGACAGATGGTATAAAAATATCTCCTACTTGCTACTAAAGCCAGCTATTACTAAGATAGAATTTCTCATGATTTGAAAAAATATATATTCCTGTTTACTTGTGAGTTTTTGTTTCAGAACCTATGCTTCAGGCACAGAAATTTTCCTTAAGTCCAGCATTTACAATGGTGGAGGCCATGTATGTTTGAAGTCGAATGGGAAAGGGTCAGGTGGAGATGGCCAAATGGGAATCAACCTTCTGGGAATGGCAAGTTACCACCGAAGAGCACATGTGAATCCTGCAAGACAGGGGTCCCCAACCCCCGGGCCACGGACCGGTACCCGTCCGTGGCCCGTTAGGAACCGGGCTGAACAGCAGGAGGTGAGCGGCAGGTGAGAGAGCAAAGCTTCATCTGTGTTTACAGCCGCTCCCCATCGCTCGCATTACTGCCCGAGCTCCGCCTCTTGTCAGCATTATGGTGAGTTCTATAATTCTTTCATGATATATTACAATGTAATAGTAATAGAAATAAAGTGCACAGTAAATATAATGCGCTTGAATCATCCCAAAACCATCCCCCGCCCCCGTCCGTGGAAAAATTGTCTTCCATGAAACCAGTCCCTGGTGCCAAAAAAGGTTGGGGACCGCTGCTGTAAGAGAGGGAAGGGAGGCCTCTGAAGTCAGCTTTCTGTTCCAGGATTTACACAGCACGAGAGTTCAGAGCGCTGTGCAAACTGATGCAAAGTGAGCCCCACCGTCCTGGTACACAGAAACAGAGGGGAGGAGGTGGCGGGATAGGGGATGGGGAGGGGAAGGGGTGAGAGTCAGGGAGCAAGGAGGACCGGGTCCTAGAAACATCCCTGTTAACTGAGTCCTTCTCTCAACACTCCTCTTCTTGCCTACATGGTACTCAAACTGGCCTTCCAACCCCTCCTTTCTTTCCTTTTTTGTTGTTTTAGGAATTATTTTATATTTTTTATTTTTAAAATTGTGGTGAAATATACATAACATCAAATTTAGCATCGTAATCATTTTAAGTGTCCAGTTCAGTGGCGTTGAGTACATTTATATTGTTATGCAACCATCACTACTATTCACTTCTAGAACTCTTTCCATCTTGCAAAACTGAAACTTTGTACCCATTAAACAATAGCTCCCCATTCCTCCTTCAGAATTATAACTTTTTAAAATTGAAGTATAGTTGATTTACAATGTTGTGTTAGCTTCAGGTGTACAGCAAAGTGATTCAGTTTATACATATATATTCTTTTTCACATGCTATTCCCTTATAGAGAATATTGAGTAGAGTTCCCTGTGCTACACCCAGGGAACCTTGTTGGTTTTCTATTTTATATATAGTAGTGTGTATAGGTTAATCCCAAACTTCTAATTTATCCCTCCCCTCACTCCTTTCCCCTTTGGTAACCAGTTTGTTTTCTATGTCTTTGGTCAACCCCTGCTTTCTTAATTCTCATTCTGTCTGATTACTGTCTCAGGCGCTCCACCTGCTCCAGGACCCTCAAACTGTCCACAACACCCACACTGCAGATCCCTCCACCCTCCCTCCGCTACTTCCTGAACCTCCATTCTATTGTCAACAGTCTCCTGTGTGATCAAACTTTTGTCCATATATATCTTCTACTAAAGCATGCCTTTCTCTTTATCCCCCATAAACTGTGGGGATGTCTCTACTTCTCCATTCCTCCCACCTCCAGGCCCGCAGCCGGGCTCAGCAAATTCCTTACACCCACCTCCAGATTATCATCCCACTGCCTTTCTTCAGCTGCCTCATCTGATGGCCCCACCATCTAATTAGGAGATTCCCTCAGCAGTCTCCCCTCCGAGCCCCTAGATTCCCACCATGCTCAGTGAGGTTAGGTTAGGAATTAAAATTGCCAAACTCAGACTACCTGTCAGCTGCTTGAACCCTAGCCCAAGCCCCCAAAGAGTGATCAGCCTGTACTTGAGCACCTGGCATTAGGAAACACTGTAGCAGGAGCCATGCTTTCCATTTTTAAACAACTTCAGCTATGGGACCATTTTTTAATAAACTGAAGTCCGTATTCCTATAATTGATGTTACTGGTTCTCGTTTTGGCTTTTGAAGTTCTACAAAAGAAGTTAAATTGTTTTTCCATATGACAGTTCTTGGACCATTTAGAAACTTTTATCACCTTCTCGCTCTGTCATCTCTACTCCAGGCTAACCAGTCCAGGGCCTTTACATCTTCTGAACATAACACATTTTGGGGTTTCATCTCCCATTTCATTGCCCTCCCCTGAACATTCTTCAGGCTGTGCATGTGGCACACCACACTGTACACATTGATCTAGGTGTGATGTGATTGGAGGAACTACCCTCCCCCCACCTCCAAGACACAGTCTTTCCGTGAATGCAGCCTAAGACCTCAGTAAGCTGTTGTTGTAATGATGGTGATGCTGACAGTGGTGACGGTGGTTGAGGCAGTGGTGGTGATGATGGTGGTGGCAGTGGTTGAGGCAGCAGCGGTGGTGGTGGAGATGGTAGTGACGGTTTCAGGGATCATGTAACACCGTTGACCCATCACAGTCAACTAATTAAAACTAGAAGCTTGTTACCGCTGCTAAGTCACATCTCTACAATCTTTTTCATGTGCTGTTGACTTTTTGGATCAAGATCAGAACTACTGAGCTTTATCTTAGTATATCTGAGCTATCATTTCAACCTAATGAAGATCTTTCTAGATCTTGATTTCAATGTTTGTTTGCCATCCTTCCCAGCTCCAGTTCATCTGCAGATTAATGCATGTGTCTTCTATATCTTTATCCAAATTTCTGGTTAAATATGAATCAAACAGTGTTAAAGTTAGAGACATGAAAAGACACTAAAGAGTGTCCTTCAGGGTAACATTTATCTATGAATCAGCATCCTTTGAATACAATTGTTCAATTCATCAATTTAAATGTACCTCATTTCTCTTCTGTTTTGTCTCCAGGGCTATCCTGAAATTCAGCTGCTCTATATGTATCACATTTCTCACTTGTACCAATTTAATAACCATGACACCCTGGGGGAAAAAAAAAAAGATTCATTTGACATGACCTCTTCAATGATATGTAGTAATCACCAGATTCCTCCTGTGTATAAGCTCTCCCTACCATCCTATTAATAAGTAATCCTAGAATCTTACTTAGAATCATAAAATTTCCATGAAACTGTAGTGAGGAAAATGCCTCATCTTCATTTTGAGAACCAGAATCACACTTGCCCATCTCCAGTCTTTCAACAACTTTCCTCCTCTCCATAATTTCCTCATTGGAGAAACAATCCATTCCTCCTGGGAATCTCAGGATTCATTGAAACCTCATGAAACAAATCTTATGTTAGGGCTGTTTGTATAGACACCTTATTCCCTCCACCCCCAACCCCAAGATACTCACACTTGATTACAAACTCCTTGGCAACAAGGGATGGTGCTTATTTTTCTTGTTGTCCTCTGCGGTGCCTTGCACTGTATATTTGAAGGTTTGAATTGAACTGAATTGCACAAAGGAAGAAAATTAGTTTGCTCTATGCAGTCTCAAGATCATTTTTTGGTCAAATTGGATTCTTTTCATCTATCTTAATATCTAACTTGTGCGTAGTTGAATTAGTCTTGCAGTTAATTTGATGTGGCTTTACGTCTACCGAAGACAGTAAATTCATTTTCCTGATCTGGTGATTTTTAATCACATAGTCACAGCCACTCATACAGAAAAAGAAAACAGCAGATTAAATAGCAAACTAATAGCAGAATGATGAATAGAATTATCCCTAGATACAAAGGCTTTTACAGATAATCTACAGTTTCTGCCAAATCATTCGTTCGGTTTTGATCCATCACCCTTTTGTTAAGTGATAATAATAGTCACAAATTACTGAGCGCTTCCTACGGGTAGAGCAGTTAACTAAGACAGAATAACATGGTGGCTAAGCACGTGGGGCTTGGCTTGTGTCCTGGCTATACCAGTTACTATTTGTGTGACCTTAAGCCAGTTACTTCAACGGTAAAACAAGGTAAAATAAATGTTAGTTATACCATCATTATTTCAATGTATTATCTCATTTAATCCTCACAACAACCCTGTGAGCCACTATTATTTTCTCCTGCTTTACAAATTTGCAAGGTACTAGGTACTGGGTGCTGTAGGATTCATAGAAATGGTCATGTCAGAATCAGACATGGTTTTGACCCCAAGGACTTCACAATCAAGTAAACAGGACTGAATTTTAAATAATTAACTATAATCAAAAAGCAGAATCAAATATTTGCCATAGCAACATGAATGCAAAATCCATGAGAGCACAGAGGGTTTAACAGCTCACTTTATGTAAAAGGGATTCTGCCCTTGGTTGTCTTTCCAGCCCCCTTAACCTCTCTCACCCTTCCAAACTTCTGCCACACTGGTTTTCTGTCAGTTCCTTGAAATAAAGCATGCTCTTTCCTATGGCAGGACCTCTGAATATACTCTTCCTTTTACCTGGATGCTCTTCCCCATTCCTCACCTGACTCTCCTCAAAGGACTATCTCATTTGCATCCTTTGAATTTCACCTTAAATGTCCACGTCCACTTAAGACGTTCTTTCCCCTCATTCATATTCTCTTTCTCAGCCCCTCACTGGATTCCTTCATATACTTATATACTTATACTTCATATACCTATCAGATACTTTATTTCTGTACCTGTTTTTATCAGTCTCTGCCTCTGATAAAGACAAGCCCCCTTGGGAATCATCTTTTCTTCTACACCATTGCGTCCCCAGTGCCTAATACAAAGTAAATACTCTTTAAATATTTGCTGAGTGAACTGATGACTATAATGCTTGATGACCTGGGTAGGATTTTCAAAAGCTAAATTACATTCCTCCTCACTCCCCGAAAGAAAACTTAAAGCTGTGCAGAAAGAGTTGGATTTCATTAGATAGGCAATCGAGTCTGATCATAATAGACTCAATCTTCCAACATCAAGATTAATTGGATATATCTGTATTACTTTCTTGTTAACTTAGTGGTCACATTTGCTTGTGTCTACAAAGTTGGTTTTGTTTTTTCCATTCTTTCAGTCGCTATTTTGCAGGTATCCTATCCCAGAGTTTTTAGGATGTTTAGTAAATTCCCACATGCAGATGACAGCATCATCTTCGAAGAATCAGGGAACGGCCTCCATGTGGGTTTAGTGGGCTATGGAGCGGGCTTTGATGGTGGGGCTGGGAACCCTCTTCTGACAGTTACATGCCCCCTCCACCCCTTCAACAGTTCAGTGCCATCCAGGAGGAGAGAGAAAGGCAGACAGAAAGAGGCTGAAAGCTCCCAGCTTGTTTCTGCCAGGACACATCAGTTCCAGGTCATGTTTCTGCAGCGCACGTGTCATGGAACGAGCACAAGCTGTCAGCATGGAGAACAGAGAAGCTCCTTTGACAGATCCCACGTCTACATTCCAAACCCATTACAGCAGGAGAACTTGTTCCCCTCGAATGAGCTGCCCCCGCCCTCAGCTGGGTCCCCCAGCTGCAGAAATGCATCCGTGGCTGGAGAAACCCTCCGTCTTGAGCCCTGGAACAGCCGCGTCTCTGCTCGTCATATATATTTATAGGACAGAGCTGCTATATTCATAGCTGGGGGTAGGGGTGAGGAAGGACAAACAGGCAGAAACACAGCCTGTCTCCCCAGAAGGGGCCGCCTGTCACTTCACATTCTCACCATGTGTGTTCAGTTCAAATCTAGAAGCATAAAAAATGAGCTTCAGAACTAACTTCCTTTTAGTGTAAACCTCAAACTTCTGAAAGTAGCTTTCAAGAAATGAGTGAACAAACACTTTAATGAAAATTACAAACTCTGCCTAATGAATCATTACCTTTGCATTCTAGTTTCCAGATATGAGAGGGCTGGGGAGGAAGGCAAAAATATATTCATTGGCTGGGGCGACGCGTTTTAAAATAAAGGGAGAGAGGAAGTTCCCTTTGACAACAGAATGTGGTCTGAAGACCCTTCCAATGCAATTCTCTCCCAACTTTCCAGTAAAATCTCAGAAAACCCAGAAATAGATGTAAATTTTTTACACTGGCCAGAGCTAGTACTGATAGTCAAGCTATTGCCAAAATCTAGGAGGAATTTCCATGAACTACGAGGATGGTGGAATTGGATTGAGAAACACGTTTTGTGGTCTTCTAATTCTTCACCTCTAGAAAGAGAGCAAACCTGGCAACCCTTCTACCGCCCTCCCTGTTGTCCCTGGCCCAGTAGGTAAAGGCTGAGCCAGTCAGAGATACGGGGAACTGTCTCCATACCACAAAGGTGGTGGGAGGGAGAAAGGGCTCGTATTGAATGATGGTGATGTTGGCAGGGTATGAATGGTTAAGGGCAATAAGAGCATTGCCTGCTGGGAGTGGTAGGGTTTCATGTATTCCGGATGTTCAGGGTGACAGAACACCTTGCCACAGTCCAGCTGAGCCACACTGGATGGAAATGTGTGGGGTATGAGGAACTGGTCTTGGAGCTATGCATAGAATCCTTCCATCCTTCAAGGGCAAAATCATTCATTCACTCAGCCAACGTTTACTGAGTAGATACTATATGCCAGACTGTTCTCAGCACTGGGTAAACAACTGGCCCTCAAGGAGCTCACCTGCAAAGTGGGAAATAAAATAAATAATAAACAAATGTTGCTACTCGACATCAAGTGCTATGAAGAAAATTAAATCTGAATTAGAAAGTGGAGGTGGGGTCTAAAAAGGCCTGAGGAGGTGACATCCTCCTGAGGAAAGAGTTGAAAATGAGGTAGGAAGCCAATGTGAAGGTTAGGGGAAAGCTTTCGTGAGATGAACAAAATTAAAAATGCACTTTCCTTTTTACTATGCAGATTCTCATTGCATTTTAAGTCAGAGGAGAAATGAGGACAAGTTTCATAGTAGGAAGAGCATTTGTTAAGATGGGTGGCATTACAGCACCACCACTGAATGCTGGGGGGATAAACTTCAGTTGAGCTGGGGAATGTATTGATGATATAAGACAGGAATGGATAAGCTGTTGTGGCCAGCCTGATTGGACTTCTGCCCACCTTCATAAAGTTTCAGTTGGAACACAGTGACAAATATCATTAGACCCATAAAGCCTAAAATACCTACTATTTGGCCCTTTGCAGGAAAAGTGTGCTGACCCTTGCTATAACAGATAAGGAGAAAACTGGAGGAAAAATGGACCGGAAGACATGACAAGGGCTGGAATCTTGGTTCCAAGTGGAGGCACCAGCAGGGGTATCTTCCCTGTGTGACTAGAGTAAAGGCAGGTAGAATATACAAACAGTGGGACGTTAGTAAAACTGGAGATGGTTTACCAAGTTGTCCTCTTCTAATTATTTCTATTTTTTTCCGTGAAAAAACAAGTGAAGTCATCCAGATTGAGTGTGAAGAGGAGAGAGTGTTGGATCTGCAGATATGAGAAAGGAATTCGAGAAAACCAGAGGGAAGGGGGGTGAGGAGGAACGTATCCAATCATTTAACAGAGTATATCTGCAAAGATCTTCCCTCACTTGAGAATCTGCAAATTAAACAGAATTTGCAAGTTAAATTAAATTAACATGGGACTTTAAACAATCACTGAGTATCAAGAGAAAGTATCCTCACCAAGACTTTAAGAAGAAAATAACTAGAGACTGATAATTTATTATAAGAGATATTAATGTCTAGCAAAATTTAAAACATATGTTTTCAATGACCCGGCACCTGCATTTCCAGGTAATACCTTAGTGAAATGTGTAAACATGAATAAATAGATAAATAAACCTCATACAAAGGCTTTTACTGCAATCCTCCTAGTAAGAGCAAAAAATCAAAGCCAACCTATATGCTTGTAGCAGTGTTATGACCAAATTAATTTTGGTATATTTACATGATGGACTTCATTTGTATAGAAGTAATCTTGAAAACATAATGTTGAGAAACATTCAAGTTGCAAAAGATTATTTATAGTCCAGTAAATCATTTACATAAAACTTACATACACATAAAACAATCTATGTATGTCGTTTATTAATCTATATTTAGAAAACATATAAAAACAAGGAGTAGGATCACAAAATTCATGATAGCAGTTAACTCTGAAGAGAGAAATAAAGAGAAATGTGACCAGGGAAAGGTTTATAGGAGACTTCAACTTTATTGATAATAGTTTATTTCTTAAAAGATCAGATAAAATGTGACATAATATTTGTTAATTCTGGGTGGTAGCTGAATGGGTATCTTCTTATCTTTTCCAAAAGAACTTTTTGGTTAAATTATTTTTTCAAGATAAAAATAAATTATGAAAGTTTACAAGTGTTTTTTACAAACCACTAAAACTAGAGCTGAGATGGGTTTTTTAGAGACTATGACAGGGACTCATTCACCAATATAAAAAGTTCAGCACAGGGACTTCCCTGGTGGTCCAGTGGTTAGGACTTTGCGCTTCCGCTGCTGGGGGCCGGGGTTCATCCCTGGTCAGGGAACTAAGATCCCTCAAGCAGCGCAAAAGCTCAGCACAGACCTGTGGTGGGCGGAGACCATGCTGCGGCGAGCGAACTAAAGGAGCGTCACCATTTTTTAAAAACTTTTATTTTTTATTTTTTTAACATCTTTATTGGAGTATAATTGCTTTCCAATGGTGTGTTAGTTTCTGCTTTATAACAAAGTGAATCAGTTATACATATACATATGTTACCATATCTCTTCCCTCTTGGGTCTCCCTCCCTCCCACCCCTCTAGGTGGTCACAAAGCACCGAGCTGACCTCCCTGTGCCATGCGGCTGCTTCCCACTAGCTATCTATTTTACGTTTGGTAGTGTATATATGTCCATGCCACTCTCTGACTGCGTCCCAGCTTACCCTTCCCCCTCCCTGTGTCCTCAAGTCCATTCTGTATGTTTGCGTCTTTATTCCTGTCCTGCCTCTAGGTTCTTCAGAAACTTTTTTTTTTTTTTTTTTTTTTTTTTTTAGATTCCAAATATATGTGTTAGCATACAGTATTTGTTTTTCTCTTTCTGACTTACTTCACTCTGCATGACAGTCTCTAGGTCCATCCACCTCACTACAAATAACTCAATTTTGTTTCTTTTTATGGCTGGGTAGTATTCCATTGTATATATGTGCCATATCTTCTTTATCCATTTCATCTGTCGATGGACACTTAGGTCGTTTCCATGTCCTGGCTATTGTAAATAGAGCTGCAATGAACATTTTGGTACATGACTCTTTTTGAATTACGGTTTTCTCAGGGTATATGCCCAGGAGTGGGATTGCTGGGTCGTATGGTAGTTCTATTTTTAGTTTTTTAAGGACCCTCCATACTGTTCTCCATAGTGGCTGTATCAATTTACATTCCTAACAGTGCAAGAGGGTTCCCTTTTCTCCAGACCCTCTCCAGCATTTGTTGTTTGTAGATTTTTTGATGATGGCCATTCTGACTGGTGTGAGGTGATACTTCATTGTAGTTTTGATTTGCATTTCTCTAATGATTAGTGATGTTGAGCATCCTTTCATGTGTTTGTTGGCCATCTGTATGTCTCCTTTGGAGAAATGTCTATTTAGGTCTTCCCATTTTTGGATTGGGTTGTTTTCTTTTTTGATATTGAGCTGCATGAGCTGCTTGTATATTTTGGAGATTAATCCTTTGTCAGTTGCTTCGTTTGCAAATATTTTCTCCCATTCTGAGGGTTGTCTTTTCGTCTTGTTTATGATTTCCTTTGCTGTGCAAAAGCTTTCAAGTTTCATTAGGTCCCATTTGTTTATTTTTGTTTTTATTTCCATTTCTCTAGGAGGTGGATCAAAAAGGATCTTGCTGTGATTTATGTCATAGAGTGTTCTGCCTGTGTTTTCCTCTAAGAGTTTTATAGTGTCTGGCCTTACATTTAGGTCTTTAAGCCATTTTGAGTTCATTTTTGTGTATGGTGTTAGGGAGTGTTCTAGCAGAGGGAGGAATGCTTCACCATTTCACTCCGCCTGCTGCCGGAGCCCCAGAACGAATTTCCGCTTTCCCCTCCCCCGCCCATTACCTGGCTGTCTCCACCTCATCCCTCATTTCTCAGTTTACAGATCCTGCTCTCAAGAACGCTTTTCCTATCTTGCACAAGTGAGTTATACTCCCCTCCTTTGCACTTGACAAGCTGTCTGTGTGTTCCCACCTTGCCGTGGTTAGCACTCTAGGATAACTTCCCATTTACTTGTTTGTCTCCCCTCTGACATCGCTGGCTCTTTAGGGAGGGGCTGTGTGGAAAGCTGTGGCTGGCACGGTTCCCAGCCCTGAGTACATACTTCCTACATTTTTGCTGAATTTTGTAGATTCTGGGTCCAGACAGGGTACTGTAGTGGGCTCTCTGCTGGCAGAGGGCAGGACGAGGGTACTGACGCCTGAAGATGCCAGCAGGAAATATTCAAGGCAAACCATCTACTGAACATCTTTTGCCTGGAGCTGGATTTGCATTTCAGAATCATTAATGTCTGAAGCTGATCTTCATGGAAAAGAAAAAGTAGACTCAATTTTTAAAAAGCAGCTGATTGTCAGGCTTGCCTTTCCTCTTTGTTTTATCTAAACACACAAGTAGGGAAAGTTGGCTCAGAAATCATTCAAAATTGGATTTTTCTTTTATAGTTTCCACTCAAAATCCCCCATGTAACATTTTCCCACATAAAAAAGCCAAGCCTCAGTACTACAGAAAACATCCTATAGACATTTTCCTATTTTTGCCATCTTGTCCAAATTTGGAAAACGTAGGAACCACATCAGACCCATTCACTATAAGTAATGGGGAAAATATGGCTGAGGAAAACCACACGCCCACACTCCTGGCAAGACTGACCTTAACCCATTTCTAGTTTTAAAATTGCAACTTAATATTGATGCCCTTGGCTTGAGAGCTACTGGTCAGAACATGTCAAAAGGCATGAACTCCAGTCTGATTTTTGAGGAACACAGTGTTTCCGGGACCCAGACAAACAGCTGAGTCTGAGACCGTGTAGTGGGTTTTGCAGTCCTTCCTGAGTGCTTACCGTCCCTGCCCACACTCGGTCGGCCCCCGTCCCGTGGCTCAGAGCCCCGGTGGGGAGTGCACTGCCTCCCCTGTGGGCAGCAGTTTGGCCAGGAGACGTGCTTTGGCCAATGAAATGTGAGTGGAGGTAAAAAGGTGCCAGTCCCAGAAGAAAGGTCTAAGAGGCACTGGTCTTTCCTCCAGCCGGCTCGCTCACCTTTCCTGCTACCAAGGGAACAGCATGTTGCAGAAACAAGCTGACCTTTTAGCCTGAATTCCAGAATAAAGAAGATCCATGGAGCCCACTTGCAGCTGATGTATAATGTGAGCAAGGAGAGAAACAAAATGAAACAAAACCCCTATGTTTTTGAAGCCACTAAGATTTTAGGGTTGTTTGTTACCATGTCATAACCTACTAAAAGATGACCAATGGTGAATTTAAAAATTAGAATAAATTAAAGTTATGTCCCTACACAACAGCAGGCACCATTCAGCCTCCTCTCTGCTACCCACAGCAAGTGCGCTGTAGAAGGTGAGAGGGAACTTCGCTATAGGTTGGCCTCTTTTCTTCTGCAACGCTAGTTGTAGCAAATATTCTCTTTCTGGTACACAAGTTGACAAGAAGCCTCTTGGTTTGGGTTTTTTTTTTTTAATTCATCTCAAAGATTCAGAATTTTCTGAGTCCAGAACCAGCTCCGGTGTCCCTCCTAATTTCCTAGGCAGATCTTTAACACATTTCTAGGCTGGTTGCAAATCACCACTGCTTGAACCACTGCTTGAACTGAGCAGATTATTTCTGTCTTATCAGTGGCTGGAGAAACTAGAATTTCCCAAATTAGAGTAATATTTTTTCCTATTGATTTTGCCGTTAGGGACCTGCAATGGTCTCTCCAGGAAAATAGAAAGCCTTTCATTAAATATTCCTTGAATGTGGGTATAGCCTAGAGCCTGCCTGTGGCCATCTTATTGTATAGGAGCAAGACAAGAGTTTCATAGTTACACAGAGAGAGAGGAAACAAGCCGAACTTCACGGAAACATGGTGCTTGGCAGGGGTGATTTTTCTGAAGGAAACAGAAACTGACTAGGAATGATAATACAAGTGCTCTATAAACATTGGAAACGTGAAATGAGCAGTATCCATTTAATCTTAGTAGAATCAGTACATCCTTTTATTCAGCACACATAGGAACATTCTGTGTATCAAAATAACCTTCTCAATACCAAACATGTATATGCTGCTGAGAATTCAACACGCCATCCTTACTTCCTATTATCATAGGTGCACATCTTAAACAAAAAACAGAAATACATGACTTCAGTGGTTGCTTTTCATTTTTAGAACATTAGTTAATACTATTGGAATACTAGTAACAAGCAGTATCTTAGAAATTAAGGTAGGATGTGCTCTTTTGCAGTAAATCATATGCCTTTGGTATAAACTCTTTTTGGTTTCCGCCGCCTGAGTCCTTGGCCTCCTTTTTTGCCCTTTCTTCTTTCCTTCTCTCCTGTCCCCCACCCTTTGCTCTAACAGCTGCACTCTTTTTTGCCTGGTGTCCATTTCCCACCTCCACCATCCACCTGATCACCTTAACCCTGAAAGGGGCTGGGTTGCAGCAGGAAGGGGCACTGAGCTTAGAGGCAAGGGGGTGAGGGGTGAGTCCTAGTGCTGCCACCAACATGCTGTGTGACTTGGGGTAAGTCACATAACTTCTCTGTGTATCCATGACCTCATCCATAAAATGAACTGAGGAAGTGATTCAACATGGAGGGAGCAGTCGAAGTGCTGAAACGATGCTGAGAAGTTAAGGGATGAGAGGACTGAGACGTGACACTGGGCTGAATGGCTTGTCCTTCATTAGTGGACTCAGTGGATTCACTGTGGGCTCAGAAGACATATGGGGGTGCAGTGAGGAGTGAGTGGGTGGTGAGGAAATGAGGGCAACGAACATCGCCATCTTTCAAGATGTTTGGCTTGTGGGGCATAGTAAAAAGAACGGGGGTAGCTGGGGGTAGAAGTAGGGTTCAAATCGATTCTGCTTTGTTTTGCTTTTATGATATTGAATGGGAATGGGAGAGATACAGGACAGTGGAAGAAGCAGAAGATGGGGGCTGGGGAGTGGTCTATACAGTGAGGTCCTTGAGGATCCTGTGCACAGAAGGCAGGATTAACCCTGTCCACGTCACATGGGAGGGACAGAGAGCATCAATGTGGATGGAATGAGGTGCATGGTTTGGTGGCAGTAAGTTGAGGTGTTCTCTATTGCTTATTTTTCTTTTCCTTGTAAAGGAGGAGGAGCGCCACCCATGGAGGATGAGCAGAAAGTTGGAGGTTTGAGGAGCGTAAATACTTTGTAAAGTTCTCCAACCCAGAGTGCCTGCAAGTTCCAAGTTCCAAGACACAGATAAAGCACAGTGTTGGAGGAAGCTGAGGGCTGAGGGCGGCTCTACAGGCTGGTCCAGGTAAGGCAAGGACTTCTAGTCAAGATCTTCGCCCTAGATGGAAATAAACATCTCTAGACCTCCTGCCCTACTTCTTAGATCTGTGGCTCAATAACTCAGTTTAAATGAATTACTTCTTCCTTCTGAGCTAGGTTGGCATCACTGGACAGGATCAGCTAGTGGAAGATAACCTTCCAACTTTTATGCATGAACTTGGCCAAGATCAGGCTTTTTTGGAGGCATAACATCCACAGGGAATACTATATAGGCAAGGTCCTGGTGTATCAGTTTGATCTGGTAAATTAATATCTGTCTCTTCTGTGTCCTGTGTACCAGATACTTGGAAAGGAGCTGAGAATAAAAAGGAGATATTACCCATTTTCATGGAGTTTACAGTATAGTGGAGAATCATAATAATAGCTAATTAAATAATTATAAGTGAGTAAAGTGTCATAAGGGAGAAGTTTAGTTCTCTAGCAGTCAGTAGAAAGAGGGCTCCACTTTACATTAGAGGTGAGAGGAGACTCCCCAGGGATGCATTTAATCTAAAACATGAAACATGAGCAGGTGTTTGGTGAGTGAAAAGAGTTAACTGGTAGGGAGGGGTGAACATCAAATGACATTGAATTTTAAGAAACGTATGAGGTCCATCTTGGGAGAAGTTGGTAATTAGCTGTAAATGACTATAACCTGAAATGGACCAGTCACGACTTCTTTTTCTGGACTGGTCTTCACTAACACTGCTTCTGTCATTATTATTGGTCATCCCTGATGGATGTTTAGCCATTCATGTCTGTTAGCTAATGGCCGGCCCATTAGAGTCATCTGGAGCAGAAGGACCCCAGCCCAACTATTAAACATTAGAATCGCTCCACATGAAGCTTATTTTCAGAAAGCTTCCGGGTGATTCTAACGTGTAGTTGGCATTGAGACCCACCGCTCTGGGGCTCTGGGAGATGTGGGTGCACTGGGATTGGGCTTCGGAATATCAAGCCTCAAGTCTCAGAATTAGGGCAGGAGCATTTGCTTCCCTCAACTCCACTCTCTTCCTTCAAGTACTACCAGGGATTCCTGCTTCCACCAGGTCTGAGAGATTTAATTCTTGCGTACATTTGAACAGGCTCTTGCTCTTTTCCTTTCGTGAAATGTGCATGAATCTCAGTAATTTGGGCCTTACGTCCTTGCCTAGCTCGTTTACAGGAACTCCAACTGCCCATCTACCCTTACCTGCCCTGCCGAGGTCTCTGTGGCTGTTCTGGTTGGTGGGGAGGTGGGCAGTGTGTCCTCAGCTGCTCTCTCACTGATGCCTCCCCACCACTCACAACATTGGAAAAGTTTTGTCATCTGCAGCGATCTGCAATCTTTCATGCAACCTGCTCTCTTGAGCCTTCCAGACTTTGCTCTGTTCTTTCCACTTTATCATTCCCTTTGGGTTAGTACCAAGAATAAAGTGCCCCAAGTACCAGGCTGAAAATATGAAAGCGGAAGTGTCCACGCTCATGCTCTAAAGAAGCATTTCCCAGCTAAGTCAAATGTTCACCTCTGTGTACCAAAGGGTGAGTCCATCTTCTGAGAATTTGAGGCAATATTTGTCTACCCTATTTGTTCAGTGGCTAGGACCTCTGAACAGGGGACCTAGGGACCCTAGCGCAAATCAGATTCCTAGGAGTCCTCCAGGATGGTTTGGAGCTCCTGAGGTGGGTACACAGAGAGGACCTCACTGTCCCCTTCCTAGAAAATGAAGGTAGTGGTGGGCGAGTAGTTGGACTAGATGCTCATGTTGGCTGATCTCAATATGTTCAACCCTAGCCTGGCCTAAACACACCAGCTATGCTTTTCTCCCAGACTTTTAATACTCCCAATAGACCTTTCAGTTCTTTAGACTACCCAACTTTGACAGACAGCTCTTGGGAGGTCTGATTGCACATTTCATGTTGATCTTGGCTGTCTTGCATGGAGGAGGGTGTGTCTCTACACAGTACACTTGGTATTTAGGTCACTGGCAAAGCACACACAGGGTCATTAGTTAATTAAATACGATATTAATGTCAGGGATGGGCCCAATCCTTTGAGCTTTTAGAAAGACTTTAGAAGTAGAGATATGCCCACTTCTGACCTGTGCCCGGGCCAAGCCAGGCTGCAGGAGTCACGAGTGAGCCAAATGTGTTCTCTCTGCACCTTTTCACCCAGACACCTCAATGCCAAGCACCTCAAGCGTGACCCCTGTCCTCAAACAACTCATCTTCACATGCCACCATGTGATGTGGCCCCTTATTGCTCACCCAGTCCTGTGGTATTGCTGGGAGAGGCTGGGGTTGAGGCAAAGCCAAGCCTGTGGACAGCCAGGAAGCTGGCCCAGTAGCCATGGCCTCATGAACACCAGGGACAAGGCAGACGGGATGTGGGAAAGGCTGAGGCTCTGGGTGCAGACTCCCTGTGCCCCCAACAGTCATGCTCCTCTGTAGAGAAAATAGGGGTCAGACAGTAAGTCGATTTTGAATTCTTCTCAAAGATGAATGGATGTGTTGAGAGTATGACTTATTTTTAGCCCTTCCTTTTGCATCATGGCTATTTCTGATGATATTTTTTTGTTTTGCCTATCCTCAACAGAGCTGCTTTTCACACACACTTCCCCACTTTGACAAAATGATCCTGTCACCTCCACAGGAGGACTTCAGTGGAGGCCTGAATTCCAGGTCTGAATGTGGCTTTTGAGGCTGAGTTTTGACACTGGATGTGCCGTAAACCCTGAGAAAACCATTTCTGAATAACTGATTTTTCTCTAATTTAGGCAAATAATCCTGCTTTTTAAGGCCATGATTCTGAAAATGATTATTTCCACTGAATATTTTTCTTCTCAAGTTAGAATGAACAATCTATGTCTCCATCAGGCTAGCTTGCTTTTTTCGGCTAAAGTTTGCCCTCTCCAAGTTTACGCTCTGCCCTTGCCTAGGCTGGTGATTCTTGTGGTACTGCCCATCCCACAGTTGAGTGAAGGAAGAGGAGACCCCTAAAAACTGTTTTCCATTACCCATGTCTTAATTACTTTGAACATCAAAGAAGGGACATTTCGCGAGTTTTATCTTTTCTTTAATGCAAGCAATGTGGCTTTCTCAGAGACAAATAGCTTGGGTTCTTTTTCCCTTCTGTATAAAATAAAGGGTGTGGACTAGATGTTTTCTAAGTTCCTAGTCTCCTCTAACTTTGTGACCTGAGAAATGGCTTTTCAGTAAAAGTGCCAGAGAAGGGTAGGGCTATCACGCACGTCATCCTGGTGACAAGTGTGTGTGGAACAACGAGTCCTGGATCAGGAATCAAAGTCCTTGTGGTATAAACTACCAGTGGGATCTCCCTTAAGCACTCCAGAGCTTTAGCTGTGAAAGTTGTAAGTGGGGTCATGTTGACCAACTGAAGCAACTATATGTTGAAAGTGCTTTGACAATAAACTAATGTATAAGAATCAAGGGTTGCTATTAAGAGAATAGCAAAGAGGCTCCCTCAGAAATCATTTCTCAGCTTCTGGATTTTAGGTTTCTAGTCAGCTTATAATACAGCTACATAGAGATTCTGCCAACCCCACCCAACATGCCCCACCCAATTTAAACAACTGCAGTGGATTAAAATTTGCCAAAGGAAAGAGCAAGACAATAGTAATTTGCTAATGGGAAAAGCCATGATTCTAACGCGAGCTACAGAGAGTAACTGCTGAAAATGAAGGCTTAATTTGAAAGACACTTTGGAAATCCACGCTGGTTTTGTAACGCCAAACTATAGGTTAGAAATGTATATGTTCAAAAAATTCAGAGACCTGTTTTCCAGCAGATTCCAGTGGAGAACATGCCAGGCCAAAGTCATGCTGCCTAATATTCATGCTTTAGCCCTGCTCCCAAGCTGCTATTCAAGCTTAGAAAATTGGCTGAATCTTTTAAGGTCAAGTTCTCCCAGTTACAATGTGGATTGATAACAGAGGCTCAGAGTTTTCACATATTTCATTCCTAGTATGTAAGTTAAAGGTAATTTAATTAAAAACATTTGTGGGGAGTCAAGATGGTGGTGTGGGAAGCCGTGGACTTAGCGTCTCCCCAAAACTAGGGCGCCTGCTGGCCACTGATGGCAGTCTCTGACACCCAAGGAGACGGGAGGAAACCAAAAGTGAACCGGTAGGATGCAGAGGGACTGAGGAGGGAGGAGAAGTGGAGGCCAGCCAGGATTGGTGTCCCTGAGGTCGGGGAGAACAGGAGAGACAGGTGGGAGGGGCCCTCCAGGAGGAGTGGTAGAGGAGCAGAGGGCGATCGCCTGGCCCACTAGGGCCAGGGAGCCTGCTGAGCTCCCATGCCAGTACCCTCCCTCCAAAGCCCCATCCAGGCTGTGTGGGTCCTGGGGGCATAGGAGGGAGACCACGGAGATGAGGAGAGGCAGGTGGGAGGAGCCATCTGGAGGAGCGAGAGAGGAGCGGAGGGCATTTGCCCCACCCACTCAGTCCTGGGGAGCCTGCTGGTCTCCCACGGGAGGTCCCCTGCCCTCTGAGACCAGGGGTAGGGGGCACGCCTGGGCCCCTTCTGTTCCTTGAGCCTAAGCCCCACCCCCCACAGCTCCAGGGCATTTTCCAGCCCTTTGGGCCCTAAATATAGGCCCCACCAACTGCCCAAACCTCACCCTTGCTTAGGTCCCGCTCCACAGACAAGGCCTTTCCCCCCCTTTTTTCTTTCTTTTTTTCTTTTTCTTTTCCCTCCTTTTATTACTGTTGTGACACTGAGGTACCTTCTGGTTGTTGATTCATCTACATTTTAATTTTTATATTATTTCTAACATATCTGTTACTTTCCTAGTCTAATGTTTTTACTTTGTTATTGTTCTCTCTCTTTTTTTTTTTTTTTTGCTGCCCCACGCAGCTTGCGGGATCTTGGTTCATGAGCTGGGGGTTGGGCTGAAACTCCTGCGGTGGGAGCTCCGAGTCCAAACCACTGGACTAACAGAGAACCTCAGACCCCAGGGAATATTCATCGGAGTGAGGTCTCATGGAGTCCCTCATCTCAGCACCAAGACCCAGCTCTACCCAATAGCTTACAAACTCCAGTGTTGGAAGCCTCAAGCCAAACAACCAGTAAGACAGAAACAAAACCTCACTCATAAAGTAATAAAATAAAATAAAAAAGAGACAGCAAAAAAAAATGTCAGAGTTGAAGGAGCAATGTAAAAACTTACAAGACCAAATAAATGAAGAGGAAATAGGCAATCCACCTGAAAAAGAATTCAGAGCAATGATAGTAAAGATGATCCAGAATCTCAGAAATAGAATGGAGGCACGGACTGAGAAAATACAAGAAACGTTTAACAAAGATCTAGAAGAACTAAAGAACAAATACACAGAGATGAACAACACAATAACTGAAATGAAAAATACACTAGATGGAATCAACAACAGAATAAATGAGGCAGAAGAATAAATAAGTAAACTGGAAGACAAAATGGTAGAAATAACTGCCAAGGAGCATAAGAAAGGAAAAAGAATGAAAAGAATTGAAGATAAGCACAGAGACCTCTGGGACAACACTAAATGCACCAACATTCAAATTATAGGGGTCCCAGAAGAAGAAAAGAAAAAGAAAGGGTCTGAAAAAATATTTGAAGCCATTATAGTTGAAAACTTCCCTAACATGGGAAAGGAAAGAGTCACCCAAGTCCAGGAAGCACAGAAAGTCCAATACCGGATAAACCCTAGGAAAAACACACCAAGACACTTATTAATCAAACTAACAAAAATTAAATTCAAAGAAAAAATATTAAAAGCAGCAAGGGAAAAAGAAAAAATAACATACTAAGGAATCCAGCTGATTTTTCAGCAGAAACTCTGCAGGCCAGAAAGGAGTGGCAGGATATACTTAAAGTGATGAAAGAGAAAAACGTACAACCAAGATTACTCTACCCAGAAAGGATCTCATTCAGATTTGATGGAGAAGTCAAACGCTTTTCACACAAGCAAAACCTAAGAGAATTCAGCACCACCAAACTAGCTTTACAACAAATGCTAAAGAAACTTCTCCAGGCAGGAAACACAAGAGAAGAAAAAGACACACAAAAACAAACCCAAAACAATTAAGAAAATGGTAATAGGAACGTACATATCGATAATAACCTTGAAGGTAAATGGATTAAATGCCCCAACCAAAAGACACAGACTGGTTGAATGGATACAAAAACAAGACCCATATATATGCTGTCTACAAGAGACCCACTTCAGACCTAGGGACACATACAGACTGAAAGTGAAGAGATGGAAAAAGATATTCCAGGCAAACGGAAATCAAAAGAAAGCTGGAGTAGCAATGCTCGTATCAGATAAAATCGACTTTAAAATAAAGACGTGTACAAGAGATAAGGAGGAACACTACATAATGATCAAAGGATCAATCCAAGAAGAAGATATAACAATTATAAATGTTTATGCACCCAACATTGGAGCACCTCAATACATAAGGCAAATGCCAATGACCATGAAAGGAGAAATCGACAGTAACACAATAATAGTAGGGGACTTTACCACCCTACTTACACCAACGGACAGATCATCCAAACAGAAAATAAATAAGGAAACACAAACTTTAAATGACACAATAGACCAGATAGATGTAATTGATATTTATAGAATATTCCACCCAAAAATGGCAGAATACAATTTCTCCTCAAGTGCACACAGCACATTCTCCAGGATAGATCACATCTTGGGTCACAAATCAAGCCTCAGAAAACTTAAGAAAATTGAAATCATATCAAGCATCTTTTCTGACCACAATGCTATGAGACTGGAAATCAATTAAAGGAAGAAAAACTGTAAAAAACACAAATATATGGAGGCTAAACACTGGGCTACTAAATAACCAAGAGATCACTGAAGAAATCAAAGGAGAAATAGAAAAATACATAGAAACAAATGACAATGAAAACACAACGACCCCAAACCTATGGGATGCAGCAAAAGCAGTTCTAAGAGGGAAGGTTATAGCAATTCAATCTCACCTCAAGAAACAAAAAAAATCTCAAATAAACAATCTAACCCTACACTTAAAACAACTAGAGAAAGAAGAACAAAGAAAACCCAAAGTCAGTAGAAGGAAAGAAATCATAAAGATCGGAGCAGAAATAAATGAAATAGAAATGGAGAAAACAATAGCAAAGATCAATAAAACTAAAACCTGGTTCTTCGAGAAGATAGACAAAATTGATAAACCCTTAGCCAGACTCACCAAGAAAAAAAGGGAGAGGATGCAAATTAATAGAACTAGCAATGAAAAAGGAGAAATCACAACTGACACTGCAGAAATACAAAGGATTATAAGAGACTACTACAAACAACTATATGCCAATAAAATGGACAACCACGAAAATGGACAAATTCTTGGAAAGGTGCAATTTTCCAAGACTGAACCAGGAAGAATTAGAAAATACAAACAGACCTATCACAAGTAATTAAATTGAAACTGTAATTTAAAATCTTCCAACAAACAAAAGTCCAGGACCAGATGGCTTCACAGGTGAATTCTATCAAACATTTAAAGAAGAGCTAACACCAATCCTTCTCAAACTCTTCCAAAATATTGCAGAGGGAGAAACACTCCCAAATTCATTCTACGAAGCCACCATCACCCTGATATCAAAACCAGAAAAAGATATCACAAAAGAAGAAAATTATAGACCAATATCACTGATGAACATTCATGCAAAAATCCTGAACAAAATACTAGCAAACAGAATCCAACAGCACATTAAAAGGATCATACACCATGATCAAGTGGGATTTATCCCAGGGATGCAAGCATTCTTCAGTGTATGCAAATCAATCAATGTGATATGCCACATCAACAAATTAAGGAATAAAAACCATATGATCATCTGAATAGATGCAGAAAAAGCTTTTGACAAAATTCAACACTCGTTTATGATAAAAACTCTCCAGAAAATGGACATAGAGGGAACCGACCTCAACATAATAAAGGCCATATATCAGAAACCCACAGTAAGCACCATACTCAATGGTGAAAAACTGAAAGTATTTCCACAAAGATCAGGAACAAGACAAGGATGTCCAGTCTTGCCACTCTTATTCAGCACCATTTTGGAAGTCCTACCCACAGCAATCAGAGAATAAAAAGAAATAAAGGAAATACAAATTGGAAAAGAAGAAGTAAAACTGTCACTGTTTGCCGACAACATGATACTATACATAGAAAATCCTAAAGTTGCCACCAGAAAACTACTAGAACTAATCAATGAATTTGGTAAGGTTTCAGGATACAAAATTAATGCACAGAAATCTCTGGCATTCCTATGCACCAATAACGAAAAATCAGAAAGACAAATTAAGGAAACACTCCCATTTACCATCACAACAAAAAGAATAAAATATGTAGGAATAAACCTGCCTAAGGAGGTGGAAGTCTTGTACTCAGAAAACTATAAAACACTGATAAAAGAAATCAAAGATGACATAAACAGATGGAGAGACAGACCATGTTCTTGGATTGGAAGAATCAATACTGTGAAAATAACTATACCACCCAAAGCAATCTACAGATTCAATGCAATCCCTATCAAACTATCAATGCATTCTTCACAGAATTAGCACAAAAAATTTTACAATTCGTATGGAGACTCAAAAGACCCTGAGTAGCCAAAGCAATCTTGAGAAAGAAAAACGGAGTTGGAGGAATCAGCCTCCCTGACTTCAAACTATACCACAAAGCTACAGTAATCAAGACAGTATGATACTGGCACAAAAACAGAAATATAGATCAATGGTACAGGACAGAATGCCCAGAGATAAACCCAGGCACGTGTGGAAACCTAATTTACGTCAAAGGAGTCAAGAACATACAATGGAGAAAAGACAGCCTCTTCAATAAATGGTGCTGGGAAAACTGGACAGCTACGTGTAAAAGAATGAAATTACAACACTACCTAACACCATACAGAAAGAAACTCCAAATGGATTAAGACTTACATATAAGACCAGACACTATGAAACTCTTAGAGGAAAACACAGGAAAAACACTCTTTGACATAAACCACAGCAAGATCTTTTTTGACCCACCTCCTAGAGTAACAGAAACCAAAACAAAAATAAACTAATGGGACTTAATTAAACTTAAAAGCTTTTGCACAGCAAAGGAAACCATAAACAAGACAAAAAGATAACCCTCAAAATGGGAGAAAATATTTGCAAATGAAACAACAAACAAAGGATTAATCTCCAAAATACACAAACAGCTCATGGAGCTCAATATCAAAAAACAAACAATCCAGTTAAAAAATGGGCAGAAGACCTAAATAGACATTTCACCAAGAAATACATACAGATGGCCAAGAGGCACATGAAAAGATGCTCAACGTCACTAATTATTAGAGAAATGCAAATCAAAATGACAATGAGGTATCACCTCATGCCAGTCAGAACGGCCATCATCAAAACATTTACAAACAATAAGTGCTACAAAGGGTGTGGTGAAAAGGGAACCCTCCTGCACTGTTGGTGGGAAAGTAAATTGATACAACCACTATAGAAAACAGTATGGAGGTTACTTAAAATACTAAAAATAGAACTACCATATAACCCAGCAATCCCACTACTGGGCATTCACCCTGAAAAAAACGTAATTCAAAAAGAGACATGTACTACAATGTTCATTCCAGCACTATTTACAATGGGCCAGGACATAGAACCAACCTAAATGTCCATCGACAGATGAATGGATAAAGAAGATGTGGCACATATATACAATGGAATATTACTCAGCCATAAAAAGAAACGAAATTGAGTTATTTGTAGTGAGGTGGATGGACCTAGAGTCTGTCATACAGAGTGAAGTAAGTCAGAAAGAAAAACAAATGCCATATACTAACGCATATATATGGAATCTAAAATGAAAAAGAAAAAAAAATGGTACTGATGAACGTAGTTGCAGGGCAGGAATAAAGAGGAAGACATAGAGAATGCTCTTGAGGACACGGGGTGGGAGGAGAAAGCTGGGGCAAAGTGAGAGTAGCACGGACACATATACACTACCGAGTGTAAAATAGTCAGCTAGTGGGAAGCAGCAGCATAGCACAGGGAGGTCAGCTCGGTGCTTTGTGTCCACCTAGAGGGGTGGGATAGGGAGGGTGGGAGGGAGGCTCAAAAGGTAGTGGGTATGAGGAGATGTGTATGCATATAGCTGATTCGCTTTGTTGTGCAACAGGAACTACCACAGTATTGTGAAGCAACTATACTCCAATAAAGATCTTTTAAAAAAATTATTTGGAAAGCGCTTTTGGTATTTCAGATAAACGTTACAATAATGCAGCCAAGGTACCACATCTGGCTTTACATACCTGAAATGCCCTAAATGTTGTTTGCAAATAAAACCTTACAAATGTGTTAGGAAAGGAATATTAAATACCTTTGTAATGCAAAGGATCCTTTTTGAACCCCCAAATTGGGTTACCATGTAAATCTATGTTTTCAAAAGTCAGATTTCTATAAAAGCACAGTAGACCTGCAGTGCTGTTTACTGCAGGTAAACACACAGAGCTATTCACAGAGGCTAGTAATAAGAGCTATGTTCATGTGGGCAGGACATTTTAACAAGCAGCAGCCACAGCACCCATCCATAGCCTAATAGAAAACCTCTAACTGTGGGGAAAACATGCATTTCCCTGGAAATGTCAACATAAAAAGTTTTGAAGAATAACCAGGAATCATAAATGAGCTGGAGTTTTTCAAGGTCATTTTCAATGTCTATCGTTTTACTAAGAAAAATGCAATAAATTTGCTGCATAGATGAAAATAACATTTATGCTTGTCAAATATTTGTTTCCTGTGGCAGAAGAAACCATCAAGGGAAAGTGTTTTCTATTGTATCAGCACTAACATAATTGATCCCAGGAATAGAATAAAATTTGAAAATAAATTGCTAATGGGATAGTACTTAAATATATAGATACACACACACACCCCTTTTTATATTTCCTGATTTAACAAAGAAAATGTTCTAGGGAAAGTGCAGATCTGATCAAAAGGTCTGGTAATCTTTCCTTCTTTGATTTTCTGCAGCACTTACTGTCTGCATGAATCATTTGGCATGGGCGAATTGTCTTGTGTCTTTTCATGCATGTATTTCTTGTCTATATAATGAAAAGGTGAGCTCCTGGAAGGAAGTTCCCTTTGACACTAAACCCAGTCAATGCCTTGTACATAACCGGGATGCCTTAATCACTGACTAGCATGTGCATTTGCAGGGAGGAGCCCCGTGAGATACACTTAAAACCTTTATTCATTGATTTACAAAATGTACAATATTTACAAAATTTAGGCATTAATCCCATATTGACATGAACGCTGTGGGGAGTCTAAAAATAAATAAATGGCACACAGGTTGATATACACATCGCGGCTCTTTGCACTTCAAGCTGTCACCAACCGTGGGATTTAATGGAAGGCTTAATGCGGTAGAAAAGTCAGATGGATGACTAGTCCTGGGCCTTCCACATGAATGGCCCTTCCTTGGCTCCTTGAGGCTGGGAATGGTGAGCAAACCACTTTCTTTGAAGAGAATGAAACACCAGCCATTCTGACAGGTACATGGGGTGCATGCAGCCACATCTGTGTGGAATTTGCAGTGACCCCCCTGGGTGGCAGATGAGTCTGCACCATTGTGGATCTGGTCCCTACACACCACCAGGGAGGCTTTGGAGTGGTGCCTTCTCATTAAGAACCAAGATTTGGACTTTATCTCTTATTTTAATCACATGCAGTACTTGGAAGGTGTCAATGGAGAGTGACCCATGCACAAAAATGTATTTGTAGGTATATACATCAAATTGTCATTGTCTTATGACATCTTCAGATGGAAGATCAACCTGCCTCCTCTTTGACAGCAAAAGGAATGAATGAGGAAGCCATACCCACACCCCCCCCCCCCCCCCGAAGAGAAAACATTGTCTGGGGACACACACAAATGGCATCCTATAGAAGCAGGACTAGACAAACTCCACATGATAAAATGGACAAATTCCCACGATGTCAGGCCTGGAAGTCTTCCTAGGGGTGGCAATTCCACCTTCCCTTCCTCTTCCATCCCACCTCATCCCATATAACCTAAACTGGAAGGAAAGGCTTCATGTTACTTCTTAGAGCCTCAGTACCTTCATCTGTAACGTGTAAATACTAGTAACGTTCCTTACAGGGTTCTTGCAGGGATTACATGACCCGACTCATGTAAAGTGCTTACTGTGGCGTCTGGCACATAAGAGGCGCTTAGTAAATGCCTTGCTTTCTCTCTCCCTCTACGTCCCCTGCCCCAGTTGTAGGCAACATACTGATAAACCTACCAAACTCTGAATTAAGGTTTTTTGATGCAATTTAGATGATTTTGTTTCAGAGTTTCTGCCGTCAGTTCACATTGGGTCCCTGAGGGGGGCTCATTTTATGAGCCTGAGACATTTTCCTCTGCAGGGCAGATGGACCCTGACAACACTGGCCTCCTGATCAGCAACGACTCCACCGAAGTTCATGGAAATACACCCCCTAACCCTGCAGAGAAACTCATACCAGTGATGGTCACCACCCGAATACTTCTGGGACAATACCACTGAGAAAACCACGAGCAAAAACCTTGAGGCCAACACGTTACTCCTACTCACAACATAAATTAAGTTTTTTCAACACTGGTGCAAGTATTACAGATAACTTTCAACAAACATATATTACAAGCTCTACCACTGTTGAAAAATATGTATTCTAATTCGATCGTTTTGTTCAGAATAAAGAATCTTTTACAATATATTTTAGTCTCTAGTTATGCCATACAAAAATAAATATTGTATAAATGATTTATAAGGAAGAAGAAAAAATTGGAGGTGCCAAAAATATAGGAAGGATGGTGAAAGTTTTACCATTTACTTCAAAAGCAATCATCTGAAAAAAATAAAAACATCTTACTGGGTCTCTTTACTAGTCTCACCATCACTCCAGTGGTCCACCTACTTCTCATCCTAGGATATTACATCTTCTTTTCCTATCAATCTTGAGACAACTTAATGCAGAGCCTTCTCCCTGAAGTCACTGGGGATCTGGAAGAGGGAGAACAAAGAAGGCTCTGGGGCACTGTAAACTGCAGATGAAAGGTTTGGCAGAGACACTTACTGCGCCCTCACAACGAACTCGGATCAACCCCGCACATCTGCCTTTCGTTTTGAAATCCTCTCTCTGTCTCAATTAGCTATGCCTGAATAGAACCTCATGGCTGGAGGAAATAGCCCCATACTGCTGTCAGCCTCTTTGGATACCTATTGGTCCAGGTAGCATCCAGGATTTCACGGAGCACAGTTAGGTGCCAAATCAAGGCCAATCTCACCAATTATATGAAGGGATAAACAGTCACCTTATGGGTGCTAGTTCCATTAAGTTGGGAAAATTCTTCTCCAGCCACCTCTCCTCCCATACAAAAAACCTTTTATGATTGCCTTTTTTTTTTTTATGTCCCATGAGTCCCGCCATTGGGAGAAGAGTACTGGGACAATTAAATTGGACAAACTGCTTACTAGTTTTCTAGGGACTTGGTCAGACTCTCCAAGGAAATAGTCCATTCATTTGGGAATCAAAGTTTTAAAACTCTAAAGCTATAAATGAATTCATGACTGGACCACTCAAACCAGGGGTCATTGACCTTTCCGCTGAAGAACACAGATCTACACGTGTCCATATAACATATGCCTAACATCTCAGAGGGCTGCAGGACCTCCTGTGGCTCGTGCACGTATTCCAAACTAAAAGCCCCAAATCTCAGTAAATGCAGAGCTATTTTTTGGAGGGGAAACAAAGGTTTATGGTATAGAACCCAGGGACTGTTTTGGGGGCAGGCTGCTTTGATGAGGTCTTGGACTTGAAATGACTACATTGGAGCAATGCTTGTTCCCCGTGGTAAGTGGAAGTGCCTGGCCGTGAAGACATCCGTGAGTGTTATGGTTTCACATGTGTGACTACTGTCAGGCCAATGCCTCATGCATGACTATGGACCCTCCACGTCCCCATGGATCGTTACGACACACGGTGCCTTTGAGCTGCTATAACGTGAGTCCCAACCACACCCACAAGCAGGACACTATCACGGACATGCAGCCGCGGTGCCCATATGTCTGATTTATGGGTGACGTCGTGGTAAATGTGGCATCACTTTCATTTCGGGGGAGCGGCAAGTTACAGATATTTCCTTCACAACAGGAAGTGCAGACCTGAAAGAAAGGAAGAGAAAAAGAAGGGTGATGAGAAGCTGGCAGGTCTGGGAGGGGGCCAGAGATTTTTGAAGGAATTGTCTCCCTCACAGCAAAACTCAAATGAGAGTTACCTGTTATACAAAGGAGACACCAACCCTGCATTTAAGGGGGTGGGATGAAATTTCACCTGGTTTATCACAATAAACCCCTGTCCCCCAGGTTAAATTCTAGGAATGTGCATTCTGTTTTTGACATCCTACCAAGTGGTTATTACACAGTTTTACAGTCTTCCTAGGTCTCAGCTCTTCCATCTATGAAATGGGAATTGTAATACTTACCTTTCTCAGAGACACTCTCATGGTAAACGTTCATTTGCCAAGTTTTCACAGTGAAAGTGAAGTGGCTATAACGCAGTGAATTTAAACTTAAGTATTTACTTTCGTTAGAATTGTCTGCATAATTAGCTCCATTCCAGTGGGTGAGTTAAAGTTTGAAGGGTTTTCATTTACGCAATTACTCCTGCTTTATACTGCTTTCCTCACGCATCATAAGAAAAAATAAACCCCAAAGGGTTATAGACAGAAATTATTTTGGGCCTTGGCTACACAAAGTACGGTAGCTTCAGCTTCAACTGGGAATTTATTAGAAATGCAGAATCTCAAAACTTGCACCAAAGTGAGGAATTTAGAATGTGCATTTGAACAAGATCCCCAAGTGATTCATAGGCACAGTAACATTCTAAAAACTCTATGATGCTTAATATCCTATACAGTCATTATCCTGCAGACGTCTGAGTTTGGTCACAGTTGACATGGGCTAAGACGACATTATAATGTTGAGGAGAGAAACTAGAGGTCAGAAGTGACTCTGGATTCTGTCTCTGTTACTAGCTGTATCGCCTGAGCACATGACATCACTTCTCTGATCTATAGCTTCCACTTTGCTAAAGTAGCCACTATAACCTGAGAGCCAAGCTTAGCCTGGGGGAGGGGGGAGGTCAAGTAAAACCCTTGGGATTACCTTTCATATTTCACTTATTCTGTATGACAATTATTTCTCAGTAAAACTGAAAAAAAATTAATTCTTTGTGTTTTCGACAAGTTACTTGAAAATTGGGTGTCTTCTTAAGAGAAAGAAGCCCCTACTAACAGTAAGAGTGGGAGTTGCCCCCAACCACCAGGAAGGCAGCCTGATGGGGAGAAGTGGGCAGCCTCCAAAAAAAGGTCAAGGGCTGATATACAAGATCACAGGTGCAGCCAGCTCGAAACGACGGGCGAGAGAGTCAGGAGCATCCCCCACTCCAACCATGAGTCAGGCTGCCTTCCTCTGAGTCTCTATATTCTCCTTCTCCATAGAAGGCAAGGCTGCCTTCTAAGTTTGTTTTACACTGAGTGCTTCTGACCAGGCACCAGAGGGAGTCATCCCACAAGGAGATGGTCCTCTTGTCACCTGCTCAAATGACTCAGGAGCCAATGGATACCCTCCCCAAATCAGCATCCCAATAGAGATATGAACCCCGCTTTACAGAAAGTTATCAAAGCTAAATTGCCTTGGCCATCTGCAGCTGACTGAACTGTTAGTACATCTGCAATGCTCTACCATGAGGGCATAACTGGCCCCTTGCTCCTGTCCCTTTTGGTAACTTTATTACTTTCTTCTGAGTGAAGAAAGGGCTTACAGTAATTCCAATACCCTCTTGGTCTTGCGTTTACATAATTTATACCAGTTATCCTGTGCCCTAGTATAAATTTTTATTCTTTTAGCGCCAACAGGAAAGGAAGCATCTTGTCATAACGGTATAAAGACAGTCAAAAGCCAGCCTACGTCAGGGAGTAAGGATTGGCTCGTGAACCCTGGTGGGCGTCTGCAGAGGAGGAAGCCTGACTATGCTGTCCTGTCACTTGCTTTGTTGCCAGACCTTGTGGCCTTCATGCTCGTAGTCTCTGCAGCCAGTGGACAAGCAGTCTTCCAGCGGAACGCAGCGCTTGGTGACAGAGATGCTGTTTCCTGTGACTTCCATGGTGTGCTGAGTGTAGCAGTATCTAGTCTCTGTCAACAGAGAAAATTTGTTTTAATTGAGACGAGAAATGTTAGCCCAATCTGCTTGAAAGGGAAACAGGTGTGTCGACACTAGGCTCTAACAGCATCTGGAACATATACTGTGTTAAGTTGATATCTGGTCCCAAAGATCTCCTTGGAGAGATCCACTTCACCGTGGTAGAAAGGAGGCCTTCTGAAGAATACTGGTCTCTCTGCCCATAAAATCTCCATAAACCAAGACCCCGTGGTATTACTCTTAGCCTTCCAACAAATTTTGCCACTGTGTTGATTTTTATTTTTTGGGGAGGAGAGGTTTGGAGCGATGATTGAGGATGTGAGAGTCATAGTAATTTTCAGGAAGACGAAGGGGTGAAAACATTCAAAGAACACAAGGTTAAAAGAAAAAAAGTAAGGCAGGTAACAAAGATCTTCAAATTGAGAAAAGACTATAGGGGAGACTGGTGTGTGTGTGTGTGTGTGTGTGTGTGTGTCCAAGTGTGTGTGTGTGCTCACACACACGACTGGGAAACAGCTATTTCCAAGTAAGACAGAATGATTAAAAATAGATTCATTGTATCTGGAGAAAATAACTTTATCCAAAAGAGAACTTCTTGCCTACGAGCATAGCTGGATCCTACAATTCATGACAGGAGAAAACTAACCCAACAAGAAAGGTATTCCAGATTGAGGAGTCTCACCATCTCTCCCCAGCGTGATTTCAGTATCTTTCCAAAAAGGCAGACGAAGACCATGAAGTGAGTTTCTAGAGTCCCTCTAAGCTTAGGAGTCTGAAAACTTGAGATATCTTCCAAAATTCTATGGAGAATTTCTTAACTTGCAATTTAAAGAAAAATGGTTTTGTCAGTGTAATTCTTTAAGGCCTCCAGGTGGTATCAGCTTTCTAAGTCTGGGATTTAGGAGAAAGTTCCTGCTCCACTTTTAGATTGAAAACAAGAAAAAGAATAATTCTTTTTTTTTTTTTTTTTTTTTTTTTGCGGTACGCGGGCCTCTCACTGTTGTGGCCTCTCCCGTTGCGGAGCACAGGCTCTGGACGCACAGGCTCAGCGGCCATGGCTCACGGGCCCAGCCGCTCCGTGGCACGTGGGATCTTCCCGGACCGGGGCACGAACCCATGTCCCCTGCATCGGCAGGCGGACTCTCAACCACTGCGCCACCAGGGAAGCCCAAAAAGAATAATTCTTAAGAAATGTCATTGAGGTGTTTTTCATCCATATCTTGGACTGAACTTTTCATGCTTTATACCTTTTAGATATTTCGTGGCTAATATGGAATTATGACCTTCTATGATATTATTTATTAGGCAATAAAAATTCCCCTCACCAAAGTACTAACATCAAGAGAAGAAAGCTCAGGGATTTTCGGCCCTGAGAATGAGCTAATACAGACCACACAGACACATCTTGGGAGTCATGAAAATCAGGGGTTTTAATATTCTTCCTAGACATCCCCACCTGACAGAACCTGAGTGGCCTGAGTCTCGCTAAGGGCGAAGACTCGCCCAACATTGGTATGTGTACCTGAACTGAGTCTGTGTCAATGCCCTCCCCCAAACGCTGTCTCCACACTGCCCCCCGACCAGAATTTCATCACTTGGGATCAGGTAAGGGCAGTTCCTAGCTTGCTTAAGATCCTGGGGGCTCTTTGGAGTGGGGTAAAAGTAAGGTCACCCTATGAGCTCACAAGAAAACCTGAAAGTTTTGCACCTGGCAATGATTCTCCCAAAGCTCGAAAATATTTCAAAATTGGAGTGGTTGTTTTTCTGATGAAGAGGAGATGGCATGATTTATTTATTTATTTTTTAAGACTTTAGCGGGGTTTAACAACTGGAGGCCAGTGCCCTGAGAGCTTTACCACATCTTTCAGAGAGGACTGGTTTACTTCTTTAGTATCAGACTTGGGTTAATGGCCATGCTAGGCACGCCTTTCTTAGCCCCACTCCCACTTCAGACATTCAAGAAAGCCACGTTCTTATCTCCTGTCTCCTCTTCCCGCAGCTGGAGCAGCTGCCAGAGGTTTTATTGCTCCGAGTGTAAATCTGAGCAGATAAGATCATACGTTTATGGAACAAGTAAATCATTTCATGGTTTCAGTTTTGGAAATTAGGTTTGTCCCTCAAGTATTGAATTATCTTGTTTTAAGGATAAGCCTTAAAATAACAATTGGTGAACATGATAGAACCACTTTTTGTTCATACTTTTATGTCCATAACAAACTCTCTTTTAATTTACGAACTGGAAGCTTATTCCATTATGTGAAAGTAGAAACAATTGATGAACCTGTTTTTGTTTTTTTCAAGATGATATGCAAAAGCCCAATACCTAGTAAGCCAATTCTTGCCATTCCGGGGCGAAAATGGTGATCAGTGATGAGACTGGATAAGAATTTTTTCTTACACTTCACCACGTCCAATCCATACAACAAAGATATATTGAGAGTACCCCATTACTTGCAGCAGTAAAGACCTCAGATCTGAAGCAGCAATCACTTGAAAATATCCATTCTTACCTCGCAAAACCCCGAGGTGAGTTGTGAAATGTTAATGTGGAAAAGGGTTCTGTGGTTCAATAAGTTTTGGAAATGCTCAAGGTTGAGCAGCTTTCTTTAGTGGATAACTTACGAAAGCCTTGAATTTGTACTGTGATCTCCAAGGCGGGGTGAGAGGACGGGGCAAGCAGGCAGAATTTCCCAAGCAGAACTAGGTGGACCACATGTGGCTTATCACTGGTGGTAGGATTGATAAAAACTGAGTTTCAGCCCCAGAGCCCTGCTTGCCATGCATTTTGAATAATCCGTGAGTTAGTAATGAGGTTATATGAGAATCAAGCCTGCTGATAACTTCACACTAAAAGGATTTCAAAGACTTTTATCTAAAAGATAAAAGATGGATTTGAATTTCTACCAGTTTACTTTCAGCCTCTATATCTCATATTCCACAACTGCATGGAATTCCCAGAGGCTGTGAAACAAAAGTCTTTTACTGTGAGACTCACTGGCATTCAACTAAAATCAGAACTGGGTAAGAGAGCTTAATCAACTATCGGAGAATACAATTTTTATGAAATTCACACACATACACACACACAGAGTTTCTTGCAGATAGCATATAGTTGGGTCATGTGTTTTAGTATTCTGCCAATCCATTCCTTTTCCTTTTACATTTAATGTAATTATTTACATGTAGCACTTAATTCTGCCATTTTAATTTTAATTTTCTGTTTGTTCTATTTTGGGTTGTTTGTTTTTTGTCTATTTTCTTTTTCCGGCATTCCTGTGGGTTACTTGAACATTTTCTAGAATTCCATTTTGAGTTATCTATAGGGTTTTGGGGTGTATCTCTTTGTATAGTTTTTCTTTTGTGTGTGTGTTTTTTCATGATTGCTCAGGTATTAAATTATATGCATAACTTATCAGAGTCTGCTGGCATCATTTCATCAGTTCGAGTGAAGTATAGCAATCTCACCTCTGTTCATGTCTTATTACCCTCTCTTGTTTGTAATATAATTGTCGTCAGCAATCCCCTACATACATTTAGAACCACATTAGCATTACAATTTTTGCTTCAACCATCAAACAATTTAGAAAACTCAAGAGAAAAAAGACAATCATATTCTCAAAGACATATTTTTGCTTACCATGTTTTTTCTTCCTTTCTGCTGTTCCAAGTTTCCTTCTTTCATCATTTCCTTTCTGTGTCTGTCTTTGGGTAGATTTCTTTAGTTTTATCCTCTTTGGGGTTCACCCACCTTCTTGAATCTGCAGGATTTCATCTTTTACCAAATTTAGAAGGTTTAATCCATAATTTCTTTGAGTACTTTTTTCAGCTCTGCACTTTTTCTGTTCTTCTGAGACTCCAGTGACACAGTGTTAAATCTTTTGTTATACTCCCACAGATCGCTGAGGCTCTGTTTTTGTTTTTGTTTAAATTTTTTAATCTATTTTCTCTCTGGTGTTCAGAAGTGGTAATTTCTATTGTTCTACCTTCCAGTTCACTGATTCTTTCCTCTCTCTTCCACTCTACTGTTGAACCCATCCACTCAGTGTTAACTTCAGTTACAGTATTTACAGTTCTGAACTTTCCAACTGGTTCTTCTTTACATTTTCTATTTCCTTGCTTAGACTTTATTTCTCATTTGTTTCAAGTTTGTTTATAATTATTCATTGAAACATTTTTATTATGGTTGTTTTAAATCTTTGTTAGGTAATTCTAACATCTTTGTAGTTATCTCATTGTTGGTATCTATTAATTGTAATTTTTCATTCTGTTTGAGATCTTCCTGGTACAACAAGTGATTTTTTTATTGAAACCTGGACATTTTGGTATTATGTTATGACATTCTGGATCTTTTTTTTTTTTAACACCTTTATTGGAGTATAATTGCTTTACATTGTTGTGTTAGTTTCTGCTGTATAACAAAGGGAATCAGCTATATATATACTTGTATCTCCATATCCCCTCCCTCTTGTGACTCCCTCCTACCCTCCCTATCCCACCCCTCTCGGTCACAGAGCACCAAGCTGATCTCCCTGTGCTATGAGGCTGCTTCCCACTAGCTACCTATTTGACATTTGGTAGTGTATATATGTCCATGCCACTCTCTCACTTCATCCCAGCTTCCCCTTCCCCTTCCCCATGTCCTCAAGTCTACTCTCTATGTCTGTGTTTTCATTCCTGTCCTGCCTCTAGGTTCTTCAGAACCTTTTTTTTTTTTTTTTTAGATTCCATGTATATGTGTTAGCATATGGTATTTGTTTTTCTATTTCTGACTTACTTCACTCTGTATAACAGTCTCTAGGTCCATCCACCTCACTACAAATAACTCAATTTCATTCCTTTTTATGGCTGAGTAATATTCCATTGTATATATGTGCCACATCTTCTTCATCCATTCATCTGTCGATGGACACTTAGGTTGCTTCCATGTCCTGGCTATTGTAAACAGAGCTGCAATGAACATTGTGGTACATGACTCTTTTTGAATTATGTTTTTCTCAGGGTATATGCCCAGTAGTGGGATTGCTGGGTCATATGGTAGCTCTATTTTTAGTATTTTAAGGAACCTCCAAACTGTTCTCCATAGTGGCTGTATCAATTTACATTCCCACCAACAGTGCAAGAGGGCTCCCTTTTCTCCACACCCTCTATAGCATTTATCATTTGTAGACCTTTTGATGATGGCCATTCTGACCCATGTGGGGTGATACCTCATTGTAGTTTTGATTTGCATTTCTCTAATGATTAGTGATGTTGAGCATCCTTTCATGTGTTTGTTGGCAATCTGTATATCTTCTTTGGAGAAATGTCTATTTAGGTCTTCTGCCCATTTTTGGATTGGGTTGTGTTTTTTTGATATTGAGCTGCATGAGCTGCTTGTATTATTTGGAGATTAATCCTTTGTCAGTTGCTTCGTTTGCAAATATTTTCTCCCATTCTGAGGGTTGTCTTTTCGTCTTGTTTAGGTTTCCTTTGCTGTGCAAAAGCTGTTAAGTTTCATTAGGTCCCATTTGTTTATTTTTGTTTTTATTTCCATTTCTCTAGGAGGTGGGTCAAAAAGGATCTTGCTGTGATTTATGTCATAGAGTATTCTGCCTATGTTTTCCTCTAAGAGTTTTATAGTGTCTGAGCTTACATTTAGGTGTTTAATCCATATTGAGTTTACTTTTGTGTACAGTGTTAGGGAGTGTTCTAATTTCATTTTTTTACATGTAGCTGTCCAGTTTTCCCAGCACCACTTATTGAAGAGGCTGTCTTTTCTCCATTGTATATTCTTGCCTCCTTTTGTCAAAGATAGGGGACCATATTTGCATGGGTTTATCTCTGGGCTTTCTATCCTGTTCCATTTACCTATATTTCTGTTTTTGTGCCAGTACCATACTGTCTTGATTACTGTAGCTTTGTCATATAGTCTGAAGTCAGGGAGTCTGATTCCTCCAGCTTTATTTTTCTTTCTCAAGATTGCTTTGGCTATTCGGGGTCTTTTGTGTTTCCATACAAATTGTGAAATTTTTTGTTCTAGTTCTGTGAAAAATGCCATTGGTAGTTTGATAGGGATTGCACTGAATCTGTATATTGCTTTGGGTAGTATAGTCATCTGGATCTTATTTAAACCTTCTGTTTTAGCTAACGTCCTCTGATACAGTCCCAGTAGGGGAAGGGGGGCTGCTGCCTCATTACTGCTAGGTAGCAGTCAAGTCCAGGTTCCCTACTCTGTCTCCTTTCACAGGTGAGAGGGCTCTCCTAATTATTTCTCGGTGGAAGTGGGATTTCCAGCTCCTCACTAGGCCTCCTATGATACCTTGCTGGCTGAGAGTGGTAGGAGTGCCTTGTTAATGATCCCCACATGGCCTCAACTGATGCCACTCTACTGATATGTGTGTGTGGCCTCATTACCACTGGGCACTAGTGGAGTCCTGACTCTTCACTAGGCCTCCTCTGACACAACCCCAACAGGGAGGGGGATAACAATGTCATTATTGCTGGATGAGGACAGAAGTCCAGGCCCCAGACCTGGTCTCTACTGACACTATGGGGGAGGCCTCATTACCACCTAGGGGGGATAAAAGTTTCTCCTATTCACTTTTTTCTGACAGCATCTCAGAAGAGGATGGTGTGTCTCATCACAGCCTGTTGAGTGTGGAAGTGTAAGGCTTTGTTAGCTTGCGGGGAGGGACCTATAATTTTTTTTTCTGTGGTATTTGGCTGGAGTAGAGTGATTATTGTCTAGAAGATTTCTGTCTTTCTGGGCTACCCACTTCTTGGTCCTTCGGCTACGGAGGACTAACTTTCGTTGGAATTTATTTTTTTGGTACTTGTGGCATTTCCAGGTTGCCAGCTTCTTCATCTCCAAGTCTGGAAAATATGGGACAAAAAGAAAACCCAGAGAACTCACCTCCTTGGGTCTTGAGGTCCTTAGCTAGTCTGCTTTTTTCTCTCCATCTTTCAGAGTCTTTTTTTTTTCCATATATATAATATTTAGGAATTTAGTTGTACTTAGAAGGAAGAATAGAAAAATACATCTGCTCTGTCTTTCCAAAAATCCTCAGCACTTCTGACACTTTGAGCTAGCTAGTTCTGTTTCGGGGGGACTGACCTGTGCAGTGTAGGATATTTAGCAGGATCTGTGGCCTCTTCTCACTAGATGCCAGTAGCAGCCCCAACTGTGGCAACCAAAAATGTTTCCATATATTAGTAAATGTCCCCTGAGGGGCAAAATCACTCCCAGTTAAGATGTACTGTTCAAGATTATAATCTTCTTGAGAATAAAGTCCAGTCTTATTCATGTCTGCATTTCCCTGCCAATCCTCCTCCCCAAATACATCACAGGACCTTGCACAATATAGTAGGTGCTTAATGTATTAAGAATAGAGATGGATGGGTGGGAAGAATACATGTACCTGACTTCTACAACTCAAGATTGAACCAAATCAAAACATTTTAACTTAGTTCTATGATATCTATAACACCTCTTCCATTTCTGTAGTTTGAGTGATCTCTTCAAATTTGAAAGTGAAATAATACTATATTTCAATCAGTTGTGCAACTTTCACACAGTATAACTGCTTTGGAAAATTATTTGCCAGGATCTACTAAATCTAAACCTGTGCATATTCTAGGAATCAGCAATTCCACCCTTACATATATAGCCAACAAAAATGATAAGTACTAGAATGTTCATAGGATAATTCTCTATACAAAAAAAAAACCCTTGGAAACTACAAAAATGCCCAATGGTAGAATAAATAAGTAAGTTATGGCATATATTCACACAGCAATGAGAATGAACGGCCTAGAAGTAGATTTAACAAAATGGACAAATCTCCCATAATACTGAGTGACTAGTAGTTCCTAGCTTTTTCTTTTCTTTCCCAAGTAAGAAATTTCTCAAGGCAGAAATTAAAAATAAATACTTATCAACCAGATTGACTCATAACTGCTCCCCTTTACCCTGCAGTCAGCATCTCTTGAAGAAACCACCAAACAGATACTTCTCTCTTTTTTAAAAACACCATCCACAGCTCTTAAGCACAGGTGACAGGCTCACTTGAGGAATCTCTCTTTTAAAGCATATCACTGAAACTCAGAAAGCAATGTTTTTATTTCCAGACAAAGGTCAAGGAGGTGGCTGGAAAAGGATGCAAAGCTAGTGAGGATAAACAGGACTTTATGGTGGACAGTAGTTAAAATCAAAGCAACAGGCAAAAGCATCAAATGGATGCTTCCTATCTGAGGCAACTGGGTTAACAGAAAATACTTAGTCAAAAACACTGAATTCGGGCTTCCCTGGTGGCGCAGTGGTTGAGGGTCCGCCTGCTGACGCAGGGGACACGGGTTCGTACCCCAGTCCGGGAGGATCCCACATGCTGCTGAGCGGCTGGGCCCGTGAGCCATGGCCGCTGAGCCTGCGCGTCCGGAGCCTGTTGCTCCACAACGGGAGAGGCCACAACAGTGAGAGGCCCACGTACCGCAAAAAAAACCCCAAAAACCACTGAATTAGAGTAGGTCAGATGCTCTCAAGGTACAAACAAAATCTTGCTTAGGCTGACAGAAGAACTTTTGTTTAAAAAGTTGCTGGAAAAATTCTAACTGAAGAGTGATTCTGAGAATTCCAATGCCACTTGAGAAGAACCAAGAAATGGTAGGATAAAATGAAAATAGCAACAAAAATCTTATTAAAGCATAGGTGAGCTACCAAGGCAGACAGGATTTGAAGAACAAGATACCAGCAAAACCAGCAACACGGTAAGCTGAGCCCAACACCCTGTACCTGTTCTGCCCTCGAGGCACTTGCTGATCAGAAGTTGCACACATGAAGGGGCTGAGAAGACAGGCAGAAAGCCCTGCTGAGGGGCTGAGAAGCTAAGCAGAACCTTTGTCGGTCTAGCGGGAATTGGGAGTCGCAAACAGGAAGGCAGAGTGAGCAGGGAAGCCAGGAGACAAGGGAAGTGTGGAAGAGGAGGGGAGCTGACCGGCTAGGTATAGAATTCTACGTTGGCAGTTATATGCGTTCAGTGCTTTAAAAGCGTCGTTCCATCTACTTCTAGCTTTTATTGCTTCTGTCCATACTACGTGTTGGCAAGCTTGTGCAGCAACCAGCACTCTCAGGCACTGCTGGGGAGACTGCAAGTTGGTAGAGCAACTCTGGAAACTGTTAGGCAAAATCCAGTAAAGAGGGCTTCCCTGATGGCGCAGTGGTTGAGAGTCCACCTGCCGATGCAGGGGACACGGGTTCGTGCCCCGGTCCGGGAAGATCCCACATGCCGCGGAGCGGCTGGGCCCGTGAACCATGGCCACTGAGCCTGTGCGTCCAGAGCCTGTGCTCTGCAATGGGAGAGGCCACAACAGTGAGAGGCCCGCGTACCGCAAAAAAAAAAAAAAAAAAAAAAGCCAGTAAAGGCAAAGCATGAGTACCGCCTGTCCGGGGTGTGGGACCTGGGATAGACCTGGCAGAAATGCATATATCCCCGCACCAAAAGACATGTACAAGACTGCTGTGCATGGAAGCAACCCAAATGCCTATCAACAGAATGGATGGATTTTAGTATATTCATAAAATGATCTGCTGTACTTCTGGGAGAAAGAATGACTTTGCGACTCAAAAAAACACTGATGAATTTGACATATAGAATGTGGGAAAGAAAGGAGGACATTCTGTGTGGTTCCATTTATAGAAATCTGCATGGCAGTCACAGTTGCATTACCTTTGGGAGGTGGGGTGTAAAGCCTGGTGGACCCCGGTGGCCTTCTGGGGTTCTACGACTTAACATGAGTGGCAGATACACTGCATGTTCCGGCTGGGGAAATTCAACAAGCTGTGCACTTATGATCTCTGGACTTTCCAGAATGCATTTTAAACTTTAATTAAAAATTTTTTGCTTTATAAAAAAGGAGGAAGTCTAAGATTTCCATTTAGCAATATGACAAGATAGGTCGCTTGAACACTACCTCATTACACAGCAGGCAGAAGTGTTGGATAATGTATAACCAATACCTTTTGTAAACGTACAAATGAACTCTCCAGAAAGTAAGGGAAATCCCAGGGGCCAACACTGAGGAAGGTACTGACTTCTTTACCCTGGTGGGAGAGGGGAAGGTTAATAGATAAACGATAAGAAGATGCAAGGCCTTGGGTCCTCATGGGGTGTAGAGACCCCTGTATAATGGCAGAAACCCTGAAGGGCTATATCCTATGTGTAACATTGCCTAAAAGAGAAAAAAATCCACCCTTAAGTAAAGTCAATGAAAACGCTGTCTGTCTCAGCCTGGGCTTGGGCTGAAAATAGTCGACATAAAGAAGTCTTTCCTGAAAGTCTGTAACTGCGGGGCTTGTCTTCAGTTGAACTGGGGATTACATGTATATTCCCTGCTTATACCACATAACAAATATAGAAAGAGCCACCAAGGGACATGGTCAGATTTTTCTTTACTTTCGCAGAAAAACAGTGAACAGCATAGAAGCTGGAACTAAAAGGATACGCGTCCCTCTATCTCAAGATTTCTCTTGGTCTGACTTTATACCAGCAATAATTTCCAGTGAAGATTCTGCCTTTGAGGGAGGCATCTGCACTTCATAATTAAGCAGGAACATAAAGTCCTTAGCGGCTTTGGTATCCTCCACAGAACAAGCCTTTTAAAAAACTGCACGTTTTTGACTTGACATTTAATTCTACAGACTCTTAATAAACACTTACACAGTCCCTCTCTCAAGGAGCTTTTAATCACTCAACACAGAGAAAAGTCACAGGCAAAAACCATGTGGACCTGAACACGGGACATTCAACTCTCATTTGCCTTCACCAATTCTTTCAACTGGTCCCTCACAGAATATGATTTCAAGATCCTTTACCATTCTGGTTCACAGCGGCAAGAAAATTGCATTGTTTTATAATGAGCAGTTGATGAAATTAAGGTTATCGCAAAGGAAGGGGCCAAAGACTAAATGGAAGTTGAGGAGGTGAACAACGGCAGTCCATTATTGGGGGGCATCTTAAATTCTCACTTCCGGGAGGGAGTACGGTCCCGTGAATCTGTAGGCGCCGAAGTCAATAACAATGTAATGGAGGAGGAAGTACTTACATAACACACATTTCAAAAGTCAGAGTGACAGGGAACTTGAAATTCAATCAATCTCCTAAGTATTTGGGATGCAAGCTTATTCCACAGAGATAAAATTCAATATTTACACGAAATGGTTTTTTTCACTTTCCACCAGTTGTTTTCACATCGTGTAATAACTAAAACCTCGTTAAATAGATCACAAAATAAACCAACAGAAAACGAGGAACGTCCCAGAAAGTCAGGACATCTTTCCACAGCAGTTACTGAGCTGCCCTTACCAAGCCTGTTGGTAGTCCTACGGCTGCTTCAAACAAACTAATAATAAACAGAAGAAAAAAAAAAATGTAGGCTTACTCAGTAGTTTTCAGTAGACACATTTTATAGTTTAATCTGATAATAATAGCATTATTTTCATTGCTAAAAAAAATCTGGAGAGAACCCAGAGGAAATGTTGATGGTTCGTGGCAAACGTGGCTGGACAAGAAGGAATTATGTCTTCTCAGTCTACAGCGCTAGTCCTCGCTCCTTACCTGACGTTCAAGGCCCCACAAAAATAGCCTGGATCCCCCGTCCTGCTCCTATTATTCCCCAGCATATTCTACTACACCCAGTTCAGGTCTCCCCCTGTCCACTGAGCCCACATGGGTACACTCCATGCCTCTGCTCTGAGTGACTTCCTGGAAGATATGCTCCCTTCACTCTGCCACCCGCCTTGCCCACCTGTCGGGCTGCTGCCATCTCCCCAGCCCGGGATGCTGTCACTGGCCGCCTCACCCCCCAAAACTGCAATTCTTCCCTTAAACTCCCAAGCATTTAATGCCATGTTTCCTCTGGCACATGCCTTTGTCCTGCTATTTTTGACATTTGATATGTTCAGATCTTATCTCCCAGCTAAACTGCCAGGTCCTTGAAAGAAGAAACTTGATTCCTATCTTTCACCGCATAATCCCCCAAAGGGTTTGGCACGGTGGTTCTATGGCAAGAATCTCAAGGCATCACTTTCCATTTATTCCTACAAATGTCAGGACAAAAAGATAAAAAAGGGGAGAAGGAGAAATTGTGTAAAGACCTGAGATACTTCCAGGTGTCTGTACTTCAGAAGGATAGATTTTGACCTCGAAAGAACACATCAAGGTGGAACTTCCTCATTTCCAGAGAAGAATTCAAGCAGAGTGTCACGGTCTCTGTTTTCCCCTTGTGACAGAGGTAGACTTGTACACCTTCAGACTTGAAACTGGGCCTCTGTGAAATACAGCCCAAGGCCCAAGAGAGCACCAGTTCACAAAACCTCCTTTTCCTTTGTATCATCTCTGCCAGGGCAATACGGAGAGAAGCGCTGTCACGTTTCCTGTACAGTAGCTCTAACCAGTGGCAACAGCTTCAAAAGCTCATCTGGCAGCTTTGTCCTACCAGGAACCAGCCCAAAGGTTATTGGCTACACAAGCAGATTATCCTGTTTTTGTCCAGAGTCACTGTTTACAGTGGTTCTCAAATTTTGCTGCATATTCGAACCACCCGGGGGGAGCTTTCAAAAATTCAAATGCCCGGCTGCACCCATACCATTTAAACATGAATCTCTGGGAATGAGTCCAGGCGTCGGTGTTTTCACCTGTGATTTCTACGTGCCGCCAAGTTTGAGAAGCAGTGGTTTAATCAGGTCCGTCAGCAACCCGCCCAAACGTTCACCCTGTAGTGGTAATGTTAGCAAACACCGCTGGTCCGGAGTGAGTGCGTGATTGCAGAAAGCAACGCGGATGGAACTTCTCTCTTTTTTTTTTTTTTGCGGTACGCGGACCTCTCACTGTTGTGGCCTTTCCCCTTGCGGAGCACAGGCTCCGGACGCGCAGGCTCAGCAGCCATGGCTCACGGGCCCAGCCGCTCTGCAGCATGTGGGATCTTCCCGGACCGGGGCACAAACCCGTGTCCCCTGCATCGGCAGGCGGACTCCCAACCACTGTGCCACCAGGGAAGCCCGGAACTTCTCTTTGATTACCTGGATGGCTGGACACCTAGCTTGTGAATCAGCCGATCTTCAGTGTCTCCACATTCTTCTCTTCCCTGTGGTCTTTTGGGACCCTACCAACATTCTCGACTCCTCAAAGTAAATAAGAAAAACCCAGAAATGACAACAGTGCATTTTGCTTTCTATGAGTGGGGAGAGGAGCTCCCAGTGGTTTCTGTCCCTGACTGTTCACTAGAATCACCTGGGCTGTTTAAACACACTGGTGCAGGGCCCTAACCTCAGAGACGTAGGCTCAGTTGGTCTAGAGCTATGGTTCTTAATGCCTGGTCTCTGGACCAGCAGTATCTGCATCACTGTGGAATGCTTTAGAAATGCAAGTTCTCAGGCCCCATCTCAGACCTATAGGAAGGAGGGGGAAGGCAGAAGAACTAGGGGCAGAGATCTGTATTTAAATAAGCCCTCCAGGGAATGACGGTCATGCCGAAGTTTGAGAACCACTGGTCTAGGCAGGACACAGGTCCAGGTGGTTTTGAAAAGACCCACAGGTATTTCTCCTGGGCAGTATGGGTGGAGACTCATGGGTTAAATAAATAGCACCGGATTAGGTAGCTGACACCTGTCCTTCATTGCGGTTTTCATGCTCTCCTGATGTTCAGTCCTCCAGCGGAAACAGAGTGCCTTCTGCTGGGGTGAGTAGAAGAGCTCTTGTGTTACATTGAAAAATAACAGATTGGTGTTGCTGTGTTCAGTCATTTTAACAACTGAATTAGATCAGCAGCGAAGCCCATCTAACTACATGCTCAAACATTTGTCAATAAAATATCCCATCCTATCACCTCCCCATCAAATGAATCGACTTTCCTTCAAACACAAAACAGCCAATTAACAGTGACTCCATAACCAAATATAACCATCTTTTTTACTCAATAGGATAAAAGAGATCTGAACATGAATAGGAAGCATCTACTTCATTTTGAAATGGGCCTTTGGGTCAAAATTCCATGCTTTGATCGGGCATTCATCTCATCCCTCAAAGAGAACTTAATAGTTTAAAAAGCTCAGGGTTTTTATTTGTGCGATGATGACATTGAGAATTCTAGCTTTCATGCAGTCTCGGGATAGAAGCCTCTGGCAAGATATGTAATAAATGGGATCTTTATATGAACAGCAACTCATATTTTTACTTAAAGGAAGTTACTAGGCAATGACTAATGCTTCGAAGAGTGGATTACAGGCTGGCTGTTCTCTTCTTATGTGGCATTTGTCGGGCCTGGGGGTGAGAAGTCTCACTCACCTCTTTTGGAGCTCCAACCATGCTTCATAAGAAAGGGACAAGTCTATGGACCAGTTTATGTCTCTGACAATGTTTGATGATAAGGTACTGATGTGGCATAAAAGATCTACTAATAGCCTTAGGCAAGAGAAGTGGTTGAGACTGCAAGCATGCCTCTCTCTATACAGGCATCATAGTCAACAGGCCATTCACTCGTGGACAGCTCTGGGCAGCCCAGTGTGTCTACTGAGAGTTTACCTCGAGGGCAGTAGATGTCTGGAGCCCATCGGTTGCACTCATAATTGTCCGCTGCCTTTTCACAGGTGAAACACTTAAATCCACCAGGATATGGTGTGGCTACAAAAAAAAAAATCAAGAGAGAAGATTAAGTTTTTAGACTGAGCACAGAATCCTGCATGGTGAAGTAAGACGCTTTTATTTTTTAAAAAGGATTCTCAAAATAGCCTGGCAATTTCTTAAAAAACTAAACATGCAACTGTCATATGACTCTGCAGCTGCACTCTTGGGCATTTATCCCTGAGAAATGAAAACCTACATTCACACAAAAATCTGTACACAAATGTTTATAGCAACTGTATCTGTAACATCCCCAAACTGGAAACAACCCAGATGTCCTTCAATGGGTGAAGGTTAAACAAACCATGGTACATCCATACCATGGAACACTAGTCAGCAATAAAAATGAATTATTAATACATTTAACAACCTGGATGAATTTCCAGGAAGTTGTCCTGAGTGAAAGAAGTCAATCCCAAAAGGTTATATACTGTATGATTCCATTTGTGTGACATTTTTTAAATGAGAAAATTTTTTAAATGGAGGAAGTATTAGGGGTTGCCAGGGGTTGCAGTTGCCAGATAGTGGGGGGAGAGTCAGAGGGACATGGGTGTGAGGCCAACAGGAGGAATCCTTGTGCTATTGAAACCGTTTAGTGTCTAGATTTGGTGATGGATACACAAACCTACATGTGATAAAATTATGTAGAACTAAATACACACACACACACAGAATCACACACAAATGAACACAAGTAAAACGGGGGGATAAAATTATGTAGAACTAAATACACACACATACACACACACACAGAATCACACACAAATGAACACAAGTAAAACGGGGGAAGTCTGAATAAGACCGGTAGACTAATGTATCAGCGTCAATAACCTGGTTGTGATATTATTCCACAGTTTTAAAAAATGTTACCATTGGGGGAAACTGGGTAAAGTACATATGGAATCTCTGTATATTACTTCTTACAACTGCGGATGAATCTACAATAATCTCAATAAAAATGTCAATTAAAAAAAGGCACTCTGGATTTCCTATGATTTACTTTTATGTGTCAACTTCTGTAGACATATCATCGTGTAAATAAATATAAATATTAGGTTCAATCATTAAAAATTTCTTGATGCTTGATCATTTCTTACCTATAAAATTTCTTTGGTTCAATCGTATAATTTTATCTGGTTGGACCTGATATGGTTAAGAGTCTCAGGGGATAGCAAATACCAGCTAAGAGTCTTCATTGCTAAGATACATGCTGCCTGTGCAGAGGTGAACCTCCTAAGGGACCCCGGGGGCCCACGGCCAATGTCTCGGGGCAGAGTGCTGAGGGCACATGGGGATGTTCCAGGAAGCTGCTCCTATCTTTCCCCTCCATTCCCCACTCCTGAGCTGTCTCTTCCTGCCTTCTGAAGGGATTGCCCTTCAGGTACTTGCATTCTTTGCCTTGCATTTGTGTTCAGGCGGGATGCATCCACGGGAGTCAGGTTCTGGAGAGTGCCCAGCATACCAGGGTCTCCTTGGTAATTAAGGACCAGGATCCAAAAGGAACATCTGGCCAGGCCATCTCTGTCCTTTTCCCTGATGTACTTTCACTTGGTGCTTAGTTTTAATCATTTGCTTACTTTGTTGCTTAGAGTTTCGCCTTTCACAGACAGAACTTGTGTGTGTGTGTGTGTGTGTGTGTGTGTGTGTGTTTGTGTGTGTGTTAATCTGTAAAACTACCTGGCCTCTTTGAAAGCTGCAAACATGCAAACACTTCATCTGCAGGAGCCAACTGTTCTCCCTCGCAGATGGCTGAGCCTGCATGTCCCACTGGCGGAAATAATCATCTCAGGGTAAATTACTTTGCCCACATGGAACCAATGAAGTATGTTATCAAAAATAAATGAAGGAGGGGGCAGCAGCTTAAGGCCAGAATTATGGGCCAGATATAACTTTGATTTTCACCTTGCTTAGAATAACTGCCCATCCTCGCATTTGCTTGTAATATTTCACAGAGCTGACCCTGACAATACCCAATAACCTAACATGATCAAAAGTCATAAACTGTCTAAAAAATACAGGTAACTGAAACTTTTAATGGGCCCATTTGAGAGTTCTATGTTCCTCCAAGTGGCTGGTTACTCAAGTTCATAAACAGAATGATGCTGAGAGCAAGGATCCTCTTAAAAATGAGGGATGGAAAGCAGCCTAGGCATAGCCATCCAACGACTGCATTCCCAATGAGGAAAACTTGCTCTGGTTAAACATGCTCTATCATGTAATTATAATAAACAGAAATCAACTATTTTGTAAAACTACACATAGAAAATTTTTATGTCTTCACTGCCTAGATAGGTGGGTTATACTCGAGTTAAAGATTCTAGTTTAGGTAAGTACATGCCTGAAGAATTTAAAATAAATAGGTTCTCGGACTTCTCTGGTGGTTCAGTGGTTAAGACGCCACGCTTCCAATGCAGGCGGCACAGGTATGATCCCTGGTTGGGGAACTAAGATCCCGTATGCTGCACCCAACCAAAATAAATAAATAAATAAATAAATAGGTTCTCATGTTCCAAAGGCATTCAATACTCTTATGGAGATTTTAATTAGATTATTTTTATAAATACCATTATTAAAAACCATACAAAATATTTTAGGAAATTATCCTGATTGGATACATTAAAAACAGTTTCACTATCCACTTTAAATTATTTAATATATAAATAAGTGTAAAAGACAGAACTTTAAAATAGTTTGTAAGATTTGAAGTAGAATTATTAAAGCAGGAATTTTGAAGAAAAGATGTATATAATTTGTCAAAGAACAGCATTTCTCAAAAAACGATCGTATTCACTAAGGTTTATGACGGCAAGCCAACCATAATACTTCAGCTTGTGTGATTAATTCACTAGAGTATCCAATTTTATCTGTCTGTCACTGCAGCCAGTAAAACTTTTAGCTGGAATGTTGGATTAGCTATTCCTGGAAACTTTCCCATCAAAGAGATAAATTAAGAACTTTGAATGAAGACTGACGATCCAGCTGTTCCAAGAATAAACGTATTGAAAGCCTAGCACTAATAAGTTGTAGTGTTCCCAAATTTGGATTAATAGACTCTTCAAAATTATCTTTTGCAAGACTAGTGACATATTAAATTAAATACTGCCATTTCTTATACAAGTAGGCCTGGACTCTGAAATTAACTCAAAGTGTGTCAAAATTAAAACAGGAATATGAGCTAAAACACTATGGTAGCAAAATGAAGCTCTGTTAAAAATCATTTATCTCTGAATGTGTTTATCAGCATGTATCATTGCCAATTAACCAAATGATCTCCTTTCCAGTGAGTTTTATTTTTAAGTCCACAACTTCATATCTGTTGCATTCTCAACAATGACAGTCTAATATTTGCTCATAGGAACTTGTATTTACACCTTGGCAGGTAGTACTGATCAGTGAATAATCAAACCCTTTTCAGTGACAAATCTCTGAAAACAGACTCAGCTTTCAGTCGATAATTACAGCACAATACCAAGAAATGGTCCAATTCCCCCCTCTGGAAATATTTAGCTAATAAACAAGGTCTTCAGATGAACAACTATCTCCAGTAACTTGCTAACTGATACTGAATCTGATAAAGAAGGTTTTTTTCAAAAGGACGGAAAGAGGTTTCTAAGAGATGTGCAGTTTTCTTCTCTGTTACTTCAAAGCATTACAGAGCAAGTAGGGTTTCAAATCGTTGTGGCCCCAGCTGCGAATGAATCTAATTTGGCTCCTGATCACAGAGTTAATAAGCTTAGTATTTCAGGGCATAAGTATTTCAGGGCATAAGTCCTTGGTCCCTCAAGAGAAGGTTATTGTAAAGAAAAAAAGAAAAGCCAAAGTGCCCAGTTACTTCCTGTAATATAATCTGTCCATTAACTCCCCTGGTCAGCCATGGTTCAACCGACCATAATTCATTTGTAAGGCATCGGAAAAGATTTCGTCTTTGTTTCCATCCCTTGGAACTTTTGCCAGGACAAAGGCCTTCAGTTACCAAAACCGTGGTGAGAAGAGAATCTTGTTTTGAACTGTACGCTGATGTGTAATGCATCCAAACTTTCTTCTTTTTCATTCTTACCAAATTAATTTCCACTGTTTTTGGAAACTGGATGCAAATACAAAATTTCTAGAAATCTAATAAATTGATCTTCTCAGTCCACTAGGCAACAACATATTGTCAGTATAATTTTAATACCATGAACATATTTCTGATAGAAGTGCATTTCCTGGTACCTTTCTAGAAAGTCCCCTCACTCCCTAAGACTTAATGTAGTGTAGAATTATGGGAAAACTTCGCTGGCTTAAACAAGCCCCCTGTAGAGAGATAGGCTCTTTGGTCCACATAATTAAGGAAAGACTCAGAATACGCAACCAGAGGAAAACTGAACTTCCCAGGAAAGATTTCTATTACAAGGAATGAAAAGGAGGCCAAGAACATGTTGAAGTCACTTAGGATGTTAAATTCTGCTATCTTGTACGAGGTCTAACAGCCAAATAAGTAGCTTCATGTCTCTTAATACAAACTCCTGCTTCAAAGGTTTTTATTAGGCTTTGGTATTTTAATCATGGGCTAGGAAGAAATTCATCATTTTTCACATGAAAAAGAAAAAAAAAACCCATACACATGATAGAAAAGAATGTTACTGAGGATAGTGCCTCAAGTTTGAAAGCCATAAAGTTTATTTCTTTTAAAGGCTTAGAAACTTCAAAGGTTAGGGAACCAGAGAGCAAAGGAGATTAGTCATGGGAAGCTGAACTTTCCCAACCCGGGTTCCAATCTCATCCCACTTGCTATCTCTGAGGGCCGTTCGGGGCCCAGGAGAAATGAGTTTATGTTTGTCTGGTGTGGAAAACTTCTGTATCTTCTCACATCTCCAGTGTCACCGCGTTTCTCCTTGGGCAGGTTCTGAGCAGTATCTAATATTAATGGAATCTGGCTCACTCGCCGACCCCAGGAAAGCTGTTTGTGTCTCCATCTACAAAGTGAGGCAATTATATTAATAATTCAAAATCAAAATAATCCCATGCTTCCTTCATATATTTTTTGTGGTCTATGTTCTACAGAAACCTGCTTATTTGTGGAGAGATCGCTTCATCTAAACACAGTCTACTGGGTGCTGCTTAAGGGCAGACAACCATGACCGTTTAAAAAATCAAAGTGTAAAAACAAGCAAACAGCACCAAAAACTTCTGAAATAGTGCAGAGAAATGTGAAGTTAACTCTGCTTTAAAGCGGTCAGAATAAACAAAGTTATGGCCAAGTAGGAACCATGGACAGGAACTTGAATCCTGCAAGAACTTATATTCCTTGTGACCAGTTATGGAGACTCTGAAAGAGAACTCAGCCCAGACTTGCTGGTGAACCATCTACATACAACATAGTTTAGGAACAGCTGCTTCTACCCTTCTCTATATTCCAAAATCACATCAGAATACTCCATCAATTCTTTGTTTACAGTGAGCTCTCTTTAACCAGGCCATGGCTCCATTTAATCAACATAGGTCACAGGAATGGAACTTTTCCATCAATTTCTAAAGAGCACAGGTGATTGCCCCTCCAGCCTGGCAGAGCTCATCCTTCAAAGATCCCATTCTGAAATGGACTTTCCAAATAGCGGTCCACTCAACGCCCGCCAGCACTGACCAACCATACCCCTGAGGCACAAGCAGAGTGTGTTTGTTTTGTTCTTGGTCACTTAAATCCACCCCCCTTAATTTTCCTTTCCACCCTGCGTGTACAATCACAGCCTCAGAGAAGGCCAGGCGTGGGTCTGTTTTGAGGCCCAGTGACTTCTGAGTCTGTCACTGAAGCGGACAAAGAATTCCGCAGAAGCTGAAAGTCCTGGCAATCAAACCCGAGAGACTGAAACCTAGGTTTTTGTTCATCAACTGTAATAAAAAAGCATGGTTGTTTGGAGAAAAGAACAAAATGCAATCTTAGGAAACAGAGAAACTATCAAAGCACCTTCTTTTCATGAATGTTACTAAAATAAACTGCCCTGCAAAAACAAGCAGCTAGATAAGCTTTCCATACAACTAACCAGTAGGCACCAGCCTGTACTGGTGAGAGCGTACAACAGCAATAAGTCTAAAGAAACTATTGGCTGCCGGTTAAAAGTATATCTGGGAGGGTGGGGGGGAGGGAGACGCAAGAGGGAAGAGATATGGGAACATATGTATATGTATAACTGATTCACTTTGTTATAAAGCAGAAACTAACACACCATTGTAAAGCAATTATACCCCAATAAAGATGTTTAAAAAAAAAAGTATATCTGGATTTAAAAAATTAGTGATGTACCTTCAGCATCCTCAGTTTACTGTCTGAGCCAACTAGCACAACATCATAAGTAACAGGCATCTGATTGCCTGTTATGTATGTGCTAGCATTTTACAGATATTATTTCTAGTCCACAAAACAATGCTATAGGGTATGTATCATTTTAACCAAGTTGGAAATGTAGAAATCAACACTTTAAAGATTCCCCTAACATTTATTGAGCATTTCCTATGGCTCACAGTGCTAAGTGCTTTGTATGCGTTCTTTTATTTAATCTTCACAAAGTTAGGGAACTTATTTCAAGTCAGAAGGCTATGAAGCAGCTGAGGGAGGTCCTAACCCGAGGTCAGGTGGACTCCAAGCCCCTGTGCACTCCTTGGACCACCTCTCATTCAACCAGAACACGGAGACGTTACATATTCTAACCATGTGGCATTGAAGGAGTCCAGGTGGCTGCCTCCACCTTGTAGATTGCAAGATCCTCAAAAGCAAGGACTATGGTTGATTTGCCTTTACATTTTTCACGCCGATCACAATGCTTGACACACAGTAGAGGCTCAAAAATGTTTGGCGAACAGAACATTTCAAAAGAGTAATGCACCTCGGGGCGAATGCTAAAGGTCAGCCCTCGCACTACATACCCAGCTCAGGGGCATTCCAGCAGAGAGTCAAGCAAAAGTAAAAGAGATGAGATAAATACAGAGATGGTGACCAGTAGAGAAGGAAAGCTGCTGTGTTTCCCGAAGTGTGATCCTTAGAATATCGGCAACAGCGGAAGCACCTGAATTTCTTGCTGAAAGCAAAAATCCATGGGGACCACCCAGATAGATGCAGTCAGACACTCCAGAGAAGGAACCTGGGACACACATCATTATACACTCCCAAGATAATTCTTAAACACAGGAAACTGAAAGGGATAGGGAACAGGAAGTGGCGGGAGGCAATTATGCTGAAACTGAGAATTAGATGCACAGACAGGAAGGCCAGCTATTATCTTGCTTATAAAGGCCTGATCTTTTACAAACACCTTCCTCCTGGGACTTGGCGGTTGACTTTGATAACTGACCGAGGGCTGGCAGACTCAGAGGAAAGGGTGTTTAGAATCAGAGCGACCGAGGGTACAGGGAACAGAGAAAACAAGCCTAATCATTTACCTTCAAATACAAACACCCTGTAAAAAGGGGAGGGTAAAACACAACGCATGTTTCTGTCGCATGCGCACCCCCCCCCCCCGCAATTAAATCACCAGGTTTCGCCTGAGCGGAAGGCTGCCTCCTGCCGGCCATTTTTCAACTTTCAAATCTTATTGGGAGTCAAGTGACATTTCTGCAGTGAAGAGAACGGAGTCTTACTTGAAGGGTGGAGGTAGATTATGTCTTTGACGGTGAAGTCTCGGGACTGAGCAGCTTTCAGACAATCAGCCAGCAGACTCAGAAGCAGGAGCCAGGCCAGGGCAGGGCCAGCTTCCATGGCAGACCAAGGCGTCACTCATCCAGGGGGCCCGGGAGCGGGGACTCGGGACGGCGGAAGAGGACTTGCACCTGAAATACGAAGCCAGAGTCATGTCAGTGTCCAACTCGGGAAAGCCACGGAGACTCGGCCCAGCTCCTGTGATGGCGGGATGAGCTGGCGAGAAACAGGGAGCCCAGGGCACGAGGAAGTGGGTAGACATGGAGAGAAACTTTACAGACTGTAATTTTAGAGTACTTAGAAAATTTCACCCCAAATCCATTCTTAATTAGGTTGCTAAAGCTCCACTGCTAGCAGTGCCCTCTAACATCCAGCAGAGATGGTATCAGGAAAGATTGAATTTTAATGAAACCCAGCTATTTTTGCCAGGAGGAAAGTGGTTGGCTGCCAGAATGCAACAATAAATAAGTCAGGTGCAGAAGCTCAGAAGCATTTCCTTGATACCAGCGAACGCCAGGCATGAGAGTGCAGCCTTACTGGGTCAGGCTGTACAGGCTAGACTTTCCGATTTGGAAAAAAAAAGAAAAAAAAAGGATATGTAGGTAAATTGGCCTCTCGTGAACCAAGATGTGTCTTTATAGCTCAAAATCTCCTCAACATGACTAACATTATTGGCTGTGTACTGTTGAAGTTCATATATATATATATATATATATATATATATATATCAGGTAATTCTCCTCATAACCCTATGAGGTAGGCACTGTTATCATCCCATTGTGAGTAAACTGAAGTCCAGCAAATACATAGAGGAGTTGATTTTAACCCAGGCAGTCTGGCCACTGAGGCCACATTTAATGGTGATACTATGTTCTTCCAAAGACTGAGTCAAGGTATATGAACAAAACCTGAAGAAATGAGATCAAGGTGTCACTGTAACACTAAGCAATCATCATTCTATCCTTTATTTGGACTCTTCCCTTTTCAATTAAAACTGAGAGCAATAAAATTTTACTAGGGTTGAATTATCCAGCTTACTTAGAATGTAGATATATATCTTAATTTATATGCGTTGTTCGCTTGCCATTTTATTGCTTTTCTATAGAGTCTGTTCCTCATGTTCTATTTTCCGAATACCATCATTCTAGCACCCATGCAAGGGATCAAGTTAGATATTCACTTTATTTTAAACTGGTTAAAAAAACATAATTTGGACATTTTGTTTACAAAATTTTAATACAAATATTCAATGACATTTTAAAAACAGCATAAGATAATCCTAAAATTTTGCTGTCAAAACAAACAGACCAAGAGTAAATATATTAGAAATCAAAATCAATAGAGAAAATCAATATCAGACTAATCAGATATCAGAGCACAGTACAGAGTAATATTATTCAAAACAGGATGATAGAAAGTATAAAAATGAATTCAGAAAATGAAACACTCCAAGGAGCTCAGACATAGAGCTATTTCATGATAAAAGCTATTTTTTTTAAATTACAGAACAGGAAAATATTAAATAATAGTAAGATAACTTTATTAAAAATTGTGAAAAGATTAACTGACACCAAACAATGCACGATACACTCAAATTAACTCCAGATGGATTGGTGTGTTCTTTACTTTTTTCAACTAGACAAATTGTTAGAAAATAGAGAACTCTTATCACCCTGTAACAGCTTGATGATGCCAGCTTGCCAATTTCATGCTCACTACGCCCTCTTCTGTTTGCAATTTGGTTCCCCCAAGCAGGTTTGCAATCAGAAAGGGAAGGAGCTGCTCGTTCACTTCATAAATGTGACTGCCAGGCACTGTGCTAGGCACTTGGTTAAATAATGTGATGAGAAAACAAATATCAAGGATCTCTTTCCCTCTATGAGTGACAGGCACAAACATTATCTAATCTTAAGCGAACGCAATAGTTCTTCTGTGTACCTCCATCAGGTCGGGTGAAGCTGTACCTGAGGGACAGATTTGCACAGAGGTCCCTGGACCCCTGAATGAATTGCACCAACACCTGTGTCCTCACAATCTGGGCTCAGTTCGAGAGGAATGGTGAGGAAAGGTTTCTGGTTTTATTTTGAATAATTTAACATTAAATATCAACTAGTTGCCAACCTAAGTTCTTTTTAATGTGAAACTTAATGTCAACACATACCAAACATTGCAAGTGTCTCGTTTCCGTTAAAGCATTTCTCAACCACAGTATTCCTTCCAGTTATTAATTTAAAAGTCTCCCTCTGCACAGTCTTTGCATAAGCATTATGTATTACTTAGTGTCATCTGAAATGAACCTTACTGCAACCTCTGTGGCATGGCTACCCATCCAAGAGCCTTCATTTTACAGCTTGTGTTGACTATGTGTGAGTGACATACAGAGGGGAGGAGCTAGATGCCTGGATTTGAAACCTTACTCCAATACTTTCTTGCTGTGCAACCTTAAGCCAGTTACTTAACCATTCTGTTCCCCAGTTTCCTCATCTGCGAAATGAGGATAATACTACCTACCTTAAAATGTACTATGAGTTGGACACAGAGAACAGACTTGTGTTTGCCAAAGGACAGGGGGTTGGGGGAGGGATGGAGTGGGAAGTTGAGGTTAGCAGATGTAAGCTATTATATATAGAATGGATAAATAACAAGGTCCTACTGTATAGCACAGAGAACTATATTCAATAGCCTATGATAAACCATAATGGAAAAGAATCTTTTAAAAATGCATGTTTTTTTTTATATATATATATATATGAATCACTTTGTTGTATAGCAGAAATTAAGACAACATTGTATATCAACTATACTTCAATGAAAAAAATACAGCTTTAAAAAAATGTGCTATGAGAATTAAATAAATTAACATGTAAAACACTAAGAACAGTGTCTGTCACACAGTAAATGCCACGTATTAACAGTATTTCCCAATATTTCTACTACTATTGTTTTGTTCAAAATCAGTCAGTATAGTTTTCTAAGTGAAAGTAAACATGGTACAATTAACTTTGGTTCAACACAAGCACACTTTCCTTAAATCAGAAAAATATGACAATGCCCCAAACTACTAAGTATGACAAATCACAATCCATATGTCTCCTCTACCCCACCTTTGGTCCCATGGCCAGCCAGGCAGGGACAAAGCCAGTGGGGAGAGGCCTAAATGCCACCAGCATTTTAATATGCTGAGGCTCACACAGACCCAGGGATTTCTTGCCATCCCTGTCAAGGAAGCAAACACGTGGGTGCTCGTCTTCTACACCCTCCCTGTATTTACAAGGCCTATGTTCCACCCCCATGATCTCTACCATAGCTGCCTTAGTTAGATTTTACTTGTGTAAAAGATGTGGAAGGAGCACAGGTCATGAGCACACCTTGTACCCCTGCCAAGGCCCACATCTCCAAGCGTGCTCACAGGTCCTACACACAGTGAAGTATCATGGAGGAAGTTAAAACAACCATTTCATTCATTAAAAGAGATTCACCTCTACTTGGCAAGCTTGATTCTTTAGGCTGGATTCGTTTAGAGAAAGTTTTCAAACTTGGAGGGTTCAACTACTTTTTAACCATGAATTTTATGTGTTTAATGCAGAGTTTTCAAATTCTTAAAGTAGTTGACACTTTGTCATACCAACACATTTTACTCATGAAATTGTTCCTTCTTTAGCAAAAAAATGTATGTATTTCTAGGCTTGTTTATGATTAGAAAAAGGACTGAAAGGACAAAGACCAAAATGATGTGGGATTTCAGGTAATTTTGATGTTTTTCTTTTTGCTCAATTTGCATGCTCAAAAATTTTTGATGAGCATGTATTACTTTTATAAAGAGGAAAACAGTTTTTGGAAAAAATCGTTCTTTTCAAAAAGTGATTTGACAGAGTAATTTCACTTTTTATGCACAAACAGAAGTCAGCTTTTCACCCAAAGCCAATGAATATAGCCTTAAAAATGCCCATGTCTCTTCTAAAATAACAGAGTCCAAATTTGATAGAATGTTCCCTCCTTCCCTCTTTTGCCACACCCTTCACCAAGTGCCATAGGCCAGGTGCTCTTACAGCAGAATCTGTGCAAGGACTAAAGGTGCTAAGACTTTATACGGGAAGAGCAAGCCCAGGACAACGAGCGTAAAGGAAAAAGAGAAAGAAGGAAAGGGAGAGGGAGAGAGAGAAGGAGGGAAAGACAGACAGACAGACAGAGGTAAAATGAAGCTAGGAAATATAAAGCAATGTGATCCTAGGTTACTATGCAGCTCACGACTTCACAACAAGCCACAGAGAGATAGAGGATTCCAAGGAACAGCTGCACTCAGTGCGGCCCACGGAGCGAGAAGGGAGGGAGAATTTATGTCTTCCTGTCTCTTGTCTCCCATTGATCAAGGTCCACTCCACGAAGAACCCACTCACCTGTATTTCAGCAGCCAGAGTGGAAGGTCAACCCCGTGTGGATGGACCGCTGACCAAGAAAGAGAAAGAAGGTACCAGTCACAGGAATCTGAGATAACACTCGAGGTTTAGCTCTAGTGCATGTGCTATTAATCCTAGCAAACACACTTTTTTTTTTTAAGGATCTGTTATTTTTATTTTAAAATTTTTTATTGAGATAAAATTCACATAACATAACATTCATCATTTAAAAATAATACAATTCAGTGAGGACTTTTTGTATGTCCATAATATTGTGCAACCATCACCTAGTCTAGAACATTTCCATCACCCCAAAAAGAAATTTTGCACCCATTAGCAGTCAGCCCCAATTCCCTCCTCTCCCCACTCCTGGCAACCACTAAGCTACTTTCTGTTGCTATGGATTTGCCTATTGGGAACATTTTGTGTAAAAGGAATCAGACAACATATAGTCTTTCATGTCCGGCTTCTTTCACTTAGTATAATGTTTTCAAGGTTCATCCATGCTGTAATGTGAATTCGTACATCATTCTTCTTTATGGCTGAATAATGTTTCACTGTATGGATATACCACTCATCAGCTGATAGACATCTGGGTGGTTTCCACTTTTTGGCTATTGTGAATAATGCTGCTTTTAACATTCATGTACATTTTTTGTGTGGACATATGTTTTCATTTTTCTTGGGTATATACCTAACAGTGGAATTGCTGGGTCTTATGGTAACTATATTTAACTTTTTGCAGAACTCCCAAACGATTTTCCACTGCACCATTTTACATTCCCATCAGCAAAATTTCTCCACATCCTTATCAACACTTACTTTCATTAAAAAATAATTTTTATTATAGCACGATCCTAGTGAATGTGAAGTGCACTGTGTATTTTTTTTGTTTTTTTTTTTTGCGGTGTGTGGGCCTCTCACTGTTGTGGCCTCTCCCATTGCGGAGCACAGGCTCCGGACGCAGAGGCTCAGCGGCCATGGCTCATGGGCCCAGCCGCTCCACGGCACGTGGGATCTTCCCGGACCGGGACACGAACCCGTGTCCCCTGCATCGGCAGGTGGACTCTCAACCACTGCGCCACCAGGGAAGCCCCTGTTCATTTCTTAAATTGAATTATTATATTTTTATTGTTGAGTTGTAAGAGTTCTTTCTACATGCTGGACTCTGGACTCTTTTCAGATGTATGATTTGCAGCCGTTTTCTCCCTTTCCCTGTGTTGACTTTTCACTTTCTTGATGATGTATTTTGATACACAAAAGTTTTTAATTTTGATGAAGCCCACACATTGCTTGTATAAATAATTCCCTTATATAAGTCAAGCCCAACACAACACAACACACAAAAAAAGATCTGCATAAAATGCACAGTAAAAGAACTTGTCTACTTTATAGTAGTCAGAGCTATTTTCCCACTGCTCTTTTCCATGAGAAAACAGGATGGGCCGGACTATTTATTAATATCACCCAACTGCTTACATTCCTGCAGTAAATCATGAAGCACCACTCATTGTATTAGTGTTTTCTAGGAACTGAAAAGTGAAAGATGAGTGACATGCATTCACAATTAGTCTAACTGCTACTGAAATATGGGCTCTGCTGATGGGGATGTGTTTTTTCTATACAGGTTCTCAGTAGTTGATGGAGCTTTAATCCCTAAACCCCACAAATACCATGTTGGACATGCTCAGTGATTTGAAGGGTCTTTTCTAGGACTTTGATGTTTTTCCCTGGAGTCCACTGTGTCTTTGGAATGTTCTAGACATTTAGAAAAGATGTTGTGCTTCCATCGTGTGCTCTGCTATTTGAATATGCGCTGAGGATTCGTCCCTGACTACAGCTCTCTTATGAAGTACACTCTCATTTTCACAGCTTTGTGACCTTTCATTTGTTATTTATGAGCTTTTGCAAATCTAATACCACTCTGACAGATTTAATTTGTGCTCTAAATTACCTTTGCATGAGTTAACTCAACTGCTGGTTTTATTCCAATAGATTACTTGCTACACTCTGAAACAGAAAGAAAAAAAAAATAGTTCAAGATCTATTAGACTTCCTCCACTTGGGAGAAAGTTGAAAAGAGTTGCATTCTGATTTTTACTCCATGGTACTAGATAGTATAAAGGAGGATTTCTAACTCTAGTCAGATTTCTAACTCTATACTAGATAGTATAAAGGAGGATTTCTAACTCTAGTCAGAGAGGCAAAGTGATAGAACCATAACACAGGTCAAGTTTTACAAATCTACATTGTAATGGCTATTTCATATAGAATCCATAAAAAAGAGATTACTCCCAACTCCTGAAACTGGTCACTGGAAGGCAGTGAAGCACTTCTGGAAGTTACATTGACTAAGGTACCAAGTACTAAATGACAATGCCTCGATAGTAAGTCAATATATAAGCAATTGTGAAGTAGAGAACTAATCCCAATCTAAATGTCTTTCAGCGCTACTCACATTAAAATTGGAAATGCCTTAATACAAGAACAAAATGGAATCCTAAAGCCTGAAAGATCATGACAAACCTTATTTAATTTTCAATATATATAGACTACACTTTGTGCCTTAATGACTTGAAAAAGTTAATCCAGCTCCCAAAAGTATAAACTAAAAGCATGATGTCACAAAACTAAGTCTACTGAAATATATCATTTTGACCACAGTACCCTACCCTTCTCACAGTTTGGGGATTGCTCATAACATGTGGTGGTTTTAAAACACGTCTGCAAATTCATTGACGTGTCACCATTAAGAGGTCGGGTCCACATCTTCTTCCCTTGATTCAGTTGACCAGCTTGTGGTGAAAATGACACTGTGTGACTTTCAAAGCTGGGTCATAGAAAGTGATTCAATTTACACCCAGAGCTCTGGAACACTCATGCAGAAGCCAGGTTAGCAGTCTGAGTGCTCTGAATGCCATGCTGTGAGGAAGCTCAAGTAGTCCAACAGAGCTATTGAGAGTTCAGGAGGAGAGACAGCTGCCCTGCTGGCTGCCAGCTGCTCCAGCCCCCTCCCCTCCCCTCTATCCCAGCTCCAGCCACTGTCTGGTTGCCACTGCGTGGAGACTCCAAGTAAGAACTCCCTAGCCAAGCCCTTCCCATATTCCTGACCCACAGAAACCATGAGATAAATGAAATAACGGTTACTGCTTTATGCCACTAGGTTTTGTGGTTTGCCTTATCTGGAACAGAAGGAACTGGAGCAGGAGATTTAATTAGGAACTACACAGTTCTGCTCATGAACATAATTCACTTTTCACATTGGTTGCAAGGTACAGAAATCCAAATCAAACAAGCTATAACCAAAGCTGAGGGGAAGGGGGTAGGGGGAAGAATTTTACTGTTTCACTTGACTGTCCAGCTTAGACAGCTGGACTTCAACCCTGTTATCAGGCATTTCCATCCCTCAACTCTGCTTTATCCCATCTCTTGCCTTTGTTCTCATTCAGGTCTTCTCAAACTGTGGCCAACAGTAGCTTCAGAAGCATTCCCAGCGAGGCCCTTTCCAAACTGTTCCAGGGAAAGCCTTAAAAAGGAGGGAGGTCCATCCTTGGAGCATAACTGGCCAGGGGAGTGTGGCATTCCAATTGGCCAGGGCTGGGCCACTAGCACATCATTGAGACAAGCACACAGTGTCAACTTCATGGAAATCGCATGGTTTGAGAATATAGGAGACATTGGTTTCCCAAAGGAAAATCTAGGTGTTATCAGCTGAAGAAGAAAAACTGGATGATGGGCTAGCAGAATCACACAGATGTCCACTACAACAAACAACACAGACTTCTAAGTAACCTCATTAGCCTGGAAGTGAAAAATAAAGCTAACAGTAGTTCACGTGGACATTTCTGCAAATGCCAGAAGGTGGAGAGGTTACCTATTGACATGATTTGCTTCTGTAGAAATGGAATATCACTCCATTACAATGTTCAAATCAAAATATAAGGTTTAAACAATGAAAATACAGGTCAAGTGGGCATATGGAATCAGTTTTGGCCTATACTTTCCCCTTCGTATGGGAATGGTTCTTCTATTGACATACGTCACGTGTTGCTATTGGGAAGCACCTTGTTCTCACATGGTCCATCCTACAGGCCACTGTCATTTGGGCCAGGGTTGGACATCTGATCCGAGCCAAGCCCATCAGAGTTCTTCCTGGTATTTTTCAAGCCAGAATTGGGAAAAGACAATCAGCCCTCTCTGAAACAGAAGCCCCCAAGAAGTAAAACTCAGAAACATGTGTATGTCCTGTTCCTCCCCATGTGGAAGGAGAAGATGAAAATGAAGCTTGCAGGCCAACAGAGACAGAGAGGAGAGATGCAGAGAAAAGCCCAAGCTACATGCAACCCTTGCCTTTTTAGCCGATTTTTAACTCTTCCCTTAGAAGCTTCAGTCTCCATCCAATAAATACCCCTTTTGTCCAAACTAGTTTGAAGTGGCTTTCTGTCCCTTGAAATCAGGAGCCCTGACCAATTCAAGAGTCTTCCAAAAGGGTCCAGACACCAGGTTGTATTCTCCTTTGTAACAATGATGCACTTTACAATAATATATCTTTAAGGCCTATCAACTAAAAGGTTAGAGTTGGTTTTTAAAAATTGTCAATAATAGAAAAGCAAGCAGAGATTATCTCTTTTAGACTTCATAGACACTGATGTTTCATTTCCATAACCTACAGGGTGATAGATTTTTACATATTCCCAATTTAAATTGAGGATCTATTTGCATAAAAATCAGTGCTGTAAAAAAGTGTGTATTTCTTTTTCAGGAACCTCTTGGCAAGGGCTTGAGTTATAGGGGAAAGCTACCTTTCTATTTTGCCCCAATGTGATTTAAAGGTCAAATGCATCAAAAATGCTTCAATTCCTGAAGGATAAATGATGCTGGCTGAGTATGCCTGGCAGTATGTTCCCATTTCTAAAAGATGTTGCATTAACTCTCTTCCGCTTGTTGACTGTATGCTTGTTTGCTTCCTCTATCAATTTGAAGGTTCTAGAGAACTGACGAGAAGGCATTTTGAAGTGCAAACAGCCATAAGGGGATAAAGTCAAAGAACTCTCCAGGCAGGAATGGGACACTGGGTACATTTCAGCTACAGCCTGCCATTTTTTTTTTTTTACTTGGAAGGGAGTAGCGGTTTGGAGAAATTTTTGCTTTCGTGTCTTTTATTAAATGTTTCTCTATGTTTAAAAACGTCGTGTTTTCAATTTATTGTTTCCTAGGAATTTCATCTTAGGAACCTTCCAAAAATGTGAAAGTTCAAAATGTACTCAGAAACAATATGATAGTTATAAGTGGATTAAATTGCAAACACATTTGCTCTTGGGTTCAAAATAACCCAGTTCCAAATCCAACATTTGGATTACTGGGCATATGCCTTCCACCGCTTGACCAAAAAAGAGTTATCTTGATACTGTACAGAGGCAGCCTTCTCCATATTTGCAGTGGTGCGTTCATGTTTCCCCTGCTAATTTAGAGTGTTTCCAAAACTTCAGTAATAATCGGTTATAAAGCTGACACTGCCTGCTGTGAATCCATGGGGAAGTTCTACAGTGTTTGAACCAAGTTTTACTGGCAGGGACCATTGCATGGTGTTTGGGGTCACTTTGTTTCGGTTTTAGAGACCTGGTGTGAAGATTCTTTTTGAGACCTTGAGGCCTATTAATTCTTCCTATCACTCCTCCCAGTTACCTTTGGCCACTGACACACTCACCCACATTAAGTGATGTCTGCCTCTCCTGCCTCCTCTTATCATGTTCTCTGAAAGCCAGATGTAAGCAAATGACCCCACATCTCTAACCTCTTCATGAACTATTCCTTCCATTGCTTTATGCATGGACTAAAGCCTGGCTCACAGAGAAAATGCCACTTCCTCTTGGACTTCTGTGGCGGAGGGTGCTCATCCTTCCAAGCCCCATGGATCCTGGGGACAGGAGGTCACCAAAATGCCTCTCCCTCCCACTGCAGCCTACAAAACATTGCTCTTCCTCTTCAAACGATTTTCCTCCTCCTCTCAAAGGCTAAACCAACTGCCCTTGTGGCTGTTGTGAAGCGGTTGGAGAATATTAAGAATACGGCCCACCATCAACCATTAACAATGACTCAGACTTATCTTGATTCTCACCCAAGATTCAGAAGAACCAACCCATCTTAAATCTTATTTACTGTCTTGCATGGAACAGGGTTTTTCCCAGGATTCCAAGAATCCTAATCAAGTTTTTGTCAAAATGGCCTTGAAGATTGTTTCCATTTAGCCATGAATAACTCAAGTTTAAGAAGACTGTGTAACTGCTAGTTTGATAGGTGTGGTGAGCCCCTTTGGGATTTCTTACAGTGTAGGAAAGCCAGCCTGTGCTCTTTCTTCTTGTGGGAAAAATGAAAAAAGGAAAAAAAAAATCAAACAGCCAACATTGAAACAATGGCTTAAGTAAAAACCCTATGGCTATATTTTTTTCAAATCACTGGGTTCTTTGTAGCTAATTATAGACAGTCCCCAGTTTACAATGGTTCAACTTAACAATTTTTCCACTTTACAATGGTGCAAAAGCGGTAAGCATTCAGTAGAAACTGTATTTCAATTTTGAATTTTGATCTTCTCCCAGGCTTCTGATTGACAGGGCTAGTGATACGCGGTACCATCCTCCCTCCTGATTCTAGGCAGCAGTCGTAGCTCCCATCAGCCATGCCGTCAAACAACCGATACACTTACAGCCATTCTGTATCCAAACAACCATACTGTTTTCCACTTTAAGTACAGTATTCCAAAAAACTGCATGAAACATTCAACACTTTATTATAAAATAAGCTTTGTGTTAGATGATTTTGCCCAACTGTAGGCTAATGCACGTGTTCTGTTTAAGGTAGGCTGGGCTCGGCTATTATGTTCCGTAGGTTAGGTGTATTAAATGCATTTTTGACTTAGGATATTTCAACTTATGATAGGTTTTTTAGGACCTAACCCCATAGTCAGTCGAGGAAGACATGTACTAAATCTTAACCAATGTTTCTCATTTAATAAGTAATATGTTTTTTAAAAGCAAATCTATCCATGCATTCATCCTCCAAGTTTCTGATCAACCAGTACCTTGAGCTACACACAGTATGTCTCTCTCCAGATTGCTCAAAGATCATCAATTTCATTTTTGTGAAAGGGTACTGGGGTCTGCTAAAACTCACAGTGTAAACTATAACTTGACTTTTCAAGAACACAACAAATTAGCACAGTCATTTTGAGGAAGGAAGGATTTCCTCAACCTGGGTTTAAAGGCACAGGAATGTATCAAATGACCCCCTAACTCTATGTCAGTGAGGTAGGCATTCTTCCTTTGTCACACACCGTCTTCATTTATAAGTCTCCATAAATAATAGCTACTAAAGTAGTCTACTATTGTAGCAAAACAGACTCTAATAAGATTTTATATAGTATTCATTCAGGCAGAAAAAGATGTAGGAGTTATTAATAAAATAAAATTGTCCTTGATAATAGAAACTGTTTTTGTTTTTGTATCTAAATGAATTCCCTTCTTACTGAGTAGCTTCTTTTGGATAAGGAAATGGAGGTATCTAGACAGACCCTGCTCCCTGACTGCTGACACTGAATTCAGCCATGTGAGAGTAAGATTCCTCTCCCCTATTCCTTTTTAATGTCTTCCTATTTCTGTTCCTCAATTGTCCCCCTTGTTTTCTATTTCACTTGTTAACTCATTCATTCATTCATTATCCTCCATCTAGGTGGGTATAGATAACATTTTCTGTTAGATTGGGTTGGCCAGAAAGTTCGTTCGGATTTTTCTATAAGACGTTACGGAAAAACCCAAATGAACTTTTTGGCCAACCCAATACTTGTTAATAGCTCCAGCTTAACACACAAATTCTCCAACTCTATTAGTAAAATCGTTACTGCAAATTCTTAAAAATCTCTTTAAAGAGAGAGATGATGCATCTTTGAGTCACTTAGTCAAGCGTGATCATGGTAAGATGTTGACCTTCTGTCCTTACAACCAAGGCCACTTGTCTGTAAGGTGCCAAGTAGAGGAGCCAGCTAACACAATGACTGCGCCAACCCTACACAGGCCCTTTGGGGAGGAGATCACAAGACATTATCAGTGAAACCCAATCAGAGGTCCATATTCCTTCCTACCAACAAAGCAGCTTAACTGGAAAAAGGAAGAAAGGAAGAAATGGACATAGGGATGACCCATTTCATTTTATAAAGATACATTTAACCTCTAGGTTCATACGAACAATCATTCAAGTATACTAGTAATAGGACACTGGAAATAAGAGGGATTGGAGAAAACAAAAGATGTTAAAATTCCCAAGTGTCTTAGCCAGAGGTGAATTTATCATGTAGTGAAGGGTAAGCCTCAGGGGTCCCTGATTGCATGGGCCTCTGCCAAGACCCTTTCCTGATGTCAGGATTCTAATTCACATACTCTTTTTCTTAAGGAGAGGTGCCCCCTAAAAACTCTGGACCAGCCACCCCTGGCCAGAGTAATACAAAAAAACAACTTTTCCCACTCCTAATAGTCTTGCTTTTTTTCCTGCGGGGAGTCAGGTTAATAAATAAAAATACGTGCTGTCTGTCATTCTACTCTCAGGGAAAGGACAAAAAGGAAAAGAGGTAAACCCAGCACATTCCCAAAGGCAGGCCTTCTCAAAATTGGGGAAGCGGTATTAGAGCTGGAGAAAGCCACCAACCAAGTAACTCCGTCCCTCTTGGCCGGTCCTGCAGCACTGCGTGTGGGCAAACCTCCTAGAACCACTCCATGGGAAAAAGAATGCTAGGGCGCCTCTAAGGCGATGGGGCAATTAAAGTCAAGAGAATTAACACGTGCTTTTTAACTACTTTAAGAAGGGTCAGAGAAACAACATCTTATCACCCAAAAGCAGGGGCAGAGGCACTGGGGCTGGAAAGGAGGCCACTCTAAGGGGAGCCACACGGCCACAGCCAGCAGTGGCACGCAGGGCTGACCGGGCACTGGGCAATAGAGCAGAGAGGGTGTTAGTGCCAGCTCCAGAGCCAGGAAGACCCCAGACCCCTCTACCTCCCACCTAGGATTGTTTTGAGGACAAACAGATAATGCCTGGATGACTGTGGAGCAGTTCCTAAGGGCACAGGTTCTGGAGCCAGCCCAGGTTAGAATTTTGACTCTGCTCCTGATAGCTGACTGACTGTGGGCAGGTTTCTTAAACTCCTCTCTGTACCTCAGTTTCCTCATCTGCAAAATGGGGGAAATCATACTGCCTATGTCATAGGGCTCTTAGGAGGACTAAAGGAGATAATACACATAAAGCACTTTGAATCATACCTAGCGCATGCCTGCCGGCTAATATAATTCTCCAAATCAGTGTCTAGTGGCCTAGCGAAGCATCCGGTTACTCATTTGGGTCTAGACACTGGTTCGGAACTGTCTTCTCTCCAGTCTAGAAAGGAGATGTGAAAGGTCTTCAAAAAGGAGCCTATGCAATGTCGTGTTCTATCAGGAGAAATCGAAAGCCCAAGTTGCTTGTCAGATTTTCTAGCTGATCCCAGACTAAGGTCAGCACCCTGCCATGACAATAAAAACAGAGGGCAGGTGAATTACATGAGGCAGGCAGGGGAAGGTCTAGGGCAGGATTTCTCAAATTTGAAAACTGCTTTCTCCTTTAAAGAGAAAACAGGCTCACAGACAGAACCTTTCCTACCCCCACTGTCAACTAATTAACCCTTATTATAATAATTATACTGCTACTCAGATATACACAGATAGAAAACTAGGGTTAAGTTCCTTTAAAGCCCATGTCATAGCTTTAAAGCTAAACAAAAATTGCCAAATATAAATAAAACCACATTCAAATTAAATACAATAATTAAATAAAAGGGAAACTGACATAACATTTATTGAACATTTACCACAGGGTTGCACATTATGGAATTGCCACTGTTTGATCATTCTGCCCTACGAAGGTGGCAATTTCACATAGTTCCACCCAACACGTGTGAGGCACTAAGTGCTGTCTGTATTCCCCACAACACTATGAACTAGGCATTACTACTGCCCCATTTTCCAGATGAGAAAACAGGAGCACCAAGAAATAAGGACATACATTTTAAAATCTTCTTCAGAACTGGCAGGTGCCCGAGGACTCAGCTGCAGACGCCTAGAGACAAGCAGACACCTCTCTGGGAAGCCTTGACCTAGGAGGCACTTACACACCAGGGGTGGGGTGATGAAGGCAGAGCCAGGCCCAGAAGAGAGTGTGTTCGGGCAAACTTCAGTGAGAGCTAGAAGGACACCAAGTCGGGGACAGCATCTCCTGCTGGAAGGAAGGGGCCACCAAAGACCATCTTGACTTGGTGTCCTCTGGGCTTTGTTCTGGGTGGGGCAAAGGGCTTGACTGGTCCTCCTCCCCGGAAGACAGGCGCTGGCCCTCCTCTGGGATCAACAGTTAAGGTGAATACATGGAGACAGGAAGAGCAGGAGAAAGGATAAAAGGATAAAAGGAGATAAAAGGAGAGAGGGTAAAAGAGAGAGAAAGGGGTGGTCAAAAAAGGTTTCCAAATTCGCTGCATTTTAGAATCACCCGGGATCCTTACAAACTACTGATGCTGGCTCCCACCCACTGGGATGTCACTTATGAGGTGTGACTTTGGTATCGAGATTTTAAAAACCCTCCAGGTGATTCTAATTTGCAGCAACGTTTGGGAAACTTTATCATGCTTCTGCAAGTTGCTGGTAGAAGGAAACAGCCTCCAAATATGTTCCCTTCATCCATGGGCACCCGCAAAGCATGCTGCAAAGTTCCCCGCAGCACTCAATTACGGATCTATGAAGCAGTCCAACGTAACCCGTGTAATTTATTCTGCTAGGTCCCCTCTGTCATTCCTTCCTGGCTGTTCAGAGTACTCAGGATCAGAGAAGTGGGCAGGCTGTGACTTGTAAAATGACCACAGCTTCCCACCTGGTTTCTTCACTGCTCTGACTCCAAACATGGCAGGCTTCTCTTGGGTTCTTTGGTAATCACTTCCCGAAAGTGGTTTTCATCCTCTTCATGAAGTGATTGTCCCACGTTGCCCTTGAAACGTTCCAGGGTGAAGTGCACGCCACCTTTCGGACTTAGCACACTTCGTTTTTACGACAACAAAACAGAAAATGCCTCGAGGCCTCTCCTGAGACAAACGTACTCACAACCATTCCTCTAAAGGGAGCCAGAAAGATGGGTGAGTGTTTGAGAAAGGAAACAAATATGCCAACATTTTCAGAGGTGGCATGGAGTGATGGAAAGAGAATGGCTTTTGCACACTGCAGACTTGAGCTCAAACCCTGGCTCTGCCGCAAAGAACCATGGGAACTTGAGCAAGAAAACTGCCCTGCAGTTCAGTCTCTCGTCTGCACTGACACACCCGCCTTCAACTCGTCGGGACCCGCACCCTGACATTTCCACTGTGAGTGACTATGCTTGTGAGGCAAAGACTTGACTTGACTTTGGAGGTGGCAAATTTTCCATCTTCTCTGATTTTCTAGTCACTCGTTCTGATGTGATTCATAGAAAGAAAGCAGGGCTGAGAATAAGGCAAAAAGTAACACAGCTGAGAATAAAGAGGAAGGGTAGTAATACATTCATCCTGATTTCACTCTGTAAAGTGAGGATAACATGCTTCCAATATCAAAACCATACCATCTATGCAGTTGCATTGTACCCTGCCAGGTCTTTCATATGGGTGGAGAAACAAAACCAAGCATATATTGATATATGATATCATATATAGGATATAGGATATTGCTTCTTATCCTATATAAGAATCCTTGCTTCTTATCCTACAAGAAGCAAAGGAACTCGATCAAAGATCTTAAAAGGCCTGGGATTTGATATGAGATGACAGGTTGCTCCAATTCCTGTTTTCATGATTATACGGATCTGAAGTTTCTAGCCAGGCTGTTTGTGCAAAGGAGTCTAATAAGTAGTGATGCTAAATGCTACAACGATTCTATGTGCACAAGCAAAATCGAGGGTCTAAGTCCCACTGTCCAATACGACTTCCTGCAATGCTGGAAATGTTCTACATTGGGGTTGCCCAGTTCGGAAGCCACTAGCCACATGTGCCTATGGAGCAACTGAAATGTGTGACTGAGGAAGTGAATTTCATTGTATTTAATTGTTATTTAAACTAAATAGCGACATGTGGACCGTGGCTACACTATTGGAAAGTGGAGTTCTAAATTAGTGATAAATAAATGAAAACCAGTCACTGAAGTTGTGATCTCTGAACCAATTAGGGCTAGGGTGAAGTAGAACAATGATTACCCAGCTAAGTACCAACACAACAGTGTTAATTACATCAAATCAGAAAATATGGCACAGCTGCTTCTACGGAGGCACTCTTGGCCTTATCATTGGTACAGGGGTCAAAGGGGATAAAAAGGAAATGACATAGACCTAAGGGTCGTATTTTCAGGAGTGCCACAAGAAATCACTCTACCTCATTTTTTAGATGATGGCTGAAAATGTTAGCTTATTATGTGACAAGATGTCAATTACTTTATGGGGTATTTTTTTAATCCCAATTTTTACAGATGAGGAAACTTAGGAAGATAAGTCAATTGCTCCATAGTCACCTGGGTAGAAAGTATGGGAGTGGACATTGGAATGCATGCAGTCTGGCTTCATATGCCATGCTTCAAGGACCCATCAGTAATTTAGAAGTTAGAGCGAACAGAAGAATTGCCTTTGAGAGGAGGCTGGCTTGCTGCATGTATCCTGGACATACTAAGACTGTGTCATTTTAGAAGAAACTGGTCATTGCAGCTTTAAGAAGGATAAAGGAAACCTGGGAACGCTGGGCACAGAATGAGGAGGGTGAAGAGACAGAAGTAAATGTGGAAACCAGGGGCTCCAGGAGACTCACTTTGCCATTTTCCCCAAGCCTTCTCTGAATCCGCTGGTTTCTTTCTAAGTTACTAACATCAATGGCAAGAGTGTGGATGGAGATGTGAAAGACGGCGCAAGTCCTGAGAGAATTAGAGGAAGGAAATGTTTCTATTATACGTTGACATTTGGTCTCTAACTCAGTTTGCTTCATGTGCAAAATCTTATCCTTATGGATCAAAATGTAGGTAATTTTAAGAGGCTACGTCCCCTCTTTCAATCCTCCATTATTACCCATTTTAGAGGCTTCCAAATTTTTGTTTTCTAATTAATGTTGTGAGTAGCATCCTTGCCACTACATCACATGGTCTATTCCCCATTATTTTCTTAGAATAAACTCTTAGACATAGGGAATAAAGGAAATGAAAGGACCCTGGCTTGCACTGGGTGGGCCAGGAATAATGCTGAGGGTTTCCCTTCCCTGGAATTATGTCACAAAGTGATGAGTTAAGCACTTCCCAGGAACCTTTGTTTTCCTCTGCCTGCATGGGGTGTTTCATAACCCCACGCTACTGCAGACTGTATTAACCTCACCAAACAGGCAACTAATTCATTGTTTGGTTCAAAAAATATTTACTGAGGTCATTTCAGCTGTGGCCAAGCATGGGCCAAGCCCTGTGCTAAGCATAGAGGTTCAGATTCGAAGGAGAGTCAGCCCTTATCTTCAAGAAAATCATAATTAAGTAGGAAAGACAGAAACGTAAAAATACAATGGTATATTATTTGAGGATAAGTAGATTTTATTAACACATTTATTCCCTAATAAAGGCAAACATCTTTCTTTTTCAGTTGTGTATCTTTATTTTAAGGTGAACATCTCGATTTCTCAAAGAAAACTGACATATTTTAAACAAAAATAAAACAAAAAAAATTCAAAAAATACGTTAAACCATTACCTGGCTATTTGAAAGATTTTAATGAATGAGAAATCTTTTCATTATAAAATTGTAGAAAGTAAATGTGGATTTAGGAAATACGGATAGTGAGCATTTTTAAAATATTAATACATATTTAGTAAGTTTTTAAATAAAAATCACATCAAAATTGTACCTCATTCCCACACTCTCAGATTTCTTTTTTGGAACAGTGGCCAAAAACACAAATCAATTTGGGAGAAGAAAACAAAAAATATAATACAATTTTCTTAACTGAACATCTACTGTATCAAAGTTCCACTGCTTATGAAGTCCTAATGCTAGCGATGTAAATTTGTAAAGATACACAAATACAACACCAGCTCTTTCTAGGAAAATTTGGCCATAGTCTCTGGTTGCTGAAGGCCCATCTATATAATATAAACAACTGGCCCTTGCTTGGCCCTGTCCCTAACTCATGCACATCTGCACTAACCTGGTGTGAAGTGTGTTCTCACTATGCTGTAAGGTGTGGCGCACAGACGGGGCCCAGAATTATAGTGGACTTGGCAGTTGTTCCAAACACCTCTTCCCTTCTCCCACAAGCCCACGATCACACTGCAAATCAGTTTCCTGGTACCATTCCAGTCACACAAAGCAGCTGTGTGAACTTCACTTTCCTAATGACCCTGGCCAATCCTTTAACACACACAAATTGAAACTGCTCCATGCCAGTGAGTATTGGGAGAATTTTAACAACCGGATTAAAAGGCCAATCAATTGGTAAACTCCCAGAGGAAGCCCTAATGCCAGGGAATAGATTAACTGGTAACTGATTTCAAGAACACATGGAAAGTACAAATCTCAAAGAGATGAGGTGGGAAAGGAGAATAAAATAAGCAGGACTAGAAGAATCTGAGCCATAGAAACTGATTTGGTAAGTCTGTAACAACGCAGAAAGATGATATTCTTTTTTCTAACTCTTTTTTTTTTTTTTTTTTGCTAACCAAGTTTCATTTTCCTTTACACATGATAAAATTGGAGCTGGTTTTGCTCTTCATCTGTTTTCTTGCGTAATGTTGTGATAAGTAGGAAGGTAGAAAATGTATCCAGAAACTCACACACTTGACCTCCTCCTTCCCCTACCCCAGTCCCGCAGGGGCAAGAAAAGGCTGTGTGACAAGGATGTTAGGTTCAGGATTACTGAGTGCTGGGGGATATCTGGAGGACCCAGCTAAGCAGTATGAGATGACTTTTTACATATAAGTTTTTAGCTTAAAAAAAGGAGAAAGTTGACAAAGTATTTTGGCTCCCAAGTATAATGGTGCCCACAACGAAATATGGAATACTTATTTCCTGTTAACTGGGAAAGAGAGCAGAGACACTGCCTGTGTGCAAGACTTCTCCTGGACACTGTATTCACACAGTATACTATTAGAAAAAAGTATACTGTTAGAGAAACAGACTCAGGGAGTCTAGGGTAGAACTAGAAAAGCTGTATTTAAAAAACCAAAGAAATCCAGGTATGGAAACTTTAGGATTAAGTCATGAAAAACATGGATAAACATCATCCCTAACAGCAGTCCCCAAAAAAGAAAATTAGCGAATATATCTTTTTTAGAATGACTAATCTTATCAGAGTTAACAAAGGTGAATCAAAACAGTGATTCAAAGAAATATAAATTGGTCACTATAAAACTGGCAAAAACATCTGTTTGATAATACTCTATGTTAGTGAGTATGTGGGCAAAGAGACAATCTCATTTGAGAAGTAAATTAGTTACTCTTTTTTGGAAGGTAATTAAGCAGTATCTATCAATTTTTTAAACGTGCATACTCTTCAACCCCAAAATCCCATTTCCAACAATCCACCTGGCAGATATATTTCAAAAGTGTGCCAAGATATTATAGGTGAGGATGTTCATGATACCCTAAATATCTAGTAATAGGAGGTAGGTTTATAAATTAAAGTGCAACCTTACAAAGGAATATTGTGTAGCTTTTAAAAAGAGAGAGGATCCATATGATATATTATGAAGAAAAAAAAAAAGCAAGATGCAGATGAGAATGTACACTAAGGTCCTTGTGATATTGTAATTTATAGTAAGAAATATATATTTGGTCTTCATCCCCCATTTCCGCACAAAGCTCCTTAAACCCTTGAAATTTCCTAAGTGAAGCAGTGATAAAAAGTGTCTTTTGTTATGGTAATGAGGTAAGCTGTCACATCTAGGGATGGGGGCTGGTTGCCAAGAGAACTAACCATGTGATTGGAGGGTTGGGACTCCCTCAACTTCTGGGGAAGGTAAAAGGGCTGAAGGTTGAATCACTTGCAATGGCCAATGGATCAGTAAATCATGTTTAAGCAAGTAGTTTCTGGAAAAAATTAAAAGGGTGAGTTCACAGAGCTTCAGGTTTGGTGCTGGGAGAGTGGTGGGCCTGGAGGTGGCATGGAAGCTCCGGGCCCTTTCCCCATTCCCTGCCCTAAGCATATCTTCCATCTTGCTGTTCCTGAGTTATAAACTTATATAATAAACCGGTATTCTGGTAAGTAAGATGTTTCTTTGAATTCTGTGAGCCACTCAAGCAAATTATTTAAACTCAAAGAGGAAGTGGTTGGAGTCTCCAATCTATAGCCAGTCAGAAGCACAGGTAACAACCTTGACTTGAGATTGGCGTCTAAGGTGCTTGTTGGAGGGGGGACAGTCCTGTAGGGCTGAGCCCTTAACGTGTGGGATCTGACGCTATCTCCAGGTACACAGTGTCAGAATTGAGTTAAATCATAGGACACCCTGCTGGTGTCAGAGCACTGCTTGCTGGTGTGGGGAAACACCCACCCTCTGCAGACACATTATAACTGGTGACCAGAACTTTTAGTGCTTTTTGTGTTTCTTAAAAGGAAAGTGCATAAATACATATACATGTGGGCCCTATAAACTTTATTTTCTAAAAAAGATAAACTTCATTTTCTAAAAAGATACCCAAGAGATTGTTAATGATTATCTTTGAGGAGACAGCCTTCACTGGAGGAGTGAGGGAAGTTTTCACTTTTGCCAACTAAAACTTCTCTCGTCGTCTGGTTCTACAAGAATGAAATCACTAACCACTGCAGTCACTGACTTTCAACACACCCTGAAAGGAGTTCAGGGTGGAGATCAGGAATGAGGCGCTCTGTGCTCTGGCAAAAACTGGCAGAACAGGACTTCAATAAGTTAGATATTTTCAGAAGAAGATTTTGTGAGCCCAATTTCTTGCATCTTCTCATATCTAAAAAAGCACGAAAATCATTAACGGAGACATCTGCTCGTCATGACTAGCAGCAACTTTCTGCCAAAATATGTACTTGATTTCACATGTACCCTCTTCACTGAAGTCATACATATACTGACCTCCCCCTCTACCTCTTCAAAGCTGCTCCTCAGAGCTGTCTGAGAGGCTGTCTCCCAGGCTATAGTCCTGATTTGGCCACAAATAAAACTTAACTCACAACTCTCACATTGTGCATTGTTTTCAGCCAATTTCATTTTATATCTTTCTATACTGTTTACATTTTCTTACCATGTATAAGTAAGTATTCAAGCGCATGCACGGTGCTTTCTGCAAGATATGTTTAATTCCATGTTAGCTTCCCTTACTATCTAGTACATTTCTTAGTCAAATACCTCTACTATCAATCACTGAGTGAGTCAATTTATTTCAAATTATAACCTCCCCACACTGCCAACCTACTTACTAGCAAAATGGATTTGGGAAGGCCTATCATAACAGACTCATAGTAAGATACTTAAATAAAAGAAGCAAGTAAAATTCATGGAAAGGAAAGGGAAATAAAAAGCCCAGACAAATGTATTGACTATGATTGAGCAACTAGCACAGCTCCAAGTTTCCCAAAGTAAAAGGCAAAAATGGAAACAGAATGGGTGATATTATTCTCCTCATCTGGGAAAAGATTTCCTGCCTATATATGAAAGTTGACTTTTTCACCTGGTGGTGAATTCTAAGAGACATGATGTAAGACACTTTGACAACATCTTGATTTTATGGCCTTCAGCTCTCAAATTTGACCCTGCATCAGATTCACCCAGACGGCTTTTCAAGCACAGATTGTTGGGCCCCAGCCTCAGAGTTTATGATTGAGTAGGTCTGGGGTGGGGCCTGAGACTCCACATTTATTTTTTTTTTTGCGGTACGCGGGCCTCTCACTGTTGTGGTCTCTCCCGCTGCGGAGCACAGGCTCTGGACGCACAGGCTCAGTGGCCATGGCTCACGGGCCCAGCTGCTCCACGGCATGTGGGATCCTCCCGGACCGGGGCATGAACCCATGTCCCCTGCATTGGCAGGCGGACTCTCAACCACTGCACCACCAGGGAAGCCCTAGAGACTCCACATTTTTAACTGGTTCTAGGTGATGCTGATGCTGCTGTTTGGGGACCACAATTTGTAACACTGGGGTTTTAGGCCAGCCATTCATTCATTAATCTTTAATGGTCAATGACTTCATCGGTAGTTCTACGGACGACCTGGAGATACTCTTTACGTAAGTATTTCAGGAAAACTTTGAAATGTAACCCAGTGAAAGCATTTTTAAAGTTACTGAGGGGCTTCCCTGGTGGCGCAGTGGTTGAGAATCTGCCTGCCAATGCAGGGGACACAGGTTCGAGCCCTGGTCTGGGAGGATCCCACATGCCGCGGAGCAACTGGGCCCGTGAGCCACAGTTACTGAGCCTGCGCGTCTGGAGCCTGTGCCCCGCAACAAGAGAGGCCGCGATAGTGAGGGGTCCGCGCACGGCGATGAAGAGTGGCCCCCACTTGCCGCAACTAGAGAAAGACCTCGCACAGAAACGAAGGCCCAACACAGCCAAAAATAAATAAATACATAAAATAAATTTAAAAACAAAAAGCACCAGAGAGAGACATTTATAAAAAAAAAAGCTACCGAGGCCCAAATATATGGTTTCTTATGACCTAATCAGAAAACAAAGATGAACTTGAGAATAGCCATAGATATAAATGTATTACACATGCCTTGGCCCTTCTTAATACAAATGTATTCCACATCACCTGACTCTGATACGGCTGATCAGACAGGGGCTGATAATGCAAATTCACGAAATACTGACTCACATTAACAAAAGCTTCATTTTGCCCATGCAGAAGCCTGGTCTCCTGCCAACATCCAAAAGTATATTATAATTCAATTCCAAAATCAAGAATCAATGACCTTTAGACAATCTGTGCTCTTTTTTTGTTTTCTCATTGACATGGAGAATGGAGGCTTAACTGTACTAGGAATTAACATAGGACCTTTCTCCTGGAGAGGTAAGAGTTCAAAATACTTTTCAGATAAACAACCTCATTTGTCTTCCAACATCCCTGGGGGGTGAGTTACACCTTCCTCACGGCACTGGAATCCTGTCTGAGACCACCGTCTCAGACCCCTACTTCGATCCTGGTTGTCAAAGCACTTGGTGCTACAGGAAATAACTGGTGTATTTAATAACTGCACCCAGATACAGATCACACATACACAAACACACAAATACCCACACATGCTGGCACCAACAACCAGTGTGTTTAACAAGATTAAAAACATATACAAACATACTCAACAGATGCATTTATAAATGTACATGTTGTACTTCAAAAAGAGGGAAAAAAAGAATTTTTAAAAAGCTAAGAGGACTCTGAGATCCATGAATTTCAGTAAGTTTAACTTCTTGTCATAAGTTCTGTTCAAGAAACTTTAAGCACCTACTGTATGCCAAGCCCTGTTTTAGGAGCTGGGAGTAAAAGTTGGACACAAAACCTACTCTGATGTATAATGAAGAGGCACTCATAGAAAAGTAGTTCCAGATGATATTGGGTAAGTTAGGTGTTATCTTAACTGAATAGCTAAAGGGCAACATCAACACTCAAAGAATGGCCACCTCACCCCTCCTGGGGCTCCCAGGGGGCTGCCTGGAGAAGAAAGCACAGACAAAACCCCATGGATGAACGGGAAACAGCTGGAATAAAGACAGAGGGGATGGTGAAGGATCCTGGCTAGGCTGCTGGGTGCATATCCAAAATCCAATCACTCCTTCTGTGTTACGAATAGAAATTCAATTTTGTTCAGCGTGGCGTCCAGCCTGATTCAAAATACACTTCCTAGAATTCCTTACAGCTAGGGTGACCATGTGACACATTCCTGCCTAATGAGATATGAGTGCAAGTCACAGTAGGGCTTCTAGGAAAGCCATTGGCTCACAATTGGCTTTTGCTTTTCCTTCTTTGCCCATCACTCTTCTTGCTGCCTAAAATACAGACAAGAAGCCCAGAGGTGGGGCCGTCATTCTAGGGGGCATGAGGAGTAGAAAAATAGAACAAGTCTGGTCGCTTGGAGCTGTCACCTCGGCCCTGGACTACCTACTTCCAGTCTCCTTGGTATTGAGAAAAGTAAATCCCAGTTGAGTTAAGGTCCTGGAGTGAAAATGCATCCAGGTGTATGGAAACAGGAACTCATCTCATACACGTAGACAGTGCTACTATGCATTACTATCTACTTATTTTACTATTTACTTATTTATATTCTGGGAAAAACTCCAAATCTTAGAGCAAACACTAACATCCAAAAGCAAACTCTGAATCCTTCAGTTTTTTCAAAACATGAAATGAAGGCTGCCCTGACACTTTTTAAAAATTCTGTTACAATTAAGTGGCAAACACGATTAAAAACTGTGTTACCAGAAAGTTTAAATGTGATGTTTAATCAAGAGCTAATAAAATAACAAGATTACAATGGCCAGTAACATTTGCAGTTTCCTGTAAAAAAGTTCACATGAATACATAATCCCAGGGTTTAAACAAGATTTGTTCCTCTCATCCTCCAGAAAGAGAACTATGAAGTCTCTCTCTCTCTCTCTCTCTCTCTCTCTCTCTCTCTCTCACACACACACACACACACACACACACAGCCACCTTCTGCCATCCCCATTGTATCACAAAATAAAGGACAATCTTCCAAAATAGGAAAATTAGAGCCTAATAATAAAATGGCAAATCTTCCCAAGAAAAGGCAGTTGGCATAGCATAGTCATACTAATAACAAGAATATTCAGAGATAAAGGAGCAGATGGTGGAGAGGCAAAAACTGAAGAAGTAATAGAGGAAATTTTCCCTACTTTACAAATAGACTTCAGCTGGCAGGTTGAAAGAGCCTGTCCAGCTCCAAGTTAGGAATAATTATAAAAGACATATCAATGCAAACTCTGGTACTTCCTAGAACACAGAAAAGCTATTGCTTTTCTTTATTTTATAATAATTCTTCATATTCCCTTCTTAATTCTAGTTAGTTTTTTTCTTAATACAGTCTCCTGGGTTTTCTAAAAATAACTATCAGCTCAAAGAGGAAATTTTATCTTTTCTTCTTCAATATTTACTCCTTTCTTTTCTTGTCTTGTATTTTCTAGAACCCCCAAAAGTCTCTTAAAAACTAGTAACAGCTTTCTTATTTCTGATTTCAAGATGAAAAATCGTCTAGACAAAAACAAGTTACCTATAAAAGAAAAGAATTATACTGGCATCAGACTTCATCTGCACACTGTTGAGAAAAAAAGAATCACATTCCCAGAATTTTGTACCCATAGAAGATACGCAACTCTAATAGTAAAAGGAAATATTGAAGGTAATTTAATAACAACAATAATAGTATCATTGTTAATACTTATACAGCACTTGTACAGTTGTAAGCATTTCACTTATTGTCATAGTTTGTTTGCATAGGTGGCTGCCATTAATTCCTTCCCTCCCCCTCCGTTCAAGATACTCCTCCAACTCAACGTGGAGTCTAGTCTTCCATCTCATAGAATCTGGTAGAAGTGTCATTGTACCAATTCTAAGGCAAGATATTATGAAGACTGTCAGCTTTCTGCCTTCTGGAGCCCTAAGTTCCCATGTAAGGAACCCAGGCTTCTCTGATAGAGACAGAGGTTATAGGATGGAAACTGAGACATGAGTGAAAAAGCCATCTGGGACATCCAGCCTGGCTGAACGTTCAGACGATTCCAGCCCCTGCCGGTATCTTGAGTCCAACTACATGAAAGCCCCCAAATAAGAATTGCCCAGCTAAGCCCAACCAACCCAGAGAAACATGAAAGATAATAACAAACTGTTGTTTACATTGTTGTTTTGGGGTAGTTCATTATACAGCAACCGATAATCAGAATGCTTACACCAACTCATTTCATCTCACAATATTCATATGCGGTAACTGTTATTAGTATCCCCATCTCACAGATAAGGAGAGGAGGACCAGAGAAATTAAATAACTTTCTCAAGGTTATCCAGCAAGCAAGGAAATCCTTGAAGAAATGCAACAATTCAAAATAAATAAACCTCAGGGAACTATATTCAATATCCCGTAATAAACCATAATGGAAAAGAATATGAAAAAGTATATGTATCTATATAACTGAATCACTTTGCTCTACACCAGAAACTAACACAACCCTGTAAATCAACTCTACTCCAATAAATATAAACCACGTTCTTCATATGCAAAAAATATTGAGAAAGACTCTAATGCAACAACAAATGCATCAAAGAAGAGACCTCAAGATAGAGGAAATGGGAAAGGAGAAAAAACAGTGGTGAAAAGTGCATCCTGCGAATACCTTGTGAAATCTAAGATACTATGGGTACCAAGACTGAGAGCATGTAGATTAAATGTTGAAGATTTCCAAAACAAGAGACAAACTACAAGGGTATAGTAATTGTCAAGAGTGAAAGAAAATGTAGGAATTGGGAAGGAGCAGACTGGAGGCAGGAGGAAGAGAGAGAAGTCAATGCATTCTAAAGTTCTTGGTATGAATTTCTACAAGATATAAATTAACAAAACTGACGCACGTACAAAATCAAATAGACCAATTACCATTGGAGAGATTGGGAAAGTGGTTAAATTCCTACCATTAAAAAAGAGAGCAGAAACAGATAATTTTAGAGTGAGTTCCATATAACTCACAAAGAATAGAAATATTATTTAAATTATTCATGGCTATAGAAACATAAAGTTCCTAAATCCATTTTATAAAACTGGTTTAGCCTTAAAACCAAAACTGATCAAAGTAGTACAATAAAACTACAGAGCAATTCCACCTATAAATATTTGCAAAAATTCTAAATAAAATATTAGCAAGTAAATGCAAAAGTAGATGAAGTGAATATTGCCAATGATCAAGTTTCCACACCAGCAAATCCACTGACATCATTCACGATAACAACAAATGCATGGAGGAAAAGTGAATGGGTTACATCAATAGGTTCTAAAAAACATTCAGTAAAATTCAATGGCCATTTTTAATAAATCTTCAAGTAAATATAAATCGAGAGAAACCTCTTGAATGTGAAAATATCTGTTTATCGAAAATCAGTTACAAACATCATTCCAAACAATCAAACGCCAGGAATAAGATAGGATACCTGCTATTATTGCAATTCAACAGTGAGCTGAGGAGAAGAAAATAGTGAATATAAATAGGGTATATGGGGAGATAAAATTCTCTCTTTTTGCTAATGATATACCTAGAAATTCCAACCCCAGTTTTAAAATGAAAACTACTGGAATCAATGAAGAAGTTTGTTCTGGTGCCTGGAAAAGTTCAGAGCTTTTCTCCATATTTGCAATGGAAAAAATTTTAAACATAATAGCATTAAAATGAAAAGAAAATTTAGAAATAAGCATATAAATTCAAAGTTCATACATACATTTAACACAATGCCAATTAGAATCCCCCATTTTTAAAGTGGATATAATAAATGTTCTGGCAAGATTAAATATCCAAAACTTTGCAAGAAATCTGTGAAAAAGAATAGTGAGGGGAGGGCCATACCAGACTTAAATCCATTAGAATCAAAACATGGCAGGGGAATAAACAACAGAACAGACTGAAGAGCCCAGAAATGAATCCCAGTATCATTTCTAGAGGAAACCCCACTTGGTCAATGGCAGCATTCATAGAACAGAAGCTTCTACATGACAAAGTGAATATCGTGATCTACTGTGGAGAGAACAGCTCATTGATAAAACTGGCACATACACAGCTGACTATGCATATAGAAGAAAGGAAAAAGTGGTGCAGCCCACATTTCATTATGAAGACACTGAAGAGTGAGTTAGCTGTGTGCATTCTCAAGAAGGGAAGTCCTTGATGTACCGCTCAGCAAGAAAAGGAAGATTCAGAGAATATATGTTACAATAATCCCCCTGTTTTTGGAACGTCTTGTCCACCATTTAGAATTGTGGATCACGCATCCTGAGCACAGGAACAACACTGCTTTGGAGGATGCCTCTTGGAACAGACAAAACATAAATATATAAACAGTCACAGAGAAATGTAGAGATACATAAACACTGCTTGACGGTGGAGGAGTCGGGGAGCTCTGGATACGAAGGGAGGGAAGGAACAAACAATGGAATTTTGAAAAGGTTTCCACAATGAATACGACTGTTGTGTGATCTAATTTGTGAAGAATTATTAGTGTGCACGCACATGCACACTCACACACCCACACCAGTGTGTTTGGAGAGAGAGAGAGAGAGAGAGAGAGAGAGATATGAAAGGATGGGACCTAAAATGTTATCTGTGTTTATCACAGAGGCATGAATTTCAGATGATTTTTTTACTTTATATAGTCAGGAAAAAAATAAATTTCATGATCAAAAACAGGGTTCAAAATTATAAAATACAAATGTATGGATATAAATTTAGTTTTAAAATACTATATTTTAAATGGATGCCAGGTCAGAGGGTCTTCATATTCTTTTTTGTGAAGTTTAACAAGGTGGAGAGTGAATGCCCATAGCACAGGACTGACACCTGGAATAATGATCGCTCCTATTACCACTATTTCTGGGAGTTTAGAGGTCTAGTTGTGGCAAAAGTATAACCTCAGGGACCCAGAGTGAAGGGAAGCTCATAGAATCACTAACGGCTCTAAAACCACCTTCACGAAGAGGAAAAGAAGTATGGGCTCATCTCCTCAACACAACTGTACTCTGAGAAGAGATGACATCACTGTGATTTAAGAGCTGAAGAAAAACATTGGTTCTGACTTTCCAAACAGAAGGTCTTAAGTACTCTTGTCATCCTGATGGAAACGTGACAGTGTAAGCTGAGTACTGCACTTTTTATTCGAGACCGTCAAGCAACCTGATTTGTAAGCAGGCTTTGTGTAATAACTCCCTACCTCCATCATCAGGTCTGGAGAAGTCTTTCCAGTCTCATTTGGCACCCTGGTATTCAAACCCCACCACAAGGGAAAGCAAATCACCCTGCTACTGCCATGTCTCTAGCAGTCCTGCTTCAAAGCTCCAGGAGCTAATAGATGGTAATAGATTCCAGGAGAACTTAGAAATCCCTGTGGTTAAAATGCTTTTTAAAATGTAACCAGTCTTTCTAGCTGGGGAAAGCTAGTATCTTCTCTCACGGTACACTGCAACCCAGATCCCTTCATCTTCCTCAGATGCGTGCATAATACCTTCTGATGTTCAAGTAATGCCGTGTCCAAAAAGGCAGCTCCCTAACACAGTCCTGGGTCTGCAGCCTGCCAGCTGCCCACACAGTGGGAGCCAGACACTTGTCTCAACCCCTTCCTGATAAGGCTGCCCTGCCCACCCTCTATCGCCCATGCCCGTTAACTTCATGAGCCTTGATTCTTCATAAACTGGATATTAGCACCTTCTAATATCCTGAAAGAGCAAGTCTGAGGTTATTTATTTTGAAAATGTATGCTTCTGTAGTTGTGAAGACGAAATAACACTATCTTCACAGTGAAGACCTTTGAATTCATCCACTTGCCATAAGCATTTATGACCAGACTGACTTGTTTTGCTGCTGAAAACGCTAGAAACACAAGAATGGGTTTTAAATGGAAACTCTCCAAGATAAATTGGCCCTCAAAATACTTCTGATGGCATCTATTTAAGTGTAAAACTGAAAAGCTATAGATGCATAAAGGTATTCAGAATTCTGATTATAATTACCATAAAAAGAGGCTTTTATAGTTACCGCTGAATCATCCTAACTTTGGAAGTAAGAAAAGACTTATGCGAGGCTCTACCTGAATCAGGTGGGTATATCAAAAGAAACCACACACTTTTCATCACATACCCTGAGCCGATGTGCAAGGACTATTTTTCTAGTGGGGTCCCACATAAAGCAATATCCTTCCAATTGCCAAGAAACTTTCCCAGGGTGGGTTAGATCCAGACCTAAAGGATTTCAAAAGGATACATATTTAAGACCTTTGTACTGTGTCAAAAAAATGACATAATGCCTCTTTATGGCAGTGTCCTGCTTATATAAATGGGAATAACACTCACTACTATGCAATCACAGCTTCCCTTTTCCTCGGGGTCGGTGGGGGAGGGATTGATAATCACTGCGTGCATCTGCGAGATGTTGAAAGGCTGGAATATGCCTAGGGGTCACAAATTTCACCCTCCTCTTACTTTCAGTCCAAACGACCACGGAGAAATTGTTTTCTACAACCACGGTGACCATGCCTCTTATGCCCACACTTAACACATGCATACACCACGCCCTGACTGGCCTACAGTGAGCTCTTCCTCTGTAAGTTCTATGTCTCCGCCATCACACACACTGCTATGGACTGAACAGTATTCCCCAAATTCAGGTGTTGAAGCCCTCACCCGTCATGTGAGAGTGTGTAGAGATGGGGCCTTTGGGAGGAGATTAGGTTTAGATGAAGTCATGAGGGTGGAGCCCTCTGATGGGATTAGTGTCCTTGTAAGGGACACCACAGAGCTTGCCATCCTCTCCCTCCCATGTGAGGACACAGAAAGAAGGTGGCCACCTACAAGCTAGGAAAAGGGCCCTCACCAGGAACCATATCAGCTGGCATCTTGATCGTGGACTTCCCAGCCTCAACAACTTTGAGAAATAAACATCTGTTGCTTTAGCCCCCCAGTGTGTTATGGTGGCCAGAGCTGACACCCTCCCTCTATGGTTTCCCTCTACTCAGTTCTGTGATTCCAGGTATACTGGTAAAGGCATATCTCTAATTCTCAACTTCCCCACAAATAAGTCAGGATATTTGTAACATTTCCTTCTATTTAATCTACCTTCTCTTCATTCAGAAAGCTTCCTTTACCAGCAACACCTCTTCCTCCCACTGAAAAGGTGGTGTGTCATGGGCAGAAGACATAGGGTCACATCCAGCCCATCATACACACTTGAGCAGCCTCTGAGAGTCACGTCTGTGAAACAGGAATCAAATATCTGCCCTTATAAGGATCAAATAAAATAATGTACCTGGATCTTAGCTTCTTTTGTGGAATCTGACTTCAATGCAAAAAGCCAGTAACAACTCCAGTAGAAAAACTATTTTTTTAAAAAAAAGCCCCACACAAACATACCAAGATTTATAATAGTCTATGCCAGCCTGTAAGTCAAGTAACCTTAGGGCAAGCACTTCTCTCCATAATCATTAAAAAAAAACCCAAAGGTTTGAAATAAGAGAAAGCTCAAAGATGATTTTAAGAACTTTCTATACCAGACACCAGACACTAATTCAGTGACACTGAACGAGAGGTTCCCCCACTAGACTGTGAGATTCTCAGGGGCAAGGCCTGAGTTTTATTCACCTTTAAAACTCCAAAGTCCATTTCAGTGCCTGGCACATAGCAAGAAAGAATCAACCAAGCATTCACCGAATGAACAGATACTGTGCCACGTTCAAGAGAATGCTCGAAAGTGTTTTCTCCTGCTGAGAGTGGGTTACTAATGATCACTCCAGGATTCTTCTTTGTAAATACATAGCAGCCTAGCGTAATGAAAAGCTTTGACTCTGAAGTCAGACACACCTGCACAGTGACGCTGATTCTGCCACTCACCTTGGGCAAGGGCCTCAAATATTTCATCTGTAAAATGGGGATACTGATGCTCACCATAAAGGCTTGTTGTGAATATTAGAGGAAATACACACAAAGCAGCTTGAGCATTGTCCAACACAGTGTATGTGCTCAACAAAGAAAGGTTATATTATCGATGAGTATCTCCAAACAAGGGTTCACGTTTAAATCCAATTATACTCACTACATCACATCACAACCTATTCATCATCTATAAACTACATCTAGCAATATTTCCATTCAATTACTGTCTACTGACTTAATGGACTGTGATACTTCATGCTGGACACGAACGATGCACAGTTCTTAGAACACAGAATCAGCTATCATAAGACCTCACGTACTGAGATTTAAAGCATAAACTAGGATATGTACCCTGAGGTCTGGGGTCAAGCAGTAGGGACAGGGTCTACATAGCTGGGTGGGGGTGGGGGGGTGGAGGGTGGGCATGGCTGCAACAATTCCAAGTAGCAATGTCCCAAGGAATTTTCCAGACAGTCAAAAAAGCAGGTTGTCTCTAAGTAGGGCAGAGTGCCACTAAAGCAATGTAGGAATGAGCCAACATGAAAATCTGCAATGAAATGGAGCCACCAGAAGAGCTGGATGAGAAGAGGATAGGAACAGAGGACAAGCGAGGCCTCCCTGGATTTCCTAAACCAGTCAGAAGCAGCCAGCACGTAGCTTCATAGCTACCACATGTGTGCAGGTCTCCCCTGAGGATGAGGGTATCCTCCACTTCCCCAGAGAACAGACAAGAGATTATTCAAAGTAGAGATGAAGTAAGAGGGTGCAGTAGAGCTGCAAGGCTAAAGATTTTCAAAACTGGCCATAGCGTCTTTCAGATTTTCAGCATAGAGCATTTAAAAAATTATTCAAGGTCCAAAATATGAGTGAACTACCCGAATGGCATATCTTCTGACAAGGAACTCAAAGCAAAATAATAATTATAGTCAATTGCATTTAATTAATAAGAAGCTTATAATGCTTTTCAGAGTGTTTACACATATGTTATTCCGTTCAGGAATAATCCTAGGAGGTAAAATGCTAACTGGTCAAGAGCCAGGGATGGGCAAGGGGGTCTGCCAGTGTGATCCCAAGAGAGCGACGGAGCAACAACCGAGCTAGCCACACAGATGCCCCAGTTCAGCAGTGGGGTGTACCCCCTGCACTGTAGCCTCAAAGGGAGAGCCCGGGGTTCCTGTGCTAACAGGACAGAGGCAGTTGGGAGCAGACAGAGGGACTAATTGGAAACATGAAGTTGGTCCACCTCCAGTCTAGGCCTGGCGCAAGGAGAGATCAACTTTGCATTGAACAGAAGACTTTCTAGGGCTTCCCTGGTGGCGCAGTGGTTGAGAATCTGCCTGCCGATGCAGGGGACATGGGTTCCAGCCCTGGTCTGGGAAGATCCCACATGCCGCGGAGCAACTGGGCCCGTGAGCCACAGCTACTGAACCTGCACGTCTGGAGCCTGTGCCCCGCAACGAGAGGCTGCGATAGTGAGAGGCCCGTGCAGGGCGATGAAGAGTGGCCCCCGCTCACGCAACTAGAGAAAGCCCTCACACAGAAACGAAGACCCCACACAGCCAAAAATAAATTAATTAATTAAAAAAAAAAGACTTTATAGACCAAAAATAAAGACACCAAGCTGAAGTCCCATTGCAATGACAGGTCAAAACCCTTAATCTGGGTGACCTTCGCTGCTATTCAAATGCAGTCATTGTGATGAAAATGTGCCTGGATTCAGTTTGTAAGCCAAGAGGCAGACAGGCACAGATGATGTTCCCTCAGGCCATTCATTAATGCACAGGGCCATTTTGGCTTCTCTGTTTCTAATTTTCATATTTCTTTAATTTGGTTCTCATCCTCTTACTTGGGCATTCTCCCTGAAGCCAGGATTATGCCTAGCTGTGGCTGTAACGTTTTTATGTCTTAAAATGTTAACTTCTTCAGGTGTTGTTTCCATAAACCCAGGAAAACATTAGCGAATCAATTCAAAGAGACAGGGGTACCCCCTTTGTCCCCCACCGCATATAAGTGGCCCCATCTCTCTCAGGCATATGCAGGACAGTGTTTCTGCCATGAAAGAGCTTCCCAGGAAAAGGTTAGAGAGACTGTTATCAGAATGGAAATGAAGACAAATGATCAATCAAATGTCACAAAGCAACTACAATTTCGTAAGTCTTTAAAAGCCAAGGCTTAGGGTATGTTTTACCTCCCAGCCACTCTCCCCTCCCGCTAAAATCATGGTATAACTGACATTTAAGTCCTACACTGTTACTGTAAAGGGTAACAAAGGGTGCAGAACAGTACTAACCCATTCTGTTGGGCAAGGAACTTTCTGGCACTTTCCCAGTCCTTCCAGGAAAGAAGAAGGATCATATGCCTACCATTAGGAAGGGTTAAATTCACCAAGCTGTTGAGAATTTTTAATCTTCCTTGTAATGTAAGTCACAGTACCATTAACTTGAATGTTATTGAAAACAGGTCTAGCTGAGCGTCTCATAAAGTAACAACACAGAGCAGGAGAAAAAGTATTTGACTTCTGTGAAGCTAAAACTACAGTCAGCATTCTGCATCCCCAGGTTCTACCTCTACAGATACAGAGGGCTGACCACACTTTGGTACTTCGTTAAAGGGACTTGAGAATCCGCAGATTTCGGTATCTGTGGGCGTCCTGGAACCAATACTCCTGTGGATACCAAGGGACGACTGTAGGTGAAGAACAGATTTCAAATGTAGCTAATCATCTTATAAAAAGAAGCACAAGCATTCGGGCAAGAATCACTTGACTTTCCCTCTCTTCCACCTCCCATCATACCCTTGACTACCCCACCTCCTGACCCCCTCACCCCTGCTGTTGAGCTGTGAATATTCCATGGGCATTAACCAGTTCCCAACCAATTCCCAGATAGGTTCTTTTGACACATCACTTTTGCATGAGGACTTCACTGCGTGTGAATTTCCTTGATTCAGGAAGATGGAGCCCAGTACTTCTCAACCTTCTCCTCTTAACTACCCCCAACTGTAGAGGAGAGCAAATACCTTCCCTTAGAGGGTTTGAGATCCAGCTCAAGGTAGCAAGTAGAAATCTACTTGATGCCTCACGTTTTATTTTTTTAAGTGTCAATTACATTCTACTCCATAATATATGCATCTGTTTTCTGAATTCATGTGAAATGAACACTTCAGGAAGCTGCACCAGGTTAATCCTATAGCTTTGTGTATCTGGTTCACTACAAGTATCAATTCGCCCTATCCTCTATTTCATAGAAATTCACTCAAACTTTTAATCCCTTTGTCTTTGCATATCAGCTTTAGAAAAAAATAAAGGTAGTTCAACACATTTAACTACTTAAATAAAATTGAAGTTGTTCCTTAGGAACATTTAGAAGAAAGAGAGCATTTCAATTTTATTCTTTTCCCTGTTTTCCCTCCATCCTTCCTCTATACTATAGTGGAATGTGGTAGGTAGAATTTTTTCTACTCCTCCCCACCACCAACCCATTGCCTTTTTTGTAACTAACAGGACCCTATGGCAGGTAGAAAGCCCATCCCAAGTAGTTTAGGGATTTACAGGTTTAATCCTCCCAACACCTGTAGAAGGGTGGCATCGGACCCAGACCTAGATAAAATACCTATCCCCTTAACCACAAAGATTGGTTCAGGAATGGGCATGTGATCAACCAAAGCGAACCAGAAACTCCCAGCCAACCAGCACTCCTGCCCCAAAGCTCTTTCTCCTATACTGCTAATATACATATCTGAAGAAGTCAGTGGCCACCTTTGTTAACATGTGAAGAAGGTCTCCCAAGAACCAAGCCAATTCATATACAGGAGGTGCTGAAAGAGAATCAAGAGGAAGAATGACACAGAGATTTGTGGGAAGTACAGAGAGACAGAGAGTGTCCTGAGGATACCACTTTAACCCCTAGATTCCACTGTACCTGAAGCCAGGTACCTCAGACCTACTTAGATGAGAAAAAAAAAAAATCCTATTTTGGCATAGGTAATTTAAGTTAGGTTCAGTCATCTATAACTGAACACTTTCCAAGATGAAAATATGGATGTGTGATTTCCCACTCCAAATCCTTCAATGCTCCCTATCAAATACCTAGAAGGAATCCAAACTCCTTAGTGTAGCACCAGGGCCGTCTGCAATCTAGACCCCACCTTCCATAGGTCAAGGGTGATTGATGGATGAGCCTTGGTTTTGTGCACTACATGCAGAGATGACCCGGAAGATGCTCCCAGTCTTGATGAAAGATGTCTTCCCATTTTCTCAATTTATTCCTTTATTTACACTCATGGCTCCCTCTACATCCTCTCATCTACCTACCATTGTCTGTCCTGTTCTCCTTGCTGGGAGTGTCTCATCCTCATTAACTGCCCAATGGATGTTCATCCTTCCATCTCAGCCCAAGCAGGTTCCCCCTTGAGAACTCATCCCATCTTTTCCTGTTGAGTTGCTCACTTCATCCCAGCTTCCTTAACGCCACTCTCAGAGTGAGCAGTGCTGTAGCCAGTCAGCAGGCCACCTCCACACCCACCAGGAGTTCCTCCACCTGCGACCTCTCTTATCTACCTTTGCATCACCAAAATCTGACACAGTGCCTCCCATGTAATAAATCTTATGTGAACATTTATTAAATACATGAAAGAATGAATCAATGAAATAAACTTAACAATGGTTAGTAATATTTGAATAAAGGGCAAAGGTGCAAAAGGGAATGGAATCAGATGCTAGTTTCCTTCCTTCCAGCTGCAACCCAACCAAGGACCTCGATTACTCAAAATGATTTGGCCTGAGAGAGAAGCCTGAGGAGGAGTAAATTCACAGAATTAGAAGTATGAAAACATTTTCTACCCTCTCCTACTATCCACACTCAATCCCAGTATCTGCCCTTGATTCTACTCATTTCGAAGAAACATTTTGTTCAAATGTTCATATAGGAACTGAGAGTTAATACAAAAATAGAGAGTCTCAAACTAAAGAAGTAGTTGGCTTTCTGGAAGAGCACCTCAACGTGGCTGGAGGGACTGTCACTGTCATGCTGGGGGCACTGAGACTTTTTCATTTGTTCTCACCCATTACCACACAGTCCTTAGCCTTTCCAGAAACACAGGGTCCTGCGGTTATGAGGGGCTGCAGGCAGAGCGCTATGTCTTCAGAACTGGGAAGCAGGACGGCTGGTGGATAAGCCCTGATTTTGTGCACTTCATGCAAAGGTGACTGGGAGACACTCGGAATCTTGATAAAACACATCTTCCTATGTTCTCAATTTATTTCATTGTTTATATGCAATAGGTAGCTAATGTCATGAGGACTGCACACAGCCATCTGCAGCTTGGCGGCAAGTGGCCATACAGGGAGGGGACGTTAGTTTGGGTCTAGCAGAACCCCCCTCTCGGTGCTGACCACAGTGCCCCTTACATCCCTCCCCTCCCTTTTCAGAGATTCCATGAGGGCTTCCCTGGTGACGCAGCGGTTGGGGGTCCGCCTGCCGATGCAGGGGACGCGGATTCGTGCCGCGGTCCGGGAGTATCCCGCGTGCCGCGGAGCGGCTGGGCCCCGTGGGCCATGGCCGCTGGGCCTGCGCGTCCGGAGCCTGTGCTCCGCGGCGGGAGAGGCCACAGCGATGAGACGCCCGCGTACCGCAAAAAAAAAAAAAGAAAAAAAAAGAAAGAAATTCCATGAGTCTTCAGATTTGTTCTAAAATGTCTACTTTCTGAGTCATAGCTCTTTGCTAAAAGAGAAGGAGCGGTTCTTCGATGCCAGTACCCTCCCGCACTAACCACCTCCTTCCTATCTTCAGGTTGGAATGTGTCTGTAAGCAAAGTCCGCAGTTTCCACCTGGGAAGCAGGCATCTGGGTCCCACCTCTGAGTCTGATAATAAAGGACCCGTTTCCACACTCACTGCCGAAGCCTACGTGCTGCAATCGGGCTTGTTTTGGAGAAGAGTTTCTCGCAGCTGAAAGCAAGAGGATGAGATCAGTGAGAAGCAGGAAATCTGGACCCTCCATGTCAATAAGCATTCTTAAAACTTAAAACACAGGGTAGATGAGAAATCTGAAAATCATCTTACAAAGAGGGGGTAATTCCTAAGCAGCTGTAATGGAAACAAAGACACTCTAAATCTAAGTGCAACAGGAAGCAAAACCTCCTACCCTGCCATTACTGTTCTGAAGACTTGCCTTCCCTTGTAATTATAACTAAGTTCAGGTTTGTCTTCATTCTTCCAGAAGGGGTAACTTCCCCCACATGCTATTTATCTTTTTACAGAAGATTCAGAAGGTTAAAATAGATGGCTTAGGTTTTAAGGACATTTTCATTTTGGAAAATATAGGCGATTATAATGGTTAATTACAGGTTTGGGGGAAAATTCTTGATTTTTTGCCAAGATGTATTCATTGAGCCACACTGGGGGAACAGCGGTTTGGGGAACAGGGGCGACGTTCTAGATCCATGTGCTGCCTTAACTGTCCAACACCTGGAAAGGGAGCCCAACCCCATGCCACTCTCCAAAGCAGGTGGTTCTCCTGTTCCTTCTCTCCCTCTCCCCTCACCCCCTCTGTATATATCTGTATTTTTTTCAAGTGCCAGAGAAAAATCAACCCTTTCTCCCTCTCCTTTCCCATAGCTCTTCTGTTCTGGAAAGAGCACAAACAAACAAGGCTTGATTTCTCTGGTTGATAATCATGGGAAAAGAAAAATTTTAGTATATGTAAAGAACCAGTCTAATTGCTTTCACTGAATTCTCTGGTCATTTCAGACCAAGAAAATAAATTTCCCCAATTGCCTGGTTGAGAAGACCAGTTATATCCCTGAATTCTTAACAAAAGGCTCACCAAGGTAGCCCTATGCAGACATGACAGATATTAGGACTCTGTTGCTAGTTATCCAAATGGCCCATTTCTTCTGCACAACAGGGCTTATCTCTGACTAATACTGTTAAACTCAGATAAATCCAATATGTCCTTGCTGGGTTTGTCCTCTTGGGGGCTTAGGAAAAGCAACATGCCTTTCAGATGCTTCTGCTCTGAATGCTGCCCACAGAGAGCGCCTGGGAGATTGGTGGGCTGAGTTTGTGCACAGTGACTGAAACAAGGCACTTATGAATATTCATCCTCACTTATTCACACTCTGCCACCTAGAACTTCAGGAGCTCACCTTCAGGCAAAAGAGGGATCAAGAGAGAAGCAAAGGACAGAGAGAGAAAATGAGAGGATGGGTCCCATGAAGCCACAGGAAGGTAGAGGGATGCTGTACTTGCACCTGGACAGAGCCTCGTCAGGAGTGAGGGAAGCCCCACTGCCTGGTCACAGAGAGCCACAGTGACACCTCAAGACAGGCTGTTCCCTTTGCGCTACAATTTCTTCTGCGATGCCAGTTGCAAGGCTCACACTGACACCCAACTATGGCAAGAACCATGTCATGTGGAATGTTTCCCTGACAGTGCCCGTGACTGGGACCAGTGCTGGGCCTTTACACAGGAACAAAGCAAATGGTGGCGATTTCGTACTCTGCCAGAGAGGACCTGAAGGAGATACGTCCCTGGCTAGTGCCTTCTCAATTCTCATGACAAACAAACACAGTCATCTCAAAATTTCTATAGAGGATGCCATTTTGAATTTTCTATGGTCATGGGCAAATGTCCAGGAGTTTGTGATCAGAATATTTTGTCTTCAGTTTATGTCACAATTCTATGTCAACACGCAAAATGGAATCCTATATATATTTTGCCAATTGCCTTAGTAAATAAAATATAAACATCTTATAATTGAGGCAATGTCAAAAATAAAAACTCCAGCATGGAAGCTTAGATTGATTAGTTCACACATTGAGTCAACAAATATTTAACGGGCTTCATCGTGTGCTAGGAACTGTGGAGGGAATACAAGTAGGAATAACATATAGTCCCTAACCCTGAGAAGCTCATAGTATAGAGGAAATGAGAATTTAATGGGATGTTTGCTCCAACATGGATTTTTTGCAGAGTACTATTAGACCATAAAGAATATTCGATGGGGCTTCCCTGGTGGTGCAGTGGTTGAGAGTCCGCCTGCCGATGCAGGGGACATGGGTTCGTGTCCCGGTCCGGGAAGATCTCACATGCTGCAGAGCAGCTGGGCCCGTGAGCCATGGCCGCTGAGCCTGCGTGTCTGGAGCCTGTGCTCCGCAACGGGAGAGGCCACAACAGTGAGAAGCCCGCATACCAAAAAAAAAAAAAAAAGAATATTCGATGACTGTCTATGGGAGTTGGGGAAGGATTCACAAAAGAAATAGCATTTAATTTGGGTGCTTTAAGGATGGATACCTGTTTCAAAAGTGGAGAAAGAAGTGGGGTCATAGTAAGCACAACTCAGTTTTATTATCTACTGGTCTATGTCATCAGTTTCTAGAAAATCATCACCCCTGTCACCTAAAAGCAAATGCATCAGTGGTTTAAACTGAGAAGTTACACATTTGCTCCAAGTAGACTGAGTTCATTATAATTTACCAGACTGATTCCTTTCCATGGTATTTACACAGTTCATGGAAGGCTTTGACTCATAATGACTGAGTAAGATAAATGTTTCTCTCATTTGAGTTTCCATGTACTGCTTCCTTTGGTCATCTGTTATTTGGGGTCTCTTTAAACTGAACTGAGTTTAATCTTTGGACTGTACATGTGGCAACACACATGACTGTCAAATCTCTTTGATGTTAAACTAACAGATGTCTTGTTTAATTTTGTGGTACTTTGATAAAAGGATTAAGGGGAGGCTCATGAAAGCAATCACGTTACCTGAATTTTAACAATAATCACCGAGGCCAAAGATGTGGCTAAGCCCAGCCTAGTAAGAAATGAGCTTACTACAAATGAGCACTCATACTGGATAGTTTTTGACCCGAAACACATTGACTGACCTATTAAAACTTGAGACATTATTCAAGGTGAGTCAGCTGGGACAGAAAACATTTAATATTTTCATGTAATTTAAAAAACACTAACTGGGCTTGGGATAACGAAAAAGTTTTGGTAGTAGAATAGTAGTAATGGTTGCACAATGCTGTGGATATAGTTAATGCCACTGCATTGTACACCTGAAAATGGTTGGTGTTATGTATTTTTACCACAATAAAAAATACCCCAAAAGGCACTCATTTATAAACCAGATATTAACATTCAAAGTTTTTTATTCTTATTTTCCTTGGAGAATATTTTAAAAGATCATCGAAGACTCTCTTGCTAACAGACTCTCTTTAACTAAAAGCCTATTACTGCCTTGTTATCCAGGCAAAATCAATATGTAAAGCACTAACAAAATTTAAAAACCTAGTCTCTCTGAAAGAATTCCGGAGGAAGTCGGTCCACAATATTCTCATAACTTTCTCTTAAATTAACGAAGTAACAGCATTATATCAGGCTATCAATTTGAGCATTTGCTACTCTTCTGTAGACATCTGAAATGCTTTCAACTCAATACACAGTTTTTATGTGTGACTAATATTTGTTCATAGTTAACTTGTTCTGCCACTAACTAAATCTTACACAACATTTGAATCAAGCCGTTGAAAGATTTAGAAACTCCAGTAATTTACGGCATAGTAATACCGAACTGAGATGCTGACTGATGTCATTGTGAGTTTCACAAATATGATTTGGTGCTGCAGACCCAGGTCTAAAAGAGAGTGAAAAGAAGGTGGAGCAAATATTCAGAAGGCAGCGTATGTTTAAAGAGTCGGCATTTTGGGCTTCCCTGGTGGCGCAGTGGTTGAGAGTCCGCCTGCCGATGCAGGGGACGTGGGTTCGTGCCCTGGTCCAGGAAGATCCCACATGCCGCGGAGCGGCTGGGCCCGTGAGCCATGGCCGCTGAGACTGCGCGTCTGGAGCCTGTGCTCCGCAATGGGAGAGGCCACAACAGTGAGAGGCCCGCGTACCGCAAAAAAAAAAAAAAAAAAGAGTCGGCATTTTGAGGAGTGTATGATAGATGTCGAAATCGATTAAACCACTTCTAATACAACAGGAAAATAATAGATTCTACCTTAGAAATTCTAACCAGACCTAAGGGAAAATGAGAGCTATTTTACCCTAGGATTACTTAGGCATATGGCACAATTAGTGTCGTATTGAGATATGACTGCAGAGTAAGAAGAATCATTTCATACTTCATTCCTATTTACAACAATATTTTGCACTTAAGGAAATTATAACTTCCCATGTTAACGAAAGTATTTCTAAAAACGTGTTTATGATCTGGAAAGCAACCAGCATTTCCATTAACAAGGTTATGTTTTTCCTATTAAGTTTAGTAGATTTCACTTTTAAGTTCTGCAAGGATTTTCTCACCATGAAACTTGCTACATGTTGGACTATGGCTGAAGATAATGAAACTCAACCCTTAATAGTAATGGACAAAGGCTATTTAATCTTTTCTCTCTAGGACTATTCAGAGCAATACAACACAGAAGGATAAACACAGATCCTGTAAAGTACTTGCATGCCTGGAAATCATCACTAATTAACACGTTAAAAAAGAGAAGCTTAATAGAGGAAAAGAAGTCCAGACTGCATTCAGGAGATGTGGACTGAGTCCCACACTTTGACTTTAAGCATCTGATTTTAGCACACCCAACTCTCTCTGCCATCCACAGGGTTGTTGGGACGATCAGCATATGAGAAAACACTTGGTAAAAGGAACAGCACTGTCAAATGTGCATTAACACTGACAAAAACCACCACCAGCATTAGAAATTAGTCAGCAGTATTAGACCTTAGTCCATTCCTGCTCTTATTCTCCTGGATGACAACGTTACACCTTCCTTCTCTTTCTCTTCAAACATCTACCATTCTCTATCCTGGCGCCACTCTCTGCTGGTGACCTGGTTTCTCACTTCACTGAGAAATCTGAAGAAATCAGGAAAGAGCTTCCCCACGCTCTTGCCACCACCTCTACCCACCACCAGGATCTATGACCCAACAGTTAGCCTCCCTGCTGCTACAGGGACGAAATATCCCTGTTCCTAAAACAGGCCACCCTCTCCAGTAGATCTTATCTCTTCCCATCTACTCAGCATCGACATTTTAGCAATTCTCCCCTCTATATCATTAATTGTTTGCTCTTCACCAAATCAGTACTAGCAGCAAACTAACCTTTTGCTGTTTTATGCATCTAAAACCAAAAACAGGGGGAGGGAGAGGGATGGACTGGGAGTTTGGGATTGGTAGATGCAAACTATTACATTTAGAATGGATAAACAACAAGGTCCTAATGTATAGCACAGGGAACTATATTCAGTATCCTGTGATAAACCATAATGGAAAAGAATATAAAAAAAGAATGTATATATGTGTATAACTGAGTCACTTTGCTGTACAGCAGAGATGGACACTACACTGGAAATCAACTATACTTCAATTAAAAAACAAGGTAAAATTGGAACTCTTGTGCACTGTTGGTAGGAAGGTAAAGTGGTACAACTGCTATGGAGAAGAGTAGGGCGGTTCTTTGAAAAATTAAAAATAGAATCACCGTATGATTCAGCAATTTCACTTCTGAATATATATACTCAAAAGAATTGAAAGCTGGGTCTTGAAGAGATATTTGTACACCATGCTCACAGCAGCATTACTCACATTAGCTAAAACATGGAAGTAACCCAAGTGTCTGTCAACAGATGAATGGATAAGCAAAATGTGGTATATACATAGAATAGGATATTATTTAGCCTACATAAGTTGATTCATAACATGGGTGAACTCTGAGGACATTCTGCTAAGTGAAATAAGCCCGTCACAAAAAGACATATATTGTGTGATTCCACATATGTGAGATACTTACAGTAGTCTAAATCATAGAGGCAGCAAGCAGAAGTTTTTGCCAGGGGCTGTGAGGAGAGGGGAATGGGGAGTGATAGTTCAATGAGTATAGAGTTTCAGTTTTACAAGATGAAAAGAGCTATGGGGAAGAAAGATGGTGGTGATGTTTGCACATTGTGAATGTAATGCCACTGGACTACACACAGAAATGGTGAACATGATAAAAAAAGGTAAAACAACAAAACAGAGCCCTCTCGACTCCAGTTCCCCTGTGAACTACCAACATATTATTTTCTTTCTTTTGCAGCAGAACTCTTCAAGCGTCCTCATTTATCCTTGTCTCTAGCTCCTTTCCTTCCATTCTGTTTTCAGCTCCCTCCAAAGAAGCATTTGCCCCATCGTTCCACCAACACAGGTCCCATCAAGGCCACCAGTGACCTCCAGGGTGCTGCATCCAACAGTCAGTTTTCAGTTGTCATCTTACTTGACCAGTTCTCAGCATTTGACACAACTTATCACATCCTCCTCATAACCCATCTTCACTGGGCTGCTGGGACACCTCTTTGTCCTGGTTGTCTTTCTTTCTTTTTCAACGGCTCACTTTCCTTTGTTGTTTCCTCCTCATGTCCCAGACTCAGGATACTGAGTGTCCCAAAGGTCAGCCATTAAACCCTTCTCTTCTTTTCTAATACTCTCTTGTCCCTTGGTGATCTCTTCCAGACACCATCTATAGGCTCATGACTTAAAACTAAATATTTTCAGCCCAGATCTCTCCACTGAGCTGCATACTTCTGTATCCAGCTGTCTACTCAACATTTCCTCCTGGAGGTCTAATGTACATAGAAAACTTAAAATGTCTAACACAGAACCACTGATCTGTCTCCAGGCATTTGCTACACTCTCAGGGTGCCCAACACCTGTTAATGACAACTCCATCCATCCAGTCATTCAGGCCAAAATGCATGCAAAATCCTTCACTCCACTCTTGGTCCCACCCTAACACCTTATCCATCTGCAAATTCTCAAAATATATCCAGATTCTGACCTCTTCTCACCCCTCCCCTGACTTCATCACCTCTTATCTGGCATGCAGCAATAGCCTCCCACCTGGTCTCCCTGCTTCCACCATTGGCCCCTCCACAGTCTCTTCCCAGCACAGCAGGCAGTGATTCTTTTAAAAGACACATCAGTTAATGTCTTCCATCCTGTGACTCTCATTCAGAGATATTAGAAAGGCCTTTGAGACACAATGTAATCCAGCCCCCGTTACCTTTCTGATCTCACTTCCTACCACTCTCACCTGATGGCTCATCCACTTGCTATTTCTCAAACTTGCCAACAAGCTCCTGCCCCGGGGTATTTGCACTTGCTGCTCAAGTGACCACTTAAAAACAATTTATGAAATGACAGGACAAGTACTATTATTAAAAGTTTGCTCAAATAAGCTCCCTTGATTCTTACTATGAATTAGACATAGCTAGGAGAGTCATTCCCAAGAATGAGTACAACGAGGCATCACCAGCTTTAGAAAGTGCCTAGAAAAGAGAAGAGACAAAATGTAGATATGAACTGTGTCTTGCTGGATCCCCAGGGCCTGGCCCATGGGGACACTTAGTGTGTGTATGATGAGTGAATACAGAGGCCAAGGGAGGTTCCAGGGCAAAAATAAGGACAAAGCCAGCAAACAAAGATGATGATGTGAAGACTGAAAGGACCAGAGGGGCCCTAACATAGTTTCCTTTTCTTTGCTTTTCTACACTCATATTGCTGGGCCTGTGAGAGCCACTGTGCCTTCAAAAGGTTAGAGCCCACGTCTGGGAGAAGTGCCCTTGACTCGTGCAGCATCCCTTAAAGTCTGATAAAGCAGCTCCTGTACACAGTGCCACAGTGTACACAGGGGATTTGTTCAGCAATTGTGGTTTTCTCAGGTCATTAAGCAAAGCAGGCAGATTCCTGCGTAGTCTCCTTGCACCCAGACCCAAGGGATCACATGATTCAGCATATTTTCCAAAAAAGGAAGAGAGAGAAGAAAGTAAGTAAGTCATCTACTTTGCTACAGAAAAACCACTTGCCTGATTCAACGTAGAATAGACTCTTCATCTTTCTTGTTAGACAAAGTTCTGAACCAGGGGCCATCAAGTTTCTCAGCAGCAGTGGTCTGAAACCCAGTTAAGAACAGTGGAATCCCGAAGTGGCTGGCTCATTATATGCATAACCATGTACAGTAGAAATCTGATTTAATGCCATCTCCTGACACCATGTGACAAAGGAGATGGGAAGGCACAGTGTCTGGATACTGCACCATGGACAGCTTAAATAAAACCAAGAGAGAAGAACACATAAGCTTTGGACTGCTCTATATTTAACTAGATGAATTTAGTCAGTACTACGTCTATCAAATCAGATTCCAAATGAGGGGGGAGTAGCAGTGGTTACACAGCGGCTCTGCTGTCAGTTCTAAGGATTTCAAATCTCAGTTCTGCTCCTTATGAGCTCTGTGATTTTGGATGAAGTTGCTTATCCCAAATGAGATACTGTGTACAAAGCCGGTAGGACCGTGGGTAGGACACGGTGAGCACCTAGTAACATACTATGATTAAACCTTTTACATACGCAGGCATCTAATGATAATACATTTTTACATTACGTTTAAATAATACAATTACATTCAATTAACTTAATTAGTAAATTAAATTAATTTTCATAACATCCCTGCCAAGGAGTTATTACAGTAGCTTTTTACAGATGAGGGTTCAGGTTCACCTGACTCAAGTCTTGGTCCTTTAAACATTCCTCCATGGGTTTTCCAGATTAGAAGGGCCCGACCTGCTAAGCAGAAGAGTCCAGAGGCAATGAAGAAAAAAGTACCAGGGTCTGTGTGTTAGGGAGGGCAGTGAACCCCCACTATCTCTATTTGTATTAATAGTATTCAGATGAAATTCAGAGCATACAAAGAGACTGCATACTGTGAGTTAGCAGCCAGGAAGCTCTTCAATATTGCCAAGTTAGAGAGGGCTTTTCTTTTGTGTCGGTTTTGGATGGCAAACCTGGAGAGTTTATCTGTAGGGCTGTTTTCCCAAGGCCTTCAAAACAGAGCCAGTGCAAACCACACATCCCAGGCAGACACTTCAACGTCAGTTTCTGTTGTTTCAGCCCCGAGGTGCTTTCCATGCCAGCAGGCGGCCCTTTTGTGTTTGTGCAGCTCCATCCTGGGCCACGGTTCCTTTAGGTGTGTTCACTATCTCCAGTTCAGCTGCCTCCTCTCCGGCTACAATAACTCTTGGCTTATGTACTAAGAAAATGTTGCAATTGTAATTTTGCAGTGGTAGCGTTTTTGGAACCAGATGTCCAATTCTCTATGCTTTGCATATTTATGGCATTGTTCTCATTAGTAATGTCCTGTATAACTCTCTCACATCTCAGCCCTAGGGCTTCCCTGCATCCAGCCACATTCTCTTGTTGGGGTCCTCCCTCTACCTGTCAAATCCAATTCCTCTCCTCTCTGCAATAATAGTAATAGTAATAATAACAACAGCAATAATAATAACAAAATGATCCCTTCCTGGCTCTTGGGAAGGACTTTCAAATGTCTTGGTATCAACTGTAGCAGAGGGTCAGCAAGAAAGCATGGTGAAAAAGGAGGAAAATAAGAGTATACCTAGAGCAAACAGCAGGAGACCTCCGTTTTCCTGACTCTATGTAGAAAAGGTACATTCTAAATCTCGTTTGAGACCGTTGGGACCCCAGGGTCATAGAGCACACATAAATTTTCTGGGCTTTACTTTGATCATGCCAAGACGGAGAGCAGGACCACATCTTTAGCACGTGATCCAAACCAGCAGGCATCATCCTCATTATCAACTAGCCTTCGGAGAAGAAACCTCTCACTCAGGTTTCTCCCCATTCACACCCACAGCTACCTCCAAGAGCTCCGCGACTCAGCCTCACCAAGTCTCGGAACAATTTCGTCTGATACCACCTGTACGTCAAAAATCACAGCACCACACACATGAGTACTTACTTACAAGGTTCTTTCACGCTAATGAAAAATTCTCAAGCAATCAAGGCAAATCCCGTTTTGGCCACCTCCAAAATAAATCCACACATACCCCACCTCCATCGAAGAAAGATGTGCATCCTAATCTAAAGTAAACCCTGAGATCTGTGAACCAGCTCTTTCAATGGGTTATAGATACTCCCCCAAGTCTCTCTAGATTCTTGAAGACTCAAGTTCACCTGGACCAAGCTGGACATCCAACCTCCCCTGAAACCCTGGTAAAGTTCCAGAATCAATGAATCTCCTCACTACTTTCTCACCTTGGTCATCCCAGCACATGTGAAAAAGAAAAAACATATATATCTAATTTTTATATACTATAATTATATAACATATAATTTTATATATATGTACAATTTTTCTTCTTTTAGTTAGTAGAATCTTTTTTATTCAGAAAAAAAAAAACACCAAAAAAACAGAAAAGTTTTCCAACCACACAAAGAAGGGTAGGGGGAGGTGTCTGTCCATCCAGCCCAGCCTTCAGCCCACGTGGTTTTGGCAGCAATAAGGGATGTGGAAGGAGTAATGGATCCCAAAATAAAAATGGTATACGTGTGTATATGGAAAGGAGATGGGTGCAAAAGCAGTGGGGAGTGGAGAGGAGGGAGACAGACACAAAAAAATTATATATATATATATATATAATATTTTATAAATATGACTATGCTGTAAAATCAAATTTCATCCTAAAAATATGAACCACCTATAGTAAAAGCCTAATATGTGCCACTGTCCCATTGAACAGGACGTCAAGGCTCTCCCCATTGATATGTGTATAAAGAACCTCACTATAGTTTTGACCTTGCAATTCTCAGCAGAACCTCCTAAGTGGCATAAGAATATGAAATTTATTACAGATCATTTCTCTTAAGAGCCTGAGACTCAGAAAGGAAGCAAGACAAAGGAGATTGTCAGGGGCAGGTTTTCTATTCAATGTAATATTATTCAACATTTAATATCCCTTGGGCAGCCACAACTTTCCGGGCTCTAGGTAATACTCAAATTGTTGCCTTCATTCCCAGAATTGGGGAACACTCAAGTTCAAGGCCTGTGTCACCACAACCCTCCAGGATGTAAGCGTCACACTTCTCCTCTGTACTTTTCCAAGTTATTGACCAAAGCAATACGATGCATCATATTCACAAAGTACTTCCTATACTGAAGACCTGGGCACAATTTTGAGACATTTTTTCCATTTTTGTTTTGTTTTTTCTTTTTGCTAAGCTTATGTATTTAAGTCAACAGAACAGTCTATTTTGACTTTTGAAATAATGTGGCATGAGTACTGACTGTCCTGGTTTCTTTTCTTTATCAGGATTTCTGTAATAAGTTTAAGAAAAATGCTGGTCATTTTAGCCTAGAGGGATACTTAGCCTGAATATCAGCTGGAGAAACTCTAAATGTCCCAAGAAACCTCACTCAAGACTGTCCTCTAAGGCAGCATGACTCGAGTATCATGCAGTTCCTTTCTATGTGGAGGCCAGGAATAGACCGTGAAAATAATCTCTTCAAAAATTCTACCGAGTAAATATATGGACTCCCAAATAATTTCCCACAGCATTTTCTGAATTCAATTTCTTTGACTAAAACAACTAAGAAACTGGGACCCCAATTAATCCCTTTTACATTGTGCTCTAGAATTAAACTTGTAATTTAAATGTTGTTACACAATTAAATGTTACATAAAGTATGGATATTTTGAATACACAGCTAATGCGATAAATGTCCTGCAGGGAAGAAACAAATCTGTCTTTGTGGTGGCTTCTACCACCACCCCTCCACGTAAGCCATTCTTGCTGATATGACCATGGCCTCAATGCTGCCAAATCCAACTGAGGATTTCAATCCGCCACTTACCTGACTTTCAACAGCGTCCACCACAGTTGACCACTCCCTGCTTCCAGCGGCACTCTTCCCTCCTAGGGCATCGCGCAGTCTCCTTGCTGTCCTTCTACCTCTCTTGCATGCCGTTTTAGCCTTGGTTTCCGACTCCTCCCCTACCTGACCTCTAAATGCGGCAATTTGCCAGGGCAGAGTCTTGGAATCTCTTTTCTTCCAACTCTATGCATTTGCCCAAAGTGATCTCAGGCATTCCCATTGCTTTAAATACCCCACCAGCCACTCATGAATTTATAACTTCAGCCCAGACCTATTTACTGGCTCCAGACTCATTTACTTAATTACCTACTTGTCATCTCTAAGGCTGGCTCACGGGCATCTGAAACTTAACCTGTCTCCAGCTGAATTCTTGATCTCTAGGCAACGGCCTCTCCATCCATACTCACATTCTGGGGTCTTGGGAGTCATCCTCAACGCTCCCGCACCCCACCTGTCTCTCCATCCCCTTCTCTCCCCATCACCGTCTAATCCAAGTGTCCACTGTCTCTTGCTGGCTCATCGCACCAGTCTCCCAAGTCACTGTCACTGCTTTCACTCTTTCACCCCATCCTTTCTCCAGCAACAACCAGAGAGAGCTCTTCAAAGTACGAATCTCATCACATTACTCCCAACACAATCTTAAAACCTTCCAAAGGCTTACATTGAGAATTTTTTTTTAATATTTATTTTATTTATTTATTTGGTTGTGCCAGGTCTTGGTTGCAGCAGGCAGGCTACTTAGTTGTGGCTGACTGGCTCCTTAGTTGTGGCATGCAAACTCTTAGTTGCAGCATGCATGTGGGATCTAGTTCATTGAGAGATCGAACCCGGGCCCCCTGCATTGGGAGAATGGAGTCTTAACCACTAGCCACCAGGGAAGTCCCATACACTGAGAATCTTTAACAAAGTCTATGAGCTTGGAGATTGATGGCATAAACTCTCAGATGAGAATAATTTTTCTTTTTCACTGATGTATAGCTCTATGAATTTGTATATATGTATGTCCCCATGTAACTCCCACACACAGCAAGATACAGAACATGTCCTATACTCCAGATAGCTCATCCTCTGCCCTGTCCCCACTCTTTCCAGAGGTAACCACTATTCTGGCCTTTATTACAATGGATTCGTTTTGCTTGTCCTTGAACATCATATAAATTGGCTTACAGAGATGAATTTTTTCTAAACTATATCAAACTCTTCAAATGCTCCTGCATGTTAATGATGAGACCAGCTTTAAGACGATAACATCCCAGAGTCACCTAAAGTCAGGTGTTCAGCTCCAGTGCCTCAAGTCCCCAAAAGATCTTGTTAATTAACAAGTGAGAATGAAATCCACACAGCACTCCAGGTTGAACTGTCCCCGTGAATTGTCCCTAGGTATTTAAGACAACACAGGGATTAATACTTCTACTCATGGGCTTTGAGCCAATCTGGATAACTAATCTTCTAGGCAAATGCAGTCAGAGTACTCTTTTGATGTAAACAGAGACTTCAGACTGACAGAAATATGACAGCATGAGCAAAGTGTACAGTTACAATCTTAATAGTGGAGTGAGACTTTATCAGGCTTAAGGTCTTACCAGGAGAGCTGTGTTACAAGTATTAGGAATTAACGAGGATGAACTGGGGTGGGGCAGCTTAAAGCTAGATAAAGCCTCACCAGCACCCATTCCCCATTATAACTTTACCCTGGAGCAAGGCTATTAAATCTCTATTTTCAAGGCACAGTCCCTGATTTGTCCTCTGTCCAGAATAAGGGTCAATTCCAATAAAAAGCCCAAGGAAGTCAAGCTCCTGGAATGTATCAACCTCTCCTGAGACCTGAAATCCAGAGACACCTCCCCAGGGTTGGGAATTTCTGAAGCCTTTGAGAGGGAAGCAGAGTCCCAGGGACTTGTTTTTGCTGATGGTCAAATACCCCTCCCCAGGATCAAGAAGAGAAATCCTAAACCTAAATTAGGATTGACTGGGAGTATTTTGAAGACTTACCAAAGTCTGGAAGAATTGACAAAACAAGTCTTACCAAGCATCTCCGCTACTAGAGTCTCGTACCTCTGCACCCTTTGGTACCTCAGTTAAACATGTGCTAAGTGTATCAGCTGGTGAGGCCTGCTGATGCTGGCTAAGTGGCAGGCATGTGTTTCGATGGCATGATTCCTGACGTATGCAAGGCATACAAAAAATGTTGGTGACTGATACCCTGAAGGAATTACCACCAACCACAGTTTTGTTTCCTAAGCATGAAAGAGAAAAAGAATGGCTCACTCTTCAGTCTGAAGTGTTGCGAGGGTGGGGGAAGCAAAGGATAAGAAAGTCATGTGGATAAAATCTCCATCATCCCATCCTCCTGTCGATGAATTAAACCAGAGTGCTTCTTATAGGAAAAAAAAAAATCTATTCCTTTAGAATTTGTAATAACATATAAGTCTACTTTCTCTTCCTTTCTCTACATAAATCTCCCTTGAACCACTGTGCCAGTAAATTTCAAATAGCCTGGCTTAAGATGCATGGAAAAACCTTCCAGATCCTCTGGTAAATGAAGCCATGGGTGGGAGGGAAAGTCCCAGGCAGGGCCAGACACCCTCGGCTATGTTCTTGAGCAGTGACTGCTGTGGAAATTGACAGTAAGCCCACCTAAGCTAGATCTCAACCACTTTCTTGTCCCCTGTTACCTCAATCCTGTGTTAACGCTAGGAGTCAGATGACTAAGACTGCTGTTATCGATAACATCGTTAACGTACTAAAATTGCTGTTGTTGCTATCACCCTCAATGTACAAACGCAGGTTGTTTCTCCGGGGCAAGATGAGTTCACAGACCCCTGAGCCATGGACCACCTGGCCAGAGATTCGTAAACCGGAGACATCCTGACTCTCGAAGCCGCAATAAAGAACTGTCACAGAAATGTCACAAGATGTAACTAATCCCAGTTTCTTTGTTCCTCCCTTTTAAAATATTCCTAACTCAGACACCAAGATGGAATGGATCTGAGGCTTGTCTACCACTCCCTTGCTTGGCACCCTACAAATAAACCCTTACTTTGCCACAGACATCCACTATCAGAGTTTGGTTACACCCCGTGGGCACACGAGCCCGTTGTTCAGCATCATAACTAAAAACGAAATTCCCTCTAAAAACAAGCTTTCGTGTTCTAAAACTTGAGGCTAAAGAAGCCACACAAGACATTGTGTAAAATGAAGAGAGGGGAAAGAAAAGGGAAAAAAAAAAAGGTAACCCAGGTTAAAACTTGTAATGGGGCTTTGGAGGAAACTGCAACCTCCATTGGTTTATTTAACTTTTAAATCTTACTAAATTTGTTAGATGCATGTTAGCATTCATGGTTCATTTACTTTTATTCTGACTTCTATATATAAGCACTCTATGAACCCTGATAAATGACTTAAAATCTTGTTTGACTTCAATAAAGAAACTAGCATGTTAATCTTAAAAATTCTACCCATAGAAATGAATGAAAGCTCATTTTCCGCCAAGCTCTACTCCCTGCAAGTACACCTCCCCAATGCCTGGCCCCTCCCTGCCATCCTTGTTCTTTTCTTTGGCTCTGTGTTTATAAAATCTGGCATCTTCTCAAACCCCTTAGATCTGGATCTCTTACAAAAACAAACAGAAGCTACCTGGGGCCCTTGATTCCCACTTACATTCTTTCCATGCCAAGGGTCAGAGGATGTCAGAGCTGGTGGCAGACAGTCAAGCCCAGCAAGAGAGGGCCCTTATCTACCAATGCAGTGTTTTCCTGTCTCAGAACACGCCAGTATTTATTTCTGAAAATTATAAATGGAAACATATGTAACTGCCTCAAATCAGAAACTAATAAATCTAAAAGCTGAGCCAGAGCTGTGGCAACAGGTAGACAAGAGCCCATACGAAGCTCATAAAAAAGTAGGCAGTAGGTACCGTACCACTGATATTCTAGAATATGACTGTATTCACATTTGAGAAGTGTGGACTTAGAATAAAATACTGAAGACATGGCTTTCCAGTTTATTAAATATCTTTTAGAAACTAAGAGATAACAAATTATTTGCATCTAAAGTCAACACTCAGATTTTTTTTTTTTTTTCCTGTGGTACGCGGGCCTCTCACTGTTGTGGCCTCTCCCGTTGCGGAGCACAGGGTCCGGACGCGCAGGCTCAGTGGCCATGGCTCACGGGCCCAGCCGCTCCGCATCATGTGGGATCTTCTCAGACCGGGGTACGAACCCGTGTCCCCTGCATCGGCAGGCGGACTCTCAACCACTGCGCCACCAGGGAAGCCCCAGCACTCAGATTATTGAACAGCTATGTAGGAGCCTCAAATCAGCAATATTAAATTTGATATATCACTTTAAATAACTTTCTGCAATATAATCTACCTATAGTGAACTGCATCCATTTAAAATGTACAAGTAAAGGAAAACCATGTACACATTTGTACAATCTCAATCACATTTAAGATGTAAAACATTTCAATCGTTTCTATGTTTCCTCATTCATGGCCTCATTTCCTAATTTCTCCTTTCTCAATCATTCCATTGTTTCCCCTTTTGTGTCTGGCTTCTTTTCCTTAACACAATGATTTTGACATTAATCCATTATGTTGCTTGTATCATTTTTATTGCTGAGTAGTATTCCATTGAGTGGATATGCCATATTTGCTTACCATTTCATCTTTTGATGAACATGTTGGCTGTTGCCAAGTTTTAACCAATATGAATAAAAGTATGTGAGATTTCAAAAAAAAAGTAGGCAGTGGGTGGAAAAGGAAGACATAATCTATATGACCTACACAGCATCTGGAAAACCAAGACAAGTTTGATACGCTAGGTGATTTGATCACGTGGAATGCATATTTAAATAATTAGCAATTCACATTAAAGCACTGCTGCCTTTTAAGTGATTAGTTGGTTTGTGGCTTTCTAAACAGGCTTTGGTAAAGAGTAATGTCAGTTTCATATGAGCCCCACTAACTACACACATATGCCAATTCTATCTGTAAGTCCTACAGCTCACCTGTAGTCATCTAAATTAGTTTGTCCGTTTTTGAGCCCCCAAGAAGATGAAAATTTTGTCCATTTCTGAGTCCCCAAGAAGATGAAAATTGGTCGTTGGGAGGCAAAAAAACATCTTACATATAACAATAGGTGGTGGCCCTCCAAAGCTCAATCCTGCTTGACGAGATCTTATTCCTTAGTATTTAATTTCTCTCATTAGAAAGAATTTAAATTAATTTTCTCCCCTGGGGGAGGGAGAAATAATGAAAAAAGAAGTTGAGAAACTACTCTGGATACTTAGAATTGTAGATGAGCATATAGGGAAGAAAATGAGCAAAGGAAAGCTCAGTAAAACCTGCAGACACTAAATAAAGTAACCTAACACAATCTAATAACCGGATCCTGTAATAAAACTGAGCAGAATTAGAGAAATCCCAACGGCAGGTTATGACACAGCATGAGAAACTCTGAGCTTGAAGTCAGAAGATCTGCATTGAGTCAGCTCCTAACGCATGATTAGTACTTGTGTGACCTTAGAGAAAAGTTAATTATTAATTGTGGTCTTTCCTCTTTTCTGTAAAAAGAATGAAAACGCCAGATTCACAAGGTAATTGCAGCGATTAAATGAGATCATATTAGTGACGCACTTTACAAACAAGAAGATCCTATTCAGTTGAAAGGTAACACCACTCGACAGAACTATTTGAACATTGGAAAGCGCCGTGTGAGCAGAGGATTATATTACTAAGCCCACAGTTGACACTGCTATGGATTATTGCTTCAAGATGATGTTAGACTGAGTGTGAAACGGCTGCTCGTAGGGATAGGGTGCCCTATGTAAATAAAACAAAACAAAACAGAAAGGACCTAACAAAACTGATCTATTCTATTTTAAGGGGATAGGGAGAGACATTCAGACCACAGAGAAGTGATGAGAGAAAATCTCCTTTCTTATTTTTCTTCCATCAACCAAACCAGCGGTTCTCAGCTAGCTACACTTTGAATCACCTGGGGCACTTTTGAAAACTTTTCAAAAATGTCTGCACCTGAAGACTGTGAGAACTCTATAAATATTTATTGAATAAGTGAGCGCTGGCAAGCTTGCAGTGAGATAAGCATTCTCATACACTACTAGTGGGAATGTAAATTAATACAATCTTTAAAGAAAGCAATCTGTTAATATGTACCAATTTTTTTTTCATTTTGTTTGGTTTTAATTTTGGTTTTGTTTTGTTTTGAAGATGTTGGGGTAGGAGTTTATTAATTTATTTATTTATTTTTGCTGTGTTGGGTCTTCGTTTCTGTGCGAGGGCTTTCTCTAGTTGTGGCAAGCGGGGGCCACTCTTCATCGCCGTGCACGGGCCTCTCACTATTGCGGTCTCTCTTGTTGCGGAGCACAGGCTCCAGACGCACAGGCTCAGTAGTTGTGGCTCATGGGCCTAGTTGCTCCGCGGCATGTGGGATCCTCCCAGACCAGGGCTCGAACCCGTGTCCCATGCATTAGCAGGCAGATTCTCAACCACTGCGCCACCAGGGAAGCCCCTGCTTTTGTTTTAAAGTTCATCCCCTTGGTTGACTAATTCTATGTCTAAGAACCCACACCAAGGAAATAATCAAATAGAGGAACAAAAATGTACACATAAGGATGCCTATCACAGTACCATTTTATGTTGGGATATTACCCCATTCAGGATAGCTGGACTTGCCTTGAACATGCATTAAACACTTGTGCTCTGCAGACCTTATGTTATGGGTGGGTAAACAAAAGAAGCAATAAATCATAACAAGGTGCTATATTTTGGCCAGTTGTCATCTCAACACAAATCAGCCACCCTGCAGCTCATCAATATTTCAAAAAGTTGAGAACCTGACAGTCAGTTCAGGTCTGGTCAGGTCATATCTTAGCCTTCCATTATCCTGGTGATCTTAACTAATCTCAAGATCAAATGGCAAAAAAAAAAAAAAAATCAAATGGCAGACAATGAGCAATTAAAGCATCATAAAGAAACGTAACCTTGCAGGTGAAGGCAGGATAGGGAGAAAGAATCACCTCCACCTCACTGGCTTTCTTTTTAAACTTCCAATCTTCTCGAGTCAGGACTCCCCAGGATTTGCAGCTCATTCCCAGCCTAGGACTCTCCCCCACAAATGACAAGCATCCTCAAGGGATTCATTGTTCCCTTATCCCGAAGAACCCCACTGAAAAGCTGCTGAAATCACTGCAAGCTTCCCTTCCTGCCGGCTACACGTTACAAATATTCCCTCAGAGCAATAAGAAGGATTCATTTTAAAAAGAAAAAAAAATGAAGTTCTATGCCGGAGACTAAATTGTGAGCTCTCTGGTTTTTAGTGTCAATGATCCCAAATATAAGAATGATAACCTAGAGGGCAAAAGGGCACTTTTATCAAATGCGTTTATCGAGTAGATTAAGCACCTGCTTACCAAATGAGTCAGACGTCATAGCTCATGAGCCACGTAGCTCTGGTCCACAGTAATGTGGACGATATGCAAGCAACCAAATATATAATGATAAACAGCATACGTGTAGTGCTTGATACGTCTCAAAGCACTTTCACACGTAACTTATCGTTCAATCCTCACATTAATCCCATAAGGCAAGCAGAAAGATTTGGCAAAGACAGGCACAGAGATCTGGGTTAACTGACTTGCCCAATTTACAGAGGCAATTGATGAGGGAAGGCATCAATACTCAAATGGAGCTCCTGCAGCTTTCCTCTCGCCATGCCCCATCACACTAGGGGAGCACATGTAAATCTGGTGCTATGAGTAAGTGAGGTGTGGGATAGCGAGGTGTGGGACCGAGACCAAGAAGCAAGACTGCTTGCTTCAGGTCCCAGTGCCATCACCTGTGGGCAGTGTGATTTGGGACCAATTATTAAAACATGCTGTGCATTAGTTTCCTCATCTGCCAAGTGGGGATAATAAGAGCCTGCAGCCTCAGAGTAATTATGAGGGTCACGTATAAAGGCCTGAGCACAGTGACTGTCACATAGCAAAAGGTTCAGTAAATATTAGCTACCATAATTATGAGGATCAGATTCTCTGCTTAATCAAGATAAGATGCAAATATACTGGGACTTCTCTGGTGGTCCAGTGGTTAAGACGTCACCTTCCAATGCAGGGGTTGCAGGTTCCATCACTGGTTGGGGAGCTAAGATCCCAAATGCCTCACGGCCAAAAAACCAAGACATAAAACAAGCAATATTGTAACAAATTCAATAAAGACTTTAAAAATGGTCCACATCAAAAAAAAATCTTTTAAAAAAAAGATGCAAATATACTGAGTCCTTCTGCATATTAGGTGTGTGTTACGTGCTGTATTAGTTTCCTATTGCTGCTGTAACAAATTACCACATGCTTAGCTGCTTAAAAATGACACAAGTTTATTATCTCTTCGTTCTGGAGGTCCAAAGTCTGAAATAGGTCTTACTGGGCTAAAATCAAGTGTCAGCAGAGCTGCATTCTTTCTGGAGGCTCTAAGGGAGATTCTATTTCCTTGCTTTTTCTAGCTTCTAGGGGCCACCTGCATTCCTTGGCTGGTGGCTCCTTCCGTCTTCAAAGCACATCATTCCAACTTCTGCTTCTACTGATTATCTCCCCCCCCCCCCCCCCCCCCCGCTTCCCTCATCACATGACGTTCTCTGCCCCGAGCCATCTGCTTCCTTCTAATAAGGACCCATGATTACAGTGGGCCCAGCAGGATAATCACCTCATCTCAGGATCCTTAGCTTAATCACATTTACAAAATCCCTTTTGCCATGTAAGGTAACACTCACAGGTTCCAGGGATTAGGGCGTGTACATTATGGAGGGACCACTATTTAGTCTACCACAGATGTCAGGGATACAAGAATGAATCTGATACAACTGCTGAGCTCAAGGAGTCCACAGACTACTGAATAAAACAGACATATTTTTAAAAAAGAAAATAAATTCTAGTGCACATCAGACACCACTCAGGGCTATTGGAAAAGTATAAACAAAGTGCTCTGGGGTAACAGAAGATGGATCCATGTATCTCAACCAAGAAAGGAAGAGAGGGCCTCATGACGAGAGTGATGCAGGCACAGAACTGGGCATTGATACTTGCTTAAACTTGCGGTCAAGGGCATCCCGGGAAAGTGCATTAAAAAGTTGGGAATATTGAACAGGCTGGTGTGATTAAAGCCTGGGAGACAAAAGGAGGAGAAAAACGACAGAAGATAACCCTTTTCCTCTACCTCCCAAGATTCTTACACTTCCCCAGGTAGAATGACAGGAATATTTATACTCCTCTTAAGCTTAGGAACAGATAACAAAAGACTGAAAAATACTAATACCTAAAATAAAATCAATATTCCATAACTGGATACACACACGTATGTTCCTACATATGTGTATACATGTACATGCATGTATGCACGTACATGCGTATATGTGTATATATGTATACACGTGTGTGTCCAACTAAGATACATATATTTTATATATATATAAAATATATAAAAAATATATATATCCTGGTTATATCTGGTTAGGCCTCTATCCTACCTTTTTTGTGTCCCACATCTAGCTACACATGCCCTTCATCCTAATCATATTCAAACACACATGACCTCCTCCAGTTGACCATGCTGCCTTCTGCTTTATGCCTGTGTTTTAGTTCACAGTCTTCCTTCTTCCTTCTTGTCCTCTCCAGGGCAGATGGCCCCCTTCAGCTGTCATCTTCTAGTTAAGCTTCCCTGATCTCAACTGACTGCTCCCTCCTTTGTGTCCCATGGCACCTTCTATCATGATGTCTATAACTCTTTATTGGAAGTTTCTTATAGATCCATATCTCCCTAGTTTTAAGTTTCCAGAGGTAGAACAGGCAGGTACCCAATTGATATTTGTTGACTGAATGAATGAACATGGTGATAGAAGAAACATCAAGTTCATTATTCAGTCTCTCTAAGGCAAAGATATATTCTTTTCCTCAAAATCCATTTATAGGTCCAGAGAACAATTTTTGTTTATTGACTATCAATAATTAAAGGTAAGAATGTCCAAAGGTAGTGCTGTTTTTGAAATATAAAATATTCCATGACTTAAGGGGCAAAGAATGAACCACGCACACAATATGGCCGGCAAAACTTATTTGATTAAAATTTTTAAATTCTATTTATTCTGCCATTATGTTAAAAAAAAGAGTAGAAATTAAACTATCACCATCTTAAATTTCATGCCGCAATAGGATTATAATTTGTAATACTAAAACAGTGGGACATTTATTTTATTTTTTTTGCGGTACACGGGCCTCTCACCGCTGTGGCCTCTCCCATTGCGGAGCACAGGCTCCGGATGCACAGGCTCAGCGGCCATGGCTCACGGGCCCAGCCGCTCCGCGGCGTGTGGGATCCTCCCAGACCGGGACACGAACCCATGTCCCCTGCATCAGCAGGCGGACTCCCAACCACTGCGCCACCAGGGAAGCCCGGGACATTTATTTTTGTTCCATGTGTGCTGAAACAGCTACAGCTTTACTCTTCAGGGATATATTTATGGCCATATCAGTCAACAAGCCCTGAGAAACACCTCTCAGGGAATATGATCACCGCTGATGGCAGAAATAAATTAATAAGCATGCTAACGTGTGCTGGGTGAGATTGTTATTAATGTGTTCGCCTACAGAGCCACCCCGAAGCACACTCAAATGAACCCTGAAAAAGAGTGTCAGGGAAATGTGTCTAAATCCTCCCTCAATCTTAGGAGATAAGGCCTTTTCCAGCAAAAATTGCTTACTCAGTGTCAATTATAATGCAAACATCAGACTGTGATCTAGGCACTTGAAGTTAAAGCACATAAAGCTCTCTTCAGTAGGAGAAAAATCCAATTCAATGGTTAAATGCCAATCAGGGTGGGATAACTAGGCAGCAACTGAAAACACAAGATTTAGAAATCCACTGCAATTCCTTTGGGGATGCATTACTGCCAAATGGCTGTCAGAAGCAGAACGTAAGTGAGTTAGCACCATTATCTTGGGGGAAACAAAAGAATGACTTCTATTTAAGTGAACACACAGAGGATCCCAGTAAATTTTTGAAAAGTTACACGTTAAATGGGTTTGGAAAACTTTCTTAGCCTAAAAAATATGTGCAAATGAATTTGGGTAATGAAAACAAATTAGGAAATAAGTCAAAACCCAAAGTACATTTTTCTCCAACTATTATACATATGTTATACATACATAAAGAATCAAATATCTCCTAAGGGGCTTCCCTGGTGGCGCAATGGTTGAGAGTCCACCTGCTGATGCAGGGGACACGAGTTCGTGCCCCGGTCCGGGAAGATCCCACATGCTGCGGAGCGGCTGGGCCCGTGAGCCGTGGCCGCTGAGCCTGTGCGTCCGGAGCCTGTGCTCCCCAACTGCAGAGGCCACAACAGTGAGAGGCCCGCATACCGGGAAAAAAAAAAAAAAAAAAATCTAAGGTAGTCATGAAATTTTGGACTCATGACTGATCTATTCATCCTAGGAAAACATTTAGCCTTTAGAAAAGGGTGTTATCTCCTGGGCCAAAAGCAGACTGTGAGCTTCATCATTTGACCTTTTCATCTGCCTTCTCCCAAGCTGTCACTTCTCTCTGCATTCTGAAAAGGAAGAGGAGCATCACTGGGGCTCAAGGGAAAAGACCAGAAGAGACCTGCTCTCAATCACTAACCCAGGAACTCTCCTTCTGTCCACACTATGTCTTGTCCCAGGTTCTTCACCAACCATGAAAAGCAATGGCAGGCAAAGTAGAAGTGACAGGAAAAAGTAGGCATCTGGAAGAGGCCAGTAGTCATGGTTGGTAAGAAAAAGGTGATGTGCCCACATGTGGGCAAGGAAAACATCTCATATGTTTCAAGCTTCATTGATTCTCCTTTTACCAATACATAGGAAAGGAGCCCAATGACAAGTATTGTACAGTGTGGGCCTACCCGCAGCCACAGCTGATTGGTCTAAGTTGACATCTGTCCCAGGCTGGGCCAATCAGCTCTATTCTTCAGGATTATTGATTCTGGGAACAGAAGAGCATGAGTCAGTCCCACATAGTGGCATAAAATATGGGATGTGTGTATCTCAGGAGCATTTGCAGTCACCTTCTCTACACCTGGGCTGCAGTAAGAAAGAATGAAACCAACGAGGTGAGAGAAATCAAGAGATGGGGAGAGAGTATTGGATACATTCAAGTTCCTGCGGGTGAGACCCAGCTATAGCCTTGGTCTACCAGCAGTTTCACTGTCTGACTCTTCCTTCAATTATTCTCCATTTATTCATGTAAGGGAGGGGTGGCAGAGTCCAACAACATAAAAATGTACTCTTACTCAAGCACACAGACCCAGAGTGCAGAGGTGAATCATTACAGAGTCCAAGAAGAGTAAGTTAGGGGTAAGAAAAAGATCCATTCTCCTCCACATACGAGATAATCCTTGAAAAATAAATTTTCCTAAATTAATTTGAGTTGGTTTTTGCTGCTTATAAACAAGAATCTAAATACTTGATAAAAATAATAAAAAGATTTTATGCCTGAGTACCTTTGACTATAATAGGAGACTCAGAGGGATGAGTAGCTTGAGAAGGAAAGATCTCCACGACCCTACAGCCATCTGAGCGTGCACAAGTCCTTTGTCTTGTTGATTGTGGGGTTCTTTAGGAACTGATTACTCATGTGTATGTATGTTATGTACATATATATATGCATGTAGGTTTATGCCTATTATGTCTTAGCACCAGAAGTTAAAGCCAACATCTGCTCTCCCTGATTCAGTGCAATCGAGAGATAATGTGAGATTACTGTGGAGGAGTAACAAGAACAACTTTGCAGCCCTCAGAGCAATTTCAAAAGTTTATAATTTTCGGGCTTCCCTGGTGGCGCAGTGGTTGAGGGTCCGCCTGCCGATGCAGGGGACACAGGTTCATGCCCCGGTCTGGGAAGATCCCACATGCTGCGGAGTGGCTAGGCCCGTGAGCCATGGCCGCTGGGCCTGCGTGTCCGGAGCCTGTGCTCCGCAGCAGGAGAGGCCACAACAGTGAGAGGCCCGCCTACCGCAAAAAAAAAAAAAAAAAAAAAAGTTTATAATTTTCTAAAACTATATGCAAGACTTTGAGAAAGCATATAAAATGCTAATGTGATAAGCATTATAGGTGAAAGCATAGAACATGTTGATGTGATAAGATTGATTAGACCAGGTCTCATGCAAGCAATTAGAATAGACACTTGAAGGCAGATTTAATTCCTATCATATCAATGTAAACTATGTACCTTAGCAAAAAGTAATGTCACAAAAAATGCATAATGATATTAACAAGTCTTGATATTTAGATATAGAACACTGAGACTCATGCTAGTTTTCTTGGTCACATCTGGGCAGCCTATTCTACCAGCCTGAAATATTAAAAACACTCTGAACTAACATTCAGTATTACTTTGAAAAGATGAAGCCATTTACCAGGAATGAGTTTTGTCCCACAGGAAAAATATAATTAACTTAGGCAACTTTTAATTAAACAAATTCTAGTTCTCTTTAGCACAGTGTCTCAACAGCTACTTCAAAACACACAAATACCTGACAGCTAACTGTCCATGGGTCCTCAAACCTCCCAAATCTGTCAGTTCTCAGGGCTCAAGAGCTCCCAAGGCAAACAAATCTTCACTTCCTGAGTGAGTAAGCGGAAGAGACAGTTTTTAGCAGACTCTACCATTATAAAAGGCAATACTGTCCAGGAGAGCTGCTTCTCCAGATTTTGCAAATTATTAACACTTCTGAACATCTATTTAAACTTGAAACAGACTGGCTTTTTCATACAGTAAAGGGTCAATTTCTCTCCCAGACCCCTTATACCACAAAGTAGAGAGGAAGGGTGAGCACAGGTGGTTGAGGGACTCACTTCACAACTTTCCACCAACATAGATGCATTCCTTAACACAGAGGGGACCAAGGGGCCAGAGAGAGCCAGCTGTGGCTCCATCTAAGTCTCTTGTTCCTCCAGGTGCTGAGGCTCTGCACCTCTATTTTAAAAGGCTTTGCCTTATTCTCTTAAAATGCCATAGGGAAGAAGTGACCTAAGTGGCCTGAGCTAACAGGAGCAACCTCCATGGCCACCATCATCACCACCCCACCTCTTACCTGCCTTAAGCACCAGTGTGAGCTGTCCATAGATATGGTGCACAAAGCATGTGGGGAGGACAGGGGACCAGGAGGAAAGAAGCACAGGATCTTCTGTTTGCATCTTTCTGACACCAGTCCCTACCTAGTTATACCTTCTTGTGCCAGACTTCAGGATAGAACTCCTTTTAAAAATAGCAAAACACACTGCTAAAGGTTTTCTGAATGAAGCTTCAGTCCCCTGCACAGAGGGCAGAACCACCGCGCCGGGTTCCTCCTTAAGCAACGATCTTTGTCACAGGCTCCCCTGCTTTTACCATCATCTGACTGGTGCCAGAAAGTTTTGATTTACAAGCTGGAGAGTCAGTGAAAAGAGCCCTTAAAACGTTTCAAGGAGCAGATTTTTTTTTTTTAATGAGCATATTTAGGTTGTTATGAGTCAAGTTCAAAACTCAAGTCACATGAACAATTTTTATAGGGGGAGGAGTAACCTGATGCTCAAATTCATTTGCCTCCCATTTGAAGTAATTCATCTTTAAAATTTCTGTGAAAATTCTACAGAGTTGCCCAGAAAACGGCACAACCATCTGTAAGTAAAAACAAAAGCTCTCTATAGTATATATCACAGGTTCAAAGCACTTTGGCATCAGCAGATTGAACACGTTACTAAAAGAATTTAACTGCAAGAAGAGCTACCATAATTACACAGCAGCTGGTCTAATGTTGACAAAACAACTTTTAAAGGCTTCCAGAAGGCTTAAAGGCTTATCAATTAAAAAGGCATGAATAGTAATGTGCATCCTATCCTTAACACCACGAGCTGCATCTCCTGCCAATACAGTGAGGTTTTCATTTTGGAACAACCATTTCTTACATCTTACGATTCAGCCAAACACGTGAATAAATTCTAAGTTATGTCTAGGTGAGACTATTATACTTAAAATAAAATAACTCCATAAAACTCGATTATAAACATTGAACTTAATGAGCATTTCCATACTGGCAAAGTTCTTATCGAAATGCCAACAGCTCATGCCAGAGTTTGTGCTTACTTTACCAAGAGCAAGCAGAGAAATGGTTTAGATTACTGTATACACCAGCCAACAACGTGCTAGAGGCAAAATGAATGAATGAACAAATGAATGGGTGGATGTTGGAATGAGTCTGTTGGAAGCATCCCAGGTACACTGACTTACTCCCCTGGAGATCTGCCCAAGTGGTCATATGGAATGGCCTTCTCTGCCAGGACCAGAAAGAATTTCCTTCAAGGTCCGTCTCTCACAGGAACCCTTCTCCACACTTCCCACAGGCTTGTTTCTTGTCTGAATCCCTTACATTCGGAAAATTAAGAAGGATTTTACATATCACTGCATCTGATCCTCTTTAGGGCCCTCAAACTTTTTCTATATAGGGGCAGATAGTAAATAATTTAGGCTTTGTAGGTCGTGTGGTCTTGTCACTACTCACCTCTACCGTTGCAGTGTGAAAGCAGCCTTGCACGCTTAAACCAGCATGGCTGGATTCTGATAAAACTCTATTTATAAAAAGAGGCAGGGAGAGGATTGGGCCCAAGGTCAGTAGTTTGTTGACCCCTGCCCTACAAGCACGAGTCCCCACGAGTCCAGGAAGTCTCTCTGGGGACACCTCCAGCAAAGGGGGCTAATCCCCTCATAGCTGTCTCTTCTATTTCCTGAAGCTTTCTCTTCTCTCGATTGAAATGAATCTCCCCACAACTGGCAGCCACTGTCACATCTTCATCTTCTGCTAAGCCGTCCTGTCCTAAATCATTCTCCCTCACCAGAGAGCTCTGCACAAACAGGCCTTCAAAAACCATTTATTTAATTAGAAAATAACCACCAGTTTTGTCTTCTGGAGCCCCAGAGGGGAAGCGTAGTACTTCTTCCACCCGACGGCCCCTTATGTCTTTGAGGACAAGTACGGGGGGGATACGCATTCACTGTCTGACCAGGCATTGGGGATCCATCTCACAGCGTGTTTCATTGTTAGCTTTCTTCATCCGTGTACACATTTATTTATTTATTTATTTATTTTTGGCTGCATTGGGTCTGTTGCTGCATGCAAGCTTTAGTTGTGGTGCACGGGCTTCTCATTGCGGTGGCTTCTCTTGTTGTGGAGCACGGGCTCTAGGCGCACGGGCTTCAGTAGTTGTGGCTCACGGGCTCTAGAGTACAGGCTCAGTAGTTGTGGAGCACGGGCTTAGTTGCTCTGCGGCATGTGGGATCTTCCCGGACCAGGGCTCGAACCCGTGTCCCCTGCGTTGGCAGGCGGATTCTTAACCACTGTGCCACCAGGGAAGTCCCTGTGTACACATTTTTTTCCTCATCATTTAGATGGCAAGTGAAGCCTAGCCCCTGGCACATAGGCTCCATTTGGTTTTAAGAGTGAGAGTAACAGAATAACCACAGAAATACCCATCAACAAATCTTTTTAAAAACCTTTCTCCACAAATTCAGCAGGGACAGCTCCTCGCTGCAGCGGTAAATTGCTAGTATGTGGAATTCTTCCGAGGTGAAAACTGATCATTGAGAGGCAAAAGCCTTCCTTCCTCTCTCCCATCTACCACCCATCGGGACCCAGGAGTATAATTTTAATGCACTACACTTCATAACACCAACATCCCAACTGAGAGTTCTGAGGCTGGGCCCACTGGGGTCCTGGTCACATACTCGACCCTTCTTCTTGCCCTACAGTGGCCCTACCTTAGTCATTTTAACATCCTGTGCTCTGTATCCCTCTCCTTAATAATCCCCACCCACAGCAATACACACACCGTTGGTATTTATCAATGGTATTGATACCAATGGTGTTATTCAAGAGTGGATTATTGAAGGCCTGCTATGTGTTTTCGCATAAATACCAATGGTGTATATATTGCTCTATGTGGAATATAAAAATAATGGTACAAATGAACTTATTTACAAAACAGAAATAGAGTTACAGATATAGAAAACAAACTTATGGTTACCAGAGGGGAAGTGGGGGGAGGGATAAATTGGGAGATTGGGATTGACATATACACACTACTGTATATAAAATAGATAATTAATAAGGACCTACTGTATAGCACAGGGAACGCTACTCAATACTCTGTAATGATCTGTATGCGAATAGAATCTTAAAAAGAGTGGATATATGTATAACTGATTGACTTTGCTGTACAGGAGAAACTAACACAACATTTTAAATCAACAATATTCCAATAGGGGCTTCCCTGGTGGCGTAGTGGTTGAGAGTCCGCCTGCCAATGCAGGGGACATGGGTTCGTGCCCTGGTCCGGGAAGATCCCACATGCCGCGGAGCGGCTGGGCCCGCGAGCCATGGCCACTGAGCCTGCGCGTCCGGAGCCTGTGCTCCGCAACGGAAGAGGCCACAACAGTGAGAGGCCCGTGTACCGCAAGAAAAAAAAAAAAAAAAAAAAGCAATATTCCAATAAAAATTTTTTTAAAGAAATAAGTTAAAAATATATATATATTCTGTAAGTCTTATTCACAAAGGTATAATATTGATAAAAGAAGAATTATTAAAATGATTTCCTAAACTGAAAAAAAAAATTTAATAAAAAATGAAAAAAAACCTTAAGAGTACTCATAAATGAGCAACCCTCCTCAAGGAAAGAAAGTGGGTCACTCACAGAATCCCTACTTTCAAAACACTAGTGAGATTATCTCACAGTGTTACCTCTAAAATCTACTCCCCAGGATAATTCTCTTTCATAATCAGTTATAAAATATTCAATGATTTTAATAGACTATTCTTAATATACTTTTTAATATCAAAGGTCTTTAAGATCATAACAGTGACCTCATCTCTTCCAACATCACTCTGCCTTTCTATATTCCTTCTCCCCACTCCCATGAAAGACAGGGAGGAGGTATTTCACAAAGTCCTGTCCTGTCTCCAGTCACTAGAAGCAACTCTGTGGGCTGTGTATAGATGAGAAAGATATGCTTGTGGACACTCACCAGGGTGGTGGAGAGGACCCAGCAAGGACAGCGTGAGCATCTGCCCACTCCATGCTCCAGCAAGCCCAAGACCAGCCGTCAGCTTGGCTGTGCTGTCCAAGGCAGCAGACACTAGCCACATGTGGCCACTTAAACTTAAGTAAATTAAAATTAAATAAAATTTAAAATTCAGTTTCTCAGCTGCACCAGCCACATTTCAGTAACTCAGTAGCCACATGTGGCTAATGCTTCCATATTGGCCAGTGCAGACACAGACTATTTCTGTCACCATGAGGGAGACTAGAACATTCTACTGGACAGTGCTCGAAGGTCCACTGGGCTGCTCACTGATGCTGCTCTCCAGCCAACACCTAGGGGGCCTCATAAACTGTCACAGCCTGCTGGAGCTGTGCTCTGTACCTCCCTGAAACCCAAAGAAGCAGCGTGGATACAGAAATGTCACACAACGTTATGCCAAACCACTAACAAGACATTGTTTTAAAGGCATTCTTTAACTAAAATGAACAAAGAAATACACAACTTGCTCTTACTTCAGGGAGTTCTGTTGAAGTCCTCAGCTTTCCCAACTCCATGAGAAACTTTTACCCAGAATAAAAATGAGAGACTTGAACCTCATCTAGATTCTAGTAAAAAGTAGAGGGAGAGGGAACAAGAGGCAAAATTTTTCTAATCATTTGTTCTGAAGTTGGCATCCTTTGTATTGTTTTATGAAGTTCGTTTTTATTATCATTTTGCATCAAAAAAGACGGCAGAGGCTTTTTTTTTCCTTTATAAAATATGACCCCAAAGTTCCAATGAAAGCGTTAAAATACTTACGTGCCTTAGATTTATCACCAGGCAAGTGAAGTTGTTCAATAATCTGCCTCTAGTTAACACAGCATACAATTTTTTCAGGTTTACTGAAACTGCCATCTCTCTAAGATCCAAGAACAAGAGAAAGTTGCTAATAAATTTTAAATTTCCCACACAGTGACTCTGGAGGACATAAAATTAGGAGAGGAACTAAATTCAAATTCCAAGCTGCTTTCTGAAAGACGAGCTGGCCTCCCGATAGTCTATGAAACATCTGTTTTGATAAGAGATGTACTTAAAATTCCCCACATCAGTTTCAAGTTACTACAAAATATAAGGCAGCACAAGCTGCAAGGATAAGGGGGAGAAGCTGTTGCTCAAGTGTCGCGAAACACTCAAGATTTTAATGGGACTCAAAACTCTATCATTTGCATATCGTGATCCTGGGAAATAGACTGAACAGAGACTAAAGTCCCATCCCTTCCGCAAGCGAGAAAATTCTACCGTGATCTTGGTATGTTTTCCCTTACTACCTTCCTGCTAAGGGGCTGTGGTGTGTTTAATTCTCATACCTTTTAACCAAATGTCCTCTCCTCGTTATTTCTACCCCTCCAAATATTATCCATCTGCAAGGACCAGTTCTATTCTCACACTCTCCATGAAAGCTGTTTCAACTCTTCTGGCCCACACATTCCTAACTCCTCTCAAACAGCTGTAGCAAAAATAAAGGACCCTACAACTGCCACTTACTTGTGCGCACTCTGCTCTGACAGGCCAATCTGATCTCCTCACGCTGATGGATCAGCTCCCGTTTCATGGCTTTTGCAGACATAGTGAAGTCCCCCAATTATATCTTCAGCCCAGATCTCTCCCCTGAACTCACAGTCATACCCTCAACCACTGACTCCCTGTCTGCATGTGGAAGCCTGATAGGCATCTCAAATGTAAGGTGTCCCAAGCTGATCGAACCCTCTTCCAAACCTGTTCCTCCTCAGCCTTCCCATCTCAATACATGACAGTCCCACCCTTTCAGTTATCTGGTCCCAAACCTTGGAACCATCTTGGACTCTGCTTTCTCACTTATGCCCCACATCCTACCCTTCAGTAAATCCTGTCTCCTCCACTCTTTCCAAACAGACAAAGAATGCCCCTTTATACCACCTCTACTGCAACCACCTGGGTCTAAGCCAGTATCCTCTGGATTACTGCAGTAGCCTCCTTCAGCCTTGCCCCCTCCCTCCTATTATTGATTCTTACAGTAGCCAGTGATCTTTTAAATCATACATTTAATGAGGTCATTCCTTGGTGCAAATTCTGCCAATGGCTCCCCAACTCACTCAGTCCGAAGGAAGGAAGGAAGGAAGGAAGGAAGGAAGAAAGAAAGAAAGAAAGGAGAGAAAGAGAGAGAGAAAGAGAGGGAGGGAGGAAGGAAGGAAGAGGGAAAGGAAGGGGGGAAGGAAGAGGGAGGGAAGGAGGAAACATCTCCCAGATAACTTCTAAAGGCTCTGCAGGATGGAAGGGCTGCCGCCTTATGTCTCTGACCTTTTACTACTCTCCCCCCAGCTTATTCCACTCCCATCACTGGTCTCCTTGCTGTTTTGAGAGCCAGTGACTTCATGATGCCACTGTAGCACCTTTGCATTTCTGCCTGGAAGGCTCTTCCTGCAGAGGTCCCCAAGGCTCTCTCTCTTACCTGGTCTAGGCGCTCACGTGACACCTTCACAGCGGGGTCTCCATGACCACTATATTTAAAGTTGCCAACTGCCTCCCACTCACCTCTGACATTCCCTCTCCCTCACCTCTGACATTCCCTCTCCCTCTTCCCCACTTTAGTTTCTCCATAGCACTTATCACCACCTGGCATACCACATATTTTCTTATTTATGTCCTTATCTTCTGCCCCTACCCCTCTAGAATGTAAGCTCTATGAGGACAGGGATTTTTGTAAGTCTTATTTACTGCTTTAGCCCCAAAGACTTTTACTTATTATTTCATTCACTATTGTGTTTCCACCTTGAACTGTGATTGGCATGAGTTCGTTCTCAAATATTTCAAGACAGACACAGAGAGAAGCCATTCCAAGTTCTATGAGGACAGTTCCCATGCCTTACCCTTTCTTTTTATATCTTTGGGTAGGGCCCAGAAAAGAAGAACTTGTTGCTTAATTATTGCTGTGTTTGCACTGGCAAGTATAAAATATTCAGTCATTCAAATTTTGGGACATGTTAAATGTAGACAGTGTTGATGCAGTATTAAAAGATATAACTATTTTTTCAAGATTTCAAAGCTATTCAAACTTAAAGCTCAGTAAGAGACAGTTTCTTCAGTGCTGCCAAAAAAATGACACAAACACCTGCCCAAAAAAGATGGGAAAGGAAACCTTAGTACTGTCATTTGTTGGGTAGATTACAGCAAATAAAATCAACTTCAATGCCAAGCCCCCAAACAAGTCATTTGAGTTCTTTTGTCATTAGCTTGATTATTAAAATAAGCAAGTGCTTGGGCTTCCCTGGAGGCGCAGTGGTTGAGAGTCTGCCTGCCGATGCAGGGGACACGGGTTCGTGCCCTGGTCCGGGAGGATCCCACATGCCGCGGAGTGGCTGGGCCCGTGAGCTATGGCCACTGAGCCTGCACGTCCGGAGCCTGTGCTCCGCAACGGGAGAGGCCGCGGCAGTGAGCGGCCCGCGTACCGCAAAAAAAATAATAATAAAAATTTAAATATAATAATAAAATAAAATAAGCAAGTGCTTTTCATAAATCAACTTCACTTTGCCAAGTGGTGATGCTGGTAAAGCCCTAGACAAATTGGTAGGAAATTACGGATATTGGAGGAAAGCAACAGAGAAAGGAGGAGACTTTCCCCCTCCTGTTTCAAAAGAGGATATATACCCTATCATCTCTTTTCTTTATTGAGCTATAGCTGATGTACAATATTATATGGTACAGGTGTACAACGTGGTGATTCACAATTTTTAAAGGTTATACTGCATTTATAGTTATTATAAAATACTAGCTATAGGCCCTGTGTTGAGCAATATAACCTTGTAGCTTATTTATTTTATACATAATAGTTTGTACCTCAGTCCCCTACCCCTGTCTTTCCCCTCCCCCACTCCCTCTCCCCACTGATAACCACTATTTGTTTGTTCTCTGTATCTGGGAGTCTGTTTCCTTTTTCAAACAACTAATCTTTAACAAAGGAGACTTACTAGTCAAGAAGTCTAAAAAATGGCTAGGAAGACAATCTTTCTACACATCCAGAGTACAGCCTATAAAGCATCAACAATCAAGTACAGACCAAATGCAAACCAAATTCTTTTTCACATAAGATGAAGTTTATGCTGAAAGCTTTACGGAAATCAGCATCCCTAAACTGACTGAACATTCCAAAGGGGGAATGCTGTAACACGCCAAAACAAAGCCTACTTAGGGGTTTTAAGGCACTTGGGTTCAGTCCCACAGAGAGCATCTCTTTCCTATGTGAGAAGACTCGGGTCTCCTCCAAAGTTCATTGAGCTTCTGTGGTACAGAACCAACTACATCTGTTCGGTTTTGTGAAATCTGTGCAAAACTTTCTGAGTAGAATTCTTTTATCTGAGTACCTTTCGAAGCAGGAAAATGAACATTAAACATTAATTAGCATCACGTTGGTGGGTTATAAAAAATTTACTTTTAATTGTTAAGAAAACAGCCTTGTATGGTAGGTAATGGTTACGTTACTGGAATAACAGTGGTGACAATTAACAGGAAGCACTGCTCGTTAACTAATCTGTTAATTTATTCAGCAAACACTGATGGACTAGGGAGAATGTCTGCTCATCAGATATCTGCTGAGCATCTAGTCTGTGCCAGGGCTTGCAACGCGCAATGAACTAAAAGCTCTGTTCGTATGTTTAAGGGAAGAGAAAAGGCAGCCTCTAAAAATAAGAAAGCTGAATTCAAAAATCTAGGCACAGCGCAGCTTGGAATCCTTGTGGAGACAGTGCAAGGAGGTGAGGAAAGTCTTATGAATCAAGCCAATATGATAATATGTATATTATCACTTGGGAAAAAAATAGTTACAAATTGTTCACCAAATTTCAAAACTCAATTTAGAGTATAAAAATATAATTAAATGCGTACAACTAATTCCAACTATTTTAACAAGACAAGAAAAACTAAATAGGAATATTGATGTTTCATCAGAGATAAGCCTGAATTCAAATAACAGAACATTTGACAAAGATTCTTAAAAATTTTAAACAAGGGTGGAGGACAGACAACCAAACTTTAGAAATAGTATAACATGTATATTTAATTTAATTGTAAAAGGGAAATTATTATCATATTTTGGCTTTTGTATCCTAACATTATCTAAAAAATTATCTCTTTAAAAACATATCAAGAAAACTGAACTCATAGCCCACTGAAAGTTGTCTGCTATAGGTTACCTGGAGAGATTTAGATTATTCTAACTGCAGAGAAGTCACAAAGTACAATGATGACAGTATGAAAAATAGGCATCGTGAATACTTATTCTCTCTAACCCAGAGTTACGCCCTATTTCCCGCCAATCCCCAACAACCTCTGAAAGGGGAGCTATTTCAGCAAGAGGCGGCAGAATCCAGACCCAGCCACGCTGTGCCCTGAACTTCCGCTGCCACTCCCTCCACAAAACACTCCCACTTTTACGAGCTCCTCATCCAGCAAAGGGTGAATCTGGCAGGAGCCAACTAGATTGGTGTCGGTGAGGCGATGTGTGATAAACGTCTTCTGTAATCCTGAAGATGAAGGGAAGAACAGTGCACATTTTGTATACGTTCAGTATTCATCTTTTCATATTTATGCTACAGCTCTGTGGTTAATTGCACTGCTTTGCTCAGAAATGCCTCTGACAGAATGAACAGTCTTTTATAAATTGTTCCTTTATGAAATATTATCCCGTCTATTAATAAACGTTTCAATATTTTTGTTAGGGTGTGTGTGTGTGTGTGTATTTGGGGAATTCATTATTTCTGTTTTGACTCTCTGTGACTTTATGTAGTCTAAAATACAAAGGTTAAGGGAAAGTGCATAGCTTGCAAGTTTGCACTCTCCTAGTGTCTTCTTAAAGTAGACGCAGGGATTTTCTAACAGAGTACATTCTTTTTTTTAATTAATTAATTTATTTATTTATTTTTGGCTGGGTTGGGTCTTCGTTTCTGTGCGAGGGCTTTCTCTAGTTGCGTGAGCGGGGGCCACTCTGCATCGCAGTGCGCGGGCCTCTCACTGTCGAGGCCTCTCTTGTTGCGGAGCACAGGCTCCAGACGCGCAGGCTCAGTAGTTGTGGCTCACGGGCCTAGTTGCTCCGCGGCACGTGGGATCTTCCCAGACCAGGGCTCGAACCCGTGTCCCCTGCATTGGCAGGCAGATTCTCAACCACTGCGCCACCAGGGAAGCTCCAGAGTACATTTTTGATCACAAGGTTTATACAACATAAAAACTCTTCAAGATAAGAGGCAAGGGGCTAGCTAGAAAAGAAACAGGAAGAGAGACATACTATGTAACTGTAGATTCACAGAATTTAAAACCCAGAAGGACCTCAGACAAAGCTAGTCCAATATTTGGTGTTGCACAGAACACCGACCCAAAAGATGCACCTTCAAAATGGGTTCCATTGTCAAACAGGTTTGGTTTTCCCCAAAGAGTATACCACCTTTCAGGTATTTAGAATGATCATTCACTTCCTAAAAGTTCTGAAAAGTCTTGCAATTGAAAAGCATTTAACCCATTGTTTCCCAAACACTTTTGACCATTGGACTTTTATTTCCCTCAGCATCCCAAGGAACCAGTGTCTCTTCCTGCAGATCCTGCTCTAGAAGGGCTGATCGTGTACAGTCATTTTACAAATGAGGAAACAGACGTTCAAAGAAGTTAACTGGCTTGGCCAAAATCCGCTAAGGAACTGGTGGTTGATAATTCAGCAAATAGCCTGATGAGAGTTTAGATTAAAAGTGGGAAATAAGCAAATATCCCAACATCTTTCGTTTCCACCCATATCTCACCACAAAATCGTTGCCTCTTCTGTGTCTCTGTCTCGGTCCCCTTGGAGACTTAGAGTCCCTCAACTTTTACTTGCCTACGTGACCAATACGCAGTTGTTAACCAGCTTGGATCCATTCATCAGCCAGCACGTGCTTCCCCTGAGGAAAGCCTTTTAACAGTAATCTTTTAGACTCTACAGTTGAGACTATGACTCAGCACCCGAGTGGCCCTAATGGAGGCTGCAGCAGGAACACAGCAGATAACTTAAGGCAGACAGAGCTTTGTGGCTCTCCTCAAATTTATTTCTGTATATTTTAGGGCTTCCCCAGATTAAGAGCGGAATCAGATAGGACTGGAAAGTTTTCTTCAATCAGTTATAAAGCAGGTGATCCTTTCCTTATTGTAAGTCCTCCAGATCCCTCTTTTCTGTACTCTTTTTCTTCTTTCCATTTCCCATGTTCAACCTTATTCAGGACACTGTTCCAGGAGAGATCTGAAACCCTCCTGCAAGGTCAAAACCTCCCAGAAACTGTAGGAAATGAGTTTACCCACTTGCCTGAAATGTCTTCTGGGTGCGACAGCATTCAACATTTCTTGAATTTGCTTGGCCTAGCTGAAAATTACCCCTTCTAGCAAAGGTCTCTCTTAGTTCCCAAGCTGAGAAGAAAGTACCATTACAAACAGTACCTCTCTTTAAATTGCTATTCCATTATATGATATGTATTGTCTTTCATTTAGAAAGTTGAGCCTCCAAATAGCTTTGATGGGAAAAATATCTGTTGCATCCTGTTGATTTTTACTTGCCTGGTTTGGCTCTCCCAAAGAATAACACTATGGGTAACAGGAGAAAATGAACTCTGAGTTATTTCTCAGAACTGGGTGGAGTTGATGCTGATCCAGCCACATCTCACCTGGCGCCCCCAAAACAACATTTTAAGTCAGCTGGCTGTGATTCCAACCTATGACAATGGAACAGGAAGAAGAATCCTGGCTATTAGAGACTAAACAGATCTAGCCTTGTCTAGCTCTCTGTTTAAAAAGCATCAGCCCGAACTGTGTGTTGAAAACTCATGCAAAGAGTTTTCAACAGCCAAGAAGGACTTTATATATCTTTACCTATATATGGCAAGTTTGATATATTGTCTTCTATTTTATGCTATTAAGGATAAAGATCAAACACATTGAACATATGCTATATACATATAGCTAGGTAGCCACCATGTAACCTAGAGAAAAAGAATGCAACTAAGGTAGTAAGAAATTACATACAAATAATTAAATCTGGGTGATGGGAAGAGAAATGATTATTTTCTTCCTTGAACCTTTCTGTTGTTTTTGGTTTAGCAGAAATTATCTATATACTTCTAAAAAGCACAGTACAGCTTAGTATGAAAGTGTGAAACAGCCAGCTTTTTATTTCCAGGTGGGAAGACGGCACATCTAACTTGCCCAAGTCCTAGGTCATGGTGATTGATGGCTTAGAGTCTATTCAGTAAAGACCCTCAATATCTAGAGGGTACTCCTAGGAAACAAAAGCAGCGAAGTGTCTCTGAGGAGAACAGTCACAGCTTGTGATATTTATTTGTTCCTGGTGGACATCCAGAGACTAAACTTAGATGGCAATTGTCATAAACTACAAAACCCAAACCTATCCCTTCCATCTAAATCAATCTTCTGAGATCCCCCTCCCCTCCCCTACCCCCCAGCCCACCCCCAACCCTTACAGCTTTTTCTCTATGAAAGTAGTAAGTCTATTCAACATATTCTTTGAAGGCTTACTCTGTGCAAGACAATATACTCATGCCAGCATTCAAGAGAAATAAGACATGATGTAAATAAGCTAGAATGTAAAAAACAGTAAGTTAGTACAAAATACAGGTATACGTAAAAGAGGAAAATGTACACTGATGTAAATGAGGAGAAAACGCTTCTTTGGGGAGACTGCATTTGAACTAGGCCTTGAAGGTTTAAAAAGAATTGTCAGTTGGGAAATACTGGATAAAAGGACACTCCTGACTAAGGACACACTGACCAAGAACAAGTCAGAATTGCTACAAAATTTCTGTGCATTCATTCGGTTGGGTGACTGGGAATATGAATTTTAAAAATTCCATAAAGGGAAATCCTTCTATGAAGTTATACATAAAAGAAAAACCATGTACTTCTTAATACCATTCCTTTGATCTTGTACAGAAAGATCTTACATAAATTCAGAATATTACTTCTATTAAAGTCAGTATTTTTAAGAGTTAACATTTTTAGAACACTTGAAAGTCAACTTTTTTATCTTTAAGATAAAAAGTTCTAAGAAATTAAATGTATTCTGCATGGATAATCAAGTCGAAAGAACAGGCAAGATCTACATAGCAAGAAAAGAACAAATTCCAGGGAGATATGCTAGATACTTTAAATTTTTTATCATAGATCTCCAAGAACTCTGTCTTCTTAACTTAGTTTGTTCTAAATACCAACATTACGCCACACTTCTAGTTGCTCAAAACCATTTTATTAGATCAGCATTACTGGGTAGTTTTAAATGTCAAAAAATATAGGTTGGTTCCTCCTCACCTAGGAATTTAAAGTTTAATTAGTGCAACCCCTTGATTTTATAGTTGAAGCAGATGAAGCCCAGACACTGGATGCCTAACTTGCTAAAGGTCAGTCAGCTAGTTAATGGTCACCAGTTAAACTGGAGGAAACTAAATAACTTGCCTAAGGTCACAGCGTTGGCAACTGGCAGGGCCAGAATTACAACATGGGAAATTCCAGGCCTCTAACATTGCTCTACACTGCCCTCTCTGCCAATGGAAGAGTCGCAGAATCCCTCATAAGCAGGTAGAGTCCTGCAGATGAAAAGCCATACAAATAAAAAGCAGAGTAATAAATGCTATTACTATAAGTGCAAGTAAGTGTATATATTATCTAAATTGCTTTAATGGTATAAAGAAACTAGTATTTCTAGATGTCTTGATGGAAACAAATAATGTGTACATTTGCTAGTTTATATACTGCAAATCTGATACTTCTTGATTTGAAGGAAGGGGGTACTTCTTGAAAAGGGGGGAAAATGGGATGAGAATAATGCAATCTTTACTTATCCTGCGTTTTAGGGCATAAAATATTAAGAAATATATTTTTGAAAATGTTTATCCAAAATCCTACCACCCAAACACATTAACTGTATTGTTATGTAATCATTTAGAATGCTTAGAGATACTTGTTTTGATAACTCAAGTAACAATCATGATTTTTTTAAAAAAATGTCAGAGATAGGACAATCTTGGCTTTAAGAATTCTTATATCTATGGCTTCTACAAAAAGATGAAGATTTCACGCCCAGTACTTCTGTTTTGCCTAACAATCCATGATGTGGTAATCATTCATGCATACACCTGAATGTTTTTTGGAATCTATTTTTAATTTTAGCCTGCAGCTCCTCTTGGCAAAAGAGAGAGTAAGGATGGGCAAGTGGGATGCATGACAGGAGATAAGGGTATTACAGTCTTTGAGCTTATTACTTCCTGTCTGAACCCCCTTGCTTTCAAATATCAACAGATGTGTTCTAGTTCTATATTTTCAGGAAAAATAATCCAAGTTCACTGTATTTGTAACTGTGTGCATGAGAATTTGACTTCCAGTATCTGTATAGCTCTTCCTTTGCAGCAACCTCATAAGGGTAAAAATGTCAATTAGGCTACTAGTTATGGTAGCTAGCCACTAGTTATAACTATGACCCCTACCCCTAATTGGTAGACTGAGAGAAAACTAAAATTATCTGATGGGGACATCATACTTGGGGCTTCTCTGAGGGCCATGGCTCTGGAAACTGGGCACATCCCTTATGGGATCCTTTGTCTATGGAGTTGTTACAAGACATACCAGCTTCCATTAACTTGGTTCTTCATATCCTGATAGTTATAGCAAAAACAGAACAACTTTTGATTTCCCAGTTCTCACTGTCTAAGGAAAGCACAGTGCTCATATTCAGCCACACTTTTCCTTAGTATCAAATACAAAAAAAAAATTATTTAAACATGCTGCCTTTCATATATAGGGAATTCAGGGGGAAAAAACAGGCAAATTTTTCAAATGCAGATTTACAGAAGACATAGAAATGACAATCAAATGAGCCTTTGTTATAGTAAGACTATTTGAAATCTGAGGTTACAACACTATATATTATTTCCATAATACTTTTTCTTCTAAGAGCAATACATGTTCATTGAAGAAAATTTGGAAAATACTGAAGTAAAGAAAGATAATAAAAACATTTGCAATCCCATAATACCCAGAGATAGTCACTATTAATGTACTGATGCATTTCCTTCTATAATAGATAGATGAACAGATATGGAAAGAAGATTTATACAAACTAACTCAACTACACACTTTTAATGGTATCACACTAATATAGAATTTTATATCCTTTTCTTAACATTAACTTTAACTTGGTGGACACACTTTTTTTTTAAGAAAGCTGAGAGAATATTATCCAGCTATACTGACCTCTGATGGGAATGGAATCCAAAACCATCTCCTATAAATGTGCTTTTCCCAAATACACTTTTCCCAATTACACTTTTTTCCCAAATACACTTTTGCTTTTCCCAAATTGCTTTTCCCAAATACACTTATCTTCAATCTTCCATTTTGACTTTAATCTTCTATTATTTTTCTTCCCATTTAGGCTGTCTTTTTAGTTATTCCTATGATTCAACTTTATCAGTGTAGTTTTCACTTACCCATAAGAACTACATACCATCTACAGACATTTATAAAAGTTTAAATAAAACCATCCACAAACTAGTTCCTGGAAGAGCTTATTTGTCCATTCAGAGAAGTGTCTATCTCCACTCTCTGTTTCTTGTTTCTTGGCCAAAAAAAAAATTCATCAATAGGGAGGAACCAGGATTTGAAATCCAGTCAGGCTTTCTGAAAGTTTAAAAATATCATATTTTGGGCAACACTTTAGCCACAAATATATTTCCTCCTTAAACTCTAATACATTATTCCCCCTTTCTCCAAAATAAGTTGTACTAACTGTAATCTGTGTTCACTTTGAATACTGATCTATAGGGACATGGATCTGGCCTGATGGCTGCAGGGTCCCCCCTGAAACTCCTCCCCTGACAAAAGCCCCGCGAGGCCGCCAGCCAATGCCCCAGAGAGCTGTCATTTACACACTAAGGTTCAACACACTTGAGTGATGGCCATCTTGGTGATTTAGTATCTAGTCTGTTGATTGGGTCTGGAATATCCTGAGCACTTGCCATCTCTTGATCTATTACCTCCAGTGTGTTTACTGCCTGAGAAAGCCTGGGTATAAGAATGTTACTCAGCAAAAGCAGAAGCAAAGAATTCATTTATACTGTGTTCTCTTTTTATCTCTGAGTATCTGTTTGGTACAATGTAAGCCAAGTATTTCCACAATTCTCCTTTCACAGTATGTAAGAGTCTTTCATTATTATTTTGGGACTCCACTGCAAGAATTTTTCCACATTCATTTTTGGCCATCTCATTTTCAGTGTGCTTGGGATCTGTCACCCTTCAGGGGCTTAATTTAATAAACTGACCCTTCAAATATTTCTACCTACATTAATCCAAACAAAATTAATTCTACTCATCTTAAAAAATATTATGCAATGTGTCATAAATAAAGATCATGAGCAATAGTTTTCCAAGAAAAGATGTGTAAATGATGGGTTTTTAATAAATAATCAGATAGACAGATAGCTGTAAGCCCCTTATTGCTAGCTATGCAAGTGAAAACATGATTTCTCTTTAATCAATGTTTTCTGTTGCATTTGTAAACTAGTTAGCGAGGATTTCAGGACTTTTGATGAGTGAGGTTTTTTTTTTTTTTCCAGAGTGGCTCTGGGTTTATTTAAGTAATCTGTTTTGTCAACTCTTTTTAAAATTCAAATGACACTAATGAAATAATCATTTATTAGGGCTTCACTGTAATTGTCTATTGAACTTATGAGGAGTTTCTGCTTATAGAGTGGGAGACTTACGTATTTCTCAAACATCTATGCCACTATTAGTCACTTGATTTTTCTGAAGCACTACCATAAGGCCATCATTCTTCAGGGTTTTGATTACTTGTATATTTAACAACTCATTAATAAAAATAATATGCCCCTTGGAAAAGGATAGTTCCTTAAAATCCATTATTAGCTTTCTCCTTAAATGTTTATCAGCCCTCACCTTACAGGGAGCTATGTGGTACTTTGCAGAGAGCAAAGCCTTTTGGGAATGGTACATAATGGTCCGGAAGCTATGCGCTGAATAGTAAAAAGAGGTACAGAAATTAGAACTAGGAAAGAAGGAAGCCCAGCATGAAGAAAGGGAGGGAGGGAGCAAGGGAGGGAAGAACTTGGGAAAAAAACTTGACTTGAACTCTGCTATTCACCTTCGAAAAGTCACTCAACTTCTGAGAGCCTCAGCTGTTCCACCTGTAAAATCAGGGTGACTTCCTCACAGATACTTTAATAGTAGATTCCAGTGTGCCATGTAAACCGTACATATGATGCAAAGTATGGTTTTTTACTTGGCATTATTTGCTATAATCAGTCCCGTTTATGCATTCTGTGCTATAAACATTCATCTTATAAAGACTGTCAACAGCTTTAAAATGTAGACCTATGCATTGTAGCTACCCTTTTTGGTCTGGAAGCATTTCTGATATTTTTAACCCCAAAAAACGAATTTACAGTTTTTAACAGCCTTTGTGTGCCTACAAGCTCAAAAGCGTACTGTTTGCTCTCAGGACTAGAGTTCTGTAAAACCTCTTTTTAAACAAGGAAGCCTCTTTTAAGTCCTGTTTCAGTCTAGTGCCTTTGGTCAAGGAGGAAAGTAAAATTGAAAGCAGATAGATGTTTTACATTTAAATGGGTTTACCATAAATGTGTATTAAGCCATATCATGGACGACTGCACAAATATCTTTTGCAAACTTGGTACACATGAGCACATATACAGTAACCATTAACGTCTTCTAGAGAAATAGGGTGCAGATCTAAAATTTCAAAGAGCTACTTCGAGTAAGAAAACGTAATGGCTTTAAGGGAATTGCCCTAATAATATCAAGGCATCTGCAATGGCTGGCCAGTGAAGAGCAGAACAGAGCATATGTCACTGTAAGTCAATTTAACAAGAAATAACCTTTCCCCGGGAGAATCTAAACTCCCTAGCCTCCCACAAAGAAAACTGAATTTTGGAGGTCACACCTTGGGTGAGTTACCAGAGGGAGAAGCTTAACATTCTTTTTGTCATATGGCTCTGGTAGGTCAACGCTATTCTACCAACTAGCTCCCTACCAAAGAGTTGCTCCCTCCTCAATGTTCCGCCCCACCCCCACCCCCCAAATTACAACAAGTCCTTGGACTCCCCTAGGAAACGGCAAATGATTGTGATATCTGAGATGCCAGGGACCACGCCGGATACAAATCATGCTCAAACATCAAGTTTTGAACCTCACTGTGAGGAATAGGGTCGAGGCAGGGGTTGGGGGAGTGGAGCTGGTGAGATCGCGGCGGGGGTCAGAGCGAGTCGGATAGACCGACCGATAGAGAGCTTTAGGCTAAAATAGAATGTTTAACCAAATGTAATCAATGGAACTGCTTTTAATGTAGAGAAAAGCGGGTCGCCAAGTCAAGCCCAGGCGAAGCTCTGGCTCAGTGGGTGGACGCCACCTCGCCGAACCCCCATAGTGGGCAGTCGGAGGGCCTTGCCCGTTAGCGCGACGGCTGGAAGCGCCCCAGCTCACCGCCCCACCGCATTGGTTCTGGGTGGGCGCAGCCGGGCCATGGCCGCCGCCCACCGCCACCCCCCGCCCGCCCCGCAGCAACATGTGGGGCGCTGCCACTCCGCCTCCCCGGTTCTCCCTCCGGCTGGAGTTCCTGGTGGACGCATGCCTGGCCCTGGGAAGGTGCTGAATTACTCTTGGGAAAGATTCCTCCAGCGGTGAACTTGGCAGCTCCTGACATTTCCATCCCACCCCCAGAGCACCAGCACTACACACACGCACACACGCCCCTCCGGACCTGCCCAGGCTGCGCGCAGTGCGCACTGCCCACTCGGGGGCAAAACACCGGAGAGGGATGCAGAAGCGAAGACACCAGCTCTGCTGGCCAGGGGCTGTGGGGGGAAAGACTGTCCTAGCACTCGGTAGTTCCAGGGACTCAGCCCACTCCGTGGTTGGCCCAGGCCCCGCATAAGCTCGGGCCGCTGGCAGGAGCCCCGTTTCCTTTTGTGCTCTCCCGGGAAGCCCGCCTCTACTCACCCGGGCTGCACGCGGATTCCGGCCGCCAGCAGCAGCCCGCTGCTCCATCCCACGAACACTGCGGCGCCCCCGGAGTGTGCAATGCGGAGCCCCGCCAGCGCGCGGCCGGGGAGTGCGAGGAGGGAACGAGCGAGCGAGCGAGGGAGGGAGGAAAAGAAGGAGGGAACGCGGCGGGGAGGGACAGGGCGGCGGGGGGCGCGCGCCACTCCCACTCGCGCCGGGCCCTCGCCTCCTCCCGCAGCCGCTACTGGCCTGCCCGGCCTAGCCGGCCGCGGGACCAATCAGCGCGCGCGGGGGGGAGCCGAGCCCTCCGCGGGGCACGTTCATTGGTCCGGAGCGCGCGACCCAACTCCGGGAGAGTCTGCCTGAGCGCCCAGTGTCCAAACTCAGGCGGGCCGGAGCTGCTGGCTCGGCGCAGCTGGGGTGCCCGGCTCCGCGCTTCGGCCGGCAGAGTGAGTCTGCCGAGTTCCGCGGACGGAACCGGGAGGATATGAGACCTGCCCTTGAAGCCCGTTCGCGGTGAGCGTTCAAAACTAGCAATGTTTGCTCAGGTTGCACTGCCCCTTTCCTGTGAGCGACCCCCTGCGCCGCTCGCTTCACCCTGGCCAGTAGCTGAGTGAGGGGAAGCCTGGCCGTGTGAAATGGCCCCAGCCAAAGCCTACTCCCCGCCACCCCCAGGGCCGTGCGAAACCCCCGGCACCTAAGAACCACAGCCGAAAAGCACGTCGAGCTCCTTACTCAGGGCAAACCTAGACCACCTGAAGTTTGCAATAGAAGACGCACGCCGCGGGGCGGGCGACGGAGTTGGGGAGAGAGCCGGGGTTGGTGATGGCAGATCCTCGTGAAGAAGTGGGAGTCGGGTTGTAGGTTTGGTGGGAAAAGCCCAAGGCAGAATTCTCCCACCCTCTGCCAAACGTTTGCCTCAAGTAACCGCCACCCCCCATCCCCAAACCTCTCTGCAGGTATTGATTTTTCTCTTTCCTGTTGTAAATCATACTTGACTCTCGGGGACTTTTCAATCCAGAGCCTCAGAGTGGAAGCGGACCCGCCTACCCTCTGAGCACCGCTGAGGGCAGGCGAGGACCGGGGCGGGGGCGGGCGTGACGAGGGAAGGTCCCCGGGAAGGTCGGGAAGAAGGGTTCCGTCCGGGAGCCGGGAGCTCGCCCCCAGCTGCAGCACCTCCGCTTGGTACCTGGCCTGCAGGCTACCTTCGCTAGGACGGCCCGCCCCAGTGGATACATTTGTCCATCGTTGAGCCCCCTTTCTCTCCTCCTTAGCTTTTCTATTGTTCGAGCTTCTTTTCAGGCAGACATCCTCTGAATCTTCCTGACTCTGCTCCTCCCCGCTCCTCTCAACATAAAAATATCCTTTTCTTTTTTTTTTTTAAACTTCCCTCCCATTTCCTCTATCTGGAAGGGTCTCAAATAATGCGTTTTTGATTCACAGCTCCTGGACCTCAGAAAGTTTTTCTCTTACTTAGTTTATGTGCACAGGTTCACACAAGCTCTAGGTTCAACTGGGCAAAAATAATTAGCACTCCAAACATTTGGACACGGGAGGTGATCACTGCAGAGCTGCCTTCCTGCAGGGATCAGCACATTGAATGAATTGAACATGAATTAATGAAACGGAACCTGGAAATGTCCCTCAGTGACTGGGCAGGTCACCTCTGAGAATCTGGTACGAATGAGGGCATGTCCTGGGTGTCATCGCTGCCCCTTATTTAATTTCCAGGGAAGAAATTCTTTCTTTGGAAGTTCCCACCCATGTACCTAATTCACTTGATTTTTTTAAAAAATTGACTCAGCTCACAGTATAGTCAAAACTTAACATTTGGGTTCAAAATTAAATTCAATATATTAATGTTGTTCATGAGACCGTGGATTTCTTGTGGAGATAGAATCCTTAGGATCTATTTTAGAAGAATGATAGGATAGGCACTCAGAATATCAGCAGTGGTTATTTCTGTGCGCTGAGATAAGAGCTGATTTTTTTTTCTTCTTTCTGCTTTCCTATATTTTCTAAAGAACATGTAATACTTATTAATCAGGAAAAAAAATAATATGTTAACTCCCTACATACGATACTCTCCAGGCATCAGAAGAGCTAAAACTTTAAATTCTCCTTCTACTTTACCCTTCACATCTTATCAATCACCAAGTCCCATAAATTTGGTCTCCTGGAATAGCTTTCAGGTCTGTCTCTCCTCAACATCTCTGTTGCCACTGCCACACCCTTATCATCTCTTATCCAGGCTTCAGCCATAGTCTTTACTGCTCTACTGCTCATGTCACTTAAAAGCTTAAAATCCTTCAGTCTCCCCAACTCCGTCGCTATGAAGTTCAAACCTATCCTGGTTGACAAGGCCTTTCCTTCCCATCCTGACCCCTGCCTTCCATTTCGGCTTCATCTGCTGCTCCCCACACTTCCCTACATAGGATGATTCTACCCTCCTGGGACCTTTTGTCCTTCCCACAGGGGTTGTGTGACTTCACATGCCCATGGCTAAGACTGTACAGTGCTGCCCTGCTGCCCTTCTCTTCCTCCCCAGCCTCACCCCACCCCCACCAGCAAATTCCTACCTCTGCTTCAAGACTCACTTCAAAAGTCACCTTTTTAATGCGATCCCAGGAGCAGAGTTAGCAACTCTTCCTCTCTATACTTCAATAGCAAGCACTTTATTTATTCAACGATTGTTTATCTAGCTCGTATTATGTGCCAGCCACTATGAAGAAAACATAAATTGTATTTATACTCCTGGAATAGACCATGAGAGAGACAAACATTAAGGCCCGTCACACAGAAAAATAATTGTAAACTGAGATGTGTGTGATGAAACCACCACCTGTGCAAAAAGAAGCATGGTTTACTTTGAACAAATGCCAACTATAGTTCTTACCACATTGTGTTATAACCTGTTTATTTATTTGTCCAAAGTTCTATCTCCGTTCATATTCATCTGTGTACCATCATCCAGAACACAGTGTCTGGCTCATTGTAGGTGCTCAGTAAAAATTTTTAAAGAAATAAATGGATTAATAAATGAATGGGTGTTTGAAGCCCCCATGAAACATTTTATTTCATGTATTTACATACTACAAAGGTACAGAATCTAAAAGTCTTTAGTTCTGTGTTTTAAAAATTGATATTGTGAGATCCTTATGTCATCTTTCATAACTGTAATCTAGTTCTTCCAGCATAAATTATCTAATTTCTTCTTGTTTGATGTCACATTTAGGAGACATAGCTAATGTACTATTTGTAGATAATCTGTTGGTGCCAGGAGGAATTTATTCTTTTGGTTTTTTATAAATTTGGCTTTTAACATATAAATATACAATTTTAAGATAAGCACAATCCATAAAAGAATAAATAAATTAGACTTTATCAAAATTAAAAACATTGGCTCTGTAAACAAAACTGTTGGCAGAATGAAAAGACAGAGAAAATATTTGCAAATCATATATCTGACACAGGACTTGATCTGACACAGGACTTGTAGCCAATATATATAAAGAACTCTCAAAACTCAACAAGAAGAAAACAACCAATCAAATTTCTTCAACGGACAAAAGATTTGAACATACATTTTACCAAAAAAGATATACAGATGACAGCAGCACAGGAGAAGACGCTCAGTATCACTAGTCATTAATGAAATGCTAATTAAAACCACAATGAGATACTGCTATACACTTAATATAATGGTTAAAAAAACCCCTGATGATACCAAATTCTGATGAGGATGCAGAGCAACTGGAACTCTTGTATATTGCTGTTGGGAATGCACAATGTACTGCCACTCTAAAAATAGTTTCATAGCTATTATAAAGTTCAGTATACACTTATCCATATGGCCCAATTTTCCACTCCTAGATATTTACCAAAGTGAAATGATAGGCCTATATTCACACAAAAACCTCTAAACAAATATTTATAGCAATCTAGTCACTAAAATCTTGAAACAACTCCAAAGTCCCTCAACTGGGAAACAGATAAACAAAATGTAGTATTTCCATAGAATGGAATACTACTCAATAATGAAAAGGAATGGGCTGTTGATACGAACAACGTTCTACATCCCAATGCACTATGCTAAATGAAAGAAAACAGACTCAAAATCTAAATGCCTATGCTGGTTAGGAATGGCAGAGCAGCAAGATAAAAAGGCTTGAGGTTTATTATGATGATGGACCCGCAATTTGAGGTCTGGATGATCTATATTTATTTTTTTAATTTATTTATTTTTGGCTGCATTAGGTCTTCATTGCGGTGCGCAGGCTTCTCATTATGGTGGCTTCTCTTGTTGTGGAAAACAGGCTCTAGGTGCGCGGGCTCAGTAGTTGTGACGCACAGGTTTAGTTGCTCCACGGCATGTGGGATCTTCCCGGACCAGGGCTCAAACCCGTGTCCCCTGCATTGGCAGGCGGATTCTTAACCACTGTGCCACCAGGGAAGTCCCTGGATGATCTATATTTAGATGAGGCAATTGTTTAAACCATTGTTAATTCAAGTTTCCTGTCACACAGAGCTAAACTTCATTTTACCTAATATAATGAGTGTATGAATTAATCATTAATGAAAATTCCACTAAACACCCTCTGTGAAAGAAGAAACTATGACTATCTTATTGACTGAAATGTCACCAATGGCTTACACAATGCCAGTACAGAGTGGGTACTCAATAAATAATAGTTAAATGAATGAACAGATAAGAATGAAGATAAAGTTGGGGTTTTACAGGACTGTAACAAAAATGAGTGTTTTCTCCTTCAAGGTAGCTACTTTGTCACATTACATTTTTCATTCCAGTGCTGCTGCTCCTATTTCAAAATATGTTCCCTTCCCCTTTCTACTTATTAAAATATTGCCCTTTCTTTAAGTAAAATTGTTTCCCTAAATAAATTCACTTTCTTTCTCTTGATGAGCGAACAATAAATTTAGCATATCTTAACATTCTACTCATTTTTCAATATTCCAAGTAGTATCTAGTTTATCTTCTTTTTCTCTATAACAAATATCAGAAGTTTATATAACAGGCACACAGTGGAAATTAAAATACAGATTTTATGCAAAGCTTGAGAGATTTTGGCTCAAAAAACCATCATATTTCCAGATGTATCACTAAAAGTAATTTTCATTTATTGGACACTGATGGTTGACATTAAGCTTTTGAAATATCATTTAAATACTTCTAACCAGTTTGCACAGTCAAGTGACTTTTAAAAATCATTTACAGTTAAGCAGTTATGGAATTTATTATAAGAACTCAATTTTCTCCACCAGTTTTTCTACTAGGAAACAGTAATTTTAGCTGCCAGCAAAGACCCCTCAGTTGCTTTAAGACATCAATCAGTTTTATATCTGTTTCTATCAGGGAGCAATTTTTGCATAAACACAGATACCACCTTACATAGAATTGACATTGTAATTCTTCCCATAAATAAGGTTGTCTCCTAATTACCATCTGACAATTAAAATATTGGAGGTTGAGAGGAAGTTGTGAGAGATGGGCAGGTATATGTAAGCTAAATAGGATATTGTAAAGAATGAATCCAAAAAGGTCTAAAAGTTTCATTACCTTTCTTTTCCCCAGTGTCTATCACTGTACTTGAGATAATCTAGTACTGGTTGAATTTTTGCTTCTGATCTTCTGCACTCAGGGGCAAGAAAAAATGAGATAAAATTTCAAGAGGTTGGGTTTCCATCATTTCATCAACTTCTTCTCTCATCCCCATTGTTGATGCCTATAACTCCACAATCAGAGCAAATTTCCTTAGCCAGATCACAGAGGGTTTATCTTGAATTGCGTGTTAACCTGAGTGGTGGTAACGGCTGCCTGGAACACTGTGCCAACAAGGATCATGGGGCCAATCTGATGGATCGATCAGCAAACCTTTGGTGAAGGAGAGCAATTATAATTTGTGCAGATTGGCACGGTTGTAGACTATCCAGATAAGGTTCCCCAGGGGGTAGTTGGATATGTGGGCCCAAAGCTCAGTAGAGGTATACATTTTTGAGACATACAAGTTTAAACTCTCTCCACTCTCCACTTGTGCACATAGCAGACACGTGCTTGTTCCTTCTGAGACCTCACATGGCCTCAGCACCCTTCTGAGTTCACTGTTCCTCCTAGCCACCACCAACAGATTGCTGTTGGAACAAGAGATGAAAAACAATTTCATCACACAGTGTAGGATTAATTCAGGTTTAGCACCTTGTGGGTTAGCACAATAGGACAGTAGCTAAGGAAGTTGTTTATGCTAGTGAGGGCATTATTCAAGTGACTGACCTTGTTGTCTAGGTTGAGTAAGAAAAGAAAAAAATCAAGGATGGACTTAAAAATGAATTTTCTTTCCTCATCAACCCCAAGAACTGGAACCAACATAATTCCCTGTCCTTGTATTAACCAATTCTTGAACCAGGCATACTTTGTTCTCCCTATGTTAAATATTCCTGGGACCAAACAAAAATATCCTAGCTCTTTGCTCCAGGGAATACCTGCTTCTGGAAAAAAAACTGTGAGCCTATTAAACTGCTCACATAAGGCTAACTTCTCAAGTGAGTACTTCCAGACTCTCTCCTAGCTGTGCCTTCCAAAGTGTTATGTCATAGACTCTGCCCATTCCAACTAGTCCCTACTTTTCAAGACTTGCCTAAAAATCCCAGCTCAGGCTCTAAAAACTTCATAAATACCTATGGGAATGAATGAAGGGAATCCAGATGAGAACAGGGGCTATTTATTCAGCGTTTACTATAGCAAGAGATTTAAGCCACCCTCACTTGCATTTGGTAGAGACTAAACCCAAGCAGAAGAGTGGTAAAGCTTTATAATTAAAAAAACAAAAAGGACAACTTCTGGTATGCTCTAATTGGAAATTGTTGTCATGGAGAGGCTGGAGGTAGGGTAATTAGAAGGCATATTTGACTTTCTCTGCTTAGTCCTGAGTTGAGGGGGGAGGGAGCAAAATTAGGGGAACTGTCAGTCATTGACCAGTCTTGACCATTTTAGGCCAATTGCTGCAGAGGTTGTGGTTTGCCTTCCTGGGCTGGCTATCACCGAGGCTGTGGGTCAGAGCTCTATTGCTATATGTGGTCCGGCCATTTGTGCATTTGTACATTCAGTCTCTCATATCCTTCCCTAATTTTCTGATTCAGAGTCTCTACTGAGACGGTCCAGGAGATGTTGTCCATATTGCAGTAGAGCTAATAAATTTAGCTTTGCTTGATTTATAAGTGTTTCTGGTGGTCTTTTGAAGAGTCACCAGTGAATAGTCCATATCTAGTACTAACTACACGGTGCATGTTATATAGCTATCTTCTTCCTCTTTCTCCCAACGAGTTTACTTCCAAAAGAAAACAGGATTCTCCAATAAGATCATGTAGTTCTCTAGGACCACATCTCTGCCCAGTGCCCTCTGTGCAGGGTCTGGCTGTCCAGCCTTGGGAGACTCTTGAATTTTAAAGGCTCCTGGGATGCCAGCAGCCAGTCCTTCCTCTTTGGGGGAAGGCATAGGGCACAATCTTGCAAGTCTAACACAGAAGTGCCCCTTTGCCAACATTCTCCATGACGGGTAGATTGGGCAAATGTAGGGGTGTCCTAGGACAGACAGTGTGAAAGTACATAGAATAATCAAATCAGGAAGTGTTGAAGTTCCCTGGAATGCTGTGTTAAAAGAATAGCAATGCATTTTGCAGACAGAAAATTCATTCTTTTACCAAACATTTATTCAACAAAAGGTACATACTAGAAGCTGAAAAGACAGTGATGAGCAAAACAAAAACATTGGTGCCATGTCTCATTGAGCTTTCAGTCTAGTGAGGGACAAAGTCATTGATCAAATAATCTAACATATAAATGTGAAATATGAAAGTGTTAACAGAGGAAACTGGGAAGTCTCAGAAGGTATGCTTGAGGGATTAAACACCAAACTTACTTCTTCACATAATGTGCCCATGCAGAAGGTATCCATAACAAGACATTAAAAAACTCATCAAAAAATCATTAGTAGATCTGTGCTTCCAGCTAAGATGGAATAGCGGGGACTGAATTTACTCTCCCAGTGGAAACAACCAAAAAATGGACGGTATCTACACAGGTTAACCCTGTGTATGTTTCCCAGGGTTTCCATAACAAAGTATCACAAATTGAGTGGCTTAAAATAACAGAAATGTAGTCTCTCACAGTCCTGGAGGGTAGCAGTCCAAGATCAAGGGCATCCTTCTGGAGACCCTGAAAGAGAGTGTGTCCCATGCCTCTCTCGTGGCTTCTGGTACCTCCAGCAATCCTTGCCAGTCCTTGGCTTGTAGGTGTGTCACTCTGACCTCTGCCTCCATCATTACAAAGCGTTCTCCCTGTGCGTCTTCTAAATCCTCCGTTTTCTTTCTTAGAGGACGAGACACCAGTCACTGGATTAAGGTCCACCCTAGCTCAGTATGACCTCATTGTAACTAACTACAAAGACTCTATTCCAAATAAAGTCACATTCTGGGACTTTGGGGGTCAAGACTTCAACGTTTCTTTTGGGGGGCACAATTCAACCCATAACACTCCCCATTGTAGGAGGTCAGGTGGTGGGCTCCACTGAACTCTTCCAAGTCCCTGGTTTTTCCCAAGTCAAGGAGCACTGGCACCCTGCCTTTCAGGTCTTCTCTTTTTAGAATCTAAATCTTCTGGCAAACATATTCAACAGTAAGTACGCTTTTCTATGACTACTCTCACACGCGTTAATATATTTCACCTTTGAGTACTCCCTCGAAAAAAAAACATTAAAACATCTCCCAGTGTTCCACCCTTAACCCACAAGTGTCTTTAAAATCTGCCACTCAGTTTTAAGTCTGTTTTACAGGGATTTAGGAATGTAGTAACTTTCTAGTTTGTCTTTAAAAGCCCAAACTAAAACTTGAAAGGAAACCTAGAGTATAAGGATAACCTTCCACGTACTTAGCAAATTACATTTTTGTTAAGTATCCCTCATTTTCTCATGCAGATACATGAACACACGTCTTATCATGGATTTATAGTCTTTGCTGCTCTAAGCCAGGGATCGCCCATGTGTGCAGGAGTGTGTGTTGGCAGCCGTGGTCTCACACAGATTTCACGTCCCTTTCCCTATTTTATAGTTAAAATGCCAGTACCATCACGTGGGTAGAGTTCTGAGTAAATAGCCTTTCGAACATAAGCCAAATTTCTACTGTTGTTTTGTGAGTGAGCCCTCTGTCTACTGGGAACTACGGGGTGGCTCAAGTGCTTGACTATATTTCTTCTGCAGATGTCACACCTTGTCACCAGCCACCCCCCGCCTCGGTAAGAACACCCTGCAGGCATTTGTTCCCTTTGAGTAAATGCCACTCTCCAAAGAGCCTTTCTACAGGATAAAACATGTTTCACACAAACTCCATGCCTGATTCAATGAAGGGGCATAAAGAGCATTCTTCCCAGAGGTAAATGAATGATCTAAGTGTAGAGGATACAAAGTTTTGCGGTTTTTTTCCCACTGGCTGCATCTTATCAAAGTGAAGATTCCTATTGCTGAATCATTAACAGCTGATGGTGTGCATTACAGGGTGGATAGAAAAAAAGGGAGAACTAATAAGTGTTTTGGTCAACAGACACAAGAGTCTTTCCTTTTACAACAGAGTGAAAGAGACAAGGAAAGATGTAATTTTCTGTATTTCTTTACTCTTTGCCTGGGGCAGTGCAGCCCCTGCCTTTGAACAAGGTCAGGTACATTGTGCATGCCCATGGTTTGAAGAGCATTGAAGGATTCCTGGAGGGGGTGTATCCCCAGGAACAAATGGCTCTATGGGGGAGGTGAAGGGAGCCCACACAGTCTGCCTCTTTATCTCCCCAAAGTAGAAGCCCTGCAGGCTCTTAACTAGCTGGGGTGGGTTAACACCTGCCTGGAGAAAGAATGTACTCACTCTCTGGTCACAGGTAGCTGATTTCCTGATGGGCAGGGCTGGAGGCCCTTTTCTCTCTCCATCTCACTGGTAATTTTTCTGTCTCCGTCTCACTGGAAAATGGATAGTAGACAACTATGCAAGGTTTCCAGGTTGAAAGATCAGGGGACACTAACTCTCAAAGCACATAGCAAGAAAAGAAAAAACTGAAAATATAAAATGTGTACATATTTGTATTGATATATTGAATATAGCTGTCCATTTTTGTATTTCAACATTATTTGGGGATATATAAGTATTTTTGTTGTGTCATGATGCAGTCGATGGAGGAATTAAGGAAATTTGAGATGGGTTGGGTAAATCAGTCTGGTAATTGGTATTTATTGAGGTTTTCTGTGTGTGGCTATCAGAAAATGTGTCATTTGGTTAATACTTTAATGATAAATCATGGTCTCTGCTGTTAGGCGGTTAGCAGATTATGTTGGAGAACAGGACATGCACACACATACCATTTCTAACAAATCAATAAGTACCAACTTGTATAACATACCACAAGCATTAACAGAAGATTTAAATGCTCAGGTTGTGTCAAGTGGAAGAGTAAACAGGAGTCAATCACGATAGGGGGTGTGGATCTTACCCCAGAGACTTGGGGTTGGAAAAAATATCATTTCTTTACCATTTTCAAATGAATTAATTCAGATTTTTATAATGATCAAGAGGCAGTGAGTTCACCTTCCTACTCTGAACGCATAGCAATGACAGATGAAATATTTAAAAGGCAGGAAGAAAGAGACAGAGAAAGAGAGAGAAAGAAAGAAGAAGGAAGGGAGGGAGGCAGGGAAGAAACCAGGAAGACCCAACCAGGCTCTGGTATAAGATAAGATCTCATGGACCAGACACAAAGGGAAAACACAAACTGTGGGTTGTCTGGGCTCTGGAAGTAGGCACCAGTGACTGGGAGCTTGATCCCTGTGGGACAAGGAGTTCTAAATGTGAATGAGAGTTGGAGCAGAGCCAGGCTTCCTGTTAGATGCCAGAGGTAGACAGTGTTTTCACTCTACTGGGACTATGGCTTCAGATGAAGAACTGTAAGCCTGGGGAGACAAGGCGCAAAGGCAATGTGTTACTCTCAGGAACTGAGCCAACTACCCACTCTGTAAATGGATCGGCCATACCCCTCGATGGCCCCTAGGGGCAGTACATCCTACGCTCAACTGTAAAACCTGGTTCTGGTTTAGGAATAGGAGGACTGGGCTAGGCAGTCAACCTGTCAGGAAGGGAAAAGTTTCGAGGGAATACTCAAAATTAGCCTGCAAACCAAAATTCCAAAACACAGGAAGAAAGGCTAACTTCTCGCAGGACAGCCAAGAAACAAGAGACTTGGAAGAATAGTTCACTCCAAATGAAAAGCATCTTAGAGAATCGTCTGAAAAGATGTCAGCATAAATTTGTTGAGGTTGTTCAAAGAGATAAAGGCACTGATGCTTAAAGAAATAAATTATGGAACAGAAATAGGCACAAATAAAATGAAAATGAAACATTAAATCATACCCTAAGCTAGAAGGACTGGGAATCCGACCTTGATCATAATCAGACTCCTTCACCTACTGAATACCACGGAAACTGAGGCTTCTGTAACGTTATAAGATGAATGGAAGCGCTCTACCGTTAGTCCATCCCGGTCATTGCTAATATTCTCATTGTCCAGGCCCTTATGTTCCCCATGATGACTTGGCTACTTGAGTTACGGGGCAGGGATCACGCTGAAGCTGAGAGCCTCCTGTCTAGGGCTGAGCCTTCCTGGCTGGCATCCCTTCAGAAGTCATGTCACTGAACTGAATGCCACCAAGGAGAAGGACGCTGGTCCTACCACTCCAGACATTCCTATCACTTCTGTGTTTAAAACGCACAGGTTCTCAGGCCCTACCCAGAAATTTTGATTCCCTAGATCTGGGTCAGGGCTTAGAAATTAGTGTTTCTAACAGGCTCCCTTATGATTCCTATGCGGCGGACCCAGCATTTGGTGAACACTGATATTGTTTACAGTCCTTATTTGTCAAGTGATGAAACCAGGCAGGACCAGAAAGAACAATGCTGGCCCAGGTCACACAGCTAACCGTAGCCAGAAAAAAGCCCAATCCTTCCTTCTGCTTAGTTTGGGTTTAATTCCATCTTCCTTTTCTAGTTTCTTAGGTAGAAGCTGAAGTTGTTGATTTGAGATCTTTCTTCTATTCTCATATAGGGGTTTAGTGCTATAAAGTTCCTCTTAAGTCCTGCCTTAGTGGAATTGTACAAATTCTGATATGTTGTGTTCATTCTCATTCAGTTCAAAATACTTTGTAATTTCCGTTTTGACTTCTTCTTTGATCCATGGATAACAAAGAAGCATGTTACTTAGTTTCCAAATATTTGGAGATTGTCTGGCTATCCAGACAATACCAGGGTTATCGATACCTGGTTTTGATTTCTATTTTAATTCCTTTGCGGTCAGAGAATACAGTGTGTGCCTTGAATCCTTTTTAATTTATTGAGGTTTGCATTATACCCAGAATACAATCTCTGTTGGCAAATGTTCTGTGTGCCCTTGAGAAGAATGTGTATTTGGCTGTAGATGGGTGGAATGTTCTGTAAACGTCAGTCAGGTCATTTGGGTTGGGACTGGTGTTCAAGTTTTCTGACTGATTTTCTACCCGCTTGATCTATCAATTATTGAGAGAAGGATGGTGAAATCTGCAACCACAATTGTGGGTTTTTCTATTTCTCCTTGTGGTTCTATCAGTTTTGGCTTCATGTGTTCTGAAGCTTTGTTATTAGGTATATAAATGTTTAGAGTGGATATAGCCTCTTGTTGAATTGACCCTTTTATCAGTATGAAATGGACTTCTAAAAAATCCCTGATAATATTCTCTGTTGTGATACCTACTTTGTCTCATATTAATACAGCCCGTCCAGATTTCTTATAATTAATATGGCATATCTTTGTTCACCCTTTTACTTTTAACCCATTTGTGTCTTTATCTTTAAAGTGGTTTTCTTACAGACAGCATATATTTGGGTCTTGTTTGTTTTATCCAGTCTGATCATCTCTACCTTTTAATTGGGATGTTTATTTTTATTTAAGTTGATTATTGATATGGTTAGGTTTAAAATCTATAAACTCGCTGTTTGCTTTCTATTTGTCCCTTTTTCCTCTTTTTCTTCTTTTCTGCCTTCTCTCAGATTATTGGTTATGATCCCATTTTATCTTCCCTCTTCGCTTATTTAGATATAGTCCCTTGTTTCGTTTTTTGAAGGTTTCTTTAGGGGTCATAGCATCCATCTTTCACTATCAAAGTCCACCTTGAATCGATATAGTACTATTTTACATATAAGAACCTTAACAAAAGCAGTTTTATGTTTTTCCCCTCCCAGGCTTTGGGCTATTGTTGTTATATATTGTACTTTTACCTGTATTAAAAACCCCACATTATGCTATTTTTGTTGAGTCAATTATTCATTAAAAATATATAAATAATAAGAAAAAAACATTATATACTTAACCCATGTAGCTACCATTTTCGGTGCTCTTCATTCCTTTGTGTAGATCTATAGTTCTACCTAATATCATTTTCCTTCTGTCTAAAAGACTTCCTGTAATATTTTTTGTACTGTGGTTCTACTGGTGATGAATTCTTTCCCATCTTTGTATGTCTGAAAGAAAACTATTTTTTGAAAGATATTTTTGTCATATACAGAATTCTAAGTAGACGGTTTTTCTTTTAGCACTTTAAGTATATTTCTCCTCTGTCTCCTCACTTGAATTTTTCCCATGAGAAATTCATTGTCATCTTATCCTTGATCCTCTGTATGTAAAGTGTCTTTATTCCCTGGCTGTTTCTAAGATTTTATCTTTATCACTGGTTTTGACCATTTTGATTATTAGGTGCCTTAGAGTAGTTCTGTTTCTGTTTCTTGTGCTTCTGATTCTTTGAGCTCCTTGCATTTGTGGCTTTATAGTTTTCACAAAATTTGGAAAATTCTCGTCCATTATCCCTTCAAATATTTTTTTGTCTCCTCCCCTGCCCTTCAGGGACTATAATTGCTAGACAGCTTAAAGTGTTCCCACAGCCCCCTGAAGCTCCGTTCACTACTTTAATCCTTTTTTCCCCCTCTATGTTTCATTCAGAGTGGCTTTGTCTTCAGGTTCATTAGTCTTTTCTTCTATAATGTCCAATATGACATTAATCCTTCCCAGTACACTTCTCACCTCAGCCACTGTAGTTTTCATCTCTAGGAGTTCAATTTGCATCTTTTTCATGTTTCACTTCTCTACTTACAATCTTTAGTTTTTCCTCTAGCATTTTGAACATATGAAATATGGTTATAATAACTGATTTAATATCCTTGTGAACAAATTCTATAATTGTGTCAGTTCTGGATTGGTTTTGATTGATCGATTTTTTTCTCTTCATTATGCTTCTTTGCATTCCTGGTAATTTTTGACTGGGTACCATAAATTGCAATTTTACTTTTTTTGGTTTGGCCATAATTTCTTTTTAAATAAATATTCTTGAACTTTGTTCTGGGATGCAGTTGGGTTACCTGGAAACAGAATGATCCTCTCAGGTCTTCCTTTTAAGCTTTGTTAGATGAGACCAGAGTAGAGTTTAGTCTAGGACTAACTTTCCCCACTGTTGAGGCAATACCCTTCTGTATACCTGATGCCCTGTGAATTACGAGATCTACGCGGTGAGAATAGGCACTATTTCCTGCCCTTTATGATCCCTGCTGATTGTTCCCTCTAATACTTTCAGATGGTTCTCTCCCCAGACTTGATAGTTTCCTCACCTGCATGCATGATCAATACTCAGCTGAATACTGGAGAGAAACCTTCTTCAGATCTAGAGTTTTCTCTCTGTATAGCTGTTCACTCTCCAGCACCCTGGCTTCCACTGACTCCCATTTCCTCAACCCAGGGAAACTGCGAGGCTCTGCCGGGATTCCCTTTCCCTGTACCACAACTGGAAACAAATGAAGTGAACCCTACAATTGCCCCAGCTTATTGTTTAGAAAGATCTGGAAACTCTAGGCAATAAGCTAGGGCAATTGTAGAGTTCACCACATTTGTTTCCTCTCTCTGGGGTAACACTGCCTTCATTGCCTGATGCCTAACGTCTTGAAAATTCTTGCTTTGTATATTTTGTTCGTGTATTTAGTTGTTTCAGGTGGGAGGGTAAATCTGCTCCCTGTTATTTCATCTTGACCAAAAGCAGACGTCTCCTCAAATACTTGTTAAAGTGAAGAGTGGAGTTTATACAGATGAAAGTATTATAAAATTATTGGCCCGATATCACATGAATATGGCAAAAATCATGAAAGTGCTTTGTAAATAACCGAAGTCTAGAAAATACAGTACCTGTTCACTCCAAATCATTCACTACACGAGGGAAGTAACTGAGGCCTGCACGGGCCAAGAGATGCAGTGGAGCTCACACAATTCCTTAGTGCGAGAAGTAAAACCAAGTTCATCTTTCTCTCCCTGTGTCCAGTATTCTTGCCAATATTCCACTGTTTCAAGCTACCCCAAACCTGCTCATTAAAAAGGAGAAATTTCATATTCTTATAAAATATACCTGATCAAATCATAATGCCTTTGCATTTGGAAGCCATGAAAAACAGCCACTGGTTCAATTTATTTGTATCATTAGAAAAACTTTTTTTCAACCTCCTTATAGACACATTCCTTCCACTGAAATGAAATACGTTTGCAGTTCACCTGGAAAGGAAAGGATTGCTGTGCCATGTTAAGTGATAGAATCTGACACTGGCTTAAGGCCATTGCCCCTTTTAAACTGCTGTTTTTATGAGGAGCACGACAGGTCAATTACCACAGAAAGCATACATCTGACCACTAGCTCTCCATCTGTACAGGTGCTTTAATCTATTAGGCACCATAGGTTTGATCTTGTGGGGCCTTCAAAATTTCCAAGGATCTGTGGAAATATTAGAGGTATGGGGGAAAATTGATTGGTTCCAAATATTAAAAAGAAAATCACAAAGTTAAAACTAATGTTTTTATCTTTAAAAATGCAACATGGGAACCTGCGACTGCAAGTCAACTCTTACATTTCTATATGTATTTCATTAAATGTGGTTATCAGTTCATTTTAATATACTTGATATGATGTGAATGAGAAATTCACAAGAGTGCTCACGGCCACTGAAGGTCTTTAAAATACCCCGTATTTAGTGACTGAAATTCCAGAGAAGCATTCAGTATTGCTTGTCACCTTTGCTTGGAAATAGTGATGAATTCCACTATATCCAAGTTTAGTTAAGGTTTTTCTTTTTTCATTTTACCAAATGGGAGTGTGGCTTTAGTAATTCCTAATTGGTATGCACTTTTGCTTGTTAAATTTGCTTTGCCTGTGAAGCCAGTTCTCAAACAAGATCAGAGAAATCTATATCCCAACAGAAACAGATCTTTTTTTAGTGATCTTCTGTTGAAGACTTGTAACCGATCTTAATTACCCCATGGCATCTGGAATGCAATACCATTTATATTTCTTAATTTTTCTAAATAAAATTAAAGCTGCTTCCAACACTCCTTCACCATGGTTAATGAGAAATTTGTTTAGCAGGGCTTCATCACCACTCTTGGATCTTACAAGAACCCCAGGTATGTGTCATCCAGGAAAATGGAGGATAACCCAATTGGGATGGAGTTTTTCCTTATTTCACAAACCTTTAAGGACATAAAAAACAACTAGTACTGCTGACAGTCCCTCAAACGATCCTTCACACTCTCACCAAACTCAGCCAGGGAAACCTCTTCTGGGACCCCCATGTTTAAGCCGCTTGGTTTCTAGTTCCACAGGCACAGAGTCACTCCCATCTGAGGTTCTGCCACCTCTAGAATACTCCATGGCAGCCACCTCCTGCCTCTGCCCAGCTTCAGGAAAAACCAGCCACACTCCAGGTTCAGGCTTCTTCCTTCTTCCACTTATATAGAACGTCGAGTCCCCATCTGATTCTTTTTCAGGCAACGTAGCCCATGCCCTTGATGGACCTAGCACAGTGTTTCTCATAGTGTGGTCCAAAGAAAGCTGGTGATCCCTGGTACCCCATCAAATAATCTGCTTGTGCTTTACCAGTTTCAGATGAAAAACAGCATCTAAGCAATTTTGTTCCCATCCACTTCACAAATTGGAAATGTAAGATCAAATATGAATTTTACAGAAATCCCTTTATCAGGTCCTTAACAGTAAGCCCAAGCTTACCATGAAGCCCCTGATGGAATAGGTGCCAGAGGGAATGAGACGAGACAGAGTCTACGAAAAGACTAGTGTAAGAGCTAAGACCTTGGGGGTCTTGTTGATAGCATTAACTAATGAGAACTCTTCCAACGGGCTGCCCCATTCTCCTTTAACCGTGTTACTCATATTGCTCTTTGTTTTTTCAGTTTCCCTAATGAATAGAGGGCAAAACAGCTGGAGAAGCAGCCTTATTGCTCAAAAGGAAGTGTTGATACATCCCGGAGCTTTGAGCGTGGGAGATGACGGGCCCAGCTTTATGCCACTTACAGTGGTAACATGGTTGATGGTAAGTGAAATCATGTAACAGAAATCTACTTTTTTTTTAAAAGCCCCCTGACACTAGTCCTCATGAACATTGTGAGACATTTTAGGAAAAGCTAGGAAACATTTGTAAGAGAGGCGAAGGAGTTTAGTCAGTGGGATAAAAGCAATCTTGTAAAAGCTTAAATTTGCACCTCTTTTCCCACGGTAAACTTTCCCAGGAACATTCAGATTCCACCTAACACATTACAGAAGTATTGGTGTATTCCTTTTCTTCCAGACATTAAGGTAACTAATAGATCTGACATCAAGAATAATAAACTACCTGCAGAGCAATGCAATACAGCCAAGAACAAGATTTTGTTTTTAATTGGGGTATAGTTGTTTTACAATGTTGTGTTAGTTTCTACTGTACAGTGAAGTGGAGTTCCCTGTGTTGTACAGCATCAGGGAACTCATTAGATATCTGTTTTATACACATTAGTATATATATGTCAATCCCAATCTCCCAGTTCATCCCACCCCACCTCCCTTTCCAAGCTTGGTTCCATACTTTTGTTCTCTACATCTGTGTCTCATTTCTGTCTTGCAAACAGGTACATCTGTACCATTTTTCTAGATTCCACATATATGCATTAATATACGGTATTTGTTTCTCTTTTTCTGGCTTACTTCACTCTGTATGACAGCCTCTAGGGTCCATCCACGTCTCTACAAATGACCCTATTTCGAAGAACGAGATTTTTTAAAAGCTGCTTTCTCCTCAGTTCCCTAGCAAGCGGTACCATGGTCGTCCCTCTGTAACTGCTTTTGCCTTTTTAATCCATCCTATGCAATTAACATCTCATCCTACCCAACTCTGTTCTCTATACTTGATTCTTTAGCACTTTACTTTGTCAGTTTAAAATACAATTAATTATCACATTGTCTTCTCACTAATTGCTATTTGAGATTATTTTGTTTCCCTACCTAAATTTTAAATATCTTATGAACAAAAAGTATTGAAACTCTTTGGCATACCGTAATAACTAAAGTAGGCATATGTACCTAATAGCTACACAGTTATACAATCAATAATTACTTGACTCTTAGGTTTAAACCACACATCAAAAATAAACAAAATTGCTTTACTTCTTAGGGTTTTTCCCCTCAAAATTAGATATAGCCTTAGAGGTACTGCAAAATATTAGAGTATTTGTTGTGAAATCTTTTTTTTCTTTTAAAAGTCCCTTTTAGACGAAGTGAGAAAGTAGTATTGATATATATACACTACCAAATGTAAAATAGATAGCTAGTTGGAAGCAGCAGCATAGCACAGGGAGATCAGCTCGGTGCTTTGTGACCGCCTAGAGGGGTGGGATAGGGAGGGTGGGAGGGAGGCGCAAGAGGGAGGAGATATGGGGATATATGTATATGTATAGCTGATTTACTTTGTTGTACGGTGGAAACTAGCACAACATTGTAAGTCAATTATACTTCAGTAAAGATGTTAAAAAAAAAAAAGTCCCTTTTAGAAAACACTGGTCAGGAAAGTGCAATACCCCCAGAGAGATGGTGACATCACAGGACAGCAACGCTAAAATGGACTTTGGCATAGAAATGGAATTGCTTTAGTTCTAATTTGAGTTCTTAAATTGGATTGATTCGCTTAAGAAGGATAGAACCATTTCACAGGTCTGTATGGAAGAGTTAAATTTGGGGCAGGTGGAAGACTAACCACACAAAGAACAAGACTCAGGGGCTTCCCTGGTGGCACAGCAGTTGAGAGTTCGCCTGCCAATGCAGGGGACACGGGTTTGTGCCCCGGTCTGGGAAGATCCCACATGCCATGGAGCGGCTGGGCCCGTGAGCCATGGACGCTGAGCCTGCGCGTCCGAAACCTGTGCTCCACAACGTGAGAAGCCACAACAGTGAGAGGACCGCATACCGCAAAAAAAAGAACAAGACTCAGGTCAAAGGTCTTCCTCAGAGAGTCTTCCTCACTCTGCCTGGTGAAACCCTTAGTGTCTGTCATGACCTTCAAAGCACAGAAAAGTGCACAGCCCCACACAGGCCCCTGGTCCTATCAGCTCTGTGATTAGAGTTCAGATCACTGAATTGCAGGCAGATGACCTCAGCTGCTGACTGAATCTGTCGGGCTCACTTTTCAGCGTCTTAGAATCCTTTTGTGAATAACCAGAGTCTCCTTCCTTCCCTTCCTATCTGGTGTGCATCACTGACAAATTCCACTTTTCCTCTCTTGAAAAAGACATTCTTCCTCGGCCCTGCCCATGTGGAAGAACACAAACCACTCCGAGATGAGCTGGTGTGCAGCCTTCATCACAAAACAATAAGTGGTTGACCTAAAGCATCCAATAAAGCAGCTAGAAGGAGAAAAAGGCAGAAAGAATGTGTGCCTTCTTCAGAAGCAATAGTCCCCATCCATCAGCTGGAAAGAAAGTCGGGGACATGGCTTCAAGTTTTCATTAAAATGCAACAGGGCATCAGGAAGTCGGATTTGGACCAACAACGAGATATTTTTCTTACAGTTCCTTTGCTCTGGACAGCTTTGCTGTGGGCTTCAAAGTTCTCTCTCTGACCAAATTCAGTGAAGTTGCTTTCTCCTCTTCTCTTTGAACCCGGAGCTTTGGGAAGGGCAGCAAAGTAAGCCGAAATGAAATTGCAGAACTTATGGTTCTCCAGTAAGTGAGATTTCCTCTAATGCTTACCAACTGTCGCCAGGTCAGATGGATTTTCCTGCTTGAAATCCCTTGATGCATTAATTTCTCTGCCATCTTAGGATATCCTTCTGAAAGCAACCCCAGCAGCCATAAAAACATAAAAAGAAAATGTATAGCATAACTGGTGCACAAAAGGACAATAAGGAATAAAAAGCGAAGAGAGGGCAGGAAGAAAGGTCTTTAAACAAGCATGTTATTTGCTTGGTTTTTGATTCAGAGGGCAATTCACACAGAGCTCTACTCAGACCCACCAGGAAATGCATGAGGTGCTGGGTCTGGGTCAGCCAAACAAGAAACCCTGGAAAGCAGCTGCATATGCTCTTTTCTTGATTCATCTAGTGCAGTGACTTTTTTTTAAAAAAAACCTTTTGAAGCAATGAAACCACAGTATATAAAACAGCTGACAGTGGGTCTCTCTCCTCGGGAGCAGCACATATGAGCTTCCAAACAGGTGTGGGGTTGGAGGCATGAAAGTCGCCATTCTAGGGGGTTTTAATAATCCAGGAAGTGGCAACACAGGATTTCATTTTTTTGAATACAGAGGGCTGACATCTAAGTTAGAGGGCAAGAAGATATTCTCTCTAAGGCAGTCATGTACAGTTTCTTATTCTTTCTGCTTTCTTGAGCTAAAAATTCGCATCACTTTTAATAGATACCACAAGTCTTATCACCCACCATCTAACTGCCCTCATCTTCCTTCCTTCAAAACACATCTCAACAGATATTTATTGAATGTCTCTAGTGTGCAAGGTGCGAGGCACTAGCTGGTTATTAAAAATATAAATAAGGACAGTAGTATTAGTAGCAGTAGTAGTAATGGTAATAATAATAATAGCAAACACTTCTATAGTATTTATTTAGTGCCAGGCACGGCTCTAAGCTCTTTATATGTATTTAGTCATTCAGTCATCGAAACAACACTCTAGGAAAGATATGATCATTATTTACAATTTACAGATGGGGAAACTGAGGCACATAGAGATTAAGTAATTGGCCGAGGTCCCATATCTAACAAGTGGCAGAGCTGAGATTAGAACCCAGGCAATCTGGCTCCTGAATCTGTGCTTTAGGCATATTTGCTTTATGTGCACTGTCTTTGGGGTTTATTATCTATGCTGCAACAGAGAAGTTTCTGCTCCTAGAGCTTTCAAAGTCTATCTGTCTCCTTTTTGGAACTCAGTAAAGGACTGTGGACAATGTATACATGGGAAAGGCTAATGACATCTAGGGACACGAGGGGAGAGAGGGTTGTGGGACGAGATCAGATATCTTGCCGATTAGGCAGGCAGGGGCTTTGGAGCATCAAGAATCGAGCTATCACTACAGATGTGACACATGTACAACCATCACTGTGTGAAGCCTGGGACTTATAAATTAACATATATAACATTTGAATTTTAGTTCAAATAAATATACAGTCCGTTATCTGGAAAGGAATGATGACAGAGTTATATTTCAGTAGATAGATCTTTGGGGCCTCTGTAATTCATACTCTTCCATCTTTCTTAATTTGGCAAACATTTATTGAACATTGTCATTCTTTATTTTCTTTCCCCTAAACAACCACTGAATTATCTTGGGAATATGAGCCAGTTAAGAGTTATTGCAGGCCCAGAGAATAACAGGTCTCTGTTATTGGAGCAGTATATTCCATATTCCTGCTCAAACACAGACCTTCATGCCATCTAAGACTAGAAGGAGAACCAAGTGTAAGAGAAGACAGTTCTTTATTACTGAGCACAGTACATTTAACATAATAAGATATTACTGGTGGACTGACTGCTCTAAAGCAGAGATACTTGGATAAGGTCTCCAGCCAGCTCTCAATGAGACAGATGATATAGGTGGGCTGAACCAACACCCATTCCCAACACCTTTATCCCTTGTCAACCTCTATCATGGAAAGTAGGAAAGCTAAATACTCATTTTACCCACTTCCCTTGCATAATGGACATGTGATGAGACTCTAGCCAATACAATGTAAGTGCAAATCTGCTAAGGGGTTTCTGGGAAAGATTTTGCATTTCTGATAAAAAGGGACAATTGCAGTTGCCATCATCGTCTCCTCCTTTCTTCCTGATATGAATGTGGAAGGGCTGTCTAGAGCAGCAGCAGCCATCTTGTAAGTAGGTGGAAATAACTATGAGGACAAAAAGGCTACAAAGAAATTGGATCCAAAATGGCATTGCTGAGCAGTTAAAAAGAACAATGGTTCTACCTCTACCTTTCTTGTTATGTTAGATGCTCTTTAGGCTACTACTCGTTGAGTCATCTCTTCTTACAGCCAAACACATTCTTAGCTAATACACAGGAATCACAGAAAGTCCATAGCAATTTGATACCTCTCATTTCTCAATTAGAATCAGTGTTTTTTAAGACAATAGCATGTGCTTGTATAATGAGCCAGTATGTTGTTTTCCAGAATGACCTTGACATGTCTCTTCAAGAGATTAATGTTGCCATCACAACTGACATACATTTGGCAGGAACAGTAAGTCCCCTTCCATTCTTGTCCAGCTTAGATTCCATGATCATCCTTACAATCAGTTTGGAAAAGACCTTCCTCTCTAACCCCTACTCCCACTCTCATACTCAATTGGCAAAACCCCAACAATAGAGAAATGCAACCGTCTCCCTCTCCTTTTGGGCAGCCAAGCTACGAAATGTTGTAGACTGGTTTCACATCAGGTTCATACTTGCAAACCTCAAATGGGCCCTCAACTCTGCTCAGAAATTTAACTACATTTCTTTAGGGCTTACTTTTCCCCTCTCGGAGATGGCTTGTATGCCCTCTTTTCTCTTCTCCATTTTTTCATTTAAAAGCATATCCCTTTTTGCTCCACCTTTGCTACTCAAAGTGGTCTTTGGACCAGCATCATCAGTATCACCTGGGAAACTGTTAGAAATGCAAAATCTCATCCCTCCACCCTCACCTCCCCCCACCCCGCCAGACCCGCTGAATCAGGATCTGCCATTTCACAAGCTTCCTGGGGGGATTTACAGGCCCACGTACACCAACATTTGAAAAGCACTACTATTGACTTTATCCCTTCTTAGAACTTCATTCCCTTTGTCGTTCTCAATCTCCTGAGTCCTTATTTACTTTTCCCCTAATTCCTTAATTCCTATCAGTAAATACTGTCTAGTACTTCCTATCTAAGAAAATAAAAAATAAAAACACTTCAGGCCCCACTTTTTTTTCCAGTGACTATTCCCTTTTCCCTACTTCCCTTTACAAAGTCCCTGAATTAATTCTCCACCTTTGCTGTCTCGACTTCCTCCTCTCCCATTCACTCCTCAACCCAATCTGACTTCTGTCTCTTCTATTCCACCAAAAAGAACCTTGGCAAGGCCACCCATCACCTGCGTGGGGCAAAACCCAGTGCTCACTTCTCTGAGCTCTTCTTCTAGCTCTCACAGCTAAGCTGTCCTTCATCTGAAGGTATTCTTTTGCTGGCCTTTCGGATCCTGTGTTCTCCAGGTTTTCCTCCTTAGCAGCTTCTCCATAGTCTGTTTTGCCAACTTCTCTTCCTTTACCTCACCATCAATTATTGGAGTTCCTAAGGCTTAATCCAGGGCCTTGTCCTCAGGTGATCTCATCCCATTGCATGGCTTAACTATCACCAACATGCTGAGGTTTCCCAAATAATCTCCAGGCTCTGAAATGCACTCTGGTCTGTTCACCAACCTATATGATGTCTCCATGTGAATCTCTTGTATCTCAAAATTGTCCTTAAAACTGAACTTTTGATTCCTACCCCCTCTTTTCAAAAACTTTTCCTCCCCTGGTCTTCTCCCTCTTAGTAAATGGTACCACCATTCATCCAATGGTGTAATCCGGAGACTTAGGAATCATTCTTGATGCCACTTTCCCATACCCCCTACAACAAATAATCAATAAAATGTCTCTTTTACCTGCAAAATATCTCAAATTGGTCTCCATCTCTCCATCTCTATTTCACCACCCTGGCCAAGCCACCATCATCTTTGACTTGAGCCACTGCAAAAGCCTTTTCACTGGGTTCCCTTCTTTACCATGTTGCCTCCTCTTATCCGTTCTCCCTACAGAAACCAAACTAGTCTTTTAAATACATGAATCTGATTAAGTATCTGACCCATGTAGAACTCTTCAGTGGCTTCTTATTGCATTTAGCATAAAATTCAAACATCTGTAAACTGTTTGCATGGTGTGACTCCTGCCTACCTCCCTACCATTCTCTCTCTCTCCCACTGTACACGGCTTCCCTTCACCTTTTTGAAAATCTTGAGTCTCTTGCACTTCTGGGAACATAATGTTTTCTCTTCCTGGCTCCTTCTACTCCCTCAGGAACCAGCTCTGACGTCCCCTGTTTAGATACCCCTTCTTTGACGACCATACTTACATCCCGACACACATTCCCTTTACTCTCTACACTACACCCTCTTTCTTTTTCTTCAAACTCAATTCCAGGCAGTGTTCAGGAGTGTGTCTTAAGTTGGCAGCATGAAGACTATAGTATATGTTAAGGGGTGATCTCCACCTCTTACTAGGAGAAAGGCACTGAAGGGAGCAATTCAACAGGACTGGACTGGACTGGCGCTGTCCCACACAAGGTGTCACTGAAGGCTGCAGGCGCTGGTGTTGGTCGGTACGTTCTGAGTCATTAGCCCACCGGGGCCAGTGAGCAACACCATGCTCTTGTGCGTGGCGGAGGCTTTCCCCACATGGAGAAGGCATTGCCTCTGTCAATGATCTAAGTTGCTTCTGGAACAGGAAATAAGGCTTGGAGAGGCAGGCCTTAGACTGGAGGAACTAGAAATTGCATGCTTTCCCTGGGTCTTGGCTCTGAGGGCTGGACACACCTAGAGAACTCGGAGTGGCCTGGCCTCTCCACGCTGGGCCTGTGGGCTATGAGGACAGCCAACCCACACACGGGTAAGGTAGGCTCTGCTCACGGTTGTGGTGTCCAGATCAAGAGAAGGACCTTCTCTCAGTCTTGAAAAGGAACGGTAAAGGGAAGAGCAGCCTCCATTCTGCCTCACAAGGGCCAGACTGGTGTTTGATGCAGTGACCTCAGGGGGACAGAACCTTGGGGCTTTACAAAAAAGTGATGCGGCAGCATGATGATGAACAAAAATGCTAGGGACCCCTTTGAGCGACCTGTTTCTGAGCACTGGTGAAAAGCACTCAGCAGGACCGGGTATAACTAGGGACACCTGGGCTTGTGGTCCCCACCTTCTGGAGGGTAAGAAAGAATTTAGTCCCTTTCATTCACAATTCGGTACTAAATATATGTGAAATTATATTTCTAGTCGTAGGCTAGTGAGACCTTCTCTTGTTTAAGGTGACATTTCTTGACTTATAACTGGCATTTCGTGTTTGTGGTTTAGTCAGAAATCTTTTAGGTGCTGGGACAGAAACTCAAAGTAGCTTATGCAGAAAAGGGAACTTATTGGCCCATGTACCTGAGAAGGAGTGGCTGGGAGCCTGGGGCTCAACCATGTCAAGGACTCAATGCAGCCCTCTCTCTCTTGGCTTTGCTTTTCTCTGTGTTGGCTTCATTCTGAGAGAGACTCCCCCCTGATGTAACAAAGGTAATACTTGCCAGTCCTAAGCTTTACTCTCCCTACAGTTAACTATCCCAAAGAAAGCATGAAAATGGGCCACTTCCCTGCAAGATCTCACAAAAATCCTGGGAAGAACTATGACTGGCTTGACTTAGGTTACATGCCCATACCTGAGTGAATCAGGTGCAGACTAAAGGGCTGGACCAACCAGAGCTGGGTACCAGAGGAGGTGAGACCAGGTGGTCAGACAGCGCCACCAAATAGGGGCAGGGCAGCTAGCTCCTGAAAGGAAAAAATGCAGAAATGACAAAAAGTAACGTCTTTTTCAGCGAAGAGCATATAAATAGCTGAGAATTTAACCAAAAGCCTTTACCAGTAGGAAATGGAGATGATACACAGATGTGCAGACACAAATGGTACAGAGGAACAACTAGAGAGAAGGAAAAACCCTAGGGGCAAAAAAGAAAAGGGATGACAAAGAGCAGAAAAAGGGACAAATGTATTGATTCCAAAATAACCAAAGACCCAACCACACAGTTGAAAATATACCATAGACTAGGTCGATCCCCATGGTTTCCGGGAGGTATAGAAATGATTCCCAGAGCTGAAGCCCTGGGATATTCAGCCCAAGACAGCATCACCCGCTTCAGGCCCAAGGGAGGAAGGGAGGCTATTCACAGACTGGAATTTGAGATACCAGGAGAAAAGTCATGCATATGAAACTCACAGATTTTTAATTTATCCTCTATTACGTCCTAAAAAGTACATTTCTATGCATGATATCCATATTTTAAGATATTCATAGGAGTTCTGGAAAAGGCAGATAGGCCAAGAGCAGCCACTTTCCCTGAAGCAGGCTACCAGTGGGATTTATATATGATCAAACTAGTATAGTGTTTTGCACGTACCATCCAGGTGGCCACAGACAGAAAGAAAGTCTCTGGTGATGATCTTGAGACATGGTCTGGTGAAATCTTACCAAAAGTCTTAAATCAGGCCTCAAACTGCTACCTCACCAGTCAGTCTCTGAAACAACAGCCTGGCTGTGGAATCCTGTTACAGATAAATATCTGGAATGAAGGCAGATTTCATAGACCAGAAACCATCCAGTAACGAATATATTTTCACTCTGAATTCCTTAAAAATAAGAAAAGGCATACAAATAGGGAGAGAGATGCAGAGGATGAGAAAGATTTTAGAATATATTGCCACGGACACCTTATTTTTACAAAGAAACCTGAAGAAATTAACAGCAGCACGGTAGGCATGGGACTCTGTAGGCACCCCATCACATGACAGAAGGGTGAACGCTAAAAAGACACCACGGCTTTAGCTGAAGTACCAGCATAAAGATGTATTTTATTTTCAACATTTCCGTCCATCATCTTCCCTCCACAATCCCTCGGTCCCTTTTCTACAGCCATCTTCATCTACAGCATCTGCAGTGCTGGGATTCTCCCTGGTCAGCAACTCTTTTAGCTGACAGGACATCTAGCAATGTGAAAAAGAGCAAAAATACTAGAATGCGTGAGGAGCGTCCATGGGGCTCTGTGAGTGATGGAAAGGAAAAAAGGAGAGTGCACGTGTCTCTCTCTCTCAGCCAGCCCCTCGGGGGTCTAATCAGTTCTACAAGAAGTCATCACAACAACTATTTCATTAAACACCAGCCATCATCACTGTTAAATCATTTTCTAGGCACCACTCATCTTTCAACTTCAAGAGCTAGGATACTATATCACTTGGTTCTGAAAATACAATACTAATAAATACCATACCTTGCAGATTCCGTTTAATCAGCCCTGTCTTGAAATAGCTGTTTACTAATTTTGCATAATATAATTAAATGCCCAAACACTGTATTTAAGAAACATTAAAACTATCACTTATGCTGATGGGAGTTGGGAAATTCCAAATTTAGAATGTCTAATGGTGTTGCAAAAATAAGATTCTCCATGAGGATAGCAAATTGGAATGGGAAGTAGAAAGTACAGTTCCCCTTCTAGTAAATATTATGATTCATGAAGAATACAAGAGGCAGGAGCTCAGGGAGGCTTAGAATCTGGTTCAACACTTCCTCCCTTAGTGAATTGAATCCTCAAAAACTGAATTTGGTATTAGGTTTCAGAAGCTCCTAGCTGTGAGGGTTTTCAGGAAGAGGAAGAGGGATGTGGTAGAGCAAGCTGGTCATTTCTTCCACTTTCCAGACTGTCCATTCTTTCTCTGTCATCTGCTATCTCCCCACCCCCTCCACCATCAGCTAGGAAACCTTGGGGTCTTCCTTGATTTCTCCCTCTTCCCTAATGCATATCTTTGACAGGCTCATATCTGAACATTCTTCTCCAGTCCACATGGCCTCATCCTAGTGAGGCCCATGTTATGTGATGTCATACCTTCTCTGGCCTATTGCAAGTTTCTCTCAACTGGTCTCCTACCTTCCAATATCACTTTACTCCAGCCTTTGCTATTCATGCTATTGAATTAGCTCCTAAAATGTATATCTCACTCCCAACTAGTCAAATCCCACCTATACACCCCAAATGCTTGTTGCTGAAATTCGACTTTCCCTGGCGGTTTTTAATATATTTTGAAGTTTCTCTACTTAAATACTCTCAGCCACATCAATCTACTTCTTCTTCCTTAATAGAGTAGGTAATTAACCTAGCACAGTGCTTGGTATATGTAAGGGAGGATAAGAAATATTAGGTAACCTACTTGGAATAAAATAAAGCTATTATAGCTATTATACTAAACTGTTGATGTCCTACACATGGTGTTAAGACTGAGTAACTCAGACTTTGGGGAATATACCTGTAGATTCTGATATCATTTTTCTGGTGGAGATAAAAAGCCAGGGTTGGTCTTTCCCTGGGGGGATGGGTTGTTTCCACCCTTAGTCGTCCTGGGAAGAGTCAGCTCCTAAGACAACATAAAGACTAAAGAGACAGGCTCTCGGGGAACTAATACTTTGAGAAGGAGATAAGCATACAAACAAATGATTATTAAAATAAATACTTATAAGCAAGAATAGGAGAACTGGGTTATTATTATTTTCATCACAAGTTTAGCTGCCCAAACAGGTTTAGCCTGAAATCCTACAAACCAGTTCCACAGAAGGGAAGCACATAACCCATATCAAGGACCCACAAAACTAGAAAGCAACATTTTATCCTGTAAAATAATCTCCAAGGTAATGGAAACTATGCCAAGAAGAAATGGGCTAAGGAGCAAACGAGATCAAAACAGAAACAGTGGTTATATTGAGTTTACGCCTCACAAACTCTTTGATGGAAAAGACCAGCTGTAATTGACTGTGTTTGTATTAACGCTGCTGGAGGCTTCCTGAGATGCTAAATAGCAGGTTGCTACCTGACCAGCCTTAGGGACTTGTTTGAAGGGACACGTCTGTGACTAGTTGTCCCCTAATCATAACCTCCTCCTACTGCTCATGATGGCCAGTGGGGACCTCCACAAGGCATGGGTTTCTATAGCCCATTCATCAGAATGGGAAGTTTTCTCTCCACACATCTTAGGGAACTTTATTTTGCAACATTATTTGATTTTCTGAGTCCATTGATTTCTAAGGCGAATATACCTATTAAAGCTAGTTCGAAAAGCAACAGTTCGTGCAGTGACATCATCACCCCTACCTACAGAGCATATGCTCATAGACCCAAAGAGCACTTGCATTATTCTACCACCACTAGACAGATCCTAATTATTGCCGTCTGTCATAATAAAAAGTGAGTATATTAGTCCCATCTTTGTGTCACATAAAAAGATGCTAAACATTACACCTGGGGATTTGGTACCTTCTTTTCACAAATGTGCCCCTCTTTCCCTTTGTCCACAGTGCTGCCAGATGTTACCCTTGAGTCTGAAGCTAATGGATAATGCCCCCACCTCATCTACTCTCAGCAGCTGTGGCCATCACCTAAATGAATACATGAGTTGAATGAATGTGCAATGAGTGCATACAGTGTCCTGAACTATATTAGAAATGAGGAGTGATGGCCCCAAGGAATAAGTTCCTATTTTCTCTGAAGTTCAGAATCTGTGTGAGGAATAGATTAAAACCATCTAATACATAGTTCACCTCCCAACTGGGAACCAGAAAGATGAATAACTCATAAGAGTACTTTACTTTGGTTCTGGGGTTTATTTTTGTGCTAACCTGTACGGATATGGATGAAATTCTGGGAATTCGTAAAACTTCAATCAAAATAACAAAACCACAATGTGAAGCTCTAACTCTGCCAGGAAGGTGTTCGATTTCCCCTTGGCAGTCCATTCCAGACGGAAGAAGCCATCACTGTATAGTCAGGGGCCCCAGGAAACAGAAGGCATGGTGGCATCTGGAGAGACTATAACAGAAGGATTCTTTAGGGAAGTTGGGGTATAATTAAGGAAACTTACAGGCAAAGTTGAGGATCCCAAGGCTAGCACCTGAGGAAGTCATTACCTCCCTGAGAACTGAGATGGGAGGAGGAAGGGAACGTGTTACCGGGAGCCTGGATGGGCTTAGAGAATGGAAGGGGTTCTCCTGGGGAGACGCAATTGTCATGGAGGGATGCAGCCACAGACAGAACTGCAGTGGGAGCAGGGGGAGAAGGAAAGAAATTCCTCCCTCCCCCTACCCTTTCATCTCTTGCATTGCCTCACATTGGCCAAATCCAACCAGAAACCAGAGGTCGTTAAAGCCCAGATGATGGAGCCTGTAAGGTCAGCGTAGAAGAATGTGGAGAACGGATTTGGGGAAGGGCAGAAGGTGAATGACCAGCGCAATCACCACCTAGACCAAGGTCACATCCCAACCTCTATTGAATTGTTTTTCTTGCTTTAAGGTAGTATTTCTCAAAATATATTCCAGATGGGGGTTGGGGGAGAAGAGTAGGTCTGTGCATAAATTCATTTAAGAGACACTGAATTAATGCATTTAAACAGGGTTCACTACTCCAGGAATTTTTAAAGCTGCAATAGACTAAGGGTCATAATTGTTTTTCAGCAAATAATTGTTCAGCGCTGTGATGAACCAGGCACTGGGCTGGGTGTTGGTGATACGGTGGTGAACAGGAAAGACAACTACACCTGCAGTATTTATAGTCAAGTGGAGGGCAGGCAATAAACAGAAATCAGAAAACTACAAAATGTTTATTACAACATTCTCAGATGAAGATAAACTGTGTGGCATGTCCCAAACGAAAGTTATTTGGCTTCTGAAATATATATTTCTGGAAATTTTTTAGGGAGGGAAGGGCTCTTTGATAAAGGCACTCTGAGTTTTGCTTCACTATTAGTTACGTATTTTTGGTCTGAAATTTACATAATTAAATGCCTAATACCTAGGTTTTTTTTGTTTGTTTGTTTGTTTTTGCGGTATGCGCGGGCCTCTCACTGCTGTGGCCTCTCCCGCTGCAGAGCACAGGCTCCGGACGCGCAGGCTCAGCGGCCATGGCTCACGGGCCCAGCTGCTCTGCGGCATGTGGGATCCTCCCAGACCGGGACACGAACCCGCGTCCCCTGCATCAGCAGGCGGACTCTCAACCACTGCACCACCAGGGAAGCCCCCTTAATACCTAGTTTTGATGACAGCTTTTCACCCTGCTGGACCTAGACAGTCAATCAGAGAGTAAATTGGATACTTACGGAAAATGGGTAGTGGGAAGGTAACATGAAAAAGGAGAAGCAATATCTTAGTTGTCAAAGCCATTTTAATCAACTTCACATTTTCCTTGCAGGGTAGACCCTGTACGGCAAGATGGTATTGTTACTGAAACGGCCATGGGCTGGATATGTGTGAGAAGATAAGCCCACCTACCAGGTTCTAAGGCAAAGTCCAAAGTGGCTTGACTAAGATGAGACAGAAAGAGCAGAAGGTAACTTTCAAGAGAATTTGTTTGTAATACACATTTACCTGACTTCTGTTAGAGAATAGCTTTTTGTAAGAAAGTGTATGGCAGTTGTGGTAGATGCTGTTTGGTGTGTCACCTAGGAGCCCTTTGCTGGCTGGTGCTCGTCACCCAGGCCACTGGCAATGTCACCCGCTAAGGGCTCACAGCTGCCCCTTCTCAGGCCTCCCTAACCCCTCCACCAAGGGCAGTAGTCGTGAGGCCAAGGCTCAACTTTACAGGAACCCATCCTGGCTGACTTTTTCGCCTTCGCCCCCTCTCTAATAAATTTTTCCTAAAGAGTACTTCATAGCTGTTATCCTTGTCTTCATCAAGCTTCACAGGCAGCTGGGAATCAGAAGGGATTTAGAAGATATCACACAGCAAGTTGACAGCAAGAAAGGCATCATTATCCTCTTTACTACCTTCTCTATGCACTGATCTTTCTATTGTGCCTCTTTGAGTTCTAGCCACATTGGCTATTTTAATAGTTTTCCATTTTGATTCATTTTCAGAAAGAATATATGTGTAGGACAGCTTATTGAATTAACTCTTTCTGTTATCCACATTTATGAGAAGCTAGGCTATTTAGATCATTAGTCACTAATATCCTACTGTAGACCATTGATCCAAATTATAGGCATAAATATCTATGAAGAAAATTAAAAATGTGACCATGACCAGGGTGCTAGTGAGCTCTTTACAGTAATAGCAAAGGTTACAATCCTTAAAGAACTTTTGCCACGTGATGTTAAATATTGTTAGAATACCATTTGTACTGCGTATTATGGTTTTTAAATACACTGTCATAAATATTTCATTTGTCTCCACGGTAACCCTCTGACCTGAGTAAAGTATGGGAATCTCTGTTTCATAGATGAAGGAACTGAAGCTCAGGGATGTTAAGGGATTTGCTCAGTGTCTAATAGTTATGAAGTTGCATGGTGAAATTTGACAGTTTTATTTTTAGCAGATTTGGAGCCTTTCTATTTTATTGCCTATTTGATCCACTTTATCATGTTTTGTCATTTCTTAAATTATTTGAGGTTATAACATCAGTTTGTGGTTTAGTCATCATAAAACTCTGTAGTACTATTTGTATTCTAGGACATGAGACCTTCTAGAATGTCTACAAGGCTGCAAAATAGGCTGCCTAATTAAATACTTACCTAATTTTTATGAAGTTGATGTGTCAGGATTTTTATTTCTCTCCACTTGTTATAAATGTGACTTGTGGTTCTGTGAAATTAACGTCCATTGATTTCTCAGAGAACTCTGCATTTGCTACCCAGAAGTTTTGGTTTTTAGAAAACCAAACAGTACATCATTATTGATTATGTACTGCCTTCCTTTAAGAGCTGTTGAGACTGTGAATACTCTTCTAAATGGGTACTCAGACATACACTTTATTTAATTCATTTTCCCAACCCAGCCTGTCTCCTCGCTAGTTACAGCACAGTTTACTTTAGAAATATCAATATACTTTTTCAGCCAAAAAAAAAAGAAGTCAAACAAGAAAATATTGCCCCAAGCGTTAGCTTTTATACTTGGAGCAAATATATGGTTTCAGCTTAGTGGTAGAGAATAGAAACCATCTCTTCTCTGTGGCTTAAAAGAATATACCCTCCATTTTCCTTATCTCCTTGAGCTTGTGCAATTAAAACTGACAATAGGAATATTGATGAGCCAGAGAGGGAACACAGAGCTATTGAGGGGCTCAGGCATATCTTGGGAATTATCATTCCAAATGCCTTATGCACTTATTTCTAACTCTGGGCATGCATGACCGAGCCAAGCAGATTTCATGTAATTGCCATACTCCAAGGGTTCCAGAGGGAAATTACTGATCACAATTATTGACTTAAACAAATGCGAAACTCAAGTAACCTCAGGGTCACACCAAAACAGCTCTGGACTTGGGTTACAACTTCAGAATTAATGGGAAAGAGCAAGCAGTAAGACCATCAGGGTGCACTAAGCAGTCTCACCATAATTAAAGACCGACTTTCAGCCAAATGACATTACCCGCCGCTCTGGGAAGAGAGAGGGTTTATCCATTCCAGCAAATCTCTAAGCATCAGGTGCTTGGCACACAGTTCTATGCCTTTAAGAAAGCACGCTTCCTTCAGTGTTGTTGATGAACTGATTGTCATGGACTGTCATTTTACTTATACTTCTTAATCCTCAATAATCGTGTTACCAAAGGATGTAAATACCATGCCAGGCCTGGCGTGGGGCTTCAGGCACCACACACAGAAGGTGTCTGTGTACAGTTAGCTCTAATGAACATAGAGAGCTGAACTCTGCAAGCCGCACACAAACATAACCTACAAGCTGATCAAGTCACTCAGAGCTGGAGATCTGTTAGATTCGTGGAAGGTACAACGCTCTTTGGAAGGTTATTAAAATAACAAGATGAAGAAAGGTGAAGGATGGATCAAGAAACACCCGTGGAAGAAAAAAAAAGAAACACACGTGGAGCCCCAGTCAACAAAATTTTACTACTGCCAGCTGGACACAATCAAGCAATGATTTAAGCCTGTGGAAGGACTGAGATCATTGTCATCGTCTGGCTATTTCATTAAAGCTGGTTTGGGTCACTGTGTGGGCCAAGCCTTTCCCCAGAGATGGGTCTTCACACAAGGAAATAGACAGCTCTGCTCTGTGGCATCCATAAAACTCTACTTTGGCTACTAGCCCTAGAAGATGGAGATGCAAGAGCTTATTTTCATGGAAAGTGTAAAAATAAGAAAAGCAGAGAACTGAGGTGACATGGCAATAATAGAGAAAAAAATTTTTTCGTAATATTTCCTCTCCAGATATCTGATGAAATTAGCTGCCAGGAATGAAGGGTGTTTTTGTTTGTTGGGGTTTTTTTGCAGAGGAGGAGTTTAGCTTTATCTGCATAATTGCTTCTGATTCCATCTGCCAGGTCTTGATAGTGACAGACCAGACATCCAGGCTCCTTCTTGGGGTCCAGAGGGATCTCATTAGAAGCCAAGGTTGACATAGCCAGAGGCAGCTAGCTTGACCATGACCAAAGCCACTCATTCCCTCTGCTAATCTGGTTTAGAAGAAGCAATAGCAGCCATAAAAATGAGAGGTTTCATTTTCACTGCACTTTCCCATAGGACATTTGAAAGGCATAGCTATTCTGAGAAGTTGGACAATGCGGAAACTGAGGCAGAGTTGAAGAATTACTTGCCCCAAATCAGAGAACGGAGAGCGCCAACTGTCCCAGGTGCAGTGGCACATCCTTGTCATCAGAGGCGTCTGGGTTAGTCTGGCACCCACACAGACGCTCACTGTTCAGTTAAACTGATTCTCAGCCGACACCTGAAAATAATGTTTGCAAGTCTCTGTGACTTACAAATGCCTTCCTATGTCGTGGATTTCTACTTCACACTTTTTATTTATACGTTATCAAATTGACTACAAATACTTAGAGAATTAGGAATATCTGGAAAACTTGAATTTTTAAAGTTTCCCATTCCCAAACATTTATGTTAAATCTATTTCCCGGTATATGTTGGGACTAATTAACTCAATCAGACTATAATAGATAAGACTAGGATTTAAGGGTTTTTTTCTGATACAGCAAAATATTTTATATTCTTGCTCTCCAATTATCAGGCATTGTATTAATTTTATAAAAACTAGAAATATTTAAAATCTATCTAGATTATTAAACATGCAGTGCTAGCCTACTTGCTGCTAAGGACAAAGGTGACTTTAAGGCACTACCTTGGGGCGTCCCTGGTGGTCCGGCGGTTAAGACTCTGCACTTCCAATGCAAGGGGCACAGGTTCAATCCCTGGTCAGATCCCTGAGACCCGGAATGCCGCACAGCCAAAAACAACAAAAAAACCACTGCATTGATGAATGCAAGTGACTATTTAAAAAAAAAAAGGCACTACCTTGTTGGTTAAGCCACGTGTGCAGTAGACAGCGCATGACAAACATTCGAGATATGTTGCCTCAGGCTCAGGGTCTGCAACCCGATCCCTAGAGAGTAGGATCAGAAGCCTCTGATTCCTTCCAAGATCTTCTGTGGCTCTTGAAATCAAAGCTTTAACATGTATACAAATTAAGTTACATGAAGAGAGAAGCATTTAAAGAAAAGAAGTGGAGGACCTACCCTAATATTCCACCATTCTTGTTCTAAAGAAATCCATCATATCCTTTTATAGTTTAAAATAAAGGAAATTACTCATTTCAGAAAAGTAAGTCATTAGTATTTGTCTTCATGTATTCATGTGCTCAGTGACTGTAGGTTTGTTTCTTTTTCTTAATGAACGTCCTTTTTATTTTCTGAAATGAATTCAGCTGTTCTAAATGTAATGCTTTATTTTCAATTATTCCAAGAACTGAGAGCATTAATTATCCCAGCAGCAAGTCAAACTAAAACACTGGTTACAGACATTTAAACTTTGACCCTAAGTAGTAGTTGCCCTTTGAGATGATTCATTTTAGTTTTTCCCTCTAGAGGTCTAATCTTTCAACCCTTCCCAGACAACCTATAATTCTGCTCCTTTGCCCTCTCTAAAATTACCCAAGTGCTGTCTGCCCTCAAGGGAGATTTACTGCCCTAATGGCAGAAGCTGTGAAGGTCAGCTGAAAACTTCGGGTCTATCTGCCCAGGGACAGGGGATTCCTAAATAATTTCAGCAGTCCCAGAAAATAATGATTGGTTTCAGTAACGGGGTAGTAGGCAAAACTACTACCCCATTATAGCAAGGAAGTTTGTTTCTTCACTGGGAAGAATTCATTCACTGAGTCCCTGTGTACAATAACTAACTGTGGGACAGAGTAAACATGACTGGCTCTGTAACACCATAAATAAGCCATTAAAACAACAGCTGCAGGAGTTTGTGGGGGGGTTGTCATGTTGCCCTTTAAGTGCAGACAGAGTTTGACTCTCATTCCACATCCCTCTCTTGCTTTCCTCGGGGGCATGCCACGCAGCCGCCCGTGTTTTATCATTCATCGTGAAACCTCTTCAGACCTGGTTTCCTAACTTATCTGAAAAGATTTATGAGATGATTTCAGCTAAGTTCTTTGGAGGGTTTGCTCTCAAACTAGGTTAATATCCATAAACTTTGGGAGCTAGAAATGGCCTCTGATTTCTCCAGTCAATTCTCCATTACCTGAGAGGGGCTTACCCCTGGCTCCCCACTACTTCCTGTCTGCGGTTCAGCCCACCCAACATCAGAAGCAGGCTCAGTGGCAGTTGAGAGGAGAGTGTGAAGGTCCCGAGGTTGGCGTGTGTGCCTGTGGCTCAGTGCCCTTCCCATGGCGTTGCTGAGGGAGATATTGACAGCCATTCACTCAATATGCACTAAGTCCATTTGTGACTAGCTCCTTAGTATTTTCTAGATCTTTTCCCCCACTGATTGCACATTTAAATTCTAAATAATAAAACTTGTCACAGATAGGGCACTGTATTGGTGGACAAATCCATAGGTATTTATCTACGTAATGGTCCTCTGAATCAATTTTCAATCTCAAGTGGACAAAAAGTAGAAAGAAAAATATACCAGTAGCATGGGGCAAGGCTCTAGAATATCAAAGAGTTGAGTTCCTAAGACTTGGCTTAATTTTGTAGCTGGCATCATAATAAGCATTATATTCAAACAATAGAGAAGTGGAATTCCTTTAAATCCATACCATCTCCTTTCAGGTTTCAATTTCTGGAATTAGGATAATTCAAAAAGCACCAGATGAGTACCCCAAACACATTACTAATGCGTACTAAAGAGGCATGATGGCAGCTCTCAAGGAGCACATAATTGGACGGTTTTCAGTAAAACTGTCTTCAAAACTCATTCTGTTCCATTCCTTGGCCCTCATTTGCCGTTCTCAAACGGTGATATTGGCTCCCTCCCTTGGTCTGCATGAAGTCAGAGATTCTCATCTTAGTCTAAAATGTCTTCAAAGAATTGTTCCCTCTGAAATCTCTTTACACTGCTCCTTTTATGTATTTTTTCCTTTCTTTTAAGCTGGATTCATGAACAAATTAAATAATATATATGAGCTATTTGGCTTATGTTTGTCCTCGTTTTAAGGTAAAACTCCTTCAGTTTTAACAACTAATAATTTTATATTGTGTCAGTATGTCTACACCCATAATACACACAGAAGAAAAGTTATTGGTTTTCTAAATCCTAGGCTATTACCTCACTAATTGCTATTCTTGTTTGGAGCTGCTTATGCAGGCTTGAAGGACATAATTTAGCCTGGCTTCCTTAAATAAGTTTCTGCCTCATTTTTCTTCCTTTATTCAAACTTGCTTTGTCCCTTTTTCATCCTTCAGTTTGATTATTAATCACTCGTCCTTGTTTTCCACCAAACTTAGATTGAATTTCTTAATAAAAATCTCCCAAATACTAAATCAGCATTTCCTATGCAGCCTAAGACACAATCATTCACTTTGTGAATGAGGATTTGCCATCTAAGCCACAGTAACATCTGCCTCCAAAAACAAAGTCAGACATATTACTTGTGTTGATTTTTATATTTTCATTTTTGCCTTCCTCAGATGCACTGAATTTATTGCCCCATTACCATGATTTGGTCCTTTCTTCATCTTTGTGTTGTTGACCCTTCTATCTATTCACTGATACAATTACTTTCCTTCAAAAATGGAAATAAATCTGCTCAAACTTGGGATGGAATTATACTTGATGGCTTGGATTGACTTCCTTGCTTAGTTTCTCACTTTTCTTTAGGAGTCAAGGATGACTGTGCACACCGTCTCTGTCTCTGGCCTTGCTTGTCTACTAGAGACAATGCCCTGGAGTAATTCGATAAGAGGTAGTGTTGGTTACACATACATTTTTTTCCAACCCCCAATAAATTCTGCACTAGTCCCCTAAGGTTTCATCAAAATAACCTGTCTAGGGCTTAGCTAAGCAAATGAACCTTTCTTAAAGTTTTTAAGGAAGGGAACTAGCATTTCCTGAGTATCTTCCACGCGGCTGTCATTAATACCATGTTACCTCATTGAAGTGTTGCAAGCAGCCTCATGAGTTATGTACTGTTATCCCTGTTTTGCAAATAAGAAATCGGGCAACTCACAGGTGAAGTCTCTTTGCCCAAATTACACAGATGCTAAATAGCAGGGATGAAACTAGTGCCCGAGTCAGCTTGGCTTCAAAATAGCTCTTTTGTCTTCAATACAGTACATCATTCTGTCTCTAGACAAATTCTGCTCTTCCAAGAAACAGAAGAACAGGACCTACCAACCCACTATCTCTCCTGGCCAGAAGAATAAATATATAAAATTCACATTTTTTGTTCATGGTCCCCTGTATATTATTCCCAGGTGAGTGGGGGCAAGCAGGTCATTCCAGGAGTACTCATGATAGAAAGACATTATAAAATCCTTTTTAATCTTTAATTCCTAAAGTTTATTTAGGGCTCTATCGAAACTATCCTTACGATTTAGTATCACACTAACTAGCTCTTGAATCTAGTCAAAATTTATTAGCTTGTTTTTGAGTATTATTGACCCTGAGCGTACATGGCATGTTTGAGTCTACAAAATAGCCATCAAGTATCAGAAAACAAAGAACATTTTTAAATGTGGATGTGTGGCTCATCTAACACAAGAACTGAATATGTCATCGGGAATATCTGTGTTTTCAACTAGGTGTCTCCCTCCTCTCCCAGCTGTTTAGCTTTGTGAATATAAATGCTATCTGTCACCAATCTCTTGTTTGTTCTTCCTTCAAAGAATTCCTTGGTTTTGCCTCTTACTGTCCATTCTGATAAGCGTGGTCTGTGGCTTTTCATTCTTTTGTTGCTCTGAAACCTTCCTAAATGCGGTCTCTCTGCCTCCAATTCATCCAACATACCGTAATAGCCAGACTAACGTTCTTTTTTTTTTTTTTTTTTTTTGCGGTACGCGGGCCTCTCGCTGTTGTGGCCTCTCCCGCTGCGGAGCACAGGCTCCGGACGCGCAGGCCCAGCGGCCATGGCTCACGGGCCCAGCTGCTCCGCGGCATGTGGGATCCTCCCGGGCCGGGGCACGAACCCGTGTCCCCTGCATCGGCAGGCGGACTCCCAACCACTGCGCCACCAGGGAAGCCCCAGACTAATCTTCTTAAAGCTTTGCTTTCATCCTTTTACCCCAGTGCACGAGCATTTCCAACGGTTCCGCCCATTTCGTCAAATATAAAATTGCTCCGTCTAACTGCTGAGGCTCTCTAAAATCAAGCCCTGTCCCCATTGGAGTCCTTTCTCACTATTCTGCAGTACAAACCCATTGCTCCCATCAGGACAGTTATTTCTTTGGGCTCCATGTGAGCTGCAGCCTGCGCTGCAGAGCCTGAGTCCCATCTCTGTGCCATGATTACGTGGATGCCTTGATCTGGCACCTTCTCCACACCCTACTCATGTTTCATAACTGAATGTGTGTGATGGAATGACCTCCCAGTGAACAGCCAGAAACTAAGGGCCAAGCAGACACCAGGTAACCTGAAGAAGACCCGGGAAAAGTCACGGAAACTGTGCTGCCACAGGAACCGAATTTCAGCAACTAACCTAGGAGGGACGAAGAGTGGAAAGCAATGGGAAGAAAGGAAGAAACTGATGGAAAGAGTAAAACCAGTGTTACAGTTTCTGGCGTAAGGGTCAGGGAGAAACTGGGTCTGGGAAAGCAGAGCATGAGCCCATTTCTGGAACTTTGGGAAGAAACTGGAGATCATTGAAAGTCATGAACCAAATGGATGGGTTTCTGTTCTCCTCACAGAAATGTGTGGACGCACATTTACAGATTCCAAAGACAGGCCTACCTGTAGTGGTGGGCAAAGTAACTAAAACCGGCGAACATGAGAAAAAGGTATTATCAGGGTGCCAACTAGAGCATCAAGGCATTGAAGCTCCCGGGGGTGGTTCAGCAGCTTTCAAGAGCACCCAAACCTGAGATTCCCTTCTCCTTTCACAGAGGGCACATTTGCTTAATCTCACAATGCCCAGCATCTTTCTTGTAACTCCTGGAACTGTTTCGAAGATCAAGTGCAACTTATCCCTTTGCTTATGTGCATTTGTGGTCGAGGGTATGGGGAGGAGCCATTATTATAAATCCTAAAGATAGCACACCTGGACTAGAAAGATGTCTGGATTTTTTTTCTCTCTCTCTCTCTTACTTGAAACTCATGCATCCTTTCCAACTGTGTGCGAGTCTGGAGATCTGTGGGTGAAAATTAATCTTCCTATGGCCTTCAGAGTGCCCAGGGGATTTTCCTTTTGGAGTAGTTGGACGGTAGCAAGGTAATACTGGAGTTGCTATTCATATTATTACACAATATTTTCTCTGGTAGAGGGGAGTTGGGGTCAGAAATTTGGCAGCAAATACAAAATCCCTAACAAGAGACTTAACAATAGACTTAACAATAGACTTAGAATTTGGCCACATTCTAGTGGGACAGGATGTTTGAAGAGCCCCTTGACTGTGTAATGGGCACTGAGAATTCAGTGAAAGCTTATTTTCAATGTGATGATCCTGAGGAAATATATGGGCAGCAGTCATATTAACCTCTTTAAGTTTCAAGTTCCTCAACTCTAAACTGTATGTACTTTTAGTACCAGAATCTTACAGTATTAGTGTGAGAATTAAATAATACATGCAAAGTCCTAAGCATATGGCCTGGCATCCAGCAGCTATATAACCATACTGACAATGCAAATCATAACTCCTTGTTTTGCAGCATTGTTTGGAAATGTGATACATTTTGCAAGTAACTAAAGCATAATTCTGTATTAAACCTTTAAATTTTTGATCGTTTTAGTTGAAAATATTTCTGAAATGTGTTCAGTACGTTTCTGTCTTACACTTCCTTAAACGGAGACAAGTTCTGTTCTAGGAAAAGAGCACAGGGGGCTCCGAAGGAAGGATGTTGTACTTTCACTTTAATCCCTGGATTTTCTGTTACTATTTTAGTTTTTAGAAATTAGACCCAAAAGGGATTCTGACAGACTAAGAATCTCAAGATTAATAGAAAATTTGTTTCAGTCTGAGTCTTTATTTCCATACCCCAAAACACCTTGCAACCGCTGGTGGGAAGGAATTAATTTGTCCATTTAGCAAATATCCATTGGGTGTCTACTGTGTTCCAGGATGCTGAATAAACAGTAGGACACAGACAAAAATTCCTGCTCTCATAGAGTTTACATTCCAGTTGGAGCTATATTCAGGCAATAAACAAAGAAAATAAAGTTTATATAAGATATTAAAAGGTGATAAGTGCTGGGGAGGAATACGATTTTAAATTAATAGTCAGGTGAAACCTCACTGGTAAGGTGCAATTTGATCAAAGAGATGAAGGAAATGAGGGAGGAAACCATGAAGAATTATGGGGAAAAAGCATTCCAGGCAAAGGAAACAGCAGCTGTTAAGATCCTGAGGTAGGACCCATGGGCCATCAAGCACTGGGGCCTGGGAGGCTGTTGATGAGTTAGAGTAGAAGGGACTGGTAGGAGATGAGGCCAGGAAGGGTTTGGAGGATATGGAGAGAGACCATTTTCAGGTCCTTGGCTTTTCTCCTGTGCAAAGGGAAAGTCCTTGGAATGTTTTGAGCAGAGAAGTGATTTGACTTAAGTTTTCAAAAGTTCTTGAAACTCCAGCTGTTTGGAAGTAGGCTCTAGGGGCAAGGGTGGGAGCAGAGATCAGTATTGTCATGATGGTGGCTACAGAAGTGGTCAGATTCTGGAGTTTTGTTTTGTTTTGTTTTGTTTTGCGGTATGCGGGCCTCACACTGTTGTGGCCTCTCCCGTTGCGGAGCGCAGGCTCAGCGGCCATGGCTCACGGGCCCAGCCACTCCGCGGCATGTGGGATCTTCCCGGACGGGGCACGAACCCGTGTCCCCTGCATCAGCAGGCGGACTGTCAACACTGCGCCACCAGGGAAGCCCCAGAGATTCTGGAGTTTTTTGAAAGTAGACTTACATACTTTGGAAATATAAGGTGCAAGAGAGAGTATCCACCGTAACGCCAAGATCTTTGGCCTGAATAATTAGAAGAATGGAATTATGACAAAGTGAGATGGCGAAGGCCACATGTAGAACAGGTTTGAAGGGGAAGAAGGAATTCAGTTTGGGGATATGAGCTTGACATGTCTATTAGATATCCAAGTGGCACCGTCAAGTAAGGCATTTGGATATCTGAGTCTGGAGTTCTAGAGAGAGATCCAGAAACAGCCCCTCACATTAACAATCAATTTTTACACAGGAACCAAAATAATTCAATCAGGAAATTGAAATAGTTTCAATAAATGCTGCTGGAAGTAGATATTTATGTGGAAAAACGTAAACATGGATCCCTAACTCATACCATATGTATACATTAATCTGAGATGGATCATACATCTAGTCAAAACTAAAAGAAACATGAAACTAAAAAGAAACAAAAAAATTAAAATAAAATAAAATAGAACTCTAAAATTGTCCATGGCCTCTTCCTCTTCCACATGAACATTTTAGCCCACTGTTCTCTCAGTGCTATTACAAGATTTCTCCTCAGATAAATGAAAAAGTGCACAACTGTGAGTAAGAACATCTCAAGCTCTACCAGGTGTTGCTACTTATACTTATCCTTAGACCTTGCATTGATGGGAGAGAGACGAGGGAAGAATTTTTAGAAAAGGTAGAATTAGTTGTTATGGGCATGTCAAAGCTGAGTTATTTCTTCCAGGCTTCCAGCTGTCCATTTGTACCCTAGGTTAAAATAACATGGTTTATTTAGGTAGTTATGCATTCTGTAGTGTTATCTTTTTTTTTATGTTGTGTTTTTGTTTGTTTGTTTGTTTTGGGTTTTTTTTTTTGCGTTACGTGGGCCTCTCACTGTTGTGGCCTCTCCCGTTGCAGAGCACAGGCTCCGGACGCGCAGGCTCAGCGGCCATGGCTCACGGGCCCAGCCGCTCCGCGGCATGTGGGATCCTCCCGAACCAGGACACGAACCCGTGTCCCTGGCATCGGCAGGCAGACTCTCAACCACTGCGCCACCAGGGGAGCCCTGTAGTGTTATCTTTACAAAATATGAATGTTCTCACAAGCAGTTTTCCAAAGAGAAGAATACACACTTGCCAAATAATGGATGCAACTATATTGTGAGCTGATTTAAATTTTGATTCCAGTTTACGTCTTCTATATTTTGTGCTGATCATAAGTAAGGACTGAAATCTATTACATAAAATGCAGTTGGCAGAGCAGGGTCTGAGTTTTCTCCATTCTTCACTCTGACCCAGTTTAGTCCAAGAGAGTAGTTCTAAGTGTGTGAATATGTGAAAAAAAATAATTTTTTTTTTTGGCGATGCTGCACAGCTTGCGGTATCTTAGTTCCCTGACCAGGGACTGAACCTGGGCTGCAGCATTGAAAGCACAGAGACCTAACTACTAGGCCACCAGGGAACTCCCATGAATATTTTTTATAACCTGAGTTCTTCATGAATATAAATCACTTAGTTAAAGTCTCAGAGGTGTTTAAGATCTTTAAAGAGTTTTGACTTACATTAAGTAATCCCAAATAACTTTGATTGAATCTTCAAGACTACTTTGTAGTGTTTTCTGCCTCCCACCTTTTAGTCAGGCTGATCACAATCATTTCTTGACGTGCTCATGCTCCCTTTAAGAGCCTTGAGGTTGCTTCTTTTTTTTTTTTTTTTTTTTGTGGTACATGGGCCTCTCACTGTCGTGGCCTCTCCCGTTGCTGAGCACAGGCTCCGGACGCGCAGGCTCAGCAACCACGGCTCATGGGCCCAGCCGCTCCGCAGCATGTGGGATCTTCCCGGACCAGGGCATGAACCCGTGTCCCCTGCATTGGCAGGCAGACTCTCAACCACTGCACTACCAGGGAAGCCCGAGGTTGCTTCTTGTAATTGGCTAAGGACAGAGAAACTAGAAACCTAGTCCAGTATTGCATAAATAAGTAAATCAAGTGTATACCCAACAATAATTGAAACTAGTATAACACTAATGAAGAAATGTATTGCTGAAACACCATAGAAATTGCAGAAGTTGTTGTATAAATCAGAAATTAGAATATTTCAAATAAATAGAGAAGGGGTGGGTTAGTCACCAAATGGGTGGATTAAAAGACTAAAAATTTGGGAAAAATAGGGAAGTCTTTCCATTTTATACCAAACACCAAAAGCAATTCCAATTTGATTAAAGTTTTAAAAGTACAAAAGAGATACTATAAAAACAATAGAAAAAAATATGTGTGAATATTAATATATTCTTAGGATGGGAGTGTACCTTCTAGCATACTCAAAGAAGAAATAATAAATAAAAGGATTGATTGATTTCACTACATAAAACTATAACGATTTCATGTGTAAAGAATGAATAAAATTATAAAGCAATCAACAGATAGAAAAATAGCTGTACGTTTATGACAACCCAGGGATTAATAGGCTTAGTATATAAAGAGTTCCTGCAAACCAATTTAAGAATCACTCAAGTGAAAAATGGACAAAGAACATGCAAAAGCAATTCATGAAGGAAATGTGCCTGCAAGAGTAAAGTATTAGATGGATTCTCCTAAATAAAGAGATGCAGGGCCATAGGCTTTATGACTGCTATTTGTGTAATCTTATGGTCTCTCTAGTCCCCCTTCTTGCTTCCTGAATGGTTAAATTTGTCAGTTGAATGTGCAGGGGTAATGAAGGAGTTTCACTGATGGAGCCATCTTGTCACTGGGCTTCCATTAAGCCATGACTACCCTCACAAGACAAGCAGCTTGGGCTAAGAATGCAGCCTATGGACAGGGAATAAATCAAAGTTTCTTGGTATTTCCAGCCTGGAATACATGACTCTGCCTTTATTTACATAATTGTCCAAAGTTCCTGAGGTAAGCAGCCATAGACGCCAAACATTGTCTTCCATCTCTTTCGTGCAGGGATCAGGTGGTGGAGGCAGTTCCATGGAGGGGTCAAAGAGGAGAACCTGGGCTGGTCTAGAGTCATGGCTGCCTCATTGGGAATCTCGGCTCACAATTTACAACCTGAGTTCTTAAACTCTCTGAGCCTGACTTTCCCAGCTGTAAAATAGAGATAATGATAGTACCTACCTTACAAAATCACTATTAATGTTTAATGAGATTATACATATAAAGCACTTAACATAGGAATTACTCAGTCATTGTTGGCTAGTATCTTTACTATGGGCAAAGAACCTTAATTCTCAACCTTCTGAATAAAAATGCACTAAAACATCAAAGGATGATTTAGTTTCCTTTTATGTGGACATTCACGTGGTACATGGGGAAAAGTATAGTACAGTTGGCCCTCCATATCCATGGATGTGAAACTCATGGATACGAAGAGTCAACTGTTTTTATTGTACTATGCCATTCTATATAATGGACTTCTGGCATTCGAGAGGACTCCTGGAACCAATCCCCTGCAGATACCAAGGGACAATTGTACTGGCATTAGAAGATCTGATCGTAGTCCTAACCTCGCCTCTAACGTTAGAAGTCACATGACCCCTCTGGGCCTCAAGTTCTGTATCTTTTTTTTTTTTTTTTTTGCGGTACGCAGGCCTCTCACTGTTGTGGCCTCTCCCGTTGCGGAGGGCAGGCTCAGCGGCCATGGCTCACGGGCCCAGCCGCTCCGCGGCATGTGGGATCCTCCCGGACTGGGGCACGAACCCGTGTCCCCTGCATCGGCAGGCGGATTCCCAACCACTGCGCCACCAGGGAAGCCCAAGTTTTGTATCTTTAAATAAAATAGTTGAATTACTTATTGCTATACCCTTTTCTGTCCAACATTATGCCCTAGAGAAATACAAACTGGCAGCTGAACTGGGGTCTTTAAATATGGTTATGTAATACACTAGGTAATAATGAGGATCTTTGAGCTAAGATAAGTCATAGTTTTTAAAGGCTAAAGGAAAGTAAGTATTAATATGCCAAACAGCTGGAATTATATCAGTTTTTTATAGCACTGATTATGTCTTGTCAGTCAGAAGCTCCAATTGGCAGTTAAGCATCTTTTTTTTTTTTTTTTTTTTTTTGTGGTACACAGGCCTCTCCCGTTGCGGAGCACAGGCTCCGGACGCGCAGGCTCAGCGGCCATGGCTCACGGGCCCAGCCACTCCACGGCATGTGGGATCTTCCCAGACCGGGGCACGAACCCATTTCCCCTGCATCAGCAGGCGGACTCTCAACCACTGCGCCACCCGGGAAGCCCTTTAGTTTACTCTTGATGTCTCCTTGCTATTCAGCTCCCTCTAAGCTTGTAAATTCCAATAATTTATGTGAAAGCACTAAAAAACATGAATTTCAGTATTAACCCAAGCAAAATGTAATTAAGGAAGTAAATCTATAACAGAAAAAAACAGGGTAATTCTTTGCAATGTCCAAGAAAAATGGCTTTTGGATTATCTGCTATTAGGAAGTATTTTATTCATAAGCTCTTCTCTCCTCATTCATTTATTCACTCTGTAGTTATAGGGAACATGCTAAATACACAGGACTTGGACCCTTATTTGAGGCAGATCGTGGTGCTGAATCGATGCTGCTGAATTGATGTTGAGCAGCTGTTATCACCATTCACCTGTGGGTCTCCTTCCAGAGGTGTCCTTTGATCCTTAAGAAGAGCTGCAAAAAGTAAAAAAGAAAGAAAACAATGAGCACTGGCCACACTTAGGGCTTTGTCTTTTGGGCAGAGAGTTCAAGGTGGATTTACAGGTAAATCTTTCACAACCAGATGCCAGTTATACATCTGAGTCTCACCCTCCGTGGATCTTGTCCTAATCTCCCCCAAAATACAGAGGTCACTTTGAAAGTGCCTCAAACATACTCTAAATTACCAGGATTTAAAAGGATAATCACCCTCTATCATTACTTGCATCTAGCAGCAGAGTAAAGAGGAAATTAAATTCTTCTTCATTCTTTCCTACAAAATGAACTAGAATCTCCCTCAATCTTCCCCACATTATATGTAGGAATGGAACACAACAAAATGCTTCTCTCTCTCTCTCTCTCTCTTTCAAAAAGGAAAAGGTAAAATACAGCCTGTTCTAAAACTTTCACAGTTGGAGAGAAATTCCAGGGAGAGTTCTATTTCTACCAGAGGTTTTGATATATTGTGAAGGTCTGAAAATATTTACAAGTTCATGAGAGGTTAGGTGTCTAGCAAATGAGATGTACCTTATGAAATATTCAACAAAAACTGTTGAAGTCTTTATAAGTATGTTACCCTACATATTTTATCATCAGTGTTCAGCAAATCCTTTATGTTTCTTTTTAATAAGGATACTCAATCCCAACATTTCCCTTCTATTTCAAACTTTTCCATAGGCTGGCCTGAATGTAAACTAGAAACCTTGTGTTTTACTAACTGCAGGGTGCTCAGCTTGAGCTCCGTGAATAAAATATGACTCTGATCATTAAAATGTAATAAAAGCCAGTGCTTTGAAACCTTAACCTAAACAAGCTTGCTCTCGGATCCTGGAGGCGAACTTCAGCTGATCTCTAAGCAGGGGCTCCTCTGCAGAAGGCCCAGGCCTCATACAAACCATTGGAACCTGCTAATCCGACATGTGCTGCTAAGCACACAGTCAGAGCCATTGCCACAGTAGCGATCTCCCGGTGGCTCTCAGCGCTTTGTCATTTTCAGGCCACCAGAGTCTTCCTACTCCCACTCTCCTCCCACAAAGATTAAATCAAGAGGTAAGAGTCAGGCTCAAAGGTTACATTTGTGGTTGAGTGTCCCTCACCTTGTCTCTCCAAAAATCTCCTTGCAGGAGAACAGACCAAGGAGACTTCGATCAGCTCATTCTTTAAGGGAAGTTTCAGCAAATGTTCACCAAGATTAGCCAATGGGATTGAGAGGAGAAGACCCTCAAGTAAGTAGTGTGGAAACAGCAGTCAAACTGTGCTCTTGGAATTTCTTTTTTACTGGTTCAAATGTAACCCGCACAGCAGTGGGCGGGAAATAGCCCTCAACTGCTACTCCCACCAGGATTCCCCAGAAAGGATGTTTAACTCCCAGAGTTAAACCTTAAGGCCTGTGTTTCTACGCTGGGGTGAAAAGGCCAATTTCAGCTCACACCCCAAGATGGAAGTCACTTTTTCTGCTCAAGAGAACATAGTTCAAGATTTCCCTCCTATTACCACAGAACAAACAGAAAATAGAACGGCCCAACTAGAGGGAAAAGAGATTTTATTGAAGAAAAAGGAAGTAAATAAATAAAAATTCCCATGTAATATGTAACTGATGTCAGATTTCTCTTCAGTGCTTAATTTTATACTTAAAGGGAGTTTGGGGCAGTCATGTAAAAAGAATGATAACTTCCTGGTGGGAAAAAAAAAAGGACTGAAAGTCTAAATGTAAGATCCCAAATATCCTTGTGCTGGGGAGGTGTCACTACAACAAAAAGATGTGTTTTGATTCTACTGAAACACTGATCACTGTAAGTTTTTACTCATAAGACATGGCTAGCAGCAGAGGGAAAACTAGCTCTCGTTTTTATTCTATGGAATGCCTCGACTCTCTCACTGTCTATCTCATCCCCTTTCTCTTATACTTTGCTCTCTCCCTCAGCTTTTTTTTTTTTCTATTTTCTCTTTCTCTTCTGTTTCCCTTCATATCACTTCTGTCCACTCCCACTTCTGTAATCTTCTAGAAGTATAATGATTTTTGTAGTGTTTTTCTGTAAGTCATTGGGGCTCAGTCTATTTAAGGGCCATATATGGAAGGAAATGTACACGTAAGGATGTAAAATGAAAAATAAGTCTTGTCTTCATTGTGTGCAGAAGAAGAAACATTTCAAAATGACATATTAAAATTCCCACTCTGCCGTCCTTGGATACATTGCCACAAGGCACCCTGTTCTTGACCTTCCCTAACCAACAAGCCAAGCTTGTTTCCGTAAATTACCTGACTGCTTGTTCAGCCAAAGCCATGTTTGGCCACTGGGCTGCTCCCTCCTCCTATGTCTTCCATCCACACTACCTACCCTAGTCCCAAATTTTCACAGCCTTGGACAAACCTTAGGACAGCCATATCCCTTCCAACTGATAGCGGCCTAATTCATGAAGCTGAGTCAGCAGATTTCAAGGGGCACTGCCAAGCCTAGTGGATGACATGCACAAAAACAGCAGAGATTTTCCAAATAAAGCAAAAGAGGATTGTTAGACTGCCCCACAGCACAGGTGTCCCAAGTATACCTTGCCCTCCTGGGCCTGTTTGTCTTAGATTGATTCCCTGCCCTTCCCCCACCCACTCTGCTCTGTTTCCCAGATCAGTTGGCTTCTGGCTGGGTTCAGCCATTGGGAGACACTGACTGGAGGAAGGACGAAGCCAGTGTGTCTCTCCTCTTTCCTTCCTGCTCTGGACTATTTTCCCCCTACTTTTCTGCTTTAGACAGGACTCTGAGTTGACAATCTGTTCCTCGGTTGTTTTTTCAGCCTCTTCCATCTCCAGGGAAACCAGTTCCCTGAATTAAACTCCCTCTGTTTTCTGGGCATATACCCAGAGAAAACCATAACTCAAAAAGACACACCCCAATGTTCATTGCAGCACTATTTACAATAGCCAGGACATGGAAGCAACCTAAATGCCCATGAACAGACGAATGGATAAAGAAGATGTGGTACATACATATACACTGGAATATTACTCAGCCATAAAAAAGGAACAAAATTGGGTCATTTGTAGAGATGTGGATGGACCTAGAGGCTGTCATACAGAGTGAAGTAAGTCAGAAAGAGAAAAACAAATATCATATATTAGCACATATTTGTGGAATCTAGAAAAATGGTACAGATGAACCTGTTTGCAAGGCAGAAATGGAGACACAGACATGGAGAACAAATGTATGGACACCAAGGGGGGATGGGGGAGGGTGGGATGAATTGGGAGATTGGGATTGACATATATACACTAACTAACATGTATGAAATAGATAACTAATGAGAACCTGCTGTATAGCACAGGGAACTCCACTTTGCTGTACAGTAGAAACTAACACAACATTGTAAAACAACTATACCCCAATAAAACAAAACAAAACAAAACTCCCTCCGTTTTAAATGCTCACAGTAGTTTCCATTTTTCTGGATGTACCTTGACTGATACATCTCCTTAGGAGCAACCACCTTTCTAAAAGGCAGCACTACTCCTGTCTACCCCCGCTCCTAACATCCCCACGCCACACGTGCACATGCATTTCAGCCACCACCTACACAAATGCGCACCTTCCATTCTGCCAGTCTAGTTAAATGCCTGTCACTGCAGGAACTGCAGATCTAATTTTCCTCCACTAGAGGAAATAGAAGGGACTAGCAGGTCAGGATTCAAATCACGGAATAGGAGCTGTCTCCCCAGCACCCAGCACCTGTCCCTAATCCCAGCCCAGTCATCATAAACTGAGCAGTCAAGTGACAAAAGCTTCCCTGGAGCTTCCCAGATGGATGCCAGGGAATCAGAAAACCTCATGAGATGCTACATGAAACTTCATTTGAATGCATACATATGTTGTGTTTTCCTTGGGAGACAGTCTGTTTATTTCGTTGATTTCTCAAAGGGCCCACAAGTCTAAAACTGATTAAGAAGAATGTGACTACATCAAAATTTAAAACTTTGTACATCAAAGGACACAACAGAGTGAAAAGGCAACCAACCCAATGGGAGAAGATAGTTCCAAATCATATATTTGATAAGGAGCTATGTCCAGAATATATAAAGAACTCCTATATCGGGGCTTCCCTGGTGGCGCAGTGGTTGGGAGTCCGCCTGCCGATGCAGGGGACACGGGTTCATGCCCCGGTCCGGGAGGATCCCACATGCCGCGGAGCAGCTGGGCCTGTGAGCCATGGCCGCTGAGCCTGCGCGTCCGGAGCCTGTACTCCGCAGCGGGAGAGGCCACAGCAGTGAGAGACCCGTGTACCGCAAAAAAAAAAACTACAAAAAACTCCAATAACTCAGCAACAACATCAACAACAAAACCCAATTAAAAATGGGCAAAGGGCTTGAGTAATACACTTCTCCGAAGGCCAAAAAACACATGAAAAGACTTCACTAATTATCAGGGAAAAGCAAATCAAAACCATGGGATACCATTTCACCCCCGTTAGGATGGTTACTGTAAAGAGAAAAAAAACAAACAAAAGCCAAAAAACAGAACATACCAAGTACTGGTGAGGAGGTGGAGAAATTAGAACCCTTGTGCACTGCTGGTAGGACTGTAAAATGGTGCAAACTCTATGAAAAAGTGTGCGGTGGATCCTCAAAAAATTGAAAATAGAATTACCGTATGATCCAGTAATTCCACTTTTGGGTATATACCCAAAAGAATTGAAAGCAGGGTCTCAAAGAGATATTTGTACACCCATACTCATAACAGCAGTAGTCACAATAGCAAAAAAGTGGAAGCAACCCAAGTGTCCATCAGGAGACAAATGGATAAACAAAATGTGGTACATACAAACAATGGAATACTACTCAGCCTTAAGAAAGAAGGAAATTCTGACACATGTTACAGTGGATGAGTTGTTTTGTTTTGTTTTGTTTTTGTTTTTTTGCGGTACGTGGGCCTCTCACTGTTGTGGCCTCTCCCGTTGCGGAGCACAGGCTCCGGACGCGCAGGCTCAGCGGCCATGGCTCACGGGCCCAGCTGTTCCACGGCATGTGGGATCTTCCTGGACCGGGGCACGAACCCGTGTCCCCTGCATCGGCAGGCTGACTCTCAACCACTGCACCACCAGGGAAGCCCACAGTGGGTGAGTTTTAAGGACATTAGGCTAAGTGAAATAACCAGTCCCCAAAAGACAAATACCCTATGATTCCACTTATATGAGGTACCTAGAATAGCCAGATTCATAGAGACAGAAAGTACAATGGTGGTCGCTAGAGGCTGGGAGAGGGGAGACTGGAGATTGTTGTTTAATGGATATAGATTTTCAGTTTTGCAAAATGAAAAGAGTTCTGGAGATTAATTGCACAGTAAGGTAAATGTACTTAACACTACTGAACTGAACACTTAAAAATTATTAAGATGATAAATGTTACGTGTATTTTACTGCAATTAGAAAACTTTAAAACAATTTTTTTTAAATAAAGGTGAAACCTACCGTATACTTGAGATCCTATTTTTATTGCCCAAAAGGATGGATTAAGGAAGATTGGATTCAGGTCACATTATATCTTTTTATCTCCACAACTTATATAATTTATTGAGTTGGGATATCGTTCACTTAGTTTAGAGGTGTGAAACTGACCAGAATTTCTTAGATGAAGATGACTTTGAAGATGTGGTTCAGAAACGTCGATTTTAGATTTTAATGGACATCACATGATAAATGGACTTACTGCTGTGTAGCTAATGCTGGTAGCTCTGCCCTCTGGTGAAAGAAAGCAATGTGATATGATGAGAGGAAATTTAACCTGGAGTCAGGAATTCTGGGCATGAATCTTTGTCCCATCACTGATGACCTAGGGCAAGTCAAACAGCTTCTCTGAGCCTCAGATGCTCTGTCTATAAAATGAGACAGATAATCCCTGTTTCTTATTTCCTAGTGTGTTATGAGGCTCAAATAGGAAAATAAATGCAAATACATTTAAAAACTGTAAAGTGTGATCCAGAAAAAAGGTATTTAGTCTAATTCTCACTTATGATCCTTGGTTATATTCACCTTCAATTATTGTTACATCACTTTTCCAAGTCAATCTATTATTTACTAGTTCTATTGACTTAAGCAACACAGCACACAACAAAGAATATAATACTTAATACCAGCCTTGTGAAAATTATCTTCTAATCTTTATTAATGTGCAGGCATATAACTCTATATTGGAATTAGCTGTTGTCTGCTACTTTATGTTCTGTTTTTTCCACTTAACATCATACCCCATTCTCAGGTATTAAGAGGAATTATGAAAATATCTCTGTTATGTCAAATATTAACATGCTATAGTTTGTGGCATCATTCCTCAAGAGGCCCTAGTCTTAAAATATCAGCCAATAAACAGAAGCCTTTAGAGACAAACTGATGTACAGAATATGCCCTTGCACAGAATTGCCAAACTGTAATCTGACGGAATTGGGAACAGAAGGGTTGTCAACCTTTTTGGCTGAGAGAGTTCTGAGGCAATGCCCTAAGGAAGACAGAAATGATGAGTGTGGTAAGTGACGGTCCTGGGAGAGAGAGACCTAAATTCTGCCAAGTTTTTAACCAAGAAGCAAGACGAGATTTATCACAGGTGAAAAACCAAAACCGTCCAGTAGGGAACCAAGAGCAGGGAGACGGTACATAAAGTGGTTCACAATTTCAGCAGCAGTCCGTAAAACCTGGGTTTGAGTTCTGATTCTGCCACCAACTGATGCCACTTACTTATCATTGGGAAGGATATCTAACCTCTACAAGTCTCCATTGTCCCATCTAAGAGAAGAGAGACTAGTAGTATCTAACTCATAGGATTGCTTGGAAAATTGAATGAGATAATACATATAAAGCACTTCACACATGCTCAGAAATCACAGATGTAAGATTAAATTTGGCAATGCATTTCTATATCTTAAACACTCACAATGTGAAGGCTAAATGAACTCTCTGTGGAGTGCTCAAGTCATATCAACCTTGCAGGAGTCAGATATACCCAACTGGAGGTGCCAACTCAGTCCGTTTTTAAGGATGTTAAATTTAAAAAGCAGCACTTCTGTTATTGACACATTCAGTCAGTGACAAAATGGCACCCATACCTCCTACTATAAACCCTTGACTGGGTGCAGGGTACAGTATGTACTATTTACAGATGTCTGATCATCTAGCATTAATAAAGCAGTGTGGCAGCCAACCCTACCTCAAGTCTCGGGTACTTGAAATTCATCCTTCATTAGATAGCAGTATCTGTTGGCAAAGAAAAAAGTACTGAAGTCCACTTCTCGACATTACAAATTCTGGATGCATAGAAAACATTTCTTAAGCTGCTAATGAGAAGTAGGTTTATCCAAGTATGAAAGCAAATCCTGTGATCTGAGGAAGGCAAGGGGCATGAAAGCAGCAAGCACTCCACAGAGTTACTAAATTCCAAGGGTCTGAAACTGCTCAACAAGCCACAACACCCAGCAGCTTCAAAACGTGTTTTTCTTCTTAGGATTGACCTGGGAGCAACAGTTGGCTCATTTGGCAGAAAAGCTACACTTTCCAACATGTAGAAAACAAGGAGTTGTTGTGGGGAAGGAGGCTTGTGCAATTTTCCTGTTTCCAGTATTTGACTTTTACAGGCATAACCCATGCCCCAGCAATTCCATTCCTAGGTATATGCTCAACAGACAGTCATGCATATGTGCACGTACAAAATAGCAATAGCAGCTTCGTTCATAACAGCCCCAAAGTAGAAACAACCCAAAGGTCCATAATTGAAATGGATAATTAAATTGTGGTATATTCAAATAAATGAATAATAATCAGCAAAGAAAATGAATACACTACCACTGCACGCAACAGTATGAATGAATCTCACAAGCATAACGTCAAGAAGCCAGATAGAAAACAACAATATGTGCCTTATGATTGCTGTTTTAAAAAGCTCAAAAACAGGCTGGCCTAATCTATGATGCTGAAGGTTTTGAGAGTGATCACCTTTGCGGAGGAGGAAGGGGTTAGTGAGTGGGAAAGTGTGCACTGGGGCTTCTGGGATGCTCATAATGTTTTCTTTCTTTTTTTTAAATTAATTAATTTTTAAATTAATTTTTGGCTGCGTTGGGTCTTTGTTTCTGCGCGCGGGCAAGCGGAGGCTACTCTTTGTTGCGGTGCACCGGGCTTCTCATTGCGGTGGCTTCTCTTATTGCAGAGTGCGGGCTCTAGGCACCCGGGCTTCAGTAGTTGTGGCATGTGGGCTCAGTAGTTGTGACTCACGGGCTCTAGAGAGCAGGCTCAGTAGTTGTGGTGCACGGACTTAATTGCTCCGCGGCATCTTCCCAGACCAGGGATCAAACCCGTGTCCCCTGCATTGGCAGGTGGATTCTTAACCACTGTGCCACGAGGTAAGTCCCATAAAGTTCTATTTCTTGACTTAGGAGGTAGTTAGTGAGTGTGTTAGCTTTGTACTAATTCATCCAACTGTCACTTTGATTTGTTCACTTTTCTATATGCATATGTACTTTAATTTTAAATTTTATTAAAATAGATTTTTACCAAATTGACTAATACAAAAAAATGGACAAATTGCCTTACTAGATCAGATTGATGGACAATTCAGTATAACTTCCTTATAATGAAACCAAGAGACATGCGTTAAAGTTGTTATCTGTACTGTCATCATTAAGTTAAACTTCTTTCTTTTGTCCAAATAACCTGCTCTGATGCTTTAATCTAATAATCCATTATTACCTTCTTGAAGTTGATTATTTTTATTTATTTGATTTAACAAGTTCTATATATTCATTATTGCTATGAAAAACATTGCCTTCTATGTATTAAATGATCTATTTCAAGCCTCGAGGGGTATCCCACCCATGCTAGTATGCCAAAATTTAATCAGTAAGTCCACTTTCATATTTTATAATTTTGTCAATGTGTTTGGTATACTTTCTTCATATTCATATTTCCAGGTTCAACACTTCTAAGGTCTAGTCTCTGTTGGTAGAACCTCAGATTTGGAGTTCCTTTTTAATACATGACCTTCTGGCTTCCTGAGCATTTTAGCAGCCTTCTTTGAACCTGGTCTGCGTTCATTAAGACTTTTTTTTTTTAATGTTTATTTATTTATTTTCTTATTAGTCATCCATTTTATACACATCAGTGTGTACATGTCAATCCCAATCTCCCAATTCATCCCACCACCACCCCCCACCACCACCACCGCTTTCCCCCCTTGGTGTCCATATGTTTGTTCTCTACATCTGTGTCTCAATTTCTGCCCTGCAAACCGGTTCATCTGTACCATTTTCTAGGTTCCACATCTATGCCTTAATATACGATTTTTTTTTCTCTTTCTGACTTACTTCACTCTGTATGACAGTCTCTAGATGCATCCAAGTCACTACAAATGACCCAATTTCATTCCTTTTTATGGCTGAGAAATATTCCTTTGCATATATGTACCACATCTTCTTTACCCATTCGTCTGTCAATGGGCATTTAGGTGGCTTCCATGTCCTGGCTATTGTAAATAGTGCTGCAATGAACACTGGGGTGCATGAGTCTTCTTGAATTATGGTTTTCTCTGAGTATATGCCCAGTAGTGGGATTGCTGGGTCATATGGTAATTCTATTTTTAGTTCCTTAAGGAACCTCCATACTGTTCTCCATAGTGGCTGTATCAATTTACATTCCCACCAACAGTGCAAGAGGGTCCCCCTTACTCCACACCCTCTCCATCATTTGTTGTTTGTAGATTTTCTGATGATGCCCATTCTAACTGGTGTGAACTGATACCTCATTGTAGTTTTGATTTGCATTTCTCTAATAATTAGTGATGTTGAGCAGCTTTTCATGTGCTTCTGGCCATCTGTATGTCTTCTATGGAGAAATGTCTATTTAGGTCTTCTGCCCATTTTGAATTGGGCTGTTTGTTTTTTTAATAGCGAGCTGCATGAGCTGTTTATATATTTTGGAGATTAATCCTTTCTCCATTGTTTCATTTGCAACATTTTCTCCCATTCTGAGGGTTGTCTTTTCATCTTGTTTATGGTTTCCTTTGCTGTGCAAAACCTTTTAAGTTTCATTAGGTCGCATTTATTTATTTCTGTTTTTACTTCCGTACTCTAAGAGGTGGGTCAAAAAATATCTTGCTGTGATTTATGTCAAAGAGTGTTCTGCCTATGTTTTCCTCTAAGAGTTTTATAGTGTCCGGTCTTACATTTAGGTCTCGAATCCATTTTGAGTTTATTTTTGTGTATGGTGTTAGGGAGTGTTCTAATTTCATTCTTTTCCATGTATCTGTCCAGTTTTCCCAGCACCACTTCTTGAAGAGACTGTCTTTCCTCCATTGTATATCCTTGCCTCCTTTGTCAGAGATTAGTTGACCATAGGTGCGTGGGTTTATCTCTGGGCTTTCTATCCTGTTCCATTGATCTATATTTCTGTTTTTGTGCCAGTACCATAATGTCTTGATTACTGTAGCTTTGTAGTATAGTCTGAAGTCAGGGAGTCTGATTCCTCTAGCTCCGTTTTTTTCCTTCAAGACTGCTTTGGCTATTTGGAGTCTTTTGTGTCTCCATACAAATTTTAAGATTTTTTTGTTCTAGTTCTGTAAAAAATGCCATTGGTAATTTGATAAGGATTGCATTGAATCTGTAGATTGATTTGGGTAGTACTCATTTTCACAATATTGATTCTTCCAATCCAAGAACATGGTATATCTCTCCATCTGTTGGTATCATCTTTAATTTCTTTCATCAGTGTCTTATAGTTTTCTGCATACAGGTCTTTTTTCTCCCTAGGTAGGTTTATTCCTAGGTATTTTATTCTTTTTGTTGCAGTGGTTAATGGGAGTGTTTCCTTAATTTCTCTTTCAGATTTTTCATCATTAGTGTATAGGAATGTAAGAGATTTCAGTGCATTAATTTTGTATCCTGCAACTTTACCAAATTCATTGATTAGCTCTAGTAGTTTTCTGGTGGCATCTTTAGGATTCTCTATGTGTAGTATCATGTCATCTGCAAACAGTGAAAGTTTTACTTCCTCTTTTCCAATTTGTATTCCTTTTACTTCTTTTTCTTCTCTGATTGCCGTGGCTAGGACTTCCAAAACTATGTTGAATAATAGTGGTGAGAGTGGACATCCTTGTCTTCTTCCTGATCTTAGAGGAAATGCTTTCAGTTTTTCATCATTTAGAATGGTGTTTGCTGTGGGTTTGTCATATATGGCCTTTATTATGTTGAAGTATGTTCCCTCCGTGCCCACTTTCTGGAGAGTTTTTATCTTAACTGGGTGTTAAATTTTGTCAAAAGCTTTTTCTTCATCTATTGAGATGATCCTATGGTTTTTATTCTTCAATTTGTTAATATGGTGTATCACACTGATTGATTTGCATATATTGAAGAATCCTTGCATCTTGGGGATAAATCCCACTTGATCATGGTTTATGATCCTTTAATGTGTTGTTGGATTCTGTTTGCTAGTATTTTGTTGAGGATTTTTTCATCGATGTTCATCAGTGATATTGGTCTGTAATTTTCTTTTTTTGTAGTATCTTTGTCTGGTTTTGGTATCAGGGTGATGGTGGCCTCATAGAATGAGTTTGGGAGTTTTCCTTCCTCTGCAATTTTTTGGAAGAGTTTGAGAAGGATGGGTGTTAGCTCTTCTCTAAATGTTTGATAAATTCACCCGTGAAGGCATCTGGTACTGGACTTCTGTTTGTTGGAAGATTTTTAATCACAGTTTCAATTTCTTTACTTGTGATTGGTCTGTTCATATTTCCTATTTCTTCCTGGTTCAGTCTTGGAAGGTTCTACCTTTCTAAGAATTTGTCCATTTCTTCCACATTCTCCATTTTATTGGCATAGAGTTGTTTGTAGTAGTCTCTTAGGATGCTTTGTATTTCTGCGGTGTTTGTTATAACTTCTCCTTTTCATTTCTAATTTTATTGATCTGAGTCCTCTCCCTCTTTTTCTTGATGAGTCTGGCTAATGGTTAATCAATTTTGTTTATCTTCTCAAAGAACCAGCTTTTAGTTTTATTGATCTTTGCTCTTGTTTTCTTTGTTTCTATTTCATTTATTTCTGCTCTGATCTTTATGATTTCTTTCCTTCTGCTAACTTTGGGTTTTGTTTGTTCTTCTCTCTCTAGTTCCTTTAGGTGTAAGGTTAGATTGTTTATTTGAGATTTTTCTTGTTTCTTGAGGTAGGCTTGTATAGCTATAAACTTCCCTCTTACAACTGCTTTTGCTGCATCCCATAGGTTTTGGATCATCGTGTTTTCATTGTCATTTATCTCTAGGTATTTTTTGATTTCCTCTTTGATTTCTTCAGTGATCTCTTGGTTATTTAGTAACGTATTGTTTAGCCTCCATGTGTTTGTGTTTTTTATGTTTTTTCCCTGTAATTTATTTCTAATCTCATAGCATTGTGGTCAGAAAAGATGCTTGATATGATTTCAATTTTCTAAAATGTACTGAGGCTTGATTTATGACCCAAGATGTGATCTATACTGGAGAATGTTCCGTGCGCACTTGAGAAGAAAGTGTAATCTGCTGTTTGGGGATGGGATGTCTTAAAATATCTATCAAATCTATCTGGTCTATTGTGTCATTTAAAGCTTGTGTTTCCTTAGTAATTTTCTGTTTGGATGATCTGTCCATTGGTGCAAGTGAGGTATTAAAGTGCCCCACTATTATTGTGTTACTGTCTATTTCCTCTTTTATAGCTGTTAGCAGTTGCTTTATGTATTGAGGTGCTCCTTCTATGTTGGGGGCATATATATTTATAATTGTTATATCTTTTTCTTGGATTGATCCCTTGATCATTATGTAGTGTCCTTCCTTGTCTCTTGCAACATTCTTTATTTTAAAGTCTATTTTATCTGATATGAGTATTGCTACTCCAGCTTTCTTTTGATTTCCATTTGCAAGGAATATCTTTTTCCATCCCCTCACTTTCAGTCTGTATGTGTCCGTAGTTCTGAAGTGGGTCTCTTGCAGGCAGCATATATATGTGTCTTGTTTTTGTATCCATTCAGCAAGCCTGTGTCTTTTGGTTGGAGCATTTAACCCATTCACATTTAAGGTAATTATCGATTTGTATGTTCCTATTACCATTTTCTTAATTGTTTTGGGTTTGTTTTTGCATGTCCTTTTCTTCTCTTGTGTTTTCCATTTAGAAAAGTTCCTTTAGCATTTGTTGTAGAGCTGGTTTGGTGGTGCTGAATTCTCTTAGCTTTTGCTTGTCTGTAAAGGTTTTAATTTCTCCGTGAAATGTGAATGAGATCCTTGATGGGTAGAGTAATCTTGGTTGTAGGTTCTTCCCTTTCATCACTTTAAGTATATCATTCCACTCCCTTCTGGCTTGTAGAGTTCCTGCTGAGAAATCAGCTGTTAACCTTATGGGAGTTTCCCTTGTATGTTATTTGTCGTTTTTCCCTTGCTGCTTTCAGTAATTTTTCTTTGTCTTTAATTTTTGCCAATTTGATTACTATATGTCTTGGTGTGTTTCTCCTTGGGTTTATCCTGTGTGGGACTCTCTGTGCTTCCTGGACTTGGGTGGCTATTTCCTTTCCCACGTTAGGGAAGTTTTCGGCTATAATCTCTTCAAATATTTTCTCAGGTCCTTTCTCTCTCTCTTCTCCTTCTGGGACCCCTATAATGTAAATGTTGTTGCATTTAACATCGTCCCAGAGGTCTCTTTGGCTGTCTTCATTTCTTTTCATTCTTTTTTCTTTATTGTATTCTGCAGCAGTGGATTCCACCATTCTGTCTTCCAGGTCACTTCTCCATTCTTCTGCCTCAGTTATTCTGCTATTGATTCCTTCTAGTGTATTTTACATTTCAGTTATTGTATTGTTCATCTCTGTTTGTTTGTTCTTTAATTCTTCTAGATCTTTGTTAAACATTTCTTGCATCTGCTTGATCTTTGCCTCCATTCTTTTTCCGAGGTCCTGGATCATCTTCACTATCATTATTCTGAATTCTTTTTCTGGAAGATTGCCTATCTCCATTTCATTTAGCTGTTTTTCTGGAGTTTTATCTTGTTCCTTCATCTGGTACATAGCCCTCTGCCTTTTCATCTTGTCGGTGTTTCTGTGAATGTGGTTTTTGTTCCACAGGTTGCAGGATTGTAGTTCTTCTTGCTTCTGCTGTCTGCCCTCTGGTGGATCTGTTCATTAAGTCTTTCTGAAAGTTTCAATTTGCAGTGATGCTACAGGAAGTGGGTTAGCTCTGCATTGTCTGAGCACCCTTCCTTTGCATGCGCAGCCTCCTGGGCATTTTTGGAAGCTTTCAGGAAGATGAAAATTGCCAGCCTGGCTGACCTGTATCCCAAGCTGTTAGCTCACCTTTTGTATATGTTACTGAGAAATGCATTATTTGTATTTGTCACACTGAAGGTCATCTGTCTACCTCATTGTTGGAACACTCACAGAGCCTTCCATTCGCTTTCTGAACTAAATCTACTAGAGATCCCAAGCGTTTCTTGATTCTCTTTGTAAAGTTGACAACATCAGTGTGTATTCCTGCCTTCAACACAATTATAAAACAATTAAAAATGTATGAGCTCAGCATCAACTCCTACATAACCCCACATTTAGCCTTGGTGATCTGGAGAAGTACTTATGTAATTTTTAGTTGACATTTCCTGGCATTAGTCTGGTTTTCTTATCCTTGATAACACATTTTGCAAAGACTATAATAATGTTTTTTTAAAAGGAATTTGACATGAAGTCTAATCTATAACCTTTTGAAAAGTCATATATGCAGTAGTTGACACTTATCTGAATAATGACAACAGCAACAACTAACATTGGGATCTTACCATGTACTGAGGACCCTGATCAATGATTACATGCTTTTATCTCTTTTAATCCCTTCAGATATCCTGGGAGGTGAGTACTGTCACCATTCCAAGTTTAACAACCAGGCTGAGAAACCTGTCTCTCACTGGTAGAACCTAGCTGTGAATTCAGGTGTGCTTGATGCTGTCTACACTGCTGGCACATCACTGCTGCCCCTTCAGCATATGTAACTTCCTTAAATAATCTAACTAGATACATGACACTGTGTGAAATATTATGAATCTTAATTATCCTATATTAAAATGAAAACACCACAATGCGCTTCAAAGTGAAATTTAAGTTATTTTTGGATTAGGAATGCTCTTAAGTTATCCACCGCCATTAGCATTGGTAATCAAGGTTTGAAAGCAAACAGTAACAATTTAAAGAGTGGTTGAAAAAAATACTTGGCTCAAAGTTTTGGTGCAAAGAAAAGAAAAGAACAGAAAAGAATCTCCCTTCTTATCTGACTTTATTGCTGCAGGTTGCTGTGATCCTTTTGCTCTGAAGATATTGCTGGTAACCAAATCTGTAGGCAGGAGGATTAGGTATCTTTAATTTTTTTTTTTACTTTATTTTTTTCCTCATCCTTTATTCTCAAGTTAGGAGACAATGGGATTAGTGTGCCAGGCACTTTTTTTTGTTTTTTCATTACGCGGGCCTCTCACTGTTGTGGCCTCTCCCGCCGCGGAGCACAGGCTCCGGACGCACAGGCTCAGTGGCCATGGCTCATGGGCCCAGCCACTCTGCGGCATGTGGGATCCTCCCAGACCGGGGCACGAACCCGCATCCCCTGCATTGGCAGGCAGACTCTCAACCATTGCGCCACCAGGGAAGCCCACATTTTTAATGTTAATAGTATGGATTGTACTTTGATATTAAAGTACTATGACAAATGCCTAGATCCACTCTCCAGCAATCTCAAGAAAGTAGTGCTTAAACTTCCAGAGAAAAAGTGAGGAACCACACGGTCAAGGAGGACATTATGCTAATGTATATAAATACAGATGAACAGAGCCCGCTGCACTGGCAGCTTTGAACTTCACAGGTAAGATAAGTGAGGGTCACTACGAAAGTATCGGTCTAAGATTGCTCCTTGAAAACAGGCTCAAATGAGGAAGAGCAAATTTTAAAAAGCTGAGTTTAAGATGAGCTACAAGGACTTCCCTGGTGGCGCAGTGGTTGAGAGTCCACCTGCCGATGCAGGGGACATGGGTTCGAGCCCCGGTCTGGGAAGATCCCACATGCCGCGGAGCGGCTGGGCCCGTGAGCCATGGCCGCTGAGCCTGAGCGTCCGGAGCCTATGCTCTGCAATGGGAGAGGCCACAACAGTGAGAGGCCCACGTACTGCAAAAAAAAAAAAAAAACGGAGATGAGCCAGGCCAAGAAAAGTCTCGTTTGCTGAGTGTGTTAATGCAAAAGCTCTGAGATAACATCCTACTCAGTGCAAATCTCAGGCGCCTTTGGGAACTGAGCAACGAAGAAAGAAGGCTGATGACAGCGGAAAGATATTTGTTCAATGCAAGTATAAGCCAATTTCAACAGGGTTGAACTATCTCCTTGGAAGTGATAATAAAATACTTATCAGGCTTAAGCTTTTCCATGAAGAAAGAGAAAAAGTAACCCCAGCTCTCCTCACTGAGTCTGATGTATCTGTCCTAACTGCAGTTGCAAAGGGTGGAGGGAAGGAGGGAAGGAAGGAGGGAATGACAATTCTTTATCCTTTGTCCAAAAGGCAAAGATAATGTTCATGGTGAGGCTAAGGGCATAGTCTCTAAACTATCCCCACCGCTGTCCCACTGTATCCTCTTTCTCTGCTGTATTTTTCTTCGTGGTGCTCATCTATACTGGACATAGCGTCTATCACTTGGATATTTGCGGGTTGCATGTACTTTCTCCACTGCAGTGTAGGCTGCAGGCGATGTGTCATCTCACTGCAGCTGTCCTCTAGCTCCCAGAACAGTGCCTAGAGTGGTAGGTGCTCAATACATATTGGTGGAATAACAAATGGGTGAATTGATTCACTACTAGCTAATTAATTAATTTGCTGGGGGTATCAGAATATCTTCCTTTTTCAAAATATTAATATCTGGGCTTCCTTTTCCCCTTTCCCCAGGCATGGGGTGATGCTGACATTACTCCCCCAAGCCTAAGCCCAGCTTAGGACCACAGTCTTATGAACACATACAAAATTTTGCTTATGCAAAGAAATTCAAACTAAAAAGAAAATATACTCTGGTAGAAAGTGAGAAGACAGAACAGGCAATTCAAAAAAATGAAAAGAAATACAAAAATACACCCTCTGCAGTAACTGAAGAGGTAACTAAAACATTGATGAGAGACTAGTTTTTTAGAATCTTTGCCATTTAGATGCAAAAAAGCAATATCCATTTTTTTTACAAGTGTACAGGGAAATGAACACTTTTATGTACTGTTAGTGAAGTGTCAAGGGTTAGACAGTCTCTTCACTCTATGTAGTCTTACATGGAGTGGGCTGTCAACTACAACGTCTGTCCTGCCACAGAGGTAAGCCCAAGATGGACCCAACATAGGGGAGATAGGAAATTGCGCTGGGAAGACTAATTCTTTAGTTCCTGCAGATCACTACAGATGTTTAAGGATGTTGAACTCATTCAGACAAATCAATACCTAAGGACTGACCCACTACTCTTCAACTGACCAAAAGTGCAGCATCTTCTGTGGACTTCCAGAGAAGCAGAAATTAAAAGAACCTTGTTCTCTTTAAGAGTCAAAATTAAGAAGATTGCATTGTCTAAAGCAAAGAAAACTATCTTATGAGTATCCAGCTCTCACTAAGCCGAAACCCGTCAGAACTACATCATTATCTAATAACACAGTGAAGAAGAGAGTAAGAAAGGAAAGGCCCCACTGAACTACATGCTGGGCATAGTGCTAGAGACTCTATACCTGTTAGTCCTCTCCCTATATGCTTCTTCCTTGGGAGTCAGTAGCTTTGCTTTCTAAGGTGTAATAGACATTTATCGATCTATATACTGGAGGATGCCTGAACAATTTTGCATTTGGTATTAATACAAGAACAGTCTTTTTAAATGGGTTTTAGTTTGATTTGCATGAACATAGGTTAGCTAGATAATGAGTCATTTTTCAATCAAAGCCATATGGAATTTTTCTGTTTCAGTCATCATTTTCCTAAAGTGATTTTAAATAAGTAAATGGAAATATGTTCTCTCTATTCTATACATTTTTAAAATAATTAATAGCAGTTTTCATAGTTTTTTCAACCAAATGTCTTCCTCTGAAGAATATCTACAAAGAAAATGTAAATTCTGAACATAGCTAATTTGGTGATGTAAAAGTCAAATTGTCAAGTCCCCAGAGCTAGCGGGTGATAACTGGGGCAGGGGTGGTGGTGGTTCAATTGTGTCAAGTGAGAACCTTTATCCCTAGACATATTGCCACCAATTTCCACTGGTCCCAAGAGGGGTCCACCATAGGGTGTGAGAAAATGTTACTCCTTTTCAATTTCCAAACTTCTTCATTGAGCAGGAGACCATGATTCTTCTATTTTCTACCATTGCCTCTCAAATTACAAATGTAATTTCCAGAATTTCTAAAGAGGGATGGAGAAAATAATACTAAATATAACTCAGAAATCTCACCCAGAGCGATTCAAAATCCTTTCCATGGAAAGTCCTCATCCCTGTTTCTCCCTTCCTCCATACCCTTCCTTGCAAGTAACAGAATGCTCCCCTATGTGTCTTAAGAAAAACAAACCTTCACTTTTACTATCAAATCCAGAGGCACTACAGTTCCAGACTCAATTGGTTCTGGATCTGATTCTCTGATTCTCTCTTGGCTCTTATCCTCCTAGGCATAAAATGGCTGCCTCAGCCCCAAGCATCATGCTCTCATTTTACATTGCCAGAGACAGAACGGAAGGTAGAGCAGTGATTTCTCTCATATTCACAGGAAAACCATAGAGTTTATCACTTGAATTAGAATATTTTTCAAGTGAAAGAAAGTATTATTAGTAATTTTACCAGGACAATACACATAAACCAGCACTATCTCAGAAAAGTGAGATATGTGCTCACCTTACTTATTAGAGACAAAAGCATTTCCCAGAAGCCCAGGGAGTTTGGAAGGGGCTCCCCTTCCCTGAGCACACTGATGCCCATACAGGCTTCGGTTAATAAGGAAGAAGGTGGGTTAGCTGTTGAGTAGGCAACAAACTGTATCTACCATCAATCCAGGTCCATGACAATAAAACTAAATTTCCTCTAAATGGAGGAGACCTGCTTTTCTGAGAACACAGCTGCAGAAGGAGGTAGAGCTGTCATGCTAGTAACCATCTTTCCTCCAGACTTAAATCCTCACAAACCCCATTATCAGACAAAAACCTTTCTATCGTCCCATTTGAGTTAGTATTCTCAAAGTGCATAGAGCAGTGCCCTACGCTTGGGATGAGCTCACAGTCGGTCTTTCAGTGAGTGGGCGTTCCACAGCTCAAAGCAGGAACATCTACCTGCAGGCAAGGATGCTGATGCCGGGAGATATATTTCAGTCTGAGTGTCGGGTTGAATGGCATTTATACTCTCAAAGTTGAGAATTCTAGAATAAATACCTTGAGACTTTATTCTAGCTTCATTCTCCAAGTCGTAACAGTGAAGTATTGCCTCTTATACAATCTCTAACCATGCCATTTAAAAAATCATTTGATGTACCTTTAAACAAAAATGCCTCAAAGTCCTGAAAGGTTATTCATAAGGTTGGCAAGCAGTCAAACAGATGTGCAATCAAAACCTTTGTCATCCTTTTTTGATGGTATCTGACTCATCAGAAAACACAAAACTAATATTCTGTTCCAAGGCTTTGTTTCTTATGGTGGGAACACACATGTAACATGCCTCAAAAACTGTAAATGCTGACGGTGCTGACTTAGTTCAAGTTCAGTATGTTCACAACCAAAGGGTAAATACTCACCTGTCAGATTTTGACTTTATATAGAGTATGATGGCTAAGGTCCAAAAACCAAGGCTTTGACACTCAGCATGAAAAAATACTTTTAAATCCTTATTATATTTCTATGATTAAATCTTGATTTCTATCTGGAATAACTGACAGTGAAGAGTGGGGTAAAGAAATTTTTTTTACGTTTGCCTAAGTCTGATGCCTGACTTAAGCTGCTGCAACAAATGGGCTTATGAACATGGTTGTAGGACGTATGTGCTTGTATGTCATGTTTCAGGGGATCATGCGGGTCACTCAGGGAGAATCAGACCCAACCTCCCCTCTTCCAGAATTATCTTTCCAACATCCCTGGGGACAGGAAATTAACCTACATGTCAACTGCTGATGCTCTCAGCTTGTGAAATATTGAAAACCCATAATTAAGTAGAAACCAATGGAAATCAGACAAGGTTCTGGGTTTTACCATAATTATAACCCCATTATTCTAAAGTGAGAGGTTCTACTCAGTTTTTAGAATGTATTAGGGAAGCACCTCCCTTTCCATGAATGTATAATGTGCCCAAGAAATAGAGACCCAACTGTATTTTAGACTTTGGCTCCTGTGACAATTTATCAAGGAGGATTGGTACTCTTATGAATATTCTTCTCAAATGATAGTGTATGTACTCTAATCAATCTAGTCTATTTTTAACCAGATCTTTAGTATTTCATTATTGTTTGGGTCCACATTGAATTGCTCAAAAACAAACTCAAAACTATCAACTTAAACATTAAAAAACATTCTATTCCCCCATGTAATGAACAAGGGCAATTCTGACATTTTAGTGATTCCCCTCTATGGCAGACTTTTTTCATTCAACAAAAAAAGAAGTGATGACATAGGCAAGATATTAGAAAAGTGCTTTCCAGGAAAAGTCATTTTTGGACTTAAATCATTTCCAATGAGGAAAGACGAAGCAGTTTTGTACCTGTCTGACAAAAGGAACTTCATCCGGCACCTTGCAAAGTGAACTTGTCACAGTCTCCTGCTAAGTCTCAGATTGAACCCTGATGTCACCACGTCTGTGCATTGCAGTTCTGTGTGCAAAGCTCTCATATCAAAACATGTCATCTTAGGAAAGGCGCAGAAGTAAAATGCAGTCTTCGGATCCTGTCCAAGCATATTAGAAGGTTGACAAACAGACTTGGAGGTAAAATTTTTCTTCTTCAACAATGGTCTCAAAAAGCCACAGAAACATGTTCTGCATGTGTGCTTTTAAACATGCCCCATTTATCTAGCCTACAATTGTGTATTGCTTGGCAAACGGGAGTATTATTTTAGGCTGAGGACAAATTTCATCAAACTGTGGATGATCTGCCTCAAGCTTCCCAGGCAGTGGTTAGCTCAACGGGGTTCTCAGTAAAGGCATGCCTAGCTCAGGAAGGCCCCTGAGGAGGAAGGGATTAGAAAATAAAGCAACTCCAATAATGAGGTTTTTGTTCCTGAACTGTCTCCACACTCTTGTATTGAAAACAAAACCCCCTAAATAAGTCCAGTTGTTCTCAATACACGAGTTCACACTGTCTTCTCCGGGGTGGAAATCAAGTCTCCTCTGTAGGATTAATGACTGAAACAGGCTGGGGTGGCTTGAGCCAGCAGTGCCAAAATTTAATGTAAGACCTTCGCAGCCAAGTCGCCCTTCAAACTCACAGTGCTGAAATAGTTTCTCTGCTTTTTTGTGACACTTCTGTTCTAGAACTTGAGTTCTCTTTTCACCTCTACGTTATGTATTGACTTAAAAAGATGCTCAACTTTTAAAAATTAAATGGAAAAATATACATAGAAGTAATATTGTAAGACAGGAGTAGTTATTCTGGGTGTAAGTTAGGAGTAGTACTTACATTTTTATTTTTCAAGTATTCCTAGAACTCTTCAATGAGTATTTATTTGCATAAAGAAAAATAAATGCACAGAAAACTAATAGTCACAATAATTGTATTGTATTGCTGATATATTCTCTTTCTAAAATAAAGCTTCTAGATTTTTCTAAATGCAAATTTATGCAGTTCCCTTCAGTAGGTTTATTTTTACTCAACTTATTTCACCTTCTTCATTTCTTTAGAATTTCTAGATTTATTTTAAGTTGGAAAGAGCTGCCTCTGGTCCTGTTTAACAGACCTTTTAGACATTAGTTGAATACGAATAGATTATGTACACTGTGTTGCAACATATAAATACCTTCCAAGCATCTGCGTATTGCTCCAGAGACATGTCTTAGGGTAGGGAAATTATGTATCTATGCATTGTGTGCAGCTGTAACTATGAGAGCTTAAGTGGAAAAATAATACAGGACCTAGTCTCTAACCTGAAAGTTTTATTTATTCATTATCTGTTCAAATGTTCCCCAAACTAAACTAATCTGAAGCCCCAGAGTCCTGAATGATAAAGTGTGGAAGAGATGTTCTAGATCTGGGAGATTCTGAGGGCAGGGTTTATCAACTTTCTGCCTCTTACAAAATATAACTTTAATAGTGTTCCAGTAGAATACTTGATTTTTGAGGAAGCCTGCATACCAATGAGCCTGCCGGGTTGGTTAGCTGTAAAATGTACTCCCAGGTGAATCATTTAACGGTGCCTTCTGGTGCACTGCAAGAGCCCCTTTTAAATACAATTTCCACATTAATTTGAAATTATTCACGTGCATGTCTGTCACTCCGGACAGGAGGGCAGGACATGTGTTTCTCCTTCCTCTTCAGTCCTACCAGAGTGCTGAGTACTTAGTTGACACTTATTAAATATTTATTCAGTGATTCACTTAACAGTGTATTGATTATTTGAACTTTTAGATGAATAAAGCTATAGGAAGGAAATGCTGTTTTAAGAAGGCCTGTGCAGTGACACAGGTTAGGCAAGGCATGACACTTCAGTAGCCTCCTCTGTCCAATCCTGTTCCCCCCTCCCTTCTTTCCACGGGTGTTGATCCCTAATTAACATCATGCATCCCAAAGTCTGTTTCAGCGTCTTCTGCCAGAGAATCCAACCCATGACTAACTGGAATAAAATATAAGACAAAGCCTTCAAGGCAAAATACCTCAATGGCCTCTGCACAAATGGCACATCCTCAAAGAGGCCTTTGCTGACCCCTGTCCCTAAAGTTCTTCCCCTCGATCACTCACGCCCATTCCATCACTCTTCATTTCCCTGTGTTGCTGTAGTTTCCTTCCTAGCAGTATCTCTTCCTGGATTGCTCAGGGTCTCCCTGCGCCAGAAGATAAATTCCATAAAGCAAAGGCTTTGACTTATTCATTGCTGTTGGCCCAGCCCTGAGAGCACTGCCTGCAATACAGTAGGCATTCAATAATGAATGAATGAATGAACCACTGGTAGATTTATTATCTTAGAAACATAAAGGGAAAACCTAGAAGCCAGGTTCTATATATTGAAATTTTAATAAGAGTTCCTTCCTATGGTTAACTTAAAAAAAAAAATCACTGAATATATCGAATAGCCTCAGCAGTTAATTGGATTCAGCAGTTCTAACTATAAGCCTTTGTGCAATCATGGAAATAATTACTAATTCATAAATCCTGAACCAATAAAAATCGGAGGCAGACCTAAGAGGATCATCACCCATCTTCCCCCAACTATTGTATTTTGGCTTGGTTTCCATGTAACTTTTTTGTGTTTTGTTTTGTTTTGTTTTTAGAGAAAACTCCAAGGGTATTTGTTTTGTGAAGATCTCATTCTTTTATAGGCTACACAGGGAGATCACAATAGAGGAAAAAGCAACGGCCAGGAAGGGAAGGGTAGAACATTATTCAATACAGGTTCAGCCTATTCATTAATTTACCTTCAAAGTGTGTTTTTTGTTTGTTTGTTTTTGCGGTACGCGGGCCTCTCACTGTTGTGGCCTCTCCCGTTGCGGAGCACAGGCTCCGGACGTGCAGGCTCAGCGGCCATGGCTCACGGGCCCAGCCGCTCCGCAGCATGTGGGATCTTCCCGGACCGGGGCACGAACCCGTGTTCGCAGGTGGACTCTCAACCACTGCGCCACCAGGGAAGCCCTAAAAGTGTGTATTTAAAAGGGTGTGTTGAATGGCTCCTATGATCTGAGCGTAATGCTAGACCCCTTACCTCATATGGAGTGTATATAAGTAGGAAAGACAGATAATAGACAGGTGAACAGATAAGGAAACCAAATGATTATTGCTGTGAAAACCCCTTAAAAGAAAAAAAAGAGTGCTATCCAAGAATAAAGAGGTACCAGGTGGGATTAAGATAGGATGATCACCTTCCCTAAGGAAGTGTCGTTTAGGCCGAGACATAAGGAAAAGAAGGAACCATCCGTGCAGTGATCTGGTGGATGGTAGATTCCATGCGAAGGGAAAAGAATGAGCAAAGATCATGAAGCAGGAATGACCCTGCTGGTTTGAGCAGGGTAGGAATTAGGAGGAGGCATTCATCTAGGTGGCAGAGTTCAAGGGGGTGCCAAAAAACTCAGAAAAATAATGCTTTAATGCAATATTTTCAAAATCAAAATTAATGCAAAGACCCATCTGTGATGAACAAAATACCAGTCTTTTAAATATAGGCATGTTCAGTATCATTGACTTTTCTTTTTGCCTCAAGTTCCAGTATAGCTGGGCATAACACTGGTAATGATCCTATCTTTAAATTTTTTATGTTTTGTGAGTTATTCACCTGACATTGGCCCCAGCCCTGGGAGTGAGAAACAGAAGCAGGGCAGAGTGGCTGGAGTGCAGTAAGTAACAGGAGAGGGAAGCAGGGGCCATTCAGGCTGTGGTAGAAGCATGGATTTTATTCCTGGGGTCACGGGGAGTCACTGAAGTGATTTAAGCAAAGGTGTGTTAAGCCTCTGTTGACAATTTTAAAAGATCATTCGCACTATGAGTGCTTGACCAGAAGTGGGGTGACTAGGGAGAAGCTTAGATGTGGATTGCCCTAGATTGGTGTGGTGGTGGAAATATATTTTAGAAGTAGAAACAAGGCTTACTGATGTGAGGAAACCACAATGACCCCACCTTCCTGGTTGGAGCTGGGTGGATGGTGGTATCATTTACTGAGATAGAAAAGACTGAAGAAGGAAGGAGTGGATTGGAGGAAAGGGAGTAAATCAAGAATTCCATTTCTGGGACTTCCCTTGTGGCCCAGTGGGTAAAACTCTGCGCTCCCAATGCAGGGGGCCCGGGTTCGATCCCTGGTCGGAGAACTAGATCCCGCATGCATGCCAAAACTAAGAAGCCCACATGCTGCAAGTAAAAGATCCCGCATGCCGCAACAGAGATCCCATGTGCCACAACTAAGACCTGGCGCAGCCGAAAGAAAGAAGTATTAAAAAAAAAAAAATTCTATTTTGGTTTGTTGATGTTTGAAATGCCATTGAGCCATATACTAGGTCAAATACACAACTGGAAATATGATTTTAGATTCTACAGGAGAGATCTGAAGTAGAGTTAGAAATTTGGGATGTACCAACATAGAGATGACTTTCAAAGCTTTGGAAACAGATCCAACCATCTAGGAGACAGCTTACAACATGGCTTGTCAATCTTCATTTTCATTAGAATTAGTATTGTATCATTTCACATTTCACCTCTCAAACTTCAATTTTTCCTTGTATTTCCTACTTCACACTTCCTACTTCCCACTCACAAATGTAAAACTTTGTAATGCTATACTTTTGTTTTGCCTGCCCCCTATTCTTTTTTTTTTTTTTTTTTGCAGTACGTGGGCCTCTCACTGTTGTGGGCTCTCCCGCTGCGGAGCACAGGCTCCGGACGCGCAGGCCCAGTGGCCATGGCTCACGGGCCCAGCCGCTCCGCGGCACGTGGGATCTTCCCGGACCGGGGCACGAACCCGCGTCCCCTGCATCGGCAGGCGGACTCTCAACCACTGCGCCACCAGGGAAGCCCCTGTCCCCTATTCTTTTGTGCCATTGTCGTCCCATCTTTTACTTCTACATTCATCATAAACTCCACCTTAAAATGTTATCATTTTTGTTTTAAAGAGTCAGATGTCCTTAGAAGGGAAAAACCATATTCATTTATATTTACACATTTACCATGTTTTGTAGTTCTCATTCCCTTTCTATAGATCCAAATTTCCTCATGGTTTCATTTCTCTCCAACCTGAAGCATTTAGTTTCTCTTACAATATAATTCTGCTGGCTAAATATTCTGTTACCCTTCATTTATCTGAAAATGTCTTTATTCCACCCTCATTTTTTTAAAAAATTCAGTATATAGAAAATACAGCGCAGAGACATTTGCTTTTTCTCTCACTTTCAAGGTGTCATTTGGTCTTCGTTGCCTTGTTTTTTGTCATTGTCTTTTGGTTTCCATTGTTTTTGATAGGAAGTCCAGCCATCATTTGTAGCATCATTCTCCTCTGTAATGTGGCATCTTTCTCTGGCTGCTTTCAGGATTATTCCTTTATCTTTGGATTTCAGCAGTTTGACCATGATGTGCCTAGGTGTGGTTTTTTTGTGTTTATACTGCTTGGGGATCACTGAGTTTCTTGAATATCTAAGTTGATTTTTTTAAATCAATTTGGGAAAGTTAGGCCAGTATTTCTTCAAATATTTGTCTGCCACATACTCTTCTTTTTCTTAGACTCCAATTACACATATACAAGACCATCTGATAGGCCCCCAAGGCTATGTTCACCTCTCCTCAATCTTTTTTCTCTATGTTCTCCAGATTGGATATTTTTTTTATTGATCTTCAAGTTCACTGACTCTCTATTCTACCATCTTCAATCTGCTATTAAATCCACCCAGTGAATTTTTCATTTCAGTTATTGTATTTTTTAGTTCTAGATTTTTCAAAAATTTTATAGTATAGAAAGAGAGATGGAAGGTGCAGAAGAGAAGGGAAATGGGACCTAGTGAAAAAGATGAGAGATTTACTGTTAACAAATCCACAATGAAGGGGAGGAAGAAGACAGGTTCAGATGAAGATCAACTTTTAGATTCTATCGTGAGGAGATTTCAGAACTCCGTTCAACAGCTTTTGATTTCTCAGTGAACTATGAAGCATGTTGTCAACTGGAAAGTAAGAGAGGCTTAAGGAGACAGAAGATGGTAGTAAGCTGTTATCTTCAAAAGTAGGACAGTTTCTTTATTAGGGAAATGAGCAGGGTTTGTTATATGAAGACTGTTTTTGTGATTTTCTCCCAAGATGAGATGACATGGATGAAGATAATAGGAAGTTTTGCAGACAGGTGTGACAGAGGTAGAGAGAGGGCACAGATTTGAGTGCACTTGTTACACAGTATAGTGATGAACGAAAAGATGGATAGAGAGCAAAGTAAAGACACAAAGGAACTTGTGAGAAAGTGTTGGGATCACTTAAGTGAAGGTCATGATGAGTTTGAAGATCTGTGGCAGTGAGGGTAGAAGCATCAGTGAGCCTGTGTAGAGTTGGGAGTGATCAAAGGATGGGATGTTTAAAACTGAGAATTTTAATTTGGTACAGTTTCTAGTAAAAAAAAAAACAGCAAACATTTAGGATATGAATATGAGAGGAGTTTGTGGTTAAGGAGATTGAGGGATTAAGACGCTAGGGTATAAGATTGATAATAGGGCTTGGGAAGGTGAGAAATTTTACAAACCCAAAGGTAAACTAGGTACAGAGGAAGGACTTTGGAGAGAAGAGAGAAATTAGGAGATGTATCAAGCAGTATGTAGAAAAGAGTCCAGGTGATGACAGATACTTGGGAAAGAGAGTCAGACTTTTGGAAGGATCAGAAATAAACAGGGATGAAACAGGGTGGTAGAACAAGTTTTGAAGGTCCCTTAGAGGGTGAGAACTTAGTTCTAAAGCTGTGGACCCGAATATTTAGCTCCTTCCAGCTCAAAAGCATTCTGGCAGCAAAATGATTTGTGAAAACTATGAGCCATTCTTCTGAAGGTCTCTGACACAGGCTTGGGCAAGCTGATGATGAACTCTACCTCAATGGCAATATCAAATCTGCCCAAAGATTTTTTTTTTAAATGCATGTCATATATCTAGCTTTGAACTTCCTCAACTATCCCTAAACCAAGTCAACATAATAAATTTAATAAATGTACAGATGGAGATTTTGTTTTCAATTTAAAGGGGAAATTAGTCATAGAACTATTTTAATCAATTGGCATGCATCTGAGTTTGTTCAGGAACAAAGCAGCAACATGTACCCAGAGGCCCTTTTGAAATGAGATTATCACACTCAAATGTAGTTTATAAATGTAGTCTGAAGAAACTTTCTGTTCTCTTCATGTTATGGGCCAGCTGAAGTAATATTAAAGAGGAGCGTATATGTTAGAACTTGAACTCAAGTGGTCCAGCATAGCTCCTTAAGCAAGCAGCCCAGACTCCTTCATGCTTGCAAGCTAAACAAGCAAACTACAGCATGGCTTCAAATTTTAAAACATCTTCGTTACACATTCGTTGAAAAGGACCCTCTAAAGGTGAAGCCAGTCACATTTATAATATGATAGGTGCCCCTTCCATGTACTCTGACTTTTTGGAAATTTGTATTTTGGTACCTGTATTCTTTTTTGGTCTTTCCTGCTGCTCTTAGGGTGGGACCTGTTGTTACAAAGACCAACACCCTCAGTGTTGGTTGAGTTGTTACACCCTCAGTGTCTGACATATAGTAGGTACTCAAGAAGGATTTGTTGAGTGAATGGATGTAGACAGTCAAAAGAGGACAAATAATGTAGTCTGGTAAGGAAATAAAAGCTGTAACCTCTTGAATCCAGAATCTAAGAGAGGATAATAGTTTATTTTCTCCATCTGTTTCTCATGAAAAGTAAGAGTTAACATAATGACATGAGTAAGAAAAATGATCAGACCCACTCTTAAAATTAAGTTTTGAATAGCAGTGCCCTGAAAAAGAGAGTCTTAATGTTTCTAGGACAAAGAAAAGGAAGAGAATTTACTGGCTTGCCATAATGTGCCAAGGAGTTGACTAGACCAAAAGGTTGTAGAAGTTCCTGCAGCATTCATAGAAATATTGAGACATTTGATAGTTGGTCTCTGTCTGAGTTAGTTCGGGCTGCTATATACAACAAAATGCAAGAGACTGGGCAGTGTATGAACAACAGAAATTTATTTCTCACTGTTCTGAAGCCTGGAAATCTGAGATAAGGGTGCCAGTATGGTGATGGCCCTCTTCTGGCTTACAGGCTGCCAACTTCTCGCTGTATCCTTACATGGCAGAAAGAGAGCAAGAGAGTTCTCTGGAGTCCCTTTTATAAGGGCACTAATTCCTCTCATGAGGACTCCACCCTCATGATCTAATCACCTCCCAAAGTCCCCACCTTCTAATACCATCACATTGGGGGTTGATAGCTCAACATATGAATGGGGGGGGGGCAAGAGGAACATTCGGTTCATAACAGCCTCTACCAACACTAAACTGAGCATAGCATTTCTTGGCATGTTGTAACAATTCACTCTAGGGCGACAAATAAAACAGGGATATCACAGTTGGCACTAGCTGCACCACTGGAAGTTTCTGGTTCAATCCTCTTCTCTTGGCTGCTACTTCGTATGGCTGCATGTACTATCACCTTTTCCAGTTACTTCAATGGAAAACAGGAGTGGATAAATTGTATCTCAGTTCAAGGAAGAGGAAATTGGTATACAAACATATACTTTAAAAAGAAAAAAATATGGTGAATTGGCAGTATATTCAATATATAGTCATTGCGGTAGCAGAAATCTTAAAGGACAACATCTAGATTTTGCCTCCAAAAATGATACAGCTAGATTTCTCAACAGTAGCAATGGTAATACACTTCCTGTGGCCCATCATGTACCTATGATCACTGAGCACTTCCCTGCATGGCTGTCTGCAGCCACAGTACTTGGCACTGATTCATGTATTTCCTTTGTCAATATAAGCCCTGTTTTTCTCATTACAGTAAAGATTTACAAAAGGAGATGTACTTCCTCTTTTTGTTCTTTTCTTCTGTGTCTCTGCCTTTTCTTCTGTCTTTGCAGCTTTCTTTCCAACTTTCTCTTTATTTAATCTCCAAAGGGGTTATCTCAATTCATACGTCTCTATCCTTATTTACTACCACATCCTCACCCTCACCCTTAACTCCTTGGCTCTCTCATAGTCTTGGAACTTGACTGAGTAAACGGAAAGTGTTCCATGCAGAAGGGTCAGAAAGAGTTAGTCTTGGGTAGGAGTTTACTTAAGTCCTACCTCTTCTTCGGTGCATCTCTTGGAGCTGTAGAGCCCTGTGAGAAGATGGAGGCTTAGCTTTACAATCATGTCATTCACGCTGGGGCAGGAAAAGAATGTCCAGCCTTTGGAATGAAAAAAAAAAGGTCACCTCTGACCTCAAGGGCTGAAATATGGAGGTGGGGGAAGGACGACTCATTCTAGCTGTAGTGTGTAGCCAAGACTGGAAACTCCTCAGACCCATCTACCTGCTGTGGCACCATAGGAATGCCTGGGGGAATGTGTGTACTTAAAACCCAGAAGAGCTGGTAACTTTAGGAACCCAGTTCTGGGGAAGCTCAGAATGACATTAAATGAGCAAAACAGCTGAAGACTTCTCGTCTCTAACCCAGGACCTAGATCACCAAAACTCCCTTCTCTAGTGGACACATATCACCCCAGGCCCAGGTTATGGGACTTCAGTGTCGTGCCCATTGACACATCACTGTGGAGCTTCCAGCAATGGCTGGCATGGCGCCGGGTGGCCTGATCGTCAGTGATTCAACAGCATAAAGGCGGTGACAACTACTCCCAAAATAAGAGGACCGTTTGTGGACTGAGGTTGCCTGGATTTCTGTCAAGAGGAGATGATCAAATTCGTTCTAGATTCCTGGGCAGAGTGAACACTGTTGAAGTTCTTGGAGAAATCCCGGGAGGGGAAGCAGGAGGGAGAGAAGAATAAAACTATTTGTGATAGATGGAGGGAGAAACCATGACATTTAACGTTAAAAGTAATGAAATGCTGTTCCACGCCCAGAGGTCACATGCAGACAATTCCTGCACAACGAAGCACCAGGCAGCTCTCTCTGGAAGGAGCACGAGTTTTTCAGTCAATGCACAGGGCAGCCCAGAGGGGCTGCATGTCTGTACCAGGGATCGGTGGATAAATGCCTCAGCTTCCTCACCCCTCAAGGAGATGTTGCTGAGGTTTCTCACACGGCCCCAGGGGGATTAAGCCTCAGTTGTCCATAGGTAACCTGCTCATTTGTGTTCTCCTAAGGGGTTTGCTCCCTTCCCTGTCCTACTTCCCCACTCCCTGAAGTGCTTCCTGGGACAAGCTCTCCTCCCCCGATAGGAGAGAGAGAGAGAGAGACTGAAACCGACACACAAGAAGGGCTGGGTGGGAGTGAACACCGTTGAACAACCAATGGTCCCACGTGGGTGAGACCCAGAGGGGCTCCTGAGCTCAGCCTCACCTGCTGGTGCAAGAAGCTGTCCCAAGGGCAGGCTTCTTCACAGCTCCACCCCGGACACCAGCCTCCACACCACGATAGACGGAGTGCAGCTGGAGGAGGGCACACCTAGGTGGGGCAACCTCTGTGATTTTTTTCCAGGTTGGCCTTGCCCAGTGTGACGTGGTCAGCCAGGCAACACCACATCTTAAGCACCCATCTGTGCAGGACTCACTGATGAAGGGGAATGGGGTCCAGGCCTTGAGAGTGTTGAGCCTATTGTTGGGGGGAGGGGTGGGGCGGCCACTTGGCCGTGACTTCACCTTAACAGACAGCCTCCAGGTGTGGCTTCTGAGGTTCAATGTGCAGTCACTGGAATGTACTGAAATAGTTCCAGGAAGGAATGGTCTCCATGCAACTTTAAAGTTGTACAGTGTTTCCTGTACTGGGCTTGGAATGGATTTCTTTAATGAGTCTTGAAATTAACATGTGAGTAGCAGCATCACACATCATCTGTGCGTGTGTGTGTGTGTGTGTGTGTTAAGACCATTCATTTGTTCAATGGAACACTTTAAAAAATATACCACATTCTTCCTATCCTATTCTGACACATCTTTGTTTTTGAAAGGGTCAGGGCCTCAGTAAATGCTAATGGCTCAGGTCACACCTGACCTCTGAGAGGCCTGGAAAGGCCATGGACTAGAGAACTCAGACCAAACCCAAGCCCCATTTCTGCAGAAGTTGAAAACTTCCCAGCCATAGGTCCCAGCAGCCCTCCAGGGCCCCAGACTCAGCTCTGCTATCAGCTGTGGGATGTTGGGTCAGTCACCCAAAGTCTGGGCTCTGTCTGTGCAATGCAAGCCTGACAGGACAGCATTATACATCTGAGTTCCTCTGCCTGTGACATCTTAAGAAGTTAAAGATTCGCTACACAGCTTCCAAAGGTGCCCTGGATGAGTAGACCTCCTACAAGCCAGCTTCTTGCCTGCCATTCGGAGGGGAAGTAAGCAGTACAGAGAGGAGGGGTGGCCTGGAAGCCAGGCACCCTGACTCTAGGCTCTTTGACAAAGTTTTGCTGGAGCAGACTCTGGCCTGGGGGGTCCAGCAGGAGGCTGGACTCAAAGGACTAGGTCACACCTCATTTGTTCATCAGGTATTAACTGTCCTGGCTCTGTTCACCTCCGGTGATTGAACATGGACAGGAGAGGTTCCTGCCCCGCCTGGGGCTTACAGTCTAGAAGTGGGGAGGACATCACTATCTGAAATGACCTTATTTATAGTTTAAAGCCATTATTTTAAAAAGGGGGAGAATCATGTGAGGGGTGTGTGAAGTGGGGATGGGGGAGGGTGGAATGGTCGGAAAAGGCCTTTCTGAGCTCTTCCAGTTCTGAACTAACTTGCCCCTGACCCCATCATTTTCACCCTGAGGGTCTCGGTTCTCGGTTTCTACAGCCCACAACGAAAGGGGCTGGCCTCCCCTCTTCCTGCTCAGCGGGGTTCGACTCCCACGCTCTGCGATCCACTTCCCCAGCGGGCCAGGCTGTGTGGAAACAGGCCGGGCCCTGGCTTCCCGCCGCTTGCCAAGGACTAACCGTCCCAGGTGTCTCCTGTTAAGCGGCCGCCGGAGCCTCCCTTCCACCCCGCGGAGAATTCCCGAAGAGCCCGAGGCCCGGGCTGCTCGCTGCGGGCGGGGCCCACCTAACTTGGCCCTGTCACGCCCCTTCCCGGGCATCCCAGGTGGCTCGGGGCGGGGAGGGGCCGCACCAACGCCAGCCAGCCGCCAGTGAGCTGCTAGCTGGGACCGGGACCGGGAGCAGGGAGCCGGCCGGACGCGCGAACAGGCCCGGCGAGCGCGGCGGAGCTGGTGAGCCGGGCGGGCACAGCGGGCGGGGGGCGGCGGTCGGCGGGGGACGGCGGGCTCCGCGCCCGGGTCCTGCGGGGCCGAGCGGCTGCGGCGGGCAGTGCGGGGCTCCCCTGCCTGGCGCGTCGGGGGAGCGAGCGCGCCGGGGTCGCGGCACAGCGGAGGGGTCGGGGTCCCGTAGCTGCCTGGGGGCGAACAGCTGCGACCCTCTGCCCCGGGCTGGAGCTGGGGGCGGGGGCGGGCGCGGGGACAGGGCCGGGGCTGCGTGGGTCTCTGGGCGGCGCGGAGGCGCTCTGTCCGCGGCGCTGGTGGGGAGAGGGGAGGCTGGGGGTCCCACTGCTGCGGAGAGCGCGGAGCAGCGCGGGGGGCTCAGGCCAGCGGGGGAGACCCGAGCGAGCTCCCGCCTTTCCCTCTGCGGCGCTTCCCAGGGGCCGGCTCAGGTGCAGCTGCTCCCTCTGCTCGGCGCTTTACTTTTGTTGCTGGTGTTGAGTGTCCGACATACACCTGGGTTAGTTACCTGGGGCTTCCAAAAAACTGGGTATGCAAGGCTGCTGTGACTCCAGGGGCCTGCGCTTGTAAGGCTCCATCCAGGTCTGTGTGTCCTGGGGCTCTGTCGGGGGGTGGAGGCGGAGGGTGCGCTGCATCTCCCAGGCCCTGGCCATCGGTGTGATAAAGTGGAAAAAGTCTAGAATTTAAATTCTAGTTACTAGCTGTGTGACCTTGAGCAAGTTGCTTAACTTCGCTGATTCTCAGTTTGCTCAGAGGTAAAAAGGGTATTATAATCATTACAACGGCCTGAAGTTATACGATGTTCATAAAGCCCATAGCACGTTGCTTGATGAAAGTTCTCTCCATTTTTTCCCTATGTGTTAATGTAACACTTCATGCCTTCCAGAGGTCCCCACTCCTTTCTGAACAGAAGGGAGATCCAGGAGGCTCAGAGTACCCTCCTTTAGGAGGGAAGGTGGTGGTGTGTGGTTTGGGGGTGTGGCATTTTGTCCATTCTAACTTGTTCATGGCCTGGCCTCCTCCAGGCAGTTGTACTTCCTGACACCATTCTAGAAGCCCGGTTTGAGAGGTGACAGTGCACAGGTCCTGAATATAGAAGGGATGTTATCGGCTTGCTTTCATCATTACTGACTGTATTTGTCAGAATTCTTTTCTTTGGGTTGGGTTTGGTCATTTGAAAATTGCTTTATGCAGTATAGAAATTGATTGGGTCACATAAATGAAAAGGCTGAGGGTTTAGCTTTAGGCATAGCTTGATCCAGGGACTCACATAGGGTTGCCGGGCTTGTTCTCTCTTTTTCCCTCTGTGTTGACTGTTCTTAGTATGGAGTGATAAAAAGCACTGGCATCTCAGGCTTATCTGTTCCTTTAGAGAGAGGGGGCATAGGAGGATGTCTCTCTTTTCTTCCGTCACCTCCATCCTTATAGCAAACGTTATTGATACACTAGACCAAAGCAGGGCCAAGCCATCTCAGTGGACAGGGAGTGGGTTTCCACCATAGCAGTGGGTACTTTGCTCAGGTGCCACTGTGATAGTCACTCCCACCCCAGGTGCCGGGGATTGGGCAGGGACAGTTCCCAATGAGAGGTCTGACTTCTGGGCAGATAAAATAGGACCTGTTCATATTGCGTTGTCTCTGCCTTTGCTCACCGCCACCTAAAGGAAGTCTTTAGTAGAGTGTAGACTGCCTGGGTGCCATGTTCCATCTGTCAATTGTCAAGTCTTATCCCAGGCAAGGAAGGCATCCTGCATGTTCCTCCTTTGATTCCTTGTTTTGTTGTTTGCTTGTTGGTTGATTCATTCATTCAGCATTTAATAAATGCCCAGCATACACCAGGGCCTCTGCCAAGGGTGAACATGTTTGCTTTTGAGAAGCTCACGGTCTAGTTGGAGAGGCAGATGTGCAGAGAACAGAGTCTGGGACTGTGTAACGGTCTGGGGACAAGCAAAGACTTCCCAAGGAAACTGTACTTGAGCTCTAAATTGGAGATAGTAGGGGATAGTAGGAGGAAAAGTTGCAGGGACTTCCCAGGCCAAGCGGTGTGGTGTGGTAGGGTACTTTCTGTTGTAAGTAACACTAGTTAGGTTACTTTACTGTCTTGCTTAGGAAGTCTAGAGGTAGGTGGTTCAAAGTGGCCACAGTTCTGGGTTGGCTTCTTGAAGATTCTCTGGGTTTTCCCTGCCCTGCCACAGGGTGACTGGAGCTCCATTACACCTTCACGTGATAACATGTAGAGCAAAAAGGGAGGGAGACGGCTTCTCAGTGATTCTCTAGATAACAAAGGTCAGAATTTCTCAGAGGTTCCCTGTGTCACTGGCCAGAATGGTCATACGCCCGTGCTGAGCCAGTCACTGGCAAAGGAGGAGAGGGTGGCTGTGATTGTCGTGGCCCAGCCGTGTTCTGGAGCTGGGGGAGGGGTCACCTTCCCTGAGCACATTGGTGCCCCTATGTGAAAATCGGAATTCTGTTAGCAAGGCAGAAAGCGAGACTGCCTTGCCTGTCGGGCGGTTAGGTAGCCGGTCACCCGTGTCTCCTGCAGGTGGTGACAGATGATGAAAGACATGGCCTTACAGGAAGCAGGAGAAGCTCAGGATGGTAGGGGAAGTGTAGGGTGTGGCTGAGGGGAGGGAAGGAGCTGAGGTTGGAGGCACAGTAGAGACAGGAAAACCCTGTGTTAGATGCCCTCTGGATATCACTAAGAAGCCTAAATCTCGGTCCCATTCCTCAAAGAGCTTACACTCAAAACCTGGGAAAGTTTTTCTGGGTCTGTCACAGTCCCATAGTAACAGCAACAGTGGCTCACTCTGTGGGGGTAACTGTGTGGGGGATTAGGGTGGAGGAGTTTAGGGAGGGGCCGTGTGCAGTTTGAAGAAGCCTCACAGCTGGTTCTGCTGTGCCTCCCACTCCCCAGTGCCCCCTTCACCTTCTCCCCTGCCCCTTATTGAGAACATTTGTTCTAAATCATGTCTTTGTTTCGGCGCCCTTACCTGTCTTCAAGCTAACAGGCTGGGACTTGGAGAAGATGCAGTTAGTGGTAGATCCTGGACTAGAAAACAGTTCTCCTGATGATAGTCTAGCGGGTGAATACTATATAATCGTGTTCAGTAGGGAACCAGCCTCCACTGTCTACTGCTTTTCTTTTTTTTAAACAGCATTTTTTAAAATTTTTTATCATTTGCGGTACGCGGGCCTGTCACTATTGTGGCCTCTCCCGTTGCGGAGCACAGGCTCCAGACGCACAGGCTCAGCGGCCATGGCTCACGGGACCAGCCGCTCCGTGGTATGTGGGATCCTCCCAGACCGGGGCACGAACCCGCGCCCCCTGCATCGGCGGCAGACTCTCAACCACTGCGCCACCAGGGAAGCCCATAAACAGCATTTTAAAAAATTTTTATTTATTTATTTTTTGTACAGCAGGTTCTTATTAGCTATATATTTTATACATATTAGTGTATATATGTCGATCCCAATCTCCCAGTTCATCCCACCCATCCACCCTCGCTTCCCCCCCTTGGTGTCCATACATTTGTTCTCTACATCTGTGTCTTGATTTCTGCCTTGCAAACTGGTTCATCTGTACCATTTTTCTAGATTCCACATATATGCATTATATATGATATTTGTTTTTCTCTTTCTGACTTACTTCACTCTGTATGACAGTCTCTACGTCCAGCCATCTCTGTACAAATGACCCAATTTCATTCCGTTTCGTGGCTGAGTAATATTCCAGTGTACCACATCTTCTTTAACCATTTGTCTGCTAATGGCATTTAGGTTGCTCCCATGACCTGGCTATTGTAAATAGTGCAGCAATGAACATTGGGGTGCATGTGTCTTTTTGAATTATGGTTTTCTCTGGGTATATGTGCAGTAGTGGGATTGCTGGATCATACGGTAATTCTATTTTTAGTTTTTAAGGAACCTCTATACTGTTCTCCATAGTGGCTGTATCAATTTACATTCCCACAAGCAGTGCAAGAGGGTTCCCTTTTCTCCACACCCTCTCCAGCATTTGTTGTTTGTAGATTTTCTGTTGATGCCCATTCCAACTGGTGTGAGGTGATACCTCATTGTAGTTTTGATCTGCATTTCTCTAATAATTAGTGATGTTGAGCAGCTTTTCATGTGCTTCTTGGCCATCTGTATGTCTTCTTTGGAGAAATGTCTAGTTAGGTCTGCCCATTTTTTGATTGGGTTGTTTAATATTGAGCTGCATGAGCTGTTTATGTATTTTGGAGATTAATCCTTTGTTGATTTGTTTGCAAATATTTTCTCCCATTCTGAGGATTTTCGATTCATCTTTATAGTTTTCTTCCTTGTGCAAAAGCTTTTAAGTTTCATTAGGTCCCATTTGTTTATTTTTGTTTTTATTTCCATTACTCTGGGAGGTGGGTGAAAAAAGATCTTGCTGTGATTTATGTCAAAGAGTGTTCTGCCTATGTTTTCCTCTAAGAGTTTTATGGTATCCAGTCTTACGTTTAGGTCTTTAACCCATTTTGAGTTTATTTTTGTGTATGGTGTTAGGGAGTGTTCTAATTACATTCTTTTACATGTAGCTGTCCAGTTTTCCCAGCACCACTTATTGAAGAGACTGTCTTTTCTCCATTGTATATCCTTGCCTCCTTTGTCATAGATTAGTTGACCATAGATGTGTGGGTTTATCTCTGGGCTTTCTATCCTGTTCCATTGATCTATATTTCTGTTTTTGTGCCAGTACCATATTTTCTTGATTACTGTAGATTGTAGTATAGTCTGAAGTCAGGGAATCTGATTCCTCCAGCTCCATATTTTCTCCTCAAGATTGCTTTGGCTATTCACTGTCTTGTGTCTCCATACAAATTTTAAGATATTTTTGTTCTAGCTCTGTAAAAAATGCCACTGGTAATTTGGTAGGGATTGCACTGAATCTGTGGATTGCTTTGGGTAGTATAGTCATTTTCACAATATTGATTCTTCCAATTCAAGAACGTGGTATATCTCTTAATCTGTTTGTGTCATCTTTGATGTCTTTCATCAGTGTTTTATAGTTTTCTGAGTACAGGTCTTTTACTTCCTTAGGTAGGTTTATTCCTAGGTATTTTTTATTCTTTTTGTTGCAGTGGTGTATGGGAATGCTTCCTTAATTTTTCTTTCTGATCTTCCATTGTTAGTATATAGGAATGTAAGAGATGTCTGTGCATTAATTTTGTATCCTGAAACTTTACCAAATTCATTGATTAGCTCTAGTAGTTTTCTGGTGGCTTCTTTAGGATTAGCTATGTATAGTGTCATGTCATGTGCAAACAGTAACAGTTTTACTTCTTCTTTTCCAATTTCTATTCCTTTTATTTCTTTTTCTTCTCTGATTGCCATGCCTAGGACTTCCAAAACTGTATTGAATAATAGTGGCGAGAGTGGACATCCTTGTCTTGTTCCTGATCTTAGAGGAAATGCTTTCAGTTTTTCACTATTGAGAATGACGTTTGCTGTGGGTTTGTCATATATGGCCTTTATTATGTTGAGGTAGGTTCCCTCTATGCCCACTTTCTGGAGAGTTTTTATCGTAAATGGGTGTTGAATTTTGTCAAAAGCTTTTTCTGCATCTATTGAGATGATCCTATGGTTTTTATTCTTCACTTTGTTAATATGGTGTATCACACTGATTGATTTGCATATATTGAAGAATCCTTGCATCCCTGGGATAAATCCCACTTAATCATGGTGTATGATCCTTTTAATGTGTTGTTGGATTCTGTTTGCTAGTATTTTGTTGAGGATTTTTTCATCGATGTTCATCAGTGATATTGGTCTGTAATTTTCTTTTTCTGTAGTATCTTTGTCTGGTTTTGGTATCAGGGTGATGGTGGCCTCATAGAATGAGTTTGGGAATGTTCCTTCTTCTGCAAATTTTGCAAGAGTTTGAGAAGGATGGGTTTTAGCTCTTCCCTAAATGTTTCATAGAATTCACCTGTGAAGCCATCTGGTCCTGGACTTTTGTTTGTTGGAAGATTTTTAATCACAGTTTCAATTTCATTACTTGTGATTAGTCTGTTCATATTTTCCATTTCTTCCTGGTTCAGTCTCAGAAGGTTGTGCTTTTCTAAGAATTTGTCCATTTCTTCCAGGTTGTCCATTTTATTGGCATAGAGTTGCTTGTAGTAGTCTCTTACAATGCTTTGTATTTCTGCCGTGTCTACTGTAACTTCTCCTTTTTCATTTCTAATTTTATTGATTTGAATCCTCTCCCTCTTTTTCTTGATGAGTCTGGCTAAAGGTTTATCAGTTTTGTGTATCTTCTCAAAGAACCAGCTGTTTAGTTTTATTGATCTTTGCTATAGTTTTGTTTCTATTTCATTTATTTCTGGTCTGATCTTTATGATCTCTTTCCTTCTACTAACTTTGGATTTTGTTTGTTTTTCTTTCTCTAGTTCCTTTAGGTGTAAAGTTAGGTTGTTTATTTGAGAGTTTTCTTGTTTCTTGAGGTAGGATTATATTGCTATAAACTTCCCTCTTAGAACTGCTTTTGTTGCATCCCATAGGTTTTGGATCATTGTGTTTTGTTGTCATTTGTCTCTAGGTAATTTTTTATTTCCTCTCTGATTTCTTCAATGATCTCTTGGTTATTTACTAACGTATTTTTTAGCCTCCATTTGTTTGTGTTTTTTACGTTTTTCCCCGTGTCGTTTATTTCTAATTTCATAGCATTGTGGTCAGAAAAGATACTTGATATAATTTCAATTTTCTTAAGTTTACTGAGGCTTGATTTGTGACCCTAGATATGTTCTATCCTGCAGGATGTTCCGTGTGCATCTGAGAAGAAAGTGTAATCTGATGTTTTCGGTTGGAATGTCCTATAAATATCAATTAAATGTATCTGGCCCATTGTGTCATTTAAAGCTTGTGTTTCCTCACTAATTTTCTGTCTGAATGATTTGTCCATTGGTGTAAGTGAGGTGTTAAAGTCCCCCACTATTATTGTGTTACTGTCGACTTCCTCTTTTAGAGCTGTTAACATTTGCCTCATGTATTGAGGTGCTCCTATGTTGGGTGCATATATATTTATAATTTTTATATCTTCTTTTTGCATTGATCCCTTTATCTTTATGTAGTGTCCTTCCTTGTCCCTTGTAACATTCTTTATTTAAAGGTCTATTTTTCTGTTATGAGTATTGCTACTCCAGGTTTCTTTTGATTTCCATTTGCATGGAATATCTTTTTCCATACCCTCACTTTCAGTCTGTATGTGTCCCTAGGTCTGAAGTAGGTCTCTTGTGGGCAGCATATATATGGGTCTTATTTTTTATCCATTCAGCGAGCCTGTGTCTTTTGGTTGGAGCATTTAATCCGTTCACATTTAAGGTAGTTATCGATATGTATGTTCCTATTACCATTTTCTTAATTGTTTTGGGTTTGTTTTTGTAGGTCCTTTTCTTCTCTTGTGTTTCCCACTTAGAGAAGTTCCTTTAGCATTTGTTGTAGAGCTGGTTTGGTGGTGCTGAATTCTCTTAGCTTTTGCTTGTCTGTAAAGCTTTTGATTTCTCCATTGAATCTGAATGAGATCCTTGTCGTGTAGAGTAATCTTGGTTGTAGGTTCTTCCCTTTCATCACTTTAAATATATCGTGCCACTTCCTTGTGGATTGTAGCGTTTCTGCTAATAAATCAGCTGTTAACCTTATGGGAGTTCCCTTGTGTATTATTTGTCGTTTATCCCTTGTTGCTTTTAATATTTTTTTTTGTCTTTGATTTTTGTCAATTTGATTACTATGTGTCTCTGCATGTTTCTCCTTGGATTTATCCTGCCTGGGACTCTCTGTGGTTCCTGGACTTGGGTGGCTATTTCCTTTCCAATGTTAGGGAAGTTTTCGGCTATAATCTCTTTAAATATTTTCTTGGGTCCTTTCTCTCTCTTTTCTTCTTATGGGACCTCTATAATGCAAATGTTGTTGTGTTTAATGTTGTCCCAGAGGTCTCTTAGGCCGTCTTCATTTCTTTTCATTCTTTTTTTCTTTATTGTATTCTGCAGCAGTGAATTCCACCATTCTGTCTTCCAGGTCACTTATCTGTTCTTCTGCCTCAGTTATGCTGCTGTTGATTCCTTCTAGTGTTTTTTCATTTCAGTTATTGTATTGTTCATCTCTGTTTGTTTGTTCTTTAATTCTTCTAGGTGTTTGTTCTTTAATTCTTTTAGGTTTTGTTAAACATTTCTTGCATCTTCTCACTCTTTGCCTCCATTCTTTTTCCAAGGTCCTGGATCATCTTCACTATCATTATCATGAATTCTTTTTCTGGAAGGTTGCCTATCTCCACTTCATTTAGTTGTTTTTCTGGGGTTTTATCTTGTTCCTTCATCTGGTACATATTCCTCTGCTTTTTCATTTTGTCTGTCTTTCTGTGAATGTGGTTTTCGACTGTCTGCTGCTTTTAAAGCATTTAGCCTGTTTTCATTTGAAGTATGAAGTGCAAGCTGCTTTTTGTTTCCATTTGACATGGTGGACATTGGTGGGCATTTGGAGTTAGATTGACAAGCAGGATGCTACTTCTTATGATCCACTGTCCTCAGTACCTACTTAGCACAGAAATTGGCAGAAAGATCTAGTCACTAATCCTGGAAGAAAGGAGGGAGTGTAGGGCAGCATATTTTGTTGTTTCCATCAGCAGTCCTGCCGAGGGCTGCCCAGGATCACTGGCAGAGTGTGAGGGAATGAGGTAGAGAGATGCATTGGGCAGTCATTCATTCACAAATATTTATTGAACACCTACTGGGTGCAGACACTGCTCTGGGAATAAAAAGAGTATATAAGAAAGACAAAGTCTGTTCTCTGAGCTTACACTTTCCTGGAAGGAGACATATTTGTTTTGTCTCCTGTGTCAGGTGATGAGAAGTACTATAATGAAAAATAAGGTAGGTTAAGTGAAGACTGCAGTAGTTTGAAACAAGCTGGATATAGTACTACAAATCATCAAAGTTTAGTCTCTCTCCATTTTCCAGCAGAGAAATATGGCCAGAGTTGGTATGGTATTGGGCAAATAAAGACGTTCATTTGGAGGAACGGGATTATGTATTGAATAACTTGATCTTAAAGGATTTCTTTCATGCAGAATCTCTTTGTTATACTTCGCATAGTTCCCAGACATGATTTACAATGAGTTATAAAACATAGTACCAAGTGATGAGAAATAAATGAAGAAATACAAGCAAAGGGAAAATAAAGTTCATTTCTTTCATCATTGTTTTCCAGAATTGTTTAGGTTTGGTAGCAGGGGAAGAAGGAAGTATGGTGATAAAAAATGTGGTGATTCATGCTCAGGCTTCATTATTTAAAAGATGACAAAATAGGGCTTCCCTGGTGCCGCAGTGGTTGAGAGTCCGCCTGCCGATGCAGGGGACACAGGTTCGTGGCCTGGTCCAGGAAGATCCCACATGCTGCAGAGCGGCTGGGCCTGTGAGCCATGGCCACTGAGCCTGTGCGTCTGGAGCCTGTGCTCTGCAACGGGAGAGGCCACAACAGTGAGAGGCCCATGTACCGCAAAAAAAAAAAAAAAAAAAAGGTGACAAAATAAATTTTTGATGCCTCAGAAAGTTATCACTTTTTTGGGTCTGTGTGTAAAGAGTCAATTTTATTTGATAGGAAAAAATAGTGTCTATACTAAAGATGTATATGAAAATTATCTCCTGAGTTCAAAGAAATTTAATAGTATTTTTAAGGTCAGTATGAAGTGCATTAAATGTTAACAGAGATCGAAAGCCTAATTCCAGGGTCAAATAATATGGTATAAATAAAAATTGGTGAGAATTTAAGTTTGGACTTATAACTGGCTGGGAAAATATACAAATTCAAATTAAAATTTACAGCATACAAGTGTTATGCAGAGGTAATTTTGATGACCTGTTTTTATTGGCTTGTTTTCTTTTCTTATTGTTGAGTTTTGAGAGTTCTTTACATAATCTGGATATGTGTCCTGTGTCAGAATGTGATTTTTAAATAAATTCTCTCAGTCTGTGCCTTATCTTTTTATTCCCATAGCAGTGTCTTTCTCAGGGCAAAAGTTTTTTAGCTTTAGTAAACCAATGTATCAATTTTTCTATGGATTAGACTTTTGTTGTTGTATCTAAGATTCTTTGTCAAACTACAAGTCTTGAAACTTTTCTACATTTTCTTCTAGAAGTTTCATAGTTCTATGTTTTACACTTAGGTTTATGATCCATTTTGGGTTAAGTTTTATATAAGGTGTAAACTATTAGTCAAGAATTTTTTTTTTTTTTTTTGCATGTGGAATTCCAGTTTTTCCAGCACCATTTGTTGAAAAGACTGTGCTTTCCCTAGAATTGTATGGACATTTTTGTAGATAATCAGTTGGCCATAATTGTAAGCATTTATTTCTGGATTCTCAATTTTATTCCATTGATCTGTAAGCCTACTTTGTGCCAACACTACACTGGCTTGATGCTGTGACTTTATAATAAATTTTGAAAATAGGTAGTATAAATCCTCCAAGTTTATTTCTTTTCAAAATTGTTACGGCTCTCCTAGTTCCTTGGCCTTTTCATATAGGTTGTAGAGTCAGCTTGTCAATATCTGCAAAGAGTCCTGCTGGGATTTTGAATGGGCTTGCATTGAATCTATAGATTCATTTAGGAAGAAGTGATATCTTTACAATATTGAGTATTCCAGTCCATTAACACAATATTGTTTATCACTTTATTATTTCTGTTTTTATTTTTTTATCAGCATTTGGTACTTTTCAGGATATAGACCTTCCACATGTTTTGTTAGATTTATACTTTAGTATTTCATTTGGGGGTTCCTCTTGTTGCTAATATAAAGAAATACAATTGATTTTTGTATTTTGATATTGTATTCTATTACCTCTCTGAAGTCGCTTATTCTAGGAGGTTTATTTATAGATTTTTGGGGATTTTCTACACAGACAGTCATGTTATCTGTGAATAATGACAGTTTTATTTTTTCCCTTCTAATCTGGACGCCTTTTATTTCTTTTACTTGCCTTAGTCTACTGGCTAAGTCTTGTAGTACAATGTTTAAAAGGAGTGGTGAGAGAGAACATCCTTGCCTTGTTTCTCATAATAGGGGAGAAGTAATCTTTCACTATGAAGTATGTTAGCTGAGAATTTTTATAGGTGCCCGATGAGGTTAAGGAATTTCACTTGTATCCCTAGTTTACTGAGAGTTTTTATTATGAATGGATTTTGAATTTTGTTGTATACTTTTTCTCTGTCTATTGACAGGGTCATGTGATTTATTCATATTTACTATGGTGAATGACATTGATTGATTTTCAGATGTTGAACCAGCTTTGTATTCCTGGGATAAACCCTACTTGGTTGTAATGTATTTTTGGAAGAGACTGTGTAAGATTGCTATTTTTTCCTCCTTCAGTATTTGGTAGAATTCATTAGTGAAACCATCTAGGCCTAGAGTTTTCTCTGATGGAAGGTTTTTAAACTACAAATTTAACTTCTTTAATAGATACAGGACAATTCAGGTTATCCAGTTTTTCTTGATAAGTTTTAATTGTTTATATATTTCAAGGAATGGGTCTTCTTCACCTAAGTTGTCAAATTTATGGATATAGAATTGTTTGTGGTGTTCTATTATTCATTTAATGTCTTTGGGGTCTGTAGTGATGTTCCCCCTTTCATTCCTGATATTGGTAATTTGTGTCTTCAATCATTTTCTTAGTCTGTCTAGAAGTTCAGCAACTTTATTAATCTTTCACAGATCCAGATTTTGATTTCATTAATTTTTTGTTTTTCTGTTTTCAATTTTATTGATTTATGCCCTTTTTATTTCCTTCACCTTGCTTTGGGTTTAATATGCTCCTATTTTCTTAAGGGGTAAGCTTATATTACTGATCTGAGATTTTTCTTCTGTTTTAATATAAGCATTTAGTGCTATACATTTCCCTTTAACCACCGCTTTAGCCTGCATTCAACAATTTTGATATGTGCATATTCATTTTTATTTATTTAAAATTAAAATATTTAAAATTTCCCTTGAGACTTCCTCTTGACCCATGTGTTATTTCAAAATATGTCATTTACTTTTCAAATACTTGGGAATTTTCCAGAAGTTTTCTTGTTATCAGTTTCTAGTTTAATTCTCTTATTGTCCCATAATATAATTTTTATTTATTTATTTATTTATTTTTGGCTGTGTTGGGTCTTCGTGTCTGTATGTGGGCTTTCTCTAGTTGTGATGAGCGGGGCTACTCTTCGTTGTGGTGCGCAAGCTTCTCATTGTCGTGGCTTCTCGTTGCGGAGCACCGGCTCTAGGTGCACAGGCTTCAGTAGTTGTGGCATGTGGGCTCAGTAGTTGTGGCTTGCAGGCTCTAGACGTCAGGCTTAGTAGTTGTGGTGCACTGGCTTAGTTGCTCCGCGGCATGTGGGATCTTCCCAGGTCAGGGCTCGAACCCATGTCCCTTGCATTGGCAGGCAGATTCTTAACCACTGCCACAAGGGAAGCACCATCCCATAATATAATTTGCATGATTTTTATTCTTTTAAATTTGTTCACATTTATTTTATGGCCCAGAATATCTTGGTCAATGTTCAGTGTGCACTTGAAAAGAATGTGTATTCTGCTATTGTTGGGTAGAATGTTCTGGAAATATTAGGTGAAGTTGCCTGATAGGTTTGTTCAGGTCTCCTGTGTCCTTATTCATTATCTATCTACTTGTTTTATCAATAACAGAGAGGCATGTTAGAATAGAATCTCCAACTACAATTGTCGATTTTAAAATTTCTTGTTTCAGTTCTGTCACTTTTTGATTCATGTATTTTGACCATTTGTTCTGAAGTGCAACTTTAATAGTATAATAGCTAGTTATTTTACCAGTGAAAGCAAGTTTTTTCTGGAATAGCCAAAGGAATTGCAATTCAGGATATGTGAACTATGGTATACCATAGGCAAATCCAAAAACAAGGAAGGGGAACTTACTTTTATAGGGAAAAGCAAAACTTGGAAGGAGCTGTAATAACCAAAGAGACCTGTTGCAGGAAACTGGGAGTCCAGTGTATGGAGGCTTCTCATTGGTTGGGCTGCTACAGTGTCTGATTGGCTGGACTGCCTTCCAGCAGAGAGAAGCAGCAGCAATACCTTCCTGTTTGGAGTAATAGACGGTGCATGGTGGGCCCTGAGAGCTCCCCCTACAGGCCATCCCAACTCCAATTTTAGCGGAGGCTTTTAATTCCACAGTGCATACACATTTAGGATTGTTATGTCCTCTTGGAAAATTGATCCTGTTCTCATTATATAATATTCGTCTTTATCCTGGTTAATATTCCTTGTTCTGGGGTCTACTTTGGGTGTTAATAATATAGCTACTCCAGCTTTCTTTTGCTTAGTGTTTGCAGCCATATCTTTTCCTATTCTTTTCATTTTAACCTGTCTGTGTCTGTATATTTAAGGCACATTCCTTGTAAACCTCAGATAGTTGGGTCTTACTTTTTTTTTTTTTTTTTTTTTTGCGGTACGTGGGCCTCTCACTGTTGTGGCCTCTCCTGTTGCGGAGCACAGGCTCCAGACGCGCAGGCTCAGTGGCCATGGCTCACGGGCCCAGCTGCTCTGCGGCATGTGGGACCTTCCCGGGCTGGGGCACGAACCCGTGTCCCCTGCCTCGGCAGGCAGACTCTCAACCACTGCACCACGAGGGATGTGCGGGTCTTACTTTTTAAATCAATCTAACAATATCTGTCTTTTAACTGGTGTATTAGACCATTCACATTTACTGTGGTGTTAATATGGCTTAATTAAAAGCTACCATCTTGCTAGTTATTTTCTCTCTGTTCCATTTTTCCCTATTACCTGAGCATTTCTTGATTCCCTTTTATGTCCACTTCTTATTTATGCTTCTTTAACATTTTTAGTGATTCCCCTAGAGTGTTTATTTATATCTATATATCTTTAATTAATCAGAGTCTACTTTCAAGTAATATTACACCGTTTCATGTGTAGTCTAAGGAACTTTCAGCAGTATATTTCCAACCCTTCTCTTCCATCCTTTGTGTTATTGTTATTTTTTTTCCTACATATGCTGTAAACAAAATATTGTTACTGTTTTTGTTTTAGACCAAGGATCAGCAAACCTTTTTTTTGTAGAGGCCCAGAAAGTAAATAGTTTGCTCTCAGGCCACATATGGTCTCTGCTGCATATTATTTTTTTTCTGAAACAACACTTTAAAAATATAAAAACCATCCTTAGCTCACAGGTCATACAGAAACAGACTGCAGGCTGCATTTGGTTTGCAGGCCATAGTTTGCTGATTTTCTTTAAACATTCAGTTACCTTTTATAGCAATTAAATATCAGAAAAAGAAGAATTATATTTGACATTCATTTGTTCCATTTCTAACACTTTTCATTTGTGTAGATCCAGATTTCTGTCTGGCATCATATTCCTTCTGACTATAAAACCTCATCTGGTATTTCTTGTAGTGTAGGTCTTTTGGTAATGAATTCTTTCAGTTTTTGTTTGCCTATTGCAGTTATTTCTCCTTCATTTCTGAAGGATATTTTCACTAAGTACAGAATTCTGTGTTGACAGTTTATTTCTTTCAGTACTTCGAAGATGTTGCTTCATTGTCTTACTTGCGTGCCTTCTGACAAGGTGTCTTCTGAAATTTTTATCTTAGTTCCTTTGTATTTAATATTTCATTTTTTCCCACTGGGTTTGAGACTTTCTTTCTTTTTTTTTAGCTTTCAAAAACTTTTAAAAACATTATAAAGTTTTATAAAATGTCACAAAATACAAGTTAAATCAGTCAGATATTTTGAATAACCTTGCAATTTACTACAAAAGTCAAGTATTACAAATGCTTGTGGATTTTTATTTATAGGAATTTCCTGAGGATTTCATTTCTACGTATATAAAACCCCTTCACCATGTCCACTATGAACTATTTTTTTAAGTTCTCTCATTTAAACGTTTAAAATTGCTGTACCATTTAAATTGCTTCAATTTAAGTATTTAGTGATACTTCTTTATATAAAAATACAGATACATAAAACAAAATAGCACCTATCATTTAGATTTTGGAAAGAAATGCAGCTTTTTAGTTAGCATTGAGGCAAAGCAGGGCACCTGCTTCTTTCCAATTGCACTTGGGTCTCTGCAGATATCCACTAGGCACTGAGAAACTTGCCTGTTCACCAGCGTGAGGAGTTCTGTGAATTCTAAGGAGGAGTTGAATTTTCCCAGCATCTCTCGCATAAATCTTGAATGTATCATGAGCCAGTCACAGTTTCCCGATGAAAATAATAACCTTCTGCCACAAAGTAACACACGGCAAAGTCTGCTCCAGCAGGAAGTGTATAAACTGAGGTTGAATCCACCTGGTTAGGTTGACGTCCAGCTTGTCTGTCTGATGATCCACTACATCCAAAGGGATGACTGGCACATCGCGCTGGTTTCCCCGACATGCCTGAATGTTAAATATCTTGGGTCTTCCAACCAGGCTCTGACACTTGTCTCCTTTGAACAAGCCAGTCGGTGTCTGAATTTCAATTTTGGCATCATATGCATAGATGTGGTTGCCTTCACCATGACTCCGGAAAACACACAAAAAGTAATTGGCGTCTGCATGGCTAGCAGTTGATACCTCATGAATTTTGAGCAGTAGTTCTTCTGCTTTAAGATCATCAAAGCATTTCACTTCAAATCCTAGATCTGAAAACCTGGGCTTAAGATTGTCTCTGTCGGTGCTGGTGCCCTGCCTGTCTGGCAGGGTTAAGTGCCAGAAGATCCTCTCATGATTGAAGATTAAAGCAATTCCTCTCCTCTTGTGGTCCCTTTTGTACGTTTCTGCCGTATCAAACACTTCTCTGTTTATGAAAAGTTTAAAAAACAATCACTTAAGCCATATTAAATAATGAGCTCCTCCAAGCCCAAGGTCAACATATAGAGTAGATAGAGGTCTGCTGCATCCTCCTCCTCTTCCAGGCAGACAGACTGCTGGTGTGCCCCAGGAAAGCCTCCCAGCCATACTGGCAAGGAAAGTCCTGAAATATTGGGTTGGCCAAAAAGTTCTTTTGGTATTTAAGTAAAAAGACACATTTTCCATTTTCACCAAGAACTTTATTGAACAACGTATTCACCATTTTGTTCCATTACCTTCTGCCATTTTTCAGGCTACTTCAATTCCATCTTCCCAAAACTTTTTATCTTTTTGAGCAAAGAACTGTTCCAGGTGCCTTTTACAGTCTTCCAGGAAATTGAAATTTTTTCCATTAAGAGAATTTTGTAAAGACCGAAATAAATGGAAATCCGAAGGTGCAATGTCTGGTGAATACGGCGGACGAATCAGAACTTCCCAGCCAAGCTGTAACAGTTTTTGCCTGGTCATCAAAGAAACATGCAGTCTTGCATTATCCTGATGCAAGATTATGCGTTTTCTGTTGACTAATTCCGGACACTTTTCATCGAGTGCTGCTTTCAGTTGGTCTAATTGGGAGCAGTACTTGTTGGAATGAATCGTTTCATTTTCCAGAAGGAGCTCATAATAGAGGACTCCCTTCCAATCCCACCATATACACAACATCACCTTCTTTGGATGAAGACCGGCCTTTGGTGTGGTTATTGGTGGTTCCTTTTGCTTGCCCCACAATCTCTTCTGTTCCACATTATTGTACAGTATCCACTTTTCATCTCCCATCACAATTTGTTTTAAAAATGGAATGTTTTCATTACGTAAAGAATCACATGTGGAAATATGGTCAAGAACGGTTTTTTTTCACTTATGTGGAACCCAAACGTCAAAGTGATTAACATAACCAAGTTGGTGTAGATGATATTCAGCACTTTATTTGGATATTTTGAGTATGTCAGCTATCTCCTGCATGGTATAATGTTGATTGTCCTCAGTTAATGTCTTGATCTGATCGCTCTCAACTTCAGCTGGTCTACCTGACCATGGAGCATCGTTCAGTGAGCAGTCTCCAGCGTGAAGTTTTGCAAACCACTTTTGACACGTTTGATCAGTCACAGCACCTTCTCCATACACTGCACAAATCTTTTTTTGCATTTCGGTTGCGTTTTTACCCTTCTCATAGGGAAGGCATCTGTTTGTCATGTTTTGCTCATCTGCACCGCGAGCCCCACGGAGCCCTGGTGCCGAGCTCATTGCAGCTGAGTGCACAGCACTGATGCCTAGGCGGCCTCCTCTTCCTGCAGCCGGGCCACAGCCCCCCAAGATTTTCTTTTTGTCTTTGATTTGCAGCCTCTGATATGCCTCTGTGTGTGTGTGTGTGCACGCGCACGCACATGCTCACATGTGCACATGCCTGCACATGCTTAGTTTTTATCCTCTAGCATTCTTGAGTTTTTGGTTCTGTGGTTTGGTATCTGTTATTAATTTTAGAAAATTCTCAGCAGTTCAAACGTTTCTTTTGCCCTATTCTCTTTTCTCCTTCTGAAATTTCAACTACACCTAGGTTAGGACTTTTGGTATTATTCCACGGCTGTTGGACACTTTGGTTTTGCTTCATTCCTCTTTTTGTTTCTCCTTATTTTAGTTGGGGATTTCTGTTGACCTATTTTCAATTCACTGATTCTTTCCTTGGATGTGTCACATCTACAGAAGAATGCCTGTTGAGAGCATTCTTCATTTCTGTTATTGTGTTTAGCCTTTCCATCATTTCCATTTGATTCTTTCTTATAGTTTCTATCTGTTTAAAAATATGCATTTGATCTTTCATGTTGCCCACCCTTTCTATTAGGGACTTTTACCATTAATTACGGTTATTTTAAATTCTGTGTCTGTTAGCTTCCCCATATGTGTCATATCTGAGTCTGGTTCTGTTAATGGCTGTGTCTCTTGGCAGTGTTGTTTTTTCTTGCTTTTTGTATGCTCTGTAATGTTTTGTCAAGATGTGGACCTCTTGTGCAGGCCATTAGAGGCTGAGATAAATCAATTTTATTCCTGGAGATGGAATGCCTTTCTATTTCTGCTAGCCCTTTAGTGTGGGGAATTGATCATTCTGGTCAGGAGTTGACTGGATTTGAGGTGTGTTGTTGGTGAGCCTATCCTCAGGGCACCACAGACTTCAGATTCCTCTAGTGACACCTTGAGTTTAGAGTTGGGGCTGGTTTGCTGAAGGGCTTTTCTCGTTGTTTCAGGGTCAGCCTTCGGTCTTCCTTCTGCGCTGTGGCTCACAGTGGTCGGTCTCCATGCTCTTTCAACTCTCCCAGCAGTGTTCCATTGTTATTTGTTACTTGATGCTTGTTAGCCAGTGTCCAGGTGCATCTACCTCAGGAAAACAAGTGCTCATGTCTTGTTTCTTCCTGCAGGTTCCTGGTTCTCCTCAGATTCTGGGCTAGTTTGTTCCACTGAGACCTCAGCTGTCTAATGGATTCAAGAAAGCTATGAACTTGTAGTTGATCTGACTTTTTATTTGTAAGCATGGGAGTGATGCTCTTTTCAGCTCTCTACACCCTGAGCAGAATTCAAAAGCCATGATTTGATGTTTTCCAGCTCTTTCTTTTTATTCATGTAAAATCCTGGAGCTATTTTCCTTCCCTCTCAGCTTTATAAAATGTCATTTTTTACATTTTACACATATAAATCAGGGGTTTGCAATTCTTACCTGGGAAACAGAAATAAAATACAAGTGTTGGGCCCCAGTGTTTTAATTGGTAATATGTTGAGATCCAGGCATGGGCATCTTTTACAAGCTCCCCAGATGATTCTGATGTATCCCTAGATTGAGAACCCTTAGTCTAAGTATCACTTATAACTTTTCCTTTCACAGAGGTGCTGTTCCAGTATAAACGACCAAATGAAATTTCAGGCTGTATACATTCACCCCTGTAACTTTGTGGAGTTGTTTCCCTCCTAATTATTCTTTCAGTGGCAGTTAAGTGCCTGTGATCTAGACCGATGTCTCATAGAATGGGGAGGAAACTTGGAGTTCTTCCTATTTAACTTTCCACTAACATGAATATCCTCCTTGACAATCTACGGCTTTGGTGCTGCTTGGGGTCTTTCAGGGGCTGGAAGCTGTCTGCCATTCACAGTAATAAACCCCATTGTGAGACAGTTTCATTTGTTTGAGGTATTTTCCTTCTATTGAATTGAAGTTTGTCCTTTTATAAGCTACCAAATAATTTGTCTAATTCACAGCCTTGCAAACTGTTTTGAAAAAAAATCCGTTTGCATGCCCCAGTGCACATGCCTGTGCACATACACACACACACTCATTTGCATGACAAGCATTTTATGAAACAGCACTTACTGTAAGTCTTCTACCTCTAGATTGGTTTCATGACCCACCTATGGGTGGCTTTTTGCAGTATGAAAAATGCTTATCCAGCCCATCTTCCACTTGACAAGCTTTCAAAGCTGTCACGACAGCTCTCCTGGCTCCTCAGAGTTTTCTTGTGCCCGGTGTAATGCTGCTTCCTTTGGCTGTGGTTCAGCTTCCTCACTGCCCTGGCCAGAGTCATGCACTAGGTGGGCTTCAGTGTGTGGAGTCTTCTGCAAATGAACGGCCTAGTTCAGAGGCCAGGGCTCTGCAAGTGGCAGGTCAGTTCAGAGTAGAGGAAGGTCTCTTGTCTTTTGCTAGACATCATTTCTAGTCCTGTGGCCCAAATTCAGTGGGATGTAAACTGAAGCCATCTCTTGAGGAACATAGTTGGTGGCTTTTCTTTGCAGTTTTTATGTGTCCTCTCACATTTTTCATATTAATAACATGCTATTCTAATTAGCTACATACGCATCTTCAGTTTCCAAGAGACTGAACTCCTTAGATGTCAAGAAGAATATTTCCTTCTTTTTCTCCATTGTGAGCAGCACAAAAAATTTAATTTGTTAAACTAACCTTGGAAAATGTGTTCCCAGTCAAGAAACTTTGGACTTTTATCACCGTTGCTTTGCTAACAGTTGTGCTACCAACCTTACCTGTAACTTACCAAGGGGGCAGTGGACAACCTGGGAATTTAGATGAACTTTCACTTTGGTACTCATGCACAAGACACTGTGGCCGGTGCTGGGTGAGATGCCCAATATTTCACAGCCTACAGCCTGGTTGGGGACACATGCATGCAAGATGAGCGTCAGTGAGTTGTGTAGTGGGAATGCGTTCTTAGAGGTCACAGATGAAACAAAGGTCACACAGCTTGTCAGGAAAGACTTGATTTCAGCCTTGAAGATAAGCATCAGACTTAAGGAATGGAAGGTATTTAGGGGTGGAGAGGACTTGGAAGGAGAAGAATGCTATTTTAATAGTCTCCCAAGTTCTACAAAGTCTTTGCTCTCTCTAGGAGTGGCTTGGATCTGAGAGAAACTGTAGGTAAGATACAGAGGGAAATGTAATTTAAATTGTTTCTGTAGGAAGGATAGACATTAACCGAAGGTAATAGGCTCAGTTTTCCTCCCCCCCGTCCCCAATGTCTGACTCTTCAGGAACTCTGACTCTGACAGATTTAGTTTGGAAGTGACTTCTTGTCATGGTGAGGGTTCAGCTTGCCAGGGGCCACCTCAGGGCTGTTAGTTTACCTCTGCCTCTTTGTGGCTTCCATCAACTTTTAGAGGAACCATTCATAGCCATTGACTTAATTTTTTCTACTTTCTTTTCTTAGAGGGCTCTTAAAAGATGTATTATTTAGAATTTCTACTTTCTCTTCTTAGAGGGCTCTTAAAAGATGTATTATTAAGAAACGTACATTCTCAAAGTATGTCACGTCTACCACTCCTCAAGATCCACTGCATCTGTGAGACAGTCTTCTGAGTATTCTTGTGAAACAGTGACACCATCAAAATATTGCATAAAAATCCGATATTGTATCATTGGTGTCTTACTGAAACCATCCCATTCATCTGGGGGCTGTTTTGCTATGGTAGGAAAATAGGGATGGAAGTACATTATGAAAAAAATACCAGGCACTGTGTGTGTGGTATTTGTCCCTCAGTGAGATATCGGGACCACAGCTCTTAAGCAGCTACAAGAGTAGTTAGAACAAAGATAAGGGTTGTGAGTGTTCTCCCGATGTCTTGCTCTACAGGGTAGGTATTAGTGTTATTGAGAAAAGTACATCATACATTTCTCTTAGAATCTAGTGCCAGGATGGTAGTTTATCTTCTGGGAAGAACTGATAAATCAAACAGTGGAAACCTGTATAAGTCTTTATATTTCTTTTTGCCTTTGCAGCCAGGAAGCCTGGAGCCAACTGTAAAAATCCTCAACTATCATGATAATTTTGTTTCTAGTTCTAAGGACAGAGATTTCCTGTCTTAAATCAATATGATTTCATTTTTTTAAAAACAGTAACTTTTATTTTTTTCTTATTACCACAGTGATACATGTTCATTATAGAAAAGGTGGAAAATAATAGATTACCTCCTGCATCAGATATTTTCCTGCCACATAGTAGGTGACACTGTTTATGTTTTAATCATTTTCACTTCTTCTAAGGATATGTGTGTATATATTTTTTCTTGGTACTTGTCACACTGTATTAAAACTTAAAAAAAAAAACCCTTAACCTTTATAAACATTTTCCATGTCATTAAATATTCCTGCACAGCATTATTTTTTAATGGCTAGTATAATATTCCACCATGAGGCCATATCTTGTACTTTTAGCTTGAATTCAGCCTTCTGCCCCTGTAAACAACTCTGTCATGTACATTCTTGTAGCTAAATCTCCGAGCACATCCTCGATTATTTCCTTAGAATAGAGTTTCAAGAAGTGACACAGTTGCTTAAAGGGCTGTAATATTTTTAAGGCTTTAGATATATATTTCCATGTTGTCCTCCAGAAAGTATGAGCTAATCACCTAAAGTTTGAGAGTGCCTTTTCCCCAAGCCTCTTGCAGTTCCAAAGTGATTATTGTTCAGAATCTCTATTAGGAGGAAGGACTTCAGGCTGTGGCCACGTGAGGAGGTTGCACATCCTCTTCCCCAGAAAGCAACTCTATATCTGGACAAAATGAGCAGAAATAAGTGTTCTATCACTCTGGAAATCCATCCATCACACAACAGTCTGTGAAGCTGCCCCTACCCTGTGGGTGCAGAGGTGTTGTCTCAGCAGGGGAGGACCAGCCCCTTTGCTGCCCAGATCAGAGGGACTCCCTGCATTTGTGCTGGGCGATACCTGCACCCAGTGAGTGTTTTTCCAGATCCCTTCTCCCCTGTTTCAGTTTACTTTGAATCTTTAAAAAATAAAAATATTCTTTTATATTTATTACAGAAAAAGTGGAAAATAAACATAAAGAGAAGAAAATTAAAAACACCGATAAGCCCTCTTAGTGTGTGTTCTTCTATATCAGCCCATTTCAGTAGAACTTTCACCATGATGGGAATGTTCTGTGCTGTCCAGTACAGTAGCCACTGTCTTCCTGTGTTTACTGAGCACTTGATGTGGCTAGTGTAACTGAGGAACGGAATTCTTAATTTTGGTTAATTCTTATTAATTTAAATTTAAATATCCTCCTTGGCTAGTGGCTATAGTGTTGGGCTGCCTGGTTCTATTATTTCTGTAACATGGAGGCATGAATACATACATATATAGTTTAAAAAAACAAAAATAGGATCATACTGCCTATTGTATTTTGTATCCTCCTTTTTCTGGTTAACAGTATATCGTAAACATAATTTTAATAGGTGACGTATTAAACTGAATGGATGTACCATAAATGGTTTAACAAAATCTCTGTTGTGCCTTCAGGCTATTCCCAATAATTTGCTATTATAAACAACATTGAAGATAATCTTTAGAGCTAAAGTTGTGACATTATTTATAGAGGGTAAATTCTTATAATTTGATTTATCAGGTAAAATTTGATACCATTTTCCAGACCTCTCTTTCAAGTTCTGCTAGTGACCATTCTTACCAGCATGAAAATATATGAAAGTATCTCACCATTATTACTGTTAATTAATTGAGATAAATACATGTGCCATAAAATTCACCCTTTTAAAGTGTACAATCCAGTGGTTCTTAGTATGTTCACAAAGTTGTGCAACCATCATCACTAATTCCAGAATGTTTTCATGACTCTACAAAGACATTTCATACCACTGACAGTCACTCCCCATTTCCTCCTTCCCTCATCCCCTGACGATCGCTAATCTGCTCCCTAGTGTATGGATTTGCCTGTTCTGGACATTTCATATAAATGGAATCATTCAATATGCAGCCTTTTGTGTCTAGCTTCTTTAGCATAATGTTTTCAAGATTTAAGGTTCAGAAACCAGTACTTCATTCCTTTTTATGGCTGAAAAGTATCCTTATTATATGGATATACCATATTCTGTATATCTATTCATCTTGATGGAAATTTGGGTTATTTGCACTTTTTGACTATTACAAATAATGCTTCTATGAACATACATGTATAAATTTTTGTGTGGACATATGTTTTCATTTCTTTGGGGTATATACCTAGGGGTGGAATTGCTGGATCATATGGCAAGTCTATGTTTAACTTTTTGAGGAACTTCCAAACTATATCCAAAGCAGCTGTGCAGTTTTACATTCCCACCAGCAATGTGTGAGGGTTCCAGTTTCTCTACATCCTCACTGGCACTTTTTTTTTTTTTGTGGTACGCGAGCCTCTCACTGCTGTGGCCTCTCCTGTTGTGGAGCACAGGCTCCGGACGTGCAGGCTCAGCAGCCATGGCTCACGGGCCTAGCCGCTCCGCGACATGCGTGATCTTCCCGGACCGGGACATGAACCCGCGTCCCCTGCATCGGCAGGCGGACTCTCAACCACTGCGCCACCAGGGAAGCCCCTCACTGACACTTTTTATTGTCCATCTTTTTGCTTATAGTCATCTTAGTGGGTATGAAGTAGTAGCTCTTTGTGGTTTGTATTTACATTTTCTGCTAACTAAAGATATTGATTATCTTTCATGTGCTTATTGGCCGTTTGTATATCTTCTTTGGAGAAACGTTTATTTAGATCCCTTGCCAATTTTTAATTGGGTTATGTGTCTTATTTTATTTATAAGAGTTCTTTATATATTCTGGGTACTAGACCCTTATCCAATATATGATTTATAAATATTTTCTCTCATTCTATAGGTTGTCTTTTAACTTCCTTGCTAATATCCTTTGAAACATCAAAGTTTTAATTTTGATAACATTCTGTTTATCTAATTTTTTTCTTTTTTAAGTTGTGCTTTTTGGGTCATATCTAAGAAACTAGTGCCTAATCCAAAATTACAAAGGTTTACTTCTAAGGGTATAGGTTTAGCTCTTCTATTTAGATATTTGATCTATTTTGAGTTAATTTTTGTATATGGTGTGAGTTAGGGATCCAAGTTTATTCTTTTGCATGTAACTGTCCAGTTGTCCTGGCACCATTTGTTGAAAAGAGTATTCTTTCTGCCATTGATTGTCATAGCACCTTTGTCAAAAATCACTTGACCAAAAAGATATACAATTACTTCTGTACTCTGAATTCTATTCCATTGATCTATATATCTGTCCTTATGCCACTACCACACAATCTTGATTGTTTTTATTTTGTAGTAGTTTTGAATTCTGGAGTGTAAGTCTTCCAACTTTGTTCTTTTTTTTTTTCCAAGATTGCTTTGGCTATTCTGGGTCTCTTATATGTCCATGCAAATTTTAGGACTAGTTCATTAATTTTTGAAAAAAAGCCAGCGGGGATTTTGATAAGGATTACATTGAATCTGGAGATCAAATTGAGGATTATTGCATTTTAACAATATTGTCTTCAAGTCATGAACACAGGATGTTTTTCCAGTTATTTAGGTCTTCTTTAATTTCTTTCAGTGATGTTTGATAGTTTTCAGTGTCCAAGTCTTGCACTTTTTTAATTAAATTTATTGCTGAGCATTTTATTATTTCAGAGGCAGTGTAAATGAAATTGTCTCAATTTCATTCTTGGATTGTCTGTTTGTAGTACATAGAAATACAATTGATTCTTGTGTTTTGATGGCATATCCTGAAACCTTGCTGAACTCATTGATTGATTCTAATAGTTTTTTACTGAATTCATTAGGATTTTCTGTATACAAGATCATCTAAAAATGGAGATAGTTTAACTTCTCTCTTTCCAATATGATACTTTTTTTTTCTTGCCTAATTGCCTTGGCTAGAAGTGACAGTACAATATTGAATAGAAGTGATGAGAGCAGACATCATTGTCTTGTTCCTGTCTAATGTTCCTGATTAAAGAGATGGCCAGGATTATTCTATTTTTCAATGATTGTTTTTATACTCTGAGAATCTGAGAGATAGGGAAGGAGTTGCTGCTTGGTTCTTCCAAGGGAAGGAGGAATAATAGACAATCAAACAATAAAATCAAACAATAAAAATTCCCTTTGTGCTATGTATTGGGAAGCTTGGCATAGTAGTTACTAGAAAAGAAGTATTTTAGTTGAGGAATCTATTCATGTAACATCTAGGTACCAAGGATTTTGATTAGCATCTGATATGTAAGCGTTCATTATTTAAAAATAAAACTTAAATTGTCCCTACTAATTTTTCCGTTCTGTCTTTCAACGTATTTATTGGACTTTCCCCTACATGCTTCAGGTACTATGCTGGGATCACAAAGATGAATTAAATACAGGCCATGTCTTCAGGGTGCTTGTGGAGAAGGCTTTTGGGGGAGACAGGAAACAGGAAGTTTAATATTCTGGCAAGTGGTTCCCATCAAAGGGTAACCGGTCAGAAGAGGTGAGCTAAACCCTTGGAATTTGGGGATCTCAGTTTGCTGATGGAACATTCACTTCTACTCCACAGAATCAAAGAATTTTAGAATTGGAGGCTTGGAAATCTTTTTATCCACATTTTTCAGCAGGAGGACTTCTTACCTTATTCAGTAATTCCTGCTGTCTCTCATCAGCAACTCTTCTTTCTCTGAAATGGTTTACCTCACAAACACATACACACACAGACAACACACATGGACGTACACATGTACAGTATTTTCCATAGAGAGGCAATCCATGTTCAGTCCACATCCTGGCTCCATTTGTTGTGTCTGGTTGGGGTAATATAACACCAGCGCCCGTGTTCATCTTCAGTATGACTTGTCTAAGATTCCTGCTTTACCTCAAAGACTACTCAGCATCGTCCTTCTGATAGGTGCTTCTGACGTGGAGCTGACAAGGACAGGGATGTTATCTGACTCCAAATCTGAGTGACCCAGAGGCTGTGGGAGGCTGCCTGTTCTGTTTAATTGTATGTTCAACTTTCTTTATAAAGAGCATACTCCATCCATTTTAAACTTGTCAATTCAGAGGATTAACTAGGAGGCATATAAAGACATACCTGTGTGCTTACTGTAAAGTCATCTTTCTAGGAAGGAATGAAAGTAGTATTAACAGAAGCAATTAAACAGGTTCACACCTTGAAAATGTTTACAGAGCCTTTTTTTAATAAGTCAATTCAGAATTGTGTGGAACATGTGTTTTAAAAGAACCTCTTTATTCTAGCTTTATTATATATCATTTATTATTATGATTAAAATAACATCAGGTTACTTTTTATCATTCCACCAGTAAAATGGAATGTGAACCTTATGGTATTAAGCTACTAAAGGAAATGAATCGTCCCTACAAACCTTTCAAGTTTAATTAACTTTTAAACAAATATGAAGTTCTAGTTTCCATTTTTCTTTTTTATTACAATGTGTTTTTTCTTTTGATTATGTCAAGGGTGAGATAAGGATGCAAAAGTGCTTTCTGGTTCACACTGTTACGGCATATGATACAGCAGCCAATTCGATCAAAAGGGAAATAGGAAGATAACTGCTCTGTTTGTGCCTCGTAAGCAGTTTGTAAAGTCCCCTCCAGTCCCTACGATTAAATGTTGGCATCTCTCCTTGCAGGCTTCTAAAATGAAATTAAAAAGTGGAGCAAACAGCATTTTAAAATCAAACACATACACTGTGTAGGGACAAATGCAGCAAATTGAAGAATCACAGCATTGCATGCATTTTATTCAGTGCTGCAAGAAATGCTACAGAAAGGGAATGGGCCTGGGGCAGGGGATCCTGAGAAAGTTCCAAGTCATTGAAAGGCTCTGATGAGTTGCCCATGTTGGGGGTCAGTTGGGGTGGGGAGTGGAGGGGATGGGTTGGTAAAAAGCAGAGCTTTCCCTATTGTGTGTGATAAATGCATCAGTAAAACATACTGTCACTAAGTTACTCTTTACCTCAGTCTAAGCCCTGGGGTGGGCCTGGAACTTGCTCACGGGGAGGCAGGGTGTGGAGGGCTGTTTCTACAAAAGGGGGTGGCACCGTTTAAAGGAAAGCGTGTTTGAACCGGCAGTCAGGAACTTGAGTCCTGTTCTTGGTCCTTCTGACTGTGTGACCTTGGATGAGTCACCTTACCTTCCCTGGGCAGTGGTTTCCATACTGCAAAATGCAGGCTTGGGCTAAATGCATGATTTGCAAACCAAATTCCCAAGCCTCCATCAAGCCAGCTCAGAGGTTGTCCCTGTACGGACAACTGGGGTTCCTGGCTCCTGCCTGCCGAAGGGAGCAGCCTCAGTCTCCTCTCTGGTATTTATGCTTCTGCAAGCTGTTGTTTGAACAAAGCAGTCACTAGAAAGTGAAAATTATTAGGTGGCCTGATCTCAAAGACCTTCTGGTTCTTACATTCCAGCTGTCTATAACTCTGTCATCCCATCCAAGGGATCAGGAACACACGTTATCCCAGCCTCTCTCCATCTTTCCCAGGAAGCACCAGGGACGAGCGTCTTTGGCATCAGAAACTGCTCATCAGTGGCCGTGAAGCTGCAGTGGGGAAAGGAACCTGCGTTTGTAGGGTTTCAGCCTCCGATTCTGGAACAGAGCATTTCACTGTCATGGGATATAGTTGCCCCTTTGCTCCAAGCTTGGGGCCCAGCTATTGGAAGTGGCCTGGAAGCCGTGTAATTTTGAGGGCTGCTGTAGCCTCCATCCCGTGGCCCTAGTCAGCTTTCCACATGTGCTGTCAGGCTGCTGAGTCCTGAACCTTTACTGAGTGTCTCTGAGGTTAAGGCAGTAATGACCACCTGTCAGCTGCAAGCTGGGATTCTGAGCGCTGGGCCTCTCCCAAGAGTCACTTGCTAGTTGGTGTTAAAGAAGCTTTTGCTGCCCCATGTCAAGGTATCACTTATCTGGTGCCTGTCTTGGGAATCTTTTCCTTTCACTCCTTAATAATGTGCCTTCTTGTGCCACAGACGTTCCTCCATCCCTTTTGAAATCATAGTACGTGTACTCTTGTGTTGCCAGGAGTGAACGTTTAGGGAGTAGGCCTTCAGTTTCCCTGCTGCTTGAAGCAAATATAGGGCCTTTTGTTACGTGTCCCAAGACGCCCTGGTGAACACAGACGCCTGCGAGGAAGGTTTGGCAGAGGAAACCATCATGAAAGACCTATTTTAATTGAGGAATATATAGCTGGAGACCCAGGGATGTTGAGCAGTTTAATTAATGTTGATGAGAAATGAAGACTTGCTGTTTAAAAATGAAAATGCAGACCTCCCGTCTCCATATCCATTTCTCCATCATGTCGTTGTTCCTTTCACCTGCTTTGTGATTTAGCAAACTTCCCTGGAATGCCCACGATGAGACCAGGCACCGTGCTGAACACGGGGCTGCCAGAGGGGAACAAGCCCAGGCCTTGCCCTCAAGGGGCGTGTGGCCCGGCTCGGGAAGGAGCTAAGCAGTGACAGCCCGAAGTGGTCCGTGCACGTTCAGGAAGGTCCCGGGAGTGGGGGACTCGGGATGAGCAGCCACGTGTTCCTGGCTGGGGCCCAAAGTGTTCCTGCAGGAGGTACCCCAGGGCGATGACCTAGAGGTGCTCCAGAAAGGGGGGAGGGCGTTCCAAGGGGGGCGCGAGGGACTTGGTGGGTTTGGTCAAGTGTAGGAGCTCAGAGTGGCTGTTGAGCTCAAGGCCTGACCTTGAGGGAGAGGAGGAGGGAGCGGGGGCCTGGCCTGGATATGCAGGATCAGGCTGGGGAGGACCTGGAAAACTTCACAGCTGCGCTTGTCAGTTTGGGTTTTACCCCGAGGGCGTGGGACCCCAGCAGAATTTGGGGCAGATTGGGAGGCATGGGAGGAGGTTTGCAAGGCTGCTGGACATGGGGTTGATAAGCAGGGGCTCCGGGTGCAGGTGAACGGGGTTTGAATCCTGCCTTTACCATCTTCCAGCTGTGGGCAGTTTACTTAACTGTGCCTCTGTTGCCTCATCTTTAAAATAGGGATGAAAATCCTCCTTGTCTTATAGTGTTCTTGTGAGGAAAAAATACGTCCACCTAAAGCTCTTACAAAAATGAGTCCAAAATAAGCACTTATTAAAATTTGGTTATCGTATTTTGGGCAAGGGGGCATGTCGTATCTTCCACGAGCAGTCTCTTAGACTGTGTATCACGTAGCTGTTGGCATAATAACGCTGGCAAAAAATGCTCGAAAATGCAGCAGCTCAGAGCAGTGGTTCATGATCGCTTTTGCAGCTGTGGGCTGGCAGTGGGGCTCGGCTGCTCCACGCTGGGCTTAACTGAGCAGCCGAGCTTCAGGCAGTGGCCCTGGCTGGGCCCGCGGGTTGGGTTCACGTCCGCTCCACGTGGGTCCAGGCTGAGGGCAGCAGCCGTCCCGGGGCAGCTCCTGCCAAGGCCGTGGCAGAGCTGGAAGGGGTAAGAGGAAACCTGCAAGGCTTCTTCGGGCCTGGGTTCCCTCTGGCCAAAGCAAGTCACAGGCCAGCAAGCCCAGGGTCAAGGGGCCAGGGGATGATTCTGTTCCCCTTTAGTGGGAGGAGCTGCAGAGTCTCTTGGTAAAGGCCATGCACACAGGGAGGGGGATGGGTTGGGGCCACCAGTGAGGTACCATGGGCTGCGCTGGCATTTGCTCCAACTGCAGCTTCTAGAGGGGAGTTTCCACGAGGGGTGGAGCCAACACTCACCTGGCCAAGCGTGAGCCCAGGGTCTGGCTTCAGTTAGTGCCCTTCCTGGTTTGTCCCAGCGCCCACCTTTAGGCTTTGCAAATGCGTGCTTTCTCCTGCTTCTCGGAGGCTTAGGGGGAGCCTGCAAATTTTAGGGAAAAAGTACTGGTGTGGGTTTGACTCTTCGAAGTGGGGACGAGAACAGACTGTAATGATCCTCACTGCAAAGATGGGAGAGTAGCCGAGGTGTTGCTGCAGGAATGCTCGACAGCCTCTTGCAGACTCAACAGGCTGCAGTGTCAGTGAACGTGTCGGCAGATGTGAACTCATGAGAAGACTTACTGTTTAAATCCAAGGATAAAATGTCTCTGCTCACGTGTATTTTTAGATGCTTTTCTCCCAGTACAGTTGAGGAATTGCATTTTTTTCTGGGCTCCCTGGCATTTGCTTTCTACTCCCTGGGAACCTCTTGTGAGACGTGCCAGGCTCTCGAGTGGCCACCCCTAGGCAAGTGCTGGGAGAGAGGTGAGGGAGAGGCAGCTTGGGTGGGATTTCTTAGTACGTAACTCTGCCTCTCGTCTTCCCAGCCTCCTCGGGGCTTGGGAGTAGGATGGGGACAGTGCTGGGAGGAGACAAACACCACGGCTTTGCTTTGCCAGCACGTAAGATAATCTCTCTCCTCTTCCCTGGCCTCCTTATGCTGCATGACAAATGTATCCATTCTTCTCCAACAGAAAAGAGAGAAGCAGGGAACGGGAGGGCATTCTTTTTGGTTAGGCTTTTCTATTTTATGTACGAGACTATACCGTGAAATGAAATATCACATTTCTTAACATGCTAGTCATGTATTAGATTAAAAAATTCAGCAAGATCTCTAAAATTACGCTTAATAATTAAGCATGATATTAAATTGAGCAATTTTTTCAGAGATGGGGAGGAAATACATCCTAGAATTTTTTTGGTAACAAAAACAGCATCAGATATAACAAGTGAAACGTTTAGCAGTGTGACGGGCATACATAAGATGCTCAGTAAATTGTACCATTGATGGTGATGATGATGGTGCTCTCTCTGGTCCGTTTGTTGGTGGAGGGGATTAAAAGCAGAGAATACCAGGCTGAGCACTGCCATCCAGTGCCTTCGTCCAGAGGAACCTCTCTCAGCCATCCCCTCCTGACCTGGAAAAGCAGAAGGAAAATGAACCAGAAAAGCTCAGATTCTCAAACCAAGCCATGTAGATACCTAAGAAGTTAAAAAATATTTTTCCTTACTTCTAAAAGACACAATTCAAAATAGTCACTCCAAGAATAGACGTGCTGAAACCCTAATGGTGCAATTCTATTCTGAGTCAAAAAAAAAAAAAAACATAGGGCTAGAAAATGTTGAGTCATAGCTATGCAAATGAAAAGAAAGATCATAGGACTTCCCTGGTGGCGCAGTGGTTAAGAATCCACCTGCCAATGCACAGGACACAGGTCCGATCCCTGCTCCGGGAAGATCCCACATGCTGCAAAGAAACTAAGCCTGTGCACCACAACTACTGAGCCCACGCGCTGCAACTACAGAAGCCCAAGCGCCTAGAGCCCATGCTGTGCTACAAGAGAAGCCACTGCAGCGAGAAGCCTGCGCACTGCAACGAAGAGTGGCCCCTGCTCACCACAACTAGGGAAAGCCTGCGTGCAGCAACCAAGACCCAACGCAGCCATACATACATACATACATACATACATACATACATAAATATAAAGTTGAAGACGTAAAAAAAAGAAAGATCATGTCTTGTGCTTCAGGGTGTGAATTGATGGCATAAATCTATCCATGTTACTTAGTAGGGGGGATGAATTCAGATAAAAGCATTCAGTGATATATGTTCTTTTTTTTTTTTTCTTTAAGCATCACTTATGGCTGAGATGCTAAAATAGTTCATCCATTGGCAGCCTTTCCTGAGTGACCACTGTGGGCAAGGCTCAGAAAGAGGTCACTGCAAGGATTGTACATGAGTCCCTCCTTCCTTCTTTCTCTAATAGACGCAGCCTTTGCTTTCCAGGAGCTTATATCTTTATGGGAGTGGCAAGATGCAGACATTAGAAACCTAAAAAACAAGGGCAAATTTACATAATACATACTGTCTATGGTAGGCTTCTAATAGATCTGGAGGAAAAACTCAGTTGAGTGAAAATCATAGTTCTAAATCTTGACCAAATTAAACAATGAATTCTTTGACTTCTTTTTTTTTTTTTTTTCAGGGCAAGGAGTGTTATTTCCAGGTGTGTCAAGGTTAGAATAATATTGCCACCTAAGAAGTAGTCCTTCCCCATAAAATAAGCAGAGAATTCAAACAGTTGGTGACTCAACTACCATACACTTATATACCCTACAATTACATTCTCAAAGCCTTCTACTGAATGGGAAGAACTGATTTGAACAGGAATTATCACTTAGTTGACTGCTGCCCCATTGAAGTTGAAGTGGTGTGATGATGATTTGATTTGCTGATAATCTCTAGCTGAGATTTCTAATAAAACTAATATGTATATTTGGATTTTTACTTTGAGGTTCTTGTACTTTATATTAAAAAAAGTAAATTGGAATAGTTTCCTAACTATATATAAATCAAATGTGCTAAATTTTTAAAATAAAGCAATGAGGAAGGATTATTTAATAGATTATTTAATAAATGGTTTGGACATAATAAGATATCAATTTGGACCCACACCAAATATACCATGCCCCAAATCTAAACTCCAGAGAGTTGAATATTGCAAATCAAATAATAGAAACGCTAGCAGAAAATATAATATTTATTAGGTCTGCATAGGAAGGACAATTTTCATGGCTTCAAAGCAAAAGAAGCAACCAGGGAAGAAAAAATGAGTAGATTTGAATATATTAAAATTGAAAACTTCTATACTAATGAAGAGGCATACTGAGAAAATTTGCATTAAATTTGTGACACATAAATGATATGTGTTATAACCTTAATATATAGCTCATTCAAATGTATAAGAAAAGAACTGGGGCCCTAATAGATAAATGTAAATGATAATCGCTCCCATTTATTAAATATTTTTCTATGCCCAAATAGATTTACAAAAAATCAGATGATACTGATCGTTTTGTACACAGAATATTTTGTAACCAGCTTTTCTCACATGCCCAGACTGTGTTACTAACTAGTCTTCTAAATCATGGCTTCCAGGGGTTGCAAAGTATTTCACTGGCGAAGAAGTACAGCTCAATTTTATTTCACTAAGTTTTCAGTGCTGTATGTGAAGGTTACAGAAATCTAATTTAAGGTGATTTTTCTATAATCTCTTCTACTTATGAAACCATGGTCTGCTGTTAAAATTATGGTAATGGAAAAATACATCACATTGTACTTTACAAAGAAGCACATTCAATATTGTTTTTATCAACAATTTTATAGGTAGCGTTTGCCACTGAAACCTGTTTTAGCGAAAGAGGAAATATCATTTGAGAGCCCCCGTGCTTTTCACAACATGTCATCAGTTACCTTTAGAGGCTTTAGTAAAAGGAACACGTTAATTACCATCCCTGTGAGCATTTCTAGGGTAGTGATGACTGTAATGTTAGGGCACTTTTTCAAGCATGTCATTCCCGTATCTTGCTTTTATAGCAGAGGAAATAAAGGCACTAGAGAAATGTCTTTGAGGTCACACAACAAGTTAACAGCAGATAAACATTAGAACTGGCAGCTCCAGAATTCCCACTGTGTGTAATTAGTTCACTGCAGGTGGGAAATGGCAGCATGGGGGCTAAATGGCAAATGTGGCGTTTGGGGACCTAGAGGCTGGTGGGAATTCTCTGTGCTCTTGTGAATCGTTAATTAAGTTAGTTTCTTTCTGAGGTTCTCATTGCGTAGAACTTGGAGGCCTCTCAGCCAGGTACCTTATTCCTTAGGATGAAAGGAAACACTACAGTCACCCTCTAGCGCCTTGATGGGCAAGCGAGGTGGAGGATATAGGCTGTGGGCCTCAATATTTTCTTGGGCATTGCAATCTCTTCCTGAGGTTTTTTGGAGTTTGAGTGTGGTTCTGTACTTAGCTCCTGATGGGCCCCCAAGGTGGCTGGGGGGAGTGAAAGGGCAGGAACTGTTTGACTGTTTACAAGTTCACCCTCCTTCCCAGCAACTCCAGGGTCCAGAGTCACCTGATAAGCACTTGGTCAGCTCGTGGAATGCGTGCTTGCCTTTTTTGTTTGTCTGTTTACTTTTTTTGGTCTCCTTCTGAGTGATACATATGGAATTGGTGGACTGCCTCCTATTCGTAGGCATCTGACAGAATCATTGTAGGAAATAAGGTGGTATTTGAAAGCTACCATCAAGAGATTTGATCTGGAGAATTCTAGAGAGCACAGAGGCAGTCTGCCAAGTTGGAATCAAAGGCTGCTCCATCTGATGCTCTAACAAGCTCATTAGATTCTGGAATCATGGTTATCTTAATATATATCTTAATTTCATGACTAAGTATTTAGTCACCAAGGGCTGATTGGAGAGAGAGGAATCTGCCTCTGCTTTAGAACTTTCAAAAGAAGGCGGGATTTGGAGTTCAGCTTCTCTTCTGTCCTGTCTCAAAGGAGCTTGGCAGGCTTCACGAGGCTCTACTCACTTCCCCTTGCATCCATCCTGGCTACTCAAAGCGAGGTGCACTGATTGGCAGCATCAGTATCACCTGAGAGCTCGTTAGAACTGCTCAGGTCCCATCACTGTGCTTTCACACACCCTCCAGGTGGTTCTTCCACCTCCTCCAGTTTGAGAAGCACTGGTATGTAAGGTGTCAATTGTTTGACTCTGAAAGGCGGCTTGATCAGTGGCGAAAGCTTTCTTCCTGATTATATTTTGTGTTTATACATTTATGACCCTTAATAAATACTTTGACATTTTAATAATTTAAACAGCTTTTTAAAAGGTTGTTTTTCATTGTAAATTACTACATTCTCGTTCTAAAAGCTTCAGAAAATACAGAAAAGTGAAAAGTAAAGAGCAACTTACCCCCCCAAGTACACTTATTCATAACATTTTAAAGGTACATTTTCTTTCTGTCTTTTCTGTGCATAATTTTGAAAAACTTTATGTTTTTTCCTGATTGTAGACATAATACATGACTCTTGTAGAAAATCAAGAAACTAGGAGAAAGCATAAAACAGAGAATGGAAACCATCCTGTATATTTAGGTTTGGGGATTTTACCTAGTGTTATAAAGTGCTTCATAGTCTTTGCATCTTTCCTTTGGTTTTAGTTCTTATACTACTTAAAGGTCCTTTTCTTATTTAAATTAGATATGATTTTAAAAGATTCTGGTGTAATCATCAGTGTCTCAAATATTTTATTTTGTGGTCAGAATGGAAAATTTAGTATCTTTTATGTGCAGCTGAGAAATTTAATTGACTCCTCACCAGTAGGGCACATTCTATATTACATATGAATCTTCTTTGACCAGAAACTTCCCAGAGGGTAGAAGGATGCATGACAACCACTGTTGAAGGATGCATGACAACACTTCTCTCCACTTGCCTGATAGGTCGTCTTCCGGAGGGGAAAAGAGGGACAAGTTAGATTGCTGCTCCCTAGAGAAAGTCCTTTTTTCTTAGGTCTACTGCTTAGAAACCTCCAGATGATTGGAGAACACCACTGCAAGGAAGCAGGTTTTTGTTACCTGGGCTCTTGTCTGAGACTGGAAAAATTCAAGAGAATGAATCTTTGCCCAAATCTCTGGGTTTTTTAGGTAGTTTGAGAGAAATCTAGCATGTGATTTTGAACATCTGTAGAATGACTGGCTTCAGTGTTTGAGGCAGGTAGGGGACATCTGGTTGTGATTTTCCCTGTGACAACTTTGCCAGGCTTTGTTTTGGAATACGTCATTGCCCTCAATAATGCAGAATGCATTGTGTTAAGTGAAGAATTCACTGCATTTTTTTTTGTCTGTGGACTAGACTCTTTGCTCAAGTCTAGTTGTTCCAAGAGTAGTGGATGCAGTTCACCATCCAGAGGAACACAGTTCAGAAACTGAATTAACAAGTATTTCCAAACTTCAAACTTTACTTGACTCTTCCAGAGAACATTAAAAAGAGATTCAATGTATATTTCTAAAAATTGTAAGTAACATCTCTAAAAGTTCTCTCCCTTCTCTCCTGCCTCACACTTCTGGTTCACCTCTCCTCAAAACTCATTTTCACTCTTCTGATCCACACCTTTCTGAAGTTCTAGGCACTTCCTCCCCTGTAGTTCTTCACTCTATGGATCACTTTAGCCCCACTGACTTCTTTTAGTTTTCTTTTGATAACTTCCAACTAGGGAGAGTCAGCGATGGGAATTTGTCCAATTTGTGGGTGGGGCAGTGGGTGTGGCCTCAGCAGAACCTGATGGGGAGGGATTGTGGCTACTTAGTTATTAATAATAGCTCTTCTTGGTTTTCTTTGGTGTGTGTGTTACACAGGCTTCAGGTGTGCCCTGTAGTCCATGCTTGTTGCCTTGGTGACGCTGTGTGTTCTTCGGAACGGTGGAGGCACTCCAGTGAGTTGTGCAGAATTTGTTATGAGTGTTTGCTCATTGGAAAACTGAGTATGTGATGCATGAAACTGGGCTGATCAGGACTGAATGGAATTGGCAGGTAGCAGATCCGAAGGTCCCACACCCAGACACTGCTGTTGCAGATCTTGGCTGAGAGCAACTTACCAAGAAGCTGTTTGGGCAGGAAGGGCATGTGGTCTGGAGATTGCATTAGCCAGCTTGGCATTTAAATTTGCCAGAGTTTGACGTATTGCACCATTTACAAAAATGTCCCTGTGGTAAATTTCAACGCTTCAGCCTCCTGTAATTCTGCATGTTATTCTTTTTAACCAGCTTGACATCTTTCTACAGCATCATTGCATGTCCAGTTACCTGCAGTGCTGAGCTGTGTTCCCTGTTGTGACGCCTGGTCCCAATCCTATAGAAGCTTACACTGAAAGCCACAGACTGTTCCATTTTTATTAATAGAAGCTTAGGATTTTTCCCCAGGCAAATATCTTGGCTTGCTGTGTAATTTTTCTGTTTTCTTTTTGTAGAGGGCAATTTGTTCTCTTGAATTAGAACCGAGAGGTTGTGAATAACTCTTGTTGGCTTCTACCTGTCATAATTGTCCTCGCCCACGTTTCAGACAACCCGGTGTAAGCTAGCCCACTCCCTGCACAGAACAGTCTGTGATTTCGAGGTGCATCTGGAGGCTCCCTGTTCTGGCAGCCTTCACAGTTGGTAACCATAGGAAGTAAACACTCATCGGTATTTGGTGTGTACAGACATGTCCCGTGACACTGTAAATGCCTCTCTCTCTACATGGTCCTACTATCTCATACATTTCCAAGAAGCCAACAGGTAGGAACAGATGCAACCTGATTGATTTCTGGGAAGGTAAAGACAGAGCATATTTGCTGTGGGATAGGTAAATGGAATCTTTGGCACTGGGATTCCTTTATCGTTTGTCCACGGATAAAAAGTGTATGACTGACTTATCATTTAATCCCACACCCAGCATTAGCAGTGGTGCTAGGTGAGGGGTATGAGGAGAGGGACTTATAAAAAATGATAAGATGCTGGGAATGTCAAACTCGGCCTGGCAGGGTCCGCCTGGGATTTTGCTGAGTCCATAGCAATACTTAACTAACTGCGCAAACATTCAAGCTAAGACTGTAACGGTTGCCTGGGGGAAAATTCTTCTGAGTCAATATTTGTTTGATCTGTTATATAGTATTTTGGCTCTGCTGTTCAAGCTTTAGCAAAGTTTCTGTAATAAATGCCATTTCCAGGGATTTGCTGTATTTACACACAAGGTCAGTCCTGGAAGAGGTAAAGGATTGGAATCACTGTCTAAACAGAGGTTCTGAGGGGTCGCAAATGAATCTTTAAACGTGGAAATCCTTTGTTTCAGTCAGTTGACAAATAATTATTAAACATCTGTAGTAAGTACTCTGGGGGAAAATTCACAAATACAGGGTAAGATGTTTGCCCTCAATTTGCTTGTAATCTAGTTGTGGAAATGAGACTTTAAGTCTCATTTAAGACTTTAAGTATCTTGTACATGTGATACAAGATACTTATATTAAATAACAGTAATAATGGCTCTGATTTATTGGCTAACAAACAGCACCACACAGTCCTAGTACTTTCCTAAGCATGAGCTGACACGCTCTGTCCTCCCAGTTAGGCAGGCGCTGTTGGTTAGTGTGGAGTTCGCATGGAACAGACAATGCTGTGGCAGTTTGGAGAAAGGTGAGAGAGGGGAGCAGAAGAGATGTGAAGGTGAACCCTAAGGAAGAGGTCTCTCAATCCAGATCTTAAAGGCTGGGAAGCAGCAGGACCTACTGTATAGCACAGGGAACTATACTCAATATCTTGTATAACCTATAATGGAAAAGAATCTGAAAAAGAATGTATATGTGTGTGTTTGTATAAATAAACCACTTTGCTGTACACCTGAAACTAACACAACATTGTAAATTAAACATACTTCAATTAAAAAAAGATACAGATAAAAATAGTTACAAATTTTGCTCTAAAAAAATATTGGGAAGCAGATGGCTGTGTCATGGGAAGAAGGAAAAGGGCATGATGGGCATTTGGTTTTTTCCTTGTAATACTGATACCTTCTTTCACTTTGGAAGGTTGTTTTACCCTTCCTTGACTCTCAGCACATGTGCTTTTGGTGAAGGGACAATAAACAAATACAGAAGGAAAACATGGAATGTCAGTGTGATAAGTGTTGTGAAGAAGAAGAAATACAGGAAAAGGAAAGGATGCTGAGGTGGTGGAGGAGCGGATTTATGATTGAAAAGGGTGGTCACGGAAGGCTGATTAAGACAATTGGGTGAATATTGAAGGAGGAGAAAGAGCTATGAAGGTACCTATGGGAAGAGGCTTCTAGGCAGCGGGAACAGCAAGTGCAAAGGCCCTGAGGTGGCAACTTACCTAGTCTGTTCTAGGATCATCAAAGAGGCCAGAGAGGCAGGAGAATGGTAGCAGGTGATGTCTTTAGAGGCAATGCCTGCCCAGTTGCTGCTAGTTTTGTTGAGGGGGATGGTGGTGATGATGTAGGAGGAGCTCTTGAGAGTTTCTGAGTGAGGGGAGCTGCAGGTGGGCAGCTGTACCTGCTTCCTCCAGCCCGGTGCGGCTGTAGCTTCTCGTGGGCAGAGGCACTTCGGCAGCGTCACATCCATCGCCTGGCAGGTAGGAAACCGGCGATATAGCTCAAGCCCCGGGCGAGAGCACCCGCGTGAGCCGAGCGAGCCCCTCACCTCAATCCTCACGATGTTTTCTTGGCCTGCAGTTCTGCGTTTTTCCTTTGGTTTCCTGCTTGGCACCGACGTTCCTTCTGGAACAGCCACCCTGGCCTGAACTGCAGCCTCTTGGCTGGGTCCTTGGCTCCACCTGGTCCTACCCCGCCAAACCCACCGCCGTGTTGCCGGGGGTCAGTGCTGGTTCTGGGCCGTATCTGTAGTTATCTGGGGCTCTGGGCTGAGTGGAGAGTTAGGAAGATGCTCTGTGCCGCTGGGGCCTCCTTTTCCCCCACCGCGATGTTTTTGGTTATCTCCCCACCACTGCGTGTCTCCTTGGATAACAGACAGGAAACTGGAATTAGCTCGGTGGCCGCTGCTTCTTTAGACACACGTGCTGGACGGTTGCCAGAGTCCTTGGGGCAGGGCTGTGACGCGTGGATTCCCTCCAGCCTGGGTTTGCCTGTCTCTGATCCTTTCCCTTTAGTCCCTGCAGCTGATCCACTCAGTTATAAGCATAGGCTGTAGCAGAGAGGATGGAGACCTGGGGTGGGGATGGGGACCCAGACCAGGCAGTGCGAATGGCGGACGTGGGGATTTGAAGAAGCCTCGACAACACGGTAAGGTCTGCTCTAAGGCGACATGGTAAAAAGCAGAACCGAAACAAGCATTTAAGGGTTTAGGGATGAATATTAATTCACAAATTGCAAACGCGACAAGCACTTTCAGAGTCTTATAGGTGAGTCATGACCAAGTTATGTAAAGAAGAATGTGTCTGCCTTGGAGACCCTGTGAGGGTACAGGTGGGGTTAGGTCCATATGGATTAAGTTCAGATCAGACGGTTGAACTAATATTTGCTCAGCCATAGGGTCACTTGTGTGAGGACACCCATGCACACACACATACACGCACATTCTCACCCATTCCGTCATTTGGTTTCTGTTTTCAGTTGCTGTTACTTCTGTGTAGATCTAAAACACCAATATGAACGCTGTTAATAGGAACAATTTCAGTGCCAAGGGGCCCAGTTTTGAAAAATACAGACAAGAGGCTGAGGTATTGGAAAGTTCTCTGCAGTGAGAACCTGACTCACTAGAGGTGCACATAGAAGCTTTTTCGTATTTCCTGTGAATCAAGACATGCTATTGGGTCCTTCTGGTGCTGGAGAAGAGTAATGGGGTTGAAAATATTATCATAATGAAAATATAATATTGGCGTGATCCTAGGAAGTGGTTAACTAAGGCATGTTCCCTGTGTGAAGAAAAATGCTAAGTAAAGTAACTTGTCTCCCCGGCCCGACCACTTACTTTCCTGGGAAATGGATTAATTTAACATTTAGTCAGCTTCCAGAATATCCTATGAAATGGTTTAAAATTTTAAAATAAAGTTTATTTTCTGAATAATTGACTCACGTGATTCAACATTAAAAGCTGCAAAAGAATATTCAGTGAAAACTCTTCCTCCTCTCCCTCCTCCAAGTTGGCTGGTTCCTTCCTCAAGGCAACCCACCTTACCAGTTTCTGATCTATTTTGTTAAATACAATAGAATGCGCCCCACCTGTGTTAATATTAAGGAAACACAAGGTGGCTTTTCTCTCTTTGAGGAACTTCTATTTAATAAAAGAAAGTGAGCCAATCATTGATACTGTAATTTGGAAACTTTTGCTATAAATCCAGTAATTACAAAGCTCTTAGATGCTGAAGTCTATATTTGATACTCAGGTTTTCGGTCCTCAAACTAGCAGCAGTAACAAGCTCCTGGGAGCTTGTTAGAAAGCAGAATCTCTGGCCGCCGCTGTGTCTCATTTTCACAGCATTGGCCTCAGGTGGCAGAGTAAGTGGAGGTCCATAGAGAATGAAGGAAAGGAGAGATGGTCTGAGGTAGAGCTCTGCGCCTCACCTTGTTCCACGGGCTCTGTTTTGTTACTAAAGTTATATGATGCTGATTTTTTCTTAATTTGCAAGCAGATGAAGGTACTGTGTAAACTTTTTGTGATTTTGATTTTTAAATTCAGAAGTCTTCCAACTTTTCTCCTTCCTTTCCTTATGAATTGTTCTTAAACCTTTGGCACTTGGTGTTTGTTGCTTCCTTGTGGGGCTGTGCTGAGCTAAGTGAAATAAGTAATAAGCAAGTGTTAATGGGAAAATGTAGGAACAGCCAACCAGATATAGATTGACAGCTTCTGGTTTGATGGATACATATGTTTATGATTGTGGTTTTATATTATGTTTTGCAGTGTGTTTGTACATTGTGTTAATTTTCACCTTTCTGAGCAATTTAGACTTAATGTATATGTTTGTGCTAATCTCAGTGTGCTGGAACTAAATAAATAGTTAATGGGATTCTGAAAAAAAGATTTAAATTTCTTAAAAGTTGTCTAACTTGTCTTGGAGGAAAGAAAGAAGGAAACTTTTTTGTTTTGTGTAATTGGAGGAGTAGAGGGCAGAAATTATTGAAAGCCCGATGTTGGGCGAACATGTAAACTAGTGCAAATAATTTGAATTTAACAAGGAACTTGTGGAAAATTTACAAAAAGGAAATTAGATAGTAGATTATAGGACTATATTGTGGGGTTTTTGATGTTGTTAAATGCTTAAAAAATGTTTCTAATCACTAAAGAGTTCACCTTCTATAAAACAGGTCAGATAAATATGTGATCCACATGATTTAAAAACTAATGCGAATGGAATACTCTTTTGAGTGTGCTGTGGCAGGGTTGGAGGATGAGTGAAACAGAAGCAAAAGCAAATTCATAACAAAACCTTGCCTTCTTAAAAGTGAGACATTTAAGCCTAAGAAACTGGGGCGGGTTCTACTAGTGCTGGAGAAGGAGGCCTAAGGGAGGGAAGAGGCCAGTCCAGGAGAGAAGGCTCCAGAGAAGAGTGGTTTAGGGGAGAAAGGCTGCTGAATACGGGAAAGTGAAATGTCAGGATTCAACATGGAAACGAGACCCCTTTCGCCAGTGGGACAGTGAAAACTTTAAAATTATTTGCACATTTGGGTAATTACTCACACCTGGAGTAATTCTAATGCTAGAAATCTATTTTCAAGGGAATGTCTGAAATTAAAAAATATCTTTGGCATAAAAATGTTCTTTAAAGTGAAATTTATAATAAAAATGGAAAGTGAGCTTTCTAACAAGAAGGGAATAGATAAGTAAATTGTAGTACATCCATAGGATGGGTCATTTTACAGCTAAAATAATATTTATGATATGTTTTAAATTAGGTATGAAGCAGGATAAAAATAGTTTGGAAAAATGATGGAAGGAATTTTGATGGTGGTTGTTGTATATGTGATGGGTTTTTAAATTTTTTTTGGAGTATAGTTGCTTTACAATGTTGTGTTAGTTTCTGCTGTACAGCAAAGTGAATCAGTTATACGTATACCTATACCCACTCTTTTTCAGATTCTTTTCCCATATAGGTCATTACAGAGTATTGAGTAGAGTCCCCTGTGCTATACAGTAGGTCCTTATTAGTTATCTGTTTTATATATAGTAGTGTGTATATGTCAGTCCCAATCTTCTAGTTTATCCCTCCCTTCCCTTACTCCTTGGTAACCATAGTTCGTTTTCTACATCTGTAACTCTATTTGTTTTATAGATAAGTTTATTTTTACCCTTTTTTTAGATTGCACATATAAGTGACATCATATGATATTTGTCTTTCTGTGTCTGACTTCACTCTATGACAATCTCTAGGTCCACCCATGTCATTGCAAATGGCATTATTTCATTCTTTTTTGTGGCTGAGTAATATTCCACTGTATATATGTACCACATCTTCTTTATCCATTCGTCTGTTGATGGGCATTTAGGTTGCTTCCATGTCCTGGCTATTGTAAACAGTGCTGCAATGAACATGGGGGTGCATGTGTCTTTTTGAATTATGGTTTTCTCCGGATATAGGCCTAGGAGTGGGATTGCTGGATCATATGGTAGCTCTATTGTTAGTTTTTTAAGGAACCTCCATACTGTTCTCCATAGTGGCTGTACCAGTTTACATTCCCACTAGCAGCGTAGGAGGGTTCCCTTTTCTCCACACCCTCTCCAGCATTTAGTGTTTGTAGACTTTTTTGATGATGGCCATTCTGACTGGCGTGAGGTGATACCTCATTGTAATTTTGATTTACATTTCTCTGATAATTAGTGATGTTGAGCATCTTTTCATGTGCTTTTTAGCCATCTTTATGTCTTCTTTGGATAAATATCTATCAAGATCTTCCCATTTTTTGATTGGGTTTTTTTTTTTTTAATATTGGGCTGCATGAGCTCTTTGTATATTTTGGAGATTAATCCCTTGTTGGTTGCTTCGTTTGCAAATATTTTCTCCCATTCTGAAGGTTGTCTTTTCATTTTGTTTATGGTTTACTTTGCTATGCAAAAGCTTTTGAGTTACATTAGGCCCAATTTGTTTATTTTTATTTTCATTACTCTAGGAGGTGGATTGAAAAAGATCTTGCTGCAATTTATGTCAAGGAGTGTTCTGCCTATGTTTTCCTCTAAGAGTTTTATAGTATCTGGCCTTACATTTAGGTCTTTAATTCATTTTGAGGTTTTTTTTTAATGGTGTTAGGGAGTGTTCTAATTTCATTCTTTTACATGTAGCTGTCCAGTTTTCCTAGCACCATTTATTGAAGAGACTGTCTTTTCTCCATTGTATATTCTTGCCTCCTTTGTCATAGATTAGGTGACCACAGGTGTGTGGGTTTATCTCTGGACTTTCTATCCTGTTCCACTGATCTATATTTCTGGGTTTTTTTTTTTGTGCAGTACCATACTGTTTTGATTACTGTAGCTTTGTAATATAGTCTGAAGTCAGGGAGTCTGATTCCTCCAGCTCAGTTTTTCTTTTTCTTTTTTTTAAAATAAACTTATTTATTTTATTTTTGGCTGTATTGGGTCTTCATTGCTACACGCAGGCTTTCTCTAGTTGCAGTGAGCGAGGGCTACTCTGTTGCGGTGCACGGGCTTACCATTGTGGTGGCTTCTCTTGTTGTGGAGCGTGGGCTCTAGGCACACAGGCTTCAGTAATTGTGGTACATGGGCTCAGTAGTTGTGGCTCATGGGCTGTAGAGCGTAGGCTCAGTAGCTGTGGCGCACCGGCTTAGTTGCTCCACGGCATGTGGGATCTTCCTGGACCAGGGATCAAACCCATGTCCACTGCATTGGCAGGCTGATTCTTTTTTTTTTTTGTGGTACGCGGGCCTCTCACTGTTGTGGCCTCTCCCGTTGCGGAGCACAGGCTCCGGACACGCAGGCTCAGTGGCCATGGCTCACGGGCCCAGCCGCTCCGCGGCATGTGGGATCTTCCCAGACCGGGGCACGAACCCGTGTCCACTGCATCAGCAGGCAGACTCTCAACCACTCGCCACTCGCCACCAGGGAAGCCCCAGGCTGATTCTTAACCACCACGCCACCAGGGAAGCCCTCCAGCTCTGTTTTTCTTTCTCAAGATTGCTTTGGCTATTTGGGGTCTTTTGGGTTTCCATACAAATTGTGAAATTTTTTGTTCTAGTTCTGTGAAAAATGCCATTGGTAATTTGATAGGGATTGCATTGACTCTGTAGATTGCTTTGGGTAGTATAGTCATTTTCACAATAGTGATTCTTCCAATCCAAGAACATGGTATATCTCTCCATCTGTTTGTGTCATCTTTGATTTCCTTCATCAGTATCTTATAGTTTTCTGAGTACAGGTCTTTTGCCTCCTTAGGTAGATTTATTCCTAGGTATTTTGTTCTTTTTGATGCAGTGGTAAATGGGATTGTTTCCTTGATTTCTCCTTCTGATCTTTTGTTGTTAGTGTATAGGAATGCAAGAGATTTCTGTGTATTAATTTTGTATCCTGCAACTTTACCTAATTCATTGATGAGCTCTAGTAGTTTTCTGGTAGCATCTTTAGGGTTTTCTATATATAGTATCATGTCATCTGCAAACAGTGACAGATTTACTACTTCTTTTTCAATTTGGATTCCTTTTATTTCTGTTTCTTCTCTGATTGCTGTGGCTGAGACTTCCAAAACTATGTTGAATAAAAGTGGCGAGAGTGGCCATCCTTTTCTTGTTCCTGATCTTAGAGAACATGCTTTCAGCTTTTCACTGTTGAGTATGATGTTAGCTGTGGGTTTGTCACATATAGCCTTGATTATGTTGAAGTAGGTTCCCTCTGTGCCAACTTTCTGGAGACTTTTTATCATAAATGTGTGGTGAATTTTGTCAAAAGCTTTTTCTGCATATATTGAGATGATCATGTGGTTTTTATTCTTCAGTTTGTTGACGTGGTGTATAACACTGATTGATTTGCAGATATTGAAAAATGCTTGCATCCCTGGGATAAATCCCACTTGATCATGGTGTATGATCCTTTTAATGTGTTGTTGGATTCTGTTCACTAGTATTTTGTTGTGGATTTTTGTGTCTATGTTCATCAATGTTATTGGCCTGTAATTTTCTTTTTAGTGTGATATCCTTGTCTGGTTTTGGTATGAGGGTGATGGTGGTCTTGTAGAATGAGCTTGGGAGTGTTCCTTCCTCTGCAGTTTTTTGGAAGAGTTTCGGAAGAGTGGGTGTTAACTCTTCTCTAAATGTTTGATAGAATTTGACTGTGAAGGCATCCGGTCCTGGAATTTTGTTTGTTGAAAGATTTTTAATCACAGTTTCAATTTCAGTACTTGTGATTGGTCTGTTCGTATTTTTTATTTCTTCCTAGTTCAGTCTTGGAAGGCTGTACCTCTCTAAGAATTTGTCCATTTCTTCTAGGTTGTCCATTTTATTGGCATAGACTTGCTTGTAGTAGTCTCTTATGATCCTTTGTATTTCTGTGGTGTCCATTGTAACTTCTCCTTTTTCATTTCTAATTGTATTGATTTGAGTCCTTTCCCTTTTTTCTTGATGAGTCTGGCTAAAGGTTTATCAATTTTATCTTCTCAGAGAACCAGCTTTTAGTTTCATTGATCTTTTCTATTGTTTTCGTTGTCTCTATTTCATTTATTTCTGGTCTTATCTTTATGATTTCTTTCCTTCTATTAACTTTGGGTTTTGTTTGCTCTTTCTCTAGTTGCTTTGGTTGTAAGGTTAGGTTGTTTATTCAAGACTTTTCTTGTTTCTTGAGGTAAGATTGTATTGCTGTAAACTTCCCTCTTAGAAATGCTTTTGCTGCTTCCCACAGGTTTTGGATAGCTGTTTTTTTGTTGTTGTCATTTGTCTCTAGGTATTTTTTGATTTACTCTTTGATTTCTTCAGTGATCCATTGGTTATTTAGTAATATATTGTTTAGCCTCCATGTGTTTGTGTTTTTTTAGGTTTTTTTCCTGTAATTGATTTCTAATCTCATAGCATTGTGGTTGGAAAAGATGCTTGTAATGATTTCAATATTCTTAAATTTACCAAGGTTCAATTTGTGACCCAAAATGTGATCTATCCTGGAGAACGTTCCTTGTGCACTTAAGAAGAATGTGTATTCTGCTGCTTTCGGATAGAATGTCCTATAAATATCAATTAAGTCTATCTGGTCTTATAAGACATTCCATCTGAAAGCAGCATTTAAGGCTTGCGTTTCCTTATTAATTTTCTGTCTGGATGATCTATTAGTGTAAGTGAGATGTTAAGTTCCCCCACTCTTATTACATTACTGTCGATTTCCCCTTTTATGGCTGTTAGCATTTGCCTTATGTTTTGAGGTGCTCCTGTGTTGGGTGCATATATGTTTACAATTGTTATATCTTCTTCTTGGATTGATCCCTTGATCATTATGTAGTGTCCTTCCTTGCCTCTTGTCACAGTCTTTAAAGTCTATTTTGTCTGATATGAGTATTGCTACTCCAGCTTTCTTTTGATTTCCATTTGCATGGAATATCTTTTTCCATCCCCACACTTTCAGTCTGTATGTGTCCCTAGGTCTGAAGTGGGTCTCTTGTAGACAGCATATACACAGGTCTTGTTTCTGTATCCATTCAGCCAGTCTGTCTTTGGTTGGAGCATTTAATCCATTTACATTTAAGATAATTATTGATATGTATGTTCCTATTGCCATTTTCTTAATTGTTTGGGGTTTGTTTTGTAGATCTTCTTTCTTCCCTTCCTCTTTTGTTCTCTTCTTTTGTGTTTCTCGCCTAGAGAAGTTCCTTTAACATTTGTTGTAAAGTTGGTTTGGTGGTGCTGAATTCTCTTAGCTTTTGCTTGTTGGAGAAACTTTTGATTTCTGCAAATCTGAATGAGATCCTTGCTGGGTAGAGTAATCTTGGTTGTAGGTTTTTCCCTTTCATCACTTTAAATGTATCATGCCATTCCCTTCTGGCTTGCAGAGCTTCTGCTGAAAAATCAACTGATAACCTGATGAGGATTCCCTTGTATTTTATTTGTTGCTTCCCCTTGTTTTTTTTTTAAATATTTTCTCTTTGTATTTAATTTTTGTTAGTTTGATTAATGTGTGCCTCAGCATGTTCGTGCTTTGGTTTATCCCACATGGGACTCTCTGTACTTCCTTGACTTGGGTGACTCTTTCCTTCCCCGTGTTAGGGAAGTTTTTGACTATAATCTCTTCAAATATTTTCTCAGGCCTTTTCTCTTTTTCTTCTTCTGGGACCCCTATAATTTGAATATTGGTGCACTTAATGTTGTCCCAGAGGTCTCTGAGACTGTCTTTATTTCCTTTCATTCTTTTTTCTTTACTCTTTTCTGTGGCAGAGATTTCTACCATTCTGTCTTCCAAGTCACTTATCCATTCTTCCACCTCAATTGTTCTGCTACTGATTCAGTCTAGTATATTTTTCATTTCAGTTATAGTATTGTTCATCTCTGTTTGTTCTTTTGTTCTTCTAGTTCTTTGTTAAACATTTCTTGTATCTTCTCAATCTGTGCCTCCATTTTTTCCTGAGATCTTGGATCATCTTTATTAGCATTACTCTGAATTCTTTTTCAGGTAGATTGCCTTTCTCCTCTTCATTTAATTGTTTTTATATTGCTCTTTCATCTGCAGCATATTTCTTTGTCGTCTCATTTTGTCAAACTTTCTGTGTTTGTGGTTTCCTCTCTGGAGGCTGTAGACTCGTAGTTCCTCTTCGTTTTGGTGTCTGCCCCCTGGTGGGTGATGTTGGTCCAGAGGCTTTTGCCGTTATCCCATTGATAGGGGGTTTGATTGGTGGTGTGACCAGAGCCCTGCCCTGGATATTGAGCAGTGCCTCCTCTTTGCTTTGTGTCCAGGGCTGTTTCTGATTCTCCAGAGTGTTCTCCCAGATCCAGGCTGAGAACTATTTAAGGTCAAGGGCTGTTACTTGCCATCTCTGCCTCTCCTGGGTACACCTTAGTATCTCCTGGGCTGTTTATGTTCCACCAGGCACAGGCACCTCCTCTGTGCAGGCCACCGGCTTCCTCCTGGGGCCCCGGCTCTTGGTCCCCCTGCCCAGACCATCTGAGGGGTGCAGTAGGTGCAGGGCTGAAGGGGCTGTGTGCCACCTGGGCAGGAGTCAGGGGGCCAAAGGAGGCAAAAGAGAGAGAGTGTGATGTTTTTTTTTAAAAAAAATAAACATTCTGGATCTAATAAATAGGCTGTATAGTGAGGATATATTACCTGAAAAAGTAGCAGAGAAAACCTTACTCTAATTTAAAAAAAAAAAAAAAAAAGACCAAAAGTCGAAATGGACAGAAATTTGGTTGCCTTTATTTAGTGGAGGATATTATCATGAATGTTTTAAATCTGAGGTGTTCAAGGCATTTTTGTAAGTTGCTTAGCAATGTACTGTCAAGGCTAAGATGTACTGGGGTTGGAGTTGGCTATACAGGGAGGGGAGGGGAGAAAGGAACTCTTAGTGGGGAGAAGTAAAACATTCCTAATCTAGAATTCACATAGTTTGTAGGCTCCCTCCACCATGTACATGAGGCATTTGTAATTTGTGGAGATGACAACCAGGGCCTCTGGCTGTAGATGGCCAAGCTGCTGGATGCCTGTAATGGATGACAGCTGTGGATGTCTTAGTGACCAGTGTCCTGTTAGATGCCACAGGACTCCCTGGCAGCTCATTTTAAATTCTAGGACGTCCCTTGCAACTTTGAAAAGATAGGCAAGAAATCCTTGCCAGAGCGTAAGCAGCCTCAGTGATGTCTGCAGGAAGCTCTGGAGACAGTGAAACTTACCAGCTTTGCAGCAGCCCAGGGAGGTGAGGGCTTTGGGTTCTGGCTTGGTTTAAATAGCCATCTGGACATAATAGATTAACTCTGAAAAATATGTTCCCTATTAGGAAACTATTGTATTTCTATACATTTCGATTTTTCTTAAGGACAATGTGACATGTAGTAAGAAATGGTACCTATAATTTAAAAAAAAATTTCCCTAGGACTGTGATGAAGCAGCTTCTGAAAGGAGGTTTTTAAAGTGATTTGAAGGGAGTGGCTTTTAAGATTTTAGTCCTTTTCATGTATCTTATTCTTTAAAGTCAGTGAGTTGAGCACATCCATATGAACACATGCAGTTATACTGCTCCATTTTTGAGCTCACCTGTGCCACTGTGAAAGATTAGCACCATTAGCACAGTGTGTTAGCCTCTATCCTCAAAGTGCTGGGTGTCGTTTTAGTGGATAAAATGCAAATTTAATAATGTAAGACCTGAAGTTAATCACACTGGCATCTAGCTTTCAATTTGTCATTTGGCTGAAGGTGACTCGATTTCATTGAGAAAGAAGGTAAGTTGGAATGGCATCAAGTCCCAACAGGGTAGCTTTGGGCTAAAACTGAGTTGCTGCTCCTTGAAGCAAGTGCTGCTGCTTCAGGAAGAACTGACGTTAAAGAGGCTGTTCTGAACTGCTTGGTCCTCAACAGCAAAGGACAGTCATGGAATTCACACAAGGATGTGACTGTCAGTGATATTAGTTTGCCTGGTAGGCTGAGACTGTCAGGTCACAGTGCCACGAGGTCAGGCCAGAGGAGGGTCTTTGAAGGCCTGAGGGCATCCCATATGTAGGGTGGTGTGAATGCTCCTGGCACCCCTGCCTCCCCTGGGAAAGTGCCGTGATGACTGGACGGAGGCCTGTTTCCTGCCACAACCAGATCTTCCTCTGTGTTGGCTTTGCTTCCCTCTCAGTTCATGAAATGCTTTACCCACATCCCCTCTGAGTATGCTGGAGGGCATATTCCTTTCTAGAAACCAATGATGTGAAATGTGGACTTGTCAGCCAGGATAATAAGTGCAGTTTCTTGAAGTTACCTGGTCCTATGAAGATTAAATCAGTGACCTTGGCTTTTTCAGGCTACCCATTGGTCCTCTTTTCAAGTTGGTGCGCACACTAAGGGGAACGCTCCTCCCACGCACTGTCCTGAGAGCAGCCCAGAGCCCAGCCTCTGGTACTGATTTCAGTGATAGTCATGGAGGTCTGGCCAATTTTAAAACTGAGAAGAACAAATAGAAAATTCTAAGATAGCTGTCACTACAATTTCTCCTTTAAAGATCAGCAAATGTTACAACCGTTTGTGTTACCTCTGGATTCCCATTTGAGAGCTTCACTCTAAACTCCATGAGGGCTTTTAGACAGGGCTGGTGTCTATTTTATTCACCCCTAGGTCTGACTTGCAGTGTGATTTGGCATCCAGCATGTAGCAGGTGCTCAATTAATATTTTTGAAATGTGTGGCTTCCATTTCATAAAATCTAACTCTACCCATATTGTTCCAGCCAATATTAAATGTAATCTAGATATTACTGACGTTTACTGTAGTTTGGATTTTAGCCATAGCTGGCACACACCAGGGATCAATTCATAAAACCCACCCTAACACTGATTGCTTTTAGAGGTTCATTTGTATTTTCTGTGGCTTCATTTGAAATGGACACCATTGTGCAATTTCTTTGCTGGACTGACAACACTCTTGGAAGATGATGTAGATTAATTCTATGTTAAATTTCAGAAGTGACTCTGAACTTCTAGCTTCCCTTGAAGTCTTATTACTTATTAAAATGCCATTTCTATTCACATTCTCCTTTTTCTTGCCTCATTTTCAGTAACTACATTCTTTTTAGCAGAGTCAGGCCTTTGAAAAGTAATGCATTCCCGTAGTGGGAATTACAAGTCTTGGGGCAGGTGTGCTGTTGGCTTAGACTTGTAGGGGTGGAGGCACCGTCAGGGACATACATTGGGTACCTTTCTCTGTAGACAGGGCCACCCCAGGCCCTCCCAGACAGGAGTTAGCAGGCCTCCAGGAAAGGAGAGTTTGCCATTTCTTTAATGCTTTTACTTCTTACAGCTTTTCGCAGCATATTTTTTCTTGATCCCTGAGTTTTAATTTTGGTCAGTGGGGGCTTTGTGACTTACAGCAGTATACCTTATTTCTCTGTACTTGTTTCTTCATCTCTAAGATAAGGATAGAAGTCCTTGTTCACCAGCATTGCCAGACCTGGGCTGTGTAGATGTATTAGTTTGCTCGGGCTGCCACGACAAAGCACTAGCACAAACTGAGGGCCTTAAACAGCAGAAATGTATCTTCTCACAGTTCTGGAGGCTGAGAGTCTGAGATGGGCAGGGGTCAGTAGGTCCATGCTCCCTTGGAAGGCACTAAGGAAGAAAGTGTTCCAGGTCTCTCTCCAGCTTCTGGTACGTTCTTATGGCAGTGGGACTCCAGTCTTCACATGGGGTGTGTGTGTGTGTGTGTGTGTGTGTGTGTGTGTGTGTGTGTGTGCACGTGAACCCAAGTTCTTTTTATAAGGACCAGTCGTGTTGGACTCGGGCCCACCCTACTCCAGTATGACCTCATCTTAACTGGTCACATCTACGCTATTTCCAAATAAGGTCTCATTCTGAGGACTGGGGGCTAGGACTTCAGCATATGAATTTTCGGGGGACACAATTCAACCTATAACAGTAGGCAAGAAGGTCAAATAGAATTGGGAGGTTTGAAGTTACAGACTGTGCTATTTCTCTCAAGTTCTCTGTTCTTTCTTGCTTTTAAAGAATCTAATATATTAGGAAAAATACCAGCCTGGGACACATAGATTTGCTCTCTGATTGGGATCCTTCTCAAAAGGACCAGACAGAAGTTAACTTATGTGGAGTTTTGACTGAATCATGTTTTTATATCAGGACATTAGTAACACGTAGGCCCTTTCTGATTTCAGCTGCTCCCATGCAGAGGTGCAGGATTGGGGCTGGTGCTGTAAACAGATGAAGATGCAGTTGCCTTTGTCAGTGCACTGCTGGGCCTTGTTTGTTTGCTGGCTTCTTTGAGATCCCAGATAGAAGATATAATAGAAGATCAAAGGCCTCTGTAATTACTGCCCCCCAGCAGTTCTTGCTAATGCCTGCAGAGTGATTTGTACAGCTATTGCAGGGACTGTGTCTAATTTCACTTTACATGTGGACTTAGGTGTTGGTTCCTAACTGCCTTCAGCTCTCACTTTCTTGAAGTGGATGATTTTAGATAACACCACCATTTCTGAGGTTGTTTCGAAAGTAGAAGTCAGAGATCTCTTGGTATAGGAATATTAAATTGTCTTCATATTTATTTATGAAAACATGTAATTGACATACAATATTATATTAGCTTCAGGTGTACAACATGATGATCCAGTATTTGTATATATTGCCAAACTGATCACCACAATAGTTAACATCTGTCCCCATACATAGTTACAGAATTCTTCTTGTGATGAGAACCTTTAAGATTTTCTCCTTTAGCAACTTTCAAATGGACTGTACAGTATTTTTAACTATAGTCACCATGCTGTACATTACAGCCGCATGACTTACCGTATAACTGGAAGTTTGTACCTTTTGGCCTTCTTTACCCATTTCGCCCACCCCCGGTAGAAGTCCCTAGCTGACTGTTCCAAGGATCTGTGGGGACCTGGGCCATCTTCCTGTGGAATGGGTTGAATTCCATGAGCCATCATGAGCCTCAGGTGAAACTGTTGGAGCCTCGAAGACACAAACTTAACCAAAAGGTTAAACAAACAAGGGCCAAAAAGAACAACAATAGCCACTTAAAGGGCCTAGAAAAGGGAAGGAACAGTGGAGGCAATATTGCCCCAGTCAAAATTGTGAAGCCATTCTGCTTGAGTGTATACTTTGTTAATCTCGGGGTTAAAGTTTAGCATGTTTCTCTATTTTTAAAATGGAAGGTCTGGTCCTGTTGGTCCCAGGTCTCTTTCTTGGACCAAAAAGTCTTAGTCACAGATTTACAGCAGAAGGGAAGACAGCGGAGCACTGGATGAAATATAAGATGAATCAGTATGACTGAAAAGAGAAGGGTTATAAGAAAATGAAAACCTCCCGCCAGAAAGTTTTTTACACCTTGTGGGATCCAAGAGAACAAACTAGAGAACCAGTTTTCAGTTTCCCCACGCATACTGAATAGTGAGGCTTGGTGGTTAATTGTAAACTGCTGTTGTCAGTAAACCATTCCTCCTCAGGGTTTTCTGTGGCCTGGTCTCTTAGATCAGGCCTACAGGCATAAACCTGGGCAAGGGTTTTGAGGCAGGAATGTGTTAGTTTTGGGCTTTCAGCAGGCATCAGTGTAGCTGGAATAAGCGTTTGGCATGTTTTCAGGGTTACCTCTGGGGAGTCAAGGAGTAAAGCCTGGTATTTAGTAAGGGGGTCTCCAGTTAGCCAGTGGTGGCTTTAATGTCCAGAATCCCCTGTACTTGATGAAGGATCTGAACTTGCAGTGACTGTCCAAAGTTAAACTTGTTAGCTTTTTCCACCTTTTTCCAGAGGCAGCCGGGCCAACCTTGGGCCATGGAATTTAGTTGTTTGGAAAAATAGCCTATAGGCCGAGGAACTGCTCTTAGCTTCTGTATAAGGACCCCCAGAGCTGTCCCCTGCTTTTCAGCTACGTACAAGATGAATGGCTTTTTTAATCTGGGGATACCCAGAGCAGGAACTCTGGTGAGGGCCTGTTTGATATTATTAAAAGCCTTTTCTTGTTCCCCAGTCCAAAGTAATGATTCTATATCTAGTCCTTTAGTGGCTTCATGTAGGGACTTAGCCATTAGCCCGAATCCTGGAATCCAAATTCAAAGATGTTTCTTTGTCTTTGGGGCACTTAGGCCTAATATAGCTTGTTTTCTATCTGGAGATAACTGTCTACTTCCACGGTTTATAATATATCCCAGATATTTAACTTGTTGCTTTGAGATTTGTGCCTTTTTCTGAGAGACTTTGTAACCCCGAGCTCCAAGGAAATTAAGGACTTCAATGGTATTTTGATCTGAGACCTCCATGATGGGGCTACATATTAATATATCATCTGCATACTGTAGAATAGTCCCTTCTTTTAGGTGTATTTCCCTTAGTTCTCTTCCTAGGGCCTGGGTGAACAAGTGTGGGCTGTCCTGAAACCCCTGAGGCAATACTGTCCAGGTATAGTGTTGCATTTGACCCAAGTAGGGGTTAGTTCACTTGAGGGCAAACAGATACTGAGATGAGGGATGAACTGGGACGCAAAAGAAGGCATCCTTGAGGTCAAGCACAGTAAACCATTTGGCATCTCCAGGAACCTGGACTATATTCTAAGGATTGGCCACAAGGGGATGTATAGGGACCACTGTAACATTTACTGCTCTAAGGTCTTGTACCATTTGATATTTCCCACTTGGCTTAGCAACTGGCAGAATAGGGGTATTGCAGGGCACCGAGAGGCCATGTATTAAGAATTTATCCATGAGGGGTTATAAACCCTTTTTTGTTTTTAACTTTATGGGGTATTGTCTCTTGTTAGAGTAAGTGGCTTCTGGCTTAAGGCTAATTTTCACAGGTTGGGCATTTATAGCCTTCCCAGAGATTCTCTTGTCCCAAACTGCAGGGTTTGCTGCGTGTAGAATATGGCTGGGAATAGGCCCTTGTTCTTTCAGCTGCTTTGTCTTAGAGTCAGGAAAAGGGGCTGCTTGGGGCCTCCTAATCGTAATATAGCCCTGAGGGAGCCCAGAAGGTCTCTCACCAGTAGTGGGATAGGACACTCAGGCACAACTAAAAAGACACGTGAGATCAAATGCTGTTCACATTGGCAAGTGAGAGGTCCAGTGAAGTAACGGGTGCGAGGCTTTCCGCCGACACCAGTCACTGTACAGCTTTTGAAAGAAAGAGGCCCAGCATGAGAGATCAGAACAGAGTAACTGGCTTCTGTAACAGTTTAAAAAAATGATTTTCTTATATACCACATCAAGGACCACCCAGGGCTCCTTGATGGAGATAGACATCTCATGAAGAGAATCCCTGGGCCACCTCAGTCGTCTAGCATGGCCATCTCAGGAGCAGGGGCTCCCCTTCCCCTTTGGGGCTGGGGACTGTTCCACTTCCAGTGACCTGTTCATTTGCAGACTGGGCATGGACCAGGGGGCTCTCTCTGGCATTCATGGGCCCAGTCACTAGTTGACTTGCATTTGAAGCATTCCCCCTTGCTGGTTTTACCTGCAGATAGATGGTTAAACCTTCTTGTCCCCCTTGCGTTGTCCTGCGGTTGCAAGGCATGGCTGACAGCAACGGCCATCAGTTTAGCGTGAGCCCTGGCCTGCCTGTTTTCACATTAGGCCTCTCTTCCTCCTCAGCTTGATCTCGATTATTAAATACCCCAAAGGCCACCTCTAGGACTTGGGGCATAGGGGTCTGTGGGCCTAATTGTAACTTTTGGAGTTTCTGCCTAATATCAAGGGTGGACTGGCTGATAAAATGTTGTCCCAGCAGGGATTGAACCTTGGGAGGGGATGGGTCAATGTTAGCAAATTTTCTAAAAGCCTCCACAAGCCATCCTTTAAAGAGGACTAGATTTTCTTTTTCTTCTTGGGTCACTCCTTTAACCCTTTTATAGTTAACTGGCTTCTTGATATACTTTCTCATTCCTTCTAATACACATTGGATCACGTGGTTCCTTTGGGGAATTATAATCCCAGTGGGGCTCCTGATTTGAGACTGCGTCTCCACCCATAACAGAATGTTCTGGTTTGTCCCTAGCAGGCTGGTTGCCATGCCCCTGGGCAGCTGTCCAAATTCTGTTTTCCTCAAGAGTACAGCAGGTAGATGGGATCATTTGGACATCCTTCCAAGTTAAATCAAAGGCCAGAGTTAAGGCCTGAAACCCTTCAGCAAACTTATACTGTCTTCAGAAAATCGGCCCAGTCTCTGTTTGCATTGGGCTAAATCGGTTAAAGAGAAGGGCACATATACTCTGTCCCTTTGCCACTTGCCACTTCCGTAAGAGGGCATATTTTCCCTGATCCTGGGTGATAGGAAGTTTCCCTACTGGTTACCCTGGAGGGACTAGTCTCTCCCTCCTGGGGTAACGGAAGATATAAAGGGACCTAGGGAGTCAGAGTTTGGGATCAGTCAGAGGGATCTGGAGAAGTAGGTGGCTCTGGAAAGGTAGGTGGCACCAGAAAAGCAGGGAAGGCTTGGTTTCCCCCCTGAGAGTTGGCAAAGGTTAGAAGGGGATTGTCTAAGATGTTGGGAGTGTTTTCTGATTCCCCAGGCCTTTGATTACTAAGACCCCATAGGGCGGGATTTTGGTAAAGGACCATGAAAGCTTGAACATAGGGAATCTCAGTCCATTTTCTCGTCTTGCAACAGTAAAGAGCCATTTGCAAGATAGTATTATAATTTAGAGATCCATTTTCAGGCCATTTTTCTCCATTCCCCCAACTTGCATAAAGGCCATACAGTGTTCCAGTACAGTTTTTCCTTTTTCAGCCCATCTATTTTTTAAAATTTCCTATTTTTAAGGATATACGCCAGAGGTGTTTCTTCTGGCTTAGAAGGGGATCCTCACATGTTGAGCAACCTGGAACCAAGAACAAGAGCGCTCTCCTAGAAATGGAACCCAGGATCCCAGAAACATTTAGGAGGCTTTAACCTGAAGGGTCAGAGTGTCCTCCACATTCCCTTCAAACCTAATGGGGTTTAGAGCGTCCTCTACTCTCCCATTGACGAACCAGACATCTCTGGTTGACCCAGTCCCTTGCGCAAGGGGTCACTGGGTGGTGGGGGCGGGGGGAGGGATGTTTGAACCATTGTCGGTGCACTGCCAGGACTCTCCTTGATGGGGATCTGTTGTCTGTAAGGCTTATGTCTTATAATAAATTTTCCTATGCTGGGTTGTATTCCTCACGATTGAGCATCTACAAAATTTATAATACGGGTTTCTGGGCAGTGGCCAGCACAGTAGGCTGTCTGTAGCAGTGTATAGGCTGCCAACGCTTGGAGTAAAGGGGGTCCAATAGATGTAAAGAGGAACCCTTGGAGAAGTTGGAGTTGGGCATTATGGAAGGCAGCATGGGGTTCAAGACCCAAGGGACAGGAGGCAAAAAAATTATTGGGGATTCCTGGAAATAGAGTGAGGTTGGAGATGAACAAAACTGAAAAATTATAACATATCCATCAGTTTACTCAATCCCATGTAATTATTAGTTTTATAAGCCCATCAGATTTACCCAGTTTAGTGGTATGATATAGAAGTTACCAGAAACCTGTACTTGTCAAAAGCTCTTTCTATGAATCTTCTTGAAGGTGAGGCATTTTTGCAAAGCATCAGCTTAACTGTCTGTGAATGACTAGACTTAAAGGCACAGTTAAATATCTGATCACAATGCAATTGACAAAGAATCCTGGTTATAATAACTATAATTATGACTGGTAACATTTTATCAGAGCGTATCAGATTTTTAGGAATTCCATATAAGTTCTAGAATATTTATATTAATAACATTTACCCATACCACACAACCTAAGAAGATTTAGTACTCATTCGACAATGCTTCCCATGTAATTTAACATACCAAATGAACCTAATTAGTTTAGGGTCTGTCTTTGGGATGCTCCAGGGGCCCACAGTTAGCTGGAGGTCAAAAGAACTTTAATTAGAATTTGACATTTGGGAAGTCTGTCAAAAATTTCAAAGAGTTTTAAAACACCTACTCAGATAGGATCATAGGTCGCTGTGAAACAACACTTATTCCTTGAGCTAAGGTGAGAAAAAGATTTCAAAAGTAAATACAGATCACTTAAAGGCACAGAAAGTCACATGATTGTTATCAAAAGCAGCATTCCAGAAGAATTTTGTCCTCTTAGAGAGAGAGAGAGAGCACCAAATTGAGTCTTGTACCAGCTTACTTTCAACAACATTTCATTTTTCTTAATTAAATTCAATCTAAACCTAGCCAATCCCAACCATGCACAAACCTTCCATCACTTTCTATATCCATATTAACTTGTCCCTCATTTTTTCCATCCAGAAACAACCTAAGACAAGCCTACTTTCTTTTCCCTTAATAGAATGCAATTCCATTTCTCGTACCTTCTTTACTGAAAACACACATCCTACTTTCCTTAAGCAACCATAAACTGTCTTATTGGTAGAGAACATCTCAGGGTGGCACCAAACATATTCATTAACAGTTCTATATACCTTTAGTTTCTCTGTTTAGTAACTGATGTCTAGCTATTTTATTTGGAAATGACCTAGCTGTTCAACAAACTTCCATCATTTAACTTAGTTTAGCTTCAAGTTACCAAAATCTGGAGAGACTATTTTATATGCATATTTCCAAAACATAATTATTCCTATAGAGTTTACCAAAAAGCTCTTTTACATTTACATAAAAGTTTAATATCAGGTTATTTTCCTCATTGACAAATTTCGTAACAAACAATATGCACTTACTGACTTTCAGTAACCCTAGGTACAATAAAAATCTTATACTTTATGTTGATGACTCTAAAGACAGGTCTGTATTAGTTAAACCCACAAGCTTAAGCTGGCTTTAATACCAGATATTCAATACTGAGTACTTCCGGGATCACATGAACCTGAAATGTATTCTGGTGAGTTTCTTTTATATTTCCAAGAATGTATATAAGTGCTCAATTTAAGCCAATTAAATACAGCTCGTTTACAAGCTGATTTTTACATAAAGACAGACAGAACCAGAGATCTCATAGTTTTCCTGCCTGAGTTTAACAAGGCCTCTTTTTTTTCCTCACTCTGGGGGACTACAGATGGATCAGATAGTTCCTGAAAGCCCAGGCAGAATAGTTACATTACAAAGGCAGAGGAGAGAAATGCAAGATCCTTTTTTTTTTTTTTCTTCTTTAAAATCCCACTAAGTAACCCAAGGCTGGAGTCTCAGGCAATGTGAGCTGTGTTTGTATTTCTAAGGCTTAAATGCTCCACTGTGCCCACAATTTTGGCAGAGACTTGTAGCAGCAGTTGGACAGACAAAACTGCATAAGACAAAGATCCTTTTACTCAACATGTACCAATGGCAGAAACTTAAAGACACAAACGAGGTTTTCAGGGTAAGGGGGTTGGGAAAAGGCATAAAAATCAAGGGAGAGGTAAAGGGAGGAGGGACAGAAAAGACTGAAAAAAGAGACAGCAGGAAAATAAGGGTGAGAATACTGGGACAATCCAGACTTTCAGCCACTACAAGATATGAAGTTTAAACCTATCACTCGTAAATCTCCCATCAGGGAGAACCCACTGGACCAAGACCTGCATGGTGCAAGGTGAGCCTCTCCCACCTCTGCTTCACCCATCAAGGTGAGCCATTGCCAGCCAGAGGGAGTATGTCCTCACAGGCTGAGAGGAATGATGCTGTAGCTGCCCGACGTCCACTCTCTCGGAAGGATAGGACAGAGAAGTAGGAGAGGACAAAGGAGAAGTAGATATCAGGAGAGGGAAAGGGACAAAGGGGAGGGGGAAACTGTTGTCTGAATGAGGGTACTGAGGCCCCCAGGGGCCAGGAAGGCAGACTTAGCAAATGTGGTGACACTGAAACAAGAGGTTCGGGTGGCCACTTGTCACCCATGGGGAAGCTGCATTCAGTGGTCCTTGAGGTGCCCAGATCCTCTCCCAAGAAGGGGCAAACTGCCTCATGTTGGGCGCCACAAAGTCTGTTAACAACCAGGGTTCTTGGCCTTCCTTAATCAATAGAAATCAATGAGAGGCCAGACAGGAAATTCAGGCAAGGCTTTATTGGGGCTCCTGCTGCAGAAGCGGGGAGCGAGAACAAGTCGCAGGTTCCCTTGCTCCCTCCCCGAAGGGGGCAGGCGAGCTGGTTCCTTAGCTGGCGTGAGGGCAGGGACGGGTTCACGGGTCAGTCCAGAGGGGTGGCTTAGGTGTTCTGCTCACCTCCTTGGTGGTGCTGTGTGCAGGGGGCATGCGCAGTACCCTGCTTTTGCTCTCAGGTCCTCAGAAGTGGCAGTGGGGTTTTGGTCTTTTTTGTATTTTTTGTTCCTAATTTACCCCAACTGCACATGCACACAGCTATTTTTAGTCCCTTAGAGTTTCTGTGTATTTTGTGCAGGTGCAAGCACTGAAGCAGAGGGTCCCAGGTCCCAGCCTGTCTCACCCCTGCCTCTGGCAACCACCAATCTGTTTTCTGTATCTGTGAGCTTGCTTGTTTTTTAGATTCCACGTATACATGAGATCATATAATATTTGTCTTTCTCTGACTTACTTCACTAAGCATAATATCCTCAAGGTCCATCCATGTTGCAAACAGCAATATTTCATTCTTTTTAATGGCTGAATAATATTCCATTATATATATGTGTGTGTGTGTATATCTAAATCTATATATATGTATATAGATTTTATATATATATAATCCCACATTTTCTTTTTCCATTCATCCGTCAATGAACACAGGTTATTTTTGTATCTCGGCCATTGTTAATAATGCTGCATTTAACATGGGGGGGGGTATAGGTATCTCTTGGAGATAGCTATTTAATTCCCTGTGGATATGAATATATACCCAGACTGGAATTGCTGAATCATATAGTAGTTCTATTTTTAATTTTTTGAGGAACCTCCATCCTGTTTTCCATAGTGGCTGCACCAATTTACATTACAACCAACAGTGAACGAGGGTTCCCTTTTCTCCAGATCTTCACCAACACTTGTTAATCTCATTTTTTTTATAGTAGCCACTCTAACAGATGTGAGGTGATATCTCATTGTGGCTTTGATTGTTTTCACACGTTTTTAGTTAAATTTTTGAAGTGTAACATACATATGGAAAGTACACACAGAAGAGTATACAGTTCAATGAATTTTCATGTGCAGAGAAGACCTGTATAATCAGCACCCACATAAAGAAATAGAACCTCACCAGCCCCCAGAGACACTCCCTACCCATGGTGCCCCTTCCTAGTTACTACTCTCTTCAAAAGTAACCACTATTCTGAATTCTAATAGCATTAATCATTTTTGCCTTGTTTGAATTTTATTCTGTATACACATTTAAAATATTTTAAAAATTAAAAAAATATAAATGAGTAAATTATACAAATATACAAAGTGATTGTATGTACTGTTTAGTGTCTGGCTCCTTTTGTTCAACATTATATGAGATTTCATCCATATTGTTGCCTGTAGTGATGCACATTTTTTCTGTAAGGGAGGAAGAATTTTCCCTCTACCCTTCTAAGTTCTTAGCTGAGACGCTTATAATAAAAGACTAACAAGAGAAAAACAAGTTAACACGCAAATCTCAGTTTACATGGGTGATACTGAAACGGAGCGGGACCCCCCCATGTCCTCTGCCTGCCTTTTGTCTGTGGAAAAACTTTAGCCAAAGAATAAGTTTAATCAGAGAAGTGAGAAAATGCAGAAACAAAAGGAAACAGTCCAACAAGACTAAATAATAATAGTTCAGTCAATAAGCGTAGTCAAGGACGTTTAGTTCCTCTTCATGGGCTATAGATAATCTTCTGAGCCATATCAATCAGAGAAGTGAGAACATGCAGAAACAAAAGGAAACAGTCCAACAAGACTAAATAATAATGGTTCAGTCAATAAGCATAGTCAAGGACCTTTAGTTCCTCTTCATGGGCTATAGATAATCTTCTGAGCCCTATCCTGTGAGCTGTCTGGTAGACACTGAAACCCCACCAGGTGGAAGAAGTTAACTATGTGATGACCAGACTGTAGCCATGACATAAACTGCCACAATTCTGAGAACTGGCCTCAAGGAAATGGGAACAAACCGACCCTGGCACTGAAGATTAACTGTACTTAAAACAATCAAGATGGTGCTAGTCAGACCGCTGCACGACTAATTTTAAGATGACTGTCAGAGCTAACTGTGCTGTTTCTGCATGTAGCCCCCTCCCTGCGTCTATAAAGCTCTTGCCCAGGGATTGTCGGGAGGTGGGGGAGGGGGGAGTCGCCCCCGCCCCTCCCCCCACCAGTTGCCGGCATCCAAAATAAAGCAAACTTTCCTTGCCGTCAACCTTGCCTCTTTAATGCCTTTTGAGTGGGGAGCAGCCAGACCCCACTTTGTTACAATACCAGGGGAAAATTAGTAACTCCCCCAGGTGGCTGAGAATTCAGGATTGAAGACCATCTGAATAGAGAAAGGGGAAGTGGGTACAGGCCTCTTAGGGGAGAGTAAGTCATTTTTAGGAAGGATGAATGGGCCCTTGAATAGATGGGAGGTATGAGAGTTTGTGACAAAGTTTGTGTTGACTTCTGTTCTGCTCTCTTGTGATAACAGTCAGTTTTCCCCAGTCGATGAAACTCCCAGGGAGGGGATTTATGACAGATGCGTTGTTTTTGGAAGCTCTGTCTTTAGGGAGATAGGGGAGTTTGGAGGAAGCCTCTCCCTGCATTTGCTGTTTTTCAAGTGCCTACAGCTCAGAATAATCAATATTCCCAAGTGGCATGCTTTGGGGTGGCATGTCCTGAACTCCTGTGGGCCTATTTTGGCGTGGCATATTCTGCTACCCTTCCATTCCAATTGCTGTATGATATTCCAGTGTAGCCTTCCTATTGTATGAGTAAAAAGTTACTGTCTTCTGGATAGTTACCAGGTAGTTAAATACTGGAGTCAGTTGCTAAATGGTTGACGACACTTCTTTTTTTGTCCATGTTCATGTAATTCAGCTGCTGACCTCCAAGATTCAAATGCCTACCTGACTTCCGTGATGTTTGCAGGTGTTTTTTCCCCTTTATTTTATCCCCAAGGGATATTTGAAGCTTCTTTTTCCCCACCCTTAATAACTGTCTGCAGTAACTCTGAGGAGGGAAACATCTGCTCTAGTCTTTAGAACTTTCTAACGCTAACGTGTGAAAAGAGTTGTGAGCAAAGGCAAGTGGCCGATGAGTGATGGCCCGGGAGGAACAACTGGGTTAGGTGATATATCTTTGCTTCTCTTGCTTTGATTGCGGACGTCAGGAAGCAAGCTGTGATTTTTGATTGTGGTACGTTCTTTCCATAATAAATGGTTATAGATGCTGAGACTTGCAAGAGTTTGAGGGCTGATTTGCATTAATGGTTTTTATTTTATTTATTTTTCATTAAAAATTTATTTTTGTTTATTTATTTATTTTTGGCTGTGTTGGGTCTTCATTGCTGCGCATGGGCTTTCTCTAGTTGCAGCGATCTGGGGCTACTCTTCATTGTGGTGTGCGGGCTTCTCATTGTGGTGGCTTCTCTTGTTGTGGAGCATGGGCTCTAGGTGCGCGGGCTTCAGTAGTTGTGGCTTGCAGGCTCAGTAGTTGTGGTGCACGGGCTTAGTTGCTCCACGGCACGTGGGATCTTCCCGGACCAGGGCTCGAACCCGTGTCCCCTGTATTGGCAGGTGGATTCTTAACCACTGCGCCACCAGGGAAGTCCTGCATTAATGGTTTTTAGGAAAGAAATACTGAACCTCCTCCCACCTCCAGTATCAATTCCCATTTTTTCAAGCCAAGGTGACTTAGCCTTCTGAATGTGAATATTATTCCAAATTACTTTTTAGCCTTTGCCTGCAGTGAGGGTTTCAGTCAGTCCTGGATGGTAGTGCTTAATGATAATACGGTAAAGCTTGCCCGCTCCTGTAAATCCATACATTAGGACACATCAGGCACTTAGAACGGTGTCTGGTACTTAGTAAGTCCTCCAGAACCATGGCTGTCGTTGCTGTTATTGGAAATTATTTGGAACTTTTCTTGTGCCAGCAGAGGGCCCAGGCCGGCTGGACTCCGTTGTGTGGTTAATAATTACCATATGCTGTGAGGCGGCCGGAAAAGCTTGTCAGCTGAACCTGGCTGGGTTCAGCCATAATTCAGGCCTCCCTTTCTACCTCATTGCGTGCAGGAAATAAGGAATTCAGGGTGTGGAACAGCCTTCTCACTGCCTGCCTGTGTGCTCCTAGCTGTGCCTCCATAAAGGAGAGCCAGCATCAGCACACAGAGCAGAGGCTCCTGCTGTCAGATGAGAAAGCCAGTGCAGAAGCCCACGTCCCTGGGCTAGAGTCTGGAGAAGCCGGACCAAGTACCCATGAACGGGAGTAGCATGGCACAGTAGGGCGTGACGGCAGAGCAGTTCTCTTACAAAAGGAAAGAGCTTCCTGTGTGCCCTGCCAGTATGCTGCACCAGCAAGCACTATTTTGCTATATCTGCTCTTCTCTCTCTTAAGTTTCAAACATCAGAACATTTCACCCCTAAATACTTCAGGATGCATCTCCTAACAATAAGGACATTTCCCCTTCATTACAGTAATACAGCAGTACCCCTAAGAAAATTAACAGTGGTTGTTTTTACCATCAAATAGCCAGTATTTTCAAATTTCCGTGCTTATCTGAAAAATGTCTTGTAGTGTTTTTGCAATTTTAGGATCTAATCGACATTCATAAGTTGCATTTGGTTTTGTCCTTTTTGTCCATTTTAACAGCCTCCATACCTCCTGTAACTTTTTGGAGCGTCTAGGCTTGTTGTCTTGGAGGATGTCCCACATTATGGGTTTCTTGATGGTTTCCGCAGGTATCACTTACTTATTCTTTAGCATGTGTATTTCCTGTAAACTGGAAGTTGGGTTTAGAAGTGTGAGTAGATTCAGGTTAGATTATCTCAGTCCACTTAGGCTGCTGTAACAAAAATACTGTAGACAACAAATTTATTTCTCACAGAGCCGGAGGCTGCAAGTCTGAGATCAGGGTGACTCTGTGGCTGGGTGAGGGCTCCCTTCTGGGTTGCAGATGGCCTCCTTGTACCCTCACATGGCAAAAGGGGCAAGGGAACTCTGTAGGGTCTCTTTTATAAGGACACTAATCCCATTTATCAGGGGTATACCCTCATGACCTAATCATCTCCTGAGGCCTTACCTCCAAATACCATCACGCTGGGGATTAGGTCTCAACAGAGGAATTTTGGGTGCGGGGCACAGACATTTCAGCCTATAGCAACCATTTTTGCCAAAACTACTTCATAGGTGATGCTGTGAATTTCATATTACATAATGTCCTGCTGTCTCAGTATTACTGATGCAGAGCCAATGACTCCTGGGTCTTTCCACCAGAAAATTACCTTTTCCTTTGCAATTAGTAAGAATTTGTGGAGTGATTTTTGGCAAAGTGCAAATATCCTGTTTTCAAACAACTTTTCAACCAAATTTTGCCTTCCTTTGCTCCCCGCCTGAATCAGCTCTTACCCTGGAAGTACTGAATGGAGATTCTCTGATTCTCTCATTGCTTCTGTGTTGAGCTGCTGGCATTCATCTGTAAAGAGTTTCCTCACTCACCCTTCTCTGAGTATCACCATAGATTTGTGGATTTTTTATGGCCGTTATTCTTTTTGATCCTCTGGATGACCTTCTTGTTGAAAGATAATAGGAAACTGAGTTTTTTAGTTGATTAGTTGATTGTATAAGAGTGATAGTGGTGCGATTTAAAGTAGTTCCTTCACTATAGGCAACTGGCTTAAAAGTTGGTTATGTTCAGAAGTATTTAGAATGCTCCACGATGGGGATGGATGTGTGAGGGGTTAGATCTTTGTAAGAACCAGCTTTGTTTCTGGCAGTTATAAAACTGTAAAACCTAAGAAAGGATTTGATGCTGAGTATTGCTATAGCAAGGAGGAGAGTGAGGAATTCATCTAGTAACTTTTGTGCTAAGGTAACTTAAGCTTTTCTTCTGATTTGAAGCATTATCCTTTCTCTAAATTTTCTATCATTAATATGGAAGAATGATCAAAGACTAATGAGAGAGGACAGGAAGGTAGCCCTGTCCAGAGGGCTCATCAGTGAGGACTGGAATCTCCCCAAAGAGGAAGTTGGGCTATCGGTGCCTCTCGGTTACTGCAGGCAGCGGGAGAAAGGTCCGTTAAAAACAACTCCATCAAAATCCAAGACGTTGCCAGGAAGTTGTTCTCAGATGGAGGGCCTGGGCCTTTTGCATGCACAGGTGCACCTTCGGGGAGGTGCTCTGGTGAGGGTGGATGAAAATGAAATGTTTCCAGAATATACTCCCCCACCTCCGTACACAGAAACGCCTCTCCAGTGCTAAACAGCCTACCCGTCTGTGTGTACATTTAATAATTGTAGAAGCAGAGGAGGCGACATCTAGAAAATGGAGAGGAGGTGTCAGTTCTCTCCCTGATAAGAAAGGCAAGGAGGGAGCTAGTTGGTTTGGGGTTTGTGGATATTGACCTTCTTTCCTCGCAGCCCTCACCTCCCCCGTCGGCTCCTTCAGACCCAGGAGGGGAAGAGGAGCCACAGGAGATGAACAGCAGTGGTGCCGTGAGCTTCAGGCAGCACAAAGTGATAAGCTGTTAAACATCTGGTGCTTCGTTCTCTCCTCCCATTTTCTTAGAGTGTCAACTCTGAGCACGGCCTGCCTCCTTTCAGAACTAGGACAAGTACACTGCCTAAGGAAGGTATTGGATGAGATAGGATTGCCTTGCTTTTTATACGAGTAGATGTGTTAGTTTGGGAAGCCTGCCATCACAGTGTACCGCAGACGGGGTGGACTAAACGACCACCCAGGTTTCTTCTGAGGCCTCTCTCCTTGGCTTGTAGATGGCCGCCTTCTCCCTATGTCTTTATGTCATCTTCCCTCTGTGTCTGTGTCCAAATTTCTTCCTCTTATAAGGACACCAGTCCTACTGGATTAAGGCCTACCCTACTGACCTCATTTTAACTTAATTACCTCTTTAAAGACCCTATTTCCAAATATAGTCACATTCTGAGAGACTGGGGGTTTGAACTTCAACATATGAATATGTATATGAATTTTATATCCCATAACAGGAGATATAGAAACACATCCTAGTATTTGATCTGAATATTAGAAATCATCAATATATTTGTAACTTAAAAGCAAGCTTCTGAGTGCTGCTTTGATGTGCAACTTGTCTTTTTCCCTTCCCCCAACAAAAAATACCGGCAGTCATCAATAATAATTGAGTTTAGTGGAAAAAAGTACTTAAGTGGTCCTTTCCTTTGTTTCTGCATCTCCTACTCTGTATTTAATTTTTAGGTGTGGAAGGAAAGGATAAATCAGTTACGATAGATAGTACTCTTTAATAGTTCTAATGTACTTCTCTGAGCAGATTGTATATTTGTTGTGCAGGTCCCCTGTACCTGTGGAAGCCTTGCCAGTGTCTTGCTTACCCACTAACAAGTTCTTGCAGTCACTTGGGGACAGCTGTCAGAATTGGGAACTAGTGCCCAAAGGAAATTCTGTAGCCTCTCTATCTGGTACCACCTGCATCAGAATCACATGTGGTGCAGTGTTCATTGCAGCACTATTTACAATAGCCAGGACATGGAAGCAACCTAAGTGTCCATCAACAGATGAATGGATAAAGAAGGTGTGGCACATATATACAATGGAGTATTACTCAGCCACGAAAAGAAACGAAATTGAGTTATTTGTGGTGAGGTGGATGGACCTAGAGTCTGTCATACAGAGTGAAGTAAGTCAGAAAGAGAAAAACAACTACCATATGCTAACACATATATATGGAATCTAAGAAAAAATGGTTCTGATGAACCTAGAGGCAGGACAGGAATAAACACGCAGACGTAGAGAATGGACTTGAGGACACGGGGAGGGGGAAGGGTAAGCTGGGACAAAGTGAGAGAGTAGCATTGACATATAAACACTACCAAATGTAAAATAGATAGCTAGTGGGAAGTAGCCACATAGCACAGGAAGATCAGCTCGGTGCTTTGTGACCACCTAGAGGGGTGGGATAGGGAGGGTGGCAGGGAGACACAAGAGGGAGGGGATATGGGGATATAGGTATACATATAGCTGATTCACTTTGTTATACAGCAGAAACTAGCACATTGTAAAGCAATTATACTCCAATAAAGATGTTAAATAAATAAAACTAAGAACAGGGGAAAAAATCACGTGTGGGGCTTTTAAAAATGCTCATCCGTGGGCACTACACCATATCTAGTGCATCAGTATCTTTGGAAATAGGGCCTAGGAATATTCATTTTAAGCCTTTTTTTTTTTTTTTTTTTTTTTTTTTTGTGGTACACGGGCCTCTCACTGTTGTGGCCTCTCCCGTTGCGGAGCACAGGCTCCGGACGCGCAGGCTCAGCAGCCATGGCTCACGGGCGCAGCTGCTCTGAGTCATGTGGGATCTTCCCAGACTGGGGCACGAACCCGTATCCCCTGCATCGGCAGGCGGACTCTCAACCACTGCGCCACCAGGGAAGCCCGGAATATTCATTTTAAACACATGCATCAGGAAATTCTCAGGCAGATAGAATTGGAGAACTACTGTGCTGTTGGCAGGACTTGCAAATCTGCACCGCCATGAAGTGTTGACAGTCATTTCACCTCTCAGAAGCCACTGTTTGTAGGCAAATAATTTAACGCTTTGTCTTCCGGCCCCTCTCATCTCCCCTCCACATTTGGTCTTCATTAGAACAGGTTTGATATCTCCTTGTCCCCACGTCCCCACTTTCTGCCTTTGGAATTATTATGTTTATTTGGTGCCAGGTGTCTCCTGGGTTCATGCTTCTCTGTGATGGTGGGTAGCTTCTAGAACCTTCCATGACATCCAGAAATCACACTAACCATGTAACACTTTCAGAGGTTTTCTTTGAAATTCTTAGGACCAAGGTTATTTGGAGACACATTTTCTAATTATTTGTTGCCTGTGTTCAGTGTGGGCTGGATTATACCATCCCAGTATATGGTTAACCTGGCAGGGTGAATAAAATATGAACAGATAAATTAATAGATGTTCTTTTGTTGAGAGTTGATCTTTTAGTTTCCAATTTTAGTTATGTGAGCATGTTGTCTTTTAGGTTTGATAATTTCTTCTTTGGATCATGGATTCTTTGGAAAATTCTGATGTCCAGGAGCAAATCCCAGCCACATTGCCTTCCCTCCTGCTTCTTGGTGGTGGTCCCCATTCCCCTTTTAACAGCCTAAGGACATGACCACTATGGTCAGCTCTACCACACACGTCCCTCTAAAAAGTTTGTCTTCTAGGTGGAGGAATTTTTCTAAGCAGTATTCCATTTTGGACAGTGCATAAAGTAATAAGATTTAAAGCGAGACAGAGAGAATGTGACTCACACCCAAATCCTGTTTTTAGGGTCTGCTTTTGGGAAAACAATGATAACAGTTACAAACTGCAAAGAGGGATGTATCTGTTAAATCACTTCGCACATGTGACTCTCCACTAGTCTCAGCTCTCTGGGGACAGGGAATGTGTTTATATTTCTGGCACCTTCCATATCCTGATTCTTTTCAGATTCTTAAATATTTGTTGATTAATGAGGTACCCAAACATGTCCATTTAAGCTATCACATTTTCTTTCTTAGAAGCAGCATGCTCAGTTTATTGGGTAAAAGCAAAGTGACAGTAGCTGGTGACAGCTATTGTAGCCAATGAAAAGTGGTACCTACTTCATAAAAAGACATCCACTTAGCTTTTAGCATAATGCGGAGTAAAGAGGACCTCACAGTGTAAGCCTGCCAAGAGTTCACAGAGGGATTACCCACCACACGCACAAAGTTGCATGACAACTCCACCCAGTGCTGTGCAAGGCAACACCAATACCAAACATCCAGGAAGGGACACGACACAACTAAGGCAAATTCCTTTCCACACAAAAACTCAACAGGGACTTCCCTGGTGGTGCAGTGGTTAAGAATCTGACTGCCAATGCAGGAGACACGGGTTCCATGCCTGGTCTGGGAAGATCCCACATGCTGCGGAGCAACGAAGCCCATGCACCACAACTACTGAGCCTGCACTCTAGAGTCCGTGAGCCACAACTACTGAGCCCACATGCCACAACTACTGAAGCCTGTGTGCCCTAGAGCCCATGCTCTGCAACAAGAGAAGCCATTGCAATGAGAAGCCCGCACACCTCAACGTAGAGTAGGCCCTGCTCACAGCAACTAGAGAAAGCCTGCGTGCAGCAGTGAAGACCCAACACAGCCAAAAATAAATAAAATTAAAAAAAAGAAAGCCTCAACAAATCCCATTCAGGCTGGTGACACAGTGTTTGAACACCACACAATCTAGCAGGACTGCCTTCTTCATCGACTGGCTGTTGCCAGAGTGGAGAAATATCCTGAGACTCAGCGCTGAAAGACAATAAAAAGCTCCAAACATAATGATCATCCCTTCCTTCTCCCCTAATTTTTGCATCTTCCTGTCTCTACCACTCCCCCAAATGAACTACGTCTGTCAAACTATGCCCCCATATCAATGTATTCTTGGTTTTTAAGTCTTAGCTAACACTATTTTTTATATAATTATTTTTTAGCTTAGTGGACCATAAGGTACCATAAGAGTCAGGGGTGGGGTCTCTTGAATGAAGTGGACATTCCTATTCAGTCATCCTGAGATGAGGCAGCTTCTGGGGCAGGCAGGAATGCAGGCCTGGGAGACAGACTAAACCACAAGGGGAAAGAAACGCCTGCCTTTCTCTGTACCAGGGATCCTCCAATAGCTAAAGCATTTAAGATGCCCGGTGGAGGTGTGGTGGCTACAGATGTTGTGGGCAAGGCAGGGAATGGCTGATGGTGGTGAGCTTGCTGCCTGCACAGGAAGGCAGGCCCCATGGAGCAACCCTGGGCAGCCGCGTCAGTTGTTGTGCAGTGTACTTCCGCTCCAAAATCACCTAACCTGCAATGAAGTTTTGTTCCAATTTGGCAGTATGGGCTCAGCTACGGAGGATTAAGGGAGAGGATTCATGTAGGGGAGGCCGTGCTCTGCCCTCTAAGTACTGAATGGTGTGAAGAGGGGCAGGCAGTAGGAAAGCAGAAGGGAGCTCATCATGGGGTGGGGGTGTGTGTGTAATAGAGCAGAAGGACTTGGAGAACTAGCTCCTACAGAAAATGGCATTTTGGGGAAGTTTTTAAGAACAACTAAAATTGCTCTTTTTTTTTTGCGGTATGCGGTCCTCTCACTGTTGTGGCCTCTCCCATTGCAGAGCACAGGCTCCGGATGCGTAGGCTCAGCGGCCATGGCTCACGGGCCCAGCCGCTCCGCGGCATGTGGGATCTTCCCGGACCGGGGCACGAACCCGTGTCCCCTGCATCGGCAGGCGGACTCTCAACCACTGCGCCACCAGGGAAGCCCTAAAATTGCTCTTTGATTGTTGTCCCCAAGTCTCCTCAAAGTGGGTATGCTGAGCATTTCATGGATGTCTTTGGTTACATGCAGTTATATCTATTTGTTCTGCATGGTGATATGGGCGTCATCTTACCCAAGAGATCCCCTCTGTAGCAGACCAGCTAGAAGTGACTGCTCGCTCTCTCTTGAGTATCCACTGCAAATAGTGTCCAGACACTTCTCATCTCCTAATTATTTGGCAGGAAAAACAAATATCATATATTGATTACAGTGCTGGTTCACTGCAAAGACTCAGGTTAATGATTTGTTCATTTAAACTAGTATGATGTGTTTATATTAATCATTAGGGTCTAGGAGCAAATATTAAGGAATTTGAATTTTCAAACATTTACTTGAATTTCTCCTTGACCTTGGCATTTGAAGACACAATTCATCAATCTGTGAATTCTTTACTGCCATTTTGACATCAGCTTGTTGGACTTTGCCTTTTAATATAAATCTGTTAGGGTTAACTAGTGGATATTAAATTCTGATTCTCCACATCAATTTCTAGAGCTCCTTTCTCCACAACAACCAACACAAACCTTACACATAGATTATTGAAATGCATGGAAATTTGAATATTGAATGAGACAATGTTTCTGAAAATTTGAACTTGGAGTACTTTCCTGAAACCAGCTCTTATACACTGATATTCAAAATCTCTTGACCTTCAGGGAACAGGAGAGACAACCCTTTAGCCAGCCCTTAGCCTAATTCAGTTGAGTCCCAGAGCTGACATTATTTATGGAAACATAAGCAGTTGGTTGGATGAATGCCCAGGGCCCTTGGCATTGTAGGTACTTAAATAAATCAAATGATCCAGAAAACTGGTATTATGGGAGACCTCCACTTGAACTGCCACCTCCCCCCTACCCACTGGCAAATCCAAAGGGCAGGGAGGACCCTCATCCAGTATGAGGGGTGGGGACAGGCAGAATGAGGGGAGAGAGCCTAGTCAGGCATGCCCAGTGTTTAGTGACATGGAGACCTTGTAATATGGGGGGGGGGGGGCGGGTAGAAAGAGATCATGCCCCCTAGAAATGAGAAACACTGCTTACATTGTTTCTGGTGCAGACGTGGCTTCTAGAACCCAGGCTGTTCTCGGGGCCTCTACGGAGGCTTTACTGAAGCATAAGCCACAGGGCCAGGCAGAAGCAAGAAATCACATTTTTAATCAGGTTCTAGTTTTCATTATTTCTATCATTTTACTAAACATCTTTATCCCTGTGGCTTGTTTTTCAAAAATCTGGTTATCTTACAGTGACAGACATTTCTCAGCAGTTCTCCCCCCAGGAAAATAAAATCCTCCTGGAGCATAATAAGGAAATGCAACCCCACCATCTAAGTATTCAGGATAAAGACTGAAAGGTCTAATTGAATATTGACCAAATAAAGCTACCTTGTTTATTCCTAACTTAAATGTTCTTTCTTGAAGCAAACCTTATCAGTCTGGCCTCTGGTCTGTCAGACAGACCAGCAAGATCAGCAGGAAATTGGAAAAGCTGCATTTAAGATATTTAGGTCATAAGTCTCCCAAAGTGGGACCACGTCTACCTCCTGATTGAGTGTGGTTACTTGGAGAGACTGATGAATGTTACATCAATTACCACACCAGCAACACCAGCAAACATGCAGTGAGTTACAGCTTGAATGCATTCCAGATGGATTTCACCTTCATGAAATTTAATTAAATGCTATGTGTATAAATAATCTCATACGTTCTAATTCCCTATCCCAGTCAGAGTAGCCCTGGACTTGCAGCCTCTTTCTCTGCTGCATGACTACGTGTTGATTTGAAAACTCAGAGCAAGTAATGAGAGGGTCAAGCCCATAGGAAAAGCAGGCGTTCTGGGCTGTCACCTCTATCACCTTCATTGTGTCACTGTGGATTTTATCCTTTTATAAACATAGCTCTAACTGCCCGGAACATTGGAACACAGAATGTACTTCTCTTCAAAATTTTAAGCCCCTGAAAATGTGATAGCTGGGCAGTCATGGCCTTATTAATTGAAATTCAAATGCTGAAGGAATAGATTTGATGTTGAGGAAGGAAGAGAGATCATGAGAGGAAGATGCCTCTATATTGTCACATTTACCTTTAAAAGGACCCTCAAAGGTGTGTCCTACCTTATTATTTAGGGTCCTGATCAATTATAGTACCTAGCTGGCTCATCACCACTTAGAAGGTGCCCTGTGTGGCTGCCTTGCGGAGGGGAGAGTCAGGTCCTCTCCACTTGTTGGACCACACTCCCTGGACCAGGGGTTGGAAAAAGGCCTGGAGTGGAAATGACTTCCAAAGCAAGGAAGTGCTGAGCAGCTCAGACTGTGCAGCGGGAGTGAATGCAGAAAGGTCATGAGGCAGAGAAGTGACATGAGCCCAAGGAGCCAGAGTCAGGAAGGATTCAAATGCCTGAATAAGCAGAAGCTACACGACAGAGAGAGGGTCAGGGAGCCAGTTCTTAGGAGGCATAAAAAGAGAAGACATCAAAAAGAGGTGTAATTGGGAAGTCGTGGTAAAGGCAATGCAGAAGAGAGAAGATCCAGGCTCCTTTGCTTTACAAGGGTCTTGAACCCCAGTGGGCCTGTAGTTCCAGTCTTAGAACAGGCGAAATCAGGTTCTGTTCTGCCCAGGAGGCCTGCTTCCTTCCCTGCCTTGTAAGCTGAATTTCTCCCCTCCCCCCACCCCCACCCAGCATATAAAAACTAAGATGCAGATAAGCTGGGCTAATGCTTTTCTGGTGGGCATATTAAAGTCTCCTTATGTGACAAGCATCAAGGGCATTGTGGGAAAACTGTGATGAATTTTCTTTTAACTGTCAAGTGCAATGGAATGTTACCTATCAGCATCTTGAGATGCAAGCAAAAAGAAAAAAAAAAGGATAATTAAACCCAGCCTTTCAAATAAGCGTTGTGGCAAAGGTTACAAAACACTGCAGTGTTGCCAAACTTCGTGAAATCAATTTCCATTTTGTTTCAGTGTATGTGTCATGCAGAGATTGCTGAAACCAACAAAATGAAAAGCATTAATAATTGGTATTAATAGCTTGTATAAATTAATTTGCTTATTTGCCTAAAAGAAAATTAGCCGAACAATCCATTAAATGGAAAAGCTGCACTTTATGTAGTACAGAGCAGATCCCTCCTATTTTTTTTTAACATCTTTATTGGAGTAAAATTGCTTTACAATGGTGTGTTAGTTTCTGCTTTATAACAAAGTGAATCAGATATACCTATACATATATCCCCATATCTCTTCGCTTTTGCGTCTCCCTCCCTCCCACCCTTCCTATCCCACCCCTATAGGTGGTCACAAAGCACCGAGCTGATCTCCCTGTGCTATGTGACTGCTTCCCACTAGCTATCAGTTTTACATTTGGTAGTGTATATATGTCCAAGTCACTCTCTCACTTTGTCCCAGCTTACCCTTCCCCCTTCCTGTGTCCTCAAGTCCATTCTCTGCGTCTCTATTCCCGTCCTGCCCCTAGGTTCTTCATGACCTTTGTTTTTTTTTTTTTTTTTTTGATTCCATATATATGTGTTAACATACGGTATTTGTTTTTCTCTTTCTGACTTACTTCACTCTGTATGACAGACTCTAGGTCCATCCACCTCACTACAAATAACTCAATTTCGTTTCTTTTCATGGCTGAGCAATATTCCATTGCATATATGTGCCACATCTTCTTTATCCATTCATCTGTTGATGGACACTTAGGTTGCTTCCATGTCCTGGCTGTTGTAAATAGAGCTGCAGTGAACATTGTGGTACATGACTCTTTTTGAATTATGGTTTTCTCAGGGTATATGCCCAGAAGTGGGATTGCTGGGTCATATGGTAGTTCTATTTTTAGTACTCTAAGAAACCTCCATACTGTTCTCCATAGTGGCTGTATCAATTTATATTCCCACCAACAGTGCAAGAGGGTTCCCTTTTCTCCACACCCTCTCCAGCATTTATTGTTTCTAGATTTTTTGAGGATGGCCATTCTGACTGGTGTGAGGTGATACCTCATTGTAGTTTTCATTTGCATTTCTCTAATGAATAATGATGTTGAGCATTCTTTCATGTGTTTGTTCACAATTTGTATATCTTCCTTGGAGAAATGTCTATTTAGGTCTTCTGCCCATTTTTGGATTGGGTTGTTTTTTTTTTTTGATATTGAGCTGCATGAGCTGCTGGTAAATTTTGGATATTAATCCTTTGTCAGTTGCTTCACTTGCAAATATTTTCTCCCATTCTGAGGGTTGTCTTTTCGTCTTATTTATGGTTTCCTTTGCTGCACAAAAGCTTTTAAGTTTCATTAGGTCCCATTTGTTTATTTTTGTTTTTATTTCCATTTCTCTAGGAGGTGGGTCAAAAAGGACCTTGCTGTGATTTATGTCATAGTGTGTTCTGCCTATGTTTTCCTCTAAGAGTTTGATAGTGTCTGGCCTTACATTTGGGTCATTTTGAGTTTATTTTGAGTTTATTTTTGTGTATGGTGTTAGGGAGGGTTCTAATTTCATTCTTTTACATGTAGCTGTCCAATTTTCCCAGCACCACTTATTGAAGAGGCTGTCTTTTCTCCATTGTATATTCTTGCCTCTTACATCAAAAATAAGGTGACCATATGTACATGGGTTTACCTCTGGGTTTTCTATCCTGTTCCATTGATCTATATTTCTGTTTTGGGACCAGTACTATACTATCTTGATTACTGTAGCTTTGTAGTATAGTCTGAAGTTAGGGAGTCTGATTCCTCCAGCTCCATTTTTCTTTCTCAAGATTGCTTTGGCTATTAGGGGTCTTTTGTGTTTCCATACACATTGTGAAATTTTTTTTTCTAGTTCTGTGAAAAATGCCATTGGTAGTTTGATAGGGATTGCATTGAATCTGTAGATTGCTTTGGGTAGTATAGTCATTTTCACAGTGTTGATTCTTCCAATCCAAGAACATGATATATCTCTCCATCTGTTTGTATCATTTTTAATTTCTTTCATCAGTGTCTTATAGTTTTCTGCGTACAGGTCTTTTGTCTCCTTAGGTAGGTTTATTCCTAGGTATTTAATTCTTTTTGTTGCAGTGGTAAATGGGAGTGTTTCCTTAATTTCTCTTTCACATTTTTCATCATTAGTGTGTAGGAATGCAAGAGATTTCTGTGCATTAATTTTGTATCCTCCAACTTTACCAAATTCATTGATTAGCTCTAGTCATTTTCTGGTGGCATCTTTAGGATTCTCTGTGTATAGTATCATGTCATCTGCAAACAGTGGCAGCTTTACTTCTACTTTTCCGATTTGGAGTCCTTTTATTTCTTTTTCTTCTCTGATTGCTGTGGCTAAAACTTTCAAAACAATGTTGAATAATAGTAATGAGAGTGGGCAACATTGTCTTGTTCCTGATCTTAGTGGAAAGGGTTTCACTTTTTCACCACTGAAGATGATGTTGGCTGTGGGTTTATCATATATGGCCTTTATCATGTTGGGGTAAGTTCCCTCTATGCCTACTTTCTGGAGGGTTTTTATCATAAATGGTGTTGAATTTTGTCGACAGCTTTTTCTGCATCTATTGAGATGATCAAATGGTTTTTCCTCCTTCAATTTGTTAATATGGTGTATCACATTGACTGATTTGTATATATTGAAGAATCCTTGCATTCTTGGGATAAACCCCACTTGATCTGGTGTATGATCCTTTTAAGGTGGTGTTGGATTCTGTTTGCTAGTATTTTGTTGAGGATTTTTGCATCTGTGTTCATCAGTGATATTGGCCTGTAGTTTTCTTTTTCTGTGACAGCTTTGTCTGGTTTTGGTATCAGGGTGATGGTGGCCTAGTAGAATGAGTTTGGGAGTGTTCCTCCCTCTGCTATATTTTGGAATAGTTTCAGAAGGATAGGTTTTAGCTCGTCTCTAAATGTTTGATAGAATTCACCTGTGAAGCCGTCTGGTCCTGGGCGTGCGTTGGAAGATTTTTAATCACCGTTTCCATTTCAGTGCTTGTGATTGGTCTGTTTATATTTTCTGTTTCTTCCTGGTTCAGTCTCGGAAGGTTGTGCTTTTCTAAGAATTTGTCCATTTCTTCCAGGTTGTCCATTTTATTGGCATAGAGTTGCTTGTAGTAATCTCTCATGATCCTTTGTATTTCTTCAGTGTCAGTTGTTACTTCTCCTTGTTCATTTCTAGTTCTGTTGATTTGAGTCTTCTCCTTTTTGTTCTTGATGAGTTTGGCTAATGGTTTATCAATTTTGTTTATCGTCTCAAAAACCAGCTTTTAATTTTATTGATCTTTGCTATTGTTTCCTTCATTTCTTTTTCATTTATTTCTGATCTGATCTTTATGATTTCTTTCCTTCTACTAACTTTGTGGGTTTTTTGTTCTTCTTTCTCTAATAGCTTTAGGTGTAAGGTTAGGTTGTTTATTTGAGATGTTTCTTGTTTCTGAAGGTAGGAGTTTATTGCTATAAACTTCCCTCTTAGAACTGCTTTTGCTGTATCCCATAGGTTTTGGGTCATCATGTTTTCATTATCATTTGTTTCTAGGTGTTTTTTGATTTCCTCTTTGATTTCTTCAGTGTCCTAGTGATTATTAAGTAGTGTGTTGTTTAGCCTCCATGTGTTTTTATTTTTTACAGATTTTTTCCTGTAATTATCTAGTCTCATAGCATTGTGGTCGGAAAAGATACTTGATACGATTTCAATTTTCTTAAAATTTCCAACGCTTGATTTGTGACCCAAGATATGATCTATCCTGGAGAATGTTCCATGAGCACTTGCGAAGAAAGTGTATTCTGTTGTTTTTGGATGGAATGTCCTATAAATATCAATTAAGTCCATCTTGTTTAATGTATCATTTAAAGCTTGTGTTTCTTTATTAATTTTCATGTTGGATGATATGTTCATTGGTGAAAGTGCTAAAGTCCCCTGCTATGATTGTGTTACTGTCAATTTCCCCTTTTATGGCTGTTAGTATTTGCCTTATGTATAGAGGTGCTCCTATGTTGGGTGCATAAATATTTACAATTGTTATATCTTCTTCTTGGATCGATCCCTTGATCATTATGTAGTGTCCTTCTTTGTCTCTTGTAATAGTCTTTATTTTAAAGTCTATTTTGTCTGATATGAGAATTGCTATTCCAGCTTTCCTTAGATTTCCATTTGCATGCAGTATCTTTTTCCATTCCCTCACTTTCAGTCTGTACTTGTCCCTAGGTCTGGAGTGGGTCTCTTGTAGACAGCGTATATACAGGACTTGTTTTTTTATTCATTCAGCCAATCTGTGTCTTTTGGTTGGAGCGTTTAATCCATTTACATTTAAGATAATTATCGATATGTATGTTGCTATTACCATTTTCTTAATTGTTTGGGGTTTGTTATTGTAGGTCTTTTTATTGTGTTTCCTGCCTAGAGAAATTCCTTTAGCATTTGTTTTAAAGCTGGTTTGGTGGTGCTGAATTCTCTTAGCTTTTGCTTGTCTGTAAAGGTTTTAATTTCTCTTTCAAATCTGAATGAGATCTTTGCTGGGTAGAGTAATCTTGGTTGTAGGTTTTTCCCTTTCATCACTTTAAATATGTCCTCCCACTCCCTTCTGGCTTGCAGAGTTTCTGCTGAAAGATCAGCTGTTAACCTTATGGGGGTTCCCTTGTATGTTATTTGTTATTTTTCCCTTGCTGCTTTTATTATTTTTTCTTTGTATTTAGTTTTTGATAGCTTGATTATTATATGTATTGGCGTGCTTCTCCTTGGATTTATCCTGTATGGGACTGTCTGCTTCCTGGACTTGATTGACTTTCCTTTCCCATATTAGGGAAGTTTTCAACTATAATCTCTTCAAATATTTTCTCATTCCCTTTCTTTTTCTCTTCTTTTTCTGGAACCCCTATAATTCACATGTTGGTGCGTTTATTGTTGTCCCAGAGGCATCTGAGACTCTCCTCAATTCTTTTCATTCTTTTTTCTTTTTTCTGCTCTGTGGTAGTTATTGACAATATTTTATCTTCCAGGTCACTTAACCATTCTTCTGCCTCAGTTATTCTGCTATTAATTCCTTCTAGAGAAGTTTTAATTTCATTTATTGTGTTGTTCATCGTTGTTTCTTTGCTCTTTAGTTCTTCTACATCCTTGTTAAACGTTTCTTGTGTTTTCTCCATTCTATTTCGAAGATTTTGGATCATCTTTACTATCATTACTCTGAATCCTTTTTCAGGTAGACTGCCTATTTCCTCTTCATTTGTTTGGTCTGGTGGGTTTTCACCTTGCTCCTTCATCTGCTGTGTGTTTCTCTGTCTTCTCCTTTTGCTTAACTTACTGTGTTTGGGGTCTCCTTTTTGCAGGCTGCAGGTTCGTTGTTCCTGTTGTTTTTGGTGTCTGCCCCCAGTGGCTAAGGTTGGTTCAGTGGGTTGTGTAGGCTTCCTGGTGGAGGGGACTGGTGCCTGTGTTCTGGTGGATGAGGCTGGATCTTGTCTTTCTGGTGGACAGGTCCTCATCTGGTGGGTGCTTTGGGGTGTTTGTGACCTTATTATGATTTCATGCAGCCTCTCTGCTAATGGGTGGGCTTGTGTTCATGTCTTGCTTGTTGTTTGGCATAGGGTGTCTAGCACTGTAGCTTGCTGGTCGTTGAGTGGAGCTGGGTCTTTGCAATGAGAAGGAGATCTCTGGGAGATTGTCGCCATTTGTTATTACGTGGAGCTGGGAGGTCTCTCGTGGACCAGTGTCCTAAACTTGGCTCTCCCACCTCAGAGGTGCAGGCTTGAGACCCGGCTGGAGCACCAAGACCCTGTCATCTACACAGCTCTGAATAAAAGGAAGAAAAAAAGAAAGAAAGAAGAAAGGAAGAACGGAAGGAAGGAAGGAAAGAAAAGAAAATAGAGTAAAGTTATTAAAATAAAAAATAATTATTAAAAATAAAAAAAATTTTTAAGTTATAAACAGAAAGAAAGAAGAGAGGAACCAAACCTAAAAACAAATCCACCAATGATAACAAGTACTAAAAACTATACTAAAAATAAAAAAACAAAAACGGACAAACAGAACCCTAGGACAGATGGTGAAAGCCAAGCTATATAGACAAACTCACACACAGAAGCATATACATACACACTCACAAAAAGAAGAAAAGGAAAAAAAATACAGATATATCGTTGCTCCTGAAGTCCACTGCCTCAATTTTGGGATAATTCGTTGTCTATTCAGGTATTCCACACATGCAGGGTGCATAAAGTTGATTGTGGAGATTTAATCCTCTGCTCCTGAGGCTGCTGGGAGAGATTTCCCTTTCTCTTCTTTGTTCTCACAGCTACTGGGGTTCACCTTTGGATTTGGCCCCGCCTCTGCGTGTAGGTCGCCTGAGGGCATCTGTTCTTCGCTCAGACAGGAAGGGGTTAAAGGAGCAGCTGATTCGGGGGCTCTGGCTCACTCAGGCCGGGGGAGGGAGGGGTACGAATGCAAGGCGAGCCTGAGGCGGCAGAGGCCAGTGTGACATTGCACCAGCCTGAGGCGCGCCGTGCGTTCTCCCAGGGAAGTTGTCCCTGGATCACAGGACCCTGGCAGTGGCGGGCTGCACAGGCTCCTGGAAGGGGAGGTGTGACTAGTGACCTGTGCTTGCACACAGGCTTCTTGGTGGCGGCAGCAGCAGCCTTAGCGTCTCATGCCCATCTCTGGGGTCTGCGCTGTTAGTCGCGGCTCGCGCCTGTCTCTGGACCTCATTTAGGCAGTGCTCTTAATCTCCTCTCCTCGAGCACCAGGAAACAAAGAGGGAAGAAAAAGTCTCTTGCCTCTTCAGCAGCTCTAGACCTTTTCCTGGACTCCCTCCCAGCTAGCCGTGGCACACCAGCCCTCTTCAGGCTGTGTTCACGGAGCCAACCCCAGTCCTCTCCCTGGGATCCGACCGAAGCTGGAGCCTCAGCTCCCAGCCCCCACCTGCCCCGGCAGGTGAGCAGACAAGCCTCTCGGGCTGGTGAGTGCTGGTCAGCACCAATCCTCTGTGTGGGAATCTCTCTGCTTCGCCCTCCGCACCCCTGTTGCTGTGCTCTCCTCCATGGCTCCGAAGCTTCCCCTCTGCCACCTGCAGCCTCCGCCCACGAAGTGGCTTCCTAGTGTGTGGAAACCTTTCCTCCTTCACAGCTCCCTCCCACTGGTGCAGGTCCCATCCCTATTCTTTTGTCTCTGTTTTTTCTTTTTTCTTTTGCCCTACCCAGGTACGTGGGGAGTTTCTTGCCTTTTGGGAGGTCTGAGGTCTTCTGCCAGCGTTCAGTAGGTGTTCTGTAGGAGTTGTTCCACATGTAGATGTATTTCTGATGTATTTGTGGGGAGGAAGGTGATCTCCACGTCTTACTCTTCTGCCATCTTGAAGCTCCTCCCCCCTCCTATTGTTTTAAAATATGTGGCATTTGAAGTTTGAGGAAATCTAACCAATTAATGAAAACTAAATGAGAATCCCTTTGTCAGTAAAATGAAGTCAATTCCATGGGTGCAGAAGGGCATCTTAATGACTTCAAAACCACAGAAAATATAAAGGGTGGCACATAGCATATAACTGATCAACATGACATAAAATGGAGATAATCTAAGTTCATATAAGTTCATATTTGTTTGCAGCACTGACTACCAGTACCTAAGAGTAATTACTTGATTCTTCTGCAGTGTCTAGGAGGTGGATGGGGAATAAATAATAAACACAAATGGGACATCAAATGCTGGTGAGCTTAACAACTTTGTGAAAAATAGTTCATGGGTTCATTTCAACAGGTACTCCTTGTCGGGCGAAGCCTTGGTTTACCTGCCATTGGCCCAGTTACAGGAATCGATGTTGGGTGTGGTGGCACAGGGATTCCTCAACTTCCTGCCCCTCCCCAGTTTTTTGTTTATAATCATATCTCTTTTCACATTCAGCTTTTCAAGGGCTAAGTTACAAGCTTTGAAGACTGTTAGGATCGACTTTTCTCAATTCTTCCTCCTTTCTCGCCTATTCATTTTTAGTAAGCATCCCACCAGAGCTTGGTTTCTAACTGCTCCCTACAAAGGACGAATACATCAAAAGTTGTCTACAATTTCAGGGTTGTAGAAATTTATCATAAAAACGGGCAGGAGTTTACTCACATGGAGCAAAACAGGTTGGGAAGCATCTGAGTCTCAAATGGGATAATACATGATATTGCTAAGCCATTCCCTGATCCCATTTTACAAATAATTTGCCTTCACACCTGTTGACCTGCCAATGTCATACACCCATCCCCCATCCAAGAGAACCGCAGGAAATAAGAGTCATCCTCATTCAACCAGCTGGTCCTGAGTGCCTTAGGATGTCAGGCTGTAAATCATTCAAATCCTGGCTGCTTATAAAACTCAACTCTCAGAACAGAGCTGTAATGGCTAAAGCTCCCGTAGGGTAACCTGTTAGGCCAGGCTTGCCCCCTGCTGCATTTAAGGTACCATTGAACCCCAGCAGATTCCAATAGAGTAAGCACTGCAAAACCCCTCCACACGTGTGGTTTTCCTACTCATCTGTGCGAATCTCAGATTACACTTCCCCGCAAGACACTGCAGGCTTCTCCGAGTAAAAAAAATTAAATGCTTATTAGGATTCTGCACGTGCTCCCTGTAAACTGCACCCCACATACTACAGTGCTGTCCTTGCCTCGTTAGCACAGACACTTACCCATGGCTGACTAGGGACATCAAACCACTTCAGGTAATTGCATTTCCAGAGCAGTTGATAGTGAAATGGGGAAGATTTGCCCTTGCCCTGATCAAAAAGTAGATAAAGGGCTTCCCTGGTGGCGCAGTGGTTGAGAATCTGCCTGCCAATGCAGGGGACACGGGTTCGAGCCCTGGTCTGGGAAGATCCCACATACCGTGGAGCAACTAGCCCCATGAGCCATAATTACTGAGCCTGCGCGTCTGGAGCCTGTGCTCCACAACAAGAGAGGCCGCGATAGTGAGAGGCCCGCGCACCGCGATGAGGAGTGGCCCCCACTTACCGCAACTGGAGAAAGCCTCGCACAGAAACGAAGAGCCAACACAGCCATAAATTAATAAATAAATAAATAAATAAAATTAAAAAAAAAAAGATAAGGTCTAGCATTCTTGATTTTTAAAAAATAATCAGTCAAGAAAGTTTTGCCTCAAACTATTTGATTGTTTCCTCCCTAACCATGAACTCTAAGCTTTTACCATGTCCTTTGTTTGCAATATGTGTTTCGTTATTTTATTTAATCATGGACTATCTTTCCACTTAATTAAACTCACTTCACTTTGAAACATTGCATTGAAAAGAAAAATATAGATGTCATGTAGAATTATTTCACTAGTCTATTTTATCAGTCAAATAATTGCTCCCTGCCCCCAGGTAGTTAAAGATGACACATTGTTGCAACTATGATCAAAATCTATCTCTTTTTTTTTTTTTTTCAAATTCCACAATTTTTAAGGCCAGGTAACTATAAAAGAGTCAGATCCTGCATACTGCCAAGAAAACATCTTCCAAAATCAGACATTTGGATTTCTGATTAGTTACAAAAAAAGATACATCAAAAGAAATGGATTAGGGAAAATACTGTAGTGTTCCTTTACTGTTCAACTTAGTTATGTCTTCATTTTCTTTTTTTAATTTAATTTTTATTTTATATAGGGGTATAGTTGATTTACAATGCTGTGTTAGTTCAGGTATACAGCAAAGTGATTCAGTTATACATATACATATATCCATTCTTTTTCAGATTCTTTTCCCATATAGGTTATTACAGAATATTGAATGGAGTTCCCTGTGCTACACAGTAGGTCCTTGTTGGTTATCTATTTTATATACAGTAGTGTGTATATGTCAATCCCAGTCTCCCAATTTATCCTTCCCCCACTTCCCTTTCTGTAACCATAAGCCTGTTTTCGAAGTCTGTGAGTCTTTCTGTTTTGTAAACAAGTTCATTTGTATAATCTTTTTAGATTCCACATATAAGTGATATCATATGATATTTCTTCCACTGTCTGACTTACTTCCCTTAGTACGATGATCTCTAGGTCCATCCATGTTGCAAATGGCATTATTTCATCCTTCTTTTGGGCTGAGTAATATTGCGTTGTATATATATACCACATCTTCTTTATCCATTGCTCTGTTGATGGACATTTAGGTTGCTTCTGTGTCTTGGCTATCGTAAACAGCGCTGCAATGAATATTGAGGTGCATGTATCTTTTCGAATTATGGTTTTCTCTAGATATGTGCCCAGGAGTGGGATTGCTGGATCATATGTAGTTCTATGTTTAGTGTTTTAAGGAACCTCCATACTGTTCTCCATAATGGCTGTACCAATTTACATCCCCACCAACAGTGTAGGAGGGTTCCCTTTTGACACACCTACTTCAGCATTTATTGTCTACAACTTTTCGATGATGACCATTCTGATCGGTGTGAGGAAATACCTCATTGTAGTTTTGATTTACGTTTCTCTAATAATGAGTGATGTTGAGCATCATTTCATGTGCCTATTGGCCATCTGTATGTCTTCTTTGGAGAAATGTCTGTTTAGGTCTTCTGCCCATTTTTTGATTGAGTTGTTTGTTTTTTTGCTATTGAGCTGCATGAGCTGTTTGTAGATTTTGGAGATTAATCCTTTGTTGGTCGAATTGTTTGCAAATGTTTTCTCCCATTCTGTGAGTTGTCTTTTCGTTCTGTTTAGGGTTTCCTTTGCTGTGCAAAAGCTTTTGGGTTTCATTAGGTCCCATTTGTTTATTTTTGTTTTTATTTTCTTTACTCTAGGAAGTAGATCCAGAAAGATATTGCTGCAATTTATGTCAAAGAGTGTTCTGCCGATGTTTTCCTCTAAGACATATTCATAGTATCCAGTCTTACATTTAGATCTTTAATCCATTTTGAGTTTTGTGTATGGTGTTAGAGAATGTTCTACCTTCATTCTTTTACATGTAGCTATCCAGTTTCCCCAGCACCACTTATTGAAGAGACTGTCTTTTGTCCATTGTATATTCTTGCCTCCTTTGTTGTAATTAATTGACCATGGATGCATGGGTTTATTTCTGGGCTCTCTATCCTGTTCCATTAATCTATATTTCTGTTTTTGTGCCAGTACCATACTGCTTTGATTACCATAGCTTTGTCATATAGTTTGAAGTCAGGGAGCTTGATTCCTCCAGCTCTGTTTTTCTTTCTCAAGATTGCTTTGGCTATTCGGGGTATTTTGTGTTTCCATATGAATTAAATTTTTTGTTCTAGTTCTGTGAAAAATCCCATTGGTAATTTGATAGGGATTGCATGGAATCTGTAGATTGCTTTGGGTAGTATAGTCATTTTGACAATATTGATTCTTCCAATCCAGGAACATGGTGTATCTTTCCATCTGTGTCCTCTTCGATTTCCTTTATCACGTCTTATAGTTCTCAGAGTACAGGTCTTTTGCCTCTTTAGGTAGCTTTATTCCAAGGTATTTTATTCTTTTTAATGAGATGGTAAATGGGATTGTTTCTTTAATTTCCCTTTCTGATCTTTTGTTGTTCGTGTGTAGGAATGCAAGAGATTTCTGTGTATTAATTTTGTATCCTGCAACTTTACCAAATTCATTGATGAGCTCTAGTAGTTTTCTGGTAGCAGCTTTAGGATATTCTATATATACTGTCATGTCATCTGCAAACAGTGACAGTTTTACTTCTTCTTTTCCAATTTGGATTCCTTTTATTTCTTTTTCTTCTCTGATTGCCATGGCTGGGACTTAGAAAACTATGTTGAATAAAAGTGATGAGAGTGGACATCCTTCTCTTCTTCCTCATCTTAGAGGAAATGCTTTTATCTACTTACTGTTGAATATGATGTTAGATGGGGGTTTGTCATATATGTCCTTGATTATGTTGAGGACATAATACCACTTTCTGGGGAGTTTTTATTATAATTGGATGTTGAAATTCATCAGAAGCTTTTTCTGCATTTATTGAGATGATCATATGATTTTTATACTTCAGTTTATTGTCATGTATCACACTGATTGATTTGAAGATATTGAAAAATCCTTGCATCCCTGAGATAAATCCCACTTGATCATGGTGTATGATCCTTTTAGTGTACTGTTGGATGTGGTTTGCTTGTACTTTGTTGAGGATTTTTGTGTCTATGTTCATCAGTGATATTGACCTGTAATTTTCCTTTTTTGTGGTATCTTTGTCTGGCTTTGGCATCAGGGTGATGGTGGCCTCGTAGAATGAGTTTGGGAGTGTTCCTTTCTCTGCAATTTTTTGGAATAGTTTCAGAAGGATAGGTGTTAACTGTTCTCTAAATGTTTGATAGAATTCACCTGTGAAGCTGTCTGTTCTGGACTTCGTTGGAAGTTTTTAAATCAAAGTTTCAATTTCAGTACTTGTGATTGGTCTGTTCATATTTTTTATTTCTTCCTGGTTCAGTCTTGGAAGATTGTACCTGTCTAAGAATTTGTCCATTTCTTCAAGGTTGTCCTTTTTTTTTTTTTTTTTGGCGTATAGTTGCTTGTAGTAGTCTCTTATGATCCTTTGTATTTCTGTGGTGTTGATTGTAACTTCTCCTTTTTCATTTCTAATTTTACTGATTTGAGCCCTCTCCCTTTTTTCCTGAAGAGTCTGGCTAAAGGTGTATACATTTTGTTTATCTTCTCAAAGAACCAGCTTTTAGTTTCATTGATTTTTTTCTACTGTTTTGTCTCTATTTTATTTATTTCAGTTCTGATCTTTATGATCAGAAAGTATTCTTTTCTTCTACTAATCTTGGGTTTTGTTTGTAGTCCTTTTTCTAGCTGCTTTAGGTGTAAAGTTAGGTTGTTTGAGATTTTTCTTGTTTCCTGAGGTAAGATTGTATGACTATATGCTTCCCTTTTAGAACTGCTTTGCGAAATCCCAAAGGTTTTGGATTGTTGTGTTTTCTTTTTCATATGTCTCTAGGTATTATGAGTTTTTTTTAGTGAATTTTATTTTATTATTATTTTTTAACATCTTTATTGGAGTATATTTGCTCTACAATGGCACATTAGTTTCTGCTTTATAACAAAGTGAATCAGCTATACATATACATATATACCCATATCTCCTTGCATCTCCCTCCCACCCCACCATCCCACCCCTCTAGGTGGTCACAAAGCACGGAGCTGATCTCCCTGTGCTATGCAGCTGCTTCCCACTAGGTATCTATTTTACGTTTGGTAGTGTATATATGTCGATGCCACTCTCTCACTTTGTCCCAGCTTACCCTTCCCCCTACCTGTGTCCTCAAGTCCATCCTCTACAACTGCGGCTTTATTCCTGTCCTGCCCCAAGGTTCTTCATGACCTTTTTTTTTTTTATTCCATACATATGTGTTAGCATATGGTGTTTATTTTTCTCTTTCTGACTTACTTCACTCTGTAAGACGACAGACTCTAGGTCCATCCACCTCACTACAAATAACTCAACTTTGTTTCTTTTAATGGCTGAGTAATATTCCATTCTATATATGTGCCACATCTTTATCCATTCATCTGTTGATGGACACTTCAGTTGCTTCCATGTCCTGACTATTGTAAATAGAGCTGCAATGAACATTGTGATACATGACTTTTTGAATTATGGTTTTCTCTGGATATATGCCCAGTAGTGGGATTACTGGGTTGTATAGTAGTCTATTTTAGTTTTTTAAGGAACCTCCATACTGTTCTCCATAGTGGCTGTATCAATTTACATTCCCACTAACAGTGCAAGAGGGTTCCCTTTTCTCCATACCCTCTCCAGCATTTATTGTTTGTAGATTTTTTTTTTTGCGGTACACGGGCCTGTCACTGTTGTGGCCTCTCCCGTTGCAGAGCACACGCTCCGGACACGCAGGCTCAGTGGCCATGGCTCACGGGCCCAGCCACTCCGTGGCATGTGGGATCTTCCCGGACCAAGGAACGAACCCGTGTCCCCTGCATTGGCAGGCAGACTCTCAACCACTGTGCCACCAGGGAAGCCCTGTAGATTTTTTGATGATGGCCATTCTGACTGGTGTGAGGTAATACCTCATTGTAGTTTGATTTGCATTTCTCTAATGATTAGTGCTGTTGAGCATTCTTTCATGTGTTTGTTGGCAGTCTGTATATGTTCTTTGGAGAAATGTCTTCTGCCCATTTTGGATTGGGTTGTTTGTTTTTTTGATATTGAGCAGCATGTGCTGCTTGTAAATTTTGGAGATTAATCCTTTGTCAGTTGCTTCACTTGCAAATATTTTCCTCCCATTCTGAGGGTTGTCTTTTCGTCTTGTTTATGGTTTCCTTTGCTGCACAAAAGCTTTTAAGTTTCCTTAGGTACCATTTGTTTATTTTTGTTTTTATTTCCAATTCTCTAGGAGGTGGGTCAAAAAGGATCTTGCTGTGATTTATGTCATAGTGTGTTCTGCCTATGTTTTCCTCTAAGAGTTTGATAGTGTCTGGCCTTACATTTGGGTCATTTTGAGTTTATTTTTGTGTATGGTGTTAGGGAGGGTTCTAATTTCATTCTTTTACATGTAGCTGTCCAATTTTCCCAGCACCACTTATTGAAGAGGCTGTCTTTTCTCCATTGTATATTCTTGCCTCCTATATCAAAAATAAGGTGACCATATGTACATGGGTTTATCTCTGGTTATCTATCCTGTTCCATTGATCTATATTTCTGTTTTTGGGCCAGTACTATACTGTCTTGATTACTGTAGCTTTGTAGTATAGTCTGAAGTCAGGGAGCCTGATTCCTCCAGCTCCATTTTTCTTTCTCAAGATTGCTTTGGCTATTTGGGGTCTTTTGTGTTTCCATACACATTGTGAAATTTTTTTTTCTAGTTCTGTGAAAAGTGCCGTTGGTAGTTTGATAGGGATTGCACTGAATCTGTAGATTCCTTTGGGTAGTATAGTCATTTTCACAGTGTTGATTCTTCCAATCCAAGAACATGGTATTTCTCTCCATCTGTATCATCCTTAATTTCTTTCATCAGTGTCTTATAGTTTTCTGCATATAGGTCTTTTGTCTCCTTAGGTAGGTTTATTCCTAGGTATTTAATTCTTTTTGTTGCAGTGGTAAATGGGAGTGTTTCCTTAATTTCTCTTTCAGATTTTTCATCATTAGTGTAGGAATGCAAGAGATTTCTGTGCATTAATTTTGCATCCTGCTACTTTATCAAATTCATTGATTAGCTCTAGTCATTTTCTGGTAGCATCTTTACGATACTCTATGTATAATATCATGTCATCTGCAAACAGTGACAGCTTTACTTCTTCTTTTCCTATTTGGATTCCTTTTATTTCTTTTCCTTCTCTGATTGCTGTGGCTAAAACTTCCAAAACTACGTTGAATAATAGTGGTGAGAGTAGATAACCTTGACTTGTTCCTGATCTGAGGAAATGGTTTCTGTTTTTCACCATTGAGAATGATGTGTGTTCTGTTTTTGTCATATATGGCCTTTATTATGTTGAGGTAAGTTCCCTCTATGCCTACTTTCTGGAGGGTTTTTATCATAAACGGGTGTTGAACTTTGTCGCAAGCTTTTTCTGCATCTATTGAGGTGATCATATGGTTTTTCTCCTTCAGTTTGCTAATATGGTATATCACATTGATTGGTTTGCATATATTGAACAATCCTTGCATTCCTGGGATACACCCCACTTGATCATGGTGTATGATCCTTTTAATGTGCTGTTGGATTTCGTTTGCTAGTATTTTGTTGAGGATTTTTGCGTCTGTGTTCATCAGTGATATTGACCTGTAGTGTTCTTTCTTTTTTACATCTTTATTTGGTTTTCATATCAGGGTGATGGTGGCCTCATAGAATGAGTTTTGGAGTGTTCCTCCCTCTGCTATATTTTGGAATAGTTTCAGAAGGATAGGTTTTAGCTCTTCTCTAATTGTTTGATAGAATTCTCCTGTGAAGCCATCTGGTCCTGGGCATGCATTTGTTGGAAGATTTTAATCACAGTTTCCATTTCAGTGCTTGCAATTGGTCTGTTTATATTTTCTATTTCTTCTTGGTTCAGTCTCGGAAGGTTGTGCTTTTCTAAGAATTTGTCCATTTCTTCCAGGTTGTCCATTTTATTGGCATAGAGTTGCTTGTAGTAATCTCTCATGATGCTTTGTAGTAATATCTCATGGTCCTCTGCAGTGTCAGTTTTACTTCTCCTTTTGCATTTCTAATTCTGTTGATTTGAGTGTTCTCCCTTTTTCCTTGAGGATTCGGGCTAATGGTTTATCAATTTTGTTTATATTCTCAAAGAACCAGCTTTTAGTTTTATTGATCTTTGCTTTTTTTTTTTTTTTTTTTGCGTTACGCGGGCCTCTCACTACTGTGGCCTCTCCCATTGCGGAGCACAGGCTCCGGACGCGCAGGCTCAGTGGCCATGGCTCACGGGTCCAGCCGCTCCGCGGCACGTGGGATCTTCCGAGACCGGGGCACGAACTCGTGTCCCCTGCATCGGCAGGCGGACTCCCAACCACTACGCCACTAGGGAAGCCCATGCTATTTTTTCCTTCATTTCTTTTTCATTTATTTCTGATCTGATCTTTATGATTTCTTTCCTTCTGCTAACTTTGGGGGTTTTTTTGTTCTTCTTTCTCTAATAGCTTTAGGTGTATGGCTAGGTTGTTTCTTGAGATGTTTCTTGTTTCTTTTTTTTCTTTCTTTTTAAAATTTTATTTATTTATTTATTTATTTATTTTGCGGTACGTGGGCCTCTCACTGTTGTGGCCTCTCCCATTCCGGAGCACAGGCTCTGGATGCGCAGGCTCAGCAGCCATGGCTCATGGGCCCAGCCACTCCGCAGCATGTGGGATCTTCCTGGACTGGGGCACGAACCAGTGACCCCTGCATTGACAGGTGGACTCTCAACCACTGCACCACCAGGGAAGCCCTGTTTCTTGTTTCTTGAGGTAGGATTGTATTGCTGTAAACTTCCATCTTAGTACTGCTTTTGCTGAATTCCATAGGTTGTTCTGTTTTCATTGTCACTTGTTTGTAGGTAAGTTTTGATTTCCTCTTTGATTTCTTCAGTGATCTCTTGGTTATTTAGTAGTGTATTCTTTAGCCTCCATGTGTTTGTATTTTTTACAGATATTTTCTGTAATTGATATCTAGTCTGATAGCGTTGTGGTCAGAAAAGATACTTGATACAATTTTAGTTATCTTAAATTTACCAAGTCTTGTTTTTTAACTCAAGATGTGATCTGTCCTGGAGAACGTTTCATGAGCGCTAGAGAAGAAAGTGTATTCTGTTGTTTTTGGATGGAATGTCCTACAAATAGCAATTAAGTCCATCTTGTTTAATATGTCATTGAAAGCTTGTGTTTCCTTATTTATTTTCATTTTGGATGATCTGTCCATTGGTGAAAGAGGGGTCTTAATATCTCCTACTATAATTGTGTTACTGTCGATTTCCCCTTTTATGGCTGTTAGCATTTGCCTTATGTATTGAGGTGCTCCTATGTTGGCTGCATAAATATTTACAGTTGTTATGTCTTCTTTTTGGATGGATCCCTTGATCATTGAGCGTCCTTCTTTGTCTCTTGTAATAGTCTTTATTTTAAAGTCTATTTTGTTTAATATGAGAATTGCTACTCTAGCTTTCTTTTGGTTTCCATTTGCACGGAATATCCTTTTCCATCCCCTCACTTTCAGTCTGTACGTGTCCATAGGTCTGAAGTGGGTCTCTTGTAGACAGCATATATACGGGTCTTGTTTTTGTATCCACTCAGCCAGTCTGTGTCTTTTGGTTGGAGCATTTAATCCATTTACATTTGAGGTAGTTATCGATATGTACGTTCCTATTACCATTTTCTTAATTGTTTTGGGTTTGTTATTGTAGGTCTTTTCCTTCTCTTGTGTTTCCTGCCTAGAGAAATTCCTTTAGCATTTGTTTTAAAGCTCGTTTGGTGGTGCTGAATTCTCTTAACTTTTGCTTGTCTGTAAAGCTTTTAATTTCTCTGTTGAATCTGAATGAGATCTATGCTGCGTAGAGTAATCTTCGTTTTAGGTTTTTCCCTTTCATCACTTTAAATATGTCCTGCCACTCCCTTCTGGCTTGCAGAGTTTCTGCTGAAAGGTCAGCTGTTAACCTTATGGGGATTCCCTTGTATGTTATTTGTTGTTTTTCCCTTGCTGCTTTTAATACTTTTTTGTATTTAATTTTTGATAGTTTGATTAATATATGTATTAATAATATTATTATATTGTATTATTATAATATAATATAATATATGATTGATTAATAATATATGTATTAAATATGTATTTAATATTGTAGGGGACTCTCTGTGCTTCCTTGATTGACTATTTCCTTTTCCAGTTTAGGGAAGTTTTCAACTATAATCTCTTCAAATATTTTCTCATTCCCTTTCTTTTTCTCTTCTTCTTTTGGGACCCCTATAATTCGAATGTTGGTGCATATAATGTTGTCCCAGAGGTCTCTGAGAGTGTCCTCAGTTATTTTCATTCTCTTCTCTTTATTCTGCTCTGTGGTAGTTATTTCCACTATTTTATCTTCCAGGTCACTTATCCATTCTTCTGCATCATTTATTCTGCTATTGATTCCTTCTAGAGAATTTTTAATTTCATTTATTGTATTGTTCATCATTGTTTGTTTCCTCTTTAGGTCTTCTACGTCCTTGTTAAACGTTTCTTGTATTTTCTCCATTCTATTTCGAAGATTTTGGATCATCTTTACTATCATTACTCTGAATTCTTTTTCAGGTAGACTGCCTATTTCCTCTTCATTAGTTTGGTCTGGTGGGTTTTTACCTTGCTCCTTCATCTTCTGTGTGTTTTTCTGTCCTCTCATTTTTCTTAACTTACTGTGTTTGGGGTCTCCGTTTTGCAGGCTTAAGGTTCGTAGTTCCTGTTGTTTTTGGTGTCTGCTCCCAGTGGCTAAGTTTGGTTCAGTGGGTTGTGTAGGCTTCCTTGTGGAGGGGACTGGTGCCTGTGTTCTGGTGGATGAGCCTGGATCTTGTCTTTCTGGTGAGCAGGACTGCGTCTGGTAATGTTTTGGGGTGTGTGACCTTATTATGATTTTAGGCAGACTCTCTGCTAATGGGTGGGGTTGTGTTCATGTCTTTCTGGTTGTTTGGCAAGGGTGTCTAGCACTGTAGCTTGCTGGTCGTTGAGTGGAGCTGGGTCTTAGCACTGAGCTGGAGATCTCTGAGAGAGTTTTCGCTGTTTGATATTACATGGAGCTGGGAGGTTTCTGGTGGAAGAGTGTGCTGAACTCAGCTCTCCCACCTCAGAGGCACATGCCTGATACCCGGCTGGAGCACCAAGACCCTGTCAGCCACACAGCTCAGAAGAAAATGGAGAAAAAAAGAAAGAAAGAAAAATAAAGTTATTAAAATAAAAAAATTATTAGAAGTAAAAAAATTAGAAAGTAATAAAAATAATAAAGAAAGAAGAGAGCAACCAAACCAAAATACATATCCACCAATGATAACAAGCACTAAAAACTATACTAAAAACAAAACAAACAAAAAAATACGGACAGACAGAACCCAAGGTCAAATGGTAAAAGCAAAGCTATACAGACTAACTCACACAAGGAAGCATACATGTACACACTCAGTAAAATTGAAAAAGAAAAAATATATATATATGTATATATTTAAAAAAAAAGGAAGTGAGCAACCCAGTCAACAAACAAATCTCCAGTGATAATAAACTCTAAATACTAAACTAAGATAAACATAAAACCAGAAACAAATTACTTGCAGAAAGCACACCCTAAGTCTACAGTTGCTCCGAAAGTCCACCACTTCAATTCTGGGATTCATTGTCTGTTCAGGTATTCCACAGATGCAGGGTACATCAAGTTGATTGTGGAGATTTATCCGCTGCTCCTGAGGCTGCTGGGAGGAATTTCCTTTTCTTTGTTCGCACAGCTCCTGGGGCTCAGCTTTGGATTTGGCCCTGCCTCTGTGTGTTGGTCACCTGAGGGTGTCTGTTCCCTGCCCAGACAGGACAGGGTTAAAGGAGCAGCTGATTAGGGGGCTCTGGCTCACTCAGGTGGAGGGGAGGGAGGGGTACGGAATCCAGGGCAAGCCTGTGGTGGCAGAGGCCGGCGTGACATCGCAACTGCCTGAAGCGTGCTGTGTGTTCTCCTGGGGAAGTTGTCCCTGGATCATGGGACCCTGGCAGTGGTGGGCTGCACAGGCTCCTGTGAGGGGAGGTGTGGTTAGTGACCTGTGCTTGCACACAGGCTTCTTGGTGGCTGCAGCAGCAGCCTTAGTTTTTCATGCCCGTCTCTGGTTTCTGCACTGATAGCCACGGCTCGTGCCCATCTCTGGAGCTCGTTTAGGCAGTGCTCTGAATCCCCTCACCTCACACACCCTGAAACTGTGGTCTCTTGCCTCTTAGGCAGTTCCAGACTTTTTCCCAGACTCCCTCCCAGCTAGCTGTGGCACACTAGCCCCCTTCAGGCTGTGTTCACACAGCCAACCCCAGTTCTCTTCTTGGGGTCTCACCTCCAAAGCTGGAGCCTCAGTTTCCAGCCCCACCCACCCCATTGGGCGAGCAGACAAGCCTCTCATGCTGGTGAGTGCTCATTGGCACCAATTCTCTGTGTGGGAATCTCTGTGCTTTGCCTTCTGCACCCCTGTTGCTGCGCCCCTCTATGGCTCTAAAGCTTCCCCCCTGCCAATCCCCTGTCTCCTCCAGTGAAGGGGCTTCCTAGTGTGTGGAAACCTTTCCTCCTTCTCAGCTCCCTCCTTAAGGTGCAGGTCCTGTCCCTGTTCTTTTGTCTCTGTTTTTTCTTTTGCCCTAGCCAGGTACGTGGGGAGTTTCTTGCCTTTTGGGAACTCTGAGGTCTTCTGCCAGCGTTCAGTAGGTGTTCTTTAGGAGTTGTTCCACATGTAGATGTATTTCTGATGTATTTGTGGGGAGGAAGGTGATCTCTGCATCTTACTCTCCCGCCATCTTGAAGTTCTCTCTCTAGGTATTTTTTGATTTTCTCTTTGATTTCTTTGGTGATTGGTTGTTTAGTAACATAGTAACATATTGTTTAGCCTCCACGAGTTTGTGTTTTTTACAGTTTTTTTCTTGTACTTGATTTCTAATCTCCTAGCATTGTGGTCGGAAATGATGCTTGATATGATTTCAGTGTTCTTAAATTTCCCGAGGTTTGCTTTGTGGCCCAGCATATGATCTACCCTGGAGAATGTTCCACGTGCACTTGAAAGAATGTGTATTTTGCTGCTTCCAGATGGAATGCTCTATAAATATCAATTAAGTCCATCTGGTCTAATGTGTCACTTAAGGCCTGTGTTTCCTTATTGATCTTCTGTCTGGATGATCTATCCATTGATGTAAGTGGGGTGCTAAAATCTCCTACTATTTTAGTGTTACTGTCAATATCTCCTTTTATGGTTACTAGCATTTGCCTTACGTATTGAAGTGGTCCTGTGTAGGGTGCATATATATTTATAATTGTTACATCTTCTTCTTGGGTTGATCCATTATGAGGTAGTGTCCATCTTTGTCTCTTGTAACAGTCTTTATTTTGAAGTCTATTTCGTCTGATATGAGCATTGCTACTCCAGCTTTCTTTTGATTTCCATTTGCATGGAGTACCTTTTTCCATCCCTTCACTTTTAGTCTGTATGTGTTCCTAGATCTGAAGTGGGTCTCTTGTAGATAGTATATATACAAGTCTTGTTTTTGTATCCATTCAGCCAGTTTGTGTCTTTTGGTTGGAGCATTTACATTTAAGATAATTATTGATATGTATGTTCTTACTGCCATTTTGTTAATTGTTAGGATTTGTTTTTGTAGGTCATTTTTCTTCCCTTTCTCTTTTGTTCTCTTGTGATTTGATGACTATCTTTAGAGTTGTGTTTGGATTGCTTTTTCTTTTTTGCATGTGTATTTATTGTAGAATTTTGGTTTGTGGTTACCATGAGGTTTTGATATAGAAGTCTATACCTATATACACGATTGTTTTAAGTTGCTGGTCTCTCAATTTCAGATGCATTTCCAATATCCTGCATTTGTACTCTCCTCAACAATTTCTAGTTTTGATATATTTGTTTGTGGATGATTTCCTACCTTTATGTTTGCCTTTACTGGTGAGCTTTCTCATTTGTAGTTTTCTTGTTTCTAGTTGCATCCTTTTCTTTTCTGCCTAGAGAAATTCCTTTAGCATTTGTTTCAAAGCTGGTTTGGTGGTGCTGAATTCTCTTAGCTTTTGCTTGTCTGTAAAGCTTTTGATTTCTCCATCAAATGTGAACGAGAGCCTTGCTGGGTAAAGTATTCTTGGTTGTAGGTTTTTCCCTTTCGTCACTTTAAATATATCATGCCACTCCCATCTGGCTTGCAGAGTTTCTGCTGAGAAATCAACTGATAACTGTATGGGGATTCTGTTGTATGTTATTTGTTGCTTTTCCCTTGTGCTTTTTAATATTTTTTGTCTTAATTTTTGTCAGTTTGATTAATATGTGTCTTGGTGTCTTTCTCCTTGGGTTTATCCTGCATGGGACTCTCTGTGCTTCCTGGACTTGAGTGTTTCCTTTCCCATGTTAGGGAAGTTTTCAGCTATTATCTCTTCAAATGTTTTCTCAGGCCCTTTCTCTCTCTCCTCCTTCTCCACGCAAATGTTGGTGCATTTAATGTTCTCCCAGGGATGTCTTAGACTGTCCTCATTTCTTTTCATTCATTTTTCTTTATTCTGTTCTGCAGCAGTGATTTCCACCAGTCTGTCTTCCAGCTCACTTATTCATTCTTCTGCCTCACTTATTCTGCTGTTGATTCCTTCTAGTGTGTTTTTCATTTCAGTTATTGTATTGTTCATCTCTGTTTGTTCTTTAATTCTTTTGGGTCTTTGTTTAACGTTTCTTGAATCTCCTTGATCTATGTTTCCATTCTTTTTACAAGATCTTGGATCATCTTTACTATCATTACTCTGAATTCTTTTTCAGGCAGATTGCCTATCTCCACTTCACTTAGTTGTTCTTCTGGGATTTTATCTTGTTCCTTTATCTGGAATATATTTCTTTGCTGTCCCATTTTATCTAGCTTTCTGTGTTTGTGGTCTCTGTTTCTCAGGCTGCAGGTTTGTAGTCTGGTGTCTGCCCCTTCGTGGGTGAAGTTGGTCCAGGGGCTTGTGAAGGCTTCATGGTGGGAGAGACTGGCGCCTGCCTCCTGATGGGTGGAGCTGGGTCCTGTCCCTCTGGTGGACAGGGCCGTGTCAAGGGGTGTGTTTAGAAGTAGCTGTGTGCTCAGGATGACTTTAGGCAGCCTGTCTGCTCATGGGTCGGGCTGTATCCCACCCTGTTGGTTGTTTGGCCTGAGGCATTCCAGCACTGGAGCCTGCAGGCTGTTGGGTGGGGCAGGGTCTTGGTGCCACATTGGTGAACTCCAGGAGAGCTCACACTGATGAACATTCATTGGGGCCTCTGCCACCAGTGTCCTCGCCCACACAATGAACTACAGCCAACCCTTTCTCCCCCAGAGACCCTCCAAGACCCACATGTCTGTCTGTTCCAGGCTCCTATGGAGTCACTGCTTTGCCCTGGTCCCAGTGCACATGAAATCTCATGTGCCCCCTCCAAGAGTGGAGTCTGTTTACCCCATCCTGTGGAGCTCCTGCACTCAAACCCTGCTGCCCTTCAAAGCCAAATGTTCTGGGGGCTCCTCCTCCCAATACCACACCCTCAGGCTGGGGAGCCTGATTTGGGGCTCAGAACTCCTACTCCTGTGAGAGAACCTCTGTGGTATAATTATTTTCCAGCCTGTGGGTCACCTTCCTGGCAGGTATGGGATTTGATTATATTGTGAAAGCACCTCTCCTACCATCTCTTTGTGGCTTCTTCTTTGTCTTTGGATGTAGAATATCTTTTTTGGTAGGTTACCGTCTTTTTTGTCGATGGTTGTTCAGGAGTTGTGACTTTGGTGTTTTCATGAGAGGAGGTGAGCTCAAGTCCTTCTACTCCACCATCTTGTCTCCTCCCTTCACCTGAGCAAGTGGCCAGAGGTGCAAGTTAAGGCATCATAGTGGATGGACACCACTGTTGACACATGGGTAGAGCTTTGTGGCCAGTGGGAAGTGGTTTATGGTAAAAGATGCTTAGGCAAGGCTGTGGGAAGGGGTGTGAACTCCCTTGCCCTCTCTGAGCCTCCATGCGTTCACCAACCTGGAAGATCCTATCTTCATTTTCTTTTGTTAGATGAGATAAAGACTTTCCTTGAGAGTATGTCCACATCTCTGACAAAAAGGCGTCTTCAGTCTATTAGTAAATTCTGGTCTAAATTCATTAGTTAAAATAAGGATAAGTACTTAGTATTCAGGACCCATCTCTGACTAAAGATTAATTTCATAATCTAAAAATATTTAAAATAACAAGTGACTACTTCAGATAATTCTTCAAAGGGCATATGGAAAGAGAGGAATACATAATCCTCAGAAAACAGTGCCTTCCAGATTGATTTACAGTTGAGTCCTAAGGAGTAGTGGGCCCTTCGGAGCTAGACAGAAATGCCATGAGTGGGATCAAAATTAGTTCAGGACACTGATAGGTCAACAACATGAGAAAAGAATTTTTTTTTAAGCATTTTGCCCATTTTTAAGGCAGTGTCTTAGTTTTCTGCCTTTGCTCACCTACAGATAATGGACACAAGTCTATATAGAATGGAGCCCGAGCTCTTGGAGCAGTGAGTATTTCTGAAGGAGTCAAGGTTTGTGCACTTAGCATGTGTTCACCAACCACCTAGGATATACCACTTATTTTAGGGGTCAGCTCCATCCCCATCCCCCGAGTGCTGCAGTTTTCCCCCCGATATTTCTCTACATTTGCAAAGTGGTGTTGGCTTAACAGAGTGTGTTCTGTGGAACTCAGATACTCGAGACAGAAAAGCTTCTCTTGCAGAATAGCTTGGGAAGTGCTGAATACTCTCTCCACTCCGTGCAGATGTACAACCTACATTAATCAAAAGAGAACTTGATGGAAATTGCAGTAGGCAGCAGAGTTTCTCTGTCTGGGTCTGCTACCAACTAGCTGTGGGGTTAGGGCAAGTCCGTACAGCTTCAGACGGCTTGGCTGGCTTCTCTCTAACACATGAGCACTTTCTCAGCCACCTTAACAACTGCCTCCTGATGTGTCCTCAGACTGTGGGAATCTGGAGCAGACGTTTCTGGCTGCCCTCCCAGATCCATTTCTTCCTTCCTCCTCTTTAATTCCTGTTTTGCTCAGCTATCTGCCCTCTGCCGTGCACCACACATGCCTCAGGGGACAGAGATCTCCCTTCAGCTGTACTAAGCCATGCGTAACCACATCTTCCTTGGCTTCCTTTGTGATTTGCCGGGAGCCTGGGTGAAGACTTTCACTTCCTGGCATGTGGCCAGTAGTATCCCTCTGTCTCTTCCCCGGATGTTGGCTGGGACATATGGGATAGCTGTGCCACCTCCTTACCAGAGGACATGGGGGAGCTGGAGCCAAAAGAACACTCTCCCTCTGGACTTCTAGTTGTGTGAGCCACATATTTATTTATGCCAATTTGATTGGGCCTCTCTGTTATTTGTAGTTGAAGTCATCCGGATGGATACATCACTCTCTAAAAGGTACTCTCCTAGACAGAGTCTGTCTCCAGGACCTGCTTGCCCCCTGTTGCTTATCCTCCTTTAGAGAATATTTGAGTTGGATCTGGTCTTTCGTCTCTGCTTAGCCTCTGTGGACAGGCTCCATTGCCCTTGGCTTCGTGTTGCTCCTGCTGCGGACACAGCCATGACTTGCAGGGAGTCTAGTCAGTGGTCAGAACCCTGGACATCCTGCTTGGCTAGAAGAGGTACAGGTTTCCTGCAGGTCCCACTTGTCCAGGCCTCCCAGGACCATCCCCAACAGGGCAGCTCTGCCAAGCCACAGTGTCCTCCAGTTGCTCCTAGCCCCTTCACTGGGACCAATTCTCATAGACCAAAAAAGTCCAGATATGGAGGTTTAGGAGTTGCATGGTGGATGCTCTCAGTAAAGCCTCTACAGCCTTATACTGAGGCCCTGCATTATTGTTTGTAAGGATGATGCCCTAAGACTACCAGTATCAGAATCACCAGATTCATGACCAGATAGATGCTTGTTCAACATGCAGGTTCCCGGACTCCTTGAATAGTATTCTTGGGATTGAGCTGTGAAAGCCCTATTTTTCACAGCCTACACTCTTGAGTAACTCACATTCTGGATTATACCCTAGATAGCTCAGCTCCTAGCCTCAGCATCTGATAAAAGAGGCCAAGGCAATGAGGGAGGGGGATGGGGGAGGAGACAGAACTATGAAGGCCAAAGGAGAAGTGGGAGGTGTGATAGGAAGATGCTAGACTGTTTCGGGTGCACAGCCGTGGAGCTATGCCTAAAGGCAGACTGAAATTACGACAGCCATTTTCTCTCCAGTTTCTACAACTTTCACCTTTGTCCTCTGGCATGCTCTGTCCCCTGACATATCCAGAATCACAGTGAAACCCTCCACAAATCAAAGAGTCAGTGACCAAGATCTAGGTGAAAAGTAAAATGTCCAAGATCCAAAGGTCAGAGCAAAGTTCCTAACATGGCAATTGACGTCACAAAAATCGTGCATTAGAGTTAGTAATTTCTTACACGTGAGATATTTCCCAGTTCCTAAGTCCGTGCCGGTTCATACTGCTTATTTCACGCTTTGCACAGCTTTATAAGTTTTCTCCCAGTGAGAAAGGGAAACTGACCCACCTCCTTCCCTTTTCTTATGAGATGTATTTTACACAGTGACTGACACAGCAGAATGCAGACTGTATGGAAAACAATACCTGTAATTTCTGGCTGCTAACTTCACTCAGAGTTGGATTTGGGGAGGGTTTAGACACAGCAAGGAAAAGATGTGTTCTGTACCTTTTTTTTTTTTTTTCTTTTTCAGAAAGTGATGGATGGGAACTCAGTTTATTCTAGAATGTAGATCTATTCAAAATGGACCTTTGACAGGTCATTCCCTCACACACTCCTCATATTCAGAGCTAATCCCCTTGTCTCTTTTACAAGAACAAACCTACATACCGTCATGCCCTCACTACTCCAGTTTTCAATGGACATTTTGACAAAGTACTTTTCATCATCTTGCTCATTAGGAGCAAATGAAATGAATCTGAGGTCTGGAACACTTGGCCATTCTAAGTCACTATTCAATGGACTAAAAAAATCCATGCAATGGACTCTAATTAGATTTTTGGATTCTAGTTTTAAAACAGTTACATTGGAGACATCACACAGAGTCCATTTATAATGCAGAGGGCTTTCAAGGTCAGGTGTTGAAAGTTTGGGCCTTCCGGTCCGTAAGTCACCTCCATCTCTCATTCTCTAGTTTAGTGGCTCCCCAAATGGCTATGTATCAGAATCACTGGAGGAATTTATAAAAATACAGATTTTCTGACTCAGCCCCAACAAAAAGAAGCTGACTTTCTGGATTTGGGGCCTGGGAGTCTGATTTTTTTTTTTTTTTTTTTTTTTAATATAAGTTCCCTGAGTGATTTTCATGCAGCCACCAAGGACCCATTTACAGAAGACATTTAGGAAGCACTTCTCTGGTCCAGTGGTTCTTGAACTTGCGTGTGCATCAGAAGCACCTGGACACTTTATTAAAACACAGATTGAACCCTCAGAATTTCTGATTCCATGGGCCTAGAATGGAGGCTGAGCCTTTGCATTTCTAACAAGTTCCCAGGTGATGCGGACACTGCTGGTCCGGAGACCACAATGAGAACCCCAGCTCCAACCCAGGTTACTTGTGAGCATGTTTATTATTCATTAGCACTTCTATTATGTGGCCAAAGACTGGGCTTCAGAAAAAGGAATAAACCTCTCAGGTCAAGGGTAACACACCCGGCTGAGCGTCATAATCATCTGGGAGCTTTTTCTTTCACATTTAATTATTGGGGTGAGGCTTGGGCTCCCATCCCAGATCTACTGAGTCAGTGTCTCCAGGATGCCCTGGGAATTTGTATTGTTTTGAAGTTACCCAGAAGGTTCTGATTACAGGGACTTGAAAACATTGCCTTAGATGAGCCACACTTATGAGTTCATGAATAACTTATACTAAAAAATTGTTGTTTATCTGAAATTCCAATTTAATGGGGCATCCCATGCTCTTAAATATTTGTAAATTTGGCCCCCCTACTCACTCAGCTGCCTTTGCAGGCGTTTGTTTCCTCTGTGTGTTCTCTCTTTTGCTCAGCATAGCCCTATCTTAAATGCTCAGTGGAGCGGTGGTAAGGTAAGGAGGGCAATCCGTGAAAACAAAACGTGTGGGGTGAAGAAGAGAAAATTAAGATGTTTCCTCAAGAAAGAAAAAAAAAAGGAAAGATCATTCATCTAGAAAGCAGAAACAAAATCAGAAAACAATACTGGCTGCTAATGGTTTTTTAACCAATTCGTCAACTACACAGACGAATAAAAATACACCCACCAAAGATGCTATTAAAATGTTCCAACTGAAGCCATATATAATTAATTTCAAACAAGCATAAGCGATAAAAACTCAAATACTTCAAGGTGCTGAGTGAAAGGCAGGATAAATCTACATCAGGCTTCAAAACGGATGCTTCCAGGTGAGTCTGGGGTTTCAGCCAGAGACGGGGAGGTAACGATGTCTGCTTCCTCCCTGTTGTACTGGAAGCTAAAGAGCCTTAGGAAGAGACTCTCCCAGTGTGTCAAGGATGAGAAGAAACAGACGGCTCGGCACCTTCCAACAGCACGTAACTACTGAGAGGCTGAATCAAAGGAGTGGAACAATCAATCAAAACAAAGAAACATGCATGGATGCATCTAAGGAAAGTGAGCTGGCAAAAACCGCTGCAGAGGCTGAGGAACCCCCATGAGCACCACGGTCCCGGTAAAGCAAGCAACTTTCTCCCAATGCACTTCTGCCATTTCAGAGGTTAGGGGTCGGCACACTTTTCCTGTAGAAGGCAAAAGAGTAAATCTTTTAGATTTCGTAGGCCAGATGCTCTCTGCTGCATCTACTCATCCTCGGTGTTGTAGCAGGAAAGAAGCTTGTAGACAATAGGTAAACGAATAGGCACGGCTGTGTTCCAACAAAACTGTGTTCACAGAAATAGGTAGTTGCTAGAGAGTGAGCCTCTGTCTCCCCCAAATTCGTGTGTTGGAGCCTAAATCCCAGATGTGGTGGTATTTGGATGTGGGGCCTCTGGGAGCTGGCTAGGTCATGCAAGTGGAGCCTCATGAACGCCATTAGTACCCTTATGCTCACTCTCTGCACTCTGCCCTGAGAGGATATGAGAAAACCACAGTCTGCAAACCTGGAAGAGAGCTCTCCCCAGACAGTAGATCTGCTGGCACCTTGATCTTGCATTTCGCAGCCTCCAGAACTGTGAGGATGACATGTTTTAGTTTAAGCCACCTGGTCAACAGCCTATTTGCTACGGCAGACTGAGAGCGGTGAGATGTATTTGTCCCATGGCCCACAGTTTGCCAACCCCCATCATAGATGAGCCCGCGTGGCTCATGCAAGGACAGCATCATTAGTGGATTCTACGGAGCACTCAGGATTCTAATGGTAGATGCTCAATTAAAAAAAAACAAACACTTCATTAGCTCCTCACTATACATACAAGGGCAGAGTGTTTAAAGGTCACCCCAAAGTGTAAAGGCAGGAAATTAGGATTCTAGAAACAGAAGTTGTTCATCTGAAATTCTGGGACTGTGTTATAAGAAGGAAAGAGAAGACAAGGGGACCAAACATTTTAGCATGTGTTTAGAAAGGTTCTCTTAGTGGCCCTGACATTCAGAGACAAGTTGACTGGGAGAGGGACACTAGTGCCAGTTTCTCTGTCTTTAAGCTGCTACTTTTGAGAGTCCATTACATGATAAGGTATCATCTTCCTTGATCAGGGAGGTTTCCTCACCTTCTCAACTCACTAATTTTGCATTTAGCATCCTAAGAAGGGTCCTTCACCCAAAAGAAAAAACTATGTCACAATGGCATAGAATTTTATACTTTAAGCTAGAATATATCACCTGTGGTGCATGGACACATAACTTCGATTAGCCTCCCTTATGACACTGGTTAATGTTTCATCTGAGATCGCCACATCGGCCAAGAAACACATAAGCATGCATTTTACATTGTATAATTTAAAAGTTTTATTTCCCCCCACAATAGCAAATGGGTTTCATATTAGTTCCACTGGAAGTTTTCTTCTTGTAGTTGCCCTTCTCATTGACTACACCGTTGGCGGGGAAATTGCTTTCTTATTGGAGAAGGGTTATATTTCATAGAGATGCTCTGAGCTAATCACAGAAAAGAGAGGGTCTGATCCAGCAGCCCCTGAAGGAGTTGATCAGTCAAGGAGTCCTTTCTGCTCCAGGCCTGGTCAGGTGGGGACAATACAGGCTACTGAACCTGCCCGTAGTAGATGCTGGCAAGACTCTCCTTGCAGAAGTGACTAAATGCAGCCCCTTTGATCAAGAAATATAAAATCCACAACATCCCTCAGTCCCTGCCAAGTCCCCTTCCTCAGTGGCCTCGTGCAGGAGCATTTCAGCTAAGCACCTGGCTTCTGCTTTGGGGTCCGATGAGCATTCTTCACCAAGTGCAAGATGGGTCTTCACTCCAAAGTTCACTGTTTACACAGTTGTTGGCTTGTGCTTTAGAGGGCTGGTCTCTGCCTCGCCCAGGAATGGTGGTATCACATCAACAGCAGCATGAAGGCCCAGGCCAGCACTGGTAGGTGGAGCGCAGGGGCACGGCTGCCAGACGTCCTCTGAGCATGCATCACAGCAAAGACCGCATTCGTGTGGTTGGTGGGTAACTCAACATTGCAGATCATCCCTTCACAGCAAGACCTACACTCCTGTTACCAAAGGAAGAGGAGAAGGAAAGAGCAAGTGAATAAAGGGAAGAAGAGGGAAGGGTCAAATGAAGAAAAACAAAAGCCTTCTTCAGCTCTGAGGACAGAATTATTTTTTTATCTTTTATGAGTATATAAATTTTTATTTCAATTTAAAATTTTTCTAAAATATAATGGCATACAAGAGAAAAATGCTGTCTTATTTTTTAAATGTTTGAGACTTAATAAACATTATGAATTTGAAAATGTACCTTTTTCCTATCAAATTGACAAAGATTTCCAAAATGTACATGAGCCTGGGTCCATGACGTTGTAGTAATTTTGATATTCTCAAACACTGCTACTGGGAATATAATTGCTTCAGTTTTTCTGGGGAGTAATTTGGCAATCTTTATCAAGAGCTTCAAGATTATTTATATAAATCAATCCAGTAATATGCACCAAAGTCACAAAGATTATGTGGGGCTTTTTTTAGAATAGAGAAATATTAAAAGCTGCCTAGTATTTTTAATACGGAATTAGATAAACAAATTATAGTACAAACACATATTTTAATATTATGTAGCCATTAAGAATATTTCTGAAGAATAGTTAATAGGTAAGTTTTCTTTATAAGTATTTTTATTTTATATTGGAGTATATAGTTGATGTGTTAGTTTCAGGTGTCCAGCACCTAAACAGTTAGACATGTATCTATTCTTTTTCAAATTCTTTTCCCATATAAGTTATTGCAGAATATTGAGCAGAGTTCCCTGTGCTATACAGTAGGTCCTTGCTGTTTATCTATTTAAAATATAGTGGCGTGTAAATATCAACCCCAAACTCCCAATTTATCCCTGCTGGTTATCTATTTAAAATATAGTAGCGTGTAAATATCAACCCCAAACTCCCAATTTATCCCTCTCCCCCACCTTTCCCCTTTGGTAACCATAAGTTTGTTTTCAAAGTCTGTGAGTCTGTTTCTGTTTTGTAAATAAGTTCATTTGTATCATCTCTTTTTTTAAAGATTCAGCATATAAGTGATATCATATATTTATCATACTAAGTCAGAAAGAGAAAGACAATCTCCAGGTCATCCGTGTTGCTGCAAATGGCATTATTTCATTCTTTTAACGGCTGAGTAATATTCCATTGTATATATGTACCACATCTTCTTTATCCATTCATCTCTCAATGGACATTTAGGTTACTTCCATGTCTTGGCTATTGTAGGTTATATGCCCAGGAGTGGGATTGCTGGGTCATATGGTAGTTCTATTTTTAGTTTTTTAAGGAACCTCCATACTGTTCTCCATAGCAGCTGTACCAATTTACATTCCCACCAACAGTGTAGGAGGTTCCTGTTTTCTCCACACCTTCTCAAGCATTTATTGTTTGTAGACTTTTTGATGATGGCCATTCTAACGTGTGAGGTGATATCTCGTTATAGTTTTGATTTGCATTTCTCTAATAATTAGTGGTGTTGAGCCTTTTCATGTGCCTCTAGGCCATCTGTATGTCTTCTTTTTTTTTAATTTTATTTTTTTATTTTTTATTTTTTTAAACATCTTTATTGGAGTATAATTGCTTTACAATGGTATGTCAGTTTCAGCTTCACAACAAAATGAATCAGTTATATATATACATATGTTCCCATATCTCTTCCCGCTTGCATCTCCCTCCCTCCCACCCTCCCTATCCCACCCCTCCAGGCGGTCACAAAGCACCGAGCTGATCTCCCTGTGCTATGCAGCTGCTTCCCACTAGCTATCTACCTTACGTTTGGTAGTGTATATATGTCCATGCCTCTCTCTTGCTTTGTCACCGTTTACCCTTCCCCCTCCCCATAGCCTCCAGTCCATTCTCTAGTAAGTCTGTGTCTTTATTCCTGTTTCACCCCTAGGTTTTTCATGACATTTTTTTTTTCTTAAATTCCATATATATGTGTTAGCATATGGTATTTGTCTCTCTCTTTCTGACTTACTTCACTCTGTATGACAGACTCTAGGTCTATCCACCTCATTACAAATAGCTCAATTTCGTTTCTTTTTATGGCTGAGTAATATTCCATTGTATATATGTGCCACATCTTCTTTATTCATTCATCCGATGATGGACATGTAGGTTGTTTCCATCTCTGGGCTACTGTAAATAGAGCTGCAATGAACATTTTGGTACATGACTCTTTTTGAATTATGGTTTTCTCAGGGTATATGCCCAATAGTGGGATTGCTGGGTCATATGGTAGTTCTATTTGTAGTTTTTTAAGGAACCTCCATACTGTTCTCCACAGTGGCTGTATCAATTTACATTCCCACCAACAGTGTAAGAGGGTTCCCTTTTCTCCACACCCTCTCCAGCATTTATTGTTTCTAGATCTTTTGATGATGGCCATTCTGACTGGTGTGAGATGATATCTCATTGTAGTTTTGATTTGCATTTCTCTAATGATTAGTGATGTTGAGCATTCTTTCATGTGTTTGTTGGCACTCTGTATATCTTCTTTGGAGAAATGTCTATTTAGGTCTTCTGCCCATTTTTGGATTGGGTTGTTTGTTTTGTTGTTATTAAGCTGCATGAGCTGCTTATAAATTTTGGAGATTAATCCTTTGTCAGTTGCTTCATTTGCAAATATTTTCTCCCATTCTGAGGGTTGTCTTTTGGTCTTGTTTATGGTTTCCTTTGCTGTGCAAAAGCTTTGAAGTTTCATTAGGTCCCATTTGTTTACTTTTGTTTTTATTTCCATTTCTCTAGGAGGTGGGTCAAAAAGGACCTTGCTGTGATTTATGTCATAGAGTGTCCTGCCTATGTTTTCCTCTAAGAGTTTGATAGTTTCTGGCCTTACATTTAGGTCTTTAATCCATTTTGAGCTTATTTTTGTGTATGGTGTTAGGGAGTGATCTAATCTCATACTTTTACATGTAGCTGTCCAGTTTTCCCAGCACCACTTATTGAAGAGGCTGTCCTTTTTCCACTGTACATTCCTGCCTCCTTCATCAAAGATAAGGTGACCATATGTGCGTGGGTTTATCTCTGGACTTTCTATCCTGTTCCATTGATCTATCTTTCTGTTTTTGTGCCAGTACCATACTGTCTTGATTACTGTAGCTTTGTAGTATAGTCTGAAGTCAGGAAGCCTGATTCCTCCAGCTCCGTTTTTCGTTCTCAAGATTGCTTTGGCTATTCGGGGTCTTTTGTGTTTCCATACAAATTGTGAAACTTTTTTTTCTAGTTCTGTGAAAAATGCCATTCGTAGTTTGAAAGGGATTGCATTGAATCTGTAGATTGCTTTGGGTAGTAGAGTCATTTTCACAACGTTGATTCTTCCAATCCAAGAACATGGTATATCTCTCCATCTATTTGTATCATCTTTAATTTCTTTCATCAGTGTCTTATAATTTTCTGCATACAGGTCTTTTGTCTCCTTAGGTAGGTTTATTCCTAGGTATTTTATTCTTTTTGTTGCAATGGTAAATGGAAGTGTTTTCTTGATTTCACTTTCAGATTTTTCATCCTTAGTGTATAGGAATGCCAGAGATTTCTGTGCATTAATTTTGTATCCTGCTACTTTATCAAATTCATTGATTAGCTCTAGTAGTTTTCTGGTAGCATCTTTAGGATTTTGTATGTATAGTATCATGTCATCTGCAAAGAGTGACAGCTTTACTTCTTCTTTTCCGATTTGCATTCCTTTTATTTCCTTTTCTTCTCTGATTGCTGTGGCTAGAACTTCCAAAACTATGTTGAATAAGAGTGGTGAGAGTGGGCAACCTTGTCTTGTTCCTGATCTTAGTGGAAATGCTTTCAGTTTTTCACCATTGAGGACGATGTTGGCTGTGGGTTTGTCATATATGGCCTTTATTATGTTGAGGAAAGTTCCCTCTATGCCTACTTTCTGCAGGGTTTTTATCATAAATGGGTGTTGAATTTTGTCAAAAGCTTTCTCTGCATCTATTGAGATGATCATATGGTTTTTCTCCTTCAATTTGTTAATATGGTGTATCACGTTGATTGATTTGCGTATATTGAAGAATCCTTGCATTCCTGGAATAAACCCCACTTGATCATGGTGTATGATCCGTTTAATGTGCTGTTGGATTCTGTTTGCTAGTATTTTGTTGAGGATTTTTGCATCTGTGTTCATCAGTGATATTGGCCTGTAGTTTTCTTTCTTTGTGACATCCTTGTCTGGTTTTGGTATCAGGGTGATGGTGGCCTCGTAGAATGAGTTGGGGAGTGTTCCTCCCTCTGCTATATTTTGGAAGAGTTTGAGAAGGATAGGTGATAGCTCTTCTCTAAATGTTTGATAGAATTCGCCTGTGAAGCCATCTGGTCCTGGGCTTTTGCTTGTTGGAAGATTTTTAATCACAGTTTCAATTTCAGTGCTTGTGATTGGTCTGTTCATATTTTCTATTTCTTCCTGATTCAGTCTTGGCAGGTTGTGCCTTTCTAAGAATTTGTCCATTTCTTCCAGGTTGTCCATTTTATTGGCATAGAGTTGCTTGTAGTAATCTCTCATGATCTTCTGTATTTCTGCAGTGCCAGTTGTTACTTCTCCTTTTTCATTTCTAATTCTATTGATTTGAGTCTTCTCCCTTTTTTTCTTGATGAGTCTGGCTAATGGTTTATCAATTTTGTTTATCCTTTCAAAGAACCAGCTTTTAGTTTTATTGATCTTTGCTATCATTTCCTTCATTTCTTTTTCATTTATTTCTGATCTGATTTTTATGATTTCTTTCCTTCTGCTAACTTTGGGGGTTTTTTGTTCTTCTTTCTCTAATTGCTTTAGGTGCAAGGTTAGGTTGTTTAGTTTCCTGTTTCTTAAGGTAGGATTGTATTGCTATAATCTTCCCTCTTAGAACACTTTTGCTGCATCCCATAGATTTTGAGTCATCGTGTCTCCATTGTCATTTGTTTCTAGGTATTTTTTGATCTCCTCTTTGATTTCTTCAGTGATCACTTTGTTATTAAGTAGTGTATTGTTTAGCCTCCATGTGTTTGTATTTTTTACAGATCTTTTCCTGTAATCGATATCTAGTCTCATAGCATTGTGGTCGGAAAAGATACTTGATACAATTTCAATTTTCTTAAATTTACCAAGGCTTGATTTGTGACCCAAGATATGATCTATCCTGGAGAATGTTCCATGAGCACTTGAGAAAAATGTGTATTCTGTTGTTTTTGGATGGAATGTCCTATAAATATCAATTAAGTCCATCTCGTTTAATGTATTATTTAAAGCTTGTGTTTCCTTATTTATTTTCATTTTGGATGATCTGTCCATTGGTGAAAGTGGGGTGTTGAAGTCCCCTACTATGAATGTGTTACTGTCGATTTCCCCTTTTATGGCTGTTAGTATTTGCCTTATGTATTGAGGTGCTCCTATGTTGGGTGCATAAATATTTACAATTGTTATATCTTCTTCTTGGATCGATCCCTTGATCATTATGTAGTGTCCTTCTTTGTCTCTTTTAATAGTCCTTATTTTAAAGTCTATTTTGTCTGATATGAGAATTGCTACTCCAGCTTTCTTTTGGTTTCCATTTGCATGAAATACCTTTTTCCATCCCCTTACTTTCAGTCTGTATGTGTCTCTAGGTCTGAAGTGGGTCTCTTGTAGACAGCATATATATGGGTCTTGTTTTTGTATCCATTCAGCCAATCTGTGTCTTTTGGTGGGAGCATTTAGTCCATTTACATTTAAAGTAATTATCGATATGTGTGTTCCCATTCCCATTTTCTTAATTGTTTTGGGTTCGTTATTGTAGGTCTTTTCCTTGTTTTGTGTTTCTTGCCTAGAGAAGTTCCTTTAGCAGTTGTTGTAGAGCTGGTTTGGTGGTGCTGAACTCTCTCAGCTTTGCTTGTCTGTAAAGGTTTTAATTTCTCCATCAAATCTGAATGAGATTCTTGCTGGGTAGAGTAATCTTGGTTGCAGGTTTTTCTCCTTCAACACTTTCAATATGTCCTGCCACTCCCTTCTGGCTTGCAGAGTTTCTGCTGAAAGATCAGCTGTTAACCTTATGGGGATTCCCTTGTGTGTTATTTGTTGTTTTTCCCTTGCTGCTTTTAATATGTTTTCTTTGTATTTAATTTTTGACAGTTTGATTAATATGTGTCTTGGCGTATTTCTCCTTGGATTTATCCTGTATGGGACTCTCTGTGCTTCCTGGACTTGATTAAATATTTCCTTTCCCATATTAGGGAAGTTTTCAACTATAATCTCTTCAAATATTTTCTCAGTCCCTTTCTTTTTCTCTTCTTCTTCTGGAACCCCTATAATTCGAATGTTGGTGCATTTAATGTTGTCCCAGAGGTCTCTGAGACTGTCCTCAGTTCTTTTCATTCTTTTTTCTTTATTCTGCTCTGCAGTAGTTATTTCCACTATTTTATCTTCCAGGTCACTTATCCGTTCTTCTGCCTCAGTTATTCTGCTATTGATCCCATCTAGAGTATTTTTCATTTATTGTGTTGTTCATCATTGTTTGTTTCATCTTTAGTTCTTCTAGGTCCTTGTTAACTGATTCTTGCATTTTGTCTATTCTATTTCCAAGATTTTGGATCATCTTTACTATCATTATTCTGAATTCTTTTTCAGGTAGACTGCCTATTCCTCTTCATTTGTTAGGTCTGGTGGGTTTTTATCTTGCTCCTTCATCTGCTGTGTGTTTTTCTGTCTTTTCATTTTGCTTATCTTACTGTGTTTGGGTTCTCCTTTTTGCAGGCTGAAGGTTCGTAGTTCCTGTTGTTTTTTGTGTCTGTCCCCAGTGGCTAAGGTTGGTTCAGTGGGTTGTGTAGGCTTCCTGGTGGAGGGTACTAGTGCCTGTGTTCTGGTGGATGAGGCTGGATCTTGTCTTTCTGGTGGGCAGGTCCACGTCTGGTGGTGTGTTTTGGGGTGTCTGTAGACTTATTATGATTTTGGGCAGCCTCTCTGCTAATGGGTGGGGTTGTGTTCCTGTCTTGCTAGTTGTTTGGCATAGGATGTCCAGCACTGTAGCTTGCTGGTCGTTGAGTGAATTGGGTGCTGGCGTTGAGATGGAGATCTCTGGGAGATTTTCGCTGTTTGATATTATGTGCAGCTGGGAGGCCTCTTGTGGACCAGTGTCCTGAAGTTGGCTCTCCCACCTCAGAGGCACAGCACTAACTCCTGGCTGCAGCACCAAGAGCCTTTCATCCACACTGCTCCTTAATTTGGGATGATTCGTTGTCTATTCATGTATTCCACAGATGCAGGGTACATCAAGTTGATTGTGGAGCTTTAATCCGCTGCTTCTGAGGCTGCTGGGAGAGATTTCCCTTCTCTTATTTGTTCTCACAGCTCCCAGGGGCTCAGCTTTGGATTTGGCCCCGCCTGTGCGTGTAGGTTGCTGGAGGGCGTCTGTTCTTTGCTCAGACAGGACGCGGTTAAAGGAGCTGCTGATTCGGAGGCTCTGGCTCACTCAGGCCGTGGGTAGGGAGGGTCACGGAGTGTGGGGCGGGCCAGCGTTGGCAGAGGCCAGCGTGACATTGCTAGCCTGAGGCTCTCCCAGGGGAGTTGTCCCTGGATCCCGGGACCCTGGCGGGCTGCACAGGCTCCCCGGAAGGGGGTGTGGATAGTGACCTGTGTTCGCACACAGGCTTCTTGGTGGCGGCAGCAGCGGCCTTAGCGTCTCATGTCTGTCTCTGGGCTCCGCACTTTTAGCCGCGGCTCGCGCCCGTCTCTGGAGCTCTCTTAAGCAGCGTTCTTAATCCCCTCTCCTCGTGCACCAGGAAACAAAGAGGGAAGAAAAAGTCTCTTGCCTCTTTGGCATGTCCAGACTTTTCCCCGGACTCCTTCCTGGCTAGTCGCGGTGCACTAACGCCCTGCAGGCTGTGTTCACGCCGCCAGCCCCAGTCCTCTCCCTGCGCTCCGACTGAAGCCGGAGGCTCAGCTCCCAGCCCCGCCTGCCCCGGCGCTCGAGCAGACAAGCCTCTCGGCTGGTGAGTGCCAGTCGGCCCCAATCCTCTGCGCTGGAATCTCTCTGCTTTGCCCTCCGCACCCCTGTTGCTGTGCTCTCCTCCGCGGCTCCCCCACTCCGCCACCCGCAGTCTCCGCCCGCGAAGGGGCTTCCTAGTGTGTGGACACTTTTCCTCCTTCACAGCTCCCTCCCGCTGGTGCAGGACCCGTCCCTATCCTTTTGTCTCTGTTTATTTTTTTCTTTTGCCCTAACCAGGTACGTGGGGGGTTGCTTGCCTTTTGGGAGGTCTGAGGTCTTCTGCCAGCGTTCAGTAGGTGCTCCGTAGGAGTTGTTCCACGCGTAGATGTATTTCTGGTGTATCTGTGGGGAGGAAGGTGATCTCCGCGTCTTACTCTTCCGCCATCTTCCCGGAAGTCCCATCTGTATGTCTTCTTTGGAGAAATGTCTATTTAGGTCTTCTGCCCATTTTTGGATTGGGTTGTTTGTTTTTTTGATATTGAGCTGCATGAGCTGCTTGTATATTTTGAAGATTAATCCCTTGTTGGTTGCTTCATTTGCAAATATTTTCTCCCATTCTGTGGGTTGTCTTTTCGTTTTGTTTATGGTTTCCTTTGCTGTGCAAAAGCTCTTGAGTTTAATTAGGTCCTTTTTTGTTTTGTTTGCTTGTTTTATTTCCATTATTCTAGGAGACGGATCAAAAAAGATATTGCTGCGATTTATGCCAGAGTGTTCTGCCTATGTTTTCCTCTAAGAGTTTTAGAGTATCAGGCCTTACATTTAGGTCTTTAAACCATTTTGAGTTTATTTTTGTGTATGGTGTTAGGGAGTGTCTAATTTCATTCTTTTACATGTAGCTGTCCAGTTTTCCCAGCACCATTTATTGAAGAGACTGTCTTTTCTCCATTGTATAGTCTTGCCTTGTTTGTCATAGATTAATTGACCATAGGTGTGTGGGTTTTCTATTTCTATTCTGTTTTCTCTGGGCTTTCTATCCTGTTCCATGGATCTATATTTCTGTTTTTGTGCCAGTACCATACTGTTTTGGTTACTGTAGCTCTTTGTAAGTGGTACAGTCTGAAGTCAGGGAGCCTGATTCCTCCAACTCAGTTTTTCTTTCTCAGGATTGCTTTGGCTATTTGGGGTCTTTTGTTCTCCATATAAATTTTAAAACTTTTTGTTTTAGTTCTCTGAAAAATGCCACTGGTAATTTGATAGAGATTGCATTGAATCTGTAGATTGCTTTGGGTAGTATAGTCATTTTGACAACATTGATTCTTCCATTTCAAGAATATGGTATATCTCTCCATTTGTTTGTGTCACCTTTGATGTCTTTCATCAGCATCATAGTTTTCTGAGTACAGGTCTTTTGTCTCCTTAGGTAGGTTTATTCCTAGGTATTTTGTTCTTTTTGATGCAGTGGTAATTGGGATTATTTCTTTGATTTCTCTTTCTGATCTTTCATTGTTAGCATATAGGAATGCAAGAGATTTCTGTATCCTACGACTTTACCAAATTCATTGATGAGCTCTGGTTGTTTTCTGGTAGCATCTTTAGGGTTTTCTATTTATAGTATCATGTCATCTGCAAACAGTAACAGTTTTACTTCTTTTTCAATTTGGATTCCTTTTATTTCTTTTTCTTCTCTGATTGCCATGGCTAGGACTTCCAAAACTATGTTGAATAACAGTGGTGAGAGTAGACATCCTTGTCTTGTTCCTGATCTTAGAGGAAATGCTTTCAGTTTATGGCCTTGATTAGATTGGTTCCCTCTATGCCCACTTTCTGGAGAGTTTTTATCATAAATGGGTGGTGAATTTTGTCAAAAGCTTTTTCTGCATCTATTGAGATGACCATATGATTTTGATTCTTCAATTTGTTGATGTGGTGTACCACACTGATTGATCTGTGTATATCAAAGGAGGTTGGTCCAGGGGCTTAAGCAGGCTTTTTGGTGGGAGGGACTGGTTCCTGCCCACTGGTGGGTGGAGCTGGGTCATGTCCCTCTGGTGGGCAGGGCCGTGTCAGGAGGTATATTTAGCTGGTAGCTGTGTGCTCAGGAAGACTTTAAGCAGCCTGTCTGTTGATGGGTGGGGCTGTGTTCCCACCCCATTGTTTGTTTGGTCGGCAAACAAGGTGTCCCAGCACAGGAGCCTACAGGCTGTTGGGTGGGGCCAGGTCTTGGTGAGAAAATGGCGGGCTCCCAGAGGGCTCATGCCAATGAGAACTTCCCAGAACTACCACTGCCAGTGTCTTTGTCCCTGCAGTGAGCCACACCCCGCCTTCACAGGAGACCCTCCAATACCAGCAGGTAGGTCTGGCCCAGACTCTTATGAGGTCCCTGCTTTTCTCCCTGGGTCCTAGTCACACAAGACCCTGTGTGTGCCCTCTAAGAGTGGAGTTTGTTTCCTCCCGTCCTGTGGCGCTCCTGTGACAAACCCCAGTGGCCTCAAAGCCAGATTCTCTGGGGGCTCCTCCTCCCATTGCCAGACCCCCAAGCTGGGGAGCTTGATGTGGGGCTCAGAACTTTCACTCCTGTGGGTGAACTTCTGTGACAGAATTATTTTCCAGTTCGTGGGTTGCCCACTGGGCTGGTTTGGGATTTGATTTTATCACAGTTGCACCCCTTCTACCATCTCCTTGGGGCTCTTTGTCTTTGGATGTAGGATCTCTTTTTTGGTAGGTTTCAGCGTTTTTCTTGTCGATGGTTGTTCCGCGGTCATCTGTGATTTTGGTGTTTCGTAAGGGAAGATAAGCTCATGTCCTTCTACTATGCCATCTTTTCTCCAAGTTTTCATACTGTAATTTTTCTAAGTGGAAACGTTTCTTTGAGGTGGGAATTCAGGAAGGGCCTGGCTGGGCAGTTCTGGCTTGGGGTCTCTTAAGTGGTTGCAGTGAGACAGTAACTGAAGTGCAAACATTTAGGAGGTTAAAGACCTGAGGACAGAATTGAGTTGGCTTTTAGTCTGTGAGTCATCCAGGCCCTTGGGCACCCTTCCCCCCACTTACCTCAAAGTAAAAACCATCTTGAGAGTCTTTTCATTTTAAGTGTGATACCTGCACCAACCCAAGCATGAGAAAGGCAAACTGAATAAGACTGCTTAACTGAGTCAACAACTCTTCTGAAGGTTTGTAAGCAGAAACACTGAAACAAAAATAAAAGCTAGGAACCTTTTGGATTGGTCATTGATTTTCTTTCTCAGTACTACTTGTTAGGGGATAATTATCACTCTTGTTGTCTGTACTAACAAACACTGATTCCTATCTTTACAGCGGCATGCTCCCTCACGGCACAAGGTGTTCTCAAGGGAAGCACTCCCTGTCATGATATCGGATACAACGCCTCAACCTGATAAATCTGGACATTCACAGAGGCTTTCAGGATAAAGTGTCTATATCAAATGGCTTCCAGGATGGCCAGGTAAGATAAAGTATCTACCTCAGTGGTTCTCAATCCTGGCTGCACATCACAATCACCTTGGGGAACTTCAAAAAACAAAAATCCCTGAGGCCCAGGATCTCACTCGGAAGTTGCTTCAATTGGTCTGGGATGCCCACCCGACACCAAAGCCCACAAAAGCTAACCAGCAGATTCTCCTTTGTAGCTGGAGCTAAAAGCCAATGGTGTCAGCAACTGAACTTATCTATGAAACAGACTCACAGACGTAGAGAAACAACTTGTGGTTGCCAAGGTGGGGAGGGAAGGATTGGGAGTTTGGGGTCAGCAGATGCAAACTGTTACATATAGGATGGATAACCAACAAGGTCCTACTGCATAGCACAGGGAACTGTATTCAATATCCTGTGATAAACCATAATGGAAAAGAATATGAAAAAGAATATATAACTGAGTCATTTTGGTGTACAGCAGAAATGAACACAACACTTTAGATCAAGCATACCAAACTAAATTTTTTTAGAAAGCCACTGGTGTCAGGACCATTTTCTTTATGTATAGGCTAAATTGAATTTGAAGATCTCATGAAATTAACATACCTTCAAGTAATTTTTTCTCAACCATTTCAGGATTCCAGGCATGTAAAAGAGTAAAATGCTCATTTAGAATGGTAGAATGAGAAAACTGAAGAGATAGATTCATCTAAAATGTATCTATCGCTCATTTTTTTTTTTTTTGTGGTACGCGGGCCTCTCACTGTTGTGGCCTCTCCTGTTGCGGAGCACAGGCTCCGTACGCGCAGGCTCAGCGGCCATGGCTCACGGGCCCAGCCGCTCTGTGGCATGTGGGATCTTCCCGGACCGGGGCACGAACCCGTGTCCCCTGCATCGGCAGGTGGACCCCCAGCCGCTGTGCCACCAGGGAAGCCCTCTATTGCTCATTTTAATAAGCTGGGGTTAACCTCTCAGATTCTCACCTCCTCGTCTGTTTCCACCTTCTCGGTGCAGTGCTCTTGGTGATTTCTAGCCATAAACAAAATATGTAAGCTGGGCTGTGTAGTGTTGGTCATCCTCTCGTGCATGGATTGTTTGCTTTTGGGGCTTCCAGTGTTGACTTCAGACAATTCACCCAAAGTCCAAGGTCTAGACCCTGGGGTCTAGCTCTGGAATCTGAGAATTATCATTTGTTTTTAGTAATATTATTGTTTGATGGACAGAAAGGCTTCTTCTTTCATCTCCATTGTATCAGTGTAAGGGAGTCTCTCAAAGTATACGTATGTTTGACATTATCTATCCTTCCTGCCTCTCTATATACAACCAGCCGTCACCATCAAGAAACCACAGGACGATAACTACACACACATATGCTCCTTACCGTGTGTTCAGAATCTCGGCTGTGGTGGCAGCCAACAAAATGACATTCACTTGTGGAGGCACACTTTTTGGTGATCGATGTACTCCTTCCATGACTGGTAAAGTGATGTACTGTCAAACAGTACTGTGTATCTAGGCAGAAAAAAGCAACTTATTTTTTTTGCAATGTAAAAAGCAACCTTTCAACAGTCACTTCAGAAATGACTAAAATTCAGGATGATCCTTACGTTTCTAGGCGGTATTGCTGAACAGGCATTAGCATCTGAAGCACATGTCTATTTTTAAAATGAATATAAATGGGCACTTATTCTTTGGTGCCAGGTAAAGCTGAGAAAAAATTGGACAAGCTTTTCATCAAAACCATAGGTCCAAGAAGTAGGGGATATGGGGACATATGTATGCATAAACTATTGTGAAGCAATTATACTCCAATAAAGGAGTATAACTGCAAAAAAATAGGTCTGCTCATTTCCTAAGAAAGTGTCAAGTGGAAGGTAAGACGCTGACGTAGGCAGTTTTCCAGGGTTTGTGCTCTTCACCAGCACACTATCGTGCCTCTTAGTACACGCAGCGTTGAACTGGGCGTGAGCAGAGCGCTCTACAAGAGCAGCTGACTGGGACTCTGAAGGACAGGGAACCACTACATGTTCTGGAAGGCATTCTCATTTGTACTCCAGACAAAGAAGAATTGAGAACTGGTAGCTGCCTGTGTTCCTAGAGACCGTCACACATGCTAAAGCAGCCCTACAAAGTCAGAGTTAAACGCCGGGGTAAATAAAATAAGAAATGTCATTCTTGTCATATCCTGTTACCTAGAGAACCTCTTTTAACAACCCTGGCAGACCACAGAAGCAGAGCTATAAAGTGAAAAGGAAACCTGAGATGACAAAGAATAGCCACAGGCCTGTGTGCCCCAAGAAATGGTTGACTATCACCCCCTCAATAATGACAAGGTGAAAAGTGAGCAATTACAGCCTCAGAATTCCAGATGGTTAGTATTTTGGGGGCTTGGCTGGTGTACAATCAAGAATGTACTGTTACGCACGCTGGAATGCGGGGGGCATTCCGAGTCCATCTCTCTATGAGTCAGGCTTTCCCTGACATTTTCTTGTTGGCGAAAAGCTGCAGCATCCCCCTTTTGCTCCCATGTTTCAACAGAGATGAAATTCTAAAACCCAGAAATTTCCATGCGTGTTCCCATTAAAAGTGGCTTCGATTAATGAGAGACAAATTGGAACGTGCACAGACCTAGTAGGAACAGCATTTGGTAAAATCCAAAAGAATAATGCCAGCCATAAAGATGAGGATAAGAAAAGTGCCAGACAGTGTCCATAAAGAGGCTGGACATCAATGCCCCAATCGACCACTGTTCCGAACCCTTCCCATCCAGTTCTTGGGAGAATTTAAAGCAAATGGTTCAAGAATGATACCCACCCTCTGACACAAGCTAGTTAAAGAGAGGCATCTGCCAGCCTCAGAAACATTGAAATTCATGTCTGTGAAAAACGTAGAAACAAATCCCCAAAAGCATACATGCGCTCACAAGCACAGTTCAGTCAACCACTCTGCAGAACTGTAAAATAACCGCAAGAAAAAAATATTTTGATAATTATTCTTGGAAAGAAATAATGAAAAATACTGTCCATGTAAATGTCACAGCCATCTGTGCTAATTTACAGTGTGAGATTCTCAGGCCCAGGAGAGGTCTCCAGTGTATATACTATTTCTTGGTTCCACAGTTTGGCATCATCTGGAAGAGGTAAGGCTATTCCACTGCCATAATGTGATACAGAAATTTCCAAAAGATTCAAGGTAATAGTAGACCCAAACTGGTAATCTCTAAGTCTGGGAAGAGTTTTGTTTTTGTTGGCTTTTTACATCTGAAAACCTAAAAAAACAGTGCATCCTATAATCCAAATAGCCTGATCTCCTTATTCTAAGTAGAGCTTTTCAATTACAGCTCATCCATCAGCACACCCTGTCTGCTTTACCTCCAAGTTTAGTCCAAGTCATCATCTTCTCCTGCCCCAAAACAATGAAAGACCCCATTTGGTGTCCCCTTCTTCTCTTGTGCCCAACCATCCATTCTGCACTCAGCAGCCAGAGAAATATTTTAGAACACACCTAGCATCTTGTACTCCACGGCTTAAACACCCTACTCCCTTCCCATCACATTTACAATGAAATCCAAACTTCTTATCAGAACAAATAAGATGCTGCACATCCCAGTCCTTAAATCTCGATCAGATCCTTTCTCCATCTCCTACTACACCTCACCAGCCAGCCTTCTTCCTGTTCACAGAGGAAGCCAAATCTTGCCTTTGCACCTGCTGTTCCCTCTTCCTGGCATGCTCTTCCTGCAGATGTCCACGCAGCTGACTCGTTTTGGTCATTCGGTTCTCAGTTCAAATGTATATTCCTCAGAGAAGATTTCCTGACTACCTAGTCAAAGGCATCCCTTCATTCTGTCAATATTTACTGAGCACCTAATATGGTCTAGGCACTGGATTAGGCACTGGGGATCTACCAGGGAACTAAACAAACTAAAAAGATGCTCAAATGTTCGTTGAATAAATGAATGAGTTTCTCAAGCATCAGTGTATCTCAAGAGTACAAAAACCTTCCTTTGCCTTAGCCAGTAAGTAGGACTTTTCTAGCAGTATCATCAAGCATTTCTGACATTCTTAGAATGCCCTAGTCAACACTGTGGTCTATTTGTTCTCCCTGGTAAATATTAAGAAATTCTTCCTCAAAGCCCATACAACTACAAATTGAGGCTATGCATCAGTTTCCATGTACTCTCAGAGTAGTCTGATGTCTGGATAGTCTCGTCAAAAAAATCTCTGATTTCTATAGAACATCATCGGCCTGCTGGTTTGCTAATCTCATCACATAAGATGCCTCTGCTCAGGGCCAGTTAAGAGAGATCTAAATGAGGTCTGATCACCAAAGAGTTCCAAACTCAGCACACTTACTTTGTGGGCACCATTTGTCTTCTGCCCATCGATTGCAGTTATAATTATCCCCTGCATTTTCACAGGTAAAACACTTGAAGCTGTTTGGAAATGGTGTCGCTTTAAAAAAAAAAAAAAAATGGAAAGGAAAACAGTATGGTTAAAAATTTTTTTCAAACATCAAATATGGCATAAAGTTAGCAACTTTCACTAGATCAAATGAAAGTTACAAGTCATTATCCTTACAATTTCTGTTTCTATGGAGCTGGGCTTAACTGCCACACTTTGGGGAATTTTCTTTATTCCCTTTTCTTTGAATATTTCATCTATGAATATCTACTACAGAGTAATGCAAATGATTCTATGAGCCACTTTTAAATATCCATGGTATTGTTCTATTATAATTTATAACTTGGGGATAAGTGAGGGTTGAGTGGACAGGCAAAGACGGTGGCAATATTGGGACCAATACTTTGATATAGTATCAGCCCTGAAAAGAACTGGAGTCACATTAACCTAAGCTTGAATTCTGTGCTTCTCACTAATTAGTTGTATGATTTTTTAACCTCTAAGAAATAATAATATTTACAATAATAGTGACAGTGAAGATCCCCATGACTTGCAGAGATAAAGATTAAACAGCAGGTTGCAAGAAAAATATCTAGTAGAGTCCCTGGCACATCAAAAACCAGGTTGGTTTCCATCCATATGTACTTGCATTACAGCTACACTTAACTTCAAACAAGTAATCTCATTTGATATATGTCAGTTATCCCAACATTAGACCTCTTTCAGGAATGTAACATTTAATAGAAGGATGATAGTAATTCTCAGGCCCTTGTTCTCAGGCAGGAGTGTCACTGAAAGGAGGAATTATGAGCCGCCAGCAGTCTGGATTGAGAACAACTAGTATGTTCTTTTTTTTCTTTATGCTTTCTTTTTCCTGCCTTGTATCTTGTTATTTTGTTGGGTGAGAAGTCAAAAGTACAATAAATTTGACATTTCTCTATAGGCCAGAGTATAAAGCCCTGTATGAAACTTTCAGTTCTCCTATTTTTGGAGAATGAAACAGACACAGATCAAGGTATCCCTAAGTTGGGATGATAATTAGAAAGCAGTGCATAAAACAAGAGCAAAATATCAAAAGCTGAAGTTCAGAGGACATGAAAGTAGTTCTTGCAATACATTTCAGTTTTGCCTATGCATAAAAGTGAATTAGGTAAGTAAATAAATAATGAAATCCATTTTCACCTATTAATTCAGCACAGTTTAAAAAATACTAAAACTCAATGCTGGTAGGTAAATAGTTAATGTATAAACTGGCACAACCTTTTTGATTTAGTAATTCTAAGCATCTATTCTAAGGTCATTCGCCAACTGAAGAGGAAACTTCATTTAAAACGATTTTCAATGAAGCGTTAACATTTAGCCTGCTTGTGAGAGTGTGTGTGCGTGCACTCGTGGGGCCCAGTATAAAGCTTGGGGAAATAGTTTACTCACATAGCCAGCTATGTGAGTAAAAACATTTTTAATGTAAGACATTAAAATACTTTCAAAGTCATGGAAAAATATTCAAAACACAATGTAAACAAAAGCTACTGCAAAATTAAATTTGTGTGATCTCTGCCACGAAGTTAAATACGCATACAGAGCAAGAACAGTAGAAGGAAACACAGTTGACCCTTGAACAACGTGGAGGTCAGGGGCGCCAACCTGCCATGCAGTTGAAAATCCTCATGTAATTTATAGTCGGCCCTGCATATGGCCCTCTGCAGACCATGCAGTACTAGAGTATGGACAATGGGGAAAAAATCCACATGTAAGTGGACCCAGGCAGTTCAAACCCGCGTTGTTCAAGGGTCAGCTGTATTCAAAAATGGAAAGAAGAGCTCCCTCTGAATCTTGGGATTATGAATAAATTTTGTTTTCTTCTACACATTTCCTGTCTCTTTGGAATTTTCTGTAGTAATCAAATATTACTTTTTTCTCTTTAATAATTTTTTCTTATAAAAGGTTACAAATTTGTCAGTAATGTAGATTTTATGAAAAGTATGTCTATGCTATGCCATTAAGCTATCAGTATATGTTCACTATCAATTTAGAAATTTGTAATAAATGATAGTTCAAGATGTGTGTGGGCTATTACTCATATGTATATGGTTGTGTAGTATATACGTGCGTACACAGACACCTACTAGTGACTGAATGTCCTTAAAAACAAAACACAAAATGCAGAATGGTAATCATACAGGAGTATGGAGTATGAGTAGTCCTCCTTTAGGAGTATAAAGACAGTGGTTCCCAAACCTGGCTGTGTATCAACAGCATCAGGAGAACTTTTCTAAAAAGAAGAGGGGGAAAAGGGAAAAACAATATTCTGCATACCACCCTCCTGACTACTGAATCTCGGGAGTATGTAGTTTTAAACGCTTTTATTGCGATTCTGATACTCTTACAGATGTGGGAACCACTGGCATTCACATTTCCACGAAACAATTTTCATCTATAACAAATCCTCTGTAAAGTATATCAGAGAAGTTTTACTTGTCTGGAGAGAAAGGAGGTGAGATTATATATATATGTTCATGCTTCATTAAAAGTCTTTTTAAATGCATTTTCTCTTCAAATGGCTAATGACCTTAGAATAGATTCTTGGAATTACTAAATATATATATATTTTATATATGTATATATAGTGACTGTGCATAATATTAATGAAAATCTAAATAGTACTCCCCTCCAAATTTCAAACATGCTAATCTGTTTTCAAAATTGTTAATGGCCATTTGAAAGTATATATAATTTATGCAGAAGCTTCCTACAGTCAATATCCTTCTCCAAGGAAGAGATCAACAAAGAACACTGAATTTCTCCTGCTGAGCCATTCTTATGGACAGTGTTCAGAAGATTATTTTAAACAAGAACCCTTTTGAGACTTCAGCAGGAAGCCAAACCATTTTAAAGAAATTGAGAAAATTTCTGTCACCATGTGTTACCCTTACTCATGGAAGTAGTGAAGACTTTCTGATTTACGCTGGGTATAAACCAAACGTTCCGGAAAAGGCAAAGTTACTATAGGGAAACAGGGACTTCAAACAGTTACTCTGACCCCCCCCATCACCAGTGATGGTGACAACCACTACTTACGGTCAAGAGGAGGCCGCACGTTATAGAAGTTGATGTTCTTGGCAAATGCCCGGTTTTCTGAGAAGATAAAGGTCTGGACCACAGCTACAGTGAGGGCATGACAGAGGAGCGGCATTCTGACCCTGGGTGTGGAAAAGTCCAAAACTCGTACACCTGCAGCGAAAAGAGACTGGTTGAGTTTATTGGCATTTTATACATCACTAGGAGTACGTTTTGCTTGTTTGGAAAGCTTGATTATTCAAATATATTCAACAATCTACTTGTTCTGTAGGGCCAGCACCTGTGAGTAAACTGCATTCTTCCCCATCAGATGAAAGTTGAGCAGTTGCTGCCTTTTACTGGGCAGGCCTCTGCACTCTGCAGGACGCCCAGTGGCCTGGGTTCCTGGAGATCAAGCAGCAGTCCTGGCCTGGCTGCGCCCCCTTCCACTGCTGCCTCAGTGGGCTGGCTTACTTCGTGCTGAACCACCTGATCTTTGAACAACCACAGGTCGGTTCAGAGGCATGCTCAGCTGAAGTTACAGAACCACCTGTCTGAAATTCCATCCCCTGAGTTAAATACCTATGGTTGATGAATTTTGCAACTCTTTCAAAACTTGGAAGAAACAATAAAAGTTGGAGCAGCAGGAAGGACACTGAGTAAAAGGGCAACCAGTTTGAGAAACAAAGTCTCTGCTGGATCCCAGAACACACAGACACTGAGAAGAGAAATAAGGGTAACCATGAAATGCCGTCCCCACCTGTTTCCGTCACTTCGGGAGCAAGGAGAAGCAGCCAGGTGGTTCTCAAGGAAACAGAATAACAGTTGTTTGAAAACCATACATATAACGTTAGTCCTGGCCCACAGATACTGTTCATCACTTTCGGCCACTTAAAGACAGCAGGGCCAAAACCCAGTGAAACAACAGATGTGCACACAGCACTGAGTAAGGTGTTCCATGTTAAGCCCCACAGGTTCCACCCTCTAGCAGCAGACCTGCTAGTAAGGAAATCTTCAGGAGACATGCTCGGAACCTGGAACATCACCACCAGCAGGTTCTCTTTGAGAAGGGGGAGGTGTGAGCCAGTAGAAAAAGTAAGTAACTTGGAGTCCAAAGACTTTGGTTCAGGTGCTAGCTCTGCTATTATTAGTGGCCTGACCGTGGGCAAGCTCTTTAAACTCTATTAACCTCCATTTCTTCATCTGTAAGGTGGCTTAATAACACCCACCCTGCCCACACATTTGGGTAATTGTGAGCATCAAGTTAGAGGCTCAGGTAGGATCACATAGAACTGCTTGCATAAGAGCACCTGTAATACAAGTTCTGTGAAAATGCTATCTTAGGGTTCAAAAATATTGGCTAGGGGCTTCCCTGGTGGCGCAGTGGTTGGGAGTCCGCCTGCCGATGCGGGGGGCGTGGGTTCGTGCCCCGGTCCAGGAGGGTCCCGCATGCTGCGGGGCGGCTGGGCCCGTGAGCCATGGCCGCTGGGCCTGCGCGTCCGGAGCCTGTGCTCCACGGCGGGAGGGGCCACGGCAGTGGGGGGGCCCACGTACCGCAAAAAATATATATATATATATTGGCTAGGGACTCCCCTGGCAGTCCAGTGGCTCAGATTCCATGCTTCCACTGCAGGGGGCATGGGTTTGATCCCTGGTTGGGGAACTTGGCGTGGCCAAAAATAAATATATAAATTGTTTTATATATATATATATATATATATATATATATATATGCATGCTGAACCTGTTTTCTTCTTGCTGAATCAATAGGTCTCAGGGGGTTTAGGGAGTCTTCCAAAGAAAAAAAGTTTGATGTCCACAAATGCAACCATAATCCTTCACATGGATACTTTCTTTGAAGCCAGGGTAAGAATGCATAAGTTCTAGGGATTTTATGCCCCCCCTCTTGTGTTGTGGGTATACTGGTTTCGTATGGGTGGTTAATAATGCCTACCTATAGAGAATGAGCTGAAAATCAGACAGAATGTACCCACGACATCATATCATCCCTACAGATGGTTTTGCTACTGAGAGAACTGAGTCCCTAAGGAAGGACTCAGGGTGAAAAGCCTGGTAAGTTTCACAAAACAGTAGTGCTAAACTTTGTACACTGCATTTCAGCTCAGTACAGAATCGGACCTAGTGATACACCAATATATTTCTAATTCTGTCCTTGTTCATTTTAGAAACGAAAATTGACCTTTCACAGTTATCAAGTGTCTAAATCCTACTGTTATGCTCTTTCTGAAGAAATGAACACTTAACCAACTCTATTATTCCTTACAGACCAGTGGTTATACTGACACAAATTCTGCTTCCCTATTCATTTCTCTGAGTTGGACTGTTCCGTATTCGTTATGAATCTGTAGCCAAGTAACTGATACCCCTTCTTGACACCAGTGGAGACCTTTTGAATGAGGGAGACTAATCCCTCTCTCACAAGCCTGAAAATGACTGTGTTCCAAGAGCCACCCACAAGTGCTCTTGTAACGTGGAGAGGATGCCTGAGATCACAGCATTCATTATCTACATTCAAGTCCCTTTTGCATCACTAAGCGACTATGGAAATTGAGACAAATTGCTTAAGCTTTCCAAACCTCAGCTTCCCCATCTGCAGAACAGGCATAATGACAGTCCCTATTTCATAGTGTGGAGCTGAGGACTGAGTGACACCGTGCATACAAAGCACTCAGCCAGTGCTGGGCACAAGGTCAAAGCTGTATTTATCAAGCACTCTCTGTTCGGTGGTAAAGAGCATTCATTGGCTCATGTACATGCCTTCAGACCTACAATCTGTGTAGCTTCGTGCAAGTTCCTTAACTTCCCTGTATCACAATTTTTGCATCTATAAAATGGGAGTAATAACAATAATATGTACCTCATAGGATTATAGGAATTAAATTAGTTAATACATATAAAGCACTTGAACTAATTTGCTACGTGCTTGGCATTTTGCTAATACTTTGGGATCACAATTCAGAACGCCTGATTTTCCTCACATAATCTCAGTGAGACAAAAGCCCATTCATTCATTCAACATACCATTATTGACACCTCGTACATAACAGATGTTTTTACCACTAGATCCCCAACAAGGTCTTTGCTCTCAAGCAATCTGCATTTTAGAGGGAGAAGACAGCCAGTAAATATGGAAAAGACCATACTTTCTGATCGTCATAAACTCTGTGGAGGAAAAATAAGGTGATATGTTAGTGAATAGCAGGACCTGCTTTATATATATGGTGGGCCCGGTACATCTGAGTAGGTGACATGTGCACAGGTGAATTAAATGTTGAGAAGAAAGCGTCCAAGCAAAGAATCAAGGGAAAAGAAACCAAGGTCCTCAGTTGGGAAGAAGTGTGCCTCGTCGGGGGAACTCAGAAAGCAGCCAGCGTGACGAAAGCATGAGAAAGGGGGAAAGAGACAAAGCCAAGCCAGCGGGGTCAGGCCACACACGCACTTGGCAAGCCGTGGCAAGGATTTCAGGTCCTGCAAAGTCAAGAAACTGTTCGAATTTACATTATCTAGTTTTGAAAAATACTCTCAAGAAAGCTTTGGAGAGTAGTAAGTGGTCCCAAACACCTAGCCTTATTTCTAGCTCGTGGAAGAAAGGAAGGCAAGTAAGAGTGCATTCCTTTCTTCCAGGAGGAATACAGAGCTCAGATACACCACAAAGCTTCTTCTGAATGGATGACAGAAGACTTAAAAAACGACTGAATGAACAACAAACCCAAGAATTAGACTTGTGTTTTGGTTTCTCCTTTCCTGGAAAGAGCACTGTAGGGAGGATGGTCTCATTACTATTATATAACAGGACAGGGGGGTTCAGGGGCAGTACATGCCAAGATCCTTGCATGGCCTGAAACATAGCATCCCCTCAAAACATGTCCGCACAGCTTGTTCTGGCACAGAAGATGGAAATAGTGAAAAACACACCACAAGAATATTGCTTCCATATAGACTAGATGTATTTTCATTTCCATTTTTAGTTAAAACAGCATAGCCTTATTCTATCAAAATCCTCCAAAACTGCAAAGGTTTTACCTGTCAAATGAAGACAGCACTAAATAACAGTATGTCACATTTTCCAGAGCATGCTTTATAATCTATCACTACATACTGCTTTTCTCCCAAGCACCTATATTTATCTCTGTCTTTCAGTATATAGGTTTGTGTTAACATGACTGCTTTATTTTTTCACAACGAAAAGACGTTAGGATAATGAAAAAGCAAATGACTATAGTATCTGAAAATTGTTTTACATTTGGAATCATTTCACGGAGACTCTGAACTAAAAATTATCTGCTGAAACTTTGCTGAGTAGGCTCTTGTTGCAATCTTTCTAGCAGAACAAGGTTATAGCAGAGCTTGTATTCTGCCCCAGAAGGAAAAAAAATCTTTAATACAAGCTAGACTAAACCATTCTGGTACTTTCTCTAGGACCATCACATAGAGCAGAGCTCTTCATATGGGGGAGAGGGGACCTGTGAGCTTCTTAAGGTTATTTGCAAAATTGTGTCCATACATATTTTCCCCCTGGGTTGAGTCTCTCAAAGGAATCTGAGACCTACATAATGGCTGCTTGCTGACTCAGAATATGGCCGTTACGATTTGGCCTCCTGTAACTTAGACGTTTTCTTATATTGACACTAAGAAAGCTCCACATCCATGTTAGGTATCTGGGCCACACTTCTCAAACTCAAGGGTACCTCAAAACGTTCCTCCCCAGACACAGCGCATTACCATCATCCATCTTTCCCAGAGAGTAGACCTTGTCAGAAACCCCTCACCTGTGGTGCTGGTCTTTATTTTATGAGTCCTCTCTTCGGAAGGTACATTAATTTTTGTTCCAGAATGCAGTGTGCTGCTTTGCCGAGAGGGAAGGGATTTTTGCAAGGCGCATTGGTAGGGATACAACAGGGGTAGGCAACTCTCAGGCATTCCAGGGAACAGCAGGTAGCCAGATTCGTAAATTTAGGAAACCCCAAGTGAGAATGGCCCGCTACTGCCCGGAGTCAAGGACCTACGTGGCCCTTGGTCCACAAGCATGACTATTTCCCAGGGCTGAGCCATGGCCATCATCTCCTCCTACATGTGGCATTTTTAAGCTTCCTTGGGGAACGTGCGGGCCTGAGGACGTGACACATCCTTGACCTCAAACTCTTTTGAGGTAGGAAGAGGACTACATTACTTTTTATATTCCCTAGGCCCATACTCTCAGCACATGGTAGATAGTCAATGAGTACATCTGGGAATAGAACCAACATCATTAGCTATGACCTATATAAGGAGCACCTTTCTTAGCAAGTAAGACAAAGGCTGTGGGCAGTAAGGAGCTGCCAGAGCATCCAAAGATGATAAAGAAATGATGGAATCAAAAGGAGACGTGAAACAGAAGAGGCCAAGCAGAGGTGGTACATACTGGCACTTCCTGCACAATTGCTAGTAATGAGTCAGCAAGCACCAGGCCAACCTGCACTGCCAATAAAACAAATGAAGTACATAATTTAAGGGGAGCAGCTCTCCTAAGTCCAACATGCCTATCAACACTCGCATTCACACCTTCCTGCAAGCATCACTTATCCCACAGTAAGACGCTTTAATGACAACCTAATAGGCCTGGCTCCCCTGTAAAAAGAATAGAAGGCAAAGAGGAAATTCAACATGAGTGCTGGAATTTTACTCAGAAACAGTGGAAAAGATGAAAACACTCCTCTGAAAAGGAGAAATCTGACGGAAACCTTTACCATCCATTCCAAGGGTGGTACTACTTGCTTCTGGCTATTAGGAGAGGTTGGCCAATGGAGATACTCTGGTTCTCATTAAATTTGGGAAGAGCATCACGGGATCTAAGCTGAGACTCTGCTCCAGCTCCAGCTCTCTTCCTTGAGGGGAACCTCGCCTGGGCACTGAGAGCCCAGCTCCTGCGGCTCAGCTGTTACCTTCTCTGACAGATTCTCTGCTCCAGTACATGAAGAGTTTCTTTTCCCCGCTAAGTTTAAATATTAATTTTAAAGATATTGAATTTAGCATTTCTATGTGCCTGAAGCAAAATACAAGAGAGAATTTAGCTTATGCTCCGTCCATCATGTTCATCTGAAAATACAAAAATCTCCGTGGAGTACCATGGATTCTATCTACTCTTGCATAATAACATTCAGTAGGGAAAAATAGAATCATGATTCAACCTCTCAGTCCTGCTTGTCCACATCTTGAAAGCAGCATGATCATAAGTCATGCATTCATACTAGTACTGTGCTGAGCACTTAGTATACAACACTGAATAAGAGAGACACAGTCCCTGTGCTGTCACACGTTATTGGAGCCCAAAAGTCAACGTGAACCACTAGTGAGCTGTGACTGTCAAGAGTTAATACAGTCATCTTTGAGGAGGGAAAACAATGGACTTTTGATTCAAGTAGACCTAGGATAAAATTCTGGTTCTACATTTAGTAATCAGGCAACCGCAGAGTTAAGAAATATTGTCCCCGTTTGCCACTAAGACAAGCGAGGCTTAGAGTCGTGTAGGTAACATTTCTAAACTGTGTGGATTGAGTGCAATTACATAGGTAATGTACATTTTACTTAGAGGATGTTGAAGACATGTTCTCTCCCTTCCCTCCCTCCCCCCAGGCTTTTTCAGGTAACATTAGCAGGAGAATAGAGATCAGATCAAGGGATATAACTGTCCAATTCCATTCCACACCAGCTGGACCAAATCTAGTAAACTGTGTTGAGTTCTCTGCACTCATTTCTTAAGAAGATTCAGAAGTTCTCTCTATTGCAACCAAGTGAGAAGTTGGAATGAATGACTGCCAAGGTTCCTTTCACTTCTAATATTCTATGATTTTAGGGGAAGGATATTAATGAAGACTTTAGTTATGCCATAAAAAGTCATAAATGTAATACAATATCATAATATTTACTCTTTTAAAGTAAAACTTAAAAAAAAAATCTCATAAAGCACAGGATCAAAGACTCACAGAACTGAGTATCTCATTTCTAAACATAAAGCTGTGCATTTTGCAGTGCTAAAGATGGGAGTTTTTCCCACTACATGCAACTGTGATACAAGATAATGTCTAAAACAGTGCTATTATTAAAATAACTTCATTATGCAAATCAATTGTGAATTAATACAGGGCCCATAAGTGTGTAATTTGGATGAAGAAATAGTCTCATCAATTTTAAAGACATCTTTTTAAACGTGATTCAAATTTTACGAAAAAGCTAAAAGACACTTCCAAAGTAATAGCTTTTCAGCTGCATTTAAAAAAAATAAATTTAGGGCTTCCCTGGTGGCGCAGTGGTTGAGAGTCCGCTTGCCGATGCAGGGGACGCAGGTTCGTGCCCCGGTCCGGGAAGATCCCACATGCCGCGGAGTGGCTGGGCCCGTGAGCCATGGCCGCTGAGCCTGTGTGTCCCGAGCTGGTGCTCCGCAACGGGAGAGGCCACAACGGTGAGAGGCCCGCGTACCGCAAAAAAAAATAAATTTATTTTATTTACTTATTTTGGGCTGCGTTGGGTCTTCGTTGCTGCGCGCGGGCTTTCTCTAGTTGCACGAGCGGCGGCTACTCTTCGTGCGGTGCACAGGCTTCTTACTGCGGTGGCTTCTCTTGTTGCAGAGCACGGGCTCTAGGCGTGTGGGTTTCAGTAGTTGTGGCATGCGGGCCCAGTAGTTGTGGCTTGCGGGCTCTAGAGTGCAGGCTCGGTCGTTGTGGCACATGGACTTAGTTGCTCCACGGCATGTGGGATCTTCCTGGACCAGGGCTCAAACCCGTGTCCCCTGCATTGGCAGGCGGATTCTTAACCACTGCGCCACCAGGGAAGTCCTGCGTTTTTGTCAAAGATACAATTTTACATCTTTTTGAGAAGGCTGTCATGACACAGAAGAATAAGAAGGTAAGAACTCCATGTGAACAAGATTAGATGTTTAGGAGTTAGAAACAGGACTCCTTTTAAAAAGAATCAAGATTGGTTTGTCATGTTGTATTGAACTATGTGGACAAATGGTAGGAATCTAATAAAACTATGTTAATTGATTATATTTGAGAGTATCCTTCACATAGGTGGAATAATTTTTACCCAGTTTGCTTCCATAAATGATTTTTAGGAGGCTGATGCCAAGTCATTTATGCATTAAACCTCTCAAAATATGGTGTTCCTCTGCTGTATGTCACGCTTTGCTCTGTACTTCCCAGGAGCCAAGAGAGACACCCATGGAACACACATTCTCATTATTTGTAAAAAGAAAACGCCCCCTGATCCTTAGTGGTCCCTATGCGTGTTTATACAGAGAGCAGCAAACAACACATGGATAATGCCCGAAATTTGTTTTGAAGAGCTCCAGATGCATCTCTCATTTGGCCGTTTCTTTAAAAAAGCCAAAGGCATAATATTAAGAGGTAATTTTACAAAGATATTTCCACTGCCAGGCAGGCAAATGAGAGAGATTATTTTCTTTTCTGTGTGAGAGGGGTATTTTTAAATTTGAGAGGAAGATACAATAACTGGACAGAAGTTCTGCGGGAGAGCTGCAGGCACACAGGTGTTGGTGCTGTTAATGGGTGATTCTACCAGCAGAACTGCAAGGATATAAACTGAGTGGCAACAGAGGCTGGGCACGGAAGACATCGTTTTTATGTTCCCTATCCTTGCTTGCTGTACTGAACTCATTTCTTTTAATAACCAATCAAAGTTCACATAATAGAAATCTAGGCTGAAATGTCCGACAGCTGGCTAAGGATCCATTATTCTATAATTGTTGAGTGGAGGAGAACCACCCCAAAGATGCATTCTCAAACACATGGCACTCGTGTGAAAATAGCACTCATGCGTGAAGATAGAACTCAACTGAGAAAATAGCTTTCAAGGTCACTAGACGTGCAGGTGATGGCTAGCACTTCTGACTTCATTTAGTCTCAGCTGAGGTAGAAAAATGACCATAAAACTAGAGTGTATACACACAGATGTGTCTCTCATTTGAATCTCTCTGTATATATTCTAATATGATGGAATATCTGTACCAAAGCAGAAATCTTAGATGACAAGTTCATCTGGATATGTGTGTGTGTGTGTGTTTATGTATGTGTATGTGCATCTGCATATACACACGAATACACGTATCTTATTGAATGAATTCACTGCTTAAGCACTATGTGCCAGGTGATAAAGAATCCCTAGAACTCTGTTAAGAGACTGTATTACCAATCACGTCCAATGCTTTCAGCACCTGCACCGTTATCTGTCATTTGGGAGAGCTTTAGGATGCAGAACTCTTACTATGCATTCGTCCTGTTGTCCTTCTTCTGTGCTGAGGCTTTATGTCACTGACCACTGTTTATAACACTAGCTCAAATTATTCCTGATTCTATATCTAAAAATGTATTATACAAGAACACGTTCATGGCTATCATTCTGAAACAGAAGGGCACTTGAAAACCAACAATAGACTACACGCAATGGCAAAAGATTATCGTGCTGACTTTTTTGCACAGTCACAAAATCCAGAACAGATTATTCAAAGAACTCTCTGGAAGCTGACAAGCTTATAAAAGCAATCCTAATAAAAAAATTTCTGCATTCTACATATATAACAAAGTTACAGCATGTTATCTGCTCTATAAATTGTCACTATTACCACTTGGAGCAGAAGGAAATGTACATATATAAAGATATATATGTGCATAATTTTATATTCCCAGAGGAAACTGAAAAAGTATGTGCATTAAATAGTGTTTTCATTGCAACATGAAAAACGACGCTTAAGCAATGGTTCACAGTCCCACAAGGGTAAAGTCAAGTGTAAACGCTGCCTAGTATAATGGGGGGAGAATGGACGGGGCACTCAGGCATGGGAGCAAATTCTGATCCTGTCACTAGTTGGATCTATTACTTCTGGCTGATCCCTGTACAGCTCTGAGGTTCAGTTTCCTATCAGTAAAATAGAGATATTAAATATCTATTTTGCAGAGAGTTGTGGGAATTAAAGGACAAGGAATAAGTCCCTACCCATTGCTGCTTTTTCAAATTATTAAATAAATTTAAAAGCTAAAAATAGAGATTTATGGTTTCTCAGTGAATAACATACCAGCCAGTATCGTTACGATTACGCTGTATCTGGCAAGATTTAAGACTGAAATTCAATACACATATTTTCAGCTCTCAAATACTATGATTATCTGAGCATATATGAGAGAAGAATGTAAAACTCCTCTGGAGACAGATTTTAAGAAAACTACTCTAGAATATATGTGGGCACAATATTTAGGCCTCAGTGGAACATTTTCATTTATCTTCTTTCTGATAAATCTGTATTCTTTGTCTACGCTCATAAAGAAAAGGCAGTTCTCATGAAGTGTGCTCGAGAAAGCAAGTCTCTGTGCTCTCACATGTGTCATTACCTTGTATTTCTCACTCTTTAAAGGCCCAATTTCAGTATTTCTCCCTCATGAAAACTTTGTGTCCACTCCACCCCATGGAATAGTCCCCACCCTGAAAAAAGCATGGGGTTCATTTGGGGACACAAGACTGCCCTCCTTGCTGAGCACTGGGGTGGGCACGGCAGCTCCAATCCTTGCCTAGAGATGGGCTAAAGGTCTCTAAAGGACTCACACACTTGCAGGCCTTACCTTTAAAAAAAAAAAAAAAAAAAGTAAAGCTTTTCTATCTTTTCCACCAACAGAATTTCCATTTCCATTTCCATGTTCACTGTTCACTTCGATTTTAGGTGAACGATGTGAAGATTGTGAGAACTCTATTTTCAACAACTGAAGTTCTGCCCACTGATGGCCTATTCACATGTGGTTCAGCACACACTAGGTTAGGCCTTAAATATGCTATGACCACACGATCTTCCCAAGCTATCCTAAAAGGGTGAAAGGAGGTGAACCCTGCTGGGCTTTCACCTCTTGCTCCTGTAGCCCCACCCTCCAACCTTGTGCACCCTGCTCTGTGCCCTGGGAAGCCAAGCTATGAAGACCAGGCACACAGCTCCCTTTTCCACCGGCTTTCAGCTTCGTTTGGCCAATGGCAGAAACTGGCAGATCAGAGGGTGGGCAGAGAGTGAGACTGGGGAAGTTACTAAATGGCTTCTCTCTGTTGCCAGCTATGAAGACTAGGTGAACCCACACCACTGTAAACAGCCCCTTATTCATTCTCTTAAGTAACACCAGTCTGAATATGCCATCTCATTCCTGCCAGGACCCTGACTAAGCCTTGAATCCAGTCTCAAAACACCAGGAAAAGAGCCAGACTGAACCAGAGCATCAGGACTTGCTGTTACAGCAGGTATTAATACGAACAGCTGCAATGACTTTACCAGAAGAGCATAAGAACAGTTGTTACTCTTATGTCATAAAAAACCAACAACTGGATTTATGCTACAAACCAATCAAGGTGAGACTGAAGTCTTTAAAAAGCAAATGAGAATATCAACAAGAAAAATCCAGCTGAAAATTATTCTATAATCCCATGCAAGTATTACAAGCCCACCAAAATGCAGCTTTTTCTGCTGCTACCATCACTGAAGAACATCATTAAATAAGGAGAAGGGTGGGGGGCAAGATTCCTGAACCTCAATAAAAGAGCTGAGAAAAATGAACACATTGAACATAGCACTGAAGCCCACGGAAGCTTTAGTGCATTCAAGGCTGCACTCTTGCAGCATCATAGAACCTAACACATATCTACACAGAGATGTAAGTTTATTTAAATAAATTCACAGAGGAGAGGGGCCAAGATGGGGGAGTAGAAAGACCCTGAGCTCACCTCCTCTCATGAGCACACCAAAACAACATCTGCAGAACAACCACCCATAAAAAAAAAGACTAGAAGCTACCAGAAAAGATCTTCTCCAACTAAAGGCATAAAGAAGGAACCACAAGACAAGTAGCAAAGGCAAACTCAAGATATAATCAAATTCCATACCCCAGGGTGGGCGACCCACAAACTGGAGAATTATATTGCAGAGGCTCTTCCACAGGCATGAGACTTCTAGGCCCCCTGTCAGGCTCCCCAGCCTGGGGGGTCCTGCATCAGAAAGATGATACCCTAGAGCATTCGGCTTTGAAGGCCAAGGGGTTAATTTTGGGAGCCTCACAGAACTCAGGGAAATAGAGATTTCATTCTTAAAGGGCCTACCCAAAATCTCACACATACCAGGACCCAAGGCAAAAGCAGTAATTTGATAGGACCCTGGGCCAGACCTACCTGCTTGTCTGGGAGAGTCTCCTGGAGAGGTGAGGGATGGCTGCGGCTCACGCAGGGGACATAGACAATGGTGGCAGCCATACTGGGGAACATTCTACCCATGAACACTGCTGATGGCAGCTGCCATCTTGGCTCAAGACCTGGCCCCACCCAACAGCCTTTAGGCACCAGTACTGGGATGCCGCAGGCCAAACAACTAACTGGACAGAGACACATCCCTATCCATCAACAGATGACAGGCTGCCTTAAGATTTCCTGAGCTCACAGCTGCCTCTAAAAACACCCTAGATACAGCCCTGCCTACCAAAGGGCCAAGACACAGCTCCGCCCCCCAGTGGGCAGGCACTGGCCCTTCTCTCCAGGAAGCCTGCAAAAGCCTCTAGACCAGCCTCATCCACCAGGGGGCAGACACCAGAAGCGAGAAAACTACAATCCCACAGCCTGCGGCTCCTGCTCGCAGCAGGCCAGATCTTAACCTGGGAACAGCTGGGCCCAGGTCCTGGCCCTGTCCACGAGCAGGCCAATGCAAACTTCAGGACACCACAGACCCCATACCCAACTGTGTCAGGAACACCACCCCCCAAACAATCTGAAATGAGATCTGAGATCCCTGGGCCCTGCAGCCAGACTACAGGAAACAGCTCTGTCTACCAGTGGTCCAGCACTAACTCCAGGACCTGGCCTCATCCACCAGTGGGTGGCCAACAGCTGTGGAGTCTTCAGGACCCTGACTCTGGCCATTGGTGAGCCAAAACTAGCCATAGGACCCCTGGGGTTCTGCAGCCAGCCTCCTCGTGACCAGGCCCTGCTAACCAGCAGCCAGTAATCATGAGGGCCTGCAGAGTACAAATGCAGAGTTTTAAAAATGCATTTGAAATTAAGAGATCGGCAACTTAAAACAATATATATAGAGAGAGAGAGACTGCTATAGAAAAACCTCATGATAACCACAAACCAAACATCCATAATAGATATACATACAAGAAAGGAAAAGGAATCCAAACTTAACACTAAATATAGTCATCAAATCACAGGAGAATAAAAAAAGAAGAAAGGGGGGAAAAGACCTATAAAGACAAATACAAAACAATTAACAAAAGGGCAATAAGAACATACATATCGATAATTACCTTAAATGTAGTCAGGTTAAATACTCCAACCAAAAGACATAGAGTGGCTGAATGGATACAAAAACAAGACTCATATATATGCTGCCTAGAGAGACTCATTTCAGATCTAGAGACACATATAGACGGAAAATGAGGGGTTGGAAAAAAGTATTCCATACAAATGGAAATCAAGGAAAGCCAGAGTAGCAATACATGTATCAGGCAAAATAGACTTTAAAATAAAGACTGTTACAAGAGACAAAGCAACACACTACATAATGATCAAAGGATCAATCCCAGAAGATATAACAATTGTAAATATATAATGCACCCAACACAGAAGCACCTAAATATTTAAGGCAAATATTAACAGACATAAAAGGAGAAATCAACAATGATACAATACGGTAGGGGACTTTAACACCCTACTTATATCAATGGACAGATCACCGAGACAGAAAATCAGTAAGGAAACACAGGCCTTAAAAACCACATTAGACTAAATGGAATTACTTGATATATAGAGAGCATTCCATCTGAAAGCAGCAGAATATACATTCTTTTCAGGAGCACATTGAACAGGATCCAGGATAGATCACATGCTAGGCCACAAAACAAGCATTGGTAGATTTAAGAAAACTGAAGTCAAATCACGCACCTTTTTGACCACAATGTTACGAGATTAGAAATCAACTACAAGAAAAAAACTGCAGAAAACACAAACACATGGAGGTTAAACAATATGCTACTAAACAACCAATGGATCATTGAAGAAATCAAAGAGGAAATCAAAACATACCTAGAGGCAAAAGAAAATGAAAACACAACAATCAAATACCCATGGGACCAGCAAAAGGTTCTAAGAAGGAAGTTTATAGCAATACAAGCATACCTCAGAGAACAAGAAAAATCTCATAAATACCCTAACCTTACATCTAAAGGAACTAGAAAAAGAAGAATGAACAAAACCCAAAGTTATTAGAAGGAAAGAAATCATAAAGATCAGAGCAGAAGTCAATGAAATAGAGACCAAAAAAAAAAAAAAAAAAAAAAAGATCAATGAGCTGGTTCTTTGAAAAGATAAACAAAATTGATAAACCTTCAGCCAGACTCATCAAGAAAAAATGAAGAGGGCCCAAATCAATAAAATCAGAAATGAAAAAGGAGACATTACAGCTGACAACATAGAAATACAAAAAATCGTAAGAGACTATTACAGGCTACTATATGCCAATAAAATGGACAACCTAGAAGAAATGGACAAATTCTTGGAAAGGTACAATCTCCCAAAACTGAACCAGGAATAGAAAATATGAAAAGACCAATTACCAGTAATGAAACTGAATCAGTAATTTAAAAACCTCAACAAACAAAAGTCCAGGACCAGATGACTTCACAGGTGAATTTCGCCAAACATTTAGAGAAGAATTAATGCTTACCCTTCTGAAACTATTCCAAAAAACTGCAGAGGAAGGAACACTTCTGAACTCATTCTATGAGGCCACCATCACCAAAACCAAAAAGAGATCCCCCCCCAAAAAAAAATTACAGGCCAGTATCACTGACGAACACACAAAAATCCTCAATAAAATACGAGCAAACCAAATACAACAATGCATTAAAAGGATCATACACCATGATCAAGTGGGATTTATCCCAGGGATGCAAGGGATTTTCAATAACTGCAAATCAATTAGTGTGATACACCACATTAACAAATTGAAGAATTTGTTCTTCAAAAGCCATACAATCATCTCAAAAGATGTAGAAAAAGCTATAAAATTCAACATCCATTTATAATAAAAACTCTTCAGAAAGTGGACACAGAGGGAACCTACCTCAACATAATAAAGGCAAACCCACAGATAAAATCATACTCAACAGTGAAAAGCTGAAAGCATTTCCTCTAAGATCAGGAACAAGACAAGGATGCCCACTCTCACCACTTTTATTCAACATAGTTTTGTAAGTCCTAGCCACAGGAATCAGTGAAGAAAAACAAAGTAACCAAGTTAGAAAGGAAGACTTAAAACTGTCACTGTTTGCAGATGACATGACACTATACATAGAAAATCCTGAAGACACTACCAGAAAACTACTAGAGCTCATTAATGAATTCAATAATGTTGCAGGATACAAAATTAATATACAGAAATCTGAATTTCTCTACATTAATACTGAAGTATCAATATTGAAAGGGAAATTAAGGAAACAATCCCATTTACCATAGCATCAGAAAGAATAAAATACCTGGGAATAAATATACCTAAGGAGGCAAAAAGACCTGTACTCTGAAAACTGTAAGGCACTGATGAAATAAATTGAAGACTACACAAACAGGTAGAAAGATATATACCATGTTCTTTATTGGAAGAATAAATACTGTTTATATGACTATACTGCTCAAGGCACTCTACAGACTCAATGCAATCCTTGTCAAATTATCAAATTAGCAGAGGGGGGAACACTTCCAAACTCATTCTGCGAGGCCACCATCACCCTGATACCAAAACCAGACAAAGATGTCACAAAGAAAGAAAACTACAGGCCAATATCACTGCTGAACATAGATGCAAAAATCCTCAACAAAATACTAGCAAACAGAATCTAACAGCACATTAAAAGGATCATACACCATGATCAAGTGGGGTTTACCTCAGGGATGCAAGGATTCTTCAACATATGCAAATCAATCAATGTGATACACTATATTAACAAACTGAAGAATAAAAACCACATGATCATCTCAATAGATGCAGAAAAAGCTTTTGACAAAATTCAACACCCATTTATGATAAAAACCCTCCAAAAAGTAGGCATAGAGGGAACTTAACCTCAACATAATAAAGGCCATATATGACAAACCCACAGCCAACATCATTCTCAATAGTGAAAAACTGAAAGCATTTCCAGTAAGATCAGGAACAAGACAAGGTTGTCCAATCTCACCACTATTATTCAACATAGTTTTGGAAGTTTTAGCCACAGCAATCAGAGAAGAAAAAGAAATAAAAGGAATCCAAATTGGAAAAGAAGAAGTAAAGCTGTCACTGTTTGCAGATAACATGATACTATAGAGAATCCTAAAGATGCTACCAGAAAACTACTAGAGCTAATCAATGAATTTGGTAAAGTAGCAGGATACAACATTAATGCACAGAAATCTCTTGCATTCGTATTCACTAATGATGAAAAATCTGAAAAGAGAAATTAAGGAAACACTCCCATTTACCACTGCAACAAAAAGAATAAAATACCTAGGAATAAACCTACCTAGGGAGACAGAAGACCTGTATGTGGAAAACTATAAGACACTGATGAAAGAAATTAAAGATGATACAAACAGGTGGAGAGATACACCATGTTCTTGGATTGGAAGAATCAACACTGTTAAAATGATCATACTACCCAAGGCAATCTACAGATTCAATGCAATCCCTATCAAACTACCAATGGCATTTTTCACAGAACTAGAACAAAAAAATTTACAATTTGTATGGAAACACAAAAGATCCTGAATAGCACAATCTTGAGAAAGAAGAACAGAGCTGGAGGAATCACACTCCTTGACTTCAGGCTATACTACAAAGCTACAGTAATCAAAATAGTGTGATATTGGCACAAAAACAGACACATAGATCAGAACAGGATAGAAAACCCAGAAATAAACCCACACACTTATAGTCAAACTACGATAAAGGTGGCAAAAATATACAATGGAGAAAAGACAGTTTCTTCAGTAAGTGGTGCTGGGAAAACTGGACAGCTACATGTAAAACAATGAAATTAGAACATTCCCTCATACCATATATAAAAATAAACTCAAACTGGATTAAAGACCTAAAAGTAAGACCAAAACGATAATACTCTTAGAGGAAAACTTAGGCAGAAGATTCTTTGATATAAATCGCAGCGATATTTTTTTGGATCTGTCTCCTAAATTAAAGGAGATAAAAGCAAAAATAAACAAATGGAACCTAATTAAACTTAAAAGAGTTTGCACAGCAAAGGAACAACTGACAAAATGAAAAGACAACATATTGAATGGGAGAAAATATTTGCAAATGATATGATTGATAAGCGATTAATATCCAACATTTATGAATAGATCACAGAACTCAACATCAAAAAATAAACAACCTGATTAAAAAATGAGAAGAACTCGACAGACATTCTTCCAAAGAGGACATGCAGATGGCCAATAGGCACATGAAAAGAAGCTCCACATTGCTAATTATTAGAGAAATGCATATAGAAACTACAATTAGATGTCATCTCACATCTGTCAAAATGACTATCACCAATAAGAACCCAAATAACAAATGTTGGCAAGGATATGGAGAAAAAGGAACCCTTGTACACTGTCGGTGGGAATGTAAATTGGTGCAGCCACTGTGGAAAAGAGTATTAAGGTTTCTCAAAAGCTAAAAATAGAGCTACCGTATGACCCACAATTCCACTCCTGGGTATATATCAGAAAAAAACAAAAACACTAATTCAGTAAGATGCACACACCCCAGTGTTCACATCAGCATTATTTACAATTGCCAAGATATTGAAGCAATCTAAGTGTCCATCAGCAGATGAACAGATAAAGAAAAAGTGGTACAGATATACAGTGGAATACTACTCAGCCATAAAAAAGAATGAAATTTTGCCATTTTTAGCAACATGGATGGACTTGGAGGGCATCATGCTAAGTGAAATATGTCAGAAAAAGAAAGCAATACTGCATGATATCATTTATATGTGGAGTCTAAAAAATATACTAGTGAATGTAACAAAAAAGAAGCGGACTCACAGATGTAGAGAACAACCTAGTGGTTACCAGTGGGGGTTGGATGGGAGGGGCAATATAGGGGTGGAGGAGTGGAAGGTACAAACTCTTGTGTTTAAAATAGGCTCAAGAGACTGGTGGTGCAGTGGTTAAGAATCTGCCTGCCAATGAAGGGGACATGGGTTTGAGCCCTGGCCCGGGAAGATCCCACATGCCGCAGAGCAACTAAGCCCATGTGCCACAACTACTGAGCCTGTGCTCTAGAGCCCGTGAGCCACAACTACTGAGCCCATGTGCCACAACTACTAAAGCTCGTGTGCCTAGAGCCCATGTTCTACAACAGAGAAGCCACCACAATGAGAAACCTGTGCACTGCAACCAAGAGTAGCCCCCGCTTGCTGCAACTAGAGAAAGGCCACATGCAGCAACGAAGACCCCACGCAGCCAAAAAATAAATTAATTTAAAAAAATAATAAATAAAATGGTAAATTTTTAATAAATAAAATAGGCTCAAGGATGTATTGTACAACACAGGAAATATAGCCAATATTTTGTAATAACTATAAATGCAAAGTAACCTTTAAAAATTGTATAATTTTTTTAATAAAATAAAAATAAATTCACTGAAAACCAGAATTTCATATTAACACAATGGTGCTTTGCCCTATTCTCCTTTCTTAAAATCTTGTATTTCAAGAAACAACACTATTTTTACATGACAATGGGCTTGTCACTTAAATTAAGGACCTTTTCCTGAACTGCCTCTGATTATTCTCTGGTTACCTCTCACCTTCCACAGTCCCAAACCTTCCTATTGGGATAATGGTCTTAGCAGCCTCATTTGCCCAGAGAAGCCCTTCACTTCACCTTCCAGATTTACTCATACTCACCTTTCTTAATTTTCTTTTCTCCTCCTCTTTCACTCCCTGCTACCCTCACTCAAGGACACCTGAAAGAAAAAAAAAAAGAAAGAGTTCAGCTTGAAATGTACATTGAGATCTCATCCATATTCTGTACCAATTTCCAGACCATAAAACCCCTTATTGCATAGAAAGTGTTCTGTGATAATGCCTGAAATAGTCCCTTTTACCTTGTGCTTAAAATAAAACACACCTTAAACGTACTTTGTAAAGCAGCAGCATGCAACAACAGAAGACAAAGAGGCCAAAAGAGGGGTCTCTTTTCTCTTCCCCTTTTGTTAATGAACACAAAGATTCTTTTCACTGCAAACACCTAGGAGAGAAGACTAGCTTAGGGATTTGGTAAGGTTGGCATCTGGAAAGTGAGGGGACTGAGGGAGCGCTGATCACCCTTATTATTCAGAGTATGCCGGAATGTGGAGCCGACTACAACTGACGCCCAGCTCACATCGTTGATGGCAAAGATGACTTCTCGTCCCCAGAATCACAATTCTAGGCCACGGTCTTCCACTGGGACTAACAGCCGCCCCAGCAATGCCTGCACCTCAGGGCCATCACTCCTCCTGCCCCCATCATGGCTGCCCGTTACCACTTGCACAGGGTAGACACTGAGTAAGGAATCGTTGAATATGCCCAAACAAGGCTGACTTCACCCATTCAGTCTGCAAAGTCCACTCCCCTGACTCTGATGACGACCAATTTCCATTTACCCTTTGCGGCCTGCATTTGGGCAGCAGGCAACTCCTGGCTGTGCAGCCTCAAATTAGCACGCTCACTACACCGCATGACTCAGCAGCCAAGAACTTTCCCATCTGAAACTAATTAATCTTCCCCACATCCCCGTGAGGTAAGCAGGTGTGTTCACCTGCAGGTTATAAGGAGGAAATGGGGATGAGGAGGTTAGGAGCTGTGCCATGGGTTATTAAGGGTGTCTGCCGGGGATGAAGTCATTCTGTAGTCATCCTCGTTCAGTCTCCACCTGCTCCGGATACACACACACACACACACACACACACACACACACGCACGCACGCACGCACGCACGCACGCACGCACGCACACACACACACACACACACACACACACACACACACACACACACACACACACACACACACACACACACACACACACACACCTGCTTTGACCACCTTATCATTCTCTGGGCTTTTGTGAAGGCGCAGAGTCCCAGCAGACACATGCATTTCAAAAGGATAAAAGGTATTATGATTTGCCCCTGCTAAATACTTTAGACGTCTCTCCCACGATAACTCGTACCAGAAGTCCTCTCTCTCAGACCTTTTCCAGTAAAGGTATCTTGTTAGCTAGAACTAATACTGTCTCCTGGAAAGAGGGCTCAGAATAATACAGCTTCATCCTTTGCCTGGGAAAGGCCTCGTAAGGTTCACTCTCGCATCTTCAGAGGCACAAACCAGCACCCAGGCAGCCCTGGAGTTCAGGGTTATTGGCTGCCCAGGCCTGTGAACTGCCCGGAGCACAGTGATGGCACAGCGCCTCCACACACTTCATCTGGGCCCTCTCGGCTCTGCAACATGATTTGCGTCTCTGATTGGTTCCCTAGGGCAGGTACACAGCCAGCGCTGCAACTTTCTCTACTGTAGGCCTTTCTGACTTAGCCAAAGAGAACCAGGATTGGCTACTTCCAAGGGAGAAGCACGCTTCAACCACCAAAACTATGTCCTTTATCCTTTGCTGGTTCTGCTTTCTCCTCCCACCTCCAGATGAGGACCTGCCCCAGGTTTCAAACTTTTATGTTATTACTATTTACTTTCCTATAGTGTTATTACTCTTACTTTCCTTAGGGACCACATGTATGCTCACACATTCTACTCCCACTCCTTGCTGATTTCTAAATCACCAGATCTGACGAGGCTGGACTATAAACTATAATTTTCTGCCATTTTTAAATAGCATAAATTGGAGTAGATGACTTACTATTTCATTTAGGGAATGACTAGTCCTGAAAGACATTAAAACATTCTCTAATGCCACAGTAAATAAAACAGTATAGTAGTAACATTTGAGTAGACAGACAAATGGAACAATAGAAGGTCTGGAAATAGACTCAAATACACATGGGAATTTGTTATACGGTAAAGGTGGCATCTCAAACCAGTAAGGTAAGAATACACTTCAAGAAGCTGAGTTGGGACAACTGGGTAGCCAGGAAAAAAATAAGGTTAGTACACACCTCATACTATACACATAGAAAACAAAGCCATAAAAGTTCCAGAAAAGAAAATGTGAACACAGAATAGTATTGGATAATCTTAAGGAATTATTGGTATAATAATGTTATAGAAGTTACGTTCTAAAAAGTTCTTACATGTTATTGATATATATTGATATACTTATAAAGAAAATATAATGTCTAGGGTTTGCTTCAAATATTCTCAAAATGGATGGGAGGATAAGATAAAACAAGATTGGCAAAATACCCCTAATTGTTGAAGCTGGATGACATGTAATTGAGGTTTATTATACTATTTTCTAATTTGTGTATGCTTAAAATTTTCTGTAATAAAATGGGTTCTTAAAAATACGAGAAAATTCCCGTGCCACAACTACTGAGCCTGCACTCTAGAGCCCGTAAGCCACAACTACTGAAGCCTGCATGCCTAGAGACCGTGCTCCGCAACAAGAAAAGCCACCGCGATGAGAAGCCCGTGCACCGCAATGAAGAGTAGCCCCCGCTCGCCGCAACTAGAGAAAGCCCGTGTGCAGCAACAAAGACCCAACGCAGCCAAAAATGAAATTGAAAAAAAAAAAAACAAGGTCCTACTGTATAGCACAGGGAACTATATTCAATATCCTGTGATGATAAACCCATAATGGAAAAGAATATGAAAAAGAATGTATATATATGTATAACTGAATCACTTTGCTGTACAGCAGAAATTAACACAACATTGTAAATCAACTATACTTCAACAAAATAAATTCAAAAAGAAAAAAAAACACAAGAAAATATGAGTGACTTCCTAGGAGTGGGGAAGGGCCATTCTGACTATGATTAAAAACCCAGAAAGGGCTTCCCTGGTGGCGTAGTGGTTGAGAGTCCGCCTGCCGATGCAGGGGACATGGGTTCGTGACCCGGTCCGAGAAGATCCCACATGCCGCAGAGCGCCTGGGCCCATGAGCCACGGCCGCTGAGCCTGCGCGTCCGGAGCCTGTGCTCCACAACGGGAGAGGCCACAACACTGGGAGGCCTGTGTACCACAAAAAAAAAAAAAAGACCCAGAAAGTATAAAATTAAAGTTTGATTAATTCAATTACATCAAACAACAATACCTTCTGTATGCCAAAAAAAAAAAAATTATAAGCAAAGTAAAAAAAACCAAATAAACTGGGGGAAATATTTTCAACTCATGTCACAGACAAAACAATGGATAATCTCGCTAATATGGAAAGAGCTAGTAAAAATCGGTAAGAAAATTATCAGTAACCCAACAGAAAAAGTAACAAAGAACATTAATAGACATTTCATAGAAAAATGAACAAAATGGCCTTTAAACAACATGAGAAAAGTTGAGCATCTTTTCAAACAGGAGAAATGTAAATTAAAAGTATACTTCATAAATTCCAGATTTTGACTAGTCTGATAGATAAAAATGTTTTCTAATATTCTTTTGAGGAGGCCATGGGAAATCAGTCATTTTCATATATTGCTGGCGGGAATGTGACTCCAAAGAGCAATTTGGTAACATTATTAAAATTTCAAATGTATTTACCCTTGACCCAAAATCTCACTTCTGGGAATTTTTTCTACAGATGGTCTGCTTTCATGCAAAATAATATATTGCCATGACAGTCACTGCAGCACTGTTTACAATAGCAAATGATTGGCAAATCCCAAGTGTCCATCAAAAGAGTATGTGTGTGTGTGTGTGTGTGTGTGTACACACATATATATACACATCTACATATACACAACGGAATCTGATGCAGCCATTAAAAAAACGGAATTTCCCTGGTGGTCCAGTGGTTAAGACTCCGCATTTCCACTGCAGGGGGCACAGGTTCGATCCCTGGTCGGGGAACTAAGATCCCGCATGCTGTGTGGCAAGGCCAAAAAAAAAAAAATGAGGATGCTCCCTATATTCTGCTGTGAAAAAAGTCCTAGGACATATATATATATATATATATATATATATATATATATATAAAATATACATATATATAATATACATATTTATATTATATATACATATTTATATTATATATATTATATATATAAATGGAAATAGCTATAAATATATGAATATCATGTCTTTGTGTTAAGGAAGGAAAAGATACTATATGTATTTACTTATATGCATAAATACACTCAGGAACAGTATACAGGAAACTAATAAAAGTGATGACCTGTAGGTGGAGGGACAGGGGTAAATAATACACTATAAGGGGACAGAAGTGGGAAGGAAACTTCTCAGAATATACCTCATTTCATTGTTTTGATTTTTGATCCGTATGAATGCATAACTTATTCAAAAGTTAAAAGAGCTTGCTTGGCTCTATAGTTTATGGTTAAGCACCTACTATCTAGCTAAAGCTCAACAGTTCTCTCTAAATGGACCAGGGGCTTGGAAAATCCAAAGAGTAGATGATATAAAATAGCATTTTTATTTGGCTTTGAAATGTATCTTTTGGTGGTAGGGATGGGAGTCCCAGACGATTCACCATCCTAATTACATTTTGCAAATTCCATTGGTAAAGCCCCTGAGAGCTTAGTAAGAACATAGTCACCAGCTCTCTGCAATACAACAGTGGATTAAGAATTCAGGTAAGGAAGATAACAGCCAGGAAGCACTGCCTTCCTGCAGGATAGGGGTGTTCTATCCATTTGAGTACACTGTGATTGTTGACTATTAGTAACACATCCCTCTCTCACGGCAGGTCAATAGGTGCTAATTTTTTCATCCCTAAGGTCCAGACCCCAGATTCCACATTTAGAAGGATTTCTCTAAACTCTATGTAGAAGATAATTAGTTACCCATTTTTAAGATGAAAAGCAAAAGGCACAAGTGCCATGAAAAGTGTCTGACCCACACAAAATAAACTATTACATTAACATGATATATATAATTTGACAAACACACGCAAAAAAGTTTTTATACACATTAGCCCACACTGTTTTACTGCCCCTAAATGAGCAATTTCCTGTAGGCTCTTTGAAATATGACAAACAGTTCATCTCCCAGGACTCCATTTGAGGTTCTGAAATCCCAGATTTCAAGCTTTTGAGCAGACAAGAGGAAGTGGCCTGGGAAGCCTTTCTCTTTGCCCCTAGCATGCAGGCTTCATAGGTAAGAGCTATAACCCACTTCCACAGGAAAGGATGCAATGGTTCCTTGTGCACATAGAGTACGGGGGGAAATTGCTACTTAGCTGAGTGACGAGCTGAATATTTTGCCACACATGGGCTATTTCTCAGCATTTCAGTTTCCTTACATGTTGAATCAAGTGCTAAGAGTTAGTGCTAACATTGGGCAAGTCACTTAACCTCCCTGTGCCTCAGTTTCCTCATTGTAAAAGATAATAAACAATAACGACCTCAAGGGAGTGAGTGAATATGTCACAATCACTTAGAATAATGTCTGAAGACAGCACAAACTAAATCAGTATTAGCTGCCCACATGTAACATCTTAGAGTTGAGTATGTTGAAAACTCTGTCTTTGGAGTCAGACTTCCAGGGCTGCCTGAGAAGTTACAGAATACATCTTCTGTCACCATTTTCCTTAGAGTAATTAGCTCTGGTACAAATGGAAATTATTTACTTTCATAACTTCAACTTTACTAGTGTTGAGTGATTTACACAATCCTGTAGCCATGAGGTCCCAGAACTACATTCCCTTCTTGGGCAAATTTGTACATCTTCCTTCAAAGGCAGTATTTGTTCATCACGTCTGAGAAATGACTGCAGGCGAGGGTTAGGCAGAGAATGTCAGTCCCTTTCCCCACCCTCTGTTTGTTCTAGGCCTGGAACACAGGGAGCAGAGGAAGGCGCTGTACACAGACAAGGGCAGAACCCACCAGCCCACGGCTTCCCTGGGGAGTTCAGAAGAGACCCCAGGTGGGACCGGTTTACAAATGGGAGAACAGAAATGCAGTTGGACTCTGGCATCTGGCACCCCCAAGCTTCTCTTTTCCATCACAAGGGGACGTTAAATTGTCATGATTTGGAAGCAAATAGGAGAAAAGAATGTTTTTAATCAGTCGTTTAAACGTGTGCTTGTCTCTCCCCTACAGTGTCTCTTCTTAACATCACGCAAGCAGGACAGGACAGGAGCTGGGAATGCTGCAGCCAGGAGGACCCCATCCAGATCGTTACAAACAGCACCCCCAGATCATTTGATCTTAGGGAAGAAAAGGGAATCAAACCCTGTGCCCCTGACAGGAAATGACAGGATGAACATTTTCCTGGCTAAAAGTTTGAAATATACACCTCTGCCACACACAAAATTTTCACCCGTTATTTCTTTCCTTATACTTTCCTCATTTAAAATGTACAATTTCATAGACTAATCCAGTTTATACACCCTAAATGCATGACACCCATTTTTTCAGTTACTCAGTCAGTATTTACGGAGCACCTACCACGTGCCAGGCATCGTTTCGTTCACTGCCAAAGCTTCAGTCCCTAAAACAAAGTTGCTGCTCTCAGAGTTCTGACTTCCCCATGCTTTGCTAATGGTTTCCTGCATGAGCCCTCACATACGACACCGTCCTTTTTTAAGATAACATTTTTTGAGGGTTTATGCGTGTCAGGCACCGAACACCATTAATTCATTTAATTCTCACAGCACCCCTGTGAGGTGGTACGATTTCTATCCCCTCTTTAAGGATGAAGAATTTGAAATTTAAAGACAGGATAAGTAACTTACCCAAGGCTACAAAGCTAGTAAATCACTGATAGGATTAAAATGTAGGTCCAGTTCCAAACTCCTCCATCTTAATCCCTACGCTAAACTGCCTTCGAAACTTCTTAAATATAGTTGGCTATGATGGACATATTTGGTTTAGAGTGGTCTCTTCTGCGTTTTCTTTGTTTGGTTTGCTGTGATTCTCATCTTCTGTACAATGCCTTTCTAGCATCTACAAAATGATCATTTCAAAGCAATTGTATCAAGTCATGGGACCAGGGCAGAGCAGGCTAAAAAACGACAGCCATTTGTACATAAATATTTAAATATATGCACTACACTCCATTTAGTGCATTATTCAAACTCTGGGCTTACATTAAAAAGGTTTCCAGAACTTACCAGCTGCTTCCTTTTGTGATCGCAATAATTCTCACCCAAACGAGACTCAAAGGACTCACTGTCCAAATCGGCTTCCTTATATTTACACCTGTCACTGATGTCATTTGCTTTCCTTTCTGCCAACCCCAAACTGACTAGGGAGGAGGATCAATTTGAATTCTTTCTAACTGCTTCCTTTCCCTTTCCCCAAACCTTGCATTTTTTCCCCTAAAACCCCCTAAAGCCAAAACCATAGTTCAGTGAAGTAAGTGTGATTAAGCAAATTATGAACCGGCTCAGGGAGTTGCTCTAGTTGCTCTAATCAGGGCTACTTTCCCGGCTCGGCTGGCAGGAGGCCCGGCCAGCCTAGAGCACCCCCTCCCTGTCGGTGGGCGGTGTGTCAGCCGATGGCAATCACTGCTGCTATTTTTCCAGGTAATGTGAGATTACAGTCTGAAGCCCCAAACTTGAACAATTATTCTCCTCAATGATTTCTTTATTCGTTCCACTGATAAACCTTGCCTTTAATCCCTGAATGGCCCAGCAGCAACCATTCATCAGATGTCAGATTCTTCAATGGGAAGAAGAAGGTGTGCACACAGGCAGGGGTCTGTTTCCCTCTCTCATCATATTCAAGGCCCCTGAAGGCACAGTAGTCTTTCATCTCCAGCAATGGGACTGGTACAGAGCAGGGGCCCAAATGTTTGCTGAATATTGTGGGATGAAGAAAGGAGATAGAAAAGTACAGTCACATTTTCTTTTAAAGAGCACTTAATGGGACAATGGATTTAATAATAAAATACGTGCATAGGGGATATGCATATCACATATAACACTTAAAGGAGGATGTTTTCCTTAAAGAACTAAAAATAGAGCTACCACATGATCCAGCAATCCCACTCCTGGGCATATATCTGGAAAAGACGAAAACTGTCATTTGAAAAGGTACATGCACCCAATATTCTTAGCAATACTATTTACAATAGCCAAGACATGGAAGCAACCAAAGTGTCTGTTGACAGATGAATGGATAAAGAAGGTGTGGGAGATATACACAATGGAATATTTCTCAGCCCTAAAAAAGAATGAAATAATGCTATTTGCAGCAACATGGATGGACCTAGAGATCATCATACTAAGTAAGCCAGAAAGAGAAAGACAATTATATGATATGATTTATATGTGGAATCTAAAAAAAATGATACAAATTAAGTGAATTATAGAACAGAAACAGACTGACAGACATAGAAAACAAACAGAGTTGTCAAGGGGGAAAGGGGTGGGAGAGATAAATCGGGTATTTGGGATTAACAGATACTGTGTAAAATAGATAAACAACAAGGACCTACCATATAGCACAGGGGACTATATTCAATATCTTGTAATGACCTATAATGGAAAAGAATCGGAAAAAGTATATATATACATATATATATGTATATATATAAAACGTTGAAAAGACATGGCTAGTTCTTAGTACATATTTTACAGCAAAGATTAGCTGATTTCTCACCATTAACTCAAAACAGTTAAAGGTTGCAAGTCTGTATAAGAAAGAGAGGTTGAAGTACAGAAGAAAAGTATCAAATGGACATCAAATCAGGAGCTTCCACTGGGAAAACAGCAGCAGTAGCAATAATCAATACTCTAACAAGCCTGATGTGGTTATGAAATCCTTCAAGGAAAATTCCAGAACCTTAGGAACTTAATATCTTACTGAGGCCTACGAGGTGGTTGTACATTAAAATACTGCCAGCCCTGCTTAGGCTTTTATTTAACTCTGTGTACCTTTTGGCAATGGTAGTTCATGAAGGAGAGTTGACAGAGCACTGTCACTAGAATTCCTCTGGGTCTGGGCTCACTGGGTCCTGCAGGACACATCCAAGAAGACTTGCCAACGTCCTGCAGCTGCCGCATAGCCACACCATGTAGTCCATGGATTTGGCTTCCTTTTGTGGGGGTGATTTTTTCGAGCACTGCATTAGAAATGTCATGTTCGGCACCATCCATCCAAATTTACCTCTGGCGTTTTTTTCTAGCTAAGTAGTAATAAACTTTTTTTTTTTTTTTTGCGGTACGCGGGTCTCTCACCACTGTGGCCTCTCCCTTTGCAGGGCACAGGCTCCGGATGCGCAGGCTCCGCGGCCATGGCTCACGGGCCCAGCCGCTCCACGGCATGCAGGATCTTCCTCGACCGGGGCACGAACCCGTGTCCCCTGCATCGGCAAGCGGACTCCCAACCACTGCGCCACCAGGGAAGCCCAGTAATAAACTTTTAAATTGGAAAATGCATACACACACACACACACACACACACACACACACACACACACACACACACACACACATATACCTCTTTTTCATTTAATAAGCATTCTTGAACATCTACTATGTACTATATGAGGAACTAGAAATAAAAATTTAAGTAAGACATGGTCCATGCCCTACAGTTTGAATACAGTGATGAAGGCAGTCCACGTACAAATGGCAAATACGTGAAAGTTGCTCTAGATACACTGGATTGTGGAGTGTTACTAACTCTGCTCCATTTACTTTTCTAAAACGCTAGTGACTCCTGTAGCTTGTCGTAGGTAGGGAAGGGTATTATTTATGCTGAAATCATGTAGGGAGGCGCCTAGAAATAAGCAAATCTGCAAAGAACAAACTTATACACATTTAGTTTGGCTAAATAGAAGAAATGTCTCAAGAAACAAATTTTTTTCTTAAAAAGGAGAAAGAAGCATGCTGGATGAGACTTTCCACAGATGACAATCACCAGAATAAATGCATGAGGGCAGACACACTTAGATCTGTAGCACTGACCAGGATCACGTTGAGGCCCTGTAGCCTGAACTAGGGATTGGGTAGTCTGGTACACTGATGATTTTTAGCAAACTTCATAGCTCCCATGTCCCCATTCTTGGTTCAGAAATTTCACCCTTCCAACAAAGTTCAATTCTTCCAGAAGCAGAAGGTACACTAGACACGTCAAGCTTGGAGGGGGGAAAATCAAGTTTTACTGATTGCCAGCTTACTCATTGCAAATTAAACCTCCGGGGTAGTAAGAGGTACCCAGCATGCCCCTGCCACCCGAAGGAGAGTCCATCACAACAGGTTCACCTTATTTTCCTGAAGGTTCACCTTATTTTAGATATCTTTTTAAAAATGGTATATTTCTGTGTGATTTAAAATAAATTTTCACTTACATGAAGTATTTGCCTTCCCCTTACTGAGGCACTAAGAGCACTGACCCTTACAATGGACATAATACAAGAACCTATTTCCTATTTCGACTAGGAGAAAGTTGGAAGCAAATTCATGTGGACTGCCAAAATGTGTCATCAGCTGAAGCCAGCAAAGGGTCTTCTGCTATTTCAGACTGAAGCAGCCTTCTCAGTGAAACCTGGTGTAGTTCTGATAGTCTGGGTGGCATCCTCACTTACTGGGACTTTCTCCCTGTCCAATGTGAGCATCCAGAGAGTCTTTTGGTGGTTTTTTTTTTTTTTTTCCCCCGGTACGCGGGCCTCTCACTGCTGCGGCCCCTCCCGCTGCGGAGCACAGGCTCCGGAAGCGCAGGCTCAGCGGCCGTGGCTCACGAGCCCAGCCGCTCCGCGGCATGTGGGATCCTCCCGGACCGGGGCACAAACCCATGTCCCCTGCATCGGCAGGCGGACTCCCAACCACTGCGCCACCCGGGAAGCCCTTGGTGGTTTTTTTGTTTGTTTGTTTTTCATATGATGTCACTTATATGTGGAATCTAAAAGAATGATACAGATGAACTTATCTACAAAACAGAAATAGACTCACAGACATAGAAAACAAAACTTACGGTTACCAAAGGGGAAAGGGGGTAGGGGAGGGATAAATTAGGAGTTTGGGATTAACATATACATACTACTTATATAAAATACATAACCAACAAGGACCTACTGCATAGCACAGGGAACTATAACATCCACAGAGTTGTACAAGGCTACAGTGAGGATTGGCTACCAGACTCATGACGACTGATCCAAGAACTGAGTTCTGTCTTTAGTTCATTTTCAAGAGAATAACTCACCCAAACAACTTATTTACCCTGCTTCTAAGGTCTCCCACATCCATTTTATATCCTTAGAATTTCTATCTTGCTTTGGGAAAATGCCAGAAATTCAAGTACCTATCTGATAATTAAACAACCAACCACCACTGCAGCACAACCAAAACGGTAGGTTCTTGGGAAATATCAGAGATCAAAATTCTATTAAATCCACATGAAGTACCTGCTGTGTGGTCGGCACTGTGATGACCACTGCAGAGTTGTATTGCAGTTACACTTTAAATATATGAAAAATCTTTGACCTAAAGAACTAGTGAGACTAGATATCACACATGAAATGACTGCAGTGAGTACAGGGCAGAGTAGGATTAATAATTAAAACAAGTGCTTTAGGGTACAGTAAGTGATAATAGAGTGCATTCACATACAATAGTTCTCGTGATTCTTACGACCACATGGTGAGGTAGGCAAGGGAGATACTGTATTATTAACCTCACTTTACAGATGAGGAAACTGTGAGGTCAAAGGCAGCCAAGGGCACCTTGCAAATAAGTGGCAGAATTTGAGGGCAGTAGTACTAGCGTTGTCTCCCTGTTCTGTAATATTGCTGCCACATCACGCTGCCTCCTTGCTAAGTACCATGGAAGATGAAGAGGGAGCATGAAAGGATGTGAAGGGTGAGCTGTAAAGGGTACTGGGAGGCAACAAAAAGGATGGGGTCTTCATGGGAAAGGAAGAGACAGAAATGGGCAAAGAGCATGACCATGGGCTTGGAGGCAGAGAACTGGGAGGGAATGACTTCCTGAAGTGGGATGTGTGTTAGAAGGAAGTGGGAAATAGGGTTTGACAGAAAAATTAAATAATCATGGAACTTGCAGACAAAGTCAGGAGTTGAGTTTTGATCTTTCAAGCAATGAGACTAGTTTTTGCCAGGAGACCGACACAATCAATAAGAAAGGTGATATGGTATTCCAGCAGCAGTGGGGTTAGAGGGGTGGGGGTGGAGCAAAGAGTCTGAGTTTCTGGAAGCCAGGAGCGCCTGGCATAGTTCTGAAGTGTCGATGTGGGTATGCTTTACAGAATTCATCACCCAATGCATTTGCATATCACTGGAACAACAGCAAAGCTTTAAAAAATACTCTGGTTACAAGAACAGGGCATATAAAAGAAGGATCATTAGTGCTTAGAAATTTATGATGGATTAAGCCATTTTAGGTTGGTTGACTTAAAACTGTAAAATACGTTGTCTCCAGGATTCAGGGTTGACAAAGGCAAAATCACCTGCATTTTCAGGCTTTGGTTTGACTTCCTGACAACCAGCCAGCTTGCTATCAGGCTGAACTGACAACAAGCTGTTGGAGTTCCAACAGAGGAAGGGGATTCGAGTGGGGTGGGAGGTATTCTGGATCCCTCGCCCACACTTAAAGGAGAAGAGGTCTGATTTTATAAAACTGCTTGTATTAGGATATTTCACAAAATTTCCTTTGGGTAAAGAGTTCCATAGCTTAAAACATCTGAAAAGCCACTGATCTAGTCCAATCCTAGCCACAGACATATGAGGAAGCAGGACAGAGAGGTACAGGGCCTGGTCCACGGTCACAGGGTAAGTGAGGCCACTTGAGAGGCATTTACAACTACTTTAAATTGGGAACTAAAAAGGCTTTTGTACAGCAAGGGAAACAATCAACAAAATGAAAAGGCAACCTACGGAATAGGAGAAAATATTTGCAAACCAATATCTGATATGGGATTAATATCTAAAATATATAAGGAACATATACAACTCAATAGCAAAAAAACAAATAATCCAATTTAAAAATGGACAAAGTGGGGGCTTCCCTGATGGCGCAGTGGTTAAGAATCTGCCTGCCAACGTAGGGGACACGGGTTCGATCCCTGGCCCAGGAAGATCCCACATGTCGCAGAGCAACTGGGCCCATGCACCGCAACTACTGAGCCTGCGCTCTAGAGCCCATGAGCCACAACTACTGAAGTCTGTGTGCCTGGAGCCCGTGGTCCGCAACAAGAGAAGCCACTGCAATGAGAAGCCCACACACCACAACGAGGAATAGCCCCCGCTCACCGCAACTAGAGAAAGCCCGCGCGCAGCAACAAAGACCCAACACAGCCAATAAATAAATAGATAGATATATAGATAGATAAATAAAATGGACAAAGGACCCAAATAGACATTTTTCCAAAGAAGACATACAAATGGTCAACAAGTACATGAAAAGATGTTAAGTAACACTAATCATCAAGGAAATGCAAATCAAAACTACAATGAGATATCACCTCACACCTGTTTGAATGGCTACCAATCAAAAAGAGATAAAAAGTGTTGGTGAGGATGTGAAGAAAAAGGAACCCTGTCCACTGTTGGTGGGAATGTAAACTGGTGCAACTACTATGGAAAACAGTACGGAGGTTCCTCAAAAAGTAACAATAGAACTCCCATATGATGCAGCAATCTTACTTCTGGGTATATATTCAAAGGAAATAAAATCAGTATCCCTAAGACAAGTCTGCACCCCAATGTTCACTGCAGCATTATTCACAATAGCCAAGATACGAAAACAATCTAAGTGTCCGTCAACAGATGAATGAATTCTTTCTAAATGTGGTATATGTTTTCTTGGTACATGTGTGAGGAATATTATTCAGACATTAAAAAAAAGAAGAAAATCCTGCCATTTGTGACAACATGGATGAAGCTGTTGTGCTAAGTGAAATGAGCCAGACAAAGAAAGACAAAACAGTGTATTACTATCACTTAAAAGTGGGCTCTAAAAAAAGTCAAAATCATAAACCAGAGAGTAGAATGGTGGTTGCCAGGGGCTGGGGGTGGAAGAAATGGGAGGTGCTGGTCAAAGGACACAAACTTTTAGTTATAAGATGAATAAGCTCTGGGGATCTAATGGTCAGCATGGTGACTACAGTTAATAATACTGTATTGCATACTTGACATTATCTAAGAAAGCAAATTTTAAGTGCTTTCACCATTAAAAAAAAAAAAACGGTAACTATGTGAGGTAATGGAGGTGTTAATTAACTTAATTGTGGTAATCATTTCACATTGTATATGCATATCAAATCACATGCTATACACCTTTACACAATTTTGTCAATTTGATACACAATTTTGTCAATTTTACCTCAATAAAGCTAGGAGTGGCTGGTGGAGGGATTGGGCAACGGAGAGCTCAGAAAACAAAAATCATTTAACATCCGTTGAAGGCCAGGATCCCTACAGGCCCTTTACTGTGCCTGTGGCCTAAGCTGACTCCCTAAGCTGAGCAACAGAGGTGGCAGGGAATGTCATACAGCCCCTGAACACACGCTCAGCCAGGCTGGGCCTCAGAACAGCAGGAGTGGTGCCCACTTGAGCTTGTTTCCATGTGAAGCCTCCTGCCAACACATAAAACTTAGGGAGCTTCTAATGAGGAGAGGCTCTGGTTAATGCTTTCCTCTCACTCATTCATATTTCAACACTTGCTTATTTCTTTTTTTCCTCATTATAGTCCTTTTGGAGACTAAGGCAAAACAAAACAAAACCCCACCTTACGAAAAGAAATGTGTGTGCCCTGGGGAAGATGAAGGAGTACTGCAGGTTTGAGATTCTCGCTGTTACCAAAGAATTATGACCCAGAAGCAGGGAATCATTCAATCTGTTGGTTTCACTTGTGTAACAGCATATAACATTGTACCTGCTCCTGCATCACCCGCTGAATCAGGAAGTTTAGGGAGAAAAGCCCAGCAGAGCCCCTAGTAAATCTGTCTTTTGGTACTCCAATCATAAAAAAGTATTCCCCTCAATTTTTTCACACAGGGCCTACTGTCACCTTAACCGTGTTTATCGAGACAGAGAAAGTGTCTTTGCCAAAGCTAAACATTTCTCTTCTTTGACAGCAAACACTGATTAAATCTACCCAGAGAAAAGTTAGGCAGACCAGAACCCACCTTCTTGCCAGTTACTAAGGGGCAGACTTTCAATTCTGGTATTTCCTTTCCTCATTGTCAAGAAAAATAAACAAAAGTGATAGAATGTTACAGAGAATTTCTACTGAAGATACAGCTGTTTCCATTTTAAGTTAGGTTGAAAGATTCCTTACCAGTTTTGTGAGTTATCTTGTCTAACTAAAAAAATCTCCTAAACTAACTAGGCTACTGACTGTAAATTTAGGAAAACTGGAGTGAATACAGATGATATACAAACCAACAGCGCAAGCTGAGCTCTCCCCTGGCAGGACTGGACGTGACCATTTCAGGATGAAGGATTCTGAGGGGACTGTGACTTTGCTTGCAATGACACTAGTGGCAAGAGACATTTCCAAAAGGGACTGTAAGTTACGAATTAATGGCAGCTCTCTGTGAACTAACTCCTCCATATTCAGAATGCCCAGTTTACAAAATAACAAATCAAAATGACCTCTCCAGCACTCACCAACACTGCAAACAGAAATATATCTCAGTTAGAAATCTGGGGGGAAGAGTTATGTCTGTGGTCTATGTGCTGATCTGAGCAATAGAGCTTGTCTTTTAATCACCCCTGTCAGAAATATAAAATCTCCTTAAAATAGGTTACCCAGCTCTCTGTGGTCCCGATTTTACAACAGCATTGGCACTGTCAGCTAGCCGCTGGGTTACTGAGACAGCTGGGCTTGGTTTGAGCAGTAAAATACCTCACGTTGCCTTTGAAAGTCATCTGCATGATTGCAGAGCTTTCTAATCCCCATAGAAGACCCATAACTATGTCAAGAGAAATTGAGGCTCTCTGATCCCCTATCTGGTAACTGGATGCACAAACTTCCCTTTTGATTATTCCTGAACAATGGCACTTAAGCATCGTTGTGGGAAAGGAAAGCAGGCCTCCCAGGATGCACTTCTCTCTCTTGCCTGCCACTAGTCAGTGACTCTGAGATCACAGAGTACAGCTGGAACTTTCCTTCCTCACCCCTGAACTTGGGTATTTACAAGTTGGCTAATGAAGGAACAATAAGTAATCTCCTGACCACTGTAGTAGGCAGGCGAGAATGAAAACTGATAGATGTACACTTTTATTCTTGAGCTCGATAAGATAAGGAATTTCCGCCCTACCGAGCTCTGAAAAGTTGCCTTTCATCCCGTTGGGGAAGGTGTAAAACACGCTTTGTGCAGACCGGCCTGGCCTTTGGCAGATTTATCGACAAGACCTACTGGCTAGAGTAAGTGCAGGGATACACCATTTGTCGAGAAAGAGAATGAATACAATCAACAGGCTTGCAAGGCCTCATAAAACAGTTGTTTGGCTTAGAAGATCATGTCTGCAAAGCATTCTTATCAGGAGGAAAGCATTAAAGGCATTTCTCAAGTTTAAAGGAAAACAAAATTTGAAAAGCATGGTGAGTCAGCTGCCAGTGTCTGTCTGAAGTTGTTGGAAATTCAGAGCTCTTTAATTTTGACAGACTCTGCTCTGTGAACAGGGCATAGCTTCTGCATAGTTTCAGTCACTTCTTTTGTTTGTCACGGGCTAAAAGGACAGGACATCCAGCTTGCACTATTTGGATTCATTTGGGAAGGGTGGGAGAGGGTAGAGTGATAGAAAACTGAGTTACTTTTACACTGACCTCTAGATCACAGCAGTGACAAGATTCTGTCGTTATAATATCTTACAATTTCAATAAAGCTCTGACATTACTGGATGGCAATAAAAGAAAGAATATGTCATTGTCTATATGTCACATTCTATATAAAAAAGCTGTGCTGGAAGCTCAGTTGCTCCTCAGCCTGAGTATTTACATCTCTAGCCACCCTCAGAACACAAGTTTTTCTCAAGGTTTAGTGTCCTGGATTTAATTGGAGTCCGTGAAACCTTGTTTAGATCCTGAACTCAGGCTCTGATCATCTCTGCCAGGAAATGATTAACTTGAGCAAGTTGCTTAACTTCTTTGAGTCTCAGTTTCCTCATCTATAAGTCAGGACAGTAAAATATCAATTTCAGGACCGTGGTGAGAAGTAAATAAGAAACGGTGAGAATTCAGTGAAATAACTATAAAGTATGTTTCACAACGCCTGGCATACAGTAAGTACTCAATAAATGTTAGTCCCCTTTCAGGTTTTGTAACTTTCGATTGTAGCAAAGGAACAGGGCCAGGTAGTGTAAGAAGTTGACCCTGTGTGAGCTGTCTTGTTCGGGCAGCAGATTTAGCTAAACCACTATCAGTCCTGTAAGCAGGCTTTGAGTACCACCTGCTGGAGCAGGTCGTTGCAGGGAAGTAACAAAGTGCCCCACAGGCATGAGATTTGTTCACAGAGCATTAGCCTGCTCTCCCAAACCCCTGCAGACCTCACGGCAAAGCTTCCTGCTGTTGACCCTCAAGACGTCTGCCTTCTAAGCCAAAAAGCAGTTCATGAGCTGTCTCACGGCCCTTGGTCATTTATGTCCCTCTTCTATATAAAAAGCAACACTACGGGCTCCCAGAGAAACAAGGTGAAGGGGAGTAAGAATCAGGAGGAAATGGTCAGATGGAAGAACAGCTAAGGCTCCCAATTATAACAAACATCTCGTTCCTGCCAGGACACTAAAAACAGAATCCCAGCCAGCTTTTCGAATTGCTATCTTAGCCAATTGGCTACATGTCTGATCGAAACAGAGGTCCAACATGGAAAAATAAAAGCTCTTCCTTAGCAAATGAGGAATGATTGGAAATGCATTTGAAGAAAACACCACTGTGGTGTTTCAAGTTTTTTCTCTCTGTGCAGCATGAACTGAATTTATTCAGCTCCTGTGCTTGGGGGCAGTTTCTCTAACTACCGATGCTGCCAATTCCACCTGCAATCTAAACTACTGGGCTGTACAATTGGTTCCTCAATTGCCGCGTGTAATCACTGAAACACCCTTTTTTTTTTTTTTTTTTTTTGGCTGAGTTGGGTCTTCATTGCTGCGCACGGGTTTTCTCCAGTCGCAGCGAGCAGGGGCTACTCTTCCTTGCGGTGCGTGGGCTTCTCCTTGCAGTTGCTTCTCTTGTGGAGCACGGGCTCTAGGCGCGCGGTCTTCAGCAGTTGCAGCACGCGGGCCCTAGAGCATCCGGGCTTCAGTAGCTGTGGGCTTAGTTGCTCCGCAGCATGTGGGATCTTCCCGGACCAGGGCTCAAAACCGTGTCCCCTGCGTTGGCAGGCAGATTCTTAGCCACTGTGCCACCAGGGAAGTGCTGAAACACCATTTTTCATGCTCTAGAAAATGCAAACACAGCTGAATTGATCCACTTCAAATCTTCTCAAACAATTCAACTAAGGATGAAAGGAGATGAGATATTTCAAAGTAAAGGTGGTTGGATGTCCTGAGGCATGAGGATAGTGGGTGTGTGCATGGGAGAAGGTCTCTTTTCAGTGGAATTACTGGTTTAAAACATAGGTGCTACCCTAATTTTAAAGTCTGTCAGTCTATATGATTGCATGTGACATCTTTTAGGGTCATAACACCACTGCTTTCCATAGTATCTATGGGGTGGCTGTCATACTAGGATGTAGGTGGCTATGAGACATGTCCTGTCAACTGTCTGTAGTCATCTGATTATTGATTATCCTGAATGCCTCATCAAAAACACAGACTTCATTTAGAAGTCTGTAAGTCAAATAGTTAAGGAAAGAGCAAAAAAACCCAGTAGTTAACATGACCAGGTGCAAGGCACAGGTCGGGAGTCTGGAGGTCACAGTGGCAGGCAGAAGGGCCTAGGCAGGCCAGAGTCTGGAATCTAGGCACAGGCCACTTATCCTTGGAGGCCTTATTCCTTTCTTTGAATGCCTTCCCTCCTTTCCAAAACTAATCATCAACTCCTTATTCTGCAGTCCCAGCTCAAATCGTACTTGTCCATTATCTCACAACCAGGCAGGGTCAGCTCTCTTAAACATACCTTTACTAAGTGTTATTTACTGTACTGTGTTTATAAAACTCCATCTTTCTTATACAAGTAATATAAATACCATACACACATGTGTATATTACCAACAGAGTACTATAACTATATATCTCTTTCTTCACTGGACTATAAACTTTTTGAAGGCAAGAACCATGTCCCATAGACTGAGGGCAATACTAGACACTGAAGATTCACAAATAAACATCTCTTTGAAGCTGAATAAATGAAGGTGCAGATTAGTAAACAGTTGGTTTGTGAACAAGTCGAAAAGAAAAAAGTGATTAGTAAGATCTAGGATGGTAATCTAACGTAAAATATAGCCAAACAAATCTCTCTTCTTTCATGATATGGTTACCAGGCTATGAAATCAGTAAAATTCCAGACATGACTTGAATTTTGGCAAGTCAGTACATAAAATCTTTTATCCTTGTGGGAACAAGAGCAAATCACAAGCTGCCAAATCATTTTTTTGAACATCTTTATTGGAGTATAATTGCTCTACAATGTTGTGTTAGGTGCTGCTGTACAACAAAGTGAATCAGCTCTATGTATACATATATCCCCATATCTCCTCCCTCTTACGCCTCCCTCCCACCTCTCTAGGTGGTCACAAAGCACCGAGCTGATCTCCCTGTGCTATGCAGCTGCTTCCCGCTAGCTATCTATTTTACATTTGGTAGTGTACATATGTCCATGCCACTCTCTCACTTCATCCCAGCTTACCCTTCCCCTTGCCCGTGTACTCAAGTCCATTCTCTACGTCTGCGTCTTTATTCCTGTCCTGCCCCTAGGTTCTTCAGAATCTTTTTTTTTTTTTTTTTTTTAGATTCCATATATGTGTTAACGTATGGTATTTCTTTTTCTCGTTCTGACTTACTTCACTCTGTATGACAGATTCTAGGTCCATCCACCTCACTACAAATACCTCAATTTCGTTTCTTTTTATGGCTGAGTAATATTCCATTGTACATATGTGTCACGTCTTCTTTATCCATTCATCTGTCAATGGACACTTAGGTTGGTTCCGTGTCCTGGCTATTGTAAATAGAGCTGCAATGAACATTGTGGTACTTGATTCTTTTTGAATTATGGTTTTCTCAGGGTATATGCCCAGTAATGGGATTGCTGGATCATACGGTAATTCTATGTTTAGTTTTAAAATGAACCTCCATACTGTTCTCCATAGTGGCTGTGTCAATTTACATTCCCACCAACAGTGCAAATGGGTTCCCTTTTCTCCACACCCTCTCCAGAATTTATTGTTTGTAGATTTTTTGATGATGGCCATTCTGACCGGTGTGAGGTGATACCTCACTGTAGTTTTGATTTGCATTTCTCTAATGATTAGTGATGCTGAGCATCCTTTCATGTGTTTGTTGGCAATCTGTATATCTTCTTTGGAGAAATGTCTATTTAGGTCTTCTGCCCATTTTGGATTGGGTTGTTTGTTTTTTTGATACTGAGGTGCATGAGCTGCTTGTATATTTTGCAGATTAATCCTTTGTCAGTTGCTTCATTTGCAAATATTTTCTCCCATTCTGAGGGTTGTCTTTCATCTTGTTTATGGTTTCCTTTACTGTGCAAAAGTTTTAAGTTTCATTAGGTCCCATTTGTTTATTTTTGTTTTTATTTCCATTTCTCTAGGAGGTGGGTCAAAAAGGATCTTGCAGCCGAATAGCACAGGGAGATCAGCTCGGTGCTTTGTGATGACCTAGAGGGGTGAGATAGGGACGGTGGGAGGAAGTCGCAAGAGGGAAGAGATGTGGGGATGTATGTGTATGTATAGCTGATTCACTTTGTTATAAAGCAGAAACTAACACACCACAGTATAGCAATTATACTCCAATAAAGATGTTTAAAAAAAAAAAGGATCTTGCTGTGATTTATGTCATAGAGTGTTCTCCTCTAAGAGTTTTATAGTGTCTGGCCTTACATTTAGGTCTTTAACCCATTTTAGTTTATTTTTGTGTATGGTGTTAGGGAGTGTTCTAATTTCATACTTTTACGTGTACCTGTCCAGTTTTCCCAGCACCACTTATTGAAGAGACTGTCTTTTCTCCACTGTATATTCTTGCCTCCTTTATCAAACATAAGGTGACCATATGTGTGTGGGTTTATCTCTGGGCTTTCTATAGTGTTCCATTGATCTCTATTTCTGTTTTTGTGCCAGTAACATAATGTCTTGATTACTGTAGCTTTGTAGTATAGTCTGAAGTCAGGGAGCCTGATTCCTCCAGCTCTGTTTCTCTTTCTCAAGATTGCTTTAGCTATTTGGGGTCTTTTGTGTTTCCATACACATTGTGAAATTTTTTGTTCTAGTTCTGTGAAAAATGCCATTGGTAGTTTGATAGGGATTGCATTGAATCTGTAGATTGCTTTGGGTAGTATAGTCATTTTCACAATGTTTATTCTTCCAATCCAAGAACATGACATATCTCTCCATCTGTTTGTATCATCTTTAATTTCTTTCATCAGTGTCTTATAATTTTCTGCATACAGGTCTTTTGTCTCCCTAGGTAGGTTTATTCCTAGGTATTTTATTCTTTTCGTTGCAGTGGTAAATGGGAGTGTTTCCATAACTTCTCTTTCAGATTTTTCATCATTAATGTATAGGAATGCAAGAGATTTCTGTGCATTAATTTTGTATCCTGCTACTTTACCAAATTCATTGATTAGCTCTAGTAGTTTTCTGGTAGCATCTTTAGGATTCTCTATGTATAGTATCATGTCATCTGCAAACAGTGACAGTTTTACTTCCTCTTTTCCAATTTGGATTCCTTTTATTTCTTTTTCTTCTCTGATTGCTGTGGCTAAAACTTCCAAAACTATGTTGAGTAATAGCAGTGAGAGTGGGCAACCTCGTCTTGTTCCTGATCTTAGTGGAAATGCTTTCAGTTTTTCACCGTTGAGCACGATGTTGCCTGTGGGTTTGTCATATATGGCCTTTATTATGTTGAAGGAAGTTCCCTCTCTGCCTGCTTCCTGGAGGGTTTTTTATCATAAATGGGTGTTGAATTTCGTCAAAAGCTTTCTCTGCATCTATTGAGATGATCATATGGTTTTTCTCCTTCAATTTGTTAATATGGTTTATCACACTGATTGATTTTCATATATAGAAGAATACTTGCATTCCTGGGATAAACCCCATTTGACCATGATATATGGTCCTTTTAATGTGCTGTTGGATTCTGTTTGCTAGTATTTTGTTGAGGATCTTTGGATCTATGTTCATCAGTGATATTGGCCTGTAGTTTTCCTTCTTTGTGACATCTCTGTCTGGTTTTGGTATCAGGGTGATGGTGGCCTCATAGAATGAGTTTGGGACTGTTCCTCCCTCTGCTACATTTTGGAAGAGTTTGAGAAGGATAGGTGTTAGCTCTTCTCTAAATGTTTGATAGAATTTGCCTCTGAAGCCATCTGGTCCTGGGCTTTTGTTTGTTGGAAGATTTTTAATCACAGTTTCAATTTCAGTGCTTGTGAATGGTCTGCTTATATTTTCTATTTCTTCCTGGTTCAGTCTCAGAAGGTTATGCTTTTCTAAGAATTTGTCCATTTCTTCCAAGTTGTCCATTTTATTGGCATACAGTTGCTTGTAGTAATCTCTCATAATCCTTTGTATTTCTGCAGTGCCAGTTGTCACTTCTCCTTTTTCATTTCTAATTCTATTGATTTGAGTCTTCTCCCTTTTTTTCTTGATGAGTCTGGCTAATGGTTTATCAATTTTGTTTATTTTCTCAAAGAACCAGCTTTTAGTTTTAATGATCTTTGCTATTGTTTCCTTCATTTCTTTTTCATTTATTTCTGACCTGATCTTTATGATTTCTTTCTTTCTTCTAACTTTGGGGTTTTTTTGTTCTTCTTTCTCTAATTGCTTTAGTTGTAAGGTTAGGTTGTTTATTTGAGATATTTCTTGTTTCTTGAGGTAGGATTATATTGCTGTAAAGTTCCCTCTTAGAACTGCTTTTGCTTCATCCTGCAGGTTTTGGGTCATTCTGTTTTCACTGTCACTTGTTTCTAGGTAATTTTTGATTTTCTCTTTGATTTCTTCAGTGATCTTTTGGTTATTTAGTAGTGTATTGTTTAGCCTCCATGTGTTTGTATTTTTTTACAGATTTTTTCCTGTAATTGATATCCAATCTCATAGCATTGTGGTCAGAAAAGATACTTGATACAATTTCAATTTTCTTAAATTTACCAAGGCTTGATTTGTGACCCAAGATATGATGTACCCTGGAGAATGTTCCATGAGCACTTGAGAAGAAAGTGTATTCTGTTATTTTTGGATGGAATGTCCTATAAACATTAATTAAGTCCATCTTGTTTAATGTATCATTTAAAGCTTGTGTTTCCTTATCCAAGTAATATTTTTTAATAGATGAGCCTCAACTCTAAACATTCTAGTAGGATGCTGCAGAATTCTGTCTTTATTTATGCCATTTAAAATTTTTATCAACTACTTGAATGAAGATAAGAAGATTTCCTATGAAACCTACTGAAGGCATGGAGCCAAGAAAGACAGCTACTATGATTCATAAGAGAAAAAAAGACTTGACAGATTAGAGCATCAAGCTGAATCATACAAGATGCTAAATATAAAGTTATGTATTTTGGTTCAGATTTTCAACAGCACAGGCACAGAATTACCAAAACCTTACTAGACAGAAAGTATTTTATATGAATTTTACAGTAATTAAAAACACCATGTCATCTATATATATACATACAGACAGACACAATTTTATTTATATATATATATATATATATATATATATATTTCTGCTGCCTAAAGAAGCTAGCGCAACAGAGCCTCATCTTTAGACCAAAACGTCTGGGTCAAGCAAAATTCCTCTTCAGGTGTCTCAGTCACCTCTGGAACACAACAACCACTTCTAATTAGGAGGCCTGCAGAACCAGATATCCAGGATGGTGAGAGGTCTAAAAATTCTGCCTAAATTATAGTGTTTGAGAGAGCTACACTTGTTTGCCCAGAGAAATGAAAACTTTGGTGGAGGGAGGGGGAGACTGAGAGTTAATCCTTGACTAATAACTTTTCAAATCATTGGAGAAGAGAGTTACTTCAGAAGGTAACTTCATAAAAGATGCAGGTAGACCCATTTGGGGTCAAGTTTTGCAATGCCTGACAAGGGAATGGTATGCCTAAGAGTGAGGAGCGCCCTGCCGATGGAATTATTCAAGTAGAGGACGGAGGAGCAGCCATCAATGGGGATGCTGTCGAATGCACTTCTGTACTTGGAGATCAGGATCCTTAAGGGAAAAGACCTCCAACGCCCTTTCAATTCTATGGTCTTCACTAAAGCTGATGGTGAAGGGACCAGAGGGGCAGAAGACAGACATCTCAGATCACTGAGTTGCACCACTGACCCTGACACAATCTCATACTGCATCAACTCGGCTGACAATCACCTGAGAATAGCTTTGTCCTGCTAAATGCACACAGGTGTCCGAGTAGCTTCTGTGGCTCACGATGACTGGGTTGAGTGAGTGTCCTGCAGTTGACACCTTAATAGAAGGAGGCATATGGAAAATGAGGCAGAAATGAGCAAAAAAAAAGACAAAGAGCAGAAAAAACACTGAGCCTATGTGAGCTCTAAAGCGGGAAGCTGGGGGTGAAGACATACAATTCAGAATGGAGAGGGGTAATCACAGTGCTGTGGGTTCATCAGTTTTTATTGTGGATCCTGGGAAAGAAACCACAGAGAAAATCTCAGGAGTATTTTCCTCCTAAGCCAGCACAACCACTTCTTCACCGCCAAAGGCTCCAATGTTCCCATAGTGGAGAACGGCACTGAAAAAAATATCTCTTCTTATTCAAAACCTCTCCCTGCCATCCATGTGTCCCTGCAAACACATGGCCTTCAGTCCTCCTCTCCCTATTCCCCTGCACCTCACACCACATACAACAGCAACAACAGGCTGGGGATATAGGACCAAAAAAAAAAACAACAATGCTCAGACTGAAAAAAAAAAATCTTTACATAAAGAAGGAGGAAAACAGAATTCCTATCCCTGCATTATAAAAACTGAAAGGTAAGGGGAATTTTATAGACCCAGAACGTGATGAAATGAAGAGAAAGACATCAAGTCTACCCAAAAGGTGATAAAATATTTTATTTGTTTTTTGGTTGTGAAAAGAAAATAAACCATTGAAATGACTGTCCGAAGGGCTCCAGGATAAGGACACTGAATAGGGCTTGGCTATAAATGTTGGAGAGGGTAATAAAAGAGTTGGTTTTGTTTCCTCAGCATTTGTGTGGGCTGAGCCCTCCTACTTCAACACAGGAATCATGGGCAATGGTAAAAGCCAACCTGCCACGGGGCCTACATTAATGCCTTCCTTGCAGGCCCGTCCAAGAGTCCCAGAGTAGCTGCTCCCCTCCTGCACCCAGGTTTCTATCCAACGCTGACCCTACAGGGAATGCCATCAAACCACTGGGGCTTCAGGATCGCAATGTGTCTTATTTCCATGGTTACTAGTTCATATATACCTGCTTATAAAACAGGCATTTTTTTTTTCAGTCCTTATTTTTCTCAGTCCTAGGAATTTAAGATGAAGAAGGCAAGGTTCCTGCCCCAAGCAGCTCAGTCTACAGTCTAGAGGGCCTTGGATTAATTCTGATGTTGTTTAGTGATATATTTCAAGTTCCTGAAGATAGAGAAAGGTGACAGAATCGCTGTTGTAAAAGCAACTGCTGATTTTATTTAAACCCAGGAAGGATTAGTTAAGAATCTGTGAAAGAGGCAGGATTTTCAACTAACCCACAAACTTGCATCCAGCATTTGCCTTTTTCTTTTCCACGTGTCAAGCTCTCCCATGAACATGTGATACCTCAACTAAGTCTTAAAAGACAGCTCCCCCTCAAAACTAAGTTTCTCTAGGTCTGTGATGAACATAAAAATTAAGGACTTGGAAATAAACTGAACTTTGGAATGAACTGGAACTAAACACACGTGCCAATCAATACTGATCTCTACAATTACATGTAAACCGAGACAATTTACTCTCAGATTTGTCATCCAAATCATATACAACAGGACCCAAGAATAGTACTGAGGACAGTGGCATGACAAGGGACAGGTAGTAAAATGGAAACCAGCTTCCCTTCAGTGTACCTATACCTCTTAGCACCATCACAAGGACAAGGCCTTCAAGGGGCTTTACTAAGATCCCCACTGAATACTCAGTGGTCAACCTGCAGCACTTCTGAGAAGGTACAGGCTCGAGGTGCTCCCAAATCACCATTCATTTTCATAGCCGCATCTTTGCCCTTTAGAGCATCACCAGGCAGGCTGGGGGGTCTGGTTGCTCATACGATCATTCTATGCTGACCACAAAGATGGCCACTTAGACCATACCAGACAACACAATTCCTCAAAGAGACACATAGTTAAAGACCTGAATCTATACAGTATCTTTCCAGAATGAGCCATGGCTCCGTGTCCAAGGCGTGTTTCTGTAATTCATATTACTAAACAGGTGCCTTGGCCTTAGCGTCCACGGCCTGAAGATTCTTATTCGGTTGAAACCAACAGGAACCAGCCGGGATGACTCAGGGGGAATGGTAATGATGGGATGAGTAATCCCTCTCTTGAAGTCACCAGTTAGGATAAAAGCAGTTGTTGATTACCTGACGGGACAGGTTTCTCAGGCTGGCTGAGAACAGAACAAATAAATCAATGTCACTTTCCTCCCTAACATCTTAAAACTCTATATTTAAAGCCTGTATTTCAGCTCACAATTCAAGGAAAGCTGTCCACAAAATTATCCATTAGGCCTCTGGTGAACACAGGGATGGAGGAGACAGGGGAGAAATGGCAGTAAGAACATTTGTAACCTTAGTGGAGAGAAATCTTATAGGAACGCTACCTGGCTCTCTGCTTGTGGTCACTGCCTTGGCTATTTTGGGAATCCTGTATATAAAACTAACCCAATGTCTTTTTTGGTTTGTTTGTTGGTGGTTTTTTTTGCGATATGCAGGCCTCTCACTGCTGTGGCCTCTCCCGTTGCGGAGCACAGGCTCCGGACGCGCAGGCCCTGCGGCCACGGCTCACGGGCCCAGCTGCTCCGCGGCATGTGGGATCTTCCCGGACCGTGGCATGAACCCGCGCCCCCTGCATCGGCAGGTGGACTCTCAACCACTGCGCCACCAGGGAAGCCCCCAATGTCTTATTCTAATAGGGTAAACACATGCAGACAAGTCAGGGCAAAAGCCTCTAACATGACAGTTCATTTTAAAGACTGGAAAACTGAAAACCTTTCCCTTTCAGAGTTATAACCAATCTCAGAAGAAAATCCATGAATGCATTAGGGATTCTCATTTCCTAATTAATCTCAATCTCCCCACTATTTTCCGTATTGCTTTACTCGAATTTACCCTTTGGGGGGAGATACGTTAAAATATGGTTTACTTGAAACTAGTAGACAAATAAGCACAGTATAGTGAATAAAGATAACAATACTGTATTATAATCATCAAACTTGCTAAGAGACTAGATCTTAATTATTCCAACCACTAAAAAGGGTTGATAATTTTGTGACATGATAGAGGTGCTATAGCTACAATGGCAATCATGTTACAATATATAAATGTATCAAATCAGCATGTTGTACACCTTAAATTTACAGTTCTATGTCAAATACATTTCAATTAAAATTCTGAAATATAGTTTAATTACTAATGAGGTGCTACTAAAAATATATAGAAAATAATTTAATAGATGGCCAAGTAACCACCTACATTACTGCCTCATATTAGAGTTCTGTTGGATAAAAGCCAAATAGGTTTATACCGTATGTGATTTTGGCAACAATCTGATTGGATACATTGCTGAGGCTCCAAAGTAAACTTAAGTGAAAAGGCTTGACCACGTACTTGATCAAAGCATACCTGAAGTTTAAATGCAAAAGAGAAGCTAGGGCCCTGGGATCGGAGTGTGTGCTTCAGGTGACATCACTGTCCAAACACATTTATTCAACATCCATCTGGTGGCACTACCTGGGGTGGTTAGCACAGATCTGCCATCCCAGAGTAACCAGCTTTGCCCTTTTTATCCTAGCACGGACGGGAGAAACACAGCTATTAAGTAGACAGGACTCAACGTTCCCGGGTTAAATATGGAAAGCGACTGTGGTGAGAACAGAATCGGGCACTGGTTTGTTACGTGCAGACCCAGAGGAAGTTTTCAACTCTATTATAGAAAGACTTCCTGAAGATGAAATTTCAAGAGCCACTTAAGGTTAAATTTGAAATGCTGCCCTTTGGTTGGATTACTGATAACCACCTTTCAAGAAAGAGCCACTGAGGATGGTAAGAAAGTTGCTCAACACAGGGATATCAGCTCAGTGCTTTGTGACCGCCTGGAGGGGTGGGATAGGGAGGGTGGGAGGGAGGGAGACGCAGGAGGGAAGAGATATGGGAACATATGTATATGTATAACTGATTCACTTTGTTATAAAGCAGAAACTAACACACCATTGTAAAGCAATTATACCCCAATAAAGATGTTAAAAAAAAGATTTAAATTACCATTAAGAGAGAAAAAAAAAAAGGAAGTTGCTAAGGAGCCCATGACCGTGGGGTGTATAAATACGCATCCTAACTACTCAGAAACTGCCTTTCCCAGCTCAGCTTTCCTGCCAAGAGCCAGCCTAGAGCAAAGTTTTTTCTTTTAACTCCCTTTCTGTGTTTACTGTTGAGCAATCATCTTCACTGCTAGGAAAAAAAAAAAAAAAAAAAGGAGGGGCTTACACAAACTTTCAGGGGTTACCTTCGTACAACACTGGTCATAAAACCAACCAGAAAGGGGAATGATGAAACCTGGCAATCCCAGGGTGAGTCAAAGCTGCAGTAAATTCAAGGAAGTACCACACCTGAAGTGTCTTCTATGGGTATAAGGTGAATAACCTCCCCTTCTGGAGGATGAGGACTTCTGCGCGCACTCAAGAGCACCGCGACAGACCCTGGTTTGCTAAGCGCACTGTCTCGTCCTGCTCATCACGGTGCCAGGCGGCCCAGCTGCCTCTCACCTGCCTCCCCTCACACACATGCTCACATCCTTCTCCTGGGTACCGCCAGCCCCCAAAACAGGCAACGTCAGCAAGAGCCACAGGCATCCAATGTTACTCCACCAGCCCACTGACAAAGGTGCAGGCTTTGGTAGTCCAGACTGACCAGACAGGAGGGAGCTAAAGGAATACACCGCTCTGTTGGACAGATCCACCCAGGAAGCAATTAGGTTTATAGTCAGGAAAGAACAGCCCCAAAGGCCTCAGAAACAAAAGCAGCTTCCTGCCTGTGTTCTGTCCTCTCATTCCATGTGCTGTCGTAAAGGTAGGCTGAGCTATTCGGCTGCAATCTCTGACAGTCAGGCACTGTTTGGAGAATCTCTCCTGTAGAGACCTGCCTGTCAGGGTTTCATTTCTGTGCTAGGGCATCAACTGTCTCAGCTAGTTTGAATAACAAAAAAGGATGTAAGCTTCCAAAAGGGAAAAATACTTAATGCAAAACAGGATTATAAACTCTCCCAGATTAGCTGAAGGAAAAGATTATAAAGGTAACAGAGGTTCCACTACTATGGGGAAGGCATCCCTAGGATTCTGAACTTGACAATCAAGGAGTTTTTGGGGTGGGAAGGTGAGAGGTGCTGGAAGAGGAGGGGCAGCCAGCAGCGCAGGTCTCTCCAGTCTGACCCCATGTCCTTCCCGCTCTGGTGGGCTGTGCACATCCAGATTGCCTGGCTTCCCACTCAGATTCTCCTCGAGTCCATTAGGGTGAACAGGCAGGTTCTCATGTGTGCAGAAGATGTAGCAAATACCTCTCAGGAGTGGGAACGGTCACTGATGCTAACCTGAGTCAATGTAGGAGGAACAGGAGGACATCAGAAGGAGGAGGCTGGTTGTGGAGTCAAGAGACAGCAATGGGATTTGATGAAGAGGAGATGCTAGAAGGCTGAAATGACTGCTCTGAAGTCTTAGACTGGTGGTCTCGCCCCCATTCTAGTGCTCAACGCAAAGTGAGAAATGACCCCTTTGAGACTCAAGTCTAATCCTGGCTCTAAAACCTGCCCCACACCTACACCTCTCACACCGAGGATGCTGCAGCCCCATTACTAAGATACGGGTGCTGCGGACCACTTAATCCATGGCTGCGAGGACGGTCTTAGAAATTCAGCAAAAGGTGTCATTCTCCTTAGATAAACCACCTGGTACCACCTGGAGATGGACAAAAACTGTATAAAAAAAGGTTGTTAACCCACCCTCTCCCTGGGGTAGTCCTTAAACAAAAAGCTAAATAAACACAACGTTCTTTTCTTTGGAGCTGAGGCTTTCTGATTACCTGAATCTAAGAACAAGAGGGTATCCAAAAAGCTAACAAGGACATTATTAAATATTCTCATCCTTCAATCACTTTCCCAGCAACAGAGCAGAGTGACACCGTGACCAGACACCTCACACATACACACCAGGAGAATTACTCTCTGTTCCATGGGGTCTAGTGTCTTTATTATCTCCAATTAGGGTCTCCTACAATGTGACTAGACCCATTTCTGGCCAGATGGGTAAACCCAGAAAGACCTAGTGCCCCTCTCCAAATAGCCAATCCCCCTGTCTCCAGAAAAACTACATGGTCCAAGAAAGAATTCTAAGAGTCAGGAAGGTTTAGTTTCCATTCACTTGAGAGGTTCTCTGGAACCAGACCACCTGGGGTAAAATCACAGTTCTGCCACTTAGTAGCCTTATGACATTGGGGGAAGTTAACATCTCTGTGCCTCAGTTTTCTTGCCTATAAAATGGGGATAAAGTAATACCCACTCTTAAGATTCTCTAATGACCAAATGCGTTATAATATGTAAAGAACTTAAAACAGTGCTTGGCATATAGTAATAACAATATTAATGTTTGCTGTTATTATCATTATCTTTGTTGTTATACTCTTGGGTATGTTACAGAAGACCTCTGTTTTCCAGATGTCTCTCCTCTCAGATGGGCTGAAGACACCATCCCTACTCCAGGATGATTTAAAGTCAAATAAAATAATTTTAATTTCAGAATGCTTTCATATCAAAATGAAGAGCCTAGATAACATTTAAATGGCCATGAATTCTTTGCAGCGATTCCCACAAAGGGGTAGAGTCTATTTTCAACACCTTCCCCTTGACTCTGGGCTGGCCCTATGACTTTCTTTGACCAAAAGAATGTGCGGCTTCAGTGCTTACCCTCTTACCAGACACTTCCGTCATGTGAAGGAGCCTGAGCTAGCCTGCTGGAGGATAAGACCACATGACAGAGATGAATCATCCCAGCTGAGGCCCCCACATCAACCCCCTCCCGGCACCAGCTGAGTATGTGGCATGAGTGACCCCAGGGGAGACTAGCAGACCCACCACCCAGCTGAGCCCAGCCCAACTTGCTGGCCCACAGAATCATGAGCAAATAAAATGGTGGTTGTTTTAAGCCACTGAGTTTGGGGTGGTTTATTACTATGCCATAGATGACAGATACAAAGGCCTAAACAAACGAGGCTTTATTATCAATGACATTTCAAACACAAACAGATACATGAAGCCATGCCACTTGTCTATTTGTCAGCAGATTTACCAACCACCACATGGTGCTTCCAAGCTCTCATCCCACCCACGTGAGGCCAGTGAGGCCACTGCAGTCAGCACATTAGCTTGGGAAAAGCTAAGGCCAATTAATGATCATACCTGGGGAGATGAAGGCAAGCTTTCTGCACCAAGGTAGACACCAAATTAGGTCTTTTCGTGGAGGGTGGTAGGAACTCAAACTTTTGTTCCTTTTAGTCTGTGATAGAATATAGGGCCAGAAATGGCAAGATGTGGCTTCCCTGGAAGCAGCTTTATTCCAGGAGTCTTGGCTATTGTATGATGATGTGGATAGATGCCTTCAAGGCATGAGCAAACCAATTCAAGGTTAGTATCTCCAGGTGAGAATCAGGGGGAGCCTGTCGAAACAAACCATGTAATCCCCATGGGTCCAGACATGCGGCTCTAAGGAAAGCAGGAAGCCCCAAATGCCCTTATTTTTCCTGCTGGTCAAAATGAGAGAATGATTACATTCTAGGCTATGATTTTGCTGTGATCTAAACAAAAATCTATCTCACCCTACAATACAGGGGAAAAAATACAAAGTCCCACAAATCATTGTTCTTTCTTCTGTAACATGAGGGAAGCACAGACAATCAACTTTGTAGGGAAACTGTTCTGAAAGATGCTCTGAGAGACTCTGTAAGCTTAAGTCCCTACTTATTACAAATAAAACCATCACATCTAAACGAAACAATCTTACTCATTAATTTGATAAAGTCAGGCAGCCATTGGGCTAAAGATTCTTAAACAAAGACTGATAGCATTTGTACAGACATATATTCATTTGCTCGACCTCTATTTGTTGAGCACAGACTTTGTACTATCTATTCTGTGGGTGTGTAGGCCTGGGGAAAAAGTTGGCAGGGTTGGGGCACAGAAGTGGGAACGGCAAGAATTAAACTGAAGGAGCTAAGACATTTCACCTTCTAAGAGCCCACAGGTCTGGTCATCTCGGAAAACAAAATTTCCTGCTCGAAGCAACTCAGCATAACCCAGCTGAGCCCTACCAGAATTGCCGCAGCAATTGGAGCTGACTGGGTTATAAATCAAGAGCGTTCAGAAAACTCCTGATTTCGTGCAGTTACAGCACTGACTAGATGTAAGTGGTCCACAGGTGAAGACGCTAAGATGAAGTAATTTACCCAAAGGACTTGCAGCTAGTTTCAATGCAGAGCCTAATCTGGGTGTCTTGAGCTATAGGCCAGCAGGACTCCTGCCAAACCCCATAGAGACCCTTTTCAAGATACAAGGTATTTACAATGTGAGGGGGCACAGACACCCCACAATTCCAGCCCTACTGTCAGCAGACAGAAATGAGCTATCAATGTGGTGAGGAGGGCCTGCACCTGTCACATGCGAGCAACTCAAAGAAACAACTTCCCGTGGCCTAGACTTAAGAGCCCTCTAACCATATGCACTTAATAGAGGGCTCAGCAGCCATTAAAATAGGCTTATGAGAACAAAGGCACAAGAAAATACTTATGTTAAACTTAAAATTCAAAACTTAAATACAGAATAACTATGTGAACAAACTATTCACAAGAGGAAAAGCCATAGCAAAACACACTAACATGTTTGTGACTATAGAGTGGGGATCTTTTAAAACTGGGTGGGTTTTTTTTTCAAATTTTATTTTATTTACTTTTTTGTAATAGAGCAGATTCTTATTAGTTATCTATTTTATACATAGTAGTGTATATATGTCAATCCCAATCTCCCAGTTCATCAAAACTGGGTGATTTTTATTCCTCATTCTTTCTGCTGTTCCCTATAGGCTGAATATTCTTTAACAATCTTGAACTATTTATATATTTTTGAATGTTTTGGCTACCTCAGTGCAGAAGACACAACATGTCAACGGTAGGTGGAGGTCAGAGGGCAAAGGGCAGGTGAGCAGGGGCAAGTGTGAAAGCCGAGAGGAGTGCCGGCCACAACACCTGCATGCGGGTCAAAGCTGCAGTGAGGCTGGACCCCGTTCTGTGCTGTCCGGAGGGTTACATCCTGTTCTTTGGGGCTTGGCTGTCTAACTTTGGGCCACTTATCTCTTTAAACCCCACTTCCCTCAACTGTAAAAAGTAGATGTTAATAGGACCTTCCTCACAGGAATACTGTGCAGATGGAGAGAATGCAAATCAAATGCTTAGCCTAGGGCCTGGTAGAAAGTAGGAGCCAACAAATGTTAGCTGTCGTGATGGTAGTGATAGAGATAGTTAATATTAGAGTTACTTTTTATTGCCATTATAATCATTATTATGATTATCACAACCATCATTATAATGTTCCTAACACTGTGTGGAACCTGTGACTGAAAAGAAATTAAGTTTTCTAAGTTTTCTTGCTTTGGGAGATAATCCAATAGTCTCTGTTTGTCTCATTGCTGGACCATCACTTCTCTGATCTCCATACTCTTCAGATTAATAGCAGACTCTTAAGTTCAAGTAACAGCTTGCACACCACCCAGTATGCCCGGGGGGAAACAGTGATGATGATATGCAGATTCCTACTTGTCTTCTTGAACTTAATTAGGGTAGTACCATGTCATTCTTTTAAAAAGGCAAGGAGTAAAGCATCTTAGTAGATATTCGACAGAATTTTACTTTGTACTCGAAACATATAATTATCATTAACAAACACGAGCACTAATAATTCAATATGCCCTTTAGACAAGAAACAGGAAGGTACACATGGCCCTGGCCCATCAGTTCACAATCTCAGACAACTCCCTTTGGAGGATGCCTCCCTCATCCATCGGATGCAAGGTGGGAAGTCTGGTTGCAAGGCAGAGGGCCTCTGGGATGGGAGCTGACAGCCCAACCAGGCAGATGACTACTTAGCGGGCCAGGCTCAGGTCCCTGAAGCCTCAAGAAGATATTCCTTGGCCTCGGCAGCCTGACCTCAGAAAACCAGACGTCAGGTTCAGCTTTTTCCACTAAGAGAATGGAGACAGGCCTAACAATCGATACTGGTTGGCCTGTATATTAAGCGCCACACCTAAAACCAAAAGGGCCAAATGAATGAGGTAAAGAGCAATCGTCAGTAAAACACACAACTTTAAACATGCTCACGTGGATGCTGCCACCTTTTCTTGGTTGGGGAAACACCCTCATCCTGTTTTGGATCAGGAAATATCTTCTAATCCTGAACATATAAATGTGCTATAATTACAAATGCTCAAGAATAGCCAGCGAGTACCCTTAGTAAGTAGAGTTAGCAATGTATTTCACTTGATGTGAACACTTTTGAGGATTGCTCCTACCCCCCACATATTCCCACCCCCATCCCTGGGACAGTTACTCTGGAAGGGTCTCTTTTAATTGACCAAATTAGTCCATCATGTGGGAAGCAGAGAAGTCTCACCACTAACCACTCCCTAGGCATGGGCACTCCCTCCTTGGGTTCATCAGAAATATAATTAACTTAAGCCAAAACCAGGCTTCTGAATCCCAGGACAGCAGTGAGAAGCAAAGGATGAGGATGGAAAAGAAAACCTGGCAAACCGCTGAGGAGATGGACAAAGACAGAGGCCCAAGATATTCAGGAGTCCATGAGGATCCTGACCTAACCCAGTGCTCCCAAACAAGAAGCCGACGGTTGTCCAGCATCACTTGATTCTTACCTTAAGAGAGCAAGCGAGGTTGTCAGGCTCCTCTCTCCAACAGTGAAGAGGTCTGCACCCAAACAAAGTAACCAGCCTCCCAAAGATAAAGAGATAATAAGATCCACCCCTGAGGATGAATTACATTCCTGAACAACTGGAATGTTTCCTAACAAAAGGCAGGTCCCTGGATGTCTGAAGACTTTTCAGAATAGAATAGCAGCAATATAATCAATTGAACAATATCAAACGCATGAAAGCCCTGGAATCAAGTTAGGTGGGGCTGTTAAAGCCACAGAGAGGGTGAGCTAAGGTTTTATTCACACACACCTGGGCCCCGGCTAATTGGAAATGCTAATAATTGGTGAAATCATACACTTCATCAAGTCCCTCCACAAAAATGGCTGTTTACCAAGGAGCTAGCAGAACTCCGTATAACACCGACATGTATCAGGGTATGTTGGCAGGTCAGAGCATTCACACGTCCATACACAATGAAGACTCTGTGCCATTTAACCAATGCTGCTTTGGAAGAAAGCCCTGGCAGCTGACGAAATAATGACATGAGACTTGAACCTAGATGACATGGGAGGGAGTCAGAATATTTTTCTACATGCACTCAAATAAGAGAGTATAAAAGACAAATAACAATTACGCCAAATTTTAAGGAAATTCTATGATATATTTATATCCCTATCTGTGATGGTTAATTTTATCTGTTTAACCAACTTGGCTGGGCTATGATGTCAAACACCAGTCTCCGTATTGCTGTGAAGGTGTTTTTTAGATATGATTAACATTTAAAGGAGGGAGACCAGCCAAGATGGCTGAGTCGAAAGACACTAAACTCACCTCCTCTTGCGAGCACACCAAAATCACAACTATCTGCAGAACAACCATCAATGAAAAACATCAGAACCTACCAGAAAAGCTCTTCTACAACTAAAGAAACAAAGAAGGAGTCATAAGGAGATGGGTAAGGAGGTGAAACAGGAGGGAAGGGGGCAGGGCACAACCTTTGAAAGAATGACATAGCCCAAGGACATGACATAAACGGATTAGAACCAAATGGGTCCAAGATGATGGACAAGTCACTTCCACTAGACCTTGAGCCTCAGTATACGCTCATTGTAACACATCAGCAAGCTAAATGACACACCCACAGGCGCCATGACAGTTCTAAGGCCGACCATAAGGATCAAAGAGTGGGCGGTTCCTGGAAATCTCTGCCCCTTCCTGAAATAGCTGGAATACTCCTCCCACTCATTAGCCTATGAAATTACCCACCACTATAAAAACTGACAACCCCATACCCTGGTGCCTTTCTCACCTTCTGAGATGGCCCACACTCTGTCTGTGGAGTGTGTTTCTCTCTAAATAAATCCACTTCTTACCTATTACTTTGTCTCTCACTGAATTCTTTCTGCAGTGAGACATCAAGAACCTGAGCTTCACTAAGTCCTGAAACCAGGTGTGTGATCTCAGTTGGGAGACTGTGGGTTTTGGCCAGGTTCAAGTCCCAGCCAAGTGGGTTCAAGACCCAGCCAAGTGGGTTCAAGTCCCAGCTGCATGGGTTTGAGTCCCAGTAATGGTTTTGGCCAGGTTTGAGTCCTGGCCATGTGGGTTCAAGTCCCAATCTGGGTTTAGGCTGGGTTCAAGTTCTGGCACATGAGTTCAAGTCCCAATCTGAAGTGCATGGTTTCACTTCTACCACATGGACACTGGTGCTGGTGGGCACCATTTTGGAATCCTCCCTATAGCTTATTATTCCCAGGTCCCAGCCCTCCCTGACTCAACAGCCTCTAGGCACCAGTGCTGGGATGCCTCAGGCCAAGCAACTAACTGGGTGGGGATGCAGACCCACCCATCAGCAGACAGGCTGCCGTAAGACTCCCTGAGCCCACAGCTGTCTCTGGACATAGCCCTGACCACCAGAGGGCCCAGGACCCAGCTCCACCCACCAGTGAGCAGGCACCAGCCCCAGAATCCACTGGGCCCTGGCCCCCACTCTCCAGGAAGCTGGCTCTAGCCTCTGGACCAGCCTCATCCACCAGGGGGCAGACACCAAATGCAAGAAAACACAATCCCACACAATCCCACAGCCTGCAGACTCAGCTTGTCCACCAGTAGGCCAGACCCTGCCCTGGGACCAGATGGGCCATGGCCCTGCCCACTAGCAGGCCAAAACAAGCTTCAGAACACTCTGGACTCCGTATGCAACTGTGTCAGGAACTGCACCCCCCTCCCACCCCCCCAGCAATGTGACACCAGCTCTGGGATCCCTGGCTCTGCAACCAGATTCCAGAACCTGGCTCTACCACCCAGTAGTCCAGCACTAACCCCAGGACTGGGCTTTACCCAACAGTGGGCAAGCAAGAGCACCAGACTCTTCTGGACACTGACTTCGCCCACCAGTAAGCCAGCACTAGCCCCAGGGTCCCCCCAACCCCCAGTTCCACAGTCATCCGCCTCATGACCTAGTCCAGCCAACCAGAAGCCAACAGCCTCTGCACAAGGCAGGGCATGGCAAGTGTCTGGGCCAGGGGCCAACCAAGCCTACCAGACTGCCCACAGAGTCAGCCCACTACAACCGAAGAACTCATGCAGCCCTCATATGGGGAACTCCTAGAGCATACAGCCTGGGTGACAAGAGTGGAGTATGCTTCTGGGATGCATAGGACATCTCCTACAAAAGGCCACTTCTTCAAGGTCAGGAAACATAACTAACCTAAGAGATATATAAAAATACAAACAGCAACTTAGGCAAAATGAGGTGACAGAGGAACATGCTCCAGATGAGGGAACAAGATAAAGCCCCAGAAGAAGAGCTAAGTGAAGTGGAGACAGGCAAACAACCCAAGCATGAGTTCAGGGTAGTGATTGTAAAGATGATCAAAGAACTCGGGAGGAGAATGGACGCACAGAGTGAGAAGTTAGAAAGCTTAAACAAAGAGATAGAAAATATAAAGAACCACCCAACAGAGATGAAGAATACAATAACAGATGAAAAATACACTAGAAGCAATCAACAGTAGACTAAATGATACAGAGGAATGGATCAGTGAGCTGAAAGGCAGAGTAGTAGACATCTCTGAGACTGAACAGACAAAAGAATGAAAAGAAATGAGGACCATTTAAGAGACTATTAGGACAACATCAAGCACACTGATATTTGCATTATAGGGGTCCCAGAAGAAGACAGAGAGAAAGGGGCTGAGAACATATCTGAAGACATAATAGCTGAAAACTTCCCTAACTTGGGAAAGGAAACAGTCACCCAAGTGCAGAAAGCACAGAGAGTCCCATACAGGATTAACCCAAAGAGGAACATACTAACACACACTGTAATTAAAATGGCAAAAATTAAAGAAAAAGAGAGAATATTAAAAGCAGCAAGGGAAAAGCAACAAATTACAAAGGGAACACCCATAACACTATCAGCTGACTTCTCTGCAGAAACTCTGCAGGCCAGAAGGAACTAGGATGATATATTTAAAGTGATGAAAGGGAATAACCTATAACTAAGACTACTCTACACAGCAAGACTCTCAACCAGATTTGGTGGAGAGAATCAAAAGCTTTACAGACAAGTAAAAGCTTAAAGAGTTCAGCACCACCAAACCAGATTTACAAGAAATGTTAAAGGACCTTCTGTAAGTGAAAAAGAAAAGGCCACAACTAGAAACATGAAAACTACAAAATGAAAAAGCTCATCAGTTAAGGTAAACATACAGTAAAGGTAGAAAATCATCCACACCCAAAGCTAGTAGGGAGGTTAAAAGACAAAAGTAGTAAAATCATCTATAACCACAATAACCAGTAAAGGCATACGCAAAACAATTAGATGTAAAATATTCTATCAAAAACAGTAATCATGAGGGAAGGAGAGTATAAACACAGGGTTTTTAAAATGCATTTGAAATCAAGAGATCAATAACTCACAACAATCACATATGTATATAGACTGCTATACAAAAACCTCATAGTAACCACATCCCAAAAATCTGTAGTAGGTGCACATACAAAAAGAAAAAAGGAATCCAAATTTAACACTAAAGATAGTCATAAAATCAAGAGAATAAAAGAAGAAGGAAGGGGGGAAAAAAGACCTACAGAAACAAATCTAAAACAATTAACAAAATGGCAATAAAAACACACATATCAATAATTACCTTAAATGTAATTGGGCTAATTACTCCAACCAAAAGACACAGACTGGCTGAATGGATACAAAAACAAGACTCATATTTATGCTGCCTACAAGAGACTCAATTCAGAGTTAACAATATATACAGACACAAAGTAAGAGGATGGAAAAAAATATCCCATGCAAATGGAAGTCAAAAGAAAGCTCAGGTAGCAATACTTATATCAGACAAAATAGACCTTAAAATAAAGACTGTTATAAGAGACAAAAAAGGACACTACATAATGACCAAGGGATCAATCCAAGAAGAAGATCTAACAATTTTAAATATATAAGTACCCAACATAAAAGCACCTAAATGGATAAAGCAAATATTAAGGGAATAAAGGGAGAAACCAACAGTAACACAATAATAGTAGGGATCTTTAACACTCCACTTACATCAACGGACAGATCACCCAGACAGAAAATCAAAAAAAAAAAAAAAAAACTGGCCTGAAACAGCACATTAGACCAATGGACTTAATACATATATAGAGCATTCTATCCAAAAGCAGTACAATACACATTCTTTTCAGGAGCACATTGAATATTCTCCAGGATAGATCACATGTTAGGCCACGAAACAAGCTTAGGTAATTTTAAGAAAACTGAAATCATATCAAGCATCTTTTCTGACCACAATGCTATGAGGCTAGAAAGCATCCTCAAGAATAAAACTACAAAAAATACAAGCCCACACAGGCTAAACAATATGTTACTAGCAACCCATGGATCATGGAAGAAATCAAAAAGGAAATAGAAAAATAAATACAGACAAATGAAAATAAAAACAAGATGATCCAAAACCTATGGGATGCAGCAAAAGCAGTTCTAAGAGAGAAGTTTATAATGATACAAGCTTACCTCAGGAAACAAGAAAAATCTCAAATAAATAACCTAACCCTACACCTAAAGCAACTACAGAAAGAAGAACAAACAAAACCCAAAGTTAGTAGGAGGAAAGAAATCATAAAGATCAGAACAGAAATATAGACAAAAAAAAAAAAAAAAAGGAAGAAAGGATCAATGAAACTAAAACCTGGTTCTTTGAAAAGATAAACAAAATTGATAAACCTTTAGCCAGACTCATCAAGAATAAGAGAGTGCCCAAATCAATAAAATCAGAAATGAAAAAGGAGAAGTTACAACTGACATCACAGAAATACAAAGGATCATAAGAGACTACTATGAACAACTACATGCCAGTAAAATGGAAAACCTAGAAAAAATGAACAAAATCTTAGAAAGGTACAATCTCCCAAGACTGAACCAGGAATAAATAGAAAATATGAACAGATGAATTGCCATTAATGAAATTGAATCAGTAATTTTAAAACTCCCAACAAACAAAAGTCCAGGATCAGACGGCTTCACAGGCAAATTCTACCAGACATTTAGAGAAGAGTTAATGTCCACCCTTCTGAAACTACTCCAAAAAATTGCAGAGGAAGGAACACTCCCAAACCCTTTCTATGAGACCACCATCATTCTGATATTGAAACCAGACAAAGACACCACAAAAAAAGAAAATTACAGGTCAAAATCACTGATGAATGCAGATGCAAAAAATCCTCAACAGGGCTTCCCTGGTGGCGCAGTGGTTGAGAGCCTGCCTGCCAATGCAGGGGACACGGGTTCGTGCCCCGGTCTGGGAAGATCCTACATGCCACGGAGTGGCTGGGCCCGTGAGCCATGACCGCTGAGCCTGCGCGTCCAGAGCCTGTGCTCCACAACGGGAGAGGCCACAACAGTGAGAGGCCTGCATACTGCAAAAAAAAAAAAAAATCCTCAACAGAATACTAGCAAACCAAATCCAATAATATATTTAAAGGATCATACACCATGATCAAGTGGGATTTATCCCAGGGATGCAAGGATTTTTTCAATATCTGCAAATCAACATGATACACATTAACAAACTAAAGAATAAAAACCATGTGATCATCTCAAAAGATGGAGAAAAAGCTTTTGACAAAATTCAACATCCATTTGAATGGTTTAAAAAAAAAAAACCCCTCCAGGAAGTGGGCATAGAGGGAACATAGTTCAACATAATAAAGGCCATATAGGACAACTCACAGGTAACATCATACACAATGATGAAAAGCTGAAAGCATTCCCTCTAAGGTTAGGAACAAGACAAGGATGCCCATGCTGGCCACTTTTATTCAACACAGTATTGGAAGTCCTAGCCACAGCAATCAGAGAAGAAAAGAAATAAAAGGAATCCAAATTGGAAAGGAAGAGGTAAAACTGTCAAAATTTGCAGATGACATGATACTATATGTAGAAAATCCTAAAGATGTCACCAGAAAACCACTAGAGCTCATCAATGAATTCAGTAAAGTTGAAGGATACAAAATTAACATACAGAAATCTGGTGCATTTCTATACATTAACAACTAAGATCAGAAAGAGAAATTAAGGAAACAATCCCATTTACCACTCCATCAAAAAAAAAAAAAAAAACCTAGGAATAAACCTACCTAAGGAGGCAAAAGACCTGTACTCCAAAAACTATATGACATTGATAAAAGAAACTGAAGATCACACAGATGGAAAGATACACCATGTTCTTGGATTGGAAGAATTAATATTCAAATGACCACATTACCCAAGGCAATCTACAGATTCAGTGCAATCCCTATCAAAATACCAATGGCATTTTTCACAGAATGAGAACAATAATTTTAAATCTGTATGGAAACATAAAAGACCCCGAATAGCCAAAACAATCTGGAGAAAGAAGAACAGAGCTGGAAGAATCATGCTCCATGACTTCACCCATACTACAAAGATACAGTAATCAAAACAGTATGGTAATGACACAAAAACAGACACATAGATCGATGAAACAGAAAAGAGAGCCCAGAAATAAACACAGGCACTTGTGGTCAATTAATCTACAACAAAGGAGGCAAGAATATAGAGTTGAAAAAAGACAGTCTCTTCAGTAAGTGGTGCTGGGAACTGGACAGCATTCTCCAGCACCATATACAAAAATAAACTTAAAATGGGTCAAACACCTAAATGTAAGACCAGAAACCATAAAAATCCTAGAGGAAAACATAGGCAGAACACTTTTTGACATAAATTGTAGCAATATTTTTTGGCTCTGTCTCCTAAAGCAAAGGAAATAAAAGCAAAGATAAACAAATGGGACCTAATTAAAATCTTTTACACAGCAAAGGAAACCACTGACCAAATGAAAAGACAACCTACTGAATGGGAGGCAATATTTGCAAATGATATGATTGGTAAAGGGTTAATATCAAAAAATATATAAACAGCTAATATAACGCAACATCAAAAAACTAACAACCTGATTAAAAAGTCGTCAGAAAAACCGAATAGACATTTTCCCAAAGAGGACATGGAGAAGGCCAACAGGCACTTGAAAAGATGCTCAACATCACTAAGCATTGGGAGAAATGCAAATCAAAACCACAGTGAGCTATCACCTCATGCCTATCAGAATGATTCGTCAAAAAGAACACAAATAACAAATGCTGGTGAGGATACGGAAAAAAGAGAACTCTCCTGTACTGTTCGTAGGAGTGTAAACTGGTGCAGCCACTGTGGAAAACAGTATACAGGCTAATCAAAAAACTTAAAACTACCATATGACCCACCAATTCCACTCCTGGGTATATATCCAATAAAAACCAAAACAATAATTCAAAAAGACATACGCACCACAATGTTCACTGCAGCATTATTTACAATTGCCAGGATATGGAATCAACCTAAGTGTCCATCAACAGATGGACAGATAAAGAAGATGTGGTATACACACAAATGCGTGCGAGTGCGTGCGCGCGCGCGCACACACACACACACACACACAACAGAATACTACTCAGCCATAAAAAAGAATAAAAATTTGCCATTTACAACAACATGGATAACTTGGAGGGTATTATACTAAGTGAAATAAGTCAGACAGAGAAAGACAAATACTTTATGATGTCATTTATTTGGAATCTAAAACAAACTAGTGAGTACAACAAAAAGAAACAGACTCACAGATATAGAGAACTAGTGGTTATCAGTGGGGAGAAGGAAGTAGGGAGGGGCAATATAGGGGTAGGGAATTAAGAGGTACAAACTATTACATATAAAATAAGCTACAAGGATATACTGTACCACACAGGGAATATAGCCAATATTTTATAGTAACTATAAATGGAGTATAACCTTTAAAAACTGTGACTCACTATATTGTACAACTGTAACTTATATAATATTGTACATAGCCTACACTTTAATCAAAATTAAATCAGTGGGCTTTTAGTAAAGCAGATTACCTTCCATAACGTGGGAGGGCCTCATCCAATCAGTTGAGGCCTTAAGAGAAAAGCCTTAGGTCCCACAAGGAAGAAGGAATTCTGCCTCTAGACAGCCTGTGGACTCAAGACTGTGACATCAACTCTTCCCTGGGTCTTCAGTCTGCTGGCCTGTCCTGCTCTCCACAGTCATGTGAGTCAATTCCTTAAAAATCAATCAATCAATCAATATTTCTCTCTCTTTTCTTCTCTACACACACACACACCCTCCTGTTGGTCACGGTTCTCTGCAGAACCCCAAGAAATCATCTAATGTCAACAAAGGATGAAATGACTTATAAAATAAGTTCACTATATTAAGAAGACAACATAAAAAGAGGCTTGAAGAGCATGAGGAAAAGTTAGTCCACAGAAATATATTTTTGTAAAGTACTAAACTATTACTTGGGGTGGTTCATATATTAGGTCCTGAGCATCCTAGTGGCCAAAGCAAAGAAGAAAACAGGTACAAGATAATCACATTGATTCTAAGGGAAAATACAGCGTACATACCTCCAGAGTGTTAGTTTTTCTCATCATTGAGGAATTTCTCCCAAGGTGTTAACCTTCCCTTCCTTGGGTAAATTCTTATAAAGTATCTTTTATCATCCACACTGGGGGGTTGGGGAAGCAAAGTAATCAATTAATAGGGCCTCTAGGTATATACAGTAGGGGGTCTCCTTTAATGCTTCCTATTGCATCCCTCAATGCAAGAGAGGAGACCAAAGCACAATTCACCGTACTGACGTGGCAAAACCAAAAGGGAGTCCAAGCAGACAGCCATCTGATCATCTGGCTTGAGCTAAGGAGAAAAACTAGAATTGCTGGAGGAGTTAATGGACTCCATATCCTCTGAGATAGTTCCCAGAAATAATATTAATTCTCCCAACAAACAGCTGGATGGGAACTGGGCTACAACTGTCTGAGGCTGTGGTCTCTGACAAAAGCCTGGAGTAAAGGTTTTCTCTATTGCTGATTAAGGGCAGAACCTCCTCAGATAGGTTTATAAGCTCAGGTAATATATCTCTGCCTCTACCTTCACATGCCCTTCCCCTTGTGTCTCTGTGTCAAACCTCCCTCTCCTCTCTCTTATAAGACCACCAGTCATTGCATCTAAGGCCCACCCTAAACCCAAGATGAACTCATCCCTAGATCCTTAATTACATTTACAAAGACCCTATTTCCAAATAAGGTCACATTCACAGGCACTAGGGATTAGGACTTAAATATATCTAGCTTGGGAGATACTATTCAATCTACCACAATGTCCAAAACCAGACACGTCATCTTTACCACAAAACCGCATCCTCTTCCCAATGCTCTTCTTCTTATTAATGGAACCACTTCCTGGTCAGGGTTAAATTCCTGACTCGAGGCTAAATTCCTTGAGTCACCTTCAAGGACTCTCACCCACCTGCTCCCCAATACCAATCCATAATCCACAGTCAGAAAGTAGAGAAAATCAATTCTACCCTACAGAACTGCTCACGCCTGACCTCTCTCTTCCATGTCTGCTGCCTGACCCTCCCTGGTCCCAGCTTGAATCACCTGTCTTGGACCAGATCGTTACTTCTTCCTACCTGCTCTGCCAGCTTCTTTTACTGACCAAGCCAGGTGTTGCTGCCTTAAACAAAGCCCAATGATGCCACAACCCTGCCCACAAACTTTCAGTGGCATCTAACCAAATGACGCCCCATCTCTTTATAGCCTAGCATCTGGGTCCACTAGAAAGAGTCCCAAACCCTTCTCCGAGCCTCATTTTCCACTGTTCCCCTCCATTTGGTTCAGGCTTTGGTTAAAGTAAATTATTGACTATTCTTAAAAAAGGCCTCTACGGGCTTCCCTGGTGGCGCAGTGGTTGAGAGTCCACCTGCCGATGCAGGGGACACGGGTTCGTGCCCCGGTCTGGGAAGATCCCACATGCCACGGAGTGGCTGGGCCCGTGAGCCATGGCCGCTGAGCCTGCGCGTCCGGAGCCTGTGCTCCGCAGCGGGAGAGGCCACAACAGTGAGAGGCCTGCGTAACACAAAAGAAAAAAAAAAAAAAAAGGTAGAAAAGGCCTCTGAGACTTGAGGTCCCTCTGCCTGGGATTTATCCATCACTTCAACAAGCCTCTATCTTGACTATGTCTCCTGTTAATATCTTACACAGAAGAGCCCAGCTCAAAAGACAACTTATCCATAAGTCTTTGTCCAACTTCACCAAGCACATTGGATTCCCCCTTCATTTAAAATGTCACAGCCTGCCAGCTGATAAGGCATCCTTGTTCTCTCCTCCACTTGGAGACTTCCACACGTGTCATAAACTTCATGAGAGAATCTGAATGGAACTCTGCTTTACTCACATACCTCTCCCCCATAATTTAGCACAATACCTTACATATAACATGTGCTCAGAAACATATGATCAATAAAATATATATTGAGTAAGTGAATAACACAGCCCTTGCCTTCAGGCAGTTTACATTTGAGGACAGGGGAGGATGGGATAGGACAAAGGTGAATAACAACAACCCACATTATAAGTACCATAAAAGTATAAATGAAATCCTGCAGGAAGCACAGAAAAAGCTTTTGAAAAGGGGGAAAGTTTCCTAGAGAAGGTAGAACTTAAAACAGATCTTGAAGGACAGACAGTATTTTGATGAGCAAAAGGTGGGGAGTCAGGGAAGAGAATTCAATACAGAAAAAACAGGGACTTCCCTGGTGGCGCAGTAGTTAAGAATCCGCCTGCCAATGCAGGGGACACAGGTTCGAGCCCCTGTCCAGGAAGGTCCCACATGCCACAGAGCAACTAAGCCCATGCGCCACAACTACTGAAGCGGGTGAGCCTAGAGCCCGTGTTCCGCAACAAGAGAAGCCACCGCAATTAGAAGCCAGCGCACCGCAACGAAGAGTAGCCTCTGCTCGCTGCAACTAGAGAAAGCCTGCATACAGCAACGAAGACCCAACACAGCCATAAATAAATAAACAAATAAATAAATTTTTAAAAACAGCATCTACAAGCAAAAGACACAGAGCCAAGTGAAAGCAAAAGACATTTTCCAGGCTCCACGAAGAGCCGAGTTTTCTGGCGCACTGAATAGATGGCGAGAATGAAAGGCAAGGATAAAAGGTAGGCCAGCACTCAAAGGCCATGCCAAGGACCTTGAAATTGACTCTGCAGGAGATGGGAGTCCTGGGAGCCTTTCAGACAGGTGTGATGTGGTCATGGGTGCATTTTCTGCAGAACCTAAACCTAGGTAGGCATCAGAATCATCTAGAGAGTTTCAAAACCGCTTCCTATAGACAGAAAAGTACAGAAAACAATACAACAATTCTCCATTCACAATAAAATCATGTCAACATTTTGCCATTTTGGCTTTAGAATTTTTTAAGAGAAATAAACCATACCTCTCCCTTGAGCGAGCTCCCCTTTGTTCTCTTCCTCAGAAATAAACACTTCTCTTCGATGAGTATCCTTCTTGTCCACATTTATACAGCTGACCCTTCAACATGGGTTTGGTTCGAACTGCGAAGGTCCACTTATAGGTGGATTTTTTTCCAGTAGTAAACACTACGGTATTACATGATTACGGTTGGTTATCTGAAGATGCAGAACCACAGATATGGAGGAATCCTGTATATGAAGGAACTGCATATACTGAGGGCTGACTATAAGTTAAGCAGATTTTTGGCTGTGCACAGGGTAGACACCCCTACCCCTGCATTGTTCAAGAGTCAAATGTATACAGATATATGTACAGACTCATAAAAACTATACAGCATTGCTTTTGTCCTAAAATTACATAAATGATACATTGAGTAAACATCGTTCTAAATTTGCTTTACTCACTGTGAAGCATCTTTAAAAGTTCAGAGGCCTGCATCCCACCCAGACCTAATTAACCATAATCACTGAGTGGAGATATCCAGAAATACTGAGTTTTTAAAATCACAGTTCACTTTGATGTTACTAGATCTGCATTTGGGAGTCACTGGTATAGAAGATGAATTGGAGGGAAGATGAAATACAGGTAGGAACAGCAGTAAGAAGGTTTTGCAATAATTCAAGCAAGAGGCGATACAGTCCTCAGCAAGGGCAGTGGAAATGGAAACGAAAGACAAAGACAGGTTCTGAGGCCCTGTGAGGATAAAAGCAATAGAACTTTGATTAGATTCTGGGGTGAGAAAAAGTAGTAGCTGAGAAATGGCCCTGAGGATCTGAAGTAAATGGAGGACAGTGACACCATTAACAGAAATGAAAAACACAGGAGGAAGAACAGGCTATGGGAGATAAAACTGACTTGGTTTTAGACATGTGAATGTGAGGTCTCAGCAGGACTTCTCTCCAAGTATCTTCAACAGGCATTTATACTTGCTAGACTAGGTCAAGAGAGAAGGTCAGGGCTCAGGATGCAGACCCAGGAGTCCCTACTTAAAGGTAACAGCTGTGCATATGGAAATGGCTATGTTTGTTTCAGAAGAGAGCCTTGGGCAGGTCCTTGGGGGCTGCATATATTTAGGGGAGAGCAGATGAAGGAGAGCTAACTCACGACACAGAGTGGTGGCCAGCAGTAGGAGAAGGGTAGCTGGGATCAGGAAGCCACAGGAAGGATCCAAGAATCCACAGTAATCTGAGTGTGAGACTGAAGATGAGGCCAGAGAGAGATCATTAAACTGGAGGATCAATGACCTTTCAAAGGTGAGAAAATACAAGGCTAAAGGAAGTAAGATGGAATTGGATCAGGAAGCAGGAAGACATCCTGTTAAAAATGGCAGACTGATAATACAAATTCCTGTGCTTCCCTTCCCAGATCCCCACTAAAAAGATATCCCATGCTCTTAGATTAGAAGAAGAAATGTTAAAATGGCCATACTACCCAAAGCAATCTATAGATCTAATGCAATCCCTATCAAAACACCCATGACATTTTTCACGGAACTAGAACAACTAATCCTAAAATTTACATGCAACCACAAAGACCCAGAATTGCCAAAGCAATCCAAAGGGAAATAAAACAAAGCTGGAGGCATAACCCTTCCAGACTCCAGACAATACTACAAAGCTACAGTAAGCAAAACAGCATGGTATTGGCACAAAAACAGACATATAGAGCAATGGAAAAGAATAGAGAGCCCAGAAATAAATGATACACCTATGGTCAATTAATCTTTGACAAAGGAGGCAAGAATACACAATGGAGAAAAGACAGTCTCTTCAGCAAGTAGTGTTGGGAAAGCTGGACAGCTGCATGTAAATCAGTGAAGTTAGAACACTCCCTCACACAATACACAAAAATAAACTCAAAATGGCTTAAAGACTTAAATATAAGACATGATACCATAAAACTCCTAGAAGAGAACATAGGCAAAACATTCTGACATAAATCATAGCAATGTTTTCTTAGGTCATCCTCCCAAGGCAAGAGAAATAAAAGCAAAAATAAGTAAATGGGACCTAATCAAACTTATAAGCTTTTGCACAGCAAAAGAAATCATCAACAAAACAAAAAGACAACCTACAGAATGGGAGAAAATATTTGCAAATGATGTGACCGACAAGGGGTTAATATCCAAGATATTCAAACAGCTCATACAACTAAATATCAAGAAAACAAACAATCCAATCAAAAAATGGGCAGAGACCTAAATAGACATTTTTTCAAAGACGACACACAGATGGCCAACCAGCACATGAGAAGATGCTCAACATTGCTAATTATTAGAGAAACGCAAATCTAAACCACAGTGAGCTATCACCTCACACCAGTCAGAATGGCTATCATCAAAAAAGACAACAAATAAGTGTTGTCAAAGATGTGGAGAAAAGAGAACCCTTGTGATGTCGGTGGGAATGTAAATTGATGCAGCCACTATGGAAACTTTATGGAGGTTCCTTAAAGACCTAAAAATAAAGCTACCACAAGGTCCAGCAATCCCATTCCTGGGTACATATCTGGAAAAACTGAAAATTCTAATTCGAAAAGATATATGCACTGCAACATTCATAGCAGCACTATCTACAATAGCCAAGACATGGAAACAACCCAAGTGCCCACCAAGAGGCAACTGGCTTCAGAAGATGTGGTGTTTATATATATACATATATACAATGGAATATTCCTCAGCTATTAAAAAAAGAATAAAATATTTCCATTTGTAGCAACATGCATGGATGTAGAGAATATTATACTTAGTGAAGTAAGTCATACAGAGAAACACAAATATTATGCAATTATCACTTATATGTGGATTCTAAAAATAACACAAATGAATCTATATACAAAACAGAAACAGACTCACAGACATAAAAAACAAATTTATGGTCACCAAAGGGGAGAGGGAGGGAAATTAGGAGTATGGAATTAACAGATACAAACTACTCTACATAAACTAGATAAGCAACAAAGATTTACTGTATAGCACAGGGAACTATAGTCAATATCATGTAATAACCTATAATGGAATATAATCTGAAAAAAATAACTGAATCACTTTGCTGTACGCCTTAAACACAATATTGTAAATCAACTACGCTTCAATTTTTTTTTTAATGGCAAACTGTAATACACGTTTCTGTCTTTCCCTTCCCAAATCCCCACTAAAAAGATTGTTGGTTAAAATGATTAAATGTTTCTTTACTTTAGTAAAGAAGCAGCTAACTGCAGAAGAGAGATTTTGGAAAATAGAAGGACAAATGGTAACTAATTTAGTTTTTGCTATTCTTTGCCCTGCCAACAGCCTGCCAAGTAGGATACCAACAAGAAACAAACTAACTTGTTCTGTAGAATCCCTGAGAGGCTCAGCACCTGAAGAGCAGGTAGCAAAAGGGCAGGGGTGGATCTTAGGTTGAAAACAGAGACTATTTAAAAGCAGTCAGACTAACTTAGACCTCCAGAGCCTCTCCCCAGCTCTGCACAGCAAGGCATCTAACCCTACAAAAAACCAAGGCTTCATCCTTTGGAAAAAATTAAGAAGAGGATTCTCTGGCTTCAAAGGCATCAGGCACAGTGGAGCAGTAGGATGAAGTGTAAAACTGACAACTAGCGGATTAGCAGTAATCCGCATACTCAAACGCCTGCTCCTACAACAGCAGCATCCAGGTATAGAACCACAGACCTTCTCCCTCCCTTGTCCCCCCTTCATACCCCACCTTTCTCCTCACCCTCTTGGGAGACTGGACAATCTTCTGGAAAAACTAAGTGCCCCAGAGAAACACCCATATATACTCACCATCCATCACCTACAGGAGAGCCCCACCCACTTACAGCCAAGGATGACCAGAACTTTGGGGAAAGCCTCCCTACGTGAAAAACTGGAGCCAACCAAATGGACAAACAAATACAAGGAACTCAGAGACAATAAGGAAGATGAAGATGTTGTGGCAACCTAGAGGCTACAATGGCCCAGAATGCTATTTAATTTGGTCAGTACAGTTTCTTTATATGGAAAAATCCACATAAAAAACATAAAAATCTGTATTTGTCTTGAAAAAAATTAAAAGCTCTGGCAATTCCAGACTCATTTGGTAACTCCACATGTCTAGAGCCAAGAACAAGAGCAAGAAACAGACACACCAAGCATGTGTGAGCTCGGGAGTTCTGAGGGAGGTTCTGAGCTATTACTGGATTCGCAAAAGGGTCCATGACCCCAAAAGAGGTAAAGAGCCTTGAAACAGCCCCTCTTCCTTTCCCAACATTTCACCATCCTCCATGTGTTCTGCCCTCTGCTGCTCCCACATCTGTAGTTTGGCCAAGACATGCATTTCACTCCTTTAATGTCTTTTCAGTCACTCCCTCCAGCCCTTAATCACTTTTATGACTCTTTCTAAATTCCTCCAATTTGTTCAAATCCAACCACGAAGTCCTGCATTTCTTTTCCCTGGGAAGATGTAACACAGTTTAGAATTACTACGCAAAAGTAAAAGCTTTTACAAGGAATATCCAAGATTTGACATGTCAAATCAACTTCTCACACGCAGCCAGCCAGTTTAGAAAGGAAAAATGCCGAGCATACCAGGGAATACGAAGACTTGGATTTTTGTGTCTAGATATTCCCTTATTATTTCTTCTGCATTAAAATTACATAGATAAATGGGTCAAGAGAGGTCTGTTCTTGCAGTTATCTTGAAATATTCTGAAAAAAAGGAAGAATCAAAATGACCCACAGCTTAGAACACAAGACTACAACCATCTCTGATTTGAAAAATACACACACACACACACACACACGTTGGCTCATATGAATAAATTTGTAATCAGCCAGGCCTGCTCTACCCAAACCCAAGACTTCTTGAAATCACATCAGACAATTTACTCTGACTGGAGGTAATCACAATACATAAATTCCTGCCAAATGAGAATACATTTAAATCCCTCTTAAAGCTTTTCAAGATACAAAAAGCCTGCCCTTCAGAAACACTTTCTCCTGGGTTAATGAGTTGGATTATTCTGTTTATCGCAAGCCAGAAGTAACCTGGTAGCTGGGTCAATAAAAGTTCTTTCTCAAATAGCTTCACTGTGGGGTTCCTGCTTTCTTTTGTGTTTTGTTTTAAATGTGCAGAGTTATGGGCCATACAACTATCTACGAAGTCCCTGGAAGCCCAGTGGATATTGGGGCCTTGGGCACAGTAAGGCTCCAGGAGAACTTGAGTCAATGCCCCCGCGCAGACACTGAGGGCCTGGAACTGGGCACCCTCCTACGTAGAGTCCTGGCCCAGGACTGTGTGGAGGGCCCTTTGCCTGACCGGCACCCAGCACCGCACTTGTGGGATGGAACCTCAGGAGGAGGCCTGTATTCTAGGTTCAGTTCTGGAACTTTCCATGCAGGCACCTTGAGTTTCATGCCTTGACACATTTTCTAGGAAATCTGAAAAGATAATAGTCTGGAAAAAGCTCCACAACATTTAAAAAATGTTCCTAGGGCCAGCAAGTAAGTATGAGGAGGGTCTCCCACAGCTGCCAGCCCCGAAGTCTCCAATGCCTTTTGTTTGTTGCTGCAGGGATTTTCCTGGAGTTGCTTTTCCTTCATATATCCTTGGGGTTGTTCATATTTGGGGTTTTCCAGGAAGGGATCCAACAGCCACAGTTCTGGCACGAAAGTCTGAAGCTGAGAGCATCTTCAGTATCTGGGTGTCTTCTAGCCTGAGCCTTCCAAGTTACCTCTAACCTGATTATAACAGTTCTCTACTTAAATTCCTCCAAGTGTCTTCTATTGCTTCCCAGGAAAAGGTGAAACTCATTTAACCAGGCCTGGCCCCTTACACCTACCTGCTGTCCGCGTGCTCTAGCTGCTCTGGTCACATGGGCTTTGTTTCTGACATTCATTTGTGCGGGGCTCCATCCTACCACAGAGCCTTTGGACGTGGTGTCCTCCAACCTAGAGAGCTTTCCCCTCTCTTCCTCTTGCCCTTAACTCCCACCACTCCTTTCTATTTCAGGTCATGAGCCACTTGGCCTGGAAAGCCTTATCTGACCACTCTCACTGTGTTTAACTCCATCTAACAAAGGCTCTCAGTGCAGTCTACTGGGAGCACTTCACACAGCTGCAATTTTACATTTGCTAGTATGATGATGTGCTTTATATCTGTCTCCCACGTTGGATTTAAGCCCCATGAGAGACAAGGCCATGCCTGGTTTTGTTTACCCATTATATCACCACTGGCACAGAACAGAGGCTGCATAAGTATCGGATGGATACAAAGAAGGAAGGGTGAATACACAGTCTCAGGGGGACTGTTCTCTCCTCCCTATTCTCCCCATGTCCACCTTTGGTCAGGTGTTTCCTCTGCCCCCACCTGACACCTGTTGTTCCTTCAGAGGTCTGTCTCCTATTGACAGGAACAAACCTTCTGCACCTTCTGATTCCTTAACACACTTTTCTAATTTCTTTTTCTTTTGATGGTCATCCCCACTTCCACTGGGTCGCCCCTCTGCTTTTGGATTGACCAGGCTCCCACCTTAGGGACCATGGGACCCAGCTCCCTGAGCGGTCCCTGCGGGCTAGGGGAGGCCACCTTGAAGGGAGGTAGAGTTAGGGCCTCGTGGGATAAAGTTTTACTGACAGGACAAGAAGACGCAAGTGCGGCTGCCACATAAATCCCTCCTTCCTGTCTCCTAGGGACCGTTGCAAGGTGTGGCCCCCTCCTTGCAACACTGCTGGAGAAGTGCGGAACCAAGGGTACGTTGCTGAGGGCCGGATGTGGCCACTCACGGCTGCTGAAAGGCATCAGTCTCCTCCTCATTCCGTGTCTCCTCTTCCTTCCCTTCATCACCCTGGGCTCCCAGCTTCCAAATAAATTGTTGGCCTCTCAGTCCTGCTCTCAGACCCCATTCTCTTGAGCATCCAGGCTGATATCCTCTGATATCCCCCGATGTCCCTAAAGAAACTGCTCCCGTAACCCAAGCACAGAGAACTCTGAGAGGAGCCACTCACTAAATGTCTTCTAAGTGCACAAGGCTATGAGGATCTTGTCCTGGACTAACAGAAGGGAACTCATAATCCCTCTGCGTAATTCTGCACTGGTCAGAACCCACCATCAGCAGTCCTGATTTTAGTTTAAAGAAACCCACTTTAAAACCGTGGACCTCTTAGGGCATGTGATGAAAGCCATGTGTCCTTTTCCCAGAAAAATGCACATGTGCATCAGTTTATGGGGTCCTCAGAACCCCTGAAGCCCCACCTATAGGGAACACAATCAATGGACGATGAGAAGTGTAACAACCAAAGCCATGTTTTATAAGGAGCAGATGAAGAACTAAATCTTAAAAGAAAAAATCAAGGATGGACAACGTGAAAGCTGGTATGTGGAGGCACAGCAAGTGGAATCAGAAGTTTGTTCCCATAGTATCTCCTCTTCTGGGGGTGACTTCTCTGGTCTCCCCAGTCATATTCAGCTGTCCCTCCTCTGTTTCTGTAGCCCCTTGGGTATGCTATGAATCTAACCTATAAAACATTAGGCCTTTGTCTAAACGGTCAGGTGTGGGCTCCACTTTGGCTAGAAATGTCCAAAGAAGCAGTGCTGGGAAACCCCATACCCATTCCCTGCTTCCTCTTTACTTTGCAAAAAGCACTGTCAGTTGGGCTTCCCTGGTGGCGCAGTGGTTGAGAGTCCGCCTGCCGATGCAGGGGACACGGGTTCGTGCCCCGGTCCAGGAAGATCCCACATGCCGCGGAGCGACTGGGCCCGTGAGCCATGGCCACTGAGCCTGCGCGTCCGGAGCCTGTGCTCCGCAACGGGAGGGGTCACAGCAGTGGGAGGCCCGCGTAACGCAAAGGAAAAAAAAAAAAAGCACTGTCAGCTCATGGGTCATACAAAAACAGGTGACAGGCTGGCTTTGGCCTGTTTGCCATCCCCTGCACGAGACTGTAACCAGTGATGAATCAATCAGTCCGTCCCCACTCCCCAGCCCGCTATGAGCTCCCCAGAGGCAAAAGTCATAACTTGTTTTACCCTGGGGTCCAAGTTCTAACACAGTGATGGGTACACAGTTGAAGCTTAATATATGCATGTTGAATGAAAGGATCCTGCTCATCTTTCAAAACTGAGCTCAGAGGGCACCTCCACGAAGACTTCCCTCATTGTCCAATTTGAACTGATCTCATCTCACCTAGCAGTGCCCACTGACCACGCTCAGGCACCTAGGCCATGTATTGTGGTTGTCCACCGGCTGAAGCAACCAACAACGAGCAGCTCACGCAGCAAAAAACAGAACCCATTTCTTGCTAATTTTCAGGTTTGGTTTTTCACTGTCTTACGGAAAAGATAAAATAACCACTCACTATGTACTCCCATAAGCTAGGCTTTTCAAAAGGCATATCAAAAGTGGGGATAACTCCCAGAAATCTGTTAAATATTCTTGTGCAGCTGTTCACATCCTAGCATGTAATTAGTTATAATTGCAATTTTAAAAACAACTTAACTCTGCCAGTGTTCTTTACTGCATCTCATGATGATTCTGTCTTTATGCTTCCCCAAAAGAGAGACAACTGGATGGAGATATCTGGGTCTAGAAACCACTGAGATTGAAACAAGTTTTTGCCACCCACGGTTAATTTTCTTTGCCATTCTTTTGGGGTGAAGGTGGAGTGATTTGAGAAAAATATCATTCTGCAATTTCAGATGACAAATTTCTAAAATCATCAACTGGATAGCCAAAACTTGGTTGTGCAGACCTATGGTTTTCACCGATGTCCTCAGCACAGGAAAACCAAGAACAGCCATTTCTCATTGAATGTCTTTGCCATGATTATAAACTCATTGGCATTTATAGTCCTAAAAAAAGTTGGAACCAAAATTTACATAACACTAGCCAAGAAGCCGGGGTGCAAAAACAAAGGGGAATTAAAGTATGTTAATATTCTTGTCTCATAAGAGAGAAAGCTACCAATTAACAAACTTTGCTGGAAAATAAACTGATTCATGAATACAAAAAAATAAAGGATAGTCTGTAAATGTAATGGGATATCCTAGATGGGCCCCTAGAACAGAGAAAAGACATTAGGTCAAAACTAAGGAAATGTGAATAAATGTGGACTTTAGTTAATTATAATTTGTCATTACTGAATCATTAATTGTGACAAATATGCCACACTAATGTAAGATGGTAATAATAGTAGGAATGTAAATTGATGCAGCCACTATGGAGAACAGTATGGAAGTTCCTTAAATAATAGAGTTACCATATGATCCAACAATCCCACTCCTGGGCATATATCCCAAAAAAGACAAAAACACTAATTTGGCAAGATACATACACCTCAATGTTCATAGCAGCACTATTTACAATAGCCAAGACATGGAAGTAACCTATGTGCCCATCAACAGAGAACTGGCTTAAGAAGATGTGATATATATATATAGATACCTATCTATCTACCTATGTATCTATCTACCTATCTATCTATATGTATACATACAATGGAATATTACTCAGCCATACAAAATGAAATATTGCCATCTGCAGCAACATGGATAGACCTAGAGAATATTATACTTGGTGAAGTCATACAGAGAAAGACAAATATTATATGATCACTTTTATGTGGAATCTAAAAAATAATAAAAATGAATCTATATATACAAAATAGAAACAGACTCACAGACATAGAAAACAAACTTATGGTTACCAAAGGGAAAAGGGAGGGAGGGAGAGAGGGATAAAACAGAAGTATGGGATTAACATATATCAATATAAACTACCATACATAAAACAGGTAAGCAAAAAGGATTTACTGTATAGCACAGGGAACTATACTTAATATATAATGGAAAATAATCTAAATATATGTATGTGTGTGTGTGTGTGTGTGTGTGTGTATATACACACACACACATAACTGAATCACTTTGCTGTATACCTGAAACTAATACAATATTATAACTCAACTATACTTCAATTAAAAAATTAAAATTTAAAACAAAATATATTATTTATTTTAAAGAAAGAGTTAAGGATACAAGGAAGGGACAGTCGGGTCACATAACCACCATGGTCTATTGATTCACTGGTCAGGTAATTTAATGCTCCTTATGAATTCAGAAAATATTTTGGTCTTCAAAGAGGAAGGATGCATTCTGAGAAGAAAGACTTTAAGAAATGCATTGCCCTCTCTCGACAATTAATAGAACAACTAGACAGAATATCAGCAAGGTTATAGAAGAATATACGACAAAAATACCATCAACCAACAGAACCTAATAGATATTTATGCAACACTCCAGCCCCAAACAGAAACACATTCTTTCCAAATGCCCATGGAACACTGACCAAAAGAGACATCATGGGCTATAAAACCAACCTCCACAATTTTAAAAGAATTTATATCAGCCAGAGTATATTCTCCAGCCACAATGAATCAACTAGAAATTAGTAACAGAAGGGTAACAGGTAAAACTCCAAACACTTGGAAACTACACTTCTAAATGGGTCAAAGCCAAAGTCTTAAAGGAAATTTTAAAATATATTTAACTGAATGAAAATGAAAATACAATAGGTCAAAATAAGTGGAACACAGTTAAAGTAGTGTTGAGAGGGAAATTTAAACTACTAAATGCAAACATTAAAAAAGCAATGTCTCAAAGCAATAATCTAGCTCCCACCTCAAGAATCTAGAAAAAGTAGAGTAATATAAACCCAAAGCAAGCAGACAGAAGGAAATAATAAAGCTAAGAGCAGAAACCCCACAGAGACCTTTGGAAGATTGTGTGATCAGGATGGCAGGGGTTAGAGTGATGTAAGGGCCAACCAAGGAATGCCAAATACTGTCAGCAACCACCAGACGCTAAGATGATGCAAGGAGAGATTCCCCTACAGGTTTCAGAGGAGCATGGCCTTGCAGACACCTTGACTTCAGACTTCTAGCCTCCAGAGCTGTGAGAGAATACATTTCTGTGGTTTTGAGCCACCTAGCAGGTGGCACTTTGTTCCAGCAGCCTTAGAAAACTAAATCAGCTTCCAATTAGGCAAAGGGGAAAAGGAACAATAAGAGAAAATTTGATTAGGGACTTCCCTGGTGGTCCAGTGGTTAAGACTCCACACTCCCAATGCAGGGGGCCCGGGTTCGATCAGGCCCAGGCCCCCTGCAGGGAACTAGATCCCGCATGCCACAACTAAAGATCCTGCACACAGCAACGAAGATCCAGCGTGCCACAACTAAGACCCGTCGCAGCCAAATAAATATTAAAAAAAAGAAAAAGAAAATTTGATTAATCCAACAGAAGACAGGAACTATTTTTTAATAGAAAAAAAAGGTTTTACAGCAGGCAGCCCAGGTTGGATCCCTGGTCAGGGAACTAGATCCCACATGCATGCAGCAACTAAGAGTTCACATGCCACAACTAAGAAGCTAGTGAGCCACAACTAAGAAGCCCTTGAGCCACAAATAAGGAGTCCGCCTGCTGCAACTAAGGAGCCCACGTACTGCAACTAAGGACCTGGCGCTCCATAACTAAGAGCCTGAGAGCTGCAACTAAGGAGCCCGCCAGCCGCAACTAAGACCCAGGGCAACCAAATAAATAAATAAATAAATAAATATTTTTAAAAGGCTTTACATAACACAAAATAACATACCAGAAATAAATTCAAATATATCAGTAATTCAAAAAGTATGAACATATGAACTTCATTTATTAGAATACAAAATGCTGAATGGTTGGAGATTATTAATAATTTGTGCATTAAAAAAACAAAAAAAAATGCTGAATGGGTTTACAAATCTGATTCATTTATACAGTTTTCAAGTGACATTTCTAGAACAGAACAAAATGATAGAAATGTAGAAAGAATACAGAAAATGAAAGATATACCAAACACCACCTAAAAAGAGAAGCTGGTGTAGCAATATTAATATCAGAGACAAAAAGGAACAATTCATGTGTGCAGTGCACCAAGAAGAAATAACTATAATGTTCCTAAACAATAATCGTCTACAAAAATGTCAAGTGAAAGCTGACAACTATAAGGACAAATGGAAAAATCCAGAGTGGGAGATGTTCTCTTCTGAAAGAAGTGATCTGAGAACAGATGCAGGAGAAAACCAGTAGGGCTACAGAAAATGTGAACAATTTAACCAGCGAGATTAATACAAAAATACTCTTAAAACCCTGCTCCCAACAAACAGAATTCACATTCTTTATTTTTTTCCAGCACATGGGACCATTTATAAAATTATCCAGGTACTCAGTTTCCAAGAAGTCCCCACATACTTCAAAGGATCATAGTCACACACATAATACCCCCTTGACCAAAATACAATATTGTTTATCTCTGAATTCAACTTCATTCTAAGAGAAATAAAAATACAATAAACAGCATTTTTTGCCTACGTTGCAAACACAGAAGAAGGGTAATACAAGGTGGTTGGTTAGGATGTGGGAAAGCATGGACTCCTGGCCAAGGTGGGAGTGTAAATTGTTATAATTTGGCAAATCTATCGAAACTTAAAATACACATTTCCCCCTTGTCTAACAATGCTTTCCTGGAATTTTTGCTACAGATACACTTAGAAATGTGCAAAGCCAAGAGTGTACAAGGATTTTCATCACAGTAATGACTGTTACAGCAAAAGATACAAAAACCTTAATGTCCATCAATGTGGGAATGATTAAACTGTGGTCTTCTAAGGTAACTGAATAGCACCAAGAATGAGACAATGCCACATTTATGATATTGAAGAGCTCCAAGATCTTTAAGATGTGAAACAATGCGTATAGCCATGACCATTCATTTTTTATAGAGGAAAAGGGTATTTATTTTCATTCTAGGAACATATCCTGCTAACAGAATCTGCTAACGGTGGTTGCTTCTCTAAGAACCGGGAGACAGGGAAGCCTTATTTTAACTAAAGGAAATTATCTGCATTTTTACCATGTTCGTGTATTACTACTGAAATAATAAACAGGCAAAAAGCCTTGTCATTTTATTCGTTCATTTAAAATACAGTATCTAAATAAAATGAAATCTCTAGTGAAAAGCCTAACAAACTGCAGACATTCCAAACCCCTTTGCACATTCCCTTTAAATTCCTTTATTGATGAACTGTCAGGGCTAACGTGTCTGTGCAATTAAGCCAGCAAACATGTTCAACAAGGTTTTCAAGAGGTTCATTACCTGACTGGTACGTGGAAGCGTGTTCAGTCAAAAACTGCAGGGCAAGAACAGTGCAAACAAATGGAAGACTGCTTCCTTTCATGGCAAACCAGCTTGATGAATCCTGGCTACCTCTCTGATCTCTCGCCTCTCCCTACTCCCAAAGGACATACCAAGCAAATTCTAGCCCTACCTCAAGACCTTGGCAGGTGCTGTTCCTGTTTCCTGGAATGGTCCCAGCGCCACCACCACAGCAGCGCTCCCACTCTCTCAGGCAGTCACATGACTTACTCCAAGGACCCACTCAGCTCTCCTTACCCTTATCTCTTTTCCCATCACTTATCACTACCTAACATGATTTTCACTGCTTATTTGTTTGCTTCCCGCACTAGAAGGTAAGCCCCATGGGGGCAGTGTTTACTGCTGTCCATCAGTACCTAGTAGTACAAGGTACGTACATAATATTTAATTTACGTATGGGACATAAATAAAATTTGCAGATGGAAGATCTCTAGCATAGCTTTACGTTTTGGCCAAACCCCATCTAACGTAAGTTTATTTTTTCACACTGCAGCTTTTTCTAGTCTTTTAGCCTAGCCAATCTTCAAAGATAGGGCAAATGGAGAAAAGTTCTCTCTAGAGAAAGAGCAGACTCAATAAGGGAGAACGAACTTGTACCTCAATGCTGGATTTTGTTGAAATTCACCAAGCTAACACGTTACACGTTCAGAATCAGCATTTATTTTCTTGGTCATCCAACTGTAAAAGTTAGGGAAGACCCTTTCAAACAGTATGAGGAATAAAATCCCAATACTATACAGAAGCATTCTAAAAGCTAGGATAAGTTCAATGAAGTTATTTGAATCTAAGCATCTCGGAGGGACCTCAGCCCTCATGACCCGGCAGGTATATCAGATCTAGCTAAGTCCCTGAGGATCAAGGATTCATCTGCCCATCCCCTGGAGGGACACCCTGGACCCCTGTCAAATTCAGCTCTCTATTGGACTTCTCCCATTTACCTTCTCTGGGCTTCACTTACCAAAGAAATTGTGCTATCCTATGTCAGAGAATCACAGGGACAGAAAGTAGTCTCTCCACTTTGATGCTTCCAGACAGTTCTGCTTTGAAGGCATCCCTCCCCCATTTTGGTTCTTTAAGGGAGCCCCACATCCTGGGAAGCATTGAGTCCCAAGCTCACCCATCGCTCTAGTTTCCCAGGTCTGACCCACAGAGAAGATGGTATCAGTTGGCATCGAGCCAAATGCTCCACGGTCCCCAGCCCTTCCCCCACTGCATCCTTGTAACCCACTAAATATAGAATGATCTGTCCAGTTCCTGCCACGTCTGCATGGTTCTCTGGGGGCAGGTTATATACCTTTGTGAGTTAGTGCACAGCCTAGCATCCGCCCAACTGTTTCTGGAATCCATTTCCAATAAAGAAAATAAGTGCCTACTATTAAAAGACTACACACACACACACACACACACACACACACACACACACACACGTATGTATAAAAGGTGGGAGCCTATTCCACTCCCCCACCCATGGGCTTTTCCAGTCTCTAGCCAGCAAGTTCTTCTTATAGTCTAACCTAATTACTCCTTGAATCATTAATAAGACATAACCTCCTGTTTTCACTGGAAAAGAAGAGTTCGTAAATATTGTCCATTTTGTACATATCTTCAAACACTTAAGGGCCCCTCTCTGCCTTCTCTTCTCTAACATAAATGAACCCTTCTGTAAGCCCATGGCAATCAGCCAATTTATTGCACTGTCCCCTCAATCTTGAAAACCTGCAAGTTTGAATCAGAGATAAAAAGTTATATTGCCTCAAATGCTGCTCCTCTAATATTTAAATCTGCATGATTATTAGACCTCTTGCCCTGTTATATTTTAACCAGAGCCAGGAATGAGAAAACAACTGCTTTTTCAAGCATCTGTCACCACTGACCCTGGGTTACCTCTGCAGTGTATGCTTACAGCACTTACCTAGATTACTAAGTGCTCCAGTGACATTATTACAAGAGGGGGCAGGAACAGTGTCAGCCTAATGAGGCGGCAGATTATATCTGATAGTCTCCATCTGAAAATCAGCACAGGCCAGGCTGTGTGCTAATCAAGTCACCAAAGGCCCTTCACCTGGGACAAGAGCAGCCTTTGTCTCTACCTGAGAGGAAAATGAGCCACCTCCTTTCTAGTGCTAATAAGCTTAGTGGAGACGGGTTATGTTCCATGGGAAAAGCTGGGCTCTCCCCTTCCAGAGCAAGCATCCAAAGCACGGGGCTCAAGGAGGCAAGAAACCATTCCTTCCCGAGCAGCAACCTGAACCCACCAGTACTTTCACGGTACCTGACAAGGAATAGGAGCTCCATGTATGTTTTTACTGAAGCAATGATGAATGGGTTATTAGAATTTACCTTTGGTTCTGAACTTCCTGGTATCCTATGCAAAAAGAGGAAAAAGGAGGTTAGGGGTGCCGACCCTCTGTACAGTCGAAAATCTGCGCGTAACTCATAGTTGGTCCTCTGTGTCCATGATTCTGCAGCCACAGGTTCAACCAACCGCGGATTCAACCAACAACAGATCACGTAGTATTGTGTTATTTACTACTGAAAGAAATTCTCCTATAAGTGAAGTCATGCAGTTCAAACCCAGGTTGTTCAAGGGTCAACCCTATACTTGTTTACACAGTTTTCTTGTGTGAATAAGACAGAACACTAATTACTTCAGAAGATACAGACTGCTAACTTTGTTTTGGAGAATGCCGGGCACATGCTTCTGAGGTCTTTACAATCCTCTGCTGAAAACCTGTGCAAAGCAAAGACCAGCAATAAGTCAGTGCCTTTTACGTTCCTTGCTAGGCAATGAGACAGGCTGGGACCAGGGACCCTTTGCTGCAGTGCTTGCACCTGGACAAACATATCCTTGAGCAACGAAAATACGAAGAAACTGTAAGGGACTAAAAATAACTGCGTGCATGAGCAGTTGGGGCAAATTATGTCACAAGATACAAAAAGACCAAAAAAACCCAACTGCCACTTCTGAACAGCCAGGAGCAAAAGCAGGGTACTGCACATGCCCCCTGCACACACCACCACCAAAGGGGTGGGCAGACCACCTAACCCACTCGTCTGGCCCCACCCCCAGACACACCCCTACTCTCACCCCATATAAGGAACCAGCTCGTCCCCCTTGGGGGAGCGAGCAAGCAAACTGTTGTTTGTTCTCATTCCCCCTGCTGCAGCAGGGGCCCCAATAAAGCCTTGCCTGAATTTCCTGCCTGGCCTCTGATCAATTTCTATTGATTAAGGAAGCCAAGAACCCTGGTTGGTAACAGAAAGACCTGTTGGTCACACATGGATTTTCCCATCCACACCTGCTTATGGGGCAAAGATCAAGGTCTTTGCAGCTGCTTCTCTGCATCCTTAACAGCCAACAGGAACATACTATAGACTCTCATGCATTTACATTGCTGGCTGGGCCAGAACAAGAGACCCCACATTCCCAATGACCGATCATTCCCACAGCGGTTAAATCTGGTATAGAAATGCATCCATGGTTTCTCACCAAGTGGTCCAATCCACTTGCTAATGATATACAACCAATTCTAGACTTTTTTTTCCTCTTTAGGCACATAGTTACCAATGACAAGAGAGAATCCATATATTCAAATAGGGGTGCAGAGAGTAGGAAAGAGAACATAACTTGGGTTAAAAAAAAAACTTCATTGAATAATATCATCATATATACTCTCTCAACACAGGAGGAAAGAAGCCACACTATACTGTCCTAGCTTCTAAGAAGGATAAATAGAAACTTAGAGGAAGCAGTAAGCCTACCAAATTTTGGAATTTAATGATAGTTTAAGAGAGCAAAAAGCCTGAAAACTCGTGTCAGCCGGATTGAGGTGAAGCACACAATCTCACATGCGATTAGAGTTAATGTCATTGATAAATTGTGCCAAACTGCTCGCAGGAAGGTTGTATCAAAATCTAAAATATAGGGCTTCCCTAGTGGCACAGTGGTTGAGAGTCCACCTGCCGATGCAGGGGACACGTGTTCGTGCCCCGGTCGGGGAAGATCCCGCATGCCGCGGAGCGGCAGGGCCCATGAGCCATGGCCACAGAGCCTGCGCTTCCGGAGCCTGTGCTCCGCAACGGGAGAGGCCGCAACAGTGAGAGGCCCGCGTACCGCCAAAAAAAAAAAAAAAAACAAAACAAAATCTAAAATATGTATTCCTTTCACCCAGCAATTCCATTTCCAGGAATCTATTGCAATGAAATAATAGGATATTTCTTTATAAAGTGCAAAGATGTATGTATAAGAACATAGTTGCAGCCTGTATAAGTATTGTTTATAAAAGAAAAAAGTGGAAACAGTCTAAATTTCTATCAATAGAATTAAAGCATGGCTTATTTAAAGAACTATAATGACTTTCATTCTTGGTGTGCACAAATATCTACTGAGCAATCTGCTATGCCAATGCGGTTCTAGGTACTTTGTTACATCACAGAAAATATACCAAAAAGTCTCTGGTCTTGCTGAATTTATATTCTAGACATAATGCTTTCAAATACATTAATTGGAATCTCAAAATGGCTACACATTCTTGAAATATAGACATACATATATCTGTAAGACATTTTTGTATTACAGATAATGCCAGATGTGCTCTTGAACAAAGCCCTTATAAAGCTCTGAAGCCCCTGTGGGTCCCTTACATGCAAATGGAAAGCCACTGGAGCAGGTTTAAAATAAAAAATTAACACCAGGGTGAGTTTTGGAAAACACTTAAGTGGCTTTCAGCCCTGGCTTTGATGTATACACTAACTGCACAATCTCAACAATTTACTTAACGTCGACAATCCAGTTTCCCCTTCTTTGACTAACAGAATTACCACAAGAGTTCAGAGGAAAGGAAAAATATCTAAAAACTCTTTATAGCTGCCTGGAAAAAAAGTAGATGCTCAATAAATATTTGTTTCTGGTCCTTTCGCCTCTGACTGTCTTGAGATACAAAACCCTTAACCACTCAATGTCTTTCTCCACTAATTGATTATCCAACTTAAAAGAAAATACACCCTTTAAAGACATTCAAATAATAATTATGTTGCTGAATCAAAGGATTTTTAATTGTCCTCTCTCTCCTGTCTCAGCCCATACCTCACCAAAAAAACCTTCTTTCCTTCAGCAACTGTATCTTTGTACTTCTTGGCACTATTCTGTCTTCATCAAAGAAGCCGATTTAAAAATTTTTTTTTTTCTGTACGGGGGCCTCTCACTGTTGTGGCCTCTCCCGTTGCGGAGCACACGTTCCAGACGCGCAGGCTCAGCGGCCATGGCTCACGGGCCCAGCCGCTCCGCGGCATGTGGGATCTTCCCAGACCGGGGCACGAACCCGTGTCGCCTGCATCGGCAGGCGGACTCTCAACCACTGTGCCACCAGGGAAGCCCTAAAAATATTTTTTAATTAAGCAGGTACCCATTAGCTTATTCTCACCTGTATTCTGATATCCACATTTGTTTCCAAAAAATAATCTTTTTCTCATAAAGCCTACAAGTCAGCAAGGGCAAATTTTTCTGCAGAATTTGAAGAACCCACACCTGTTAGGGTATAGGTGAGGGTGTGCTGAAGTCCTAAATAAACTGCAGCATCCTCACCATTTGTTTTCTCTTGGATGTTTTCCCTTAATTCATATACTCCACTTAATGCCTACGCCTGAGAGCACAATAAAATCTCAGTAGATATCTATCAGATAGTGGCAATCATGAAAATAAAATCCAGTGGCATAAAATAAGCTGTCTCATGGACCCACTGCCATCTGGGAAAGTGAGGCTCTAACAGGTAATCTGCTAGGAAGCTAAGGAAGACCCAGATTCTCCAGGTGCTAGAGTTGGCCTCCAGCTGCCAGGCTCTATCCAAGTAATTCTTTCATTTAGTCCAGGGCAAGAGTAGCTGACTAATTATTGAAAATAACATTTCTCAAAACTTTTTTTGCGGTACGCGGGCCTCTCACTGTTGCGGCCTCTCCCGTTGCGGAGCACAGGCTCCGGACGCGCAGGCTCAGCGGCCACGGCTCACGGGCCCAGCCGCTCCGCGGCATGTGGGATCTTCCCGGACTGGGGCACGAACCCGTGTCCCCTGCATCAGCAGACGGACTCTCAACCACTGCACCACCAGGGAAGCCCTTACTATCCTATCTTTATATCATGTTTCATCAGATACTTTCAGGAACTTAGCACCAAGAAAAAAAAATAATGTAAAAATAATGCTCTGTTTACTCTTATATGCCTATGAGAACTGGGTAATCAATATATTTTTCTTCTTGCTTTGGCTACCAAGAAGTTCAAACCAGATATAAATCTTAGTAACTCCTTTATTCATCATCTATTCAAGAAACATACACGGTGCCCCTATTACACGTCAAGCACCAAGCAAAGGGCTGATGATTCTGAGCTCAAGGACACAGTCAGGTTTTCAGAAACCCATAGACAGATACTGAATTAAGAAGAAGCCACTTCTGTGACTGAGATACACATAGGATACTCTGAGAGCTCAGAGGAAGGGCATCTCACCCAGCCTGAGGGGTTGGAGGGGTGAGCAGGGAGAATCAAGGAAAAGTGCCCCCAAAAGTGATATAACATATCACCTCTGGTTCTTGGTAAATTATCTCTCATTTGCTTTCTGATGTTTCTAATTCTTTTTTTTTTTTCCTTTGGCTGCACCGGGTCTTAGTTGCGGCAAACAGGATCTTCGTTGCCACATGCGGGATCTACTGTTTAGTTGTAGCACACGGAATCTTTAGTTGCTGCATGTGGGATCTAGTTCCCTGACCAGGGATCAAACCCAGGACCCTTGCATTGGGAGCACGGGGTCTTAGCCACTGGACCACCAGGGAAGTCCCTCTAATTCTGTCTTTTAAAATATTTTAAACCTTCACAGAGAGAGACTGGGAAAATGCATATTTATTTATTCATACATATGCATATGTAAACATACACATAAAACTGATTAAATATCCTTTTTTTAACATTTTTATTGGAGTATAATTGCTCTACAATGTTGTGTTAGTTTCTGCTGCTGTATAACAAAGTGAATCAGCTATATGCATACATATATCCCCATACCCCCTCCCTCTTGTGTCTCCCTCTCACCCTCCCTATCCCACCCCTCTAGGTGGTCACAAAGCACCAAGCTGATCTCTCTGTGCTATGCAGCTGCTTCCCACTAGCTATCTATTTTACATTTGGTAGTGTATATATGTCAATGCTACGCTTTCACTTCGTCCCAGCTTACCCTTCCCCCTCCCTGTGTCCTTAAGTCCATTCTCTACATCTTTGTCTTTATTCCTGTCCTGCCCCTAGGTTCATCAGAACCATTTTTTTTTTTTAGATTCCATATATATGTGTTAGCATATGGTAGTTGTTTTTCTCTTTCTGACTTACTTCACTCTGTATGACAGACTCTAGGTCCATCCACCTCACTACAATAACTCAATTTCGTTTCTTTTTATGGCTGAGTAATATTCCATTGTATATATGTGCCACATCTTCTTTACCCATTCATCTGTCGATGGACACTTAGGTTGCTTCCATGTCCTGACTACTGTAAATAGTGCTGCAATGAACATCGTGGTACATGACTTTTTTTGGATTATGGAACCCTCAAGATTTACAAAACACAGCTGACACCAGGGTATTACAAGGTCCCTGGGAAAACCAGACCTAACTGGGAGTAATCTGCTTTGAAGAGTTCATTCTTGCCATGAATATTTTCCATGATTCCCAAGTAACTTTGGTTTAAAAATATGAAGGTATCCCCTTACTAATTAAGCACATTCTTAGCCTTGTCTGCTTCACTGTTTACTCCAGCATGCCAACCCCAAAGGCCCTGATCCAGTAGCTCTGGGCTGGTAGACAGTGATTGACAACACAGATTGACTATATGGTTTCTAGATGGATTCTGGCTTACTTCCAGGTCTGGCTAATGCAAAGCCAATGCATTCCTTTGCCTCCTCCTCCTCCAACTTTCCCCTCTGCCACATCATACACTGTGAGAGAATGGGGTTGCTGGCATCATTTCAAGTTCTGTCATTGATTCAAATCTATCCCTAAGCAAACCTGCTTTTATTTCAGAGGAGAACACTCTCCAGTGATCTGAACTGCTGGGGCAGTAAAACAATTCTACATTTATGTAGCATTCCCATCCCCAAAGGAATGGTTTTCTATGCCTACAAATACCTCAGAAGCAATAAAGAGTTTGGTGGGCTGGAGTCTTTCTTGTTACTTTGTAAAAAGTCAGAATACCATGTAATAGATAATGCTTAACAACAACAACTACCATAACAAATACTTTATATCCATAACTCTCATTTTATAGTAACTGCTTCATAAACCTATGGTAAAAATGATAATATCTGTCTTATGAATCCAAAACAGCAAGGGAAGTAAGTTGTGCCTTCCGGGAAGTGTGGCAGGGAGGGGTGGACTCCACCTCTCGGCCCAGATCATTCCACGGCTGGCATTCAGCTGCTTCCTCCCTTCCTTCAGATAGATCTCTGCCCAAAGTCCCCTTATCAGAGAGGTCTTTCCTGACTACGCTTCTTTAAAATAGCACCCCAGCATGCCCTAGCCCCCTCCCCTGCTTGCTTTTCCTTTCCTCTTCTGTTTTCTTATTCCTTTACTATTTTTCTTTTTTCTCTTTTCTTTTCTCTCTTCTCTCTTTCCCTCTCCCTATTGTTGCATAGCACTTATCACCAGAGACATACTTGTTTGTTTTCCCTCCTTCCTCAATATAACATATGCCCTAGAAAAAGTTCACTACTGTATCTCCAACTCCTGGCACCAAGCAGGCAATTCAATAAATACTTGTTGAATAAATAAACTATGTTTTTAAAAATCATTTAGCTCCTTCACATTCCATCCATGCATCTCAATACTGAAAACCAAGGCACAGTGAAGGTAGAAAGGACAATTCCCCAACCTCCTCTTTTCCTTTATTCTAGCAAAGAGCAGCACCCTACAAAAAGTCAAAGCCTTTTTTTTTTTTTTTTTTGTGATACGCGGGCCTCTCACTGTTGTGGCCTCTCCCATTGCGGAGCACAGGCTCTGGACGTGCAGGCTCAGTGGCCATGGCTTACGGGCCCAGCCGCTCCGCGGCATGTGGGATCCTCCCGGACCGGGGCACGAACCCACGTCCCCTACATCAGCAGGCGGACTCTCAACCACTGCGCCACCAGGGAAGCCCTCAAAGCCTATTAGAACAAATGCCCCAATAAGTTCTGATAATCTTGCAGCGATACATATAGAACTATACCATATCGACCAACAATTAAATGTATTTTGACTCAGTGGTTCTGACACCTTTGAAACCTGCCCACTCCGCAGGGCTCCCAAAAATGTTCTCAAAGGGAAGAGCAATCAATGAAAATGTCTAGTTCTGTCCTTGAAATGAAACATGTTTAGACTGGTTACAGTGACTCCCTTTCCAACATCTTAAATCAAAAGGGGGCAAAAAGTGTACTAACACCATTGACTGTCAATGATACTGTGCAGCATTCATGAACCTCGTTACACTGACTGCACAGCCCCAGAGGACCACGAGTACCATGGCTACTTCGCACTTCAGAATCTCTCTAGCCAAAATATTCATCTTCCCAAATATGGGTCTGTAAACCCCTTAAAGTCTTACTGAGTTTAGCTAAAGAGGAAGCAACCCAGATATGCACAGAAGTAAGTGAGTCACTTAAATCACAGGAGATCTAGAAACCAATAAAAAGAGAATCATAAAATATAACTAAATAAGCAGTAAACTCATCCACAGTTGCTCTTGGTTCTGTCACTACAGGGGACATACCATAGGAAAAAAATTTAAGAGTAAGTAAATAAACAAAAGTAACAGCCCACAGAAGCTAAGGAGGTTTAAGCAGGCCATAATTCTAAGCCTCAGTATTCTGTCTTGACATTTGCTACCAAAGTGTTCTACTAACCTGCCTGCCAAGAAGCAATGAAGCAGAGCCCTAGCAATTCTTTCAACAAGCTACCGAGAGCGAAAGGCTCATTTAATGGGGCAGGGCCAAGTGCATTTAACAAAATGCACACCTGTAAGATGGAAATAAGCCATCCTCGTCTTCAACAGCAACTCTCCTCACTAAGTAACTCCAAAAGAGTTTTGAAGCCTTTCTCATTCTCGGTGTGTAGCTGCCAATGAGTTCATTTCCATCTGCAGAAGAGGCTGCCAAAATGTGGGGCTCTGCCCGGCACCCACTGGAGCCACCAGGAATCGAGAAACTCAAGCTGCATCTGATCCCTTTTCCCTGGAGAAAGGACACACAGAATCACATCTACTTGTTCTTCACCTACGTACCTTTTCCAATTTCCTTTCCCCTTGCCCCAACGGAAATCAAATCATGGTACATGGAAGGTGAGTCCGTTTCCACATCGACCTTTTGAGTGTAAGTCTGTACCAGGCAGCCTGGACTCCATCTAGAATGTTGCTTTTATTTGCTGCCCCCAGGGAGTCTGGCTCAGTCTGGAAAAGGACAAGACCTCAAAAAGATGAAATCCATTTCAGACATGGCTCTTCTCTTGATGCAATGAATCAAACTCTCGGCTATCCTGTTTTATTTGATTCTATGCAGCATGGCTGATAGCCCATGATTCCCTTTCTAGACAAGGCAGCCTAACAGTATGGAAAGGACCCTGTGATACACAGCTTTGCTCAGCCACTTACTGTGTAGCTTGGGGCATGTCACTTCCTCTCCTGGCCTCGGTTTCCCTACCTACAAAGCACACAGATGAAGCTAAAATGACACCTGGGAGTGCTGTCACTCTAGGATTCTCCGGTTCTGTGGATTTTTCTGAGATGTTTCTCTCTTTGAAAGAATTATTTTCATCATCAATTCTTTCTGGCCTTTCTTTCTGTTTTTAGCTTTTACTTATACCCAAAGACTTTACTAGTCAGATGTCCTTTGTCTTATGTTGGACAATTTTCTGTGTGACTCTTCAAGTCACTTAAGAGACAGACTTAAGACTCAGGAATCCCCAGCTCTCTGTTTCCCTCAGCCCTGACAACTCTCCTATCCTTGGACCATCAAACTTAGGGAGAAGAGAAGTGGCACTGACCAGCCACATGGCCCACACACACACTTTCTTTTGGGGCCTGCAGATGGGCCCTTTCTAATCCTCGGCTCATAAACTACTATGCAGGAGACTGACAGCCCTCAAGTGATTAGTGTCCTACATCACCTTCCCAAAATGCTGCTATCTTTCCCCTCTCCCTTCTTAATCTCATACTTTATCAGTCTGTCTTTTTTTTCCCTCCCTCTTTCTCATCTTTTCTCACTTAGTCCTGGCAGCACAACTAAGGGAGTTGTTTAGACCCACTGATAACTGATAGGAAAACAAAATAAGAAATTGCAGCTTGCCATATGTAAGTCAATGAAATTAGAATACTCCCTCACACTATACACAAAAATAAACTCAAAATGGCTTAAAAAGTTAAATATAAGACAAAACACCATAAAACTCCTAGAAGAGAACATAGGCAAAACATTCTGACATAAATCATAGCAATGTTTTCTTAGGTCAGTCTCCCAAGGCAATAGAAATAAAAGCAAAAAATAAACAAATGGGACCTAATCAAACTTATAAGTTTTTGCACGGCGAAGGAAACCATCAACAAAATGAAAAGACAACCTACAGAATGGGAGAAAATATTGATATTCGCAAATGATGTGACTGACAAAGGCTTAATTTCCAAAATATACAAACAGTTCATACAGCTCAATAACAAAAACAAAACAAAAGAAACCAACCCAGTCAAAAACTGAAAAAATGGGCAGAAGGCTTAAATAGACCTTTCTCCAAAGAAGACATAACAGATGGCCAATAACAGATGAAAAGATGCTCAACTTCACTACTTATTAGAGAAATGCAAATCAAAACTACAATGAGGTATCACCTTCAATCAGAATGGCCATCATCAAAAACTCTACAAACAATAAATGCTGGAGAGGGTGTGGAGAAAAGGGAACCCTCCTGCACTGTTGGTGGGAATGTAAATTGATACAGCCACTATGGAGAACAGTATGGAAGTTCTTCAAAAAACTAAAACTAGAGTTGCCATATGATCCAACAATCCCACTCCTGGGCATATATCCAGAGAAAACTCTAATTTGAAAAGATACATACATACTAATGTTCATAGCAGCACTATGTACAATAGCCCAGACATGAAAGCAACATAAATGTCCATCAACAGATGAATGGATAAAGAATGTATGTGTGTGTGTGTGTAAACACACACACACACATATATATATACAGTGGAATATTACTCAGCCCTAAAAAAGAATGAAATAATGCCATTTGCAGCAATGTGGAGGGACCCAGAGATTATCATACTAAGTGAAGTAAGGAAGAGAAAAACAAATATCATATGATATCACTTATATGTAGAATCTAAAATATGATACAAATGAACATATTTACAAAACAGAAACAGACTCACAGACATAGGAAACGAACTATGGTTACCAAAGAGGAAAGGATGGGGAGAGATAAATGAGGAGTTTGGGATTAGCAGATACAGACTACTATATATAAGATAGATAGGGACTTCCCTGGTGGCACAGTGGTTAAGAATCCACCTGCCAATGCAGGGGACATGGGTTTGAGCCCTGGTCCGGGAAGATCCCACATGCCACAGAGCAACTAAGCTCGTGCACCACAACTACTGAGCCTGCGCTCTAGAGCCTGCGAGCCACAACTACTGAAGCCCGTGCGCCTAGAGCCCATGCTCCTCAACAAGAGAAGCCACGGCAATGAGAAGCCCGTGCACCGCAAGGAAGAGTAGCCCCCACTCGCTGCAACTAGAGAAAGCCCGTGTGCAGCATTGAAGACCCAACACAGCCAAAACAATAAATAAATAAACTGCTTTTAAATAAATTAAGTAATTAAATAAAATAGATAAACAACATCTTACTGTATAGCACAGGGAACTATATTCAATATCCTGTAATAAACCATAATGGAAAAGAATATGAAATATATATGTGTATATACTGCATATAAATATAAAAAACTAAATCACTTTGCTGTACACCAGAAACTAACACAACACTGATTGTAAATCAACTATACTTCAATTTAAAAAAAGCCATTTATGCTTATCTTCAGTGAACAGAAGCACAAGATGAGGACAGAGCCCTCTGAAGTGCATTCCTGTTGACAACATTAAGGAAGCTCTAACATAAAAGCACGTGAGATGAAATGAATTCAGCACCTCAGATTAAGATCAACAACTACCTCTACATTGCAACATTACAGAACACAGCTTAGCATCAAAATTTCTTTCAGAAAAAGTCGATGTGATCAGGGGAAGATATAGAAACCACAGTATGTAACCGAAGTGCAAGCAGCTTAATCCCCGAGATTAATGAAACTCCAGATCACAACTGTTTAATATCTTTTTTGCTAAGCATGAGTAGCTCGTGTGGTGAGAATCTGGAGTTCAATCAAAATATCTTCTCTACATCCACCTGTGAACACAATACTCACAACATCCGTGTGATTAACAAAAGCAGCCTAGTCCAGGAGGGTTGCCAAAGGCAAGCAGAAGTGTGGCATATCTAAGCAAATGAACATGGAACGGTATCATTATGACTGATGTTGTAGACATTCAGGATAAAAGGCTTGTAAAGTAAGTAGGAGGCTTTTGGCAGGGGACAGATCTTAAAGAGGTTCTTAGGCTCAATAACCTTTCCCAGCCACAAACCAGGTGCAAGAAAGACCCAGAATTCATACAGTGTCCTCTTGTCCCCAGGCAGAAAAATCCAGGGAATTGTAGATGGAGTGGATGCAAATTTTCAGCAGTGGCAGGAATAGGGAAGAAGACAAGCAACACTCCTTCCCCCAATCACGGACAGTCACTTAATGCAGTCCTGCTGTACCTCAGTGGGACCAGGCCACCCTCCCTTTTTCACAAGGTGGAAACCTTCGGGGTTTTTTTTTTTTTAATAAAGGTATTTATTTATTTTTTGGCTGTGTTGGGTCTTTATTGCTGTGCACGGGCTTTCTCTACTTGCGGTGTGCGGGCTTCTCATTGCAGTGGCTTCTCTTGTTACAGAGCATGGATTCTAGAGCGCTGTCTCAGTAGTTGTGGTGCGCAGGCTTACTTGCTCCACGGCATGTGGGATCTTCCCGGACCAGGGCTCGAACCTGTGTCCCCTGCACTGGCAGGCGGATTCTTAACCGCTGCGCCACCAGGGAAGTCTCAAACCTTTGGTTTTTGAGCAAGCACCTTGAACGTATTACCTCCAGGTGTAAAAAAGAACTTGCCAGGCACCTAGGATGGATGAATAACTTTCATCCCTCCTTGAATAACCACTCCATGGATGTTTGCCTAAATAAAGACTCCTTATGGAATGGCTACAGGACACAAGCCAAACCATTCTGATGTCCAAATTACAACACTTGGGAAGGAAATCCCCAAAAGAGGGGATACGTGTATACGTATAGCTGATTCACTCTGCTGCAGGAGAAACTAACACAACATTGTAAAGCAACTACACTCCAATAAAAATTCTTCTAAAAACAGTTGGCTTTTCCTCCTTCTCCTCGCCTTAAAAAGGTATTTAAAGGTTTTCTCCCCCCCAGAACAATACAAATACAATACATCAGGAAATTTGCCATTTTAGAAGCAGGAGCTGGAGAAAAGATCAGCAGAGCAGCACAAACTAAGTCTCCAGCAGGAGTCTCACAGATGGAGCAAAGTTCCTGGCTATGTCTTAGGTAAACCCAAAGCAGAGAAAGGCAAGGCTTGTCTTCAAATGTGGAGGGAGAAGCGTTTCTGTTCGGGGTCCTGGTCCAACAGGCTTTTCAAAGGAATACAGAGAAGAGGGGGATGCGTTCACTATATCTGTGCACAAGGCCCACAGCACCCAGGCTCCTAGATCAAAGGTGACGGCCTGGGATGGAGCAGGAGCAGAAGCAGAATTCCAGGGGAGTAAAAAACAAACCAGAACAAAAAGCCACTTTGTTCACAAAAGGAAAAAACACGTCAAGAAGGACTGGGACCACGGCAAAAGAAAGAGCAAGGAGGGAACAGAGCAAGGAGCAAATACAGTGTTGGTATTCAGCATGCTAGCCCTCCGAGTCGGGTACCTGTCTGAATACCTCTTTCTTCCTCCCTCCCAGACACCCTAGCCCCTGGTAGGTCCCGAGCTGACATTCATTTAAGAATCAATATTTATAGAGCTCCTACCCTGCACCAGGAATTGAATTAGAAACGAAGGCTGCAGAGAAGTATTCTACAGGTTCTCTGCTCTGGAGATGCAAAGCTCCATCAGAAAACCTGGATGAAGTCTACCATGAGTCTCACCTATTTCATCATGAGCACTGCCAGCTGCAGAAGCTGCCAACGTCACAGGAAAAGCCTTGCAACTCTATAAAGCACTTCATACTCCCCATTTCTCCTTCAAAAGGTAATCCCCACCCAGTGGATACACAGGCTCTCACACAATTGGAGCTGCATTCCCTTGACTGAAATATTAGCTCCAGTTAAAAACCAGGAGGAGGAAACCCATGGAATTTATTAGTGATTTATAGCTCTATATGAAGGAGTTAACTGCATCCACCCCACAGAGAACACTTCAGATAGAGAGTCTGAGAGTTGGTTCCCTAAAAGAAGTACAAAGTAGACGTATATGCAGAGGGTAGCCCAGGTCTGGCACCTATCCTGATTCCTTCAGGACACGCTCCCATAAAACACCCTGCTTGCTATTTTTTATATATTCTCAAGCTTAGAAAGTCATTCATGCTCTAAGTAATTTCACATGCTACAACTCTTAGATTTTTTTTTTTCTTTTCTTATTAGTGTCTTAGAAGTCCAGAGGAGATGGCTTTTTCAAGAACCTTCTTAAACATACGGATTTTGGTCATTCTTGTCTTGCATGTCCCCAGCAGATAACCAAGAGGCTTCCATGTGTTTGAAGGGTATATGCTGAGTTTCAGGAAGCATGCAATAGACCCTAGAATCCCATATGCCCTTTGCTATTTACTCAGCATTACATTTCAACCAATCACAAATTAGGCATTTTTCATCAGAAAAGAGATGAGATTCCCCAGGTGAGTTCTCCCTTCCTCTCATTTGTGAGGTTCAGGCAGGTGGCCTATATAATTCTCATCAGATTTTCTTCTGGTATACAATGAAGGGGATTAGAAAACTAAGCAACATTGAAAGTCAAGCCATCTCAAGAGAAAATAAAAGGCAAGTGATGTGTCCTTCACTGGCACGTCCATAGCATCTGAGCATGAACAGATCCTTAACTTTCTACAACACATCCTATTGCTATTTTGTTAGTACAAATGGCTCTGTTTCTGACTTATTTTGAAATGAGAAAATTTAGGAAATGTTTCACATGCAAAGACCCTCTTACCACTGTTCACTGGAAACACTGAGTATCTTACCTATTTCTTTCAAAGGTCTCCATCCAGATGACGCAAGACACTAAAGAATGCCTTGATAAACACTGAATAAAATCCATTTCTACCTCCACTCTCCATCCTGGGAGACTCATGTAATTACAGCAGCTGCTCAACAATAACAGGAAGGGAGATGCGGTACCAATGATGATAACCAGAATAAGGAATCAGTTTTCAGAAAATATCCCTGAAGTCCATGATTTGGATCTATAAGGTGAACCGAATAACTTGCTCTGCTAATTAAGACTCACCTTTCAGATTTCCAATGCTATTCGAAGGTACATCCCTAAATGTCATACCTACCCAGATCTCTGTCAAGTCATCTGGAAAATGTAATTCAATTCCAGAAAAGTTTATCACATGGTAAATGTAGCCAGGTATAAAAAGAAAAATAAACTGCCTGGGAGATCCAGATGGCAGAAGAGAAAGATATGGAACTCACCTCTTCCCACAAATACATCCAAATTACATCTACATCTTGAACAGTTCTCACAGAGTACCTACTGAACGCTGCCATAAGATCTCATGCAACCAAAGCTGCAAGAAAGATCTCTACGTAACCAGGTAGAATGAAAGGGATTAAAAAGGAGGAATTGGGCTGGGACCTGCGCCTGTGGGAAGGAGCTGTGAAGGAGGAAAGGTTCCCTCACACTGGGAACCCTCTTCACCAGCTGGGAGATCAGCCGCAACAGATAGGGAGCTTCAGAGGCTCGGAGGAGAGTGCACCAGCTGGCTTGCGGCAGGCAGAACGGAGAGAGACCACCACAGACAGTCCTGGCTCCCTTGCTGCACTTACCAGCAGAGACATACACCTGCTGATGTGGCCTGGCAGCTGGATGCTGAAGCTCAGGCTTCAGCAGACAGACCCAGAGAAAGGACTCAGTTTGGATGCATGGAGACAACCCAAAGGACCTGGAGTGTGGTCCGGGCTGGAACTAAGGGTGGGCGCAGGATGGAGCCGAGGGCCACCAAAGGAGCCCCATTGTCAACGCACGCATGAAAGAGGGGCATTGCCCCACCATAGCAGCCTCATTCTCGGTGTGCTCACACCACACACGGCTCTGCCTATACGAGCTCTGGGAGCACGCACACACTAACAGATCGACCACATGCAGAGGTGGGGCTGAAATCGGAGCCGATGCCCAGCAGCTGCACGACGTCTGCAGATGTACGTCACCAGCAGCTTTGTGAGTGCAGAACCTGCTGGACAACCAAGCGGATCATCGGCCCTCCCGTGCCTGGAGCAGGTTCAGCAACAGCAGGCTTTCTGGGCTCAGGCATGCAGAGGCAGGGCTGGAGTCTGGACTGATCCTCAGTGCTTCCACAGAGGGTCCGGGCGGCGACCACGGCAGGTCCGGGTGCTGGACTTTGGCAGATTTGTGCCCATGGCTTTGTGAGCATAGTGTCTGAGGGACATCAGGCCAACTGCCGCCATTCTGATGGCTGAGACAGCGTCGAGGGCAGTGCCAACCACAGCGTACTTTGTGAGTGTGCACAATGGGTGACAGGTGACACCACAGAGCTGTCCCAGGGGACAGCTCCTGAGTGGGAATACTCAGTTGCTCCTTTCCTAACGGAAGCACTCCACTCCTGCCTACCTCAAACCACAGCTTAGTACCAGATCTGGGGGCTTCTATTCCAAAAACTGGGGAGCAGACCCTGCCCCCAACAGGGCAGTGACAACCAAAGAACAAAGAGGAGGTCCCACTCAACATCCTGTCAGGTTCTGGTCACCACAACACCAATCACACCCCCTTATCAAGGGGATAACAGCCAGCACACCCTGAGGAAAGACAGGGCAAGCATCCATACCAAAAACAGCCCATGCACCAAAAATATTGGACTCAAGCAGGTAACACAGGGACATTCCCACATAAAAACAGCCCTTCAAACCCAAAGTAGATAACTATTTTTTCTAAACTCATAGAGCCAGAGAAATATAAGAAAAATGAAAAAGCACAGGAACCACTCCCAATTCAAAGAACAAGAGAATTCCCTGAAAGAAAAAATAAAGAAACAGACCTCTCCACTCTACTAGACCTCGAATTCAAAAAGGAGGTAATAAAAATACTGAAAAAATTAAGAAACGCTATCAACAGAAACACGGGTCACTGTAACAAGGAATTAGAAACTGTAAAGAGGAGCTAATCAATATTAGACAACTCAATTGCCGAGATGAAAACCAAGCTAAAGGCAATAAACAGCCAACTAAATACTGCAAAAGCATGAATAAGTGATCTGGAAGACAGAATAATGGAAATCACCCAATCAGAAGAGCAGAGAGAAAAACTAATTTTAAAAAATGAAAGCAATATACAAGAACTCTGGGATAATATAAAGCATTCTAGTCTATGCATAATAGGGATTCCAGAAGGAGAAGAAAGAGAAAAGGGGATCAGAAATATATGTGAAGAAGTTATGGCTGAAAACGTCTCAAAACTAAAGAAGGAGACAGGTATCCAGGTACAGGAAGCACAGAGGGTCCCAAACAAGATTAACCCAAACAGACCTACACCAAGACGTATTATAACTAAATGGCAAAAGTTAAAGACAGGATTCTAAAGGCAGCAAGAAAAAAAAATAGTTACAAGTGAACCCCCATAAGGTTATCAGCTAAATTCTCTACAGAAACATTGCAGGCCAGAAGGGAGTGGCAAGATATATTCAAAGCCCTGAAAGGGAAAAACCTACAACCTAGGATACTCTACCCTGCAAGATTATCATTTAAAATAGGACAGATAAAAAATTTCTCAAACAAGTGAAAACTAAAAGAATACAGCAACAGTAAACCTATCCTAAAAGAAATATTGAAAGGTCTTCCCTAAAGAGAAAAGCAAGAATCTATAGAAAAGACAAACACAAAAGGAAAAGCAAAAATATAAAAGAATTGTAGATCACTTCAATAAACCAGTACATAGATTTTTTTTAATCAAAAAAGTTTGTAAAAATGACTATATCTACAGTTGACAGCAAAAGGATAAATACAAAGGTGTAAAATAGAATATGAAAATCACAAAATGTGGGGCAAGGGAGTAAGGGTCACAAGGATGGTTCAACATGTGCAAATCAAAATGGCCATGCTACTCAAAGCAATCTACAGATTTAATGAAATCCCTATCAAATTAACCATGACATTTTTCACAGAACTAGAACAAATAATCTTAAACTTTATATGGAACCGAAAAAGACCCAGAACTGCCAAAGCAATCCTGAGGAAAAAGAACAAAGCTTGGAGGCATAACCCTCCCTGACCTCAGACAATACTACAAACCTACACTAATCAAAACAGTGTGGTATTGGCACAAATACAGACATATGGATCAATGGAACAGAATAGAGAGCCTAGAAATATACTCACACACCTACAGTCAATTAATCTTCAACAAAGGAGGCAAGAATAGACAATGAAGAAAAGGCTGTCTCTTCAGCAAATGGTGTTGGGAAAGCTGGACAGCCATATGTAAATCAATGAAGTTAGAACACTCCCTCACACCATACACAAAAATAAACTCAAAATGGCTTACAGACTCAAGTATAAGAAATGACACCATAAAACTCCTGGAAGAGAACATAGGCAAAACATTCTCTGACATAAATCATAGCAATATTTTCTTAGGTCAGTCTCCCAAGGCAAAAGAAATAAATACAAAAAAAAAATGTAAATGGGACCTAAACAAACTTATAAGCTTTTGCACTGCAAAGGAAACGTAAAGAAAATGAAAAGACAACCTACGCAATGGGAGAAAATATTTGCAAACGATGTGACCAACAAGGGATAAGTTTCCAAAATATATAAATAGCTCATACAACTCAATAATGAAAAAATAAGCAACCCAGTCAGAAAATGGGCAAAAGACCTAAACAGACATTTCTCCAAAGAAGACATACAGTTGGCCAATAGGCACATGAAAAATGCTCAACATCACTAATTATTAGAGAAATGCAAATCAAAACAACAATGAGGTGTCACCTCACACCAGTCAGAATGGCCATCATCAAAGAGTCTACAAATAGGAAATGCTGGAGAAGGTGTGGATGTAAGTTGGTGCAGCCACTGTGGAAAACAGTATGGAGGTTACTCAGAAAACTAAAAAAGAACTACCATATGATCCAGGAATCCCACTCCTGGGCACATAACCAGACAAAACTATAATTCAAAGAGATACATGCACCCCTATGTTCATATTATTGAACACCTGGCACTACTCACAATAGCCAAGACATGGAAACAGCCTAAATTCCCATCGACAGATGAATAGATAAAGAAGATGTGGTACATGAATACAATGCAATGCTACTCAGCCATTAAAAAAATGAAATAATGCCATTTGCAGCAATATGGATGCAACTAGAGAGTTATCATACTAAGTGAAGTAAGTCAGAAAGAGAAAGACAAACACCCTATAATATCACTTATATGTGGAATCTAAAATATGGCATGAATGAACCTATCTACAAAACAGAAACAGACTCACAGACATAAGGAACTGACTTGTGGGGGCTTCCCTGGTGGCGCAGTGGTTGAGAGTCCGTCTGCCGATGCAGGGGACACAGGTTCGTGCCCCGGTCCGGGAAGATCCCACATGCCGCGGAGCGGCTGGGCCCATGAGCCATGGCCGCTGAGCCTGGGCATCCGGAGCCTGTGCTCTGCAACGGGAGAGGCCACAGCAGTGAGAGGCCCGCGTACCGCAAAAAAAAAAAAAAAAAAAAAGAACTGACTTGTGGTTGCCAAGGTGGGGGGATGGACTGGGAGTCTGAGGTTAGTAGGCGCAAACTATTACATTTAGAATGGATAAACAACAGGATCCTACTGTATAGCACAGGGAACTAAATCCAATCTCCTGGGATAAAACATAATGGAAAAGAATATAAAAAAAGAATGTATATATGTGTATAACTGAGTCACTGTGCTGTACTGCAGAAATTAGCAAAACGCTATTAGTGTAAATTAGTAAATCAACTATACTTCAATTTTTAAAAAGTCTACAAATAATAAATGCTGGAGAGGGTGTGGAAAAAAGGAACTTTTCTCCACTGTTGGTAGGAATGTAAACTGGTGCAGCCACTATGGAGAACGGTATGGAGGTTCCTTAAAAAGCTAACAATAAAGTTATCATATGATCCAGCCATCCCACTCCTGGGCATATATCTGGAGAAAACTAATTCGAAAAGATACATGCACCCTGATGGTCATAGCAGCACTATTTACAATAGCCCAAACATGGAAGGCACCTAAGTGTCCATCGACAGATGAATGGATAAGGAAAATGTGGTATATATGCATATACAATGGAATATTATTCTGCCATAAAAAAGAATGAAATAATGCCATTTGCAGCAACATGGATGGACCTAGATATTATCACACTAACTGAAGTCAGACAGAGAAAGACAAATATCATAAGTATCACTTATAGGTGGAATTTAACAGAACAATACAAAAAGACTTACTTACAAAACAGCAACAATACTCACAGATATAAAAAACAAACTTGTGGTTACCAAAAGGGAAAGAGGAGGGAGGGATAAATTTGGAGCGTGGGATCAATTAGGAGCTTGTAGGGCCTACAAGGTCCTACTGCATAGCACAGGGAACTATATTCAATATCATGTAACAATCTATAATGGAAAAGAATCTGAAAAAATATATATATATAAATACCTGAAATATATCTATAGCTATATATCTGTATCTACATCTACATCTGAATCACTTTGCTGTACACCAGAAACTAACACAACATTGTAAATCAACTATACTTCAATAAAAAATAAAAATTTAAAAAGAAAAGAAAAATAAGATACAAACCTCACTGCAAGAAGCAAATGATGGTAGTATCATATCCAAGTGGAAAGAGCCACTTGGAAAATGGGTTACGTCTTTTTCTTTTAAATTAACAAATTAATTGAATGCATATGTTAGATGAACATATATCTCTTAAAGGAATTAAATACCCAAATAAAAGGTATTACTTTTTTCTTAAAAAAATAGTCATTTGCCTATGCAGTACTGTATTTTGAAGACACACCCCGACCAATGACCTCAGGGTAATCGGTACAGTAAAAAAGATCATAAGTTAGTGTGTGAAACACCAGGTAATTAGGGCACCATTATACCTCATAAACCAAAAGTAGTTCCGTGGCTCAGCCTATACTTAGGCACATGTTAGCTGTAACTGAGAGGAGACAAGGAACTGGGGCATCCTCTGAAGAGACTGGACAAATTTTCTACTTCTAGCCCATATATATTTTTTAACATCTGTATTGGAGTATAATTGCTTTACAATGGTGTGTTAGTTTCTGCCATATAACAAAGTGAATCAGTTATATGTATACATATATCCCCATATCCCCTCCCTCTTGCGTCTCCCTCCCACTCTCCCTATCCCACGCCACTAGGTGGTCACAAAGCACCAAGCTGATCTCCCTGTGCTATGCGGTGGCTTCCCACTAGCTACCTATTTTACATTTGGTAGTGTATATGTGTCAATGCTACGCTTTCACTTCATCCCACCTTACCCTTCCCCTCCCCGTGTCCTCAAGTCCATTCTCTACCTCTGCATCTTTATTCCTGTCCTGCCCCTAGGTTCATCAGAATCATTTTTTTTTTAGATTCCATATATATGTGTTAGCATACGGTATTTGTTTTTCCCTTTCTGACTTACTTCACTCTGTATGACAGACTCTAGGTCCATCCACCTCACTACAAATAGTTCAATTTTGTTTCTTTCTATGGCTAAGTAATATTCCATTGTATATATATGTGCCACGTCTTCTTTATCCATTCATCTGTCGATGGTCACCTATGTCCTGGCTATTGTAAATAGTGCTGCAATGAACATTGTGGTACATGTCTCTTTCTGAATTATGGTTTTCTCAGGGTATATGCCCAGTAGTGGGATTGCTGGGTCATATGGTAGTTCTCTTTTTAGTTTTTTAAGGAACCTTCATACTGTTCTCCATAGTGGCTGTATCAATTTACATTCCCACCAACAGTGCAAGACGGTTCCCTTTTCTCCACACCCTCCAGAGCATTTATTGGTTTGTTTTTTCTTACTTCTTTATTAGAGTATAATTGCTTTACAATGGTGTGTTAGTTTCTGCTTTATAACAAAGTGAATCAGTTATACATATACATATGTTCCCATATCTCTTCCCTCTTGCATCTCCCTCCCTCCCACCTGCCCTATCCCACCCTTCCAGGCGGTCACAAAGCACCGAGCTGATCTCCCTGTGCTATGCGGCTGCTTCCCACTAGCTATCTACCTTACATTTGGTAGTGTATATATGTCCATGCCTCTCTCTCGCTTTGTCACATGTTTGTATATTTTTTGATGATGGCCATTCTGACCAGTGTAGGGTGATACCTCATTATGTTTTTGATTTGCATTTCTCTAATGATTAGTGATGTTGAGCATCCTTTCATGTGTTTGTTGACAATCTGTATATCTTCTTTGGAGAAATGTCTGTTTAGGTCTTCTACCCATTTTTGGATTAGGTTGTTTGTTTTTTTGATATTGAGCTGCATGAGCTGCTTGTATATTTTGGAGATTAATCCTTTGTCAGTTGCTTCACTTGCAAATATTTTCTCCCATTCTGAGGGTTGTCTCTTCGTCTTGTTTATGGTTTCCTTTGCTGTGCAAAAGCTTTGAAGTTTCATTAGGTCCCATTTGTTTATTTTTGTTTTTATTTCCATTTCTCTAGGAGGTGGGTCAAAAAGGATCTTGCTGTGATTTATGTCAGAGTGTTCTGCCTGTGTTTTCCTCTGAGAGTTTTATAGTGTCTGGCCTCACATTTAGGTCTTTGATCCATTTTGAGTTTATTTTTGTGTATGGTGTTAGGAAGTGTTCTAATTTCATTCTTTTACATGTAGCTATCCAGTTTTCCCAGCACCACTTATGGAAGAAGCTGTCTTTTCTCCACTGTATATTCTTGCCTCCTTTTTCAAGGATAAGGTGACCATACGTGCGTGAGTTTATCTCTGGCTAGCCCATATTTTGAGAGGCCTTCCTGCTACAATATAACAAGATCCTAGATAAATGGAAAAAGCAAACTTTATAATGCACCTTGACCATGAAATAAAAGTAGAGAAAATATTCGAAGGGAGTAAAAAGAAAAGGGAGAGAGGGAGGAAGGAGGAAGAAATTTAAGAGAAATTCAAAACCGTAAGTGGCAAGCACATATATCAGTCAAGGCTGCTCTGGGAGCAGATGCTGCTCAGTCTCTGGCATCAGAGGCTGAACTCTGCGTCATTCACATGATGGGGTACCTGAACCTGAGGCTCATGCATTAAGCTGGAACCCTTGAAGGCTGCTAATGTAGTACCAGGTCAGTCCTGTCCCCAAGTTCCAGGACACTAGCAATGCACATCTTCTCTGGAGAAAAGCTCTCAATTTAAGCCCTTAATACTATTATAAATTAAATTTAATCAAAATATAAGCTCTCAAAAAAAATCCTCAAAACACAACGCAAAACACAAAGCAACATAAATAAGAGTTGCTAGAAACAATAAACAACAGAATTATACCCTCTATTACCAAATATTTAGCATTCTTAGATACAGAATAATTCTATATATAAAATATTTCATGTCATAAGATATGGAGTAAAAAATATTCCACATCTAGATAACTGAAGTAATAGTGTAGAGTGCCAAAGACAATAACAATATTATAAAAAACAGCCACACACAAAAAAGTCAACAATTAGACTGAAAGCAGGTCGCTAAATAGTGACAACTGAAGTCAGAGGACAGAAGTTATCTTCCAAGTGCTAGGAGAAAATAACTAGAAGACACAGTGAAGCTATTGTTTAAGAATGAGAATGAAATAAATACATTTTCTTATAAATAAAAACTGAGAGACTTTACTATCAACATAACTTCACTAAAGAAATGTCTAAAGGATGTTCTTTGGGGAAGAAGAAAATGAACCCAGAGGAATAGCTGAAATGCAAGAGATGATGAGCAGAAAAGTTGGTAAATATGTAGGTAATTTTATTCAGGTATTTTTAACTGTCTCTGTAAAATAATGATAAAACTAAAGTATATCTTGTGGCGGTAAAAGAAGTCAGAACTAAAGTATTACACAACAATAGCATATAATTCGTAAGAGGATAAAAACAGAACTACCACTTGATCTAGCAATTCCACTTTTGGGTAGTGTTTATCTGAAGAAAATGAAAAAACTAACTCAAAAAAAATATGCATCCCTATGTCCATTGCAGCATTATTTACAATAGCCAAGACATGGGAGCAACCTATGTGTCTATCAGTGGACAAATGAAAAAAGAAATTGTGGTGTATATATATATACAATGGAATATTATTCGGCCATAAAAAAAGAAGGAAATCCTGCCATTTGTGATGACATGGATGGATCTTGAGGGCATTATGCTAAGTGAAATGAGTCGAAAAGAGAAAGACAAATACCACATGATCTCACTTATATGTGGGGTGGGGGGTGGGAAACCAAACTCACAGATACAGAGAGCAGATTGGTGGTTACCAGAGGTGCAGGGTGAGGGGGATGGCGGAATTGCATGAAGGTGGTTAAAAGGTACAAACTTCCAGTTATAAAACAAATAAGTCCTGGGAATGTCATGTACAGTATGGTGACTACAGTTAACAATACCATATTGCATAACTGTAAGTTGCTGACAGAGTAGACCTTAAAAGTTCTCATCACAGGGGAAAAAAAATTTATAACTATGTATGGGGACAGGTGTTAACTAGACTTACTGTGATCATTTCACAATATATACAAATATCCAATCATTATGTTGTACACTTGAAACTAATATAGTGTTATACGTCAATTATATCTCAAAAAAAAAAAAAAGAGAGAGGCTGATAAGTTACAATACTCCAAGGCGCTATGTCCTTTGGAGAACAGGTCATGATACCAATTAACTCCATTCTCAGTGGGGGAAATGGCAGCATAACCCTAATCCACCTGAACTGCACCTGGACTCACCACTTTCCCTCCCACCCCAGACCCGCCCTCCCTAGCTGTAATCCAGGCCAGAAGGGGGCGTGGACGAGACCACCAGATCTGATGCATTTCCTGACAGAATGGGATTCTGGGTGGGTTCCCTGAGACAGGAGGAAGAGCCCTGAGCAAAGAAAAGGCTTGGAGGAGAATGAAAGGCAGAGTTTTGGCAGCCAAACTTTCAGCTGTGTCTAGAAAGTAATCTACTTATCCTAACTTGCAGGCTAGGTGTGGCTATGTTTGAGGAGGGCTTTGTTGGGGCTAGGCATTGTTTGACTTTAGCAAACAGGCTTGGAGATTAGTGCTTTGTAAAGTCACTGCATGGACTGGTAGGTGAGGATGCCTTTGAGTTTCTGGGTCTTGCCAATTAAGAGGTATGGGGTGGCCAAGAAGATATGAAATGAAAACTTTGTTTGACTGGGAAAGCCCAATTTCCTCCTGGAATGTTTCTGTTAGATGCAGTCTGACCTCATCATCAACCCCCATCAACTTTCCTCACGGGAAAATAAAAATCATCGCCAAGACCTTCCTTCTTCAAAAAAAAATTTAAAAAGACCTTCCTTCTTCAAAGGCTTCCTTGCAACTTGGTTACTGAGTCCAGGTCTTCTTCAGTATTAGGGTTGGCCTCCAGGAAAATGACCCAAGGAAGCTTCCTGCGGTCATTTTTTCATCACTTTTCTTGATAACTTGGGCATTGGGGTTTGAATGGGGAGAAGGAGGTGGTGGGAAGACAACTGGGGAGGAAACAGCACTGTAAGTGGAACTCTAACTTGTAGAATGCAGGTTCCCTTTCACATACTCCTAGAGCAAACAGGAGAAAGGTCAATAGACAAGGAAGAAACTGCAGGACTCATTTCAATGCCAGTTCCAAATTATTTATGACCTATCTATTATTCAGATTATCTCTCCCTCTGATGAACTCCATTAGAAGAATTAGTGAGTGGTGACAGTAGTTAATAACTGCCCGGTTACCACAACTTCAGAAGCATGAGAAGTGATTCTACTCCCGAGAGTTGAAAAGGACAAAAGGTGTTGCCTAGCTGAGACTAGCGGGCTACTCCAGCACACACACCTGTTCATGGTATCATATGATCCCTCAGTTACACAATGTGTTTTATAACCCCTGCCTAAAGGACAGACCTATGTACTTAATACCAAACATACCATTTCCTGGTTTTCCCACTCGCATGTAGTTGCCTTGAGTGCTAATATAAATCATCTGCTACGCACACAGAGAAGACAACGCCCAGTGAAAATACTGTCACTGAAATTACAAGGTATTTCTCCCAGCCCCAAAGAGGACTATGTACTGGTATCCCCCAAAAAGTGCTGCATTCAAACCCCACATTATTGAAGTGGCAGCACAGTGAGGAATTAAAGAGATATTCTTTAATATTTTCAACCAATGAAATCAATACTTAGAAAATCAGTCAGCATATATTTACAAGATTTCACCATGCTACTTGGTTACAGCAGAAACATGAACAACTGCCCTCTTTTTAAAGAAAAGTGTTTCCTCAAATCCCCCAGTGTTAACGATTGTTTTTAGTGTGTTTTTTAGTAAACAACCAAAATAAAACCAGGTACAAAATCCTTAGATGTATCACTCTTAACCTATACAAACCAAAGCACGTGTGTAATTAAATACAATCCAAACTATAAAAGCAATAGCACCCAAGCACTATTTACAATAGCCAAGACAAGGAAGCTACCTAAATGCCCGTTGACAGATGGAGAAAGATGTGATATAGATGTTGGAATATTACTCAGTCATAAAAAAGAATGAAATAATGCCATCTGCAGCAACATGGATGGACCCAGAGATTATCATACTAAGTGAAGCAAGTCAGGCAAAGACATATACGAGAACGCTTATACGTGGAATCTAAAACAATGATATAAATGAACTTATTTACAAAACAGAGAGACTCACAGACATAGAAAACAAACTTATGGTTACCAAAGGGGAAAGGAGGGTGGTAGGGATAAATCAGGAGTTTGGGATTAACAGACACACACTACTATACATAAAATAGACAAACAACAAAGACCTACTGTATAGCACAGGGAACTATATTCAGTATCTTGTAATAAACTATAATGGAAAAGAATATGAAAAATAATAATATATATATACATATCTGAATTACTTTGCTGTACACCAGGAACTAACACAACATTGTAAATCAACTACACTTCAATAAAAATAAATAAATAAAACCAATAGCATCCAAATAACATGAATAAAACATGCTACAGGATGTTCTGCTGAAACCACATTGCTGCCCAAATGAAGACATATGGTACTGGTCACTGATTGCTATGGCATGGGGCCCTTTTGAGATCAGCAAGCATTTACTTCCACATTCAATGGAAGGACTGGAATCTCCCACCACCTTCCCTATTGGAACTACTGTGAACTCTTTCTTCATCAGCCTGCTTTGTCAGCATTTGGTCTTTAAAAGTAAATACTGCTTTGGCATCAAATTAATTCTACTCTGATCTTTCTTAAGAACCCTCCACATTTAAACTGGTTTGACTTGACACTAATTTGAACACAAACCACAAACCTAAATGCAGGTACAGACACAAATCATGTCACAGTGCTCGGTTATAAGACAGTTATCCAAAGATCCAGAATATGTCTAGATTAAATTTTTACTGCCATCCAAATGAAAGCAACATTTAAAAATTCCTAAAGAAGAATCACAAAGCACCAAAGTCCACAAATGCTCAGACTCACCTACCAATGTGAGAAACTGCCCTGTGGAATGCTGTGACCAGGCTCTTACAAATAATCTGCTCTTAATGTGTCCTTGAAACTAAGAACATACTTGGATCAGAACCCTGTGGAGTGAGGTTAGGAGCTAGAGGCGATGTGGAACAGCTAGGACATAGGATAAAATCAGAGCTGACATAAGATAACTACAAAGATTGCCAAGAAGCAAATACACAGCCCAGCAGACATGTGACTTGTTCTCACCAGTGCTGAGTGCCCTTTCTGAGTCCGCTGCTCTCTCACTGTGACCTAGTTTTCATAATAAAGGAAATGCAGTATCTAAGGTCTTTCTCAGAGACTATAGAGAGATATGAAATACCATCCAAACTTGAGATTCTACAAAACAGGCCCTGTATTGCCATTGAAACAAACTTCCCATTTTTGTGTTAGTTTTTAGTCATTTGCACCTTCACCTCCACCAGCCTGAGATCTACCATCTGTGCTGTTCTGTGGCCTGGGAGGGAGACCCCTTGTAGACTGCATCACCCAGGTTCCTGCGCCAACTGACTTCTGGTTGGGTTTGGTCAATGGAGGCCCTGATAGGAGATTAAAGCAAGGGGGGAAAGGGAAGTTGGGGTGTCTTCTTCCACTCCCCACATGCTTCAGCTCATCATCACTGACAGAAGCTGCATCCATCCACAGACCCAGCAGGCGTTTGCTTCCTCCACTGCAGCTCTAAGTGCTCACAAAACACTATTTCCTTCCCTTGTCCCTTCAGTCCAGGGCTGGCCATGGCTTCCCACTGTTGTAGTTCCTTGTTTGTTCTCTCACCTCACACACACTTCTATGGGTAGCCCTTCACCTAATTCTCTTCATTCAAACCAACGAGGTGAATTCTGTGTGTCCTGCTGGGACCATTACTGATACAATCATCAAATTTGGTCAGACAAATCAGTACCGTATGAACTCCTAGGTGCAGATTAGACTCTCAAAAATTAACAATGCAAAGAAAAATCACACCATCTATGAGAGAAGCACTCACCATCTATCAGGAAGATAATCACATAAACAGTACAACTGACCTTCAGCTTCTAAGTCCATTGTAAAAATTTCAGCTTAAGAAAAACAATAATTTAGGGGGAAAAAAGATATATTCAAGACAAAGTTTATTACACTGTCATCTATAGCAAAGGAAATTTTGAAAACAACACTAGATGTCTAACAGTAATGGAATAAATTATGACATATGAACATGATGGATTATGATGTTACCATGAAATATTATTACAGTTAAGATTTGGGGGCTTCCCTGGTGGCACACTGGTTAAGAATCTGCCTGCCAATGCAGGGGACACTGGTTTGATCCCTGGTCCAGGAAGATCCCACGTGCTGCGGAGCAACTAAGCCCACGCACCGCAACTACCGAGCCTGCGCTCTAGAGCCCGTGAGCCACAACTACTGAAGCCACACACCTAGAGTCCATGCTCTGCAGCAAGAGAAGCCACTGCAATGAGAGGTCCGCACACCGCTACGAAGAGTAGCCCCGCTCACCACAACTAGAGAAAGCCTGTGCACAGCAACAAAGACACAACGCAGCCAAAAATAAATAAATAAAACAAATTTTTAAAAACTTGAAAAAAAAAGTTATTAAAAGATTTTGTAGTAGCAAATAATAACAGTAAGTAAAACAGATTTGAACATATTTTGAACATACATTAGAATTTTAATTATGTAAGAACAAATATACATGCACCTAAACATTTGATAAAAGTTCACAAAACTAAATCCCATGTTGGATGACTCAAATTCTAATTGCTATTTATTTCTTTTCTAAAATATCCTTAAAAATAAAACAAAAGAAATAAAACAAAGGGCATAATATTCAGAGACTCATGGCTATAGCCAGTGATAGGAGAGGTGCATTCTGGGAGATTAAGGCTCCTGCAGACTATATCCTGCCCTCCAATCGATAAGCAGCCTTAAGCAGGACATTTAACTTCAGTCTCCATTTTTTCCCTCTGCAGTAGGATTGACTACTGACCCACTCACAAGAATGTAAAGTTAATGAAACCTAACAGGACTGAAAAATCTTTTTTTGCTTTCCTGTACCTGCCTCCCTGTATATAGTGACTGTATATGCTGACTCTAGCTGGGACAATTTAAAATGAAGGCATTTTCTTAGACAAATTTTGTGGTGCAGGGCTTGTGAGCTCTGTTTCAGAGACTGAGCAGTTTCATTAGAAAGTGGTAAGATGAACATCGTCAACTGGGGCCCTTCACTGGAGGTTTTAAAATATGTTTCATGCTCCTCCTTAAAGAGATTCTATCTAGCAGAGTGATAACAGATTGATGGCTGTGACCTTCTTCACATTCTTCTAACTTCTTTCACAATGAAGTCAGGGCTCTTGCTGCTGGTATCTGTGGGCAGGGTGCCAAGGTGCTGTAATGAGGGCTGCATATCACCCCCCACCCTGAAGACTATCATCTCAGCTCACTGTTAATGTGTTCATACCACCAACAAACATGTCGAAAGAGGGGAAATCCAAGAGAAACATGCTTTCCCCATTTCCAAGGCTTATTTTCATTAAACAGTGGTTGTCAAAAAGACAATGTCTTTGTACTGGAGACAAATATGACACCATATCAACATTACAACAAAATGCTTTTACAGGCATAAAGCTCTTTATGCTTTAATTTTAAGCTGATGATTTGATATCTTCCTAAATTATACATTTTCACGGAGTTTCCTAATCTAAAACATTTATCAGTGTAGAATATATATTAACTTGAAATATTGCCATTCCTATTTCATAGCCGAGTGGATGATAATTTTCTTTAATTACACATTAATTCCAATGTATTACCTGCATAGGCAGTTATTGTTTTAACAGGGCAAAGATTAATGGGCAGGTGTTCTGCTATAATTTCACTGAAGAAGAAATAGAAAAATTATACATGATTCGTTTTCTTATTTCTCTGAGCTGAATAATATTAATAACACTGCCACCTTACATTTATAAAGCACTTTTCATTTCCTAAGTGCTTTTGTATCTGGAAATACATTTTCCTAGATCTTTTACCTTTGGCAAGTCCTTCCAGATAACATACAACTCTAGAGTTTTTCAACTCTCTCATACCCAAACATTTTATGTACGTATGTGTTTATGTCAATGGACACAGTGAGAGGCAGTAAAATAACCACAGCCTTTACAGAGAGAGAGACCTGGGTTCAAGTCTCAGCTTAACCACCTACTACATGACCTTGGACGAATTACTATGAGCATCAGTTTTGCCATATTTAAAATGGGGATAATATCACCTTCCATCAACGGCTATTGGAAGAACCAAATAAGATGTAATTTACAAGAAGAGTCTGACATACAGCAGGCACTCAATAAATAAAAGTTGCTGCTTAATTATTAGCAGCTATTCTACTCTGTCAAACATTTTCTTGCCCCTGATTTATTTTCTTCAAAATATTTGGATTCAGAGAAATATAGAGGAAGTAGAAAATCAAGAATAACAAAGCAGTCCCAGAAAGTATACCAGAAGTACTACATCAGTGCAATCTCGGACACTTTCTGTATGGAGGGCTCTATCTCAGCCAACAGTCTGCAAAAACTCATCCATCTCTTTTCTATTTGAGTGTAAGGTTAACAGTACTTTGGATAAACCCCAGTACTAATCAGTTGGCATTCCAGTATTCTAAGTTTAAAAGTATATACTTGAGTACAGGACTTCCCTGATGGTCCAGAGGTTAAGACTTCTCCTTCCAGTGCAAGGGGTGCAGGTTTGATCCCTGCTCAGGGAGCTAAGATCCCACATGCCTTGTGGGCAAAAAAACAAAATATAAAACAGAAGCAATACTGTAACAAATTCAATAAAGACTTTTAAAAATTTTTTAATAAATAAATAAAAGTATATACTCAAATAAAAAATGCTCTTTGGTTCTGTGGGAGCCAGCCTCCACAATGGCCCCTGATGATCTCACCTCCTGGTAGTCATACCCTTAGCAGTGCCCTCCCCTACCCCCAACACACACACACACACACACACACACACACACACACACACACACACACACACACACACACACACACACACACACTGAACCAGGGCTGGTTTATTATACAACCAGTAGAATTAGGTGAAAATGATGATATATGACTCCTAAGGCTATGTCATAAAAAACATTGGAGTTTCTGCCTTGGTCTCTAGGATCACTTGCTCTGGGCAAAGCCAAGCACTGCGCTGTGAGGACACTCAAGTCGTCCCATGAGAGCCCCACACGGAAAGGGACCAATTTGCCAGCACCAACTGTCCGCCATGTGAGTCACCTTAGACATAAATCCTCCAGTACCAGTCAAGCCTTCAGATGACTGCAGCCCTGGCCAACATCAGACGACACCGTCCTGAGAAACTCTGACCCGGAATCGCCCAGCCAAGCCACCTCTGAATTCCTGAAGCACAGAAATCATGAGAGATAATAAATGATTGTTGGTGTTTTAAGTAACTAATTTTTGGAGTGCGTTGTTACACTGCCGTAGATTATTATTACAGTGACAAGGGTAACTTGGCAAGAATACGGATTGGCATAACATGACCCCTTCACCATATAGCTACATAATCCAGCGATCATGCAGATGAACAACGCGGTCCTGCCATGCAGGGGAAAGTGGCTTTAAAACAGACACCACTTTCACATTTTAAGAATCATCACGTCCCACATCATTAGCTAATCCCCAAAATCTCACACTAACTTCAAAAGCCTCAAAAAAATGACCTAGTTGATTACATAAATATGTAAAATGCCTATATGGAAAAACTAAGTAAAATTTAATGACAAATGAGGAAAATTATCAGCAGTGTAGGACAGACAGAGGGTTAATACTCTCTCTAGAAAAGATAATGCATAAAACAATAAAAAGAAATCACTCAAAGGAACAGAAAGCAGGTATGACTGAGAAGATTCAAATAAAAGAGAAGAGGTCCAAAGACGGACCTCAAAGGCACTCCAGTATTTAGATATAGGGAAGAAGAGGATTCAGCAAAGGAGTGGCCACTAGGACAGGAGGAAAACCTTCTAGAAGATTCCAGTGTCCAGGAAGCCAGGATCAAAAAGGATTTCAAGAAAGAAAGTGATCAAGTGTGCCAACCCTACTTGTGAGGTCAAGTAAGATGAGGGCTGAAGGCTGACTACTAGATTTTGCCACATGAGTCACTGGTAACAGCCACATCACTGAATTTCTCTTCCTACTGTCAGTAAATGTTTGTGGAGTACCCATTACACGCCAGATACAGTACTACTTCTTGAACTTAACTCCTCTTGTGTTGTAACTGCCAGTACGTTATGACTGCCAACACAGTTTGTCCCTTCAGGTTACATTCAAAGGGGCATTAAGAGATTCTTGGGGGTAGGGGAATGGGAAGAGATTCAAATCCATTAAGCTGTCAGAAAATGGCACACCAGCAAACTAGTGGTAAATCTTAGGAGATATCTGGGAGACTTCTGACTATTAATAACAGTAATAATTTGACTTCTTTACATCTAGAGCAGTCTGGATAGGCTAAGTTATGCTGCCATAACAAACAACCCCTCAATCTCAGTGATCTGATACAGTATAAGTCTACAGTATAAGTCTATTTCTTGCTGACTCAAAGCCCACTATGGGTCCAGGCACCTCTCTCGGATAACTGTTTTCCATGTGTTGTCTTAGCATTCCAGATAACTCTAAATGTGGAAACAAATTTCCACAGCAGGGGAAGAGAGCCCTAAAGGATCTCATGCCAGCAATTAAATAGCCTGGCCGGGGATTGACTCATGTTCAACTACAACACATTGGCCAGAAAGAGCCACAGGACCTGCTGAATTGCAAGGGGAGCCAGGAAAAGGAATTTTTTTCATGAAGATGAACTAGATATAGGTGAGTATTATTTGTTATACCATTATAAGTGATATAAGCATTGTACCACAATCAGAATTCTAGTTTCTCAAAGGATTTGACATCTAATCATCCTTTTGACCATGAAAACATCCCAACAAAGTAGAGAGAGAAGTTATTAGAAGCTCCATTTACAGATGTGAAAATTGGGACAATAAAATTTTAAACAACTTGGGACTTCCCTGGTGGTGCAGTAGTTAAGACTTCACCTTCCAGTGCAGGGGGTGCGGTTCAATCCCTGGTCGGGGAGCTAAGATCCCACATGCCTCGTGGCCAAAAAACCAAAAACATAAAAAAAAAAAAAAAAAGCAATATTGTAACAAATTCAATAAAGACTTTAAAAATGGTCCACATCAAAAAAAATAGCAAAATAAAGTAACAGTTTAAACAACTTATCTAATTAGTGGTAACATATAATTTAAATCATTGTAGTAAGGACTGCCTCCCAGCAAAATGAGCTTTCTTTCCACAAGTCCATGCTTAATTTGCGGAAAAAAATCATTAGCATCACTGATATTTGTGGTCATTACGGTATATGTAAAATATACCACAGAGTACAACACTACATGATTCTCTAAGTACCTTACACAAAAGATGGCCCTTTGAAATAGCTGGGATCAGTCCCTTCAGACATGTTCTTGACTGACACCTAAAGTGCAAGTCAACAGAGCTTACTTAGGATGGAAGGCTTGGGTTTTCCTAATAACACTTCAGGCTCCTTTCTCTGCATCTATCACTAAAGATTAGCCCTCAGAATAGCACTGTGTGAACTCCCTTCATGTTAAACATAAACTTTAAATTTCAACATTCCCTATAGTCCTAATTTCCAGGCTGCTGACAGCTGAACTTTAACAGAGAACAGCCTTGATGACTTCTGTGTTAAGCCTTAAGGTACAGTTGCCTTCTCTCAGCTATGTGGGGTCTTGATATGGTTTTAGGACAGCAGGGAAGAGCTATTTTGGGGTTTTTCTTTAAGTAGTTACTTAATTCAGCAGCACAAAATGCTAACATTTTTCAAAAAGAAATACATAGCCAAACCCTGGATCAAAATGAAATATCACCTGGCATTAAGATAAAAGAATTACTTATAATAAGACTTTTCTCCAAAGACTGTATATTCAGAAAAAGAGTTGAAAGAGCAATTAGCCATAAGCTGTTATTTTTTTCTTTCAGTTCTTAAGTTCCATACTGTAATCCTTCATTTAGAAGTTGGTATGTGAGTGAAGTACTAAGCAAGAGCCTCAAATGCTATCAGGTCAGCCCCTTGAAGCTCTTTTTTTTTTTTTTGCGGTACACGGGCCTCTCACTGTTGTGGCCTCTCCCGTTGGGGAGCACAGGCTCCGGACGCTCAGGCTCAGCGGCCATGGCTCATGGGCCCAGCCGCTCCGTGGCATGTGGGATCCTCCCGGACCGGGGCACGAACCCGTGTCCCCTGCATCGGCAGGCGGACTCTCAACCACTGCGCCACCAGGGAAGCCCTTGAAGCTCTTTTAACTGTTCTGTCCACAGCTTTCCTTCCCTTTGCTTTACTGGACTTTCTGAGGGAAAGAGAAAGGAATCAAATTTCCAACATCGGGAAAAATGGCATATATCCAAATCTGACAGTAGTCAAGCAGTTACTATTCCATCTTGAAAATGGACAAGCATTTTTTAGTCCAAAACTCTACATCTTCTCAATACCTTATGTAGCAACAACACCTTATGCAGTAAAGCTAACTTGGTCTCCTAAAAAAGTAACCGTGCAGTTCACTCCAGGAAGCCACCTCAACTCATTTTTTGTCCTAGTCAGAAAAATCCCTACCCCAAGAGTGGAGAAGACTCCCAGATGTGTGTTATAATGTAAAGAGCATGAGGAGATAGTTTTATTCCCAGGGCAGTTACTAGCTATTTCCCTATGTATTAAAAAAAAAAAACAAAAACACTGGAGAATATGTTGAGATTCAAATGGGACAATACACATGAAAGGACTCTATACTCGAATAGAGTCTTAGAGTTTACAACATATTTTACTTAATATTGCTCCCCTTGGCCTATACTTACACTGCCCACCTATCCAGGACAGAAAACTTCACTGTGGGGGTCTGTTTTTCCATCCCAAATGTTATTTATCTTAACTTCATGGCAGAATTTAAATCTGGAAGTTGACCTTGATATCCTTTTAATCTCATTGGACCACCATCCTACTCCCCAACCTAATATAAATATTTATGCAAAACCATCCAAGAGCACTATAGAGTCCTGTGAAAACACTGAAAGGTTCCACATCCCTCAAATACGGGGATCATATAATTTATCGTCCGCACTGGGACACTTCTGAAAGTGAAAGGGGACTCCAAATAATGACACCAGGACAAACACCACCTCTTCTCTACAAGCCTCTGGTCTGTTGCTCCAGTCTGTTCCCAGCAGTTCTAACTTTTAACGACACAAGTAATATGTGAATATTTTGTCCCTTTTAAAACACTGGAAAACATGGAAAGTTAAGAGCAATAATAATAATGGACTAAGAACCTACTAATTTCAGGCACTTAACATACGCTATTCCATTGAAGTTTCACACTAACACTTGTAGTATTTTTTTTTTTTTTTTTTGGCTGCGTTGGGTCTCGTTGCTGCATGCAGATTTCCTCTAGTTGCAGCAAGCAGGAGCTACTCTTCGTTGTGATGCGCGGGCTTCTCACTGCGGTGGCTTCTCTTGTTTCAGAGCACAGACTCTAGGGCACGCAGGCTTCAGTAGTTGTGGCATGTGGGCTCAGTAGTTGTGGCTTGAGGGTTCCAGAGCACTGGCTCAGTAGTTGTGGCACATGGGCTTAGCTGCTCCAAGGCATGTGGGATCTTCCCAGACCAGGGATTCAACCCGTGTCCCCTGCATTGGCAGGCAGATTCTTAACCACTGTGCCACCAGGGAAGTCCCACAGTAATTTTTTTCTTCCAGTTTTATTGAGATATAATTGACATACAGCACTGCCTTAAGTTTAAGGTGTAAAGCATAATGATATAACTTACATCATGAAATGATTATCACAATAAGTTTAGTGGATATCCATCATTTCATATACATACAACATGAAAGAAATAGAATACATTTTTTTCTTGTGAAGAGAACTCTTAGGATTTATTCTCAACTTACATATCATGCAGCAGCGTTAATTATATTTATCATGTTGTACATAACATCCCTGGTACTTATCTTGTAACTGCAAGTTGTTACCTTTTGACCACCTTCATCCAGTTCTCCCTCCTCCCACCCCCTCCCTCTGGTAACCACAAATCTGATCTCTTTTTCTATGGGTTTGTTTGTTTTTGAAGTATAATTGACCAACAAAACTAGGTTAGTTCCTGGTACACAACAAAGTGATATGATACTTCTCTACATTTCAAAATGATCACCAAGACAAGTCTAGTTGTCATCTGTCACCATATAAAGATGTTACATAATTACTGACTATATTCCCCACATTGTACATTTCATAACTGTGACTCATTTATTTTGTAACTCAAATTTTATAACTCTTAATCTCAGATATTTCTCTCTTCCCCCTACCTCCCTTCTCTCTGGCAACTACCTGTTTGTTCAATGTATCTGTAACTCTGTTTATGTTTAGTTATGTTTCTTCATTGTTTTCTTTTTTAGATTCTACACGAGTCAAATCATACAATATTTGTTTTTTTCTGTCTGACTTATTTCACTTAGCATTAAACCCTAGGTCCATCCATGTTGCAAATGGCAAGATATCACTCTTTATGGCTGAGTAATACTTCATTGTGTGTGTATACATACACACGCCACATATATATATATACATGTGTGTATGTGTGTATATATACACACACATATATATATATACACATACACATACATACACCACAACTTCTTCATTCATCTATCAATGGACACTTCGGTTGCTTCTATTTCTTGGCTATTGTAAATAAGGCTGAACATAGGGGTGCATATATCTTCTCTAACTAGTGTTTTTGTTTTCTTTGGATAAATACCCAGGAGTGGACTTGCTGGATCATATGCAGTTCTATTTATAATTTGTAAAGGAGTCTTCATACTGTTTTCCATAGAAGCTGCATCATGTATTTCCCCACCAACAGCGCATGAGGGTTCCCTTTTCTACATATCTTCACCAACACTTGTTACTTGTTGTTTTTTTAATGACAGCCATTTTAACAGGTGTAAAGTGATATCTCATTGTGGTTTTGATTTGCATTTCCCTGATGATTAGTGATGAAAAGCATCTTCTCTCGGGCTTCCCTGGTGGCGCAATGGTTAAGAATCCGCCTGCCAGTGCAGGGGACACGGGTTCGTGCCCCAGTCCAGGAGGATCCCACATGCCGTGGAGTGGCTAGGCCCGTGAGCCACAACTACTGAGCCTGCACGTCTGGAGCCTGTGCTCCACAACAGAAGAGGCCATGACAGTAAGAGGCCCGCGCACCGTGATGAAGAGTGGCCCCCACTCACCGCAACGGGAGAAAGCCCACGCACAGAAACGAAGACCCAACACAGCCAAAAATAAAAAAATAAATTTATTTTTAAAAAGAAAGCATCTTCTCATGTGCCTGTCGGCCGTCTGTAGGTCTCCTTTGGAAAAATGTCTATTCAGGTAGTCTGCCCATGATTCAATAGGTTTGTTTTTTTTTTCTTGATGTTGAGTTGTATGAGTTTTTTGTATATTTTGTATATTAACTCTTTATTGGATATATCATTTGCAAAAATCTTCTCTCATTCAGTAGAAAGCCTTTCATTTCGTTGACAGATTCCTTCGCTGTGCAAAAGCTTTTGAGTTTGATGTAGCCCCATTCACTTAACTTTGATTTTATTTCCGTTGCCTAAGGAGATGTGTATAAAAATATATTGTTAAGACTGATGTCAAAGAGTGTACTACCTATGTTTTCTTTGAGAACTTTTATGATTGCAGGCTTTATATTAGTTAATCCATTTTGAGTTTATTTTTGTTTACGGTGTAAGAAAGTAGTATAGCTTGATTCCTTTTCATGTAGTGTCCAGTTTCCCCAACAAAATTTATTAAAGAGGCTATCTTTTCAATATTGTATATTCTTGCTGCCTTTATCATATATTGCCCATATAAATGAGGGTTCATTTCTGGGCTCTCTATTCTGTTCCACTGATCTATAAGTCTATTTCTGTGGCAGTATCATACTGTTTGGATTATTGTAGCTTTGCAGTATAGTCTGAAATCAGAGAGTGTGAAATTTCCAATTTTGTTCTTTTTAAAGATTGTTTTGGCTATTTGGGGTGTTTTGTGTTTCCATGCAAATTGTAGAATTATTTGTTCAAGTTCTATAAAAAATGCCATTGGTATTTTGATATGAATTGCATTAAATCTGTAAATTGCCTTGGGTAATGTGGTCATTTTAACAATATTAATTTTTCCAATCCATGAACACAGTATATCTTTCCATCTGTTTGTGTTGTCTTCAGTTTCTTTCATCAGTGTCTTACAGTTTTCTGAGTATAGGTCTTTTCTTTCCTTAGAGTTATTCCTGGGCATTTTATTATTTTTGATGCAATGGTAAATGGAATTGCTTTCTTACTTTCTCTAATAGTTTGTTGTTAGTGTATAGAAATTCAACATGTTTCTGTATATTAATTTTGTATCCTGCAACTTTACTGAATTTTTTGATGACTTCTATTAGTTTTTTCGTGGAATCTTTAGGATTTTCTATGTGTAGTACCATATCATCCACAAACAGTGACAGTTTCACTTCTTCCTTTCCAATCTGTATTTCTTTTCTTTTTCTTGTCTAATTGCTATACCTACGACTTCCAGTACTATGTTGAATAAAAGTGGCGAGAGCAGGTATCCTTGTCTTCTTCCTGATCTTAGAGAAAATGCTTTCAGCTTTTTACCATTCAGTATGATGTTACTTGTGGGTCTATCATAAATGGCCTTTATTATGTGAGATAGGTTTCCTCTTATACCCACTTTGTTGACAGTTTTTATCATAAATGGATGTTGAATTTGTCAAAAGTTTTTCTGCATCTATTGAGATGATATGATTTTTATTCTTGTATTTGTTAATGTGGGGTATCACATTGATTTGGAATACTGAACCATCCTATATATAACAGCAGTAGGTCCTTGCTGTTTTATCTATTCTATATATAGTTGTGTGTATCCAAACTCCTAACTTATCCCTACACCCCTTTCCACTTTGGTAACCATAACTTTGTTTTCTATGTCTGTGAGTCTATTTGTTTTGTAAATAAGTTCATTTGTATCATATTTTGGATTCCACATAAGTGACATCATGATATTTGTCTTTCTCTGACTTCACTTAATATGATAATCTCTAAGTCCCTTCATGTGGCTGCAAATGGCATATTTCATTCTTCTTTATGGCTCAGTAATATGCCATGGTATATATATACCACATCTTTATCCATTCATCTGTTGATGAACATTTAGGTTGCTTCCATGTCTGGGCTACTGTAAATAGTGCTGCTATGAACACTGGGGTGCATGTATCCTAAAGCTTTCATCTTTTCTGGACATATGCCCAGGAATGGAATTACTGGATCATATGGTAACTCTATTTTTAGTTTTTAAAGGAAACTCCATAATGTTTTCCATAGTGGCTGCACCAGTTTACATTCTCACCAACAGTGTAGGAGGATTCCCTTTTCTCCATACTCTTGTCAGCATTTATTATTTGTAGACTTTTTGATTATGGCCACTCTGACTAGTATGAGGTGATTTGATTTGCACTTCTTCAATAATTAAAATTGTTGAGCATCTATTCAAGTGACTTTTGGCCATCTCTATGTCATATTGGAGAAATGTCTATTTAGGTCTTTTGTCCATTTTGTGATTGGGTTGTTTGCTTTTTGACATTGAGCTGTATGAGCTGTTTGTATATTTTACAAATTAAGTCCTTATCAGTCACATCATTTGCAAAGACTTTCTCCCATTCAGTAGGTTATCTTTTCATTTTGTTTACGGTTTCCTTTGCTGTGAAAAAGGTTTTAAGTATAGTTCAGTCCCATTTATTTTTCTTTTTACCTCTTTAATTTAGGAGACAGACCCAAAAGAATATTGCTGCAATTTATGTCAAAGACTGTTCTGCCTATGTTTTCCTCTAGGAGTTTTATAGTATCTGGTCTTATATTTAGGTCTTTAATGCATTTTGAGTTTATTTTTGTATATGGTGTTAGAGAATGTTCTAATTTCATTCTTTTACATGTAGTTGTCCAGTTTTCCCAGCACCACTTATTGATGAGACTGTCTTTTCTCCATTGTATATTCTTGCCTCCTTTGTCGTAGATTAATTGACCATGGGTGCATGGGTTTATTTCTGGGCTCTCTATCCTGTTCCATTGATCTATATTTCTGTTTTTGTGCCAGAACCATACTGTTTGGATTACTATAGCTCTGTAGTATAGTCCAAAGTCAAGGAGCGTGATTCTTCCAGCTCCATTCTTCTTTCTCAAAACTGTTTTAGCTATTCAGGGTCTTTTGTGTTTCCATACAAATTTTAATATATTTTGTTCTAGTTCTGTTAGAAATGCCACTGGTAATTTGATAAGGATTGCACTGAGTCTGTAGAGTGCCTTGGGCAGTATAGTCATATAAACAATATTTATTCTTCCAATCCAAGAACATAGTATATCTTTCCATCTGTTTGTGTGGTCTTCAATTTCTTTCATAGCGTACTATTGTTTTTGGAGTACAGGTCCCTTGGCTCCTTAGGTAGGTTTATTCCTAGGTATTTTATTCTTTTTGATGGGATGGTAAATGGGATTGTTTCCTAAACTTACCATTCTGATAGTTTGTTGTTAGTGTATATAAATGCAACAGATTTTGTATTTTGTATCCTGCAAGCTTATTGAATTCATTCATTAACTGTAGTAGTTTTCTGGTGGCATTATTAGGATTTTCTATGTATAGTATCATGCCGTCTGCATACAGTGACAGTTTTACTTCTTCCTTTCCAATTTGGATTCCTTTGGATTCTTCTTTGACTGCTGTGGCTAGGACATCCAAAACTATGTTAAATAAAAGTGGCAAGAGTGGGCATCTTTGTATTGTTCCTGATCTTAGAGGAAATGCTTTCAGCTTTTCCCCACTGAGTATGATGTTCATTGTGGGTTTGTCATATTTGTCCTTTATTATGTTGAGCTTTGTTCCCTCTATCCCCACTTTCTGGAGAGTTTTTATCATAAATGGATGTTGAATTTTATGAAAAGCTTTTTCTGCATCTACTGAGATGATCATATGGTTTTTATTCTTCCATTTTTTAATATGGTATATCACACAGATAGATTTGCAGTTATTGAAAAATCCTTGCATCCCTGGGTATTCATGAGCAGTGTTCATGAGGTGGAATATTCCTAAATCTGTCTGCCACCAATGTCTATGTCCCCATAATGAGCTACAGCTGCCCCCGCCCCCATTTCTCCAGGAGACTCTCCAAGACCAGCAAAGTAGGCCTGGCCCAGGATGCTATCAAATTACTGCTTTTATCCTGGGTCCCAATGTTTATGAGATTTTGTATGCACCCCTTAAGAGTGAAGTCTTTATCTCCCCCAGTTTTGTGAGGCTCCTAAAATTAAGCCCTACTGGCCTCCAAAGCTGAATGCTCTGGGGGCTCATCTTCCCAGCACTGGAACCCTAAGCTGAGAAGCCTTACATGGGGCCCAGAGCTCTCACTCTTGTGGGAGAAATCGCTGCAATAGAATTATTCTCCGGTTTGTGGGTTGCCCACTGGTGGGGGGGGGGTATGGGAGTTGATTATATTGTGAGTCCTCCCCTCCTACCCATCTGGTTGTGGTTCCTTCTTTATGTCTTTAGTTGTAGAAGATCTTTTCTGGTAGGTTCCAGTCTTTTTCATCAATGGTTGTCCTGCAGATAGCTGTGATTTTGGTGTGCTTGTGAGAGGAGGTGAGCTCCGGGTCTTTCTGCTCCACTATATTGGCTGCTCTCTCCAAATGTAGCTCCTGAGTCTTCAATGAAATTATAAACATTTGGTTCAGCTGCTCAGGCAGCAGTGGCAGCCTGTATAATCCTTCTAACACATTGTTGAACTCTGTTAGCTAATATTTTGTTGAGAATTTTTTCATCTATGTTCATCAGCGATATTGGCCTGTAATTTCCCTTTTTTGTGACAACATTATCTGGTTTTGGTATTAGGGCGATGCTGGCCTCACAGAATGAGTTGGAAATGTTCCTTCCTCTGCAATTTTTTTGGAATAGTTTCAGAAGGATATGTGTTAACACTTTTCTATGTTTGGTAGAATTCACCTGTGAAGCTGCCGGGTCCTATACTTTGGTTTGTTGGGAGTTTTTTTTTTACTACTGATTAAATTTCATTACTGATGGTTAATTGGTCTGTTCATATGTTCTAGTTACTTTTGATTCAGTCTTGGAAGATTGTACGTTTCTAGGAATTTGTCCATTTCTTCTAAGCTGTCCATGTTATTGGCATATAAGTGCTCATAGTAATTCCTTATGATCCTTTAGTCTCTATTTCATTTATTTCTGCTCTGATCTTTATTATTTCTATCCTTCTACTAATTTTGGGCTGTTTGTTCTTCTTTTTCTAGTTCCTTTATGGGTAAGCTTAGGTTGAGATCTTTCTTTCTGGAGGTCGGTTTATTATCACTATAAACTTCCTTCTTGATGATGGTAGTATTTTTATACAAATATTACAAATAAGAAAATCAAGGCTGAGAGACATTACGCGATTTGTATGGGAGGCAGATTTCAATCCCAAGTACTTCCAGATTCCAAAGTTCATTCAATTTGTACTATATAATATTATTAATACTTTATGCTTTTTGTTTTTTTCTCTGCACAGTTTTCTGTTTAACCTAATTGTATTATATATACCATATTTTATACGTATTTTTACATATTAACATACACCTTGTGAAGACTGCTTCTTAATAAGAGCAACACAAGCCTGATGGGTGGAAAATATTAAACAGTAATAGAATTATAAAGGAGAAAGCAAAATTTTTCTCTATCTCCTCTATACCCAGGTCCACTCAATCTCTCAGAGGTAACCATAGGAAACTCTCCTTTAAAACATGTTTCTCCTTTAAAACATCTCATCATGTCAGGCATATGTATCTGCTTACACTCCATTCCTGTGCTCCATTTTACAACATGATTACAAAGACCATCCACGCTCGTGGTTGCCACTTACTCTCCTCCAATCTCTCGAGATACCTCCAATCAGACTTTCATTCCCACTGCTTCAACAAGACTGAACTTATCAAAGTCACCGATGTCCTCCACACTGCCAAATCCCAAAGTCAATTCTAAGGACTTTGTTTTTCTCAACTTTGAATACAGATTAATAGAGTATACTGTGTTCTCTTTCTTGAAACACTTTCTTCTCATGGCTCCTAGGACTTCACTCTCCCAGACAACATCCTGCCTCTTTGGCCATTCCTTCTCGATCTCCTTTAATGGCTCGTCATCTTCCTGACATCTAAATGTTGGATAACCCCAGTCTTCAGGCCTCTTGCATTCTCCATCTATACTTACTCCCTAGATGATCTCACCCAGGGTATTTTTTAAATGCTTTCTAGGAGAAGTCAGAGGCCTGTGATGTGAGTCACACGAGAGTCTAGAATGGGCTTTCTGCTGAGATGGAAGTAGGCTCTATGCAGCAGTCACAAAAAACCTGCATAAGAAGAGTTTCAGACAACAGAAAATAATCCTAAGCGATTGTGCAGTGGGTTTCCACTGAAATTGATTTTTGCTGGACTTGGAGGATGTAAAGTTGTAAGCACGGAAACTGTGAATGACACTGATCCATCTGAAGATAGGAGAAGAATAAGACGTGGAGATCACCTTCCTCCCCACAAATACATCAAAAATACGTCTACATGTGGAACAACTCCTACAGTATGATTGCCACTGTAGCAGTAATTAGTACCTCTATCGTATTACATAATTATCATTTTTTAGTGGTTGGAATAATTAAGTTCTTGCCTCTTACCAAGTTTCATGATTATAATACAGCACTGTTGTCTACATTTTTTCTTACTATTTAAATCTCTTTAATAAATAACGGTTTAAACAATAATAACAATGTACTGTGGGGTTTCTTACATATGTATAAGTAAAATGCATGAAAAAGTAGCATAGGGCTTCCCTGGTGGCACAGTGGTTGAGAGTCTGCCTGCCGATACAGGGGACATGGGTTCGTGCCCCAGTCCGGGAAGATCCCACATGCCGCAGAGAGGCTGAGCCCGTGGGCCGTGGCCGCTGAGCCTGCGCGTCTGGAGCCTGTGCTCCGCAGCGGGAGAGGCCACAACAGTGAGAGGCCCGCGTAACACAAAAACAAAACAAAACAAAGCATAAAAGCTCAGGAGAGGAAAAGAAATGAAAGTATACTACTGTGAGATTCTTATATTGTGAGTGAAGTGAAATAATATCACTGTAAAGTAGACTAAGTTAAAGATGTATACTAAACTCTAAAGCAACCATTAAAATAAAACAAACAGGGACTTCCCCGGTGGTCCAGTGGTTAAGAATCTGCCTTCCAATGCACGGGACACGGGTTTGATCCCTGGTTGGGGAGTTAAGATCTCACATGCCACAGGGCAACTAAGCCTGCACACCCCAACTACTGAGCATGCAAGCCACAACTACAGAGCCCACAAGCTCTGGAGCCTCTGCACCACAACTACACAGCCCACGCCCTCTGGAGACTGCGCACAACTAGACAGAAGTACGTATGCCGCAATGAAAGATCCCTTATGCCACAGTGAAGATCCCACGTGTTGCAACTAAGACCTGATGCAGTCAAAAATAAAATAAATATTTTTTAATGTTTAAAAATAAAACAAACAGATATAGCTAATGAGCCAACAAAGTAGCTAAAATGCAATGATTTTTAAAAACTTCAAAAGAATCCAGAAAAATAAGGAAAGGGGAACAAGGAACAAAGGAACTACTAGAAAACAAACAGCAAGATCAAAGACTTAAACTTACTCATATCAATAATCACATTCAATATAAGTAGTCTAAATTAAAGTCAAAGGTTGTCAGGAGGATGAAAAAGACAGACCCAACAACATGCTACTTACAAGAAACACACTTTACATACAAAAACATAAATAGATTAAAGACAAAATAACAGGAAAAGATATACCATGCCAGCACTACTTTAAAGAAGGAACCTGGATTGACAATATTAACATCAAACACTGTATATTTAACAGCAAAGAAATATTTCCAGGAGTAAAAGTAGCCACTTGATAAAGTGGTCACTTGTCAAGATGACATAACAATCCTAAATGTTTATGAACCTATTAACAGAGCTACAAAATATAACATATGAAACAAAAACTCACTGGAATGCAATGGGAAATAGACAAATCTATACTTATAACTGGAGATTTCAATACTCCGCTCTCATTAATTGATAGAACAAGTAGACAGAAAATCAGTAAGGATATACAACCAAATAATTCGACCTAATTGGCAATTATAGAATACTCCACCCATCAAAAGTAGAATACACACTTTTTCACACGCTCATGGAACATTTACCAAGAAAGAACATATTCTGGGCCATAAAAAAAGTCTAAATAGATTTAAAATATTTCAAGTCATAATTCTGACTACAACGGAATTAAATTAGAAATCAGTAACAGATCTCTGGGAAATCCCCAAATATTTGTAAACTAAACAAATATTTGTAAACTAAACACTTATACCTAAACCATGGATCAAGAAGAACTTACAAATAAAATTACCAAGTATTCTGAATTAGATGAACATGAAACTAATATATCACAGTTGGTAGACTACTTAGGAAAAAATTTATAACACTGAATGCCTATACCAGAATAGAAAAAAAGGCCTCAAATCAATGACCTAAGCTTCCATCTTCAGAAACTAGAAAAGAGAGGAAATTAACCCCCAAAATAAGCAGAAGAAAGGAATTAAAAACAGAGCAGAAATTAAATAGCATAAAAACAAGAGAAAATAAAAACTTGGTCTTTGAGATAACAAATTTCATAATCCTCTATACAGATTGATTAGGAAGAGAAAAGGCACAAATTATTAATATCAGGAAGAAAAGAGTTGACATCACAACATATTCTACAGATTTTTTTTTTAGAGATTTATTTATTTTATTTTTTTATTTTTTGGCTGCGTCGGGTCTGAGTTGCAGCACACGGGATCTTCATTGAGGCATGCAGGATCTTTCGTTGCAGCACACAGGCTACTCGTTGCAGTGCGTGGGCTTCTCCCTAGTTGTGCCATGCGGGTTTTCTCTTCTCTAGTTGTGGCGCACAGTCTCCAGGGTGTGTGGGCTCTGTAGTTTGCAGCATGCAGGCTCTCTAGTTGAGGTGCGCGAGCTTAGTTGCCCCGCAGCATCTGGGATCTTAGTTCCCTAAGCAGGGATGGAACCTGCATCCCCTGCATTGGAAGGTGGATTCTTTACCACTGGACCACAGGGAAGTCCCCATATGCTACAGATATTAAAAGTATAATGAGGGGTTACCATGAACAATCTTACGGCAATAATTTCACAGATTAAATAGAAAAATCTTTGAAAGACACAAACTACTAAAGTAACTCAGGAAGAAACTGATAACCTGAATAGCCCTATATCTATTCAAAAACTTGAATTTGTAGTTAAAAACATTCCCACAAAGACAACACCTAGATGCCTTCATTGGTGAATTCTATCAAACATTAAGAAATAATACAAATTCTACACAAACTCTTCCAGAAAAACTGAAAAGGAGAGAATAATTTCCAACTCATTCCATAAAACCAGCATTACTCTGACACCAAAAGCAGAAAAAGACATTACAAGAAAACTGCAAACCGATATCCTTCATGAACTTAGATGCACAAATTCTAAACAAAATTTTTGGAAATTGAATCTAACAATATATAAAATGATAATACATTATGACCACATAGATTTTACTGCAGGGATGCAAGGTTGGTTGTAAATTCACCCCCCTTAAAAAAATTAAATATAATTTACTATATTAACAAACTTAAAAAGCAAAACCATACGATTATCTTGAGACACAGAAAAATCATTTAACAAAATCTAACATCTATTCCTGACTTTAAAAAAGTCTCAAACAAGTAACAGAAAGGAACTTCTTGAACCAAATAAAGGGTTTCTATGAAAAACCTACAGTTAACGTCGTACTTAATAGTGAAAGACTGAATTCTTTCCTCTATGATAGAGTATCCTCTCACCTATTCTGTTCAACACTGTACAGAAGAATACAGCCAGTCGAGTAAGTCAACACAAAGAAATAAAAGGCATCTAGACAGAAGTATTGAATAAAACCATCTTGTTGGAAGATACCACAATTATATATTTAGAAAACCTAACAGAGTCCTCAAAACAGCTACTCATACTACTGATTTTAGTAAGTTTGCAGGATACATCAATATACAAATATCAATTGTATTTCTAGTTACTAGCAACAATAAGAAATTGAAATCTTTTTAAAAATCATTTACAATACCATTAAAAAAAACTCTGAGGAATAAGTCTAAGAAAAATGTGAAAGAACTGTTTACTGAAAACTACAAAACACTGCTGGAAAAGAGTAAAGAAACGCTAAATAAATGTAGAGTTATAGCCTTGTTCACAGATCAGAAGACACATATTGTTAAGTTTGCAATTATCCATTAATCAGTCTATAGATTTAATGCCATCCAATCAAAACCCCAACAGCCTTGTTATAGAAATTGACAGGCTGATTCTAAAGTTCATATGGAAATGAAAAGTACCCAGAATAACAAAAACAACTACTTGATTTCAAGACTTAATATACAATTGCAGTAATCACATCAGGATAGGCACCTAGATCAATGAAACAAAACAGAGTTCAGAAATAGACATATTGACAAATACATGAAAAACTAATTTTTGACAAATGTTCAATGTCTATTCCATGGACAAAAGGATAGACTTTTTAGCAAATGATACTGTAATAAACTGATACATATTTGCAAAAAGTTGAACTCTTGATCCATATCATGCACCATATGAGAAAAATGAACCCAACATAGATCTTAGACCAAAATATAAAACATGAAATTATAAAGGAAGAAAACATAGGAAAAAATATTGTGACTTTGGGTTAAGCAAAGACTTCTGAGATGTGACACCTAAAGCAAAAAAGTAATTGATAAATTGGATTTCATCAAAATTTAAAACTTTAGTTCTTCAAAAGACATTGTTAGAATAAAAACACAAGCCACAGGACTTGCATTCAAAATATGTAAGAATACTCAAAAATGAATGAGAGGGCTTCCCTGGTGGCACAGTGGTTAAGAATCAACCTGCCAATTCAAGGGAGATGGGTTCGAGCCCTGGTCCAGGAAGATCCCACATGCCACAGAGCAACTAAGCCCGTGTCCCACAACTACTGAGCCTGAGCTCTAGAGACCGCAAACCACAACTACTGAGCCCGCACTCCACAACTGCTGAGTTGCGCGCACCTAGAGCCCATGCTCTGCAACAAGAGAAGCCACTGCAATGAGAAGCCCACTCACCGCAACGAAGAGTAGCCCCCACTCGCCCCATGCACAGCAACGAAGACCCAACGCAGGCAAAAATAAATTAAAAAAAAAAAAGGACAAGCCTCTTAGATAGCCTCATCCACCAGAGGGCAGACAGCAGAAGGAAGAAGAACTGCAATTCTGCAGCCTGTGAAACAAAAACCACATTGACAGAAAGAGAGACAAGATGAAACGGCAGAGGGCTATGTACCAGATGAAGGAACAAGATAAAACCTCCAAAAAACAACTAAATGAAGTGGAGACAGGAAACCTTCCAGAAAAAGAATTCAGAAAAATGATAGTGAATATGATCCAGGACCTCGGATAAAGAATGGAGGCAAAGATCAAAAAGATGCAACAATGTTTAACAAAGATCTAGAAGAATTAAAGAACAAACAAATAGAGATGAACAATACAATAACTGAAATGAAAACTACACTAGAAGGAATCAGTAGCAGAATAACTGAGGCAGAAGAACAGATAAGTGACCTGGAAGACAGAATGGTGGAATTCACTGCTGCGGAACAGAATAAAGAAAAAAGTATTAAAAGAAATGAAAACAGCCTAAGAGACTTCTGGGACAACATTAAACACAACAACATTTGCATTACAGGGGTCCCAGAAGGAGAAGAGAGAGAGAAAGGACCCGAGGAAATATTTGAGGAGATTATAGTCAAAAACTTCCCTAACATGGAAAAGGAAACAGCCAGCAAGTCCAGGAAGTGCAGAGAGTCCCATATAGGATAAACCCAAGGAGAAACACACCGAGACACATAGTAATCAAATTGGCAAAAATTAAAGACAAAGAAATATTATTGAAAGCAGCAAGGGAAAAATGACAAATAACATACAAGGGAACTCCCACAGGGTTGACAGCTGATTTCTCAGCAGAAACTCTACAACCCAGAAGGGAGTGGCATGATATACTTAAGTGATGAAAGGGAAGAACCTACAACCAAGATTACTCTACCCGGCAAGGACCTCATTCAGATTCGATGGAGAAATCAAAAGCTTTACAGACAAGCAAAAGCTAAGAGAATTCAGCACCACCAAACCAGCTCTACAACAAATGCTGAAGGAACTTTTCTAAGTGGGAAACACAAGAGAAGAAAAGGAACTACAAAAAAACAAACCCAAAACAATTAAGAAAATGGTCATAGGAACATACATATCAATAATTACCTTAAACGTGAATGGATTAAATTCTCTAACCAAAAGACACAGGCTGCTGAATGGATACAAAAAAAAGACCCATATATATGCTGTCTACAAGAGACCCACTTCAGACCTAGGTACACATTCAGACTGAAAGTGAGGGGATGGAAAAAGATATTCCATGCAAATGGAAATCAAGAGACAAGGAAGAACACTACATAATGATCAAGGGATCAATCCAAGAAGAAGATATAACAGTTATAAATATATATGCACACAACATAGGAGCACCTCAATACATAAGGCACTGCTAACAGCTACAAAACAGGAAATAGACAGTAACACAATAATAGTGGGGTATTTTAACACCTCACTTACACCAATGGACAGATCATCCAAAATGAAAATAAATAAGGAAACAGAAGCTTTAAATGACACAATAGACCAGATAGATTTAATTGATATTTTTAGGACATTCCATCCAAAAACAGCAGATTACACTATCTTCTCAAGTGTGCACGGAACATTCTCCAGGATAGATCACACCTTGGGTCACAAATCAAGCCTCAACAAATTTAAGAAAATTGAAATCATATCAAGCATCTTTTCTGACCACATGCTATGAGATTAGAAATGAATTACAGGAAAAAAACGTAAAAAACACAAACACATGGAGGCTAAACAATATGCTACTAAATAACCAAGAGATCACCGAACAGATCAAACAGGTAATCAAAAAATACCTAGAGACAAATGACAATGAAAATATGATGATCCAAAACCTATGGGATGCAGCAAAAGCAGTTCTAAGAGGGAAGTTTATAGCTAGCTATACAAGCCTACCTCAAGAAACAAGAAAAATCTCAAATAAACAATCTAACCTTACACCTAAGGGACCTAGAGAAAGAAGAACAAACAAAACCCAAAGCCAGCAGAAGGAAAGAAATCATAAAGATCAGAGCAGAAATTAATGAAATAGAAACAAAGAAAACAATAGTAAAGATCAATAAAACTAAAAGCTTGTTCTCTGAGAAGATAAACAAAATTGATAAACCATTAGACAGACTCATCAAGAAAAAGAGGGAGAGGACTCAAATCAATAAAATTAGAAACGAAAAAGGAGAGGTTAAAAAAGACACCGCAGGAATACAAAGCATACTAAGAGACTACTATGAGGAAATCTATGCCAATAAAATGGACAACCTGGAAGAAATGGACAAATTCTTAGACAGGTAAATAACCTTCCAAGACTGAACCAAGAATAGAAAATGTGAACAGACCAATCACAATTAATGAAATTGCAACTGTGATTAAAAATCTTCCAACAAACAGAAGCCCAGGACCAGATGGCTTCACAGGTGAATTCTATCAAACATTTAGACAGGAGCTAACAACCATCCTTCTCAAACTCTTCCAGAAAATTGCAGAGGAAGGAACACTCCCAAACACATTCTATGAAGCCACCATCACCGTGATACCAAAATGAGACAAAGATACTACAAAAAAAAGAAAATTACAGACCCATATCACTGATGAATATAGGTGCAAAAATCCTCAACAAAATACTAGCAAACAGAATCCAACAACACATTAAAAGGATCATACACCATGATCAAGTGGGATTTATCCTAGGGATGCAACGATTCTTCAATATACGGAAATCAATCAATGTGATACACCATATTAACAAATTGAAGAATAAAAACCATATGATCATCTCAATAGATGCAGAAAAAGCTTTTGACAAAATTCAACACCCATTTCTGATAAAAACTCTCCAGAAAGTGGACATAGAGGGAACCTACCTCAACATAATAAAGGCCATATATGACAAACCCACAGCAAACACCATTCTCAATGGTGAAAAACTGAAAGCATTTCCTGTAAGATCAGGAACAAGACAAGGATGTCCACTCTCACCACTATTATTCAATATAGTTTTGGAAGTCCTAGCCGCGGCAATCAGAGAATAAAAAGAAATAAAAGGAATACAAACTGGAAAAGAAGAAGTAAAACTGTCACTGCTTGCAGATAACATGATACTATACATAGAGAATCCTAAAGATGCCACCAGAAAACTACTAGAGCTAATCAATGAATTTGGTAAAGCTGCAGGATACAAAATTAATGCATAGAAACCTCTTGCATTCCTATACACTAATGATGAAAAATCTGAAACAGAAATTAAGGAAACACTCCCATTTACCATTGCAAAAAAGAGAATATAATACCTAGGAATAAACCTACCTAGGGAGACAAAAGACCTGTATGCAGAAAACTAAGACACTGATGAAAGAAATTAAAGATGATACCAACAGATGGAGAGATATACCATGTTCTTGGATTGGAAGAATATTGTGAAAATGACTATATGACCCAAAGCAATCTACAAATTTAATGCAATCCCTATCAAATTACCAATGGCATTTTTTACGGAACTAGAACAAAAAATCTTACAATTTGTATGGAGACACAAAAGATCCCGAATAGCCAAAGCAGTCTTGAGGGGAAAAAATGGAGCTGGAGCAATCAGGCTCCCTGACTTCAGACTATACTACAAAGCTACAGTAATCAAGACAATATGGTACTGGCAGAAAAACAGAAACATAGATCAATGGAACAAGATAGAAAGCCCACAGATAAGCCCACACACCTATGGTCAACTAATCTATGACAAAGGAGGGAAGGATACACAATGGAGAAAAGACAGCCTCTTCAATGAGTGGTGCTGGGAAAACTGGACAGCTACATGTAAAAGAATGAAATTAGGACACTCCCTAACACCATACAGAAAAATAAACGCAAAATGGATTAGAGACCTAAATATAAGACCAGACACTATAAAACTCTTAAAGGAACACATAGGAAGAACACTCTTTGACATAAATCACAGCAAGATCTTTTTTGATCCACCTCCTAGAGTAATGGAAATAAAAACAAAAATAAACAAATGGGACCTAATGAAACTTCAAAGCTTTTGCACAGCAAAGGAAACCATAAACAAGACGAAAAGACAACCCTCAGAATGGGAGAAAGTATTTGTAAGTGAAGCAACTGACAAAGGATTAATCTCCAAAATATATAAACAGCTCATGCAGCTCAATATTAAAAAAACACACAACCCAATCCAAAAATGGGCCGAAGACCTAAATAGACATTTCTCCAAAGAAGATATACAGATGGCCCAGAAGCACATGAAAAGCTGCTCAACATCACTAATTATTAGAGAAATGCAAATCAAACTACAATGAGGTATCACCTCACAGCAGTTAGAATGGGCATCATCAGAAAATCTACAAACAACAAATGCTGGAGAGGGTGTGGAGAAAAGGAAACCCTATTGCACTGTTGGTGGTAATGTAAATTGATACAGCCACTATGGAGAACAGTATGGAGGTTCCTTTTAAAACTAAACATAGAATTACCGTATGATCCAGCAATCCCACTACTGGGCATATACCCAGAGAAAAGCAGAATTCAATAAGACACATGCACCGCAGTGTTCACTGCAGCACTATTTACAATAGCCAGGTCATGGAAGCAACCTAAATGCCCATCGACAGATGAATGGATAACAAAGATGTGGTACATTTATACAGTGGAATATTACTCAGCCATAAAAAGGAATGAAATTGGGTCATTTGTTGAGACGTGGATGGATCCAGAGACTGTCATACCGAGTGAAGTAAGTCAGAAAGAGAAAAAGAAATATTGTACATTAACACATGTATGTGGAACCTAGAAAACTGGTACAGATGAACTGGTTTGCAGAGCAGAAGTTGAGACAGAGATGTAGAGAACAAACGTATGGACACCAAGGGGGGAAAGTGGCGGGGGGTAGGGGTGGTGGTGTGATGAATTGGGCGATTGGGATTGACATGTATACAGTTATGTGTATAAAACTGATGACTAATAAGAACCTGCTGTATAAAAAAATAAATAAAATTTTAAAAGTTTTTTAAAAATGAATGAGAAAACAGCCCAATTTTTTAAAATATGCAGACACTTCATCAAAGAAGATATACAAATGGTAAATAGTACACAAGGGATACTCAATATCATTAGTTAGGAAATGCAAGTTTAAACCTCAAAGAGATAAATAGCTAACATGCCAAGTGTTCACGAGGATGCAGAGGAATTGGAACTCTCATACACAGGAAATAGAACTCTCGTTTTGGTGAGGACAAAAAATGGTGTAACTCTTTGGAAAACACTGTGATAGTTTATTCGTTAGCCATACAACTACCACGTGATCCAGCCACTGCACTTCTAGCTTTACACGAAGAGAAAATATATATCCATACAAAGACTTGTACACACATGTTCACAGTAGCTTTATTTGTAATAGCCCAAAGCTACAAACAACCCAAAGGGCCATCAACAGGTGAATGGATAAACAGATTGTGGCATAACCATACAATGGAATGTTATTCAGTAGTAAAATGGAATGAACTAATGATATGCAATACAATGTATATGAATCTCAAAATAATTATGCTGAAAGAAGCCAGATAAAAATTAGTATATACTGTACTCTTAATATAAAATTCTAGAAAGTGCAAGGTAATCTACAGTGACAGAGGCACTTCCCTGCCTGTGAAGGGGGTGCACAGAGCAGGGGTGTGAGGTGGGGATTACCAAGGGGCACAGGAAAGCATTTGGGGGTGATTAATGTGTTAATCTTCTTGATTATGGTGATTGTTTCATGATATATACATGTCAAATGGAGCAAACTGTACACTTTAAATATGTGCAGTTTATTTTAGGTCAATTATATCTCAAAAAAGCCGGTTTTTTTAAAAAAGGATGAGACTGCCTATTCGAGGTTGCTCTTTTGCCAACCTAAATTTTGACCTCACTGCAAAAATTTTCTTGAAGAGCATTTAGGAACGGACTAACATTGTTAAGCTTAATGCTCTGTGAAATAGTCTAATCGTTTCAAAAGCCTGTGGCGGCAGTTTTCTGAGATTATATCAGAGGACACTTTCTTTCTTTATGTTAACATAAATTACGGGTGCCACTGAATGCAAAACAATACTTTTACTGCAGTCACCTCAACCATGTTCATGCCAAGAGCTCAATGTTTTTTTCACCTGAAGAGGTCTAAGAACATGCTTTTATAGTTCCCCATGTCATGCCTGTTACTTTACATTGTGGCTTCTACAGGAAATTCTCCTACAAGGGAGACGGCAGATTTGAATCCCTGGTGGATTGGGTGTGTGTATATGTATGAGTGCACTCGTATGTGAGAAAGACTGACAGAGAATGAAGGAGACGGACACAGGAAGGGAGATCTTGAGTCAAATATCAATTAATAGCTGTGCTTCCCTTCTAGAACTTTCTGGCTTTCTTGCCTCCATAAAAATGTGGGGTCAGTTGCTTGACTTCTAAAGAGCTCCAGCCTATCCCACATATTCTAGTCCCACCCTCAGAAATTCAGTCTACAATCGCTCAGCTTTCCTTTATGGAACAAGTACACACAAACACACGTTGCACATTTGAACCCAAATCTCTCCAACAACAGTAAAAATGCTTCCTTCTACTCTCTTGTTAGCAGAAATTGTCAGAAACCTGTATCACTGTGAAGGCCTCTCTTCTTCACACACAAATAATTCCCTCTCACGTTTTGTCTCTTCACACTTAATCTATGTTTCCTAAATTCAGTCCATGCCAGTGACGACTTGGATTTGACTAAAATAATGAAGAAATCAATTCATTTCTTTTATATATTTACTTATATTTTAAATGTTACTTCACTTCTTTAAGTAGAAAACCAGGATCCCTTGGCATAGATAGAAGAATATTCTAAACGTAAATATGACCAATGCTAAAGCCATGGGTGAAGGTCTCTGGGTCTAAGTTCAGCCCTCACGGGGCTGGGTAGCTAACCTGGCATCTGTAGCACTTGCCGACAGTGCTTTTTAACACTCCGATACCTTCTTCCTGACTAGTGAGCAGGACTGAAAGAGTTACATGTGTTGTCACGTGCACCCTGAAATCATCTTGTGCCATGGAGTTCCTGCCCTCTAGGATCTCTGAGAGCCCATCTCCTCAGGAGAGCCACTAGGCCAGGATGAATTCAGAATTCGCATACAGGTCTGACCTACTCTGAGGACTGCAGATAAGTATTAAGGCTTCTACTAGCCCATCTAGCACCTTTAAGGAAGTCAGGGAAAGGCGCCCACCCTGAGCAGATGAGCCGAGCCCTAGGCTGGTGCGTGGCGTGTTAAGAGGACGTTGTCTGTGCGAGCGTTGGAAAAAGGCCTCCTTTTCTCCAGGCCAACAATGGCTTTCTGCCAGACAGAGCAAGGGTTGGACGTTGACCCCACTTAACCCCCTGGCTCAGTGCCCTTGTGCAATGAACAACAGGCACAACTATACTTGATGGTTTGCCAAGCATTACTTAAGCCTCAGCATTGCCACCAGTTACTACTAAATTCATAATTCAGTGGCTGACTTTCCAGGGCTCTCTGATGTCCCTTCCCCCTACTCTATCCCAGTTCCTTTTAATTTCCAGCCTTTGGGCTGTGCAGTGGCTCACCAGTACTTCCACGGGGATGTGGAAGGGGAATATATTGGAAAAAAAAAAAAGGAGGCACTAACAGTTCCCTAGAAAGTTCCACATTTCCTCTGCTTTGGGTTCATCAGTGCTAGCCCTGTCCCTGCCACCTGCTACATTCGAGGCTGCCTCTGGCAGAGAAGCACCCCTTTGTGGAGATGGCCAGGCTCTTTTCAGTCACGCTGCTACTGAATAGCGGAGTAATTAGCCGAGTTTGGAGGTAGGCTCTTTTGCCAACGGCACACACTAATGAACATCAAGCCAAGGTAAATTCTTGAAAGCAACAGAACTGACAAGAGGGTCTATTGTTTGAGCAAGTGGGTTTTGTCTGAAGATACAGCTCTGCTCTGCAAGATCACAACACCGACAAGCGCTGGTTCAAGCAATAAGAGTGCTGACTAAAAACACCACAAAGAGCTAGGAGGCAAGAGGGGTCTGGGTTAGTACGGGCACAGACAGGAAGCGGATTTATATTTGTTTCGTTGTTTACACTCCAAATTCTGGGTAACTCACAGCCCAGCCTGCGAGGTCATTTTGAAAGAAAGATTCTAAAATGTTAAGCTCAAAGATGGATTCATTTAACCTTTTACGATGGTTTACACAAAGCCACCCTTTTTAAAGTATAAATAAGGGTCCATCGAGTATTATGGTATCACAAATTGTTTATCTGTTCACCTGTTGATGGAAATTTGAGTTGTTTTCAGTTTCTGACTGTCATGAATAAGGCCCCCATGAACATTTGAATATAGGTCTCTATGTGGACATATACTTTCATTTCTCCTGGGTAATTATCTAAGGAGTGGAAATGCTGGGTCATAGGGTGGGTGTATGTTTAACTTTATAAGAAATTTCCAAGCTGTTTTGTAAAGTGGCTGTACCAGTTTTCATTTTCACTAGCAAATGTGTGAGATATCCATTTGCTTCTCATCTTTGCCAGCTCTGGTATTGGCAGTCTTTTTAGTTTTAGCCATTCTAGTAGGTGTGTAGCAGTATATATTGTGACCTTAATTTGCATTTCTCTAGTGACGTATGATGTTGTGCATTTTTCATGTCATCTTCTTGGTGAAGCGTCTTTTCAAATATTTTGTCCATTTAAAAAACTGAGTTTTTTTAAAAAAGATTATTGATTTCTAAGGATTATTTATATTTTCTGGATTCAAGTCCTTTATAATATATGGTTTTTTAAAATGCTTCATCCCATCCTTCAAAATAATAATAATAATAATAAGGGTCCATAAAGCCCCATGAGAGAGGGTAGTGAGAAGGAATTAAACTTGTCCAAGAAGAAGACATATTGACCAGTTTGATCTCCTTGAAGGTAGGTCTCCTAAGAGGTCCTCTACCCTAGTCCAAGGACCCACTGCCCTTTGGTGACAGGGCAGAGGGACTTAAGGGGAAAAAGCAAGGGTTCCTATGCCCAACCCCTATCAAAATCCCTGCTGTCTCCAGCCCTGGCCCTTATTTTCTGCCAAGGCACACCAAACTAAGACCTGCTTTTAAAAGACCCAAAGAGCTGCTTTTGAATACAAATTTCTAGAGAAGGAAACAGAGAAAATAATCCACCTAAAACAGAAGTGGCAAGCTGGCATCACCTCATGAATCAAAGCCAACTGATTAGCAGTGACTGCTTGGAACACTAAGTTGAGAAGCACTCCGGGATCACATGTGGGCCCCAAGGAGAAGAGGCTGTAACTTCAGGGTAACTTTAAAATACGGCATCATCCAGTTTAGACTGTGACTTACTCCACCACACCCCATCCCTCTCCAGCAGCCCCTGGCAAACATCAGTAACCAATTTTTGCCTAACAGGAAACAAACGGGTATAAATGGTTCTCTTTAGAGAAAAAATGTGAAATTCCTCACACTGAACAGAATGAGGACAAACCCTCATTCGGAACAACAGCACTAAAACAGTAGAGGGACCACTGGTGAGAATGGCTCTAGACAGCCTGCATGAATCTAAGAAGTAGCCCCTGACCACCTATCTATTAAATATCACGCTTCTGTGCTAACAAGCTTACAAGTGGTCTAGCTCTAATGCTGGGCCATGGTGGCGGGGCGGGGGGTGGGAGTCTCACCTTGAATGCTAGCTTTCCTTTCAGTCTTTGGGAAAATAAAGGTTTACAAGTGCGTGGGTTTGAGACTTGTATTCCTGAAGATCAGCCACAATAAAAGAAGGCATTTGATCCTAGACTAGGCATTGCCCCTGGTGCCACACACAGAGCTTTGGAGAACTGTGGGAAGCCTGAAATGGGCCCCGCTACATCCAGGTTACCAGAGCTCATGTCATTATTCAGAGAGAATGGTATCTAACAGTCTTAGGGTTCTACTGGGTTCGAAGCCTGGGGGGAATCTTAGAACATGGCTTGTCTCCTGCTGGCACTGGTGTGATCCTCCCATGAGAGTCATCAGGCAGTTCAGAGACCCACTCTGGTCTCTGAAGAAACAGATATAAGAGAAGTGCTTCTGTCCCTCTGAAGGGCTTTACTTGCCCTCCCTAGTCCAATGGACCACAATAGCAAAGCTTCTTCATAGATTTCCCTAAAGTATAGGCAGTACACCTTCAAAATCTCAACTCATAACCAGTCGGATATGGGGGGCATTAATGGTTACTGGACACCAGGAAACATTTACTTCAGCACTTGTTTTGGCCACTGGTCAGGAACTCAGGAGGCATCCTAAGCCACTGATCATTGCTGTGACAGTTCAGTATGTGGGAAAGGCATCTGGGAACCTTCTAAAAGTGCAGGATGTGGCAGTGCATCAAAGTCCCATCATCTCATTTGTCTTAAACTTTCCACTCTTAAAGCAGCACGATTAAAAAATAATCTATATATCTATAGCTAGATATATGTATATCTATATACGTATCAATGATCGAGAGAGAACTCAAAGTTTCGTGTACTTATATGATAGATAAGCTTAATTTACAAAAGCAATGCAAGAAATCAAACTTATTTTTTAAATTTCCTTGGTCATGTCCCATACAACTCACGCAAGGAAAACACCTTTCAGTAACAGGGGTCCACATCAGGTTGAGAACATAAAAGTTAGGGAAACCTCAGGAAATTTAAGTCTCAGGAATTCAGAACGAAACTCAGCAATGTATACTCACTGGTACCTGCTCACAAAGGAAATAATTCAGAGAGAGCACTGAGACTAGGTCTCTTAACTCCCAAGATTTTCCACCACTCTATGCTAACACCCTCAAAAAGCGAACAAAAGGCAAAGTTATAACAAGTAAGCAGTCACTCACAATTTTTATTGGCAAGATCTTTAAACGATACTGCTTCAAAGTAATCAAAAATGCAGTATTTGACTTAACGACTTTTTTAAAAAGTTAGACTCCCTCCTGTTTCCTCATTAAATAAATCTTGCGTCTATGCATTAAAAATCATGTAGGGTACATGATGAAATGACCAAATAATCCAAGAAAACTGCTGATGTTTAGATTCAAGCTCACTTGTATTTCCTACTGATGGATCAACAGTCATTGACTTTTCCCAAAGTCAGTAAAACAGCCTAATTTATATGAGGCTTGTTTTATTGCCTACTCTAACTTTTATAAATCTCTGATGATGTGTGATCCAAAAACTCTGCCTGCTTCCTTTTACAACCATTCCCAGTTAAATCTACGCTAGCTTCTGGAAGAAAGCACAAGAATCTTAGAACAGATGAACACATTACAGCCCTGGGAATTAACAGGCTCGATCACTGCCCAGCTGGGGTTGTCAGGGTCCAACACCCCCCAACAGAGGTGATGCAACCTGGGTTGCCAGTTTAGCAAATAAAAACACAGGCGGCTGAAATTTGAATTTCAGATAACCAACGGATAATGTTGTATTCATTGTGTATCTGAAACTCAAGTGTAACTGGGCGTCCTGTATTTTACCTGGCAACCCTACCTCCCTCCACTGTGAGTTCCTGTGTATGGTGTGCACATGAAGAGCCTCCTTTCTAACATCCTGTTGAGACTGCAGCTTTCACATATGTAAAGCTAAAGAACAGTGCCTGCATCTACACCATAAACCTCCATATTTTAAGGACTTCTGAAGTGGTTTTGCCCAGCTCTTCCAGCAGGAGAGGTTCTCTTTTGGGGGGAGGGAGGAAAGAACAGGCGGCAATGGGGCCTGGTGCCACCAGAGCAGCGTGTCTACAAGTCGTACAGCCTCCACTTCTGTAATAATGCTCAGCCCCCATGGCACTCTGTGGATGCTGATAATAATAATAATAATTATTATGTGTTGCCATTTTTGAGCACCTGCTTACTAAATGCCAAAAACTGAAATTGGCAAGCATTTCTGGTTGGCTCCCACTGAAGACGGAGATCTAGCTCCACGTTTTGGGATCTGACTCAAAAATACTCCTATGAAAACACCTGAGTTTTAAAGGTTCTGTTCACACTTTTTCAAAAATTCTTTCTTTGGGGCCAGAAGAAAGCAGATATCCTTTTTCTCTTCTGCAGCTTTAAGGTATCCTGTTCATTCCCTCCTTCTCTTGATAAAACCTTTACTTAAACTAATGAATCCCTCATTCGGCAGCAACTCATTATCCTTTCCCACCTGCAGAAACTAAGTTTAGGGGGAAAAAATAACTAGAAGAAAAAAAATCAACCCCCGAGGATAGCTGAGAGGTTTAATTACTGCCTGGAAAGCAAGGCCCTTTCACAGCATCTTTAAGACTAGTTTTCATAATTACTTACTGATTGAAACTGGGACTTGCAACAGGGTAACCTCATTTCCATATAAATATTAAGTAATGATTAACACAGCTCAGGACCCAAGTTCAGGATCTGAAAGCATGGACTTAGTGGAAACCAAAGAAATTTAACCCATAGGGGTAAGCTTGCTACTTATCTCTCAAGTGATTTTCCGTTTATGAAATGGCATACGATAAACTTATATTTGCTCCACAATCACTCACCAAGAGGGAATTCAGGAAGTTACCAAGGGTCACAACAAACAAGACCTCTCAGACTTGACTCCCAACCTTCCATTATCTCTCTCTCCATTCCCTCCCTCCCTGGTGCTTGTTTTTGCATATTCTCTTTCTCTCTTTCCCTCCCTTCCTCTCCCTGTGTCTGTGTGTGTCTCTTTCTCCTCTTGACACCCTCCACTGATCACTTTCTCACCCCCTCACTGTCGCACTGTCTTCTCCCTTTCACTTCCCTGACATCCCTTGCTCTGACTTGTGCTCTCTCGCATGGCCCCGTTCATTTTTTATTTTTATTTTTTTTCCACTTTGCGGTACGCGGGCCTCTCACCGCTGCGGCCCCTCCCGTTGCGGAGCACAGGCTCTGGACGCGCAGGCTCAGCAGCCATGGCTCACGGGCCCAGCCGCTCCGCGGCATGTGGGATCCTCCCGGACCGGGGCAGGAACCCGTGTCCCCTGCATCGGCAGGCGGACTCTCAACCACTGCGCTACCAAGGAAGCCCCCGTTCATGTTTTTGCTCTCAGTCCCTCTCTCCCACCTCACAGAATCTGAAGTCTGAAACATCAAACACAGGGCAATAATCAACCAGATTAGCTAAGAGTAAACCATTTTCATTGTTCAACCCAAGTACGTACAAATCACTCAGCACGACTGAGCTTAACCATACTCCCATTTGGGGGGAAAAAGCCCAGCTAGACACACACACACTAATTTTCACTGTGAGAATGAAACCCCTTCAACTGTATTTATCTGGGAGCATGGGATCATATGGGATGGCATAAAAAAGAAAAAGGTCCGTTCAACTATTGTCTTTATCTTAATATATCAGCTATGGTGTCACATCATAATCTTCTAAAACAAAAAATCTTGAGCATTAAAAGTCACACCAGCAGCCAGAATAATGACATAAGATATTCATAATTTCTCATTGCCTGGTAGGTATTTTTGGAGTTGCTACTTGATAATCCCCATCCTCCTTAAAAGTCCTTTGACAAGTGGCTAAGCAATGCCAAATGAACAAAGCAACCACGATACGGTAGTGGTTTGAAGCCCCCTCATTACAACTAAGTTCAGTCTGTCTACTGGCAAGGATCAGACATGAAAATAGGGAATGCAAATGGTGCTTATGTCCTTATTGTCTATAAATGTTTCATTTAAAATAATTTAAGTTTAAAGTAAAATCTAATTTTATTCATTCTGAGTTCAAAGAAGAATCTGAGACTTAACGAGTACTCTCTAAGAACTTTCAAAGAAGAATCTGAGACTTAACGAGTACTCTCTAAGAATTCCGAAATGTGTAATTACTCTCCTGTTCTTATAGGCAGCATATGCAAAACTTACTCCCTAAGTGGTTAACCCCAGGGTGGCAGTCTCCTAACGATTCCTTTCTTCCTGCCTGAGGTTCAGGAGTATTTTTCAGACAGTCTTTTGGATAGTTGGTTCAGCAAATCTAATTATGATCTTTACAGACAAAATATGTCTCCCAGATTATATTATGTGCCTGGCATTCCAGAAGTGAAGTTACAAGGCTTTATTCAATTTTTCCTCATGGGAGCCAGAGTCCAATCATTCCTTTGTCCAAACGTCATTCACATATATTTAGTGAAATTGCATGCTGGTATTCAAATCTTTGCTTGAGCATTTAAAATGGAAGACAAAAAAGATTTGACCTATGTACTATTTATTATGTCTATTCATTTACACACAGAGACCAAAAATAATTAAATCAGATAATTAAGTAGATAATTGTTTTCTTATTTGCTAGAGGAAATCTTATTCATTATACATGTTTATATTACCCATTATTGCTCTACAACTTTATATCAGCTCCTTGATACCAAAGTAATATTCCATTAGAATACAACAGGAGCAAAAACAAGTCCAGAAAACTCTTGTTTTAATATAACCAGAAAGACAAAGTTGATGTAAAGGAGTCTCAAAGTGATAAGAGTCACAACTGAAGGAGCAAACAGATCACCAAACTAGTGTAGCTGAGAGTAAATGTGAAAAAATAGTAACCATCAGAAGTTGGGAAAAGAATTATTCACAGACAAGAGCTGAAGAAGTAAAACAAAATGCAGATTCATAATAAATGCAAGAAATGTAAAAATGTTCTAGGGGAAAGAGAAAATCATAAATTGTAAGAGTCTTGGATAATGAAGAAAATGTGATGTTAGAACATACACGTAGAAAAAGAGATCCAGCCTTGTCTAGATTATGAATCCTCACTAGCCATGTGTAGCTCAAAATATCAAATCCAAGGAAAAATGCTTGAACTTGATCTTTAAAGAGATGACACTAGCACTTAAAGAGTAGGGATCATCAGGAACCACCAGGGATTGTCCCAGAATGACAGACAGTACACCTTTACTTCCTTTTTAAAAAAAAATTTTTATTGAAGTATAGTTGATTTACAATGTTGTGTTAGTTTCTGGTGTACAACAAAGTGATTCAGTTATACATACATATATATTCTTTAACAGAATCTTTTCCATTAGCGGTTATTACAAGATACTGAACATAGTTCCTTGTGCTATACAGTAAATCCTTGTTGTTTATCTAATTTATATATGATAGTGTGCACCTGTTAATCCCATACTCCCAGTATATATCCCCCCCCTCCTTTGGTAACCACGTCTTCTGTGTCTATGAGTCTCTTTGTTTTGTAAATAAGTTCATTTGTATCATTTTTTTTTAGATTCCACGTATAAGTGATATCATATGTCTTTTTGTCTTACTTCACTTAGTATGATAATCTTTAGGTCCATCCATGTTGCTGCAAATGGCATTATTTCATTTTTTTTTTACAGCTAAGATTCCATTGTATGTATGTATGTATGTATGTGTGTGTATGTGTGTGTGTATATATATATATATATATACACACACACCACATCTTCTTTATCCATTCATGTTGATGGACACTTAGGTTGCTTCCATGTCTTGGCTATTGTAAATAGTGCCACTATGAACATTGAGGTGCATGTACCTTTTCTAATTATAGTTTTTGTCTTTTCTGGATACATGCCCAGTAGTGGGATTGCTGGATCATATGGTAACTCCATTTTTAGTTTTTTTTTTAAGGAACCTCCATACTGTTCTCCATAGTGGCTGCACCTATTTATTCAATACATTCCAACCAACAGTGTAGGAGCATTCCTTTTTCTCCACACCCTCTCTAGCATTTATTATTTGTAGACTTCTTGATGATGGCCAGTCTGACCAGTGTGAGATGATATCTCATTGTAGTTTTGATTTGCATTCTCTAATAATCAGTGATGTTGAGAATCTTTTCATGTGCCTCTTGGCCATCTGTATGTCTTCTTTGGAGAAATGTCTATTTAGATCTGCCCATTTTTTGATTGGATTTTCTTGTTGTTTTTGAGCTGTATGAGCTGTTTGTATATTTTGGAAATTAAGCCCTTGTCAGTTACATCATTTGCAAATATTTTCTGCCATTCCTTAGGTTGTTTTTTTGTTTTGTTGATGGTTTCCTTTGCTGTGCAAAAGCTTGTAAATTTGACTAGGTCCCATTCGTTTATTATTGCTTTTATTTCTATTGCCTTGGGAGAATGAGCTAAGAAGACACTGCTACGATTTATGTCAGAGAATGTTTTGCCTATGTTTTCTTCTAGGAGTCTTATGGTGTCATGTCTTTTATTTAAATCTTTAAGCCATTTTGAGTTTATTTTTGTGTATGGTGTGAGGGAGTGTTCTAACTTCATTGATTTACATGTGGCTGTCCAGCTTTCCCAACATTACTTGCTAAAGAGACTGTCTTTTCTTCATTGTCTATTCTTGCCTCCTTTGTTGAAGATTAATTGACCATAGGTGTGTGGGTATATTTCTGGGCACTCTATTCTGTTCCATTGATCCATATATCTGTATTTGTGCCAATACAAAACTGTTTTGATTACTGTAGCTTTGTAGTATTGTCTGAGGTCAGGGAGGGTTGTGCCTCCAGCTTTGTTCTTTTTCCTCAGGATTGCTTTGGCAATTCTGGGTCTTTTGTGGTTCCATATAAAATTTAAGATTATTTGTTCCAGTTCTGTGAAAAATGTCATGGGTAATTTGATAGGGATTGCATTAAATGTGTAGATTACTTTGGGTAGTATGGCCATTTTAACTATATTAACTCTTCTAATCCAAGAGCATGGGATGTCTTTCTATTTCTTTGAATCATCTTCAATTTCCTTTATTAATGTTTTATAGTTCTCAGCATGTAAGTCTTTCACCTCCTTGGTCAGGTTTATTCCTAAGTATTTTTTTATGTGATTTTAAACAGGATTTTTTTTTTTTTTTTGCTTTCTCATTCTGATATTTCATTTAGAGTGTGAAGAAATGCAACAGATTGCTGTATGTTAATCTTGTATCCTGCTACCTTGCTGAATTCAGTTATCATTTCTAGTAGTTTTATGTGCAGTCTTTAGGGTTTTTATGTGCAGTCCTTAGGGTTTTCTATGTATAGTATCATGTCATCTGCATATAATGACAACTCTACCTCCTCCCTTCCAATCTGTATACCTTTTATTTCTTTTTCTTGTCCAATTGCTGTGGCTAGGACGTCCAAAACTATGTTGAATATAAGTGGTGAGAGTGGGCATCCTTGTCTTGTTCCTGAATTTAGCAAGAAGGTTTGCAGCTTTTCATTGTTATGTATTATGTTGGCTGGGGGGGGGGTGTCATCATAAATGGCTTTTATTATGTTGAGATATGTTCCTTCTATACCCACTTTAGTGAGAGTTTTTATGATGAATAGATGTTAAATTTTATCAAATGATTTTTCTGCATCTATTGAGATGATCATGTGGTTTTTGTCTTTTTATTTATTTTTTTGCTGATGTGGTGTATCACATTGATTGATTTGCATATATTAAACCATTCATGTGATCCTGGAATGAATCCAACTTGATCATGGTGTGTGATCATTTTTATGTGTTGTTGGATTTGGTTTGCTAATATTTTGTTGTGGATTTTTGCATCTATACTCAAAGATATTGGTCTGTAATTTTCTTTTTTGGTAGTGTCTTTGTCTGGTTTGGTATCAGGATAATGGTGGCTTCTAGAAAGACTTCAGGAGTGTTCCCTCCTTTTCAGTCTTTTGTAAGAGTTTGAAGAGGATAGGTGTAAGTTCCTCTTTGTATGTTTGGTAGAATTCCTCAGTGAAGTCATCTGGTCCTGGACTTTTGTTTTCAGGGAGCTTTTTTAAAATTACAGATTTCATTTCACTTCTAGTGATTGGTCTGTTCAAATTATCTGTTTTTTCTTGATTCAGTTTTAGCAGGCTGTATATTCCTAGAAATTTGTCCATTTCTTCTAGGTTGTCCATTTTGTTGGCGTATAAGTTTTCATAATGTTTTCTTATGGCATTTTGTATTTCTGTAGTATAGGTTGTTAATTATCCTCTTTCATTTCTTACTTTATTTGGATCCTCTCTCTTCTTCTTCGTGAGCCTGTCCAGAGGTTTGTCGATTTGGGTTATCCTTTCAAAAAACCAACTCTTAGTTTAATTTTTTTCTATTTTTTTAATCTCTATTTTATTTATTTCCTCTCTGATCTTTATTATTTCTTCCCTTCTGCTGACTTTAGGTTTTGTTTATTCTTCTTTTTCTAATTCTTTAGGTGGTAGGTTAGGTTGTTTATTTGAGATTTTTTGTTTTGGGGGAAAGGCCTGTATCACTATGAACTTCCCTCTTAGAACTGCTTTTGCTGCATCCCATAGATTTTGTATGGCTGTGTTTTCATTGTCATTTGTCTCGAGGTACTTTTTAATTTCCTCTTTGATTTCACTGTTGACCCACTGGTTTCTTAGTAGCATGTGGTTTAGTCCATGTAATAATTTTTTTCTCATTTCTCTTTCTGTGGTTGATTTCTAGTTTCATGCCATTGTGGTCAGAAAAGATGCTTGAAATAATTTCTATCCTTTTAAATTTGTTGAGGATTGTTTTGTGTCCTAGCATGTGGTCAATCCTGGAGAATGTTCCATGTGCACTTGAAAAGAATGTATATTCTGGCTTTTTAGGATGCAGTGTCCTGTAGGTATCAATTAAGTCTAACTGTTCTATTGTGTCATTCAGAATCTCTGTTGTCTTATTGATTTTCTGTCTGGAAGATTTGTCCATTGATGTCAGTGGAGTATTAAAGTCCCCTACTATTATTGTTTTCCCATCAATTTCTCCCTTTATGTTTGTCAGTATTTGTTTTATGTGTTTAGGCGCTTCCACATTGGGTGCATATATGTTAACAAGTGCGATATCCTCTTCTTGCATTGGTCCTTTTATTATGATATAATATCCTTCTTTATCTTTCCTTATGGTCTTTGTTTTAAAGTATTTTGTCTGATATGAGTATTGCTACCTTTGCTTTCTTGCCATTTCCATTTGCATGAAATATCTTTTTCCATCCCCTCACTTTTAATCTATAAGTGTCTTTTACCCTAAAGTGGGTCTCCTGTAGGCAGCATATTGTAGATTCTTGTTTTACTAACCAATCTGCCACTCTGTGTCTTCTGATTAGAGCATTTAGTCCATTGACATTTAAATAAATTATTGGTATTCCTTTTATTGGTTTATTGCCATTTTAAACTTTGTTTTCCAGTTGATTTTGCACTTCTTTGTTCCTTTCTTCTTTTTGTTTTTCATTTTGTGGTTTGATGTCTTTCTTTTGTATTATGCTTGTGTTCCTTTCTTTTTAGTTTTTGTCAATCTATTAAATGTTTTTCATTTGTGGTTACCCTGGTTTTCAAGCAAGTTAACCTATAACTATATCTAGTTGCTTTAGACTAACAGTCATATGAGCTAAAACACATTCTAAAAGATCTACATGTTTATACTCTCCTCCCCCACATTTGGTGATTCTGATGTCCTATTTTACATCTTCACATTTATCCTTTTGCTGTTCATTATAATTATAATCGCTTTCACAGAATTTTGATTGGTTTTTAATCTATGTACTGACTTATTTAAGTGATCCTCAACCCTTCTATATATTTAACTTTCCTACTGTGATTTGCCCATTCCTACAGATTCTTGCTTCTTTTCTATTTAGAGAAGACCATTCAATATTTGTTTTTGGATATGTTTACTATTGCTTGTCTGAGAAGTTCTTTATCTTTCCTTCTATTCTAAATGATAAACTTGCTGGGTAGAGTATCCTAGGTTGCATGTTTTTCCCTTTCCAGACTTTGAATACATCTCGCCACTCCCTTTTGGCCTGCAACATTTCTGTAGAGAAGAGAAATCAACTGATAGCTTTACGGGGGTTCACTTGTAACTGGTTTTTTTTTTCTTGCTGCCTTTAGAATCCTCTCTTTATCTTTAATCTTTGCCATTTAGTTATGTCTTGGTGTACGTCTGTTTGGGTTTGTCTTGTTTGGGACTCTCTGTGCTTCCTGTACCTGGATATCTGTTTCCTTCTTTAGGTTTGATAAGTTTTCAGCCATAATTTCTTCAAATATACTTTTGATCCCCCTTTCTTCTCCTTCTGGGATCCCTATTATGCATAGATTGGAACACTTTATATTATCCCATAGATCTCACATGTTGCTTTCACTTTTTTTCATCTGTCTTTGTCTGCTGTTCTGATTGGGTGATTTCCATTATTCTATCTTTCAGATCATTTATTTGTTTTTCTGCATTGTTTAGCTATCTATTTATTGCCTTTTGCTCAATTTTCATCTCAGCAATTGAGTTGTCTAATTTTGACTGAATCCTCTTTATAGTTTCTAGTTCCTTGTTACAGTGATCTACATTTCTATCAATAGCCTTTCTTAATCCCTTCAGTATTTTTACTGCCTCCTTTTTGAACTTGGGATCTGGTAGACTGGAGAGGTCTGTTTCACTGCTTGTTCTTTCAGAGGATTTCTCTTGTTCTTGTAATTGCGAGCGGTTCCTCTGCTTTTTCTTTTTTCTTTTATTTCTCTGACTATGAATTTAGGAGAAACAGTTATCTACTCTGGCCTTGAAGGACTGTTTCTATGTAGGAGCATCCCTACATAGCCTGGTTGAGTCCAATATTTTTGGTGCATGGGCTGTTTTGGGTATGGATGCATGCCACGTCTTTCCTCAGGGTGTGTTGGCCATTATCCCCTTGATAAGGGGTACGGATTGGTGTTGTGGTGACCAAAGCCTGCACCGGATGTTGGGCAGGGCCTTTCTCTTTGCTCTCTAGTTATTGTCTCCCTGTCAGGGACAGGGTCTGCTCTCCAGTTGTTGGAGTAGAAGCCCCACATCTGATTCTAAGCTGCAGTGTGAGGTACGCAGGACTGGAGGGCCCCCACTGGGAAAGGAGCCACTGCATGTTCTTCCCCAGGAGCTGTCTGCTGGGGCGTGCAATTCTGTGACACTGCCTGCCACCTGGTGTGCATGCCCACAAAGATCACTGTTGGTAGCACCACCCTCGGTGGCGACCTCTGCTTGCAGGCTCTTGTAATTGACTAGGAGGTCCCTTAAGCATACACACACACTCACAAAGCCACTGGCATGTAAAGCCACAGGAGCCACGTCCCAAGCCTGTAGATAGTTGGATCAGAAGAGCCTTAGGCATGCCTGTGCAGCCCCAGTCCCCAAATCCGCCAGAGTGAGAACGCACTGGGAGCCACATCCTGGCACCTGCACTGGGATTGCCAGTAATTGGTCCAGATTTCAGCCCCCCTTCAACATGTGTGAGCCTATGAATTTCACAGAACCCTCAGGTCCAGAGCCATGCCCCACTGCGAGCACACCAACAAGGCTATGGCAGACGCACACCTCTCCCCTCCCACGCTGACAATGGGACTCCAACGGCAGATCCATACTTCATCCTGCACGTGTCCCCAGTTGCGGCCTGGGCCACACTCTAGGCCCACTGGACTGTCTCTGCACTGCCAAACTGAGTCCAGTCCCCTTCCTGGGTCTGTCCACTGAAGCCCAAGTTTCAGCTCCCCATCGCTGCACACACCAGCAAGCGAGCATCTCATGCTGGGAAGTGCAGTGATGTGGCCAGGACCATCAGTGTAGGTGTTTCTCTACCCTGCCAGGCTGCAGGTCAGCTTCCACACTCCCTTCTCCAGCCTCTCAAGCTCCCTATGCTGGGTGCTGGAAGACCTCCCAGCCAGTAAAGAAGGTTCCCAGGGTGAGGGAACCTTTCCTCTTTCACAGCTCCCTCCCAAGAGTACAGCTTCCCTCCCAGTACCTCCTCTTCTCCCTTTTCCCTTCATCCTACTGGTAATATGGGGATGTTTTTGCAGCACCGGTCATATGAGATCTTCTGCAAGCTTTCAGTAGGTATTCTGTGAGAATTGGTCTACATGTAGATGTATTTTTGAGATATTTGTGAGAGGAAGTGAACTCCACACCCCTCTACTCTGCCATCTTGATCTCCTCTATGTAAGTCTTACATATAGAATTTAAGTTTGGTTTAATATGAACAAATTCTGCATGAAGCAGCACTAACAATATCGATAAGGATCATTTCCACCCCTAATATTCTGTAAATACCTCTGACTTCTGGCTTGAGGAAAAAAGTCTAAAATGAAAAGGAATGATCCAGAAAAACTGGTTTAATCATATTACTTAAGCCCACATTGATTTCATTTGCCATGTAAGTCATTATGACCCACTGGGAAGTTGGAAATTATATCTGAATTATACTGTTCTCAGAAAATCAGTCCATTTGCTAAAAAGCCTATTTAATTGCACGTGAGTCTATGTTATATTAGTACCTTAGGCTGGATATACAAATTCACCCTTTGAAGGACATAAATCTCTGAAATATAAAGTCCTTTTTTTCAGGATATCAATGTTATTATTAATTCAACATCTTATAATGACACAAAATCCTCATCACAATGGAACAATGAGAATATATGTAGAGAAGAACCACATAATTCCCTGGCCCTTCAATGCAGACTCACAGATTTTGTGTTCCCAGAATAGGTCGTCTCCATCCCTACCACACACTATTAGATGCATTTTGTGGAGGAATAAAGTGAGGTAGGATATAAGCACAAAGGGCTAAGATTTCTACCCCAGCTATGAAAGATAAACATGACTGGCTGCAGCAACAGTGTTCCAAATATGCGCCCATCCAGCCTCTGCACAATTAAGCAATTTTCATTTTCAAATAGATTTACTTTTTCATTGTTTTATTAAACCACTTAAATATTTGAAATACATATTTTAAAAGTCTCAGAAGCTACAGGACAGGCAAGACTGCACAGCAACAACTAAAACCAACCACCTAACAAACAAACAAAAAAAATAGGAATGGTTAATAAACAGCAGAAGTTAATTTACTTCCTCTACTTATGCAAAATGATACTTTCCTTAAATTTTCTAGTACATCCATTGAAGCATAATATATCCAAACCATAAATACATATAGTATGGATGATCACAGGGGAAAAATATTAACATCAGATTTAACTATTTTAATTATCTTATAAAACCAGTTGTTCCTACCAAGTATAAAAAGGAACAGAAGAAAACATTACTGATCAAAGAGCTTAGCTATGAGTTAGAGGACTGGCAAACCCACGGCATGCATGTCTCCAATCTTCCCTCTAGAACCTGTACAGGCACCCCAGCACTTCCCATGGCATCCAGATACAGCCTCACCATCCTCAACCCAGCTTGACAATCAGCCCCTTCCAATCTGTAATAAAATATATTAGCCAACTCCAAACTGGATTCATAATAGATTTACACACAACTGAAGGTAAACTAGAATGTTCTCTACCCACATTTGTTATGCCACATGCCAAATAACTATCTCAATATTAAAAGTAACATTCATAGGATCTCAAAATGCACACAAATGGACTTACAATATGCTGGGCACTATACTACATGCATTGTATCTTTTGATCCTCACTATGTTAGGTACTGTTGTTATTGCCATTTTAAAGAGTGGAAACAGCCTTTGAGAGTAAAACAGCTCCTCTAAGTACACCCAGGAAGTATGTGGGAGGTCTGTTCAATTCTCATCTCCAAAATTGCTCCTAGCCACCACACTATACTGTCTCTCCTTTTCTTCGCAAAGGCTCAGACTGTCTATTTGATGCAACTACCGCCATTCAACAGGAGAATGTCACAGTCTTCATCCTAGCGTGCTGGCCCTGACAAAGTTAACGACAACTGTGAAAATCCCCTAAACTGTCAACTCTACTACACTTCGTTTAATCACTGCACATGGTCCTAAACATTAAATGTTCAATTCATGTATTATTAATATTACTTTATGCACTGTGCAAAATGGACTACTGCTTAGAAAAATTCCTCCACCTAGAAGACAAACTTTTTAGAGGGACGTGTGTGGTAGAGCGGACCATAGTGATCATGTCCTTAGGCTGTTAAAAGGGGAATGCGGACCACCACCAAGAAGCAGGAGGGAAGGCAATGTGGCTGGGATTTGCTCCTGGACATCAGAATTTTCCAAAGAATCAATGATCCAAAGAAGAAATTATCAAACCTAAAAGACAACATGCTCACATAATTAAAATTGGAAACTAAAAGATCAACTCTCAACAAAAGAACATCTATTAATTTATCTGTTCATATTTTATTCACCCTGCCAGGTTAACCATATACTGGGATGGTATAATCCAGCCCACACTGAACACAGGCAACAAATAAATAGAAAATGTGTCTCCAAATAACCTTGGTCCTAAGAATTTCAAAGAAAACCTCTGAAAGTGTTACATGGTTAGTGTGATTTCTAGATGTCATGGAAGGTTCTAGAAGCTACCCACCATCACAGAGAAGCATGAACCCAGGAGACACCTGGCACCAAATAAACATAATAATTCCAAAGGCAGAAAGTGGGGATGTGGGGACAAGGAGATATCAACCCTGCTCTAATGAAGACCAAAGGTGGAGGGGAGATGAGAGGGGCCGGAAGCCAAAGCATTAAATTATTTCCCTATAAACAGTGGCTTCTGAGAAGTAAAATGACTGTCACCACTTCATGGTGGTGCAGCTCTGCAAGTCCTGCCAACAGCACAGTAGTTCCCCAATTCTATCTGCCTGATAATTTCCCAATTCATGTGTTAAAAATGCATATTCCTAGGCCCTGTTTGCAAAGACACTGATGCACTAGGTATGGTGTAGTGCCCACAGATGAGCATTTTTAAAAGCATCACATGTGATTCTGAGGCAGGTGGTACTATATCGAGAGGCTACAGAAATTCCTTTGGGCACTAGGTCCCAATTTTAAAAGATGCCACCATGTGACTGTGAAGACTTCTTAGTGGGTGAGTTAGACCTCGGCAAGGCTTCCACAGGTACAGGGAGCCTGCACAACAAATATACAATCTGCTCAGAGAAGTATATTAGAACTATTGAAGAGTACTATCAGAGCTGATTTCTCCTTTCCTTACACACCAAAAAACTGAATGGCGCAGTGGTTGAGAGTCCGCCTGCTGATGCAGGGCACACGGGTTCGTGCCCCGGTCCGGGAAGATCCCACATGCCACGGAGCGGCTGGGCCCGTGAGCCATGGCCACTGAGCCTGCGCGTCTGGAGCCTGTGCTCCGCAACAGGAGGGGCCACAGCAGTGAGAGGCCCACGTAACACCAAAAAAAAAAACAAAAAACAAAAAAAACTGAATACACAGTAAGAGATGCAGAAATAAAGAAAAGCATCAGTTAAGTACTTTTTTCACTAAACTCTATTATAGATGACTGTGTTCTTGTTCTTATTTCTGGTACTTTTTGTTGGGGGAAGGGAAAAGGACAAGTTGCACACTAAAGCAGCACTCAGGAAGCTTGCCTTTAAGTTACAAATATATTGATGATTTCTAATATTCAAATCAAAAACTAGGATGTGTTTCTATATCTCCCTTTATGGGATATAAAATTCATATACATATTCATATGTTGAAGTCCAAACCCCCAGTCTCTCAGAATGTGACTATATTTGGAAACAGGGTCTTTAAAGAGGTAATTAAGTTAAAATGAGGTCAGTAGGGTAGGCCTTAATCCAGTAGGACTGGTGTCCTTATAAGAGGAAGAAATTTGGACACAGACACAGAGGGAAGATGACATAAAGACATAGGGAGAAGGCGGCCATCTACAAGCCAAGGAGAGAGGCCTCAGAAGAAACCTGGGTGGTCGTTTAGTCCACCCCGTCTGCGGTACACTGTGATGGCAGGCTTCCCAAACTAACACATCTACTCGTATAAAAAGCAAGGCAATCCTATCTCATCCAATACCTTCCTTAGGCAGTGTACTTGTCCTAGTTCTGAAAGGAGGCAGGCCGTGCTCAGAGCTGACACTCTAAGAAAAAGGGAGGAGAGGATGAAGCACCAGATGTTCAACAACTTATCACTTTGTGATGCCTGAAGCTCATGGCACCACTGCTGTTCATCTCCTGTGGCTCCTCTTCCCCTCCTGGGTCTGAAGGAGCCGACGGGGGAGGTGAGGGCTGCGAGGAAAGAAGGTCAATATCCACAAACCCCAAACCAACTAGCTCCCTCCTTGCCTTTCTTATCAGGGAGAGAACTGATACCTCCTCTCCATTTTCTAGACGCTACCTCCTCTGCTTCTACAATTATTCAATGTACACACAGACGGGTAGGCTGTTTAGCACTGGAGAGGCGTTTCTGTGTACAGAGGTGGGGGAGTATATTCTGGAAACATTTCATTTTCATCCACCCTCACCAGAGCACCTCCCCGAAGGTGCACCTGTGCATGCAAAAGGCCCAGGCCCTGCATCTGAGAACAACTTCCTGGCAACGTCTTGGATTTTGATGGAGTTGTTTTTAACGGACCTTTCTCCCGCTGCCTGCAGTAACCGAGAGGCACCGATAGCCCAACTTCCTCTTTGGGGAGATTCCAGTCCTCACTGATGAGCCCTCTGGACAGGGCTACCTTCCTGTCCTCTCTCAGTAGTCTTTGATCATTCTTCTCCCATATTAGTGACAGAAAAGTAGGATAAAGGAAAATGCTTCAAATCAGAAAAAAAAAAAGCTTAAGTTACCTTAGCACAAAAGTTACTAGATGAATTCCTCACTCTCCTCCTTGCTATAGCAGTCAAATCCTTTCTTAGGTTCTACAGTTTTAAAACTGTCTCAAATGAAGCTGGTTGTTAAACAGAACTAACCCCCCACAAATCAACCCCCATTGCTGGAGCATTCTAAATACTTCTGAACATAACCAACTTTTAAGCCAGTTGCCTACAGTTAAGAAACTACTTTAAACCACACCACTATCACTCTTACACAAGCAGAACTTGTCAACTAACTCAGTTTCCTATTATCCGTCAACATGAAGGTCATCCAGAGGATCAAAAAGAATAACGGCCATAAAAAATCCACAAATCTATGGTGATACTCAGAGAAGGGTGAGTGAGGAAACTCTTTACAGATGAATGCCAGCAGCTCAACACAGAAGCAATGAAAGAATCAGAGAATCTCCATTCAGTACTTCCAGTGTAAGAGCTGATTCAGGCAGGGAGCAAAGGAAGGCAAAAACTTGGTTGAAAAGTTGTTAGGAAACAGAATATTTGCACTCTGCCAAAAATCAGCCCACAAATTCTTACTAATTGCAAAGGAAAAGGTAATTTTCTGGTGGAAAGACCCAGGAGTCATTGGCTCTGCATCAGTAATACTGAGACAGCAGGACATTATGTAATATGAAATTCACAGCATCACCTATGAAGTAGTTTTGGCAAAAATGGTTGCTATAGGCTGAAATGTCTGTGCCCCGCACCCAAAATTCCTCTGTTGAGACCTAATCGCCAGCGTGATGGTATTTGGAGGTAAGGCCTCAGGAGATGCTTAGGTCATGAGGGTATACCCCTGATGAATGGGATTAGTGTCCTTATAAAAGAGTCCCTACAGAGTTCCCTTGCCCCTTTTGCCATGTGAGGGTGCAAGGAGACCATCTGCAACCCAGAAGGGAGCCCTCACCCAGCCACAGAGTCACCCTGATCTCAGACTTGCAGCCTCCAGCTCTGTGAGAAATAAATTTGTTGTTTATAAGCCACCCAGTCTCTCCTATTTGTGTTACAGCAGCCTAAGTGGACTGAGATAATCTAACCTGAATCTACTCACACTTCTAAACCTAACTTCCAGTTTACAGGAAATACACACGCTAAAGAATAAGTAAATGATACCTGCGGAAACCATCAAGAAACCCATAATGTGCGCCATCCTCCAAGACAACAAGCCCAGACTCTCCAAAAAGTTAAAGGAGGTGTGGAGGCTGCTGAAACGGATTAAAAAAGACAAAACCAAATGTAATTCATGAACCTGGAATCCTAATGTTGAAAAAACACTACAAGACATTTTTCAGATAAGCACGGAAATTTGAAAATACTGGCTATTTGATGGTAAAAACAACCACTGTTAATTTTCTTAGGAGTACTGCTGTATTACTGTAATGAAGGGGAAATGTCCTTATTGTTAGGAGATGCATCCTGAAGTATTTAGGGGTGAAATGTTCTGATGTTTGAAACTTAAGAGAGAGAAGAGCAGATATAGCGAAATACTGCTTGCTGGTGCAGCATACTGGCAGGGCACACAGGAAGCTCTTTCCTTTTGTAAGAGAACTGCTCTGCCGTCACACCCTGCTGTGCCATGCTACTCCCGTCCTTGGGTACCTGGTCCGGCGTCTCCAGACTCTAGCCCAGGGACGTGGGGTTCTGCACTGGCTTTCTCATCTGACAGCAGGAGCCTCTGCTCTGTGTGCTGATGCTGGCTCTCCTTTATGGAGGCACAGCTAGGAGCACACAGGCAGGCAGTGGGAAGGCTGTTCCACACCCTGAATTCCTTATTTCCTACACGCAATGAGGTAGAAAGGGAGGCCTGAATTATGGCTGAACCCAGCCAGGTTCAGCTGACAAGCTTTTCCGGCCGCCTCACAGCATATGGTAATTATTAACCACACAACGGAGTCCAGCCGGCCTGGGCCCTCTGCTGGCACAAGAAAAGTTCCAAATAATTTCCAATAACAGCAACGACAGCCATGGTTCTGGAGGACTTACTAAGTACCAGACACCATTCTAAGTGCCTGATGTATCCTAATGTATGGATTTACAGGAGCGGGCAAGCTTTACCGTGTTATCATTAAGTACTACCATCCAGGACTGACTGAAACCCTCACTGTAGGCAAAGGCTAAAAAGTAATTTGGAATAATATTCACATTCAGAAGGCTAAGTCACCTTGGCTTGAAAAAATGGGAATTGATACTGGAGGTGGGAGGAGGTTCAGTATTTCTTTCCTAAAAACCATTAATGCGAATCACCCTTCAAACTCTTGCAAGTCTCGGCATCTATAACCATTTATTATGGAAAGAATGTACCACAATCAAAAATCACAGCTTGCTTCCTGACGTCCGCAATCAAAGCGAGAGAAGCAAAGATATATCACCTAACCCAGTTGTTCCTCCCGGGCCATCACTCATCGGCCACTTGCCATTGCTCACAACTCTTTTCACACATTAGCGTTAGAAAGTTCTAAAGACTAGAGCAGATGTTTCCCTCCTCAAAGTTACTGCAGACAGTTATTAAGGGTGGGGAAAATGAAGCTTCAAATATCCCTGTGGATAGAATAAAGGGGAAAAAACACCTGCAAACATCAAAGAAGTCAGGCAGGCATTCGAATCTTGGAGGTCGGCAGCTAAATTACATGAACACAGACAAAAATACAAGTGTGGCCAACCATTTAGCAACTGATTCCAGTATTTAACTACCTGGTAACTATACAGAAGACAGTAACTTTTTACTCATACAATAGGAAGGCTACACTGGAATATCATACAGCAATTGGAATGGAAGGGTAGCAGAATACACCACCCCCAAAATAAGACCACAGGAGTTCAGGACATGCCACTCCAAAGCATGCCACTTGGGAATATTGATTATTTTGAGTTGTAGGCACTTGAAAAACAGCGAAAGTGGGGAAAGGCTTCCTCCAAACTCCCCTATATGCTTAAAGACAGAGCTTCCAAAAACAACTCAACTGTCATAAATCCCCTCCCTGGGAGTTTCATCAACTGGGGAAGACTGACTGTTATCACAAGAGAGGAGACCGGAAGTCGACACGTTCTTCAAGGGCCCATTCATCCTTCCTAAAAATCATTTACTCTCCCCTTTCCCTATTAAGATGCCCTTTAATCCTGAATTCTCAGCCACCTGGGGGAGTTACTAATTTTTCCTTGGTATCACTCATGTATATATGAGGTATGCATGTTAAAAAAACTTGTTTTTCTCTTGTTAATCTTTTATTACAGGGGTCTCAGCTAAGAACGCAGAAGGGTAGAGGGAAAATTCTTCTTCCTCCCCTACAGAATAAATGGGCAACACTACAGGCAACAATATGGATCAAATCTCATATAATGTTGAACAAAAGAGACCAGACATTAAAAAGTACATACTATGAAGATATATAACTTATTTGTATAATTTATTCATTTAAAAATTTTAAATTTTTATAATATATTTTAAATATGTTTATAGAATAAAATTTAAACCAAGCAAAAATGATTAATGCTGTTAGAATTCAGGATAGTGGTAACTTCTGAAGAGAGTAGTAACTAGGAAGGGGCACCATGGGTAGGGAGTATCTCTGGGGGCTGGTGAGGTTCTACTTCTTCACATCAGCATTGGTTACACAGGTCTGCTCTGCACATGAAAATTCATTAAACTGTACTCTTATTTGTGTACCTTCTCTATATGTTACGCTTCAGACATTTAAAATGTGAAAACAATCAACCACAATGAGATATCACCTCACATCTGTTAGAGTGGTTATTAAAAAAAAAAGATTTAAAAAATGTTGGTGAAGATTTGGAGAAAAGGGAACCCTTATGCACTGTTTTTTTTTTAAATTTTTTATTTTGTATTTGAGTATAGCCAATTAACAATGTTGTGATAGTTTCAGGTGCACAGCAAAGCTGTGACTGAAATGGAAATTGGTGCAGCCACTGTGGAAAACAGGATGGTGGTTCCTCAAAAAATTAAAACTAGAACTACTGTATGATTCAGCAATTCCACACTGGGTATATATTCATATCCACAGGAAATGAAATCACTTCTTGAAGAGATACCTACACCCACCCTCATATTAAATGCAGCATTATTAACAACAGCCAAGATATGAAAATAATCTATGTATTCACTGATGGATGACTGAATAAAGAAAATGTGAGATTTTATACACACACACACACACACACATACATATATAATGGAATATTATTCAGCCATTAAAAAGAATGAAATCTTGCCATTGGCGACATGGATGGACCTTGAGGGCATTATGCTAAGTAAAGTAACTCAGACAGAAAGACAAATACTATATGATCTCACTTATATGTGGAATCTAAAAAACAAACAAGCAAGCTCACAGATACAGAAAACAGACTGGCAGTTGCCTTAGGTAGGGGTGAGCGAAATGGGTTAAAGGGAGTCAAAAGGTACAAACTTCCAGTTATAAATAAGTCTTGGGGATGTAATGTACAGCATGGTGACTATAGTTAATAATACTATATTGTGTATTTGAAAGTTGCTGAAAGTAAATCTTAAAAGTTTCTTATCACAAGAAAAAAATCTGTAACTATGTATGGGGACAGATGTTAACTATTGTGGTGATCAGTTTGGCAATATATACAAATACTGGATCATCATGTTGTACACCTGAAGCTAATATAATATTGTATGTCAATTACATGTTTTCATAAATAAATATGAAGACAATTTAATATTCCTATACCAAGAGATCTCTGACTTCTACTTTCGAAACAACCTCAGAAATGGTGGTGTTATCTAAAATCATCCACTTCAAGAAAGTGAGAGCTGAAGGCAGTTAGGAACCAACACCTAAGTCCACATGTAAAGTGAAATTAGACACAGTCCCTGCAATAGCTGTACAAATCACTCTGCAGGCATTAGCAAGAACTGCTGGGGGGCAGTAATTACAGAGGCCTTTGATCTTCTATTATATCTTCTATCTGGGATCTCAAAGAAGCCAGCAAACAAACAAGGCCCAGCAGCGCACTGACAAAGGCCACTGTGTCTTCATCTGTTTACAGCACCAGCCCCAGATCCTGCACCTCTGCATGGGAGCAGCTGAAATCAGGAAAAGGCCTAGGTGTTACTAATGCCCTGATATAAAAACATTAGGTCAAAACTCCACATGTTAACATCTGTCTGGTCTTTATAAGCAGGATCCCAATCAGAGAGCAAATCTATGTGTCCCAGGTTGGCATTTTTCCTAATATATTAGATTCTTTAAAAGCAAAGAACAGAGAACGAGAGAAAGAGCACAGTCTGTAACTTCAAACCTCCCAATTCTATTTGACCTTCTTGCCTACTATTATGGGTTGAGTTGTGTCCCCCCAAAATTTGTATGCTGAAGTCCTAGCCCCCAGTCCTCAGATTCACTTTATTAGGAAATAGCGTGATTGTAGATGTGATCAGTTAAGATGAGGTCATACTGGAGTAGGGTGGGCCCGAGTCCAACACGACTGGTCCTTATAAGAAGAAAAATTTGGGTGCACGTGCATGCACACACACACACACCATGTGAAGACTGGAGTCCCACTGCCATAAGAAAGTACCAGAAGCTGGAGAGAGACCTGGAACACTTTCTTCCTTAGTGCCTTCCAAGGGAGCATGGACCTACTGACCCCTGCCCATCTCAGACTCTCAGCCTCCAGAACTGTGAGAAGATACATTTCTGCTGTTTAAGGCCCTCAGTTTGGGCTAGTGCTTTGTCGTGGCAGCCCTAGCAAACTAATACATCTACATAGCCCAGGTCTGGCAATGCTGGTGAACAAGGACTTCTATCCTTATCTTAGAGATGAAGAAACAAGTACAGAGAAATAAGGTATACTGCTGTAAGTCACAAAGCCCCCACTGACCAAGATTAGAACTCAGGGATCGGGCTTCCCTAGTGGCACAGTGGTTGAGAGTCCGCCTGCTGATGCAGGGGACACGGGTTCGTACCCCGGTCCGGGAAGATCCCACATGCCGTGGAGCGGCTGGGCCCGTGAGCCATGGCCGCTGAGCCTGCGCGTCCGGAGCCTATGCTCCGCAACGGCAGAGGCCACAACGGTGAGAGGCCTGCATACAGCAAAAAAAAAACAAAAAACTCAGGGATCAAGAAAAAAAATTGCTGCAAAAAGCTGTAAGAAGTAAAAGCATTAAAGAAATGGCAAACTCTCCTTTCCTGGAGGCCTGCTAACTCCTGTCTGGGAGAGCCTGGGGTGGCCCTGTCTATAAAGAAGGTGCTTCCACCACTACAAATCTAAGCCAACAGCACACCTGCCCCAAGACTTGTAATTCCCACTACGGGAATGCATTACTTTTCAAAGGCCTGAATCTGCTAAAAAGAACGTAGCTACTAAAAATGAGGCAAGCAAAAAGGAGTGAATACAAATGGCATTTTAATAAGTAATAAGACTTCAAGGGAAGCTAGAAGTTCAGAGTCACTTCTGAAATTTAACATAGAATTAATCTACATCATCTTCCAAAAGCATCAGTCCAGAAAAGAGCCTGCACAAGGGTGTCCACTTCAAATGCAGCCACAGAAAATACAAATGAACCTCTAAAAGCAATCATTGTTAGGGTGGGTTTATGAATTGATCTCTGGCGTGTGCCAGCTATGGTTAAAATCTAAACTGCAGCAAACGTCAGTAATATCTAGATTACATTTAATATTAGGTGGAACAGTATAGCAAGAGTTAGATTTTATGAAATGGAAAGTCACACATTAAGAAATATTAATCGAGCTACATGCTGGATGCCAGTCCACGCACTGAAAGTCAGATCCAGGGGTGAATAAAATAGACACCAGCCCTGTCTAAAAGCCCTCATGGAGTTGAGAGTGACACTCTCAAATGGGAATCCAGAGGTAACACAAACGGTTGTAATATTTGCTGGTCTTTAAAGGAGAAATTGTAGTGACAACTATATTAGAATTTTCTATTTGTTCTTCTCAGTTTTAAAATTAGCCAGACCTCCATGACCATCACTGAAATCAGTACCAGAGGCTGGGCTCTGGGCTGCTCTCAGGACAGTGCATGGGAGGAGCGTTCCCCTTCATGTGCACACCAACTTGAAAAGAGGACCAATGGGTAGCCTGAAAAAGCCAAGGTCACCGATTTAATCTTCATAGGACCAGGTAACTTCAAGAAACTGCACTTATTATCTTGGCTGACAAGTCCACGTTTCACATCATTGGTTTCTAGAAAGGAATATGCCCTCCAGCATACTCAGAGGGGATGTGGGTAAAGCATTTCATGAACTGAGAGGGAAGCAAAGCCAACACAGAGGAAGATCTGGTTGTGGCAGGAAACAGGCCTCCGTCCAGCCAGTCATCACGGCACTTTCCCAGGGCAGGCAGGGGTGCCAGGAGCATTCACACCACCCTACATATGGGATGCCCTCAGGCCTTCAAGGACCCTCCTCTGGCCTGACCTTGTGGCACTGTGACCTGACAGTCTCAGCCTACCAGGCAAACTAATATCACTGACAGTCACATCCTTGTGTGAATTCCATGACTGTCCTTTGCTGTTGAGGACCAAGCAGTTCAGAACAGCCCCTTTAACGTCAGCTCCTCCTGAAGCAGCAGCACTTGCTTCAAGGAGCAGCAACTCAGTTTTAGCCCAAAGCTACCCTGTTGAGACTTGATGCCATTCCAACTTACCTTCTTTCTCAATGAAATGTGGATCTTTCACTGTGGCACAGGTGAGCTCAAAATTATAATTGCATGCGTTCATGTGGATGTACTCAACTCACCAACTTTAAAGAATAAGATTCATGAAAAGGACAAAAACCTTAAAAGCCACTCCCTTCAAATCACTTTAAAAACCTCCTTTGAGGAGCTGCTCCAGCACAGTCCTAGGGAAATTTTTTTTTTTTTTTTTTTTTTTTTGCAGTACGCGGGCCTCTCACTGTTGTGGCCTCTCCCGTTGCGGAGCACAGGCTCCGGATGCGCAGGCTCAGCAACCATGGCTCACGGGCCCAGCCGCTCTGCGGCATGTGGGATCTTCCCGGACCGGGGCACGAACCCGTGTCCCCTGCATTGGCAGGCGGACTCTCAACCACTGCGCCACCAGGGAAGCCCGGAAATTTTGTTTTAATTGTAGTTACCACTTCTTACTACATGTCACATTGTTTTTAAGAAAAATCAAAACGTATAGAAATACAATAGTTTCCAAATACAAAGGGAACATATTTTTCAGAGTTAATCTATTATGTCCAGATGGCTATTTAAACCATGCTAAAAACCAAAGCCCTCACCTCCCTGGGCTGCTGGAAAGCTGGTAAGTTTCACTGTCTCCAGAGCTTCCTGCAGACATCACTGAGGCTGCTTATGCTCTGGGCGCACCCCCAGTAGGATTTCTTGCCTTATCTTTTCAAAGTTGCAAGGGACTTCCCGAGAATTAGATACGAGCTACCAGGGCGTCCTGTGGCATTTAACACAACACTGGTCACTAAGTTGTCCGTGGCCATCCGTTCATTCCAGGCAGCCAGCAGCTTGGCCATCTATAGCCAGAGGCACTGATTGTCATCTCCACAAATTACAAATACCTCACATACACAGTGGGGGAAACCTGTAAACTATGTGAATTCCAGGTTAGGAATGTCTTACTTCTCCCTACTGAGAGTTCCTTCCTCCCCTCCCCTCCCTGTATAGCCAACTCCAACCCCAGTACATCTTAGCCTTGACAGTACATTGCTAAGCAACTTACAAAAATGCCTTGAACACCTCAGATTTAAGACATTCATGGTAATATCCTCCACTAAATAAAGGCAACCAAATTTCTGTCCATTTCAACCTTTCTTTTTTAATTAGAATAAGGATTTCTCCGATACCTTTTCAAGTAACATATCCCTACTCTACAGCCTATTTATCAGATCCACAATGGTTTTTTAACAACCCCGTCACATATACATAACCACCATCAAAATTCCTTCCTGTCATTTTTCCAAACTATTTTTATCCTGCTTCATACCTAATTTAGAACATATCATAAATATTATCTTAGCTGTAAAATGACCCATCCTATGGATGTACTACAATTTACTTATCTATTCCCTTCTTGTTAGAAAAGTAACTCACTTTCCATTTTTATAAATTTTACTTTAAAGAACATTTTTACACCAAAGATTTTTTTTAATTTCAGACATTCCCTTGAAAATAGATTTCTAGCATTAGAATTACTCCAGGTGTGATTTATTACCCAAATGTGCAAATAATTTTAAAGTTTTCACTGTCCCACTGGCGAAAGGGGTCTCGTTTCCATGTTGAATCCTGACATTTCACTTTCCCGTATTCAGCAGCCTTTCTCCCCTAAACCACTCTTCTCTGGAGCCTTCTCTCCTGGACTGGCCTCTTCCCTCCCTTAGGCCTCCTTCTCCAGCACTAGTAGAACCCGCCCCAGTTTCTTAGGCTTAAGTGTCTCACTTTTAAGAAGGCAGGGTTTTGTTATGAATTTGCTTTTGTTTCCGTTTCACTCATCCTCCAACCCTGCCACAGCACACTCAAAAGAGTATTCCGTTCGCATTAGTTTTTAAATCATGTGGATCACATATTTATCTTACCTGTTTTATAAAAGGTAAACCTTTAGTGATTAGAAACATTTTTTAAGCATTTAACAACATCAAAAAAAACACAATATAGTCCTATAATCTACTATCTAATTTCCTTTTTGTAAATTTTCCACAAATTCCTTGTTAAATTCAAATTATTTGCACTAGTTTACATGTTCACCCAATATCGGGTTTTCAATAATTTCTGCTCTCTACTCCTCCATTTACATAAAACAAAAAAGTTTCCCCAAGACAAGCTGGACAACTTTTATGAAATTTAAATCTTTTTTTTCAGAATCCCCTTAACTATTTATTTAGTTCCATCACACTGATGTTAGCACAAACATATACATTAAGTCTAAATTGCTCAGAAATGTGAAATTTAATAAGCTGTACAAACACACCACCAAACGTAATATAAAACCATAAACATATGTATCCATAAAACCAGAAAATATTGATCTATATCTGATTGGCTATTTCTACATTTTCCCATTAACATTTCCTTATTACTTATTCACTTAGCTCAGCACAGCCCCATAAGGAAGCAACAAACACCAAGTGCCAAAGGCTTAAGAAAAATTCATAAGGAAGGGAAGGAGAAAAGGAGGAAGATTTCTGAATTTAAAAATCAAAATCTGGGAATTTCCTTGAAGTCCAGTGGTTAGGACTCCATGCTTTCACTGCTGAGGGCCTGGGTTCAATCCCTGATTGGGGAACTAAGATCTCACAAGCTGTGCAGCACAGCCAAACCATCAAAATAAATGATAAAATAAATAAGAAATAAATTTTTTTAAATTTTAAATCAGAATCACAGACAGTTTACCTAGTACCCTCTGGTTGCAAATTAAGAAAAGATCAGCATCATGTAACTTTAGCAACAAACAAGAGCCCTCGGAATAAGGTAAGGAGCAGAGCTCTAATTCAGGACCATCTCTCACTTTCTTCATTCCATACAGACCTTTTCTTCCTCTGGCACCTGAGGCCAATGCTGTGAAAATGAGACAGAGCAGTCAGTGCCTTCTCAAACCTTCAGATGCCTCAGCATCACCTGTGCATGCATGAAATGCTGACTCTGATTGAGGAGGTTTGGGGTGGGACCGGAGAGTATATCAATACTTTCTAACAAGCTACCAGGAGCTTGTTACTACTGCTAGTCTGAGGACCAAAAAACTGAGTAGCAAATATACAGACTTCAATACCTAAGAACTATGAAACTACTGGACTTATAACAAAAGTTTCCAGAATACAGCTATAAATGATTGATTGGCTCACTTTGTTTTATTACATAGAAGTTTCTTAAAGAGAGAAAAGCCACCTTATTTTTCCTTAATGTTAACACAGGTGGGGCGCATTCTACTGTATATTAAGAAAATAGATCAGAAACTGGTAACCTGGGTTGCCTTGAGGAAGGAACCAGCCAACCTGGACGAGGGAGAGGAAGGGTTTTCACTGAATATTCTTCTGTAGTTTTTAAATATTGAATCACGTGAGTCAACTACCTATTCAAAAAATAAATTGTATTTTAACATTTAAAAACATTTCATAGGATATACTGGAAGCTGACTAAATGTTAAATTAATCCATTTCCCAGGAAAGTAAGTGGTCGGGCCGGGGAGACCACTTACTTTAAGTTAGGATTTTTCTTCACACAGGGAACATGCCTTAGTTTAACCACCTTCTAGGATCACGCCAATATTATATTTTTATTATAATAACATTTTTCAACCCCATTACTCTTCTCCAGCACCAGAAGGACCCAACAGCATGCCTTGATTCATAGAAAATTTGAAAAAGCTTCTATGTGCACCCCTAGTGAGTCAGGCTCTCACTGCAGAGAACTTTCCAGTACCTCAATCTCTTGTATTTTTGAAAACTCGGCCACTTGGCACTGAAATTGTTCCTATTAACAGCATTCACACTGGTGTTTTAGATCTACACAGAAGTAACAGCAACTGAAAACAGAAACCAAATGACGGAATGGGTGAGAATGTGCGTGTATGTGTGTGTGCATGGGTGTGTCCTCACACAAGTGACCCTATGGCTGAGCAAATATTAGCTCAACCGTCTGATCTGAACTTAACCCATATGGACCTAACCCCACCTGTACTCTCACAGGGCCTCCAAGGCAGACACATTCCTCTTTACATAACTTGGTCATGACTCACCTATAAGACTCTGTGAAAGTGCTTGTCGCGTTTGCAATTTGTGAATTAATATTCATCCCTAAACCCTTAAATGCTTGTTTCGGTTCTGCCTTTCACCACGTCGCCTTAGAGCAGACCTTACCGTGTTGTCGAGGCTTCTTCAAATCCCCACATCCGCCCTCCTCCTCCATTAGCACTGCCTGGTCTGGGTCCCCATCCCCACCCCACGTCTCCATCCTCTCTACTACAGCCTATGCTTATAACTGAGTGGATCAGCTGCAGGGACTAAAGGGAAAGGATCAGAGACAGGCAAACCCAGGCTGGAGGGAATCCACGCGTCACAGCCCTGCCCCAAGGACTCTGGCAACCGTCCAGCACGTGTGTCTAAAGAAGCAGCAGCCACCGAGCTAATTCCAGTTTCCCTGTCTGTTATCCAAGGAGACACGCAGTGGTGGGGAGATAACCAAAAACATCGCGGTGGGGGAAAAGGAGGCCCCAGCGGCACAGAGCATCTTCCTAACTCTCCACTCAGCACAGAGCCCCAGATAACTACAGATACGGCCCAGAACCAGCACTGACCCCCGGCAACACGGCGGTGGGTTTGGTGGGGTAGGACCAGGTGGAGCCAAGGACCCAGCCAAGAGGCTGCAGTTCAGGCCAGGGTGGCTGTTCCAGAAGGAACGTCGGTGCCAAGCAGGAAACCAAAGGAAAAACGCAGAACTGCAGGCCAAGAAAACATCGTGAGGACTGAGGTGAGGGGGTCGCTCGGCTCACGCGGGTGCTCTCGCCCGGGGCTTGAGCTATATCGCCGGTTTCCTACCTGCCAGGCGATGAATGTGACGCTGCCGAAGTGCCTCTGCCCACGAGAAGCTACAGCCGCACCGGGCTGGAGGAAGCAGGTACAGCTGCCCACCTGCAACTCCCCTCACTCAGAAACTCTCAAGAGCTCCTCCTACATCATCACCACCATCCCCCTCAACAAAACTAGCAGCAACTGGGCAGGCATTGCCTCTAAAGACATCACCTGCTACCATTCTCCTGCCTCTCTGGCCTCTTTGATGATCCTAGAACAGACTAGGTAAGTTGCCACCTCAGGGCCTTTGCACTTGCTGTTCCCGCTGCCTAGAAGCCTCTTCCCATAGGTACCTTCATAGCTCTTTCTCTCTCCTCCTTCAATATTCACCCAAATGTCTTAATCAGCCTTCCGTGACCACCCTTTTCAATCATAAATCCCCTCCTCCACCACCTCAGCATCTTTTCCTTTTCCTGTATTTCTTCTTCTTCACAGCACTTATCACACTGACATTCCATATGTTTTCCTTCTGTATTTGTTTATTGTCCCCTTCTCCAGAAACACACGGGCAGAGAGTCAAGGAAGGGTAAAACAACTTTCCAAAGTGAAAGAAGGTATCAGTATTACAAGGAAAAAAACCAAATGTCCATCATGCCCTTTTCCTTCTTCCCATGACACAGCCATCTTTCCAAATATTTTTTTAGAGCAAAATTTGTAACTATTTTTTATCTGTATCTTTTTTTAATTGAAGTATAGTTCATTTACAATGTTGTGTTAGTTTCAGGTGTACAGCAAAGTGGTTTATTTATACACACACACACACACATTTTTTTTCAGATTCTTTTCCATTATAGGTTATACAAGATATTGAGTATAGTTCCCTGGGCTATACAGTAGGTCCTGCTGCTTCCCAGCCTTTAAGATCTGGATTGAGAGACCTCTTCCTTAGGGTTCACCTTCACGTCTCTTCTGCTCCCCTCTCTCACCTTTCTCCAAACTGCCACAGCATTGTCTGTTCCATGCGAACTCCACACTAACCAACAGCGCCTGCCTAACTGGGAGGACAGAGCGTGTCAGCTCATGCTTAGGAAAGTACTAGGACCGTGTGGTGCTGTTTGTTAGCCAATAAATCAGAGCCATTATTACTGTTATTTAATATAAGTATCTTGTATCACATGTACAAGATACTTAAAGTCTTAAATGAGACTTAAAGTCTCATTTCCACAACTAGATTACAAGCAAATTGAGGGCAAACATCTTACCCTGTTTTTTTGAATTTTCCCCCAGAGTACTTACTACAGATGTTTAATAATTATTTGTCAACTGACTGAAACAAAGGATTTCCACGTTTAAAGATTCATTTGAGACCCCTTAGAACATCTGTTTAGACAGTGATTCCAATCCTTTACCTCTTCCAGGACTGACCTTGTGTGTAAATACAGCAAATCCCTGGAAATGGCATTTATTACAGAAACTTTGCTAAAGCTTGAACAGCAGAGCCAAAATACTATACAACAGATCAAACAAATATTGACTCAGAAGAATTTTCCCCCAGGCAACCGTTACAGTCTTAGCTTGAATGTTTGCGCAGTTAGTTAAGTATTGCTATGGACTCAGCAAAATCCCAGGCGGACCCTGCCAGGCCGAGTTTGACATTCCCAGCATCTTATCACTTTTTATAAGTCCCTCTCCTCATACCCCTCACCTAGCACCACTGCTAATGCTGGGTGTGGGATTAAATGATAAGTCAGTCATACACTTTTTATCCGTGGACAAACGATAAAGGAATCCCAGTGCCAAAGATTCCATTTACCTATCCCACAGCAAATATGCTCTGTCTTTACCCTCCCAGAAATCAATCAGGCTGCATCTGTTCATACCTGTTGGCTTCTTGGAAATGTATGAGATAGTAGGACCATGCAGAGAGAGAGGCATTTACAGTGTCACGGGACATGTCTGTACACACCAAATACCGATGAGTGTTTACTTCCTATGGTTACCAACTGTGAAGGCTGCCAGAACAGGGAGCCTCCAGATGCACCTCGAAATCACAGACTGTTCTGTGCAGGGAGTGGGCTAGCTTACACCGGGTTGTCTGAAACGTGGGCGAGGACAATTATGACAGGTAGAAGCCAACAAGAGTTATTCACAACCTCTGTTCCTTCCCGCCGTCTATCAGCCATTATTTATTGAGCACTTTATATGATGACACCATATTTATATGGTGGTCCAGACACTGATCTAAGCACCTGAATGCCAGAGGGAAAACACCCTACCATGCCCTCAGGAAGGTTATTCAAGTGACAGAGACACAGAGATCAACAAGAGAAATAAGCAACATGTATGCTGTATTAGGTATTGACAAGTGCTAAGGAGAAGATGGGGGGGACACAAAAAACAAAACAGGGAGGCTGGCTATGAACTGTCGAAGGGCTGAAGGGAGGGGGTGAAATTACAGATGGGTGGCCAATGATGTCCTTGGTGAGACGCTCATATTTCAATCTAAAGGGAGTAAGGGAGCCAGGCTAGCAGATCAATGGAGAAGAGCACTTCCGGCAAAGGTGACGCAAATGCCAGGTTCTGTGGTAAAGCGTGGTTCTGGGGGGGCAGCACGGAGGCCAGTGTGGCTGGAGCCTAACGTTCACAGGGAGAGATGGAAGAAAGTAAGATCCTAGGGGAGCAGGGAACAGGAGCAAACAGAACCTTGCTTTCAAAACATACGCCTTCTTATCAGTCATAGAAAGACCACCCATCTACCTAATTTTCACTTACTCAAATCTCTCTAGTGGTTATTTTTCCAAGAATTTCTATCTCCATAATTAAAGAGAACAACCTGCCCTCCACAAAAAGAAAAACAATTATACAGCAAGTCAAGATATTTGCGTGGGGAAAAATCCTAAGCTTCTATTAATAAAAATAGAACAGTCTGTGGCTTTCAGCGTAATCTTCTATAAGATTGGGACCAGGCGTCACAACAGAGAACACAGCTCAGCACCACAGGTGACTGGACATGCAATGATGCTGTAGAAAGATGTCAAGCTGGTTAAAAAGAATAACATGCAGAATTACAGGAGGCTGAAGCGTTGAAATTTACCACAGGGACATTTTTGTAAATGGTGCAATACGTCAAACTCTGGCAAATTTAAATGCCAAGCTGGCTAATGCAATGTCCAGACCACATGCCCTTCCTGCCCAAACAGCTTCTTGGTAAGATGCTCTCAGCCAAGATCTGCAACAGCAGTGTCTGGGTGTGGGACCTTCGGATCTGCTACCTGCCAATTCCATTCAGTCCTGATCAGCCCAGTTTCATGCATCACATACTCAGTTTTCCAATGAGCAAACACTCATAACAAATTCTGCACAACTCACTGGAGTGCCTCCACCGTTCCGAAGAACACACAGCGTCACCAAGGCAACAAGCATGGACTACAGGGCACACCTGAAGCCTGTGTAACACACACACACCAAAGAAAACCAAGAAGAGCTATTATTAATAACTAAGTAGCCACAATCCCTCCCCATCAGGTTCTGCTGAGGCCACACCCACAAAATGGACAAATTCCTGTTGCTGGCTTATTTCATGATTCTCCTTGGTTAGAAGTTTTCAAAAGAACTTCTTTCAAAGAAAGGAAGTCAGTGGGGCTAAAGTGATCCACAGAGTGAAGAGCTACAAGGGAAGAAGTGACTAGAACTTCAAACAGGTGTGGATCAGGGGAATGAAAATGAGTTTTGAGGAGAGGTGAAGCAGAAGTGTGAGGCAGGAGAGAAGGGAGAGAACTTTTAGAGATGTTACTTACAATTTTTAGAAATATACATTGAATCTCTTTTTAATGTTCTCTGGAAGAGTCAAGTAAAGTTTGAAGTTTGGAAATACTTGTTAATTCAGTTTCTGAGCTGTGTTCCTCTGGATGGTGAACTGCATCCACTACTCTTGGAACAACTAGACTTGAGCAAAGAGTCTAGTCCACAGACAAAAAAAATGCAGTGAATTCTTCACTTAACGCAATGCATTCTGCATTATTGAGGGCAATGACGTATTCCAGAACAAAGCCTGGCAAAGTTGTCACAGGGAAAATCACAACCAGATGTCCCCTACCTGCCTCAAACACTGAAGCCAGTCATTCTACAGATGTTCAAAATCACATGCTAGATTTCTCTCAAACTACCTAAAAAACCCAGAGATTTGGGCAAAGATTCATTCTCTTGCATTTTTCAAGTCTCAACGAAAAGCCCAGGTAACAAAAACCTGCTTCCTTGCAGTGGTGTTTTCCAATCATCTGGAAGTTTCTAAGCAGTAGACCTAAGAAAAAAGGACTTTCTCTAAGGAGCAGCAATCTAACCTGTCCCTCTTTTCCCCTCCGGAAGATGACCTATCAGGCAAGTAGAGAGAAGTGTTGTCATGCATCCTTCAACAGTGAAGTCTTTTCTACCCTCTGGGAAGTTTCTGGTCAAAGCAGATTCATACATAATATAGAATATGCCCTACTGGTGGGGAGTCAATTAAATTTCTCAACTGCACATAAAAGATAATAAATCCTCCATTCTGACCACAAAATATTTGAGACACTGATGATTACACCAGAATCTTTTAAAATCGTATCAAATTTAAATAAGAAACAGGGTCTTCAAGTAGTGTAAGAACTAAAAACAAATGTTTTTATCTGAGAGGATCCTCTAAAACCAAAGACTATGAAGTACCACTTTATAACATGAGGTAAAATCCCAGAACCTAAATATTCTGGGATGGTTTCCATTCTCTGTTTTATGCTTTCTCCTAGTTTCTTGATTTTCTACAAGAATCATATAGTATTTCTACAATCAGGAAAAAACATAAAGTTTTTCAAAATTATGCACAGAAAAGACAGAAAGAAAATGTACACTTAAAATGTTATGAATAAGTATACTTGAGGGGTAAGTTTCTCTTTACTTTTCACTTTTCTGTATTTTCTGAAGTTTTAGAATGAGAATGTAGTAATTTACAATGAAAAACAACCTTTTAGGGCTTCCCTGGTGGCGCAGTGGTTGAGAGTCCGTCTGCCGATGCAGGAGACACGATTCGTGCCCCGGTCCGGGAAGATCCCACATGCCGCGGAGCGGCTGGGCCCGTGAGCCGTGGCCGCTGAGCCTGCGCGTCCGGAGCCTGTGCTCCGCAACGGGAGAGGCCACAACAGTGAGAGGCCCGCGTACCGCAAAAAAAAAGAAAAACAACCTTTTAAAAAGCTGTTTAAATTATTAAAATGTCAAAGGACTAAAGTATTTATTAAGGGTCATAAATGTATAAACACAAAATATAATCAGGAAGAAAGCTTTCGCCACTGATCAAGCCGCCTTTCAGAGTCAAACAATTGACACCTTACATACCAGTGCTTCTCAAACTGGAGGAGGTGGAAGAACCACCTGGAGGGTGTGTGAGAGCACAGTGATGGGACCTGAGCAGTTCTAACGAGCTCTCAGGTGATACTGATGCTGCCAATCAGCGCACCTCGCTTTGAGTAGCCAGGATGGATGCAAGGACAAGTGAGTAGATCCTCGTGAAGGCTGCCAAGCTCCTTTGAGAGAGGACAGAAGAGAAGCTGAACTCCACATCCCGCCTTCTTTTGAAAGTTCTAAAGCAGAGGCAGATTCCTCTCTCTCCAATCAGCCCTTGGTGACTAAATACTTAGTCATGTCCTTAAACGGGGGCCAATGAAGTTAAGATAACCATGATTCCAGAATCTAATGAGCTTGTTAGAGCACCAGATGGAGCAGCCTTTGATTCCAACTTGGCAGACGGCCTCTGTGCTCTCTAGAATTCTCCAAATGAAATCTCTTGATGGTAGCTTTCAAATACCACCTTGTTTCCTACAATGATTCTGTCAGATGCCTACGAATAGGAGGCAGTCCACCAATTCCATATGTATCACTCAGAAGGAGACCAAAAAAAGTAAACAGACAAACAAAAAAGGCAAGCACGCACTCCACGAGCTGACCAAGTGCTTATCAGGTGACTCTGGACCCTGGAGTTGCTGGGAAGGAGGGTGAACTTGTAAACAGTCAAACAGTTCCTGCCCTTTCACTCCCCCCAGCCACCTTGGGGGCCCATCAGGAGCTAAGTACAGAACCACACTCAAACTCCAAAAAACCTCAGGAAGAGATTGCAATGCCCAAGAAAATATTGAGGCCCACAGCCTATATCCTCCACCTCGCTTGCCCATCAAGGCGCTAGAGGGTGACTGTAGTGTTTCCTTTCATCCTAAGGAATAAGGTACCTGGCTGAGAGGCCTCCAAGTTCTACGCAATGAGAACCTCAGAAAGAAACTAACTTAATTAACGATTCACAAGAGCACAGAGAATTCCCACCAGCCTCTAGGTCCCCAAACGCCACATTTGCCATTTAGCCCCCATGCTGCCATTTCCCGCCTGCAGTGAACTAATTACACACAGTGGGAATTCTGGAGCTGCCAGTTCTAATGTTTATCTGCTGTTAACTTGTGTGACCTCAAAGACATTTGTCTAGTGCCTTTATTTCCTCTGCTATAAAAGATAAGGGAATGACAAGCTTGAAAAAGTGCCCTAACATAACATTACAGTCATCACTACCCTAGAAATGCTCACAGGGATGGTAATTAACGTGTACCTTTTACTACAGCCTCTAAAGGTAACTGATGACATGTTGTGAAAAGCACGGGCTCTCAAATGATATTTCCTCTTTCGCTAAAACAGGTTTCAGTGGCAAACACTACCTATAATTGTTGATAAAAATATCGAATGTGCTTCTTTGTAAAGTACAATGTAATGTATTTTTCCATAACCATAATTTTAAGAGCAGACCACGGTTTCGTAAGTAGAAGAGACAGTAGAAAAATCACCTTAGATTTCTGTAACCTTCACATACAGCACTGAAAACTTAGTGAAGTCATATTTAGCTGTATTTCCTTACCTATGAAATACTCTGCAAGCCCTGGAAACTGTGATTTGGAAAACTAGTTAGTAATAACAGTCTGGGCATGTGAGTAAAGCTGGTTACAAAACATTCTGTGTACAGAACAATCAGTATCATCTGATTTTTTGTAAATCTATGTGGACATAGAAAAATATTCAATAAATGGGAGCGACTGTACTGTATTTTTTACATTCATCTATTAGGGCTCCAGTTCTTTTCTAATACATTTGCATGAGCTATATATTAACGTTATAACACATATTAATCATTTATGTCACAAATTTAATGCTATTTTCCCAGTATGCTGTCTCTTCATTTGCATAGAAGTTTTAAATTTTTCATATTATCAAATCTGCTCATTTTTTCTTCATTGGTTGCTTCTCTTGCTTTAAAGTCATGAAAATTGTCATTCCTATGCAGACCTAATAAATATTATGTTTTCTGCTAGTGTTTCTATCATTTGATTTGCAATATTCAACTCTCTGGAGTTTAGATTGGGGGCATGGTATGTTCGGTGTGCGTCCAAATTGATATATTATGTCCAAACCATTTATAAAATAATCTATTAAATAATCCTTCCTCATGGCCTTAGTTTGAAAATTTAGCACACGTTATATATAGGTATGAAATTATTCCAATTTACTTTTTTAATATAAAGTACAAGAACCTCAAAGTAAAAATCCAAATATACATTAATAGTTCTATAAGAAATCTCAGTAAGAGATTATGAACAAATCAAATCATCATCACGCCATTTCATCCTCAGTGGGGCAGCAGTCAACTGAGCGATAATCCCTGTTCACAAACAGTTCTTCCTATTCAGCAGAAGCCTTTGAGAATGTAATCGTAGGGTATATAAGTGTATGGTAGCTGAGTCACCAACAGTTTGAATTATCTGCTTATTTTATGGGGAGAGACTGCTTCTTAGGTGGCAATGTTATTCTAACCTTGACACACCTGGAAATAACACTCCTTGCCGCGAAAAAAAAAAAAGTCAAAGAATTCATTGTTTAATTTGGTCAAGATTTAGAACCATGATTTTCACTCAACTGAGTTTTTCCTCCAGATCTATTAGAAGCCTACCATAGACAGTATGTACTATGTAAATTTGCCCTTGTTTTTTAGGTTTCTAATGTCTGCATCTTGCCACTCCCATAAAGATATAAGCTCCTGGAAAGCAAAGGCTGCGACTATTAGAGAAAGAAGGAAGGAGGGACTCATGTACAATCCTTGCAGTGACCTCTTTCTGAGCCTTGCCCACAGTGGTCACTCAGGAAAGGCTGCCAATGGACCAACTATTTTAGCATCTCAGCTGTAAGTGATGCTTAAAGAAAAAAAGAACATATATCACTGAATGCTTTCATCCAAACTCATCTCCCCTACTAAGTAATATGGACAGATTTTTGCCATCAATTCACACCCTGAAGCACAAGACATTATGATCTTTCTTTTCATTTGCATAGCTACGACTCATCATTATCCAGCCCTATTTCTTTGACTCAACAAAATCGAATTGCACCATTGGATTTCAGCATGTCTATTCTTGGAGTGACTGTTTTCAATTGTCTTTTACAAGCAACCACTTTAAGAAAAAAATTGTAACTTCTAAGGTATATACACGGCTTGGTTTGAGAATCTGAGCTTTTCTGGTTCATCTTCCTGCTGCTTTTCCAGGGCAGGAGGGGATGGCTGAGAGAGGTTCCTCTGGACGAAGGCACTGGATGGCAGTGCTCAGCCTGGTATTCTCAGCTTTCAATCCCCTCCACCAACAAACCGACCAGAGACAGCACCATCATCATCGCCATCAATGGTACAATTTACTGAACATCTTATGTATGCCCGTCACACTGCTAAACGTTTCACTTGTTATATCTGATGCTGTTTTTGTTACCAAAAAAAATTCTAGGATGTATTTCCTCCCCATCTCTGAAAAAACTGCTCAATTTAATATCATGCTTAATTATTAAGCATAATTTTAGAGATCTTGCTGAATTTTTAAATCTAATACATGACTAGCATGTTAAGAAATGTGATATTTCATTTCACGGTATAGTCTCGTACATAAAATAGAAAAGCCTAACCTAAAAGAATGCCCTCCCGTTCCCTGCTTCTCTCTTTTCTGTTGGAGAAGAATGGATACATTTGTCATGCAGCATAAGGAGGCCAGGGAAGAGGAGAGAGATTATCTTACGTGCTGGCAAAGCAAAGCCGTAGTGTTCAACTCCTCCTGTCACTGTCCCCATCCTACTCCCAAGCCCCGAGGAGGCTGGGAGGATGAGAGGCAGAGTTACGTACTAAGAAATCCCACCCAAGCGGCCTCTCCCTCACCTCTCTCCCAGCACTTGCCTAGGGGTGGCCACTCGAGAGCCTGGCACGTCTCACAAGAGGTTCCCAGGGAGTAGAAAGCAAATGCCAGGGAGCCCAGAAAAAATGCAATTCCTCAACTGTACTGGGAGAAAGGCATCTAAAAATACACGTGAGCAGAGACATTTTATCCTTGGATTTAAACAGTAAGTCTTCTCATGAGTTCACATCTGCCGACACGTTCACTGACACTGCAGCCTGTTGATTCTGCGAGAGGCTGTCGAGCATTCCTGCAGCAACACCTCGGCTACCCTCCCATCTTTGCAGTGAGGATCATTACAGTCTGTTCTCGTCCCCACTTCGAAGAGTCAAACCCACACCAGTACTTTTTCCCTAAAATGTGCAGGCTCCCCCTAAGCCTCCGAGAAGCAGGAGAAAGCACGCATTTGCAAAGCCTAAAGGTGGGCGCTGGGACAAACCAGGAAGGGCACTAACTGAAGCCAGACCCTGGGCTCACGCTTGGCCAGGTGAGTGTTGGCTCCAGCCCTCGTGGAAACTCCCCTCTAGAAGCTGCAGTTGGAGCAAATGCCAGCGCAGCCCATGGCACCTCACTGGTGGCCCCAACCGTCCCCCTCCCTGTGTGCATGGCCTTTACCAAGAGACTCTGCAGCTCCTCCCACTAAAGGGGATCAGAATCATCCCCTGGCCCCTTGACCCTGGGCTTGCTGGCCTGTGACTTGCTTTGGCCGGAGGGAACCCAGGCCCGAAGAAGCCTTGCAGGTTTCCTCTTACCCCTTCCAGCTCTGCCACGGCCTTGGCAGGAGCTGCCCCAGGACGGCTGCTGCCCTCAGCCTGGACACACGTGGAGCGGACGTGAACCCAACCTGCGGGCCCAGCCAGGGCCACTGCCTGAAGCTCGGCTGCTCAGTTAAGCCCAGCGTGGAGCAGCCGAGCCCCACTGCCAGCCCACAGCTGCAAAAGCGATCATGAACCACTGCTCTGAGCTGCTGCATTCTCGAGTATTTTTTACCCAGCGTTACTATGCCAACAGCTAAGTGATACACAGTCTAAGAGACTGCTCGTGGAAAATACGACATGCCCCCTTGCCCAAAATACGATAACCAAATGTTAATAAGTGCTTATCTTGGACTCATTTTTGTAAGAGTTTTAGGTGGATGTACTTTTTCCTCACAAGACCACTATAAGACAAGGAGGATTTTCATCCCTATTTTAACGATGAGGCCACAGAGGCACAGTTAAGTAACCTGCCCACAGCTGAAGATGGTAAAGGCAGGATTCAAACCCCAGTCACCTGCACCCGGAGCCCTTGCTTATCAACCCCACGCCCAGCAGCCTTGCAAACCTCCTCCCATGCCTCCCAATCTGCCCCAAATTCTGCTGCGGGTCCCCACGCCCTCGGGGTAAAACCCAAACTGACAAGCGCAGCTGTAAAGTATTCCAGGTCCTCCCCAGCCTGATCCTGCATATCCAGTCCAGGCCCCGGCTCCCTCCTCCTCTCTCCCTCAAGGTCAGACCCAACAGCCACTCTGAGCTCCTACACTTGACCAAACCCACCAAGTCCCTCGCGCCCCCCCTGGAACGCCCTTCCCCCTTTCTGGAGCACCTCTAGGTCATCCCCCTGGGGTACCTCCCGCAGGAACACTTCGGGCCCCAGCCAGGAACACGTGGCTGCTCACCCCGAGTCCCCCACTCCCGGGACCTTCCTGAACGTGCACGGACCACTTCGGGCTGTCACTGCTTAGCTCCTTCCCGAGCCCGGCCACACGCCCCTTGAGGGCAAGGCCTGGGCTTGTTCCCCTCTGGCAGCCCCGTGTTCAGCACGGTGCCTGGTCTCATCGTGGGCATTCCAGGGAAGTTTGCTAAATCACAAAGCAGGTGAAAGGAACAACGACATGACGGAGAAATGGGTATGGAGACAGGAGGTCTGCATTTTCATTTTTAAACAGCAAGTCTTCATTTCTCATCAACATTAATTAAACTGCTCAACACCTCTGGGTCTCCAGCTATATACCTCAATTAAAATAGTTCTTTCATGATGGTTTCCTCTGCCAAACCCTCCTCACAGGCGTCTGTGTTCACCAGGGCGTCTTGGGACACGTAACAAAAGGCACTATATTCGCTTCAAGCAGCAGGGAAACTGAAGGTCTACTCCCTAAACGTTCACTCCTGGCAACACAAGAGTACACGTACTATGATTTCAAAAGGGATGGAGGAATGTCTGTGGCACAAGAAGGCATATTATTAAGGAGTGAAAGGAAAAGATTCCCAAGACAGGCACCAGATAAGTGATACCTTGACACGGGGCAGCAAAAGCTTCTTTAACACCAACTAGCAAGTGACTCTTGGGAGAGGCCCAGCGCTCAGAATCCCAGCTTGCAGCTGACAGGTGGTCATTACTGCCTTAACCTCAGAGACACCCAGTAAAGGATCAGGACTCAGCAGCCTGACAGCACGTGTGGAAAGCTGACTAGGGCCACGGGATGGAGGCTACAGCAGCCCTCAAAATTACACGGCTTCCAGGCCACTTCCACTAGCTGGGTCCCAAGCTTGGAGCAAAGGAGCAACTATATCCCATGAGAGTGAAATGCTCTGTTCCAGAATCGGAGGCTGAAACCCTACAAACGCAGGTTCCTTTCCCCACTGCAGCTTCACGGCCACTGATGAGCAGTTTCTGATGCCAAAGACGCTCGTCCCCGGTGCTTCCTGGGAAAGATGGAGAGAGGCTGGGATAACGTGTGTTCCTGATCCCTTGGATGGGATGACAGAGTTATAGACAGCTGGAATGTAAGAACCAGAAGGTCTCTGAGATCAGGCCACCTAATAATTTTCATTTTCTAGCGACTGCTTTGTTCAAACAACAGCTTGCAGAAGCATAAATACCAGAGAGGAGACTGAGGCTGCTCCCTTCGGCAGGCAGGAGCCAGGAACCCCAGTTGTCCGTACAGGGACAACCTCTGAGCTGGTTTGATGGAGGCTTGGGAATTTGGTTTGCAAATCATGCATTTAGCCCAAGCCTGCATTTTGCAGTATGGAAACTACAGCCCAGGGAGGGTAAAGTGACTCATCCAAGGTCACACAGTCAGAAGGACCAAGAACAGGACTCAAGTTCCTGACTGCCGGTCCAAACACGCTTTCCTCTAAACGGTGCCACCCCCTTTTGTAGAAACAGCCCTCCACACCCTGCCTCCCCGTGAGCAAGTTCCAGGCCCACTCCAGGGCTTAGACTGAGGTAAAGAGTAACTTAGTGACAGTATGTTTTACTGATGCATTTATCACACACAATAGGGAAAGCTCTGCTTTTTACCAACCCATCCCCTCCACTCCCCACCCCAACTGACCCCCTAACATGGGCAACTCATCAGAGCCTTTCAATGACTTGTAACTTTCTCAGGATCCCCTGCCCCAGGCCCGTTCCCTTTCTGTAGCATTTCTTGCAGCACTGAATCAAATGATTGCCTGCAATGCTGTGATTCTTCAATTTGCTGCGTTTGTCCCTACACAGTGTATGTGTTTGATTTTAAAATGCTGTTTGCTCCACTTTTTAATTTCTTTTTAGCAGCCTGCAAGGAGAGATGCCAACATTTAATTGTAGGGACTGGAGGGGACTTTACAAACCACATACGAGGCACAAATACAGTAGTTATTTTCCTATTTCCCTTTTGATCGAATTGGCTGATGTATCATATGCCATAACAGTGTGAACCAGAAAGCACTTTTGCATCCTTATCTCACCCCTCACATAATCAAAAGAAAAAAACGCATTGTAATAAAAAAGAAAAAGGGAAACTAGAACTTCATATTTGTTTAAAAGTTAATTAAACTTGGGGCTTCCCTGGTGGCGCAGTGGTTGAGAGTCCGCCTGCCGATGCAGGGGACACAGGTTCATGCCCTGGTCCAGGAAGATCCCACATGCCACGGAGCGGCTGGGCCCGTGAGCCATGGCCGCTGAGGCTGCGCGCCCGGAGCCTGTGCTCCGCAACGGGAGAGGCCACAACAGTGAGAGGCCCGCGTACCAGGAAAAAAAAAAAAAAGTTAATTAAACTTGAAAGGTTTGTAGGGACGATTCATTTCCTTTTGTAGCTTAATACCATAAGGTTTGCATTCCATTTTACAAGTGGGATGATAAAAAGTAACCTGATGTTATTTTAATCGTAATAATAAATAATACATAAAGCTAGAATAAAGGGTTTCTTCTAAATAGCAAAGTAAAAATGGAAACACATGTTCCATACAATTCTGAATTGACTTATTTTTTAAAAGCCTCTGTAAACATTTTTAAGGTGTGTATGAATCTAATTGTTTTTGTTAATACCACTTTCGTTCTTTTCTAGAAAGACAACTTTACAATAAGCACACAGGTATGTCTTTATATGCCTCCTAGTTAATCCTCCGAATCGACAAGTTTAAAATGGATGGAGTATGCTCTTTACAAAGAAAGATGAACATACAATTAAACAGAACAGGCAGCCTCCCACAGCCTCTGGATCACTCAGATTTGGAGTCAGATAACATCCCTGTCCTTGTCAGCTCCACGTGTCAGAAGCACCTATCAGAAGGACAACACTGAGTAGTCTTCAAGGGTGAGGTGAAGCAGGAATCCTAGACAAGTCATACTGAAGATGAACACGGGCGCTGGTGTTACATTACCCCAACCAGACATAACAAATGGAGCCAGGATGTGGACTGAACATGGATTGCCTCTCTATGGAAAATATTGTACATGTGGACGTCCATGTGTGTTGTCTGTGTGCGTGTTTGTGTGTGTGATAAAACATTTCAGAGAAAGAAGAGTTGCTGATGAGAGACAACAGGAATTGTTGAATAAGGTAAGAGGCTCCTCCTATGAAAAATGTGGGGTCGGATAAAAGGATTTCCAAGCCTCTAGTTCTAAAATTCTTTGATTCTATGGGGGTAAAAAGTGAATGTTCCATCAGCAGACTGAGATTCAAAAACTCTAAGGGTGAAGCCCATCCCTTCTGACAGGTTACCCTTTGAGTGCCAGAATATTAAACCTTCTGTTTCCTATCTCCCTTAAAAGACTTTTCAACAAGCACCCTAAAGGCATACCCTGTGTTTAATTCATCTCTGTGATCCCACATGGTACCTGGAAGCATACAGTGGGAAATCAAAAATGTAGAAAGACAGGGTGGAAAAATTAGTAAGGACAATTTGTTTTATTTTTAAATAATGAACACTTGCATATTAGAAGATGTTAAACTCCTTGGTACCTAGATGTTACCTGAATAGATTCCTCCATTACAATGTTTCTTTTCTAGTAACTATTACACAAAGCCTCCAATGCATAGGACAAAGGGAATTTTTATTGTTTGATTTTATTGTTTGATTGTCTATTATTACTCCTTCCCTTGGAAGAATCAAGCAGCAACTCCTGCCCCATCACTCAGATTCTTAGAGAATAAAAACAGTCATCAAAAAATAGCATAGGGCTTCCCTGGTGGCACAGTGGTTGGAAGTCCGCCTGCGATGCAGAGGACACGGGTTCATGCCCCGGTCCGGGAAGATCCCACATGCCGCGGAGTGGCTGGGCCCGTGAGCCATGGCCGCTGAGCCTGCGCGTCCGGAGCCTGTGCTCCGCTACGGAAGAGGCCACAGCAGTGAGAGGTCCGCAAACCGCAAAACAAACAAACAAAAAAACAAACAAAAATAGCATAAATAATACTGGCCATCTCATTAACCAGGAACATTAGACAGGAACAAGAGAAAGATGTCTGCTCTCATCACTTCTATTCAACATTGTACTATCACTTCTAGCCAAGGTAGTTAGGCAAGAAAAAGAAATAAAAGGGATCTATGTTGGAAAGAAGTTAAACTATCTCCATTTTTATATGATCTTGTATATTGAAAATTCTAATGAATTCACTAAAAAACTATTAGAGCCAATCAATGAGTTCAACAAGGTAGCAGAATACACAATCAAAACACAAGAATCAATTGTATTTCTAGGCACTACCAAGAGAAAATCCAAAAATAAAATTGAGACAATTTCATTTACACTACAGCAGAAATAAAATGCTCAGTAATAAATCTACAAAAGAAGTGCAATACTTGAACACTGAAAAATAACAGTATCATTGAAAGAAATTAAAGAAAACCTAAATAACTGGAAAAACATCCTGTGTTCATGACTAGAAGACAATACTGTTAAAATGCATTAATCCTCAAATTGATCTCCAGATTCAATGTAATCCCTATCAAAATTCCCATTGGATTCATTACAGAAATTAACCTACTAATCCTAAAATTCGTATAGAAGTATAAGGGACCTACAATAACCAAAGTCATTTTGAAAAAAAAAAAAGAACAAAATTGAAAGACTTACACTTCCAGAATTCAAAACCACTGCAAAACAAAAACAATCAAGACTGTGTGGTAGTGGCATAAGGATAGATATATAGTTCACTGACTAGAATTCAGAGCACAGAAGTAATTGTATATATTTATGACCAACTGATTTTTGACAAGGGTGCTATGACATCAATAGGGGGAAAGAATACTCTTTTCAACAAATGGTGCAGGGATAACTGGATAGTTACATGCAAAAGAATAAATTTGGATCCCTGACTCACACCATTTAAAAAATTAACTCAAAATAGATCAAATATCTAAATAGAAGAGCTAAAATTATAAAACTCTTAGAAGTAAACCTTTGTGACTTTTGATTAGGCACTGGTTTCTTAGATATGACACCAAAATCACAACTGGAAAAAGAAAACATACATAAACAGGATGTTATCAAAATTAAATCTTTGGTATTTCAAGGAACACTACCCAGCAAGGAAGTGAAAAGACAACCTACAGAATGAGAAAATATATTTGTAAATCATGTATCTGTTAAGGGTATTGTATGCATAATATAAAAAGAACTCTTACAACTCTAAAATAAAAAGACAAATAACCCAATTAAAAATTGGCAAGTGAAGAAGAAACAGGCAGTCTACCTGAAAAAGAATTCAGAATAATGATAGTAAAGATGATCCAAAATCTTGGAAATAGAATAGATAAAATGCAAGAAACATTTAACAAGGACCTAGAAGAAATAAAGAGGAAACAAGCAATGATGAACAACACAATAAATGAATTTAAAAATACTCTAGAAGGAATCAATAGCAGAATTACTGAGGCAGAAGAACGGATAAGTGACCTGGAAGATAAAATAGTGGAAATAACTGCTGCAGAGCAGAATAAAGAAAAAAGAATGAAAAGAACTGAGGACAGTCTCAGAGACCTCTGGGACAACATTAAATGCACCAACATTCAAATTATAGGGGTCCCAGAAGAAGAAGAGAAAAAGAAAGGGACTGAGAAAATATTTGAAGAGATTATAGTTGAAACCTTCCCTACTTTGGGAAAGGAAATAGTTAATCAGGTCCAGGAAGCAGAGAGTCCCATACAGGATAAATCCAAGGAGAAACATGCCAAGACACATATTAATCACACTATCAAAAATTAAGTACAAAGAAAACGTATTAAAAGGAGCAAGGGAAAAACAACAAATAACACACAAGGGTACTCCCATAAGGTTAACAGCTGATCTTTCAGCAGAAACTCTGCAGGCCAGAAGGGAGTGGCAGGACATATTTAAAGTGATGAAGGAAAAAACCTACAACCAAGATTACTCTACCCAGCAAGGATCTCATTCAGATTTGATGGAGAAATTAAAACCTTTACAAACAAGCAAAAGATGAGAGAGTTCAGCACCACCAAACCAGCTTTACAACAAATGCTAAAGGAACTTCGCTATGCAATAAACACAAGAGAAGGAAAAGACCTAAAATAACAAACCCAAAACAATTAACTAAACGGGAATAGGAACATACATATCGATAATTACCTTAACTGCTAATGGATTAAATGTTCCCACCAAAAGACACAGACTGGCTGAATGGATACAAAAACAAGACCCATACATATGCTGTCTACAAGAGACCCACTTCAGACCTAGGGACACATATAAACTGAAAGTGAGGGGACGGAAAAAGATATTTCATGCAAATGGAAATCAGAAGAAAGCTGGAGTAGCAATTATCATATCAAACAAAATAGACTTTAAAATAAAGACTATTACAAGAGGCAAAGAAGGACACTACATAATGATCAAGGGATCAATCCAAGGAGAAGATATAACAATTGTAAATATTTATGCACCCTACATAGGAGCACCTCAATACATATGGCAAATACTAACAGCCATAAAAGGGGAAACCATCAGTACCACAATCATAGTAGGGTACTTTAACACCCCACTTTCACCAATGGACAGATCATCCAAAATGAAAATAAATAAGGAAATACAAGCTTTAAATGATACATTAAACAAGATGGACTTAATTGATATTTATAGGACATTCCATCCAAAAACAACAGAATACACATTTTTCTCAAGTGCTCATGGAACATTCTCCAGGATATATCATATCTTGGGTCACAAATCTAGCCTTGGTAAATTTAAGAAAATTGAAATCATACGAAGTATCTTTTCCGAACACAACGCTATGAGACTAGATATCAATTACAGGAAAAGATCTGTAAAAAATACAAACACATGGAGGCTAAACAATACACTCCTTAATAACGAAGTGATCACTGAAGAAATCAAAGAGGAAATCAAAAAATACCTAGAAACAAATGACAATGGAAACACGATGACCCAAAACCTACAGGATGCAGCAAAAGCAGTTCTAAGAGGGAAGTTTATAGCAATACAATCCTACCTTAAGAAACAGAAAACATTTCAAATAAACAACCTAACCTTGCACCTAAAGCAATTAGAGAAAGAAGAACAAAAAAACCCCAAATTTAGCAGAAGAAAAGAAATCATAAAGATCAGATCAGAAATAAATGAAAAAGAAATGAAAGAAATGATAGCAAAGGTCACTAAAACTAAACGCTGATTCTTTGAGAAGATAAACAAAATTGATAAATGATTAGCCAGACTCATCAAGAAAAAAAGGGAGAAGATTCAAATCAATAGAATTAGAAATGAAAAAGGAGAAGTAACAACTGACACTGCAGAAATACAAAAGATCATGAGAGATTACTACAAGCAACTCTATGCCAATAAAATGGACAACCTGGAAGAAATGGACAAATTCTTAGAAATGCACAACCTGCCGAGACTGAACCAGGAAGAAATAGAAAATATGAACGGATCAAACACAAGCACTGAAATTGAAACTGTGATTAAAAATCTTCCAACAAACAAAAGCCCAGGACCAGATGGCTTCACAGGCGAACACTATCAAACATAGAGAGAAGGGCTTCCCTGGTGGCGCAGTGGTTGAGAGTCCGCCTGCCAATGCAGGGGACACAAATTCGTGCCACGGTCTGGGAAGATCCCACATGCTGCGGAGAGGCTAGGCCCATGAGCCATGGCCACTGAGCCTGCGCGTCCGGAGCCTGTGCTCTGCAAAGGAGAGGCCACAACAGTGAGAGGCCCATGTACCGGAAAAAAAAAAAAAAATTTAGAGAAGAGCTAACACCTATCCTTCTCAAACTCTTCCAAAATATAGCAGAGGGAGGAACACTCCAAAACTCCTTCTAGGAGGCCACCATAACCCTGATACCAAAAATAATACAAAGATGTCACAAAGAAAGAAAAGAAAGAAAACTATAGGCCAATATCACTGATGAACATAGATGCAAAAATCCTCAACAAAATACTAGCAAACAGAATCCAACAGCACATTAAAAGGATCATACACCATTATTCAAGTGGGATTTATTCCAGGAATGCAAGGATTCCTCAATATGCAAATCAATCAACGTGATACACCATATTAACAAATTGAAGGAGAAAAACCATATGATCATCTCAATAGATGCAGAGAAAGCTTTCAACAAAATTCGACACCCATTTATGATAAAAACCCTGCATAAAGTAGGCATAGAGGGAACTTTCCTCAACATAATAAAGGCCATATACAACAAACCCATAGCCAACATCATCCTCAATGGTGAAATACTGAAATCACTTCCACTAAGATCAGGAACAACACAAAGTTGCCCACTCTCACCACTTTTATTCAACATAGTTTTGGAAGTTCTAGCCACAGCAATAAGAGAAGAAAAAGAAATAAAAGGAAACCAAATCGGAGAAGAAGAAGTAAAGCTGTCACTGTTTGCAGATGACATGATACTATACATAGACAATCCTAAAGATGCTACCAGAAAACTACTAGAGTTAATCAATGAATTTGGTAAAGTAGCAGGATACAAAATTAATACATAGAAATCTCTGGCATTCTTATACACTAATGATGAAAAATCTGAAAGTGAAATTAAGAAAATACTCCCATTTACCATTGCAACAAAAAGAATAAAATACCTAGGAATAAACCTACCTAGGGAGACAAAAGACCTGTATGCAGAAAATTATAAGACACTGATGAAAGAAATTAAAGATGATACAAATAGATGGAGAGATATAACATGTTCTTGGATTGGAAGAATCAACATTGTGAAAATGACTACACTACCCAAAGCAATCTACAGATTCAATGCAATTCCTATCAAACTACCACTGGCATTTTTTTACAGAACTAGAACAAAAAATTTCACAATGTGTATGGAAACACAAAAGACCCTGAATAGCCAAAGCAATCTTGAGAACGAAAAATGGAGCTGGAGGAATCAGGCTCCCTGACTTCAGACTATACTACAAAGCTGCAGTAATGAAGACATTATGGTACTGGCACAAAAACAGAAATACAGATCAATGGAACAGGATAGAAAGCCCAGAGATAAACCCATGCACATGTGGTCACCTTATCTTTGATAAAGGAGGCAAGAATATACAGTGGAGAAAAGACGGCCTCTTCAAAAAGTGGTGCTGGGAAAACTGGACAGGTACATGTTCAAGTATGAAATTAGAACACTCCCTAACACCATACACAAAAATAAACTCAAAATGGATTAAAGACCTAAATGTAAGGCCAGACACTATCAATCTCTTAGAGGAAAACATAGGCAGAACACTCTATGACATAAATCACAGCAAGATCCTTTTTGACCCACCTCCTAGAGAAATGGAAATAAAAATAAACAAATGAGACATAATGAAACTTAAACGCTTTTTCACAGCAAAGGAAACCATAAACAAGACCAAAAGACAACCCTCAGAATGGGTAAAATATTTGCAAATGAAGCAACTGACAAAGGATTAACCTCTAAAATTTACAAGCAGGTCATGCAGCTCAATAACAAAAAAACAAACAACCCAATCCAAAAATGGGAAGAAGACCTAAATAGACATTTCTCCAAAGAAGATATACAGATTGCCAACAAACACATGAAAGAATGCTCAACATCATTAATTATTAGAGAAATGCAAATCAAAACTACAATGAGATATCATCTCACACCAGTCAGAATGGCCATCATCAAAAAATCTAGAAACAATAAATGCTGGAGAGGGTGTGGAGAAAAGGGAACACTCCTGCACTGTTGGTGGGAATGTAAATTGATACAGCCACTATGGAGAACAGTATGGAGGTTCCTTAAAAAACTACAAATAGAACTACCATACGACCCAGCAATCCTACTACTGGGCATATACCCTGAGAAAACCATAGTTCAAAAAGAGTCATGTACCAAAATGTTCATTGCAGCTCTATTTACAATAGCCAGGACATGGAAGCAACCTAAATGTCCATCAACAGATGAATGGATAAAGAAGATGTGGCACATGTATACAACGGAATATTACTCAGCCATAAAAAGAAACAAAACTGAGTTATTCGTAGTGAGGTGGATGGACCTGGAGTCTGTCATACAGAGTGAAGTAAGTCAGAAGGAGAAAAACAAATACTGTATGCTAACACATATATACGGAATCTAAGAAAAGAAAATGTCATGAAAAGCCTAGGGGTAGGACGGGAATAAAGACACAGACCTACTACAGCATGGACTTGAGGATATGGTGGTGGTGGGGGAGATGGGTAAGCTGTGACGAAGTGAGAGAGTGGCATGACAAATATACACTACCAAACGTAGGGTGGATAGCTAGTGGGAAGCAGCCACATGGCACAGGGAGATCAGCTAGGTGGTTTGGGACCACCTAGAGGGGTGGGATAGGGAAGGTGCGAGGGAGGAAGACGCAAGAGTGAAGAGATATGGGAACATATGTATATGTATAACTGATTCACTTTGTTGTAAAGCAGAAACTAACACACCATTGTAAAGCAATTTTACTCCAATAAAGATGTTTAAAAAAAATTGGCAAAGTATTTTAATAGACATTTCTCCAAAGAAGAGATATAAATAGCCAATGGGTACATGAAAGATACTCAACAACATTAGTTAGTAGAAAAATGCAAATTGAAACCACAAAGAGATACTACTTCATACCGACTAAGATAGCTATAAGCAAAAAGATGGACAATAAAAGGTGTCAGTGAGGATGTGGAGGAACTGAAACCCTCACACATTGCTGGTGGTAATGTAAAATGACAGAGCTGCTTTTGGATAAAGTTTGACAGCTCCTCAAAAAGTTAAACACAGACTTACCATATGATCCAGCAATTCCACTCCTAGGTATATACCCAACAGAAATGGAAATATAATGTCCACGCAAAAACTTGTACATAGATGTTCACAAAAGCATTATTCATAATAGTCAAAAAATGAAAAAAACCCAAATCTCCATCAAGATGAATGGAGATGAATGGAGACACAGAATATGGTATATCCATATAATACAGTATTTTTCAGCCATTAAAAGGAATGAAGTACTGATTTATGAAACTTAAATCTTGAAAACATTATACTAAAAAAGCTAGGCACAGAAGGCTGCATATTGAATGACTCCATTTATATGAAATGTCCAGAACAGGCAAATCCACATAGTAGAGAATAGAGATTGTCAGGGGATGAGGGAAGGAGGGAACGGGGAGTGATTGTTAATGGTATGAGATGTCTTTGTGGAGTCATGAAAACATTCTGGAATTAGATAGTGATGATGGTTGCACAACTTTGTGAATATACTAAAAACCACTGGATTGTGTACTTCAAAAGGGTGAATTTTATGGCACATGTGTTAACCTGAATTTACAATTAACAGTAATAATGGTGAGATACTTTCATATATTTTCATGCTGGTAAGAATGTTCTCTAGCAGAACTTGAAAGAGAGGTCTGGAAAATGGTATCAAATTTTACCTGAAAAATCAAATTATAAGAATTTATCCTCAATAAATAATGTCACAACTTTAGCTCTAAAGATTACCTTCAATATTGTTTATAATACCAAATTATTGGGAATAGCCTGAAGGCACAACAGAGATTTTGTTAAACCATTTATGGTACATCCATTCAGTTTAATACGTCACCTATTAAAATTATGTTTACGATATACTGTTAACCAGAAAAAGGAGGATACAAAATACAACAGGCAGTATGATCCTATTTTTGTTTTTTTAAACTATATATGTATGTATTCATGCCTCCATGTTACAGAAATAATAGAACCAGGCAGCCCAACACTATAGCCACTAGCCAAGGAGGATATTTAAGTTTAAATTAATAAGAATTAACCAAAATTAAGAATTCACTACCTCAGTTACCCTAGCCACATCAAGTGCTCAGTAAACACAGGAAGACAGTGGCTACTGTACTGGACAGCACAGAACATTTCTGAAATTGCAGAAAGTCCTATTGAAATGAGTTGATATAGAATACACACTAAGAGGGCTTATAGATGTTTTTAATTTTCTTCTCTTTATGTTTATTTCTCACTTTTCCTGTAATAAATATAAATGTTATAATAGAAGAATATTTTTATTTTTTAAAGATTCAAAGTAAACTGAAACAGGGGAGAAGGGATCTGGAAAAACACTCACTGGGTGCAGGCATTGCCCAGCACAAATGCAGGGAGTCCCTCTGATCTGGGCAGCAAAGAGGCTGGTCCTCCCCTGCTGAGACAACACCTCTGCACCCACAGGGCAGGGGCAGCTTCACAGACCGTTGTGTGATGGATGGATTACCAGAGTGATAGAACACTTATTTCTGCTCATTTTGTCCAGATATAGAGTTGCTTTCTGGGGAAGAGGATGTGCAACCTCCTCAAGTGGCCACAGCCGGAAGTCCTTCCTGCTGATAGAGATTCTGAACAATAATCACTTTGGAACTGCAAGAGGCTTGGGGAAGAGGCACTCTCAAACTTTAGGCGATCAGCTCATACTTTATGGAGGACAACATGGAAATATATATCTAAAGCCTTAAAAGTATTACAGCCCTTTAAGCAACTGTGCCACTTCTTGAAACTCTATTCTAAGGAAATAATCATGGATGTGCTGAGACTTGGCTACAAGAATGTACATGACAGAGTTGTTTATAGGAGCAGAAGGCTGAATCAAGCTAACAAGATACAGCCTCATGATGGAATATTATACTAGCCATTAAAAAATATTGCTGTGCACAAATATTTAAAGACATGGAAAATGTTTATAAGATTAAGGTTTTTAAATAAAGTTTTAACATAGTGTGAAAGGTATCATTTCATTTTTTAAGAAAAAAATATATATACACACATATGCTTATAAGTGAAAACGATTAAAACATAATGGTGCCGACTACTGTCCGGCAGGAAAATATCTGATGGGGAAGGTAATCTATTATTTTCCACCTTTTCTATAATGAACATGTACCACTGTGGTAATACGAAAAAAAATAAGAGTTACTGTTTTTAAAAAGATGAGGGGCTTCCCTGGTGGCGCAGTGGTTGAGAGTCCGCCTGCCAATGCAGGCGACACGGGTTCGTGCCCCGGTCCGGGAAAATCCCACATGCTGCGGAGCGGCTGGGCCCGTGAGCCATGGCCGCTGAGCCTGCGCGTCCGGAGCCTGGGCTCCGCAACGGGAGAGGCCACAACAGTGAGAGGCCCGCGTACCGCAAAAAAAAAAAAAAAAAAAAAAAAAAGATGAAATCATATTAAGACAGGAAATCTTTGTCCTTACAACTTGAAATAAAATTATCACGATAGTTGAGGATTTTTACATTTACCTCCAGGCTTCCTGGCTGCAAAGGCACAAATAAATATAAAGACTTATACAGGTTTCCACTGTTTATCAGTTCTTCCCAGAAGATAAACTACCACCCTGGCACTAGATTCTAAGAGGAATGTATGATGTACTTTTCTCGATAACACTAATACCTACCCTGCAGAGCAAGACATCGGGGGATTACTCACGGCCCTCATCTTCGTTCTAACTACTCTTGTAGTTGCTGAGGAGCTGTGGTCCCCATACCTCGCTGAGGGACAAATACTACACACAGCGCCTATTTTTTTTCATAATGTACTTCCATCCCTATTTTCCTATCACAGCAAAATAGTCCCAGAATGAATGAGATGTTTTCAATATGACACCAATGATCCAATATCTGATTTTCATGCAATATTTTGATGGTGTCACTGTTTCACAAGAATACTCAGAAGACTGTCTCACAGATGCAGTGGATATTGAGGAGTGGTAGATGTGACATACTTTGAGAATGTATGTTTCTTATTAATACATCTGTTTAAGAGCCCTCTGAGAGAAAGTAGAAAAAATTAGTCAATAGCTGTGAATGCTGCTCTAAAAGGTGATGGAAACCACAAAGAGGCAGAGCTAAAACGAACAGCCCTGAGGTGGCCCCTGGTAAGCTGAACTCTCACCATAATAAGAAGTTACTTCCATACTACAACTGTCAGAGTCAGAGTCCATGAAGACTCAGACATGGGGGAAGGGGGTGAGGAAAATAGAGCCTATTACCTTTGGTTAATGTCTATCCTTCCTACAGAAACAATTTAAATTATATTTCCCTCTGTATCTTACTTACGGTTTCTCTCAGATCCTATAGCTCCAAGCCACTCCCAGAGAAAACAAAGATTTTGTAGAGCTTGGGAGACTATTAAAATAGCATTCTTCTCCTTCCAAATCCTCTCCAACCCTAAATACCTTCCATTGCATATGTCTAATGCTAACCTTCAAGGCCAAAATCAAGTCTTACCTGACCAGTTGTGTGACCTTTCTTTCATCTGTGACCTCTAAGAGCACATGCCCACCCACTACACAACCCACTGACACTCATCCTACGTGGCATGTGTCCCCAACCAGGCCATAGGCTGTGAAATACTGGGCATCTCACCCAGCACCGGCCACAGTGTCTTGTGAATGAGTATCAAGGTGACAAGTTCATCTAAATTCCCGGGTTGTCCACTGCCCCCTTGTTAAGTTATAGATAAGGTTGGTAGCACAACTGTGGGCAAGGCAATGGTGCTCAAAGTTCAAAGTTTCTTGACTGGGAACACAGTTTTCTAAGATTAATTCAACAAATTAAAATTTTTTTGTACTCGTCACTATGGAGAAAAAGAAGGAAATAATCTTGACGTCTAAGGAGTTCACAGTCTCTTGAAAAATAAGGATGCATATGTAGCTAATCAGAATAATGTGTTATTAATGTGAAAAAAGTGGAAGGACATGTAAAAATTACAAAGAAAAGCCATCAACAATGTTCCTCAGGAGATGGCTTCAGTTTACATCCCACTGAATTTGGGCCACAGGACTAGAAATGATGTCTAGCAAAAGACAAGAGACCTTCCTCTACTCTGAACTGACCTGCCACTTGCAGAGCCCTGGCCTCTGAACTAGGCCGTTCATTTGCAGAAGACTCCACACACTGAAGGCCACCTAATGCATGACTCTGGCCAGGGCAGTGAGGAAGCTGAACCACAGCCAAAGGAAGCAGCATTACCCCAGGCACAAGAAAACGCTGAGGAGCCAGGAGAGCTGTCGTGACAGCTTTGAAAGCTTGTCTAGGGGAAGATGGGCTGGATAAGCATTTTTCATATTGCAAAAAGCCACCCATAGGTGGGTCATGAAACCAATCTAGAGGTAGAAGACTTACAGTAAGTGCTGTTTCATAAAATGCTTGTCATGCAAATGAGTGTGTGTGTGTATGTGCACAGGTATGTGCACTGGGGCATGCAAACGGATTTTTTTCAAAACAGTTTGCAAGGCTGTGAATTAGACAAATTATTTGGTAGCTTATAAAAGGACAAATTTCAATTCAATTGAAGGAAAACACCTCAAACAAGTGAAACTGTCTCACAATGGGGTTTATTACTGTGAATGGCAGACAGCTTCCAGCCCCTGAAAGACCCCAAGCAGCACCAAAGCCGTAGATTGTCAAGGAGGATATTCATGTTAGTGGAAAGTTAAATAGGAAGAACTCCAAGTTTCCTCCCCATTCTATGAGACATCGGTCTAGATCACAGGCACTTAACTGCCACTGAAAGAATAATTAGGAGGGAAACAACTCCACAAAGTTACAGGGGTGAACGTATACAGCCTGAAATTTCATTTGGTCGTTTATACTGGAACAGCACCTCTGTGAAAGGAAAAGTTATAAGTCATATTTAGACCGAGGGTTCTCAACCTAGACATACATCAGAATCTCCTGGGGAACTTGTAGAAGATACCCATGCCTGGATCCCAACATATATCAATTAAAACAAGACTTGTATTTTTTTCTGTTTCCCAGGTAAGAATTGCAAACCCCTGATTTATATGTATAAAATGTAAAAATGACATTTTATAAAGCATAGAGGAAAGGAAAATAGCTCCAGGATTTTACATGAAGGTAATAAAAAGAGCGAGCTGGAAAACATCAAATCATAGCTTTTGGATTCTGCTCAGGGTGTAGAGAGCCGAAAAGAACATCACTCCCATGCTTACAAATAAGACAGATAAACTGAAAGTTCATAACTCTCTTGAATCTATCAGGCAGCTGAGGTCACAGGGTAAGAAACTAGCCCAGAATCTAAGGAGAACCAGGCACCTGCAGGAAGAAACAAGACATGAGCACTTGTTTACCTGAGGTAGATACACCTGGACACTGGCTAACAAGCATCAAGTAACAAATAACAATGGAACACTGCTGGGAGAGTTGAAAGAGCATGGAGACCGACCACTCTGAGCCACAGTGCAGAAGGAAGACCGAAGGCTGACACTGAAACAATGAGAAAAGCCCTTCAGCAAACCAGCCCCAACTCTAAACTCAAGGTGTCACTAGAGGAATCTGAAGTCTGTGGTGCCCTGAGGATAGGCTCACCAACAACACACCTCAAATCCAGTCAACTCCTGACCAGAATGATCAATTCCCCACACTAAAGGGCTAGCAGAAATAGAAAGGCATTCCATCTCCAGGAATAAAATCGATTTATCTCAGCCTCTAATGGCCTGCACAAGAGGTCCACATCTTGACAAAACATTACAGAGCATACAAAAAGCAAGAAAAAACAACACTGCCAAGAGACACAGCCATTAACAGAACCAGACTCAGATATGACACATATGGGGAAGCCAACAGACACAGAATTTAAACCATAATTAACAGTAAAAAAAAAAAAAAAAAAAACCCTAATGGAGAGAAGTGTGGACAACATGAAAGATCAAATAGATAATTTTAAACAGAAACAATAAGAAAGAATCAAATGGAAATGCTGGAAAGGCTACACACAGTAATAGACATGAAGAATGCTCTCAACAGGCATTCTTCAGTAGCTTCCACACATCCAAGGAAAGAATCAGTGAACCTGAAAGTAGGTCAACAGAAATCCCCAACTAAAACAAGGAAAAACAAAAAGAAGAATGAAACAAAAACAAAGTGTCCAATAGCTGTGGAATAACACCAAAAGTCCTAACCTAGGTGTAACTGAAATTTCAGAAGGAGAAAAGAAAGAGAAGAGGGTAGAAGAAATATTTGAAGAAATAATTGCTGAAATTTTCTAAAATTAATAACAGATACCAAACCACAGAACCAGGAAGCTCCAAAACACTACGGAGGATAAATACCAAGCACATTCACATGCAAACACACAGAGAGGCATATCACATTAAAGCAGCTGAGAACCAAAGACAAAAACAAAATCCCAAATGCAGTGGGAGAAAATGAAGCATTATGTACAAAGGAACAAAGATAAGAATTTCAGAAGACACCTCCTCAGAAGGCATGCATGTAAGAAAATGAAGCAACATCTTCAAAGTGCTGAAAGATAAATAAATTGTCAACCCAGAATTCTACACCTAGTGAATATTATCTTTCAAAAATGAAGGAGAAATAACCGCAATAGGCAAACAAAAACTGAGAGAATTCACTGCTAGGAGACCTACACCACAAGAAATACTGAATGAGGTTTTATAGGCAGAAGGAATATGATGCCAAACAAAAACTTAGATCTACACAAAGAAATGAAAAGTGCTAGAAATGAAAAAGTCAAATACAATTCTTCTTTTTCTTTTTTTTAATTGCTATAAAAGGTAACTGCATGTTTAAAGCAAGAGTCAGCAAACTATGACCTGCAAACCAAATCCAGCCCGCAGTCTGTTTTAGCATGACCTATGAGCTAAGAATGGTTTGTATATTTTTTAAGTGTTGTTTAGGAAGAAAAGAAGAATGTGCAGTAGAGACCATATATGGCCTCAGAGCAAAATTTTTACTTTCCGGGACTTCACAAAAAAGGGTTTGCTGACCCTTGATCTAAAGCAAAAACAGTAACAATGTTTTGTTTACAGCATATGTAGAAGAAAAATGATGACAACAACAGCACAAAGGATGGAAAAGAAGGATTGGGAATATATTGCTCTAAGGTCCTTAGTCTACACATGAAACAGTGTAATATTACTTGAAAGTAGATTCTAATTAAAGATATATAGATATAGATAAACACACTAGGGCAATCAATAAGAATGTTAAAGAAGCATAAATAAGAAGTAGAAATAAAAGTGAATCATCAGAAATGCTCAAAGCGAAAAATGGAACAAATAGAAAAATAATTAAAAACCTACCATCTTTCTAGTTAAGCCATATTAACACCATAGTAAATGTGAATGGTCTAACACACCAATTAAAACACAGATATTGTCAGATTGGTTTAAAAAGTAAGATCCAACTCTCTGAGGTCTACAAGGAACCTGCCTTAAATATACAGACATAGGTTAAAATTAAAAGCACATGAAAAGATATGTATACAAACACTAAGCAAAAGAAAGTCGTTGTAACTATATGATTAACACCCAAAGTAGACCCCAGAACAAGGAATATTAACAAGAATAAAGAGGAATAGTATATAATGAGAACAGGATCAATTTTCCAACAGGACATATTCCTAAGCATGTATGCATTGTGGAATTCAAACCTCAGCTAAAACTGGAGTTGCAACAGGTCCGAAGGGGGAGCTCTCACACCCCACCATGCACCATCAATTACTACAAACAGGAAGGTGCTGCCTACTTTACTATCCAGCAGAGAGAAGAAAACTTCTCTCTGCTGGAGGACAGCCCAGCCAGAGACTATAGCAGCTCAACCGATGAGAAGCCTCCACACACTGGACTCCCAGCTTACTGCAACAAGACTCTTTGGTTATCATAGCCCCTCCCAACTTTCCACTTTTCCCTATAAGCAAGTTCCCCTTCCTTGTTCTTTGGATTTGCCTATGGTCCTCCATAGTTCACATACCTGAATTGCAATTCTTTTGGCTATTCTGGAATAAACTCACTTTCACTGGTAAAATAACTAGCTATTATATTATTACAGTCAACACCACTTAAGAACAGATGGTCAAAACACATGAATCAAAAAGTGATAGAACTGAAAGAAGAAATTTTTAAATCCACAACTGTAGTTGGAGATTCTAACATGCCGCTCTTAGTGATAAAGCAAGTAGACAGAGAATAAGGACACAAGAGACCTGAACAACCCTATAAGGCAACTTGACTTAATATTTCCAGAATATTCTACCCAACAAAAGCAGAATACACATTCTTTTCAAGTGAACACTGAACATTCGCCATAAACCATATTCTGGGCCATAAAACAAATGTGAACAAATTTAAAAGAATAAAAATCATGCAAATTATATTATGGGATAATAAGAGGATTAAACTAGAAATCAATAACAAGAAGACTTCTGGAAAATTCCCAAGTACTTGAAAATTAAATGACATACTTTGAAATAACACATGGGTCAAGAGGAAGTTTCAAGGGAAATTTTTAAATATTTTAATTTTAAATAAAGAAAGATGAAAATACACATAGCAAAATTGTAGAATGCAGCTAAAGCAGTGGTTGAAGGGAAATTTATAGAAGAAAAATCTCAGCTCAGTAATATAAGCTTACTCCTTAAGAAAATAGGAGTGTAAATTAAACCCAAAGCAAGGTGAAGGAAGGAAATAAGAGAGCAGAAATCAATAAAATTGAAAACAGAAAAATAGACAAAACTAATGAAATCAAAATCTGGATCTTTGAAAGATCAATCAAGTTGACAAACTTCTAGACAGAAAACAAATGAAGACACAAATTACCAATATCAGGAATGAAAGGGGGAATATCACTACAGACCCCAAAGACATAAAATGAATAATAGGTGAACACTGCAAACAATTCTATATTCATATAGTTTAAATGCAAATAAACAAATAAATAAAAAAACTGCAACTCCATACTAACTGCTTCGGTAGTAAATTGTGATTTTCTTAAACTAAGATTTAAGCCAGAATTATGACACATTTTAAGAGTTAATCAGCAAAACAAATTCAAATAATACTAAACACCCAATAAAGAGAGTAAAAGTTTATGTTAAAAAAAAGACAATTCTATATCCATAAATTTGACAACTTAGGTGAAGAACACCAATTCCTTGAAAGATACAAACTATCAAAACTTATCAAGAAAAACTGGGTACCCTGAATTATCCTGTATCTATTAAAGAAGTTAAATTTGTAGTTTAAAAACCTTCCATCAAAGAAAACTCTAGGCCTAGATGGTTTCACTAATGAATTCTACCAAACACTGAAGGAAGAAATAACAGCAATCCTACACAGTCTCTCCCAAAAATACATCACAAACAAGTAGGGTTTATCCCAGGAATACAAAGCTGGTTCAGCATTTGAAAATCAATCAGTGTAATTCACCATAGTAGATAGGAAGAAAAATCACATGATCCTGTCAATAGATGGAGAAAAAGCATTCAACAAAATTCAAAATCCATCCATAATAAAAACTCTCAGTAAACTAGGAATACCAGGGAAATTCCTTAACCTCATGGGGCACCTACACAAAACCTCAGCTAACACCATACTACACAGTGAAAGATTATTTCTCCCCTATTATAAGAAACAAGGCAAGGATGTTGTCTCTCACCACTCTTATTCGAAACTGTACTAGAATTCTTAGCCAGTTGAATAAGGCAAGAAAAAGAAATAAAAGGCATCCAGGAGACCTTCAAGATGGCGGAAGAGTAAGACATGGAGATCACCTTCCTCCCCACAAATACATCAGAAATATATCTACATGTGGAACAACTCCTACAGAACACCTACTGAATGTTGGCAGAAGACCTCAGACCTCCCAAAGGGCAAGAAACTCCCCATGTACCTGGGTAGGGCAAAGGAAAAAATAGAGACAAAAGAATAGGGATGGGACCTGCACCTCTGGGAGGGAGCTGTGAAGGAGGAAAAGTTTCCACACACCAGGAAGCCCCTTCACTGGCAGAGACAGGGGAGGCGGAAAGCTGTGGAGTCACGTAGGAGAGCTCAGCAACAGGGGTGCAGAGGGCAAAGTGGAGAGATTCCCACACAGAAGATCGGTGCCGACCGGCACTCACCAGCCCGAGAGGCTTGTCTGCTCACCCACCAGGGCGCGTGGGGGTTGGGAACTGAGGCTCTGGCTTCAGAGGTCACACCCCAGGGAGAGGACTGGGGTTGGCTGCGTGAACACAGCCTGAAGGGGGTTAGTGTGCCACAGCCAGCCAGGAGTCCGGGAAAAAATCTGGAACTGCCAAAGAAGCAAGAGACTTTTTCTTGCCTCTTTGTTTCACGGTGGGCAAAGAGAGGGGATTCAGAGCACCACCTAAACGAGCTCCAGAGATGGGTGCGAGCCATGGCTATCAGCGGGGACACCAGAGGTGGGCATGAGATGTTAAGGCTGCTGCTGCAGCCACCAAGAAGCCTTTGTGCAAGCACAGGTCACTATCCATACTTCCCCTCCTGGGAGCCTGTGCAGCCCGCCGCTGCCGGGGTCCCGCGATCCAGGGACAACTACAACAGAAGAACACATGGCGTGCCTCAGGCTGGTGCAACGTCACAACGGCCTCTGCTGCCACATGCTCGCCCTGCATTCCGTACCCCTCCCTCCCCCTGGCCTGAGTGAGCCAGAGCCCCCTAATCAGCTGCTACCTTAACCCCGTCCTGTCTGAGTGAAGAACAGACACCCCTCAGGTGACCTACACACAGAGGCGGGGCCAAATCCCAAGCTGAACCCCAGGAGCTGTGCAAAAAATGAAGAGAAAGGGAAATTTCTCCCAGCAGCCTCAGGAGCAGCAGATTAAATCTCCACAATCAACTTGATATACCCTGCACCTGTGGAATACCTGAAGAGACAACAAATCATCCCAAATTGAGGTGGTGGACTTTGGGAGCAACGATAAATATATGTTTTTCCTTTTTCTCTTTTTGTGAGTGTGTATGTATATGCTTATGTGTATAATTTTGTCTGTATAGCTTGCTTTTAGCATTTGTCCTAGGGTTCTGGCTGCCCTTTTTTTTTTTTAAGAATGGTTTTTAGCACTTCTTATCATTGGTGCATTTGTTTTTTGGTTTGGTTGCTCTCTTCTTTCTTTCTTTTTTTATTAAGTTTTAATTTTTTTAATTCTTAATAATTATTTTTAATTTTTTATTTTAATAACTATTTTTTTTCTTTCTTTCTTTTTTTCTCCCTTTTATTCTGAGCTGTATGGATGACAGGATCTTGGTGCCATGGCCGGGTGTCAGGCCTGTGCCTCTGAGGTGGGAGAGCCGAGTACAGGACGTTGGTCCAGCAGAGACCTACCAGCTCCACATAATATCAAACGGCAAAAATCTCCCAGAGATCTCCATCTCAATGCCAAGACCCAGCTCCACTTAACGACCAGCAAGCTACAGTGCTGGACACCCTATGCCAAAAAACTAGCAAGACAGAAACACAACCCCACCCACTAGCAGAAAGGCTGCCTAAAATCATAATAAGGTCACAGACACCCCAAAACACACCACTAGATGCAGACCAGCCCACCAGAAAGACAAGATCCAGCCTCATCCACCAGAACACAGGCACCAGGCTCCTCCACCAGGAGGCCTACACAACCCAATGAACCAACCTTAGCCACTGGGGGCAGACACCAAAAAAAACGGGAACTACGAACCTGCACCCTGCGAAAAGGAGACCCCAAAGACGGTAAATTAAGCAAAATGAGAAGACAGAGAAACACACAGCAGATGAAGGAGCAAAGTGAAAACCCACCAGACCTAACAAATGAAGAGGAAATAGGCAGTCTACCTGCAAAAGAATTCAGAGTAATGATAGTAAAGATGATCCAAAATCTTCGAAATAGAATGGAGAAAATACAAGAAATGTTTAACAAGGACCTAGAAGAACTAAAGAGCAACCAAACAATGATGACCAACAAATGAAATTAAAAATTCTCTACAAGGAATCAATAGCAGAATGAGGCAGAAGAATGGATAAGTGATCTGGAAGATAAAATAGTGGAAATAACTACCACAGAGCAGAATAAAGGAAAAAGAACAAAAAGAATTCAGCACAGTCTCAGAGACCTCTGGGACAACATTAACGCACCAACATTCGGATTATAGGGGTCCCAGAAGAAGGGAAAAAGAAAGGGACTGAAAAAATATTTGAAGAGATAATAGTTGAAAACTTCCCTAATAGGGGAAAGGAAATAGTTAATCAAATCCAAGAAGTGCAGAGAGTCCCATACAGGATAAATCCAAGGAGAAATACGCCAAGACACATATTAATCATACTATCAAGAATTAAGTACAATGAAATCATATTAAAAGCAGCAAGGGAAAAACAACAAATGACATAAAAGGGAATCTCCATAAGCTTAACAGCTGACCTTTCAGCAGAAACTCTGCAAGCCAGAAGGGAGTGGCAGGACATATTTAAAGTGATAAAAGGGAAAAACCTACAACCAAGATTACTCTACCCAGCAAGGATCTCATTCAGATTAGACGGAAAAATTAAAACCTTTACAAACAAGCAAAAGCTAAGAGAATTCAGCACCACCAAACCAGCTTTACAACAAGTGCTAAAGGAACTTCTCTAGGCAGGAAACACAAGAGAAGGAAAAGACCTACAATAACAAACACAAAACAATTAAGAGAATGGTAATATGAACATACATATCGATACCTTAAATGTAAATGGATTAAGTGATCCAACCAAAAGACATAGACTGGCTGAATGGATACAAAAACAAGACCCATACATATGCTATCTACAAGAGACCCACTTCAGACCTAGGGACACATACAGACTGAAAGTGAGGGGATGGAAAAAGATATTCCATGCAAATGGAAATCAAAAGAAAGCTGGAGTAGCAACTCTTATATCAGACAAAATAGACTTTAAAATAAAGACTATTACAAGAGGCAAAGAAGGACACTACATAATGATCACAGGATCAATCCAAGGAGAAGATATAACAATTGTAAATATTTATGCACCCAACATAGGAGCACTTCAATACATAAGGCAAAGCTAACAGCCATAAAAGGGGAAATCGACAATAACACAATCATAGTAGGGTACTTTAACATGCCACTTTCACCAATGGACAGATCATCCAAAATAAAAACAAATATGGAAACACAAGCTTTAAATGCTACATTAAAATACACTCAATTGACATTTATAGGACATTCGATCCAAAAACAACAGAATACACTTTCTTCTCAAGTGCTCATGGAACATTCTCCAGGATACATCATAGCTTAGGTCACAAATCAAGCCTTGGAAAATTTAAGAAAACTGAAATAGTATCAAGTATCTTTTCCAACCACAACACTATGAGACTAGATATCAATTACAGGAAAAAAAATCTGTAAAAAATACAAACACATGGAGGCTAAGCAATACACTCCTAAATAATCAAGAGGTCACTGAAGAAATCAAAGTGGAAATCAAAAAATACCTAGAGACAAATGACAATGAAAACACGACGATCCAAAACCAATGGGATGCAGCAAAAGCAGTTCTAAGAGGGAAGTTTATAGCAATACAATCCTACCTTAAGAAACAAGAAACATCTCAAATAAACAACCTAACCTTACACCTAAAGCAATTAAAAAAGAAGAACAAACACTCCCTAAAGTTAGCAGAAGGAAAGAAATCATAAAGATCATATCAGAAATAAATGAAAAAGAAATGAAGGAAACAGTAGCAAAGATCAATAAAACTAAAAGTTGGTTCTTTGAGAAGATAAACAAAATTGATAAACCATTAGCCAGACTCATCAAGAAAAAGAGGGAGAAGACTCAAATCAATAGAATTAGAAATGAAAAAGGAAAAGTAACAACTGACACTGCAGAAATACAAAGGTCATGAGAGATTACTACAAGCAACTATATGCCAATAAAATGGACATCCTGGAAGAAATGGACAAATTCTTAGAAAAGCACAACCTTCCAAGACGGAACCAGGAAGAAACAGAAAATATAAACAGACCAATCACAAGCACTGAAATTGAAACTGTGATTAAAAATCTTCCAACAAGGGCTTCCCTGATGGCCCAGTGGTTGAGAGTCCGCCTGCCAGTGCTGGGGACACAGGTTCGTGCCCCAGTCCGGGAGGATCCCGCATGCTGTGGAGCGGCTGGGCCTGTGAGCCATGGCGCTGATGAGCCTGCGCGTCTGGAGCCCGTGCTCCATGACGGGAGATGCCACAGCAGTGAGAGGCCCGTGTACTGCAAAAAAAAAAAAAAAAAAAAAAAAAAAACTTCCAACAAACAAAAGCCTAGGACCAGATGGCTTCACAGGCAAATTCTATCAAAAATTTAGAGAAGAGCTAACACCTAGCCTTCTCAAACACTTCCAAAATATAGCAGACGGAGGAATACTCTCAAACTCATTCTACAAGGCCACCATCACCCTGATACCCAAACCAGACAAAGATGTCACAAAGAAGACTACAGGCCAGTATCACTGATGAACACAGATGCAAAAATCCACAACAAAATACTAGCAAACAGAATCCAACAGCACATTAAAAGGCTCATACACCATGATCAAGTGGGATTTATCCCAGCGATTCAAGGATTCTTCAATATACGCAAATCGATGTGTTAAATCATATTAACAAATAGAAGAATAAAAATCATATGATCATCTCAAAAGATGCAGAAAAAGCTTCTGACAAAATACAACACCTATTTATGATAAAAACCCTCCTGAAAGTAGGCATAGAGGGAACTTTTCTCAACATAATAAAGGCCATTATGACAAACCCACAGCCAACATCGTCCTTAATGGTGAAAAACTGAAACCATTTCCACTAAGATCAGGAGGAACAAGACAAGGTTGCCCACTCTCACCACTATTATTCAACATTGTTTTGGAACCTTTAGCCACAGCAATCAGTGAAGAAAAAGAAATAAAAGGAATCCAAACTGGAAAAGAAGTAGTAAACCTGTCACTGTTTGCAGATGACATGATACTATACACAGACAATCCTAAAGACGCTACCAGAAAACTACCAGAGCTTATCACTGGATTTGGTAAAGCAGCAGGATACAAAATTAATGCATAGAAATCTCTTGCATTCCTATACACTAATGATGAAAAATCTGAAAGAGAAATTAAGGAAACACTCCCATTTACCATTGCAACAAAAAGAATAAAATACCTAGGAATAAACCTACCTGAGGAGACAAATGACCTATATGCAGAAAATTATAAGACACTGATGAAAGAAATTAAAGATGATACAAACAGATGGAGAGATATACTATGTTCTTGGATTGGAAGAATCAACACTGTGAAAATGACTACACTACCCAAAGCAATCTACAGATTCAATGCGATCCCATTCAAACTACCAATGGCATTTTTCACAGAACTAGAACAAAAAGTTTCACAATGTGTATGGAAACACAAAAGACCCCAAATAGCCAAAGCAATCTTGAGAAAGAAAAACGGAGCTGGAAGAATCAGGCTCCTGGACTTCGGACTACAAAGCTGAACTACAAAGCTACAGTAATCAAGACAGTATGGTACTGGCACAGAAACAGAAATAGAGATCAATGGAACACAATAGAAAGCCCAGAGATAAACCCACGCACATATGGTCACCTTATTTTTGATAAAGGAGGCAAGAATATACAATGGAGAAAAGACAGCCTGTTCAATAAGTGGTGCTGGGAAAACTGGACAGCTACATCGAAAAGAATGAAATTAGAACCCTCCCTAACACCATACACAAACATAAACTCAAAATGGATTAAAGCCCTAAATGTAAGACCAGACACTATAAAACTCTTAGAGGAAAACACAGGCAGAACACTCTGTAACATAAATCACAGCAAGATCCTTTTTGATCCACCTCCTAGAGAAATGGAAATAAAAACAAAAATAAACAAATGGGACCTAACGAAACTTAAAAGCTTTTGCACAGCAAAGGAAACCATAAACAAGATGAAAAGACAACCCTCAGAATGGGAGAAAATATTTGCAAGTGAAGCAACTAACAAAGGATTAATCTCCAAAATTTACAAGCAGCTCATGCAGCTCAATATCAAAAAAACAAACAACCCAATCAAAAATGGGCAGAAGATCTAAATAGACATTTCTCCAAAGAAGCTATACAGATTGCCAAAGAAGATATACAGGTAAACACATGAAAGGATGCTTAACATCACTAATCATTAGAGAAATGCAAATCAAAAGTACAATGAGATATCATCTCACACCAGTCAGAATGGCCATCATCAAAAACGCTGCAAACAATAAATGCTGGAGAGGGTGTGGAGAAAAGGGAACCCTCTTGCACTGCTGGTGGGAATGTAAATTGATACAGCCACTATGGAGAACAGTATGGAGGTTCCTTAAAAAACTACAAACAGAACTACCATACGACCCAGCAGTCCCACTACTGGGCATATACCCTGAGAAAACCAGAATTCAGAAACAGTCATGTACCACAATGTTCATTGCAGCTCTATTTACAATAGCCAGGACATGGAAGCAACCTAAGTGTCCATCAACAGATGAATGAATAAAGAAGATGTGGCACATGTATACAATGGAATATTACTCAGCCATAAAAAGAAACGAAACTGAGTTATTTGTAGTAAGGTGGATGTATCTAGAGTCTGTCATACAGAGTGAAGTAAATCAGAAAAAGAAATACAAATACTGTATGCTAACACATATATATGGAATCTAAAAAAAAATGGTTATGAAAAACCTAGGTACAGGACGGGAATAAAGATGCAAACCTACTAGAGAATGGACTTGAGGACACGGCGGGGGGTGGGGGAAGGGTAAGCTGGGACAAAGTGAGAGAGTGGCATGGACATATATACACTACTAAATATAAAATCGATAGCTAGTGGGAAGCAGCTGCATAGCACAGGGAGATCAGCTCGGTGCTTTGAGACCACCTAGAGGGGTGGGATAGGGAGGGTGGGAGGGAGGGAGGCTCAAGAGGGAAGAGATATGGGGATATATGTATAGCTGATTCACTTTATTATAAAACAGAAACTAACACACCATTGTAAAGCAATTATACTCCAATAAAGGTGTTAAAAAAAAATAAAAATGCATCCCATTGGAAAGGAAGAAATAAAGCTGTCTTTATTCACAGATGACACGACTACGTAGAAAATTCCGAAGAATCTATAAATAAACCTCCTAGAACAATAATTGACTTTAGCAAGGTAACAGAATACAATGTCAATATACAAAAATCAATTGTATTTCTATATACGAGCAACAATAGCAACCCCCATAATGAAATACTTAAGTATAAATCTAACAAAACATGTAGAAGATCTATACCCTGAAAACAAATGCTGACAGAAAAATGAAAACAGAATTAAAGAGATAAGCCATATTGTGTTCATGGATTGGAATACTCAGTATTGTAAAGATGTCAATTCTTCCTAAACAAATCTATAGATTCAATGCAATCCATTCAAAATCCCAGCAGAATTTTTCACAGATACTGACAAGCTGACTCTACAACTTATATCAAAAGGCAAAGGAACTAGGAGAGCCATGACGAGTTTGAAAAGGAATAAAATTGGGAGATTTATACTACCTGCTTTCAAAATTTATTATAAAGTCACAGTATCAAGAGAGTGTAGTGTTGGCATAAAGTAGGCCTCTAGATCAATGGAATAAAATTGAGAATCCAAAAATAAACCCTTACAATTATGGCCAATTGATTTTCAACAAAAACGTCAAGATAAATCAACAGGGAAAGGATAGTCTTCTCAACAAATGGTGCTGAAACAACTGGAATTCCACATTCCAAAAAAAAAAAATCCTTGACTCAGAGTTTACACCTTACATAAGAATTAACACAAAATGAATCATAAACCTAAGTGTAAAACATAGAACTATGAAACTTCTCGAAGAAAATGTAGAAAAATGTCAAGACTTTTAGTTAGGCAAAGAATTCTTAAGTACAACAACAAAATTCTGATCCATAAGTAGATTGATAAATTAGTTTACCAAAGTTAAAAATCTTTTGCCCTGAGAGAGACACTGCTATGGGAATAAAAAGATAAGGCACAGACTGACAGAACTGATTTGAAAATCATATTTCTGACACAGGACATATATCCAGGTTATGTAAAGAGCTGTCAAAACTCAACAATAAGAAAACAACCCAATAAAAATAGATAATCAAAATTACCTTTGTGTAACCCATCTATGCTGTAAATTTTTATTTGAAATTTATGTATTTTTCCCAGCCAGTTATGAGTCCAAACTCACCTTCTCACCAATTTTTTATTTATACCATATTATTTTGACTCTGGAATCAGGCTTCTGATCTCTGTGAACCTTTGGTGCACTTTGTACTGACCTAAAGAAATAATACTAGCAGTTTTCTTTGAACTCAAGACTATTTTTTCCTATCAAATAAAACTGGCTCTTCACACATACCCAAATAAGTTATAAACTTCTGAGACATCAAAACTTTACACTGTCACCTTTTAAGTAATGAACCCTGAGCATGAATCACCACATTTTTAATCACCATACTTCCTTCTTCCCCTGCTACCAAATCTAAACAATTCTGGAAAACAATGATGAAAGAAATGACCCTTATTTTCCCTTTGCTCGTATTTCTTCATTTATTTCTCATCATCTGGTACCATGTTTTGTAAGTCATTGTAAATCATGTTTGGTAACAATGTGAGGGACAGTAGAACAAACAAACCAAGAGATTCCACATGAAAGAAATTCCTTAAGATCAAGTTATTTAATATGTGATCCTCTTCCTCCAAGGGAACGCCTTTTTTGGCCAGTACCATACCTGCTTAGGCCATATTTCTCTGCTGGAAACCAGAGACAGACTAAACCTTGATGATTTCTAGCACTATGCCCAGACTGTTTCCAACTACTGCAGGCTTCTCTTAATCTGCCTTATTTTTCATTATAGTACTTCTCATCACCTGACATAGGAGACAAAACATAAATAGGTCCCCTTCCAGTAGACTGTAAGCTCCATGAGAACAGAGATTTTAACGTTCTTATATATTCCTTTCAACCCCAGGGCAGTGTCCGCCATCCAGTAGGTGTTCAATAAACATTTGTGAATTAATGACTGCCCAAGGCAATTCTCTACCTCATTCCCTCACGCTCTGCCTGGGCAGCCCTGGGCAGGGCTGTTGAGGGAAACAACAAGATATGTTGGCATCCTCTCCCTCCTTTCTTCCAGGATTAGTGACTAGATCTTTCTGCCAATTTCTGTGCTAATTAGACACTGAGGATGGAGGAATATGAGAAGTAGTATCCTGGTTGCCCAATCTAACACCAAATGCCCACCCATGTCCACCACATCAAATGGAAACAAAAGACAGCTCTCACTTCATACTTCAAATGAAAACAGGCTAAACGCTTTAAAAGCAGTAGACAGTGGAGGCTGGTTCCCTACTGAACACGATTATATAGTATTCACCCGCTGTACTATCATCAGGAGAACTGTTTTCTAGTCCAGGATCTACCACTAACTGCATCTTCTCCAAATCCCAGCCTGTTAGCTTGAAGACAGGTAAGGACTCCGAAATAAAGACATGATTTAGAGCAAATGTTCTCAATAAGGGGCAGGGGAGAAGGTGAAGGGGGCACTGGGGAGTGGGGGGCACGGCAGAACCAGCTGTGAGGCTTCTTCAAACTACACACAGCCCCTCCCTAAACTCCTCCACCCTAATCCCCGCACAGTTACCCCCACAGAGTGAGCCACTGTTGCTGTTACTATGGGACTGTGACAGACCCAGAAAAACTTTCCCAGGTTTTGAGTGTAAGCTGTTTGAGGAATGGGACCGAGATTTAGGCTTCTTAGTGATATCCAGAGGGCATCTAACACAGGGTTTTCCTGTCTCTACTGCGCCTCCAACCTCAGCTCCTTCCCTCCTCTCAGCCACATCCTACCCTTCCCCTACAGTCCTGAGCTTCTCCTGCTTCCTGTAAGGCCATGTCTTTCATCATCCGTCACCACCTGCAAGAGACACGGGTGACCGGCTACCTAACCGCCCGACAGGCAAGGCAGTCTCGCTTTCTGCCTTGCTAACAGAATTCCGATTTTCAGATAGGGGCACCAACGTGCTCAGGGAAGGTGACCCCTCCCCCAGCTCCAGAACACGGCTGGGCCACGACAATCACAGCCACCCTCTCCTCCTTTGCCAGTGACTGGCTCAGCACGGGCGTATGACCATTCTGGCCAGTGACACAGGGAACCTCTGAGAAATTCTGACCTTTGTTATCTAGAGAATCACTGAGAAGCAAGCCGTCTCCCTTCCTTTTTGCTCTACCTGTTATCAGGGGAAGGCGTGATGGAGCTCCAGTCACCCTGTGGCAGGGCAGGGAAAACCCAGAGAATCTTCAAGAAGCCAACCCAGAACTGTGGCCACTTTGAACCACTTACCTCTAGACTTCCTAAGCAAGACAGTAAAGTAACCTAACTAGTGTTACTTACAACAGAAAGTACCCTACCACACCACACCGCTTGGCCTGGGAAGTCCCTGCAACTTTTCCTCCTACTATCCCCTACTATCTCCAATTTAGAGCTCAAGTAGTTTCCTTGGGAAGTCTTTGCTTGTCCCCAGACGGTTACACAGTCCCAGACTCTGTTCTCTGCACATCTGCCTCTCCAACTAGACCGTGAGCTTCTCAAAAGCAAACATGTTCACCCTTGGCAGAGGCCCTGGTGTATGCTGGGCATTTATTAAATGCTGAATGAATCAACCAACAAGCAAACAACAAAACAAGGAATCGAAGGAGGAACATGCAGGATGCCTTCCTTGCCTGAGATAAGACTTGACAATTGACAGATGGAACATGGCACCCAGGCAGTCTACACTCTACTAAAGACTTCCTTTAGGCGGCGGTGAGCAAAGGCAGAGATAATGCAATGAACAGGTCCTATTTTATCTGCCCAGAAGTCAGACCTCTCATTGGGAACTGTCCCTGCCCAATCCCCGGCACCTGGGGTGGGACTGACTATCACAGTGGCACCTGAGCAAAGTACCCACTGCCATGGTGGAAACCCACTCCCTGTCCACTGAGATGGCTTGGCCCTGCTTTGGTCTAGTGTATCAATAACGTTTGCTATAAGGATAGAGGTGATGGAAGAAGAGAGATCCCTCCTATCCCCCCCCTCTCTAAAGGAACAGATAAGCCTGAGATGCCGTACTTTTTATCACTCCATACTAAGAACAGTCAACACAGAGGGAAAAAGAGAGAACAAGCCCGGCAACCCTATGTGAGCCCCTGGATCAAGCTATGCCTAAAGCTAAACCCTCAGCCTTTTCATTTATGTGACCCAATCAATTTCTATACTGCATAAAGCAATTTTCAAGTGACCAAACCCAACCCAAAGAAAAGAATTCTGACAAATACAGTCAGTAATGATGAAAGCAAGCCGATAACATCCCTTCTATATCCAGGACCTGTGCACTGTCACCTCTCAAACCGGGCTTCTAGAATGGTGTCAGGAAGTAAAACTGCCTGGAGGAGGCCTAGCCATGAACAAGTTAGAATGGACAAAATGCCACCCCCAAACCACACACCACCACCTTCCCTCCTAAAGGAGGGTACTCTGAGCCTCCTGGATCTCCCTTCTGTTCAGAAAGGAGTGGGGACCTCTGGAAGGCATGAAGTGTTACATTAACACATAGGGAAAAAATGGAGAGAACTTTCATCAAGCAACGTGCTATGGGCTTTATGAACATCGTATAACTTCAGGCCGTTGTAATGATTATAATACCCTTTTTACCTCTGAGCAAACTGAGAATCAGCGAAGTTAAGCAACTTGCTCAAGGTCACACAGCTAGTAACTAGAATTTAAATTCTAGACTTTTTCCACTTTATCACACCGATGGCCAGGGCCTGGGAGATGCAGCGCACCCTCCGCCTCCACCCCCCGACAGCGCCCCAGGACACACAGACCTGGATGGAGCCTTACAAGCGCAGGCCCCTGGAGTCACAGCAGCCTTGCATACCCAGTTTTTTGGAAGCCCCAGGTAACTAACCCAGGTGTATGTCGGACACTCAACACCAGCAACAAAAGTAAAGCGCCGGGAAGAAGGAGCAGTGACACCTGAGCGGGCCCCTGGGAAGCGCCGCAGAGGGAGAGGCGGGAGCTCGCTCGGGTCTCCCCCGCTGGCCTGAGCCCCCCGCGCAGCTCCGCGCTCTCCGCAGCAGTAGAGCCCCCAGCCTCCCCTCTCCCCACCAGCGCCGCGGACAGAGCGCCTCCGCGCCGTCCGGGCCGCTCAGAGACCCACGGAGCCCCAGCCCTGTCCCCGCGCCCGCTCCCGCCCCCAGCTCCAGCCCGGTGCAGAGGGTCGCAGCTGTTCGCCCCCGGGCAGCTACGGGGCCCCGACCCCTCCGCTGTGCCGCGACCCCGGCGCGCTCGCTCCCCCGACGCGCCAGGCAGGGGAGCCCCGCACTGCCCGCTGCAGCCGCTCGGCCCCGCAGGACCCGGGCGCGGAGCCCGCCGTCACCCGCCGACCGCCGCCCCCAGCCCGCTGTGCCCGCCCGGCTCACCAGCTCCGCCGCGCTCGCCGGGCCTGTCCGCGCGTCCGGCCGGCTCCCTGCTCCCGGTTCCGGCTGGCAGCTCACTGGCGGCTGGCTGGCGTTGGTGCGGCCCCTCCCCGCCCCGAGCCACCTGGGACGCCCGGGAAGGGGGCGGGGCCGAGACAGGTGGGCCCCGCCCGCCGCGAGCAGCCCGGGCCTCGGACTCTTCGGGAATTCTCCGCGGGGTGGAAGGGAGGCCCCGGCGACCGCTTAACAGGAGACACCTGGGACGGTTAGTCCTTGGCAAGCGGCGGGAAGCCAGGGCCCGGCCTGTTTCCACACAGCCTGGCCCGCTGGGGAAGTGGATCGCAGAGCGTGGGAGTCGGACCCCGCTGAACAGGAAGAGGGGAGGCCAGCCCCTTTCGTTGTGGGCTGTAGAAACCAAGAACCGAGACCCTCAGGGTGAAAATGATGGGGACAGGGGCAAGTTAGTTAAGAACTGGAAGAGCTCAGAAAGGCCTTTTCCGACCGTTCCACCCTCCCCCATCCCCACTTTACACACCCCACTTTATTAGGTAACCCAGAATTTTAAGTTCACTGGTTCTGGAATCAGATCATTTAGGTTAAAATCCATTCCCCACTTACAAGGTATGTTAATCTCTCTATGCCCCAGTTTCCTCATCTAAAAAATGAAGATAATACTAGTATATCATAGGAAAAAGGTGGGAGACATAAAAAGAATAACCTACCTTTAGTGAGCAGTTACTTTGTGCTATCCACGATTCCAGGTGCTTAGGTTCTCTTTAGAGTTGACTTTAGAGTAGGAATTCTTCATCAAGGATCACAAACCTTGAAACTGGATTCCGCATTCTGCCTACAGACATTTTTTTCCTGAAGAGAGCATCCACAGCTGTCCTTAGATTTGCAAAAAGCCTTGGGTCTCAAGACTAGTTAGGAATCACTGCCTTCCAGACTTAGCCAACAGTTTTAGAGCTGACAGACTTGTGAGAGATCACACAGGCCAAACATTCTTGAGAATGAAGATCACCGGATGCCTGCCCAACACGCAGATCACTGCTCCCGAGAATTCCGATTCTGGAGAGCGGAGTGGTTTGGGAATAAGCACTTGAGGTGCAAATCACTGACGGGCGAGCCTAGGAAACCGATCTCATCCAAACTTCTCATTTCTCAGGCGAGGTAACAGGCCTAGGGATCGGTTCACTTGGAATCACCTTCCAGCCCGCACCTGCCACGGAGCCTCCCTTCCAAGTGAAGCCCTCACCCCACCTGAACCAAGGGAAAGAAATGTTTCTCTCTCCACAACGCAGCTTCACACAAGGAGCACTTAGCAAACAAAACAGGCTTCTTTCAAGAAGAAAATAAAATGCGCAGCTACCTCTGGGTTAGCCCTTTAAATCCCAAAGGAGCCTGGACCGTTCTTGCCAGGACTACGGATACCTCCCTCCAGTACCCACGCCCCTCAGCCCGGCCCATCCCCCTCCACATACCCCACCGTATCTAGCTCTACTATTTGAACAGCTGAGGCTATTCAGCTAACACTTTCAAGTGACATCCTACAAAAATGTAGATGTTTTGTTCCACTTCCTAAAGCTACAGGCTAATTAGACCCTGAAACAGAGGACTTCGGTCTGATGCCATTTCACTGTGTGAGGCCCACAGTGGGAAACACTTCTTTCTAGGCAGATCATGGCAAGTACTGAGTCTGAAGCGAGAACAGCCCAGGCAGCAGCTGCAGCAAGAGTGGTTGTTTCAGGGATGCCCAAAAATGTCAACCCAAGAATTATCAGGCAAAATCCAGGATATTCCCTTTTTGACTGGTGAGATTCTCTCCGTGCTTACCAAGGGCAGCCAAGGATGCATGTGTGTCTTTGGGGTTTTGGTGTTCACCGCTCACAAAGTCCTGATGCAGCAGAACGTTGAAATAACCTTCCCAAAGTGAGTTGAGCAAACCTCTCCCAAGGCAAGCAGGAAAAATTCCCAAGGTGCCATGCTGTAGCAGTACCATTTCCCTGAGAAGAAGAGTATAAAAAGATGCAGCTGGCCCCCTCAGCCCTGTGCTTGACCCTGAGGATGGGCAGCAAATCAGCTTTTCCGTATTTATCCCTCAGTATTATCTTTTACCCTCACGAGGACTGTGGATCAGTGTGAATTTGCTTGGCTGTCTAAAACACATCAGCCAGGGATGGGCTTGCCCTCTTTGGCTTGTTTTCAGAGCACAGAAGCATGGACTACAAATGCATGGGTCTGCTTACAAAGTTGTTGGCTACAAAAATGCCCAAAGGCCTTTGTTGCTATATTTGTAAATCCAGGAAGAAGCTCTTGGTTATTCCAAATTTACTCTTACTTTCGAAGGCAACACAAACATATTTATCATCTTTTTAATTTGCTAAGTCAATGAGGAACTGAAATACCCATGTGGAGAAAATTCTGTGTGTAAAATCAGAGTTCTAGTATCGTGAACACACCAAGCAAAATCTGCCTCAGGACTTTGGCACTTACTGTTCCTTCTGCTTGGAACTCTCTCCAGATCTTTGCAAGCCTGCCTCCTTCAATCATTCACAGAGGCCTTCCCTGACCACCCAAGCCATGTAGTATCACAGCAGCCTGTTCTGTTTTCTTCATAGCACTTAAATGTACTGCATCATTTTAGAAAGTGTTGGTCACTGGTTTATAATCTGCGTCTAAGAAAATGAAGACTTCATTTTGTTTACCACCTCTCCCCAGCTCAAAAATCAAAGCTGAGTACAAAGCAGGTGCTCAAATCTTTGTGGGAATCTTGATGAATGCTCACATTTTTGCAGCAGGCTCTGAGTGCAACACATGGAGATGTCAGCTGCTCCTGTACATTGCTTAGGCCTGGGAATAAGCTCTGGTCTAGGAGTAAAGCAGGATCTCAGCTCGGTCTCTCTATGCTCCTCAGCAGCCGTGTGACCCTGGGAGAGTTTAGCTTCCTGGTTAAGATCGTGGGCTCTGTGGACTTCCCTGGCAGTCGAGTGGTTAAGACTCCATGCTCCCAACGCAGGGGACACGGGTTCGATCCCTGGTCGGGTAACTAAGATCCCAAATGCCTCACAGCGTGGCCAAAAACATGAAAATAAAAATGAAGAAAAACCCGAAAAGAACATGGCTCTGGAGCAGCTCCACCACTTCCTAGCTCTGTGATGTTGGACAACTCACTTCACCTGTCCACACCTCACCACATCTGCCTCTGGGGAGAATAAGAGCAGCACCTCATCCATCGCTGGTGAAGAGATTCCATAATGCACATGCAGGACAGGCTATCACCGTGAGCCAGGCATGGTGCCAAGTGCTTCACACAGGTTAGGTAACTCGTGCGAGGCACTCAGGTAACCCAGGGAAGAGGGGGAGCTACTGGAACTCTGGTCCAGAAGCTGCTGAAGTTCACTCTTTTTTTCTTTCTTTTTTTTTTTTTTTGCGGTACGTGGGCCTCTCACTGTTGTGGCCTCTCCCGTTGCGGAGCACAGGCTCCGGACGCGCAGGCTCAGCGGCCATGGCTCACGGGCCCAGCCTCTCCGCGGCATGTGGGATCTTCCCGGACCGGGGCACGAACCCGTGTCCTCTGCATCGGCAGACGGACCCTCAACCACTGCGCTACCAGGGAAGCACTGCTGAAGTCCACTCTTGATCACCAGGGTCCTCGTACATAGTACAAACACAACAAATGACTGTGCCAAAACATTTCCACACAACTGACCTCAAGCCAGGCTTGACCTCATGTCAGAGAGGCGTCTGCTGCCATCAGAGTGGTTGTGACTAGCTTCGTCTTTGCGGGCCAGCGGTTGGTGCAGCAGAGTGAACCCTGAGTAGAGTGAGGTGCTTTGGGCTCGGGCTCTCCAAGTGTGAGGTGAGGGGAGTCATGTAACCTCTCTGGGTAGAGCCAAATGTGTCCCAACGTCCTTCATAGGCTTCTCTTCCACTCTATTAGTGGTGGATCTGTATTTCTTCCAAGAACAGCCCAACTTTTTGGCCCAATATAGTGAAGTGTAATCCACTTTAAAAGGCACTAACAACAAGGTCCTAATGTATAGCACGGGGCAACTATATTCAGTATCCTGTGATAAACCATAATGGAAAGGAATATAAAAAAAGAATGTATATATGTGTATAACTGAGTCACTTTGCTGTACAGCAGAGATGGGCACTACACTGGAAATCAACTATACTTCAATTTTTTAAAAAGGCACTTCATTTACAACAGCTCACAGGGAAAATTGGGAATGGCAGAAACTTTTTTTTTTTACATAAATTTATTTATTTATTTATTTTTGGCTGCATTGGGTCTTTGTTGCTGCGCACAGGCTTTCTCTAGTTGTGACGAGCAGGGGCTGCTCTTTCATTGCGGTGCGCAGGCTTCTCGTTGCAGTGGCTTCTCTCGTTGAGGAGCATGGGCTGTAGGCACATGGGCTTCAGTAGTCGTGGCACACAGCCTCAGTAGTTATGGCTCACATGGTTAGGTGCTCCGCGGCATGTGGGATCTTCGCGGACCAGGGCTCAAACCCGTGTCCCCTGCATTGGCATGCAGAGAACTGAAATAGAAAGGAATCGGAGCTCTAGAGCCCAAACCACGTGACCTCGGACAAGTTACTTGAACTCTGGGGATTTTGGTTTTCTCCTGGGTGTAAGGTCTGCAAGGAGGTGGGTATAAAGCAGAGGCCTTGGCCACAGCCCTCTCCTGTTTATAAGCAGCAGGCCACACACAGAGAGCAGACCTGGCCTGCACTGTGCAGTCAGTTCCTGCCTATAGTGCACGTGGTGGCAGGAGGGGAGCTTTCGGATCCCAGGCACTTTCTAGCAGAGGGAGCAGACAGCTCGTTTCCAGATGCTGAGTGTGCTTTTGTGTTCCGGCTTGGCTAAATGACTCCTTGAGCATCCCTGAGCTCACTTTGGGGAACTTGTTAAGCTCCTACAAAGATGCTGCTGGGCTGTAGGCTCTCAGCAGTAGCTGTAATTATTGGGAATCTGAATAGACTTGATTCATGACTAGCGTCAGGGCATTGAGTGGGGAGCATTTGCGGGAGCCCTCAGTATGAACAGCCACCAGGCACAGAGGTGGAAACTAGCCCTAAACACTGCTCACTGCAGTTCTCAGGAGGGAGAGCATTTTCTCTCCCCATGAAACAGCCTAAGAGCAGACTTTCCCCCAAAGAAGAGGGTGGAGCAGTGGGAAGAGGGAGGACCCTAAATGGAGAGGTCCAGTGAAATTCCATTTCACTGGTAGAATTAGATGACTCCTGGGGTCTCCTCACAGCCTTCTCTCTTACTCTAAGTATCTGTGATGCTAAGTGAAGGCATAGCTGGGGTCCAAGGCAAAAACACCTGCTCCTGGGAAGTATTTGATAATAACTATTAAAAACAAGGCAACAGGGCTTCCCTGGTGGCGAAGTGGTTGAGAGTCCGCCTGCCGATGCAGGGGACACGGGTTCGTGCCCCGGTCCGGGAAGATCCCACATGCCGCGGAGCGGCTGGGCCCGTGAGCCATGGCCGCTGTGCCTGCGCGTCCGGAGCCTGTGCTCCGCAACGGGAGAGGCCACAACAGTGAGAGGCCCGCGTACCGCAAAAAACAAAAACCAAAAAAAACAAGGCAACAGGCCCCAAATGGAGTCACTTATGCTAAGCCCCATGTCACCAAACCAAGACGAGACTGAATTACAGGTTCGGCTCTCCCAGAAATGGAATCTTAAACCAGGCAATAGGAAATCGCCTGATAGGCGCTGGTTAGGTCATCTGCCTTACAGACCCCTGACATTCCCTAAACGAAACTGACCTTGCGATAACCAACCTGCTTTTTGCCTCTTTGTTCCTGCCTATACAAGTCTTTCATTTTGTACAGCTCCTCGGAGCTTCTTTCTAGCTGCTAGATTGGATGCTGCCCAATTCATGAATCACTGAATAAAGCCAAATAAAATCTTTAAGATTTAGTCCGTTGAATTTCATTTTTCAACCTAACAATCCCTTACATTTGAGTAGCACTTTTATAAGATGCTTGCACACAATTTCTCATCTGATCCTAACAGCAAACCAAAGAGTGGAGGACAGTGGGCTACAAATCTCCGTAATTCAGGTATGGAGATGAGGTCATTGAGATGCTACACAGTCAAACAACTTGACCACATCCCACAGGTGGTCCATGGGAAGTAAGAAGAGTCAGATCCAGGTCCCAAGTCCATCATTCTTTCCATTTAGGATGACTGAGTAGCATCACTGCTTGATGGCCAGTGCTCCAGGGGTATCTTGCCGCTGTGTACATGTCCCAGAAGGGGGCATTGCAGGGCAGCAAGGACGCCTGGGCTGCTGGTTGGGGTCTGGCTTGCAGGCAGCCAGGTTGCCACTAGCTGAAGGAATTAGCATCCCATGACCTAGACACACCTACTACCAGCCTGTCCCTCCCAACCCTGCAGTAGCCCATCAGAAGCATCCTCAGACAGGTGAAGCACAGGTAATGGGAGTCTGCAGTAAAGTGGGGGGCTCAGGGCGAACCCCACTTGTGCTGTTCCTGCCCCTTTCTGTAGTTGGACGTGCACATGCATGTGTGGTATGATTGGCATGTTTACTTTTTCTAAAACTTAAAGCACTAAAGTGAGATCCTATTAATCATTATGACAGGGCTGGAGGTTAGGTACGGGGCAGCTATTATCAGCACAACTCCCTGAGAGTCTTCTCCGAGGCCTCACACAGATCTGGGTGGGATAAGGGAACCCACCCAGTGTCCCCTCAGACTCTCCCTTAGAGCCGGCTCAGCTGGGACAAGAAAACCCTGCTTTATTTTTAGCTTGAGAAACTGAGGAATATAGGTTATACATTTTAAAATGCAAGCAGAGAAAATTAGTGTCCTAAAGAGAAAAAAACGTCAACATGGATAAGTGAAATTCTTACTACACACAGTTTGAAACCCGTGACACAAGTGACTGCTGCACTTTCTAAGTGTCCACTATGTACGAAAAAGATTCTAAGCACTGCGCTCCTGCAGGCAGCCTTCCTCCAGAAGCCCTGCAGTTGTATGTTGTCAGGCCCCCCCCGCTGTGAGGCATCTCTTATTATTTCGATGATTCTTCCCTAGATGCTTTTGATTGCTTAAAGTAATTCAAAAAACAAGGTCTCGGATTCCTATGAAAGGAGAAAACACAGAAAAGTTGCAAAGGAAGAACACTTTGTATGAATTCTTTACAAAAGGATTTTTGAGGCTGCTTGCTGGTTATCACTACACACACACACACACACACACACACACACACACACACACACACACACACACGCAGCACTGTTCTGAGCAGCAGTGTTACTAGCTGTGGAGAGCACACACCTTAGGACCAGTCTTCCCGGGTTTCAATCTTGGCTTCTCCTCCCAGCTGTGAGACCTTGGGCAAGTTAACTAACCTCTCTGTGCCCGTTTACTCCCTGCTAAAGTGGAGATAATGGTGCCTACCTCATGGAGTTATTAGGAGGATTAGATGGACTAATACATGTAAAGCACGTAATACAGTGTCTGGCACACCGCCAGGATAGTCTCTCACCTTAATGCACTGCCTACTGCAGCTTTCCAAGCGTTACGAGGTTCTGGTGCTGGTACACGTCATCGGGAGCAAGTTTGCCAATTTCTCTCATTTTGGGTATACATTCTGAAGGAGTAAAGTATCTTTTCAGGTGAATTTTTTGAAAAGCTATCGTAGGAGAATGATTTGCAGTCTGGTCACGTGGAGGAGCGAGGGTCTGAAGGGTCCCAGAGAGAGGGGCTCCAAACAGAACCTCCTTCAGCGCTGGGGAAGCAAAGCAGGTGGAGGAGTCCAGCCTTTGCATCCATGGTGCATCACAAGTGGAAAGATCCCCAGGGATTACCTGCAAGTCTTTTATTCTGAGCCCAGCTAACCACACAGAAATCGGTGTTTTCTCTGCAGATTGGCTGAAGAACCACCAAACGCCAAAGGGAAAGTAAAAATCCCATGGCTCAGGATGCATTTGTCAAGTGAGCCCACATATTTTCATCTGATGTGTCACCCGAGAGATCCCTCCCACTCCTGTTCAATTTATCATGTACATGAGACAAATCACAAGATATAACCTGTCACAAATGCTAGAATTAAACCTGCAAATACACACATCACCGGTAATTGCCTCGGCAGATTATAGCTTCCATTCCACATTCTACCACAGTTGCTCTAGCTCTGTAGTACTTCCAAGGCGTAGCCCGAGCACCGTTCAGAGCTCAATAGAACAGGAAACCTCGGGAAAGGCTCACAGGAACCCGGAGAACAGTGGGTGCTAGTGCAGACCTACTGCACTGCAGAGCTGCTTCTCCTGGAACCTATAGGGTCACTTCTCAGTGATACTGAAATGTGCTTTGTCATCAGGTCCTTTCAAAAGACTGCTTTCCCGTCTTAAATAAACAGGCTTCAGCCTAAATATTCACCCACGATGTTTGAAGTTTTACTACCTAAGTCACCTTTAACAATCTGATATTTGGTAACTGCCTCTTCCAAGTTCTTTGGAGAATAACAAATTCGAGGAGATGGATAAGACATCATAAAAGCACATGATTTGCAGTGTCCTCAACTCCACTTATAAAATCTTTATTCGGCATCCATCTTTCCACTTTTAATTGATGCCGGCAGTCTCCTGTCTGGCTCCCATGCAACATTAACCAAACCAAGAACCAGAATGAGGGTGTTTTACATACACAAGGCCGTGCGTGGCCACAGGATTTCAGTGACCTGAGGCAGGGAAGTCTCCTTGCTAAGAGAGCAGATAAAAGTAATCCCGTGTCCCGCCATTTGTTATTCTCCAACGGCTTCACACTCTGGCATCCTCTCACAAGATCTCAGACCTGTACGTTAATAGCAATAATCAGTAAGTTAAACAGGAATACAAACACCCCAACACTTCTCAAAAGATGCCAATAACCTTTCAATATACGCAGAGGTCCAAGGCATTAGTTGGAGAAGGCCAATGAGCTAAAACATATTATTAGAATTTCTAAGTGCCTTTCTTGGACAAGAAGAAATTCAGAAATTCAGCTAATACACTGGTCTATTGCACCTTAACTCGATCCTACTTTTTAAAAAGTTAAGACACTTATTGACATAGGCGGCTGTCTTTTCAGTGCTGAAGGAACAAATGTCAGGTTTTCTTGGGTCCTCAATGAAGGAAAAATTTAAATACAGATATTCGAGCAAAGTAAAAGACAGAAAGGTCACGGTTGACCTTGCTCAGGCTTTGAATTCAAGCAGCTGCTCACTGAAATGAACTCCTTCAAGGCCAGAAAAAGGCCCGTCCTCACAATGGCATTGAGGCCTTCAAGGAGAGTGCCTTTAAGATGACTCTAAGAAAAAACAGACCAGCCAAAGTTTAATTCAATTTTATTTTCCACTTTTAGTATTTTTCAAATTATACAACATGCAGTCCGCCAGAATATCCATACATCTTCATTTCAGAACCTAGAAGATCACCAAAATTTTCCACGGGCCAGGGAAGGGTTACTCCAGATCTTCTGTTACATGTACTATATTACAGCATCGTTACTTGATATAAACGGCCCTTCTCCCCCTCACACCACCAAAACAAGTTAGTCCACAATTTTGTTTTAATGAAAGCTACTGTACAGATACACAAAGCCCAGAGAACATACATCTGCAGTACACACGACATACTTTACAAACTAGACATGTATAATTCTACAGAGTGCCCTATCCCCCTTATATCTGCACATGGTGAAAAGTATTTTAAACTGATGGACAATTAGTAAATGTGTAAGCAGACTTCACGGAGCGGTACTGCCTTCGGCTGTTCCCTGACCCTTATTCAATACTTTCTAAAAAGTCTATAAACTGTTATTGTTCAATGAAGGCATTTTAGAGTGGGATGGTTCCTTTAGCTTGCTCACAATATGCGGGTGAGACAATCTATAAGTGAAATCCTCCGGGTCCCCCGCCTCCTGCCCCCTGCCAACAAACAACTTCCCTAATGTGTCATAAAGCCAGAGTCTAAATGTTTTCCACCTTGCTTAAAAAATACACTTCAAAGAGGGGAGTGTTAAGAATTTTTATTTGCTTTCGGTTATTCCTCTAGGAAAGGAGAGGTAATAATCCCCCCATGCGTCCTGCTGATGGCTTAGTCTGGCTTTGGATAGGAATATCACGCCCTCATGTGAAGGTAGGGCTTCCAAAAACTCTCTAGGTGCTACATTCTAGACAGACGTTTTTATTTCTTCACTTATCCCAGTATTTCTACGAATTCTAATTTTCTTAATCATATGAAACTATTTCCTTTAAAAGTCTTAATCCACACTTATTTTTCTCCCTACTACCTGCCATTCCACATGGCAAACTGTAAAACGTTGGAAGAGATGATGCATTTAAACAGAATTCTCCAGTTATTGACCAAAACACACTTGGCGTTAATATATTTTAGCCTCTGACCATACATGTTGATATAGCAAACAGCATTCCTCTAATTTAACAAGCCACCATCCTGCAGGGAGACATTATTTTTAGAAATCATCTGGTTATTCCCTTTTAGCATCAAAGAGTAAACTTTCAAGAAGTAGCACGAAATATAAAATGATTCAGAGAGGAGAAACACACACACACAAGCACACACACACTAGCAAGAAGCAGCATACAACCGGAAGTATAATCATAGGCTCAGCCATTCACAAGTGTGGTTTTTACGCCTGGAGTACAAATGTAAAGGAACAATAGCCTAAAAAAGTGAAAACTGCATAAATGTGGCTTTTAACAAAAGAGGCCTACAGAATATGTGGTCCTGATATTACCTTATTAGACAAAGTAATATTAGAGATCCATTTGAATATACCGTATAATCCATTCCCACGATCTGCCTACCTTTCAGTCACAGTGTAGGAAAATTAGTTTAGAGGTCCTATAAAGACTGAAGCTAGGTGAACTGACTGGCTGATCAGCAGCTAGCAGAATTATCTTTAAGAGACATCAAAGCCAACTTTCTCTGTGAATAAAAGGAAACTGAATTTTGTGAGTCCCTTATAGAGATCAAGAAATATGGAACTACAAGCGAATGTTTCTTTTTGAAACATGAAAGGGCCAAACATTTCTTTAGAATTAGAAAAGGGGTGCCCAGGGAAAACTTACTTCGGAAAAAATCTAAAATAATCTGTTAACAAGAGAGCCTGAAGGAAAGAATGCCTAACCTTTGTTCAATTTCCAACTATGGAGTTATTACACAGTTGCATAACAGACAGCAGTGGTATGACAATTTATTATTTGGCGATCCTCTCAAAGGCCGGTTTTAACTTCTAATATAAGAGGCAAACATCTCAACAGCAAGGTTATCATCTATGGCATATGTTATTACCTGATAAGGTTTGCAAAGCCTGCCCTACAAGGATCCTTCTGTCAGACGGCAAATAGCATTGGAGCAGTTATGTTGGGCGAGCATTAGCAACAATGTAAAAAAAATCAGACAGAATTTTTAAAACGTAAATGAATGCAAAATTGTCATTTTTACTAAATAAATACGTCAGTAGAATTCGTCCTCTTCTCTCTACTTACTAGCTGCCCCCCCCCAAAAAAAACCCACACATAAACAAAGTGCAACATTTAACAAATAAATTAAGTCAAAGCAGCTTTGCTTGGTTAGGGAAATTTTATACAAGAAAAGTCTAGAAGTCAATTCAGTCTTTAGTGCTTTATCCACAGACACATAAACGCACAGACACACACAGACAGACACACACACACACTTGAACTATCTTTCACCCACCAGCAATGAGAAAGCGCAACGTCTCTTCTGGCAAAATTTCATTCCAGTGGTGACAGCAGCAGGGACAGTACCAGCTCACTCATCCTGGGCTGACACAACCATAGGATGGGTGCTTTCACTGAGACTGGTTTGGTTATCACTGACTTAACCCTCAAACTTATCAAAACAAGTAGTTAACCCTCAAATTTATCAAAACAAGTAGCAGCACACAAGACTAACTTAATTGAATCCTTGTCAGTTTCCCTGAAACTTTACTACTTGGAATCCGATCATTTTAATATGCACAACTGGAAATAAGAGTTGATTCAGCTCTAGATTCATGTATTTGAATAAAACAGTAGCCGAATGTAAAAAATCCGTCCACACCAATTTCTTCTAATTCTGCCTAAGAGGAAACCTATCTATTTGATGCCAAGGAGAGAACTCAACTAAGTGGTCGGCAAGGATGGGTTAATGTAACACATTATTCATGGCAACTTATTCACAGGCACAAAGATATGTCAATTGCTTTCCCCCTAGGGCTTCCTTTTTCAACTGCTGGAATGATCCTGGATTTCGTCAGCAATACCCCCACCAGGCTCAAGATGGTTCCGTAGAGAAAGAGGCAATCCCTGATGCAAGCTCCAGTAGGATGAGGGAAGAGGAAGCAAGGAGGGGGGCAGCCGCATTTCCACTCATCCAACTTTGCAGCATTTTCAACACTTCTGAAGGAATGATGTTCTACCTGGGCTGGCCGAGACTAGTCACTGCAGGTTCAATAGCAAGCAGCTCAGAGGTGAATGCTATCACTTTTCGCATTTACACAGATGTGTCTGAGTGAACAATTTCTACATTGCTACTGTCAGATTGTTTTTCTGCCTCGAAGAAATTTGCTTTGCATTTTAACGGATGCCATACTAAAAGGTGTATTTTACAGATCCAAAGATGCGACCAGGATATTCAAAATGCGTCTTTGGGGTGATTTGTATTGGAAAAGCGTCCAGAATGAAAATTTTGCGCCCTATAGCAGCACTTTTGTGTTCCCTAAAAATATAAAGTAATGTGTTTATTTTACAGGAAACCAGACAGTTGCGGCGGCGAAGCAGAAGCTGCTGCCTCCACGGCACTTGGTTGTTCCCTTCCAGGGAATGGTATTTGCTGGGACGTGGCTGCAGAGAAGGAGTCTCCAAGGACCACCCAGGGACCACCCAATGCCCCGAGCCCGGGGCCACAGCAACAGATCCCAGGAGTAAGTGGATCTTCTGTAATCGCCCCCTTCAGATTTCTCGGGAAGAGAAAAGTCCAAGCACACATCTGTACACAGAAACTCTACACAGCTCAAATATCTGAAACTGGTGTACTGCAGATGGCTGGGGTGAGCAAGTGTAAAAGAAAATGGAAATTGTGTAGGAGGGAAAAAAAGTAAAGGAATTGGTGATTAATGTAGTCCTTGACATGCTACGTGGAGAGTCGTATCTGTTGAAAGAGAACCAAAGAGAGAACACAGGGGTTAGAGAACACAATGGAAATTCACTCCTCAGGAAGAAAAACAAAAAAAACTTTTTATTTTAGATATTTAGACCAGAGCTGTCCCCATAGAAATACCATGTGAGCCACACATCTAATTTTCAATGTTCAAGTGGCCACACTAAGCAGTGAAAAGCAACGGGTAAGATTAACTTTAATAATACATTTTATTTAACCCAATATACTCAATATTATCATTTCAACATGTAATCAAGTAGTAGGGATTGAGATATTTTCCATTACAATATTGCTACTAAGATCGTTCACAGTCTTTTTTCCCCCAGTGTTTGCCATCTGGTGTGTATTCTGCAGTTCCCACACATCTCAGTGTGGACTTGGCCACACTTCAAGTGCTCAGTGGTCACATGTGGCTAGTGGCTAGCCTACTGGACAGTACAGCCTCCTATTTACTGCTTTTGCTCTAAGTATTTAGCCCTGACAACTGTCTCTTCCCAAAGCCATGCCTATTGAAACTATAGATGTTTGGAGAAACATAACACATTTTCTCATTCCTCCAGGGAACCCAAACATCCTTTCTCACTTGCCAGCACTTTAAGATACCCAGGCAGGTCAGACACACCCCCTCAGCCAGGCTCTCTCAAGAAGGAGGCCCCCAGTCCTGAAAGGTGTGTTTCACCTCCCCAGTGTGATGACGTTACTCAGCAGGGCACCCCCTATGATTTCACTCCACGTCCCACCAGATGTTCACCTGATCACCGTCAAGTCTCCAGGATGAAAGGCGACTAGTCCCGACTCAGAGGCCAGCCCTTTATCAGCCTTTGGACCAACTCTAATGAACTCAACTTTCAGGAAGAAACGGAAAGGCTCAACTTCCTCACATCAGCTGGAAGCCCTGGGTCTGTCTGTGATCCTGCCTGTGGGTCATGTGCAGAGCTCATGGTGCTTCTGGGGTGGGGAGTGGGTGACAAGAGAGCTAGGTGGAGGCTCATCCTTGAGAAACACATGGGGACTGCTGGCACAGGAAATGTGACAGACACGAAGAAAAACCCACCTGCTCTTCTGATTTTAAAAAGAACTCCATACAGATATATAACGGAATACTACTCAGCCACAAACAAGAATGAAATTTTGCCACTTGCAACAACATGGATGGACTTGGAGGGCATTACGCTAAGTGAGACAATTCAGGCAGAGAAAGACAGATACTGTATGCTACCACTTATATGTGGAATCTAAAAAGATAAAACAAACTAGTGAATATAACAAAAAAGAAACACACTCATGGATATAGAGAACAAACTAGTGGTTATCAACGGCAGGGGAGGGAAGGGGAGAGGGGCAAGACAGGGGTAGGGGAATAAGAGGTACAAACTACTATGTATAAAGTAAATAAGCTACAAGGATATATTGCACAGCACAGGGAATACAGCCAATATTTTATAAGAACAATAAATGGAGTATAATCTAGAAAATTTTTAAATAACTATGTTGTACACCTGAAACTAATGTCATATTGTAAATCAACTACACCTCAATAAAGAAAAGAACTCCAACTCAACACCTCATGCTGTTTTTGCCCCTAGAAGGCTTACATCCAAATTTAGTGCTTGACTGTGGTTCCTGCTACAGTGCTCCCCGAGCCCACCCCCTGGACTCAGGTTCCTCCTACAGTGCTCTCTCCCTCTCTAATTTTTTTTTGGCTTCACTCTCCTGATTTATGTGTTATAATACTGTAAACAATCTCACATATTTTTGTATAAATAAGCAGGATATAAATTATAATAGAAAAATTTCAGAGTGTGGAAAGGGATTTTAAAAGTAGATAAAAGCAAAGTGGGTGAGGGGAAAAAAAAGGAATAAAGAACAAAAATTGAGTAGAAAAAAAAGAGAACACATTCCTTTTTAGAATACTACCTCTTCATGCAGCTCAATATCAAAGAAACAAACAACCCAATCCAAAAATGGGCAGAAGACCTAAATAGACATTTCTCCAAAGAAGGTATACAGACTGCCAACAAACACATGAAAGGATGCTCAACATCACTAATCATTAGAGAAATGCAAATCAAAATTACCATGAGGCATCACCTCACACCAGTCAGAATGGCCTCATCAAAAAGTCTACAAACAGTAAATGCTGGCGATGGTGTGGAGAAAAGGGAACCCTCTTGCACTGTTGGTGGGAATGTAAATTGATACAGCCACTATGGAGAACAGTATGGAGGTTCCTTAAAAAACTACAAATAGAACTACCATACGACCCAGCAATCCCACTACTGGGAATATACCCTGAGAAAACCAGAATTCAAAAAGAGGCATGTACCAAAATGTTCATTGCAGCTCTATTTACAATAGCCAGGACATGGAAGCAACCTAAGTGTCCATCGATAGATGAATGGATAAAGAAGATGTGACACATGTATACAATGGAATATTAGTCAGCCATAAAAAGAAACAAAATTGAGTTATTTGTAGTGAGGTGGATGGACCTAGAGTCTGTCATACAGAGTGAAGTAAGTCAGAAAGAGAAAAACAAATACCGTATGCTAACACATATATATGAAATCTAAGAAAAAAAATGGTTATGAAGAACCTAGGGGTAAGACGGGAATAAAGACACAGACCTACTAGAGAATGGACCTGAGGATATGGGGAGGGGGAAGGGTAAGCTGTGACAAAGTGAGAGAGAGGCATGGACATATATACACTACAAAACGTAAGGTAGATAGCTAGTGGGAAGCAGCCGCACAGCACAGGGAGATCAGCTCCGTGCTTTGTGACCACCAGGAGGGGTGGGATAGGGAGGGTGGGAGGGAGGGAGACGCAAGAGGGAAGAGATATGGGAACATATGTATACGTATAACTGATTCACTTTGTTATGAAGCAGAAACTAACACACCATTGTAAAGCAATTATATTCCAATAAAGATGTAAAAAAATAAAAATAAAAGAATACTACCTTTTCCCCAACTCAAAAAATACATATTCAGGGAACTCATCTGATAACTACCATTTCTTGCTCCACTAGTGCAATCACTTGCAATTACAAAGCTGCTCAATTAAAAATGGTAAAGCAACCTTATATTCCTGTCATTTTTAGAAGTCCCAGAGAGAGAGGGAGAGAGAGAGAGAGGTTTGCCTTTGGGAGGAGCCTCTGTACTGTTTAGACTTTCTGGTGAGATTTTGTGCTTATTATTAGGACCAGAAATGAAAAGCCTAAGAAAGCATAGTCACAGCTGTCATTCAAATCCATTCTGAGCTGAAAACCAAGAGGCTCAGGAACGCTCTCTGCACACTCCCTTTGAAATGCCCATTTCACTGTCCTTCCAGGTTCATTTTTCCAAGCACAGGATCTCAGAATCACTTATGGCTCACCCTGCTCAGATGAGACGGCCGTCCTACACACCTGGAGGCAGGGAGGTGCGAGCCCCTACCTTAAATTGTAGGGTTATGGCCTGACGTGATGACCGCAGCCAACCCATGCTGACAGCCAAGCGCTAGGCACACAGCCTCAACAGGGCAGCCTCAACAGCTCCAGCCGACCACAAAGCGACACGATTTCCACAGAAGGCCTTTCATTCAAATCCCCCCTTCCCCCAACGTGTAAGATTCTGCACGTATTAGCTAATAGTTTGGAAGAAACAGGGGGCCACAAAGGAGGCCCAATCTGCTTAGTTTAAGCACCTCCGGGAGCGCAAGAGAGAACCGAGACTTTGTGAGGGGCTCTGAAAGGAAAACACGGAAACTCCACCAAGAAAACGTCCCTTATTATCTAGAGGTGCTTCTTTTTCCTCCTGAGTTAAATATCTTTACAGACATGTCTGCCAAAGCAGTCTTTCCAGCAGGCCCAAGAATGGATTTAACTAGGATATTCCCATCCATCCCCCAACCTTCTGGAAGTTCACCTCCTTTGACAAATTCTGGGGAGAAAATGGATATAATGTATAGAGGTAAATGGGTGAGCCCCTAGAAAAAACATTTCTGACTGTTCCCACCAAATAGACTGACCATCCAGAGAGGTCGGTGCATCTCAAGAACATTTAAAACCCAGTTCTGTTGACCCTCCTTAGATGGTTTACAGGAGCCGCTCACTCTCCTAAAAGCAGGGTACTGAAACCAAGTGGCCCGCTACTGGACTGTCCCTGGGCCTCTGCCCAACTGGAGATGGTAATGCAGCGTGGCAATGTGTGACTGACTGAGAAGGAAATAAAATCACCTTTCTTTAGAAGGGATGGGGAAGGTTGAAGGAAGAAGCTAATTTTATTTGGGTTTCGCAAGAAGTAGTCAGAGATGTTTTCCCCCCAACCTTGGCTTTTGCAATTGCCTGCAGTGGATTTACGCTTAATCCAAACAGTACATAGTTTTATCTTTCCTTTGCCTTTCTACAATTCAATCCCCACATTATAAGAATTAACAACTGTACTGGACATATCATTGCTGAACAGAAGTGGATTTATCCTACGGGGGCATTCGTGCAATCTACTGTAGAGAGACAATTCTACTTGCTCTGAATTCATAACTCTGAGAACCATGCCATTAAGGTGAATTAGGTCCAGCAGCTGACTGCGCTGGAAATGAAGGGTCCCTCTGTGATCCCTCCTGTTGAATTCACAATGCCAGTTTCTAAGTCCCATCCCAGGTCCCACCAGTGCCCGCCTGCAGGCATTTCTTTCCTCTCTTCCTGAGGTCCTGCTTCGTCTACTCCTTTTAGGCCTGTCCCCGTGAAACCACCATAACACTGGAGAATATTTGTCAGGGCCAGATTTTTGCCAGGCATTCTTCTATGACTTTTCATTCTCCTTTCACATTGTCTTGTTCAATTCCCAGCACAAACCTGTGATGAAGGTACTATGATCATAACTTCTCCATGCCACAGTTTTCTTAGCTGTTAAATGGCCAAGAACCTTTTCTGGAGGGAAGAGGTTGGGTTTGCTTCATATACTTGAACTAAAACAACCCACTGCAGCAGATAGAAGGCAGCAGCAGATATGAGAATCCAGTTGTCGTTTATCAAGCTAAATAGTAAAGAGATTTGTGAAACCATAAGAGTGCCATTCTAAGTTTTTTGTTTTGTAAAATAATTATGTTTCATTAAAAATGGCATTTTTTAAAATTAATTAGTTAATTTAGTTTTGGCTGCATTGGGTCTTCATTGCTGCGCGTGGGCTTTCTCTAGTTGCAGCGAGCGGGGGCAACTCTTCGTTGCGGTGCGCGGGCTTCTCGTTGTGGTGGCTTCTCTTGTTGCAGAGCATGGGCTCTAGGCACGCGGGCTTCAGTAGTTGTGGCTCGTGGTCTCTAGAGCGCAGGCTCAGTAGTTGTGGCGCATGGGCTTAGTTGCTCTGCAGCATGTGGGATCTTCCCGGGCCAGGGCTCGAACCCTTGTCCCCTGCGTTGGCAGGCGGATTCTTAACCACCGCGCCACCAGGGAAGTCCAAAAATAGCATTTGTTAATAGAATTACTATTTTAAATGTTTCAATTTCTAACATAATACCTATCATAGATACAACCCAGAAATAGAAAAGCTCTTTGATGTTGATACTTTTTAAGAATGTCAAAGGTCCCAAGGTCAGGAACCCTGAGAACTGCTGCAGAGCAGATCAGAGCTCTTAGACCAGGATCCACCACTACCAAGTTGTTAAGATCTTGACAGTTCACTCTGCCTCTGTGTAGCATGTTGAGTGAAGCTGGACTCCATCATGACCACACCAGCAATCACTGAGAGCTGGCTCTGTGCCAGGCACTCATCTAAGCCCTAGGATACTCATGTATCTAATCTTCACAGCCACCCTATGAGTAGGGGCTATCTGGCCACGTTTCACAGAGGAGGACACTGAGGCCCAGAGAAATGAGGTAATTATCCCAGGACGTGTCCAAGCTGGGATTCAACCCCAGGAAGTCCAGCTCCAGATCCTGAGCCCACAACCATCCAGCTACCCTGCCTGTAGCAAAGGGTCCCTCTCCGCATGCACATACTAGCTACTCATTTAATTGCTAGGATTTTCCAACAGCAGTAGCAAGTTGAACAGCCCAGTGGCTTTGATGCAGACCACATGTGTGGCTTCACGACCTACTGTAAAGGAAGCTTTTCGGCTTCAAAGGGCTAAATCCCAAAGCAGCAGCTCTCCCACCCTCCACGTGTGGAGTGAACCCATTTCTGCTCTGGCCAGAAGTCAACCTGTGCATCTTATGCCGCTATATTTTTTATTTGTGATTAGGGTATCAAGAACAGGAGACAGGTCAAGATGAACCCCAACAATGGTGCAAGATAGGCTGGATGCAGGAATTCAGGACAGAGAGAAGGGTAATAAGAAGGAAAGACACAAGAGGGAGGGGATATGCAGATATATGTATACATATTGCTGATTCACTTTGTTATACAGCAGAAACTAATACACCATTGTAAAGCAACTATACTCCAATGAAGATGTTAAAATAAAAAAGAAAAGAAAAAAGAAGGAAAGACAGAGTGTGTCAGAAAAGCAAATAGAGGGCTTCCCTGGTGGCACAGTGGTTGAGAGTCCGCCTGCCGATGCAGGGGACGCGGGTTCGTGCCCCAGTCCGGGAAGATCCCACATGCCGCGAAGCGGCTGGACCCGTGAGCCGTGGCCGCTGAGCCTGCGCGTCCGGAGCCTGTGCTCCACAACGGGAGAGGCCACAACACTGAGAGGCCTGCGTACCACAAAAAAAAAAAGAAAAGAAAAGAAAAGAAAATAGAGTATAAATGAGCAGATGCCATTTTGAGAAGCTCAGCCTGAACCTAAGGATATACCAAGGATCAGCCAGAAACAGCCTTGTTGTTCCAACAGGCAAAAGCTTAGAGAGAAAACTCCATTCTGCCTGGGGTGGGTGAGGAAAGCAGTTAAGGGAGAAGGGTGAGGTGGGGCTTCAGAGAAGGTGGAACTTTCTCAATTCAAAAAAAGAAGAGCCAGCAGCCCAAGTGGACGTTATGTTTAGGGCTTCCACTGAGAGTGGTGAATATGAGGAAATGGCCAGGGGCATTTAAAGTGAAGGAGATCTGAGGTTTACGTGCGAGGCTAGAAAATACTGGGTTTCCTGTCTTTAATGCACACTTGGAATTTCCCTGTTTGGATGTAGCTTACTGTGAGAAGACTGCTTGCAAAAGAAAGTCATTTGTGCGTTCCCAGTGCCTGGGCCAAGTATGACAGGCTGAAGATCCTGACAGCAGGAGGCACACAGGCAACACAGGGTCCAGGAATTCAGACCCTTGGTCCCAGATGACCATCACATCATGGCAGCAAAAGGAAAGGATGGTGAAAGCCCATAAATCTTTGTTATGCGTGTGCCCCATCCCACCATTTAAGGAGTTAAAGATCTTATTTTTATTAATATATGGGAAAGAATCTGAAAAAGAATGGATATAGGTATATGTATAACTGAATCACTTTGCTGTGCACCTGACACAACCATTGTAAATCGACTCTACTCCAATATAAAATAAAAATTAAATTTAAAAAAACGAAAACACTTAGACATAAACTTAAAAAAAGAAGAAAACAATTAGCAAATATAGTCACGATAAGCTCCTGAGGTAGTAAAACCAGAAAGAGACAGAGTCATCCTACAGTGACGGTTAGTGACCCACGGAATGTCACATAAATCATGACACAGGGGTCATGACAGACTCCTGGGCTCCTCTGATGGCTTCCTGTAGTTACGTTCACCTGGGTGACCCTGCTATGAACTGCAGAAGTGCTTCTCCAGAGCTCTTTTCTTTATGCCTCAAAACATGAAATCACAGTGTTAAAAAAAAAATGCTTCTTCAAATGTACTGTAAGAGGCCAGTGAGTCCCTTCCAGCTCCGCCGCTGCGATTTCGCCTAATATTTTATTAAAGTGTATCAAAACTTTATTAAATAGAATATGATTTCTAGGCTTGATATATATGGTTTCTAATGAAAGTACAGTCCTCAAAATGTCAGTCTTCATCTATATCAACAAAGCGAAAGGCATCCTCAGTCTTTGGTTCATTTCACAATATTTTCAATTTTATGCTTTTCTTGCCATGAAAATCTGAAGCGTTAACATGTGCGTATTCTAGGATTTTTTTTTTTTTTTTTTTATGCGGGCCTCTCACTGCTGTGGCCTCTCCCGTTGCGGAGCACAGGCTCCGGACGCGCAGGCCCAGCGGCCATGGTTCACGGGCCCAGCCACCCCGCAGCATGTGGGATCTTCCCGGACCGGGGCATGAACCCGTGTCCCCTGCATCGGCAGGCGAACTCTCAACCACTGTGGCACCAGGGAAGCCCAACATGTGCATATTCTAGATTATCTAGCTGACCACCTGTCACCAACTTCAGCACCACACCTGCTTTATGCCAACACCGAGTTGGTGCTTCTCCTCACAACTTTCATCATCTTCAGGCTAAAGCTGGGCAATGGGAAAATGATGCGTTCCAGCCACAAGAAGACAAAATGACCTGAAAGCATGCTGTGACTCTGCAGTGGTTTTTAACAGAGAAAGAGGGTGAAAGAATTGTCATGTCTTGACACATGAGCCAAACTTGACCAGAAGCAATGCATACCAGAGTCACACGGCACACAGCTCTTTATTTTCAGCAAAAGATTGTCATTCGTTAAATTAGTAAAGCTTAGTAAAGGTTCGTGATTTGGATTTTTGACTTTTTAAATCTATTTTCTAAATTTGTTTCAACTTGATAGTTATGGAAGATCCATTAAGTATAGGGAGCATACACTGTTTTTAATGTGCAAATACTTGAGTATTAAAATAATTGAAATATTTTATAATTGTTTTATAATTTAAACTCCAGGAATCTGTGAGAATTTTATTTCCCTAAAAGTACTCTATTTACTACTCAAGCTTGAGAAATAACAGTCTACAGATAGGAAAACGAAGAGAACACAATTCTGCCCCAAAGCCGGACAGAAAACAGGTTTCAGCAATGCCCCACTGGCGCCATCTGGTGGGCAATTCGAACCAGTGCCCACTGGCACCGCCGTACTCCAGGGCCCTCAGAACCAGGGAGCTGAACACATATTTAAATGGTGTCTACTTTCAATATGGGGCCTCAAGTAAGCACTCAGCACTGCCCGAGAGGCCTATGTCACGCCTTCTCTCTTCAGCCTGCAGCACGGTCTCCCCCCACCCTCTCAGCTGGTAACCTGGCTTCTTACTTGCATGAGAAAACAAGCGCTAAGATGGGATCCATCTTACTGGATGGATCTACCAACACCCTCAGCTACCAGCCACCAGCAGCCGTACTTTCTGCTCTGCCTTCCTGTCACCTTGGGCGCAGTGTTGCCTCTGCTTATGTTCTGGATCACAGCCCCTCTCAGAAAGCCAATACTCTCTACTGTAATTCTCCTGTCTCCTAAGTTATCAATTTCCCTTCCCAGCTGGATCATTACCATCAGCGTACAAATAAGCTGTAATGGCTCCTACCTTAAAAAAGAAATGCAAATCCCATCTTAACCCCACATCCCTCCATTCCTCTGCTCCTTCGAACAAAACTTCAAGCTGCATGCAGTGGCTGGCTCTATTTCCCCACCCCCACGCTCTGGCCCATGCTTCCCCCTCGTGCTGAAGCTGACATCACTGCCCTCAGTCTCTGTGGTTATCCTCCTGGAGCTCTGAGCAGCCTTTGGCACAGCTGAGGACCTCCCCTTAGGAAGCAGGGCTCCACTTCACCTCCTCAAACATCACATTCTTGCCCCCTCAGACCCCTTTACTGGTGCTACCTCCTTTTTCTGACCTTTCCATTGGCCAGTCCCCAGGCCTGGCCTAACTCTCCCCACCCTCTGCCTCTATCCACCTTTCTGCAGGTCATCTCCTCCACCCCATGGCCTTAAACACAATCTACGGGCTACAGTTCTCTATGATCTCAGCCCTCATCTTTCTCCCGAGCTTATGGGTCCCACTGCCTACTCAACATACCCGCTTGGATGGTGAGCTAGGTTGGATTGTCTAAGAGGCATCTCATAATCAACCAAACTCTCTGTTTTTCCATAAAATCTGTTCATTGCCCAGTTTTCCCAGTCATGGCTAAAAGGTACCAGTATTGACCTGGTTGCTAGGGCCCCAGCCTAGGAATCACCTTTGATTCCCACCCACCCCTCCTTCTCTCCCCTCCACCCTCAGCTCTCCAACACAGGCTGACTCTGACCAGTTGCTGCTGCCACCCTGGCTCAATGCTACTCCCCCCAAAGTGGACACCCGCAATAGCCCCCAGGGGAGCCCCCTGCTCTTACGCTCACCCCACCCCCCTCCTTCCTCCAGAGTCCAGCCCAGGCAGACCTCTCCTAATCATGAACTGAGTTCCAGCACTCCCATGCCCAAAGTCCCCACTGGCCCTACACGCCTAGCTTACACTCTAAACTGCTCACCTCGGCCTCAAAGCCCTCATTTATCTGGTCCCATCTCCCTCCCCAACATTCCTAGTTTTAATGGTCTCCCCTGTTCTCCAGCCTTATCAGCCTTCCCGTGGTTCCTCAAATATGCCACAGTCTAGACCCACCACCTTCCAGCGAGTGTCTGTGCCCATGTCATTGCGGGGCTGGCATTTCTCATCATTTAGTTCTCAGCTCAAATGTCACCCCCTCTTCTAGATAAGTGTCCCTCATCTCTATTTCATTAACCTGTTCTTATTTTCTTCAGAACACTTAACACTATTTGCAGTTACCGTCTTTATTTGCTGTCTATCTCACCCCGACAGCGTGTCAGTACACAAGAACAGAGCCTTCTTTGTCTCTTTACTGTTAAACCAAGTACAGAGCAAGTACAAAATGCCTGATCCCATTTGGCGGATGAAGAAACTGAGGCTAAAAATAATCAAGAAATTTGCCCAATGTCACACAGGAATAGAGCCAAGGCCACATCTGGCCAACCCCATATCCCGTGTCGTCAGCTTACTGCACTGTACTGTCCCATGTCCAGCTTTGGGGGTTGAAAAGGATGGGCCCCTCCTCCTAACGCAGTCCACACCCCCAGATTTGAATGAGATGAGATAAAAGCTGGCATTGTCCTGGGTTCTTTTGATTTCTGTATGTTGGCATCCTCGGTTGCTCTGAAACTTTGGGCATAAACTGAAAGACTCATTGTGACTATATTCCTTGAATCCTAAATGAAGCAGAAAGAAATCCCAAAGGTACCCAGATGCTGCCCAAGTATGAATGTGCCGCTCTGGCTCCAAAAGGAGGGCTGGGAAGAGTCAGCAGTTGAGATCATTTCTACAGGACAGACACACTTCAGAACGAGAATCCAAAGAGCAGGAAAGATCATCTCAAAAAGCAATTAATTGCTAATTAATTAATTAGATCTCATCTAAGTGATTAATTCCATATTTCCAATTTTTTTAATAAGCTGATTTTTTAATAAGCATTCCCTCACTTCCAATTATAATTCCCTACTCCATTGGTTATCATCCTTTTTTTAACCTCCACTGACCAATGCCCAGTTATTTTCATAAAAATAGTCAATGTTGCTGTTCATAACTTTTGGATAAATAAATGATAGTATCTTTAAAACCCCTTATATCTGGTCATAGCACCAAATAGGATACTCAGACATGGGCCTTCCCTGCCGTGGTTATGATCAAGTGCTACAGACTAAAAACTATTTTGTAACAACTATGAGAATTAGAAGAGAATATAAACCAACATTCATGGACCACCTACTGTGTGCCAAGCTTACAGTGCTAGCCTCTCCTACAGCTGACATTTTCTTGAGCACTTGTTACGTGCCAAGCAGCTCATAAGTATGACCTCATTTAGTCCTCAAATCAATGCCCGTGGCCCAGGGAAAGGATTCTCCCTATTTCACAGACAAGGAAACCGACCGTAAGGTTAAGTAACTTGAAGGCAGTGGAAGACCTGACACCTGACCTGGGTCACTCGTCCAAAGTCAGGCCCTTTGACCCTACCACCATCCCGACACCTGGATGGGGCCTGTTTGTTTGGTGACACTGTGAGGAAAACATGCAGTTACAGGAGTCATTTGAATAGATAAGGTGGGTGGTGGAGGTTCCAATTTCAGATAAAATCATCAAAACCACTCAAAACACTTTGAGTTAGAGAAAGAACGGCCATGACAGGTGAGGGTGGTTCTATTCGCTGAAGGTCTTCAAAGTCTCACCAGACCTATTGATTTTCAGTCTTCAGAGTGAGAAGGGGATATACGGGTGAGGCCTAGCCAACATCTGGTTGTACGCACCCTCCATAAAACGTGGGTCTGATAGGCATTTACGGGCATGCACGAGGAGAGGGACTGTCCACTGCAGTCTCTGACCCTGGAATCCCTGGGCCGGTATAGTCATTAAAAGCTTGCTGGGAGCCAAGGGCACACACTAACCCAGTGCTCCCATCAGATGGGGTGATGTAGATATTACGTCTAGCACAGTGCCGCTGCAGATCAGGTGTTCAACAAGTAGAGTGCTGGTTGCCCACCCAACCTCAATCTCCTTGTCCTAGGCAACAGAACCCTACTCTTGTTTGGGGCGGTGATGTGCCCAGCTAAAGACGACCTTCTCCAGCCTCCCTTGAAGCTAGATGTGGCCGCGTGTTTCAACTCTGGCCAGAGGGATGCAGGGATCAGAGCTGGATGGGACTTCCGGGGAGGCTACTTAAAGGAAGCTCATTCAACTGTAAGAGCTGCTTTTGCCTCTCCCCAGCCTCCTCTCTGCTTGCTGAACACACAACACACAGGCACGATAGCTAGAACTGCAGAAGTCATTTAGGCGAGCTTGAGGAAGTCATTTAGGAGACCAGCAAGGAAGGTACTTGCTGAGGACAGTGAGTCTAAATTTAAGAGGCTATAGCTTTCTGTTGTCACTGTAGAGTTTTTCTACCAGTCACTGACAGACCACCCTCAAATGTCCTTTACGTGACAAAGAAATAAACGTCCATCCTGTATCAGCCACTTTAGGATATTTTAGGCTAGCAGGTCTCAAACTTAGGTGGCCAGCAAAATCACCTGGGGTACTTGGTAAAAATACAAAGGCTCTGGGCCTATGCTCCTTCAAGGAGCCTGGGTGTCTGGGTGCTAGATGATGCTGACACCCGCCAAAGGTCGAGAACCACTGCTTTAGGCTTTCTGTTCTAAGCGGCCCAATTTGTTCTTACAGTTCCCTTCAAGCGTCATCCCCGACACTGATAACGTGCGGTCAGAAGCAATTTTATAACATCCAGCTTCACTTTATTTCTGATTGAAAGCAGAGATCGCATCTGAACAGGGTGGCCCACAGCCAAGATAATTCTGCATCCACCCTCCCAGGATACGGCAGAAGGTGGCGGGCACGCTGCCCGCCCGCGGCCTGCCTCAACCTGTCCCGCTCCTCGACATGCTGCCTGGGGCAGGGCAGGTGAAAGTCATCTGGGTGCAGCCGCCAAGCTTCCTCCGTGGAAGTTTCAGTCTGAGCCTTAGCAATGTCGTCGTACCCCCTGAGTGGAGTCTCTAGCCCCTCATATTCACTTTCCTTACCTGGATGCAAAAAGGACTGGGTGAGGAACCAGCGCTCTCCTGAGTTGCCCCTGATAGCTGCGGCTTTGCTGTCAAGCTCACAAGCTTTCCTAGTGAGGACGGAGACTCCAAGGTCAACGTTAGGATCCACCTCCTCCCATCTACGGGTTACTGGCCCGAAGTCAGAGTTTCTCTAAACAGAGTTTTCTGGCCACCTAGCTGTCTGCCCTGCCCAACCAGTAAACTCTTTATCTCAAGTACAAGAGCACAGGCTTGTGCTCTCTCCTTCTCTTTTCTAAAAGGACATCACTTCTTCCCTTGTGCTGGTACAGCAATGTCAGGCATGTGGAGTGTGGGAAGAGAAGTTTTCAGACCGCCATCTCAAAGCAAAGAGTGGTCTGGACCCACCTAGACATAAATCTGCACAATTCTTAAAGACTCCATTTGTTGCGTTCAGATAGTAATTATAAAAATGTGACTTTCTAGGGCTTCCCTGGTGGCACAGCGGTTGAGGGTCTGCCTGCCGATGCAGGGGACACGGGTTCGTGCCCCGGTCCGGGAAGATCCCACATGCCGCGGAGCAGCTGGGCCCGTGAGCCATGGCCACTGAGGCTGCGCGTCCAGAGCCTGTGCTCCGCAACGGGAGAGGCCACAGCAGTGAGAGGCCCGCGTACCGCAAAAAAAAAAAAAGTGACTTTCTATTATCTGGCTCTTTCTTTATATCCAGTTCCTGAGACTTAAAGCAGGCACCCACACCTGCCTGCTCTGGGTAAAAGCAGTTGACAGACAGGTAATGCCCTTCTGGATGCCAGCTACAGAGGGGAGTCCCGCAGACAAAAGAAAGCTCGGATGATTCATTCACCGCACCCTGCCCGTCCCTGGAGGGTCCCTGGCACCAGGTGACCTTAGCTGGGAGACCCTGAGGTCCTAGACTGAGCTGAAGGTAGACCCAGGCCCCTGATAACCTGAAGCCCCAGGGCCTGTGCTGGGGTAGAGCTGCACCCTTTCCTCTCCACTGCAGGTCCACACACACATGGCTGAGAGCCAGGCAGAAGCAGGGAGAGCCCCAGGGCCGCCCCGGACGGAAGCCACCCCTGACACTAAGGACTCACTTCGTGTTTATTTCTGGTAGTGAGCGGAGTTTGAAGAGCTGCCTCCTCCCCCTCGGATGGCGTGGACGGCCGTTGGAGATGATGCTGGGTAGTGTCCAGGGCGGATGGGCTTGGCTGTATCCAACCGACAGAAAAGAGAGAAGAGACATTCAGAAAGGACTTAAACAGCCGCGCCGAGATACCTCCAGGTCACGTGCGAAAACCAAGGGGCACACTTTTTATCGACATTACAATTCTTATCAATCACCAGATCTTTCTGAAAGTGGGACGTTTGCCCTCCGATTAGTACAGTTAGTTAATCCAAGGCACCCAATGTTTAGGGGACAAAGAGACCTTGTGTATCAATTATTTCAATTCTTATCAAGGAAAAGTAGAAACAGAGGACTTTCAGTTTTATCTGAGGCAGATCCGTGGGTCCCAATGGGTTCCAACAGTATCTCCCTGAAACTGGATGCAGAACTCTGTCTGTGATGCACTTTAGGGGGAGAGGGTTCACAGTTTTCAGTAAGATAGTCCAAGGGTATAAGACCCAATAAATGCAATGAACCACTAATGTAAGTTATGATCTTAAAACTAGAAACGTGAAGTTGCTGGTTTACATAACATCTGCACAGCAATATCTGATGAGAAATAATATTACATGTTATTGGAGATGTTTCAATTGAAAAAATAAAAAGAAAAAAAAGAAAAGAAAAGAAAAAAGCGCTCTAGAGAACATCCTTAAATCCCTTCTACTGTCACAGCATTATCCCAAGAACTATGACTCAACAGGCACACTCTCATTCTTTGCATGGGTCCAAATCCAGGTCTTGAAGGGGCTGGATGTCCAGGCCCCCTGCACTCACTGATGCCAGGCCTGGCTCTCTCCAGAGTATTTCCAAGGCTGCGCTTGCAAGCAGCTCTCCCTGAGGCTTCTGGTTACACGTAGCTCCTTCATGGTTCCGCCGGGTGCAGAACAGAAGGGGCCTTCGGGCTTTCCTGAGCAAGCCATATATTCCGGTATTCCGGAGAAAGTATACCTCTGCCTGTTTACAGCCAAACACCTCCGCCTGAAGCCAGGGCTGGCCGCCTTCTCTGCTCAGCTCAATAGCTTTGACGATCACAAGGTCCCCCAGAATCTCTCAGTGTAAGGAAGCGCACGCCTGGCCATCCCATCCTCCCAGGATGGACGCTGGGCGCCGGGAGGAGCCGGGCCGCCCCGCCCAGAGCTTCCAGCCAGAGGAGCCCTCGCCTTCTGTCAAGGGCCCGGGTGCGGGCACACGTACCGATCTGGGCCGAGTGGGCCCTCCTGGCCATGTTCTTGGCTCGCACAGCCTCCTTGATGCGGTCCACCTCCTGCTGGTAGCGCTTGCGGTCCCGCATGGCGTTCTCCTTGGCCTCCTTCAGCGCGCTCTCCAGTGCCTTGACGCGCTCGGCCGTGGCACGCAGGCGCTTCTCCAGCTTGGGCAGCTCACAGCGCAGGTCTGCGTTGTCCCGGACCAGCTGCGGCGGGAGGGGGAGGTGGGGAGTTACGGGGCGGGGGGGCTGGGCAGACGCACTGCGGGGGCTGAGAAGGTGACAGGAGAGCAGCTAGAACCACCACCCACGCGCCCCACCAGGGCCGTCTTGGAGGGTCTGTAAGACCACAAACGGTGGGACCAACGGGAATAAAAACTCCCATACCCTGAGGCTCCAATTTGCCAAACCCAGGATTCACGGGTACGAGAAAGCGGGGAGGGGTGTGCGATAGAATCAAAAGCCATTTCCAGCTGTAGGAAACTTTCAGGCGTGGGTGGGATTTACTGCCTCTTTTGTTTGAGGGGTGAGGGGGGGACTTGCCAGAGAAAATTGACTACTTGGACACTGGCATGTGAAAGATAAGAAACGTGAAGCCAGTTCAGACACGCTCAGTGAAAGGCATTCATGTTCTAGAGCTCTCTGAAGGCTCCTTCCAAGCCGGGACACATCGTCTACACCAGCACCGGGTTTGGACCCCACTTTGCAACATATCCAGAGGCTAACAGGTAACTCCGGGATACTGCTCATTCTTTCATTACCTAAGACGCTCAGTTAAGAAGGAACAAGCTCACCCTGGGTTAAGAATGGGCTCAAGAGCCGTATCTGTAACTGCCTGGCCGTCTGACCAGGTGTGCGTCACTCAACCACTCTAAGTCTACAGGCTACATAAACAGGATCACTGTGGGAATCCAAATGGATCAGGAAAAGTTTTGAGAATCTTAAGTGCTAAACAAAGGTTGAACTACTGCTGGGTCTACACCTGTTTTCTTTACTCCTGTGGCCCCCCCGCACCCAGCACCAGCTCCAGTGCCCGGCAGAGAGTAGGTTTTTAATAAATATTCACTGAATTCATGAATAAAATAATTAATGAATTTCAGAGCTCTATTTCAAGTTCCCTGGTGGTTTCTGCTTTTCTATTTCTCATCAACAATTTGCTTGAATGACTTCAACCATGTTGAATCTGTCATCCTCCCTTTGGGGAAAAATGCCATCATCAGTAATGTTGAAGAGGATGTAACAAGTCAAAGAGAAATGACATCCCCTGGGCCACGGGGTCCAAAATGTTGGACCATTTTTATCAGATCCCAAATCTTGAGGATTTAGGGAAAACCGTCATGAACCTTCCAGCATTTAAACAGAAAGGAGACAAATAACCTGCCTAAGTCACTGGTAGGTTTGGACACTGTCACTCTGTCACTCTAGACAAACTCCAGGGTGTTGCAGGAACCTGAGAGGATGCCCAAGAAATAGGGTGACAGTGCAGAGAGGGGGCTGGTTCCGGCCCCAGTGCTCCCACGTGTGGGATGAAGCCAGTGGCTTCCTCGCCCAGTCTGTTTCCTCATCTATAAAAAGAGGGAGCCTGACCCAGCTCGCTGGCATCCACTTTGCATTCTGTGGAGTCTTTGGGTCCACAGAGGGTCCTGAAAAGCATCACGGGAGACACTGAGGCCAGCTGGGGTTGGAGGCTGGGATGGGAGGCAGGATGAAAAGACACGACTGAACACCCTGCTCCCCAAGCCCCAGAGAGCTCACACTCAATTCCTTATATTTGGCTTCCATCAGGAAAGTATTTTAGGACTTCCCTGGTGGTCCAGTGGTTAAGACTCTGCGTTTCCACTGCAGGGGGTGCGGGTTCGATCCTTGGTTGGGGAACTAAGATCCCGCGTGCCAGGTGGCACGACCAAAAAATAAAAAAAAATAAAAAAAAAAAAAGGTAATTTCTATACAAGGGAAGTCACTGAAGACTAAAAGAGTGCCAGGTCCCTTCCAGCACTGATGTTCCCTAGTGATGTACTGTCCTTTTACCTTCTGTATCAGAGTCACCTCCCTCACTAGGGCTGAATCCAGCGGGGCTTCTCTCCAGGAGAGAAAGAGAAGCAGGAGGAAGATGACGCAACCCTCCTACCTGTTTGTGGACCTTAGTGAGCTGCTCCAGGTTATTCTCCAGGAAGGAAATTTTCTGCTTCTGGGCAGCACTGCCTCCTCCCTCGTCGCTGTCCAGCTCTACGCTCTGCGTCAACACCAAGGGGTCAGCGGGACAGGCCTCCACACCGCCCACCCCCAGTCCCAGCATCACGTGGATGAGCCATTCGAAAGAAAACCCCCAATCTTACTAAAGGTTATTCTGAAAGTGAAAACGAAGAGTGGTTCTAAAAGTTTAGACTCGACCTTCTTCCCCATTAATTTCCTTGATCGGTATCAAAAGTGTTCTTTCTTTGGACAACTGACAAAAAAACTTCAACTCTTTTTTTGAGGGATTCAGCTCTCTTTGTGAAATATACCTCTCCCTTGCACGCAGGTAGAGGCTTTTCTTTTCAAAAGGAAGTGTTCCAAAACTCATTAAGAAGAACTAGTGTGAAAACATAAGCCCAACAGGACAGGAATAAAGACACAGATGTAGAGAATGGACTTGAGGACACGGGGACGGGGAAGGGGAAGCTGGGATGAAGTGAAAGAGTGGCATGGACATACATATACTACCAAATGTAAAATAGCTAGTGAGAAGCAGACGCATAGCACAGGGAGATCAGCTCCGTGCTTTGTGACCACCTAGAGGGGTGGGATAGGGAGGGTGGGAGGGAGGGAGATGCAAGAGGGAGGGGATATGGGGATATATGTATACGTATAGCTGATTCACTCTGTTATACAGCAGCGACTAACACAACAATGTAAAGCAATTATACTCCAATAAAGATGTTAAAAAAAGAAACAACATAAGCCCAAGACCCAAGTTTCATTTCAAACATCACAAGTGAGATAACAAGTCATCAAGCTGTGGGAAAGTGTCTGTGGTCCCACTGGGAAGTCTCAATGGCCTCTGCTTGTCCCTTCAGCTTCCAATTCCATGAAATTACTTAATGAATCCATCTCAGACTAGTCCTGGCATCTGCACGCTGTGCTGGATCAACTCTCGAAATTTATCAGGTCTTGAGATTGATAAAAACACTGTTCTCCCAGCACTGCCACACTGAGTGGCCAGATAAGTTGGGAAATACATGTAGAAACACATCCTGGATTCCCAAAATGGCAAAGCACGCTTGCTTTGTCTCATTATAGAAGAGATCATCACCCTTCTCTTTCTGAGACGTGATGTCTATATGAGCATCTCAAACCTGTCTCTTTGATCTAAATCCGGGGTTCTCAAACCCAGAAGAGGATTTGTTAAAACTCAGATTGCTGGGCCCTACCCTCATCTCTGAGTCAGTGGATCCAGGGTGGGTCTGAGAATTTGCACCTCTAGCAAGTTCCCAGGTGACGTTAGTGCTGCTAGCCAGGTGGCCACACTTTGAGAACCACTGGTCTAGGAATAGGCTCTTCCTAGAGAGTTTTATATCGTGAAGTCAGGGAAGTCTGATCTCAAGCTCTGCACCCTCCTTGAAACACCTCCTCCCTCCAACTGAGCGTTTTTGGTTCTTGTCATAACCTCTCTAGTCTCTGTATCCATCACCTCTGCTCTGGCCTCTCTCTCCTCCCTGGTCCAGGTCCTCCAGTCATTTCTATTTTGATGACGGTGATCACTACCTACCTGCCTGACCAGTGCCACCTTGAAACCTCCCATCATTCTCCACCCTCTTTCCTTGTTTTTATTTCCAGGCCTCCAAGCTCACTAGAATCGTGCTGTCAGGTGCCACGACAAATCCGTGCTCTGACCCTCAGCTGGACGCTCCCACACTGCCCAGCATCCTTTTGTTCGTCCCCAGCAAATCCCCCACAGCTGCCTGGGCCGCCTCTAGTCTCTGTGGGCTTCCCATTCTCTTCCTTCTTCTCCATCGAGCACCTTCTTCTCCACATTAACTGAGAAGGTCAAAGTCTTCAGATGCATCTCTTCCCAGTGTCATATATTTCCCTACGAATGTCTCCATCTTGGCTTCTCCACGTCTCCTCTCTGGGAAAGTGGGCCCTTTCCATCTACCAAGCCTAATACATTCCCCTATACCATCAATTCTGTCTTCTCAGATCCGACTCCATCAGTCACCTCCTCTTTTTTTTTTTATAATATATTTCATCCCTTTTCCTTCGCTCCTTCACACAGACCCCCATGCACACACTTTTCTTAAATATACCTTCCGTCCATCCTGTCACACCTCTGGGCACGCCCACTGCCCCTCATCCATCACTTTCAAATATCTTTAAAGCATAGCCCCCTTGCTGTTCCCCCTCCCCCTCCCCCTCCCAAAACCTCTGCTAGCTGCTCTGGGGGTTCACCGTTCAGTGACTCCCAAGATCACTGTCACTGTGTGTGGCACAAGGACCAAAGCAGCTCAGACTCTGGAGTCACACAGACCTGGATTACAATCCCATCTCTGGCTCTCCCCAGCTGCGTGATCTCGGGAGGTCAGGTAACCTCTGAGCCCACCTCCACAGCTGCAAAACAGAACACTAAGAACCACTTAGATAGCTCCTGGGGAGAGCAAACAAGACGCCGGATGTTAAAGTGCTTCGTACACTCTGACCTGGCCCCTCATAGCCTCTTAACAAGCAAAGATGAGGCTCTAGCCCCTGACTTCCACGTTCCTGACATCGTTCACCAGGCTTCAGGGCCACGCTGTCTGATGAGACCCCTCTGGGTTTTCCCTGCAACGCTCAGAGGTTTTCACACTGTGGCCAGATAAATATGCGTTCATTTGAAAGGATATTGGGTTGGCCCAAAAAGTTCGCTCGGGTTTTTCCATAAAATGTTACGGGAAAAACCCTAATGAACTTCTCTGGCCAACCCAATAACTTCCTTGTACTAAGAAGGAAAAATGTTCCCAAGTATTTTTCCCCCTCCAGCACATTCTTTTAATCACATTCTCTGGCATGAAGTAATTAATTTTTAAGCATAACCAGCCCCGATTTAAGCAAGTGATACTTCAACTGAAAATGATTCGTTCTGGCCAACTTTTCTTCTCAGTCCCATTCACACAAACTAGAACTCACTTTTTTAACCCGGGCGGTCAGATCCTGGACGAAGAGTTTACGGAGGTTGTGCAGAGTCTGTAGCTCTCGAGACTGGAAGAGAAGATTGTTAAAATGCCACTTAAATGAGGGAACACGCTGAATTTACGAAACAGCTGGCACCAGACCATCAACCCCAGACAGCTCCATAAAGCTCTGTAAGCCAACCATCGAGGCCATGGGGCTCACCACTTCCTCTGACCTGCCCACCACTCATATCCTCCTCCACCTGGCATCTTCCCACGGGCACCCCAAGGTTCAGAGACTGGGAACTCAAACAATGAAGCGTAAACTAGAACAAAGCCTGCTCGTTTGCTGTGTTTTAAATAGAACCTTTTTTCCCCTTCAACCACAAAAATTCAAAAGTTTTCTCATAAAAATTCCTGGAGGGCTGTGTTGTACCAGAATGGACTCCTTTACCCCTCTAACTTATGGTGTACATGTTATACAAAATGCTAACAAATTTAAATGAAAAGTTAGCCACAGTTTCTCCCACCCTAACTGACCGACATTTTTCACGTTTCCACACCCCTCTGGCTGTGGTCCATATGCTCCTTTGCTTTACATCACTGAGCTTATGGACTTTCCACCTGGGTGACCCTGGGCAACTTATCTAACCTTTCTGTGCCTCAGCTTTCTTATTTGTAACATGAGGATAAAAATAGTAGCTGTCTCATAGTTGCTGTTATCAAGCTTCAGTGAGATGATCCTTATGAAACTCTTACAACCATTTCTGGCACATAGTAAACATTCAATAAATATTCGCTAGTATTAATGTACTGATGATCATATTTGACAGACATTTCTTCATTAGACTTTTATTGCTTCCTTTGGTTGTTGTTATGACTTTCATGAAATTAACTTCTTGGGAGCATTTTTTTTCTTCATTTTGGAGTCTTTTCTACTAATGAACCCATAGGAATTAGATTGCTAAGACAAAGGTCTAAGTCAAATCTGGTGACCTCTGTTTAACAAAATCAGAAAACCGAAATATTTCCTTCCCTTTAAGTCTCCGTGTATTTACCACAGGACGTACGACTAGTTCCCTTAAAAATATTTTCCCATAAGGAGAGAAATACACTCACATTTGTTTTTCAGTTTGTCTAAATTGACCTAACACAGAATGTCAAGGGATGGAGCTCACACAGCTCACAGAAGAAAGGAAGAAACAGGCTCTAAAGACATGGAAATAATAAGTTTCTTGAATAAAGGTTCTATGTTAATTTAAGGTCAAATTACTGGGTCCAATTCCATAATTGAGTTGAAATAAAAAGCACCTGAAGTCAATTGATTCCTCAGATGAGGCAAATTACTTTCTGCGGGAGGCCAAGCGGGCCTGCTGTTAGGAACGCCGTGCACGCAGTGCGTGCCCAGAGCTGAGCCACCGGCCGGCAGGTGCAGGGGGGTTGCTCTGAGCTCTCAGTGATGTAGCTGTGCTGCCTGTGCCCCTGCCCGAGGGAGCTCGGCCTCGGCCCCCTGCTCTGCGAGCTCTCTCTCCCGCTTCAGGGATTTCATTACTGATTGAACTATAATCACAGTAAATACTTTCCATGAAAAACGCCACCACCCTGCAGGGACATGAGAAGAGAAGACCCGGGTGTCTTGTCAAAGGGCCAGGCGATTCTTCCAGGCCGAGCACCAAATAATCCAGAGTCCGGAGTTTGGCGACTTTCTCTCCTTACTGTTTGTTTTTAGGTAACTTCAAGAAACAGTTTAGGAGGGGCAGTTCAAGGCCTTGGAAACAGTTGATAAGTTGCACATGAATGCCTGCGTAACCCCATTTTGGCCTCCTGGGGCAATCAATTTTCCTCCATCGTATCCATTAGCATTCCTTCACCCACCCCGATTCCCTTCCCTTGTGAAGTCAGTCACAAGCCTTTCCTGGCACGGACGCTGCCCTCTGTGTAAAAGCCCAGGGCTCAGCTTCCTGTCACGGGGGACAGCGAGGGTGTGACCAGAGAGGTGGGGACACAAGGCCCATCAACGCAGCAGGAGAGGTCCAGCCCCAGAGCCCACACAAAGTGTCCTATTAAAGCCAGATGGCTTCCCGGGACCCCAGAGACGTCCCCACTGGCTGGTTGGCCTTTCCCAACATCGCCCCCTGGAGTGGGCTTCACAGACTACAACCCCTGGGTGGCAGGTCCCACCCGGGCCTGTCCAGACAGTCCAGGAGGCAGCGCAGGCCTAGGGCTAAGGGGGGCTCAGGAAGGGTCAGCCAAGGACAGCAGGCCTGCCCCTGAGGAACACTGACAGCTTGGGGAGGATGTGATGGAAGGATAAGTAAAAACACCCACGTCTGGAATGGCACAGACCGTGGGGTTCCAGTTTGGGAATTGAAAGCGTGTGTGTGCGTGATGTGTGTGGACGGGCAGTGAGGGCTGCAGAGGGAACGTGGGAGGCTGTGTCAGTGGGTCCATCCACGTGTGAGGGACCAAGTGTGTTGTGTGAGCATGTGTGTGTGGTAGTGGGGCCGGGGAGAATGGATGTGAGGGTGGGAACATAGGTGAGTGGGCTGGGCGGGGAGGCGGGGGAAGGAGAACCAGTGGAGGAGGCTAGTGAGGAAAATGTGTTGTTAAAAATGTATTCAGTGGACTTCCCTGGTGGCGCAGCGGTTAAGAATCTGCCTGCCAGTGCAGGGGACACGGGTTCAAGCCCTGGTCCGGGAAGATCCCACATGCCGTGGAGCAACTAGGTCTGTGAGCCACAACTACTGAGCCTGCACTCTAGAGCCTGTGTGCCACAACTGCTGAAGCCTGTGTGCCTGGAGCCCGTGGTCCACAACAAGAGAGGCACCACAACGAGAAGCCTGTGCACTCACTGCGGCGAGGAGTGGCCCCCGCTCGCTGCAACTAGAGAAATCTGCGTGCAGCAACGAAGACCCAACACAGCCAAAAATATAAATAAATAAATAAATAAACATGTATTCAGTGGACTTCCCTGGAGGTCCAGTGATTAGGGCTCCGTGCTTCCACTGCAGGGGGCATGGGTTCGATCCCTGGTCAGGGAACTAAGATCCCACAAGTCGCTCAGTGAGGCCAAAACAAAACAAAACAAAAAAACATTCAAAAGGGCAAAAGAACATGCTCATGAGTGAGTGTGAAAGACAGAAAGCTTGTGAGTCTGGGAGAGAGTCAGCACGTGGGGTGAGTGTGTGTGAGTGGACATGATGGAGGGTGTGAGAGTGAATGAGCAAAAGTGTGAGTGTGCCAGTGAGGAAGTGTGGATGGTCACTAATGAGTGTGAATGTGTGTGTCAGCATGTTATGGGGTGTGCTGGGTGAGTGTGTAAGAATTTGTGAGTGGATGAACACAGGCGTGCGAATGTGAATGTGAGGGCCTGTGGGTGTGAGTGTGTGTGAAGATGTGTGTGTGAGAAAGAATAAGTGATTGTGCCCGAGCGTGGGTGAGGCCGTGAGAGAGAGAGGGGTGAAGAGTGAGCTTCTGGGTGTGGGCATGGAAGGTGTGTGTGCTGCGTGAGAGCGTGCATGAGAGAGTGCGAGGGTGTAAAGGAAGAAAAGATACTGAAATATTGATCTCTGGCTGGTGGGAATACAGTGACATTTTAATGTGCAATATATTTCTGAATTGTTATAATCATCTATGATTATGGGTACCACTTCTCCAGGAGAACAGACGTGGAGGAAGCAACTTCATGGCTTCATTTCCATTTCCCCTCCAGCCGCCCTGTCCACCGTCTTCTCCACCAGGCTCAAAAGGCCCAACTTCCTGTGAACAGTCATCCTACTTCTGTCCTGAACGGCTTGTGCCCCCCGAGCCCACACCTGGCTTTGAGGAGCAGCTAACACTGGCCCAGCGGCCAGAGTGCAGCCTCGGGTCCAGCCCTGATCAACCACTTGCCTCCAGTCTGGGGTCACCGAGTTCTTGGATTCAGGCTCAGTCCCACATAGATTCCCAGGACATGGGAATGAAATCAAAATGCATGACTGTATCTAAACAACAGTTTCTCTCTGTTGTCATGTCATGTGAAATGACTCGACGTGTTTTCACCAAATTGAGACTATTTGGGGTGTCTGTCTTCAAACACAGGCTGCGTGGCATTTTGAAGGGCTCTTGAGAGCCCTCGGAGCCAGGCAGCTACCCCCCAGGGCAACTGAGACAGAAGTTGACCAGAGGAGACAAACCCAATGAAAGCACAGAGAAAACTAACCAGGATCTCAGATGGTGAGCCCTTCTTCCAAAGGGAAGTAGATCTGTCACTCTTCTGCCACAAACCCTGCAGGTCCCAAGGCCCTACCTGGCCTGCACCTCCTCTGGCCTTGACCTCTCTGTGCCTACCTCCTGCCTTCCCCCCTTCTCTTGGTCACATACACATTGACCTCCTTGTTGTACCCCAACATGCCTGCCATGGGCTGACCTCAGGGCCTTGGCACTGGCTGTTGCCTCTCCTGGAAGGCTCCTCCCCCGGACATCCCCATGGCTCCTTCTTTTACCTGCTTCAAGTTCCTGCTTAAATGTCACCTCCCAGTGGGGCCACCCCAAACCAGTACCCCTGCACTTTCTATAACCATCTAATGGAGGTCATGATCTACATTCTTATTTCTCACTGTCTGTCTCCCCCAGGTGAAAGACGGCTTCACAAGGGCCAGCATCTTAACTCTGTTTTGTACTGATGCAACTCAAGCACCTAAAAGCATGCCAGCCCTCAGTAGGTGATCAATAAATATCCACTGATTGTTGCATGGAAGTAAGTCACAACATACAGAGGCTGTAAAATTGCAGGCACTGATTTGAGTTTAAATCTCAGTCAGGACTCCATGGTTACAGTCTTAAGGATGGATGGATGGATGGATGGATGGATGGATGGATGGATGGATGGTTATTCACTCTGTTAAGACCAGGGGAATAAATTCTACAGCTCTCATGTTTCCATAGGAAGTTTTATGTTTAAAATGATATTCAAGAAAGGCATGCACAAATAAAATTTTAGAAGAAACAAATTCAAAAGATCATAAACCAATCTGGTCTCTGAGACTAAAATGAGTTGGGAAACACATCAACATACCACTGTCTCCTCCAGCCCTTTGAGGTCCTCTCTGGCTTGTTCTCTTTTATCATTGAGCAATCTAAAAAACAGAAAGGAACTGTGAACTACCAAAGGGGCATCAGAGATTCTTACAGATACCATCTGCATCTGCAGATAAGTCAACAAAACAAACCAACTCACCCAAATGGCCACGGTCTGTTTTTAAATTGGCCTGACCTAACCTGAATATTTGGGTATCTGAATCACCAAAGCAGACTTTTTAAGACTTTGCAGGGTGGTGGGGGGACTTCCCTGGCAGTCCAGTGGTTAAGACTCTGTGCTTCCACTGCAGGGGGCATGGGTCCGGTCCCTGGTCCCTGGTCAGGGAACTAAGATCCCGCGTGCCGTGCAGTTGGCAAAAAAAAAAAAAAAAAACTTCGAGAGGATGAGAGAAAACAGAGGAAATATTTAAAGCACACTCACAAGAGCTTTTCCAGTTTCATTTCTCTCTCTTGGTCCTCTATTTTCAGCTTGTTATAATCAGAACTGAGCTTCTCCTGTTCCAGTTGCAGTTTCTGATTCAAACTGAAATGGAGAGGAAAAAGCAATACATTCCACATCAGCCTGAAATTCTGAGTCATGCTGCTAAAGACGTGGTTCTGTTCTAACCCCATTAGCCCTGTGCAATAAAGGCGGCAATTCTGGAAGGTTTGGAGGGATCAGAGAACAACCTCACAGCTTCCTCCCTGCCCAAGTGAAAATGAAATTTCTGGGAACATCTAAGAGGCATGAAACATAAGGCTTTAATAATGTATTTATAGTTGGCTTGCGCAAGAGCTTTGGGAGGGAAAATAATGAGATGGGAAAGGGGCCGATATTTTAAAATAGAAAAACAAAGCCCAGTAAGAGTTCTGCTTTTCTGCCCTACAGATGGTACCTACGCACTCCCAGAACCTTATTTGGCCACTTTGACCTTCCCTTCCTCTCTGGTCTGACGCTCCAAAAACATCCCCTAAATCCAAATCCCTAGCGGACACAGGGACAGTTCTGTTCTGTGAAGTCTTGGGGGCGAAAGGGGGCAGTGGGCAGAGAGGGGAAACACAAAGAAAGTCCAGGGGCTGTTGCAAAAACGAAACTCACCATCCAGTTGGGGGTATTTGGTCACCATTTATATCAGCCCGGTCCTTATAAAACCTTTCATACGGCCATGCCTACATGACTGTAGACAGCAGATTATACACTCTCTGAAGGAAAACCCATGTGAAACGCAAAGGCCAAGGAAATGGCCCCACTTGTCAACTGACTCAGAGACCCTCCATCTCTCTCACCTTCCTTCCCTCCCCTCCCCTTCCAGCTGAACAATCTGAGGGTGATTCATCAACTAACAAATAAGAGTCACACTTACAGGGGAAAGCTCAGCGTAAGTGGGAGCATGGGGGTGGACCAAAAGAAGGGGAGCAGCGACGCTAAGTGCTTTCCTAGGGAGACTGTGCACAGAGCCCCGTCACATCATTTACATCTTTGCTTTTAAAATGCAAATGTGCTGTGTGAGTATCTCACGGACATCGAGAGAGAATTAAACTCCAACTCCAGTTTGATTCTTGTTTAGCAGCGTGACCCTAAGTAAATCATTTAATCTTGCTTCCCATCTAGAAATGTTTCTTCATCTATAGAAACAGAGAGGAGGGAATCTTGAGTCTGGACCTGGGGTGGCGGGGAGGAGGAAGACAGGGGAGGAGGGTGTCAGTGGGTGGAAGTGTATTTCAATATAATTGGTTTTCTTATGTCTTTAATTTGGGGCATTTAAACACAGCCTGGGGACTTGTGTTGATGAGGCGGGAAAGTGAGAGGAGTGGGGAGGGATAATTGCTGAGCAGGGGGCTCTGCAGCAGCTACAACAGGAGAATGGCCTTGAGCCCAGCTGCAATGCCCCCGAGCACAGACAGACACACAACAGCACGGGTCCCTAAGGCGTGTGCCCCTGCGAGCAGGGGTCTCTGGGGTGTGCAGTGTTCAGGTATGTGTTGGGCTGGGGCAGCGGGAGCTGACTGTCTTCTCTGGAGCATTTCTTAACCCATCAGAAACCCTGAATCAGAAGCAATTCAGAGTCTTTGGGGGTCTTTTTCATCCTCTCATGGGAACAGCCTCCCCACCTTCTGAGGTATGTGTCTGCCCAGCTGAATCACCAACGTGCCCCTGCTCCACGGGGACCAGGCAGGGCAGCTGGACCCGCCTGCCACCTGCCCACCAGAGCCCCTGGAGGCTCGGCTCCAGTTGGGGAGCAGACCGCAGAAGCATCACGTCCAGCTCGCTGAGGCACCAGGGCAGAGCCCAGGGTCCATGGGGCGGGGCAAGCAGAGACCTCCAGGCTGGCCCAGGGGCCGTGTCTGCCCCAACGCCCCACGAGCCCCCAGGCCGACTCACTCCCGAATCTCATCGATGATTTTCTGCTTCTCCTCGATTTCATCTCGGAGTCTGGACAGCTGCTTCTGATGAGCTTCCCGGTGGCTCTCCATCTGCTGCTCCAGCGCCTTCTGCAACCCAGGCCGGGAGAAATGTATCAGCCGCTCGTTGGCTCTCAGCCGGCTCTGTGACAAAGCCCTTGTTCGCTGTCTCCTACCCCATATCCCTCAGCTGTCAGATCCCCAAACCGGGGCCCTCAGAACCCACCGTGCTTTACAGGGATAACAAAACTCAAGGATCTGTTATAAAACTGAGTGGTCCCTACGGGCAAAATAGCCCATTCCATGAGTAAAGGGTCTCCCCCTGACCTTCTATAGCTCATCTGAGCCACACGGCTTCTCTTGCCAGGTCAGTCAGAGGGCATGGACCTCTTACCACCTGGGTGACCTCAGACAAGCCATGCAACCTGTGGGAGTTGCACTTCCTCACCGTAAAACGTAGATAATTTCCCGGCCCTGCCCACAGCATGGATTTACAGTGATAGTCAAAGGAGACCTTTCCACCAAAGTGATGCAGACCCAGGACAGGGGTTTGCCTAAAGCTAATCAAAAGTTCCACATTTTCTCCTATTTCATTGTATCCACCTAAAAATCTTATTTCCCAATCATCTTTCCCACTTTTCCTTTTCTGTTTAAAATGTGACCAAAAATAAAGATCTCTATGTTTAAGATGAAAACTCAAATTTGGGCTGTTTCGGGCGACCATTCCTGCAGAAGTTCTGCCGCGTGGCCCCATGCAGTGACTGGAAGGTGTGCTCTCTCCTTCCTCGTCATGAACGGGAAGAGAAATGTACCAACACGACATAACTATTATCTACAGACACCTCGGGATTCCTGGACACCTCCACCTCCATCTCATTGCTAAGCCCAGCCACACTCTGCGAGCAGCTCTGATGCCCAGCCCCAGTCCCCACCCGCCTCCCTCCTACCCTGCCACACACATCTCCGAAGGAGTTGGATTTTCCTAGATCAAGCAAATCCAGTCCAAACATGGGCTGGGCTTCTGGAAGGGGCTGCACACACACCTTCATTTCCTCAGCGTCCTGCAGCCGGGTCAGATGTTCCTTTTCTTTATCCTGGAAGCTGACTTCATGCATTTTTTCTGTTTTGAATTTTAAACGATGATTTAAGATTTAACTGGCAGGACTCACATCCAAAAGTAAAAATTAGAAAACGAAAAAAGAATGGGGTGAAACATCAGCTTATCTAACCAATTACAACCGTGGTATAAAGGAACGTGCCTCTGAAGGAGGACTTCTGGCTTTTTAAATCAAGGCCGATCTCTCCTGGGAGATTATCGAAGTCCCTCGGGGACAGTGGCGATTGGAGGGGAAGTGCTAACTTGGAGCGGGTTACGCTGCAGCTGACCTAGCTGTCACCTCACGCCTCGGAGGACTGGTTCCCCGCCAGGCCTGGTGAGCTACTCCTGGGCAGCACACGTAAACGTGCTTTGTCAATGGTAATGCGCTGTGCTAATATTAGTGGTGTTTGGATTCGCGCCACTATTAGAGTTTCGGAAAGAGCTAATTTACCTCCCATGGTATTCTCTAAGAATCTGGAGCAGGAAAACAACCTAAGGATAGGCACAAAGAAAATAGAAATATAAAAGGACACCCTCCAGACTAAACAGGAAGGCCACGCCTCGTACTGGGGGCAGGGCTGTTATGCGGCACACCTCTGGGAGGGAGGGACAAGTCCCATCCTATTCTTGGTCAGTGGCCCTCCCTGAGCACAGCCCGAGGTGGAGGGAGCAAGAGCATTTGGGACAGTGACATTCAAGTCATTAGGTATTCTCTCTAGTCTGTTTCACTTCATTTCAGCTCTTCTTGCTTTGATTCCATTTCCACTCAGTGGCACCACTGCAGAAGCCATTTACCAGAGGGAAAAGTTCTTTTCCATGTCAAGTTTTGGGTGGAGCATTCTGTTCCTTACACCCCCTATGACATAAAGAAAACCTTACAAGGTCAAAGCGGGGGTGAGTGTGCTCTCTTTCATCGTTAATTTACTTTGGCATTTGAAGCAACATGTATTTACTGGGCAAATGACTCTACAACAATAAAGGACATTAAAAAGGATAGCATCATCGCCAATCCTATTATCCTATCAAAACCATTTCCTTTCAAATATTAATTTACAGGCCTTGGGACATAAGCATCTATTGATTTCTAAATGTTATAACCACAGTAAAGACGAAATTACATATTAGGATGTTTAATCTAATGCATTATAAGCACTGCTGCATGGCCTTCATCTCCAAGATGAAAAAAATTGTTCTTTTAAACAACATACCATAGTTCATTTAACTCTTGGACATTTAGGTGGCTTCCTTTCTTTTTTTTTTTCACTAATATAAATAATTCTGCAATGAATATAGGAGATTTGAGGAGCAAAAGGTATGAGAAGTGTTAGAATTATTAATATGTATTTTCAAAATGCTTTCCAAAGGGACTCTACCAGTTTTCGTTGCAACTCATAATATGATCTGTATGTTCCCGTTTCACCACAACACCTACATTCTTAATCCTGTTCTGATTTCTACATTTCTAGTCATTTCTCTCAAATCTCTTCTATTTATTCACATTTATTGAGTGCTTCCTATGTGTTGGGCACTTCCCTCAACAAAGGGGGTCAGGAGACTGCCTGGCAAAGGAAGAGCTTGTTCAAAGGATGAGGGATGGGGCTTCCCTGGTGGTGCAGTGGTTGAGGGTCTGCCTGCCGATGCAGGGGACACGGGTTCGTGCCCCGGTCCGGGAAGTATCCCACATGCCGCGGAGCGGCTGGGCCCGTGAGCCATGGCCGCTGAGCCTGCGCGTCCGGAGCCTGTGCTCCGCAACGGGAGAGGCCACAACAGTGAGAGGCCCACGTACCGCAAAAAAAAAAAAAAAAAAAAGGATGGGGGATGCAGGTAAGCCATGGGTGCAAGTTCAGGCTTTATATTAAGAGCAACAGGACACCAGGGAAGGGTCAGAGGCCTGGGGTTGGACACGAGGTAGAACTTGATTTTGGAATCCTCCTTTGGAATACAGCACAGTGGTCAGCCTAGAGCAGGCTGGAGATGAGCTCCTCAGTAGATGGATGTGGCCATAATTCTTAACTAGGATTAACGACAGCGACAGTGAAGACGGAGAAGAGCAGAACCAGAGAAGCCCCTGGCAGGTCGAATGGACAGGCCTTGGGGACAGACTGGACGCAGGAGGTAAAGAAGGGAGAGGATTCTGACTTGGGCAGCAGGGTGGACTGAGGGAAAATGGCAAGAGGAGCAGATATGGGGTGGGGGCAGTCTTCTAGACGTTTCTCTCCCCTCCCCGCCCCCACCCAATTATGCCATTGTTTTCAGTAGACCTAGAAATGCTTTAATCGAGCAGAATTAAACATCATGAGTCCAGCCAACCAGAGAGTGATTTAGGCTGAGAGTCAGACACCTGCAAAGTGGTCAGTTACTCACCTTGGGCTCGGAGCTTGGCCAGCTCTTCACTGAGCGAGTCTTGGGACTCTTCCAGCTGCCTCCTCTTCTGCTCCATGTTCTGCATGTAGTCTGTCAGGGATTTGATCTTGGCTTCATGCTTTAAACAAGCGAACAGATAAAAGGGAGCAGTGAAGGACTAGCAAGTGGCCATCCTGGCTCGCCCGGGACTGTCTGATGGGACAACGCAAGACAGGAGGAGTTCTTGAGTCCTTTTTCTGAGTCCCAGCACCCAAATGGTGCATATTCTGCCCTTTGTTTGGGATCTGTCCTTCTTCTTCCATGTGCTTCTCTGCTTCGTTCCCCACAGACCCACTCATGGCCGTGCCCTTCCTCACTGTCCTCTTAAGTGAGATACCGAAGGCCAAGCTGCTTTTCCTCCTTACAGAAAACAGAGTGTGCTGGAGGGAAAGGGACTGGGAAAACGTCCAGGCTGAGGGCTTCGTTCTTTGAAACTGCACCTCTGGATTTCTTCTTTGGAACTCAAATATGATGTCTATTCTTTTTCTGTCTCTCAAACGCACCAATTCCTGTCTCGGGGACTTTGCGTTTACATTTTCCTCTCCCTAGGAAGCTCTCCCCAGCACCCTCCCAGCCATGGTCCTGGCTGGACCCTTATCACTCAGGCCCCGACATTTTCTTATAGCACCTAACTTCTGCTTGATTTATCTATTTTTTTTTCCTACTTGTTAGCTCCATGAAAATAGAGAGTTAATAAATAATAATGGTGTGAATGAATGAATGAGAGCTCGTGACTGACTAGGGACAGCAGTCACTTCTAGGCAGATGGAAATATGCAAACACTCCCCGCTCCAGATCTACAGGGTTCATATTTAGGCAGGAACACTCTGGAGACTGAGCTCTAATCTAACGAAATAACCTCTGGGAAATGGGACCCTGTTGGAGCAGTTGTTTTATAAGCATAGCTTTTGGTGACAAGGATGAGTGTAAACAAAGGAGATAACAGCATTTTAGCTGGAAATATTTTGTCAGATTCCTTAGATCATGTCAGAAAATAAAGAGCCAAGATTTCTCTTACTTTTGAACCCCAGGCAATTATGGCTGAATCTTTGGCTTTATGTAAATTGTAGCAGAGTACAAAATAGCACCTAATGGAAAACTGTATTTGTTGCTAATGCAGAAAGCACTGTCTAACTAAAACCGCCCTAATATTCTTGACTCTGATCTCATACACCCTGAGTGAGTGTCACTCTAAGATCTGGGCAACTGTCCTGGGCCCTACACTTTAGAGCACCCCACTTGGGCAGTCCTCTGGCTGCATCCCACTCCACTGAGCAAAGTTCATATGCCAAGGGAGCGTGCCCACCTGGAGCCCACATCCTCTTCTAGACCACAGTGAGTCTGGGAAACTAGAAACTCCTTACTCCAATGGCCCTAAGGCCACTCCCAGGACCAGCAGTGCAGCTCCCATCATCCATTTATATAGATTACAGCTGACCCAGTTACACACTTCCATCAGTTCACAGAACGTGCAGAAGGGACTCGACGTGGACATGGAGGCTGGTACATCCAGATGGAAGGAGAGACACTGGGCTGCAGGCCGCAGGGCCTCTGTCTGTGCTCTTGCCTTGGCCTCCAAATATTAGGGGCCTCCGGAAGCACATGCTCTCAGTGTAACAGGTGATCTGGAAATCAGACTTGAGGTGTACTATGTCCTAATGTTTAGTGGTTTTCCTCTCAACTTTCACAAATTATAAAAATGTCAAACAGTAAAGCAAATGCAGAAAAAGTAGTATAAATTTCACCCATGAACCACTCTAATTTATTAACCATTTCCCCCTATATTCCTGGTCTTATCTATATGAATGCATATTTTGCCAAGTTGCAAGGCATAGCATAGATCTGTAACTCAGCATTTTCATTTTTACTTAACTTTATATAATTATACTTTCCAAATGACTGGTTTTTATCAGTTTTTTGTAAGAGCTGCATAAATCCTTCCATGTCACTTTATGTTATTAGTCTCTCAATAGATAGTTGCCTATTTTATTTAATTAAAATGAAAGTAATACTGCACTAAACATCTTCCATATAAATGCTAATAATTTTAATCAGGGAATGATAATACCATATGAAATGAAAAATTTTCATTTTCATTATCAATGAAAAATGCTATAAGTGAAATTACTGGACCAAAGTATACTTACATTTTTATGGTTTTTGATTCCCAAAGTCCTTTCCAAATGGACTGACCAAATTATACTTTTCTCAATAAGTTTCACTATCACACACCAGCACTGAATAATCTCTTAAATACATCTTTGCTTATTATGTTATTTATAAAATGGAAACTTGATGTTTAATTTGCATCCCTTAGATGATTATGGTAGGAGACAAGGAGATGGTTCTATGATGACACATCCCTATGTTTAAAAGCGTACAGGATGAAGTATGCTTTTGTCTGTTTCTCAGCACTGTCTGATGCGCCACTCCATACTGGTCTCTGTTTACCCCAAATGACTTCAGCTGTTTTAATACCTGGGCTAAGGCAGTGAGTAGCACACACTGGACCACTCACAGAAGCCTCAAGCCCAAACACCAAGCTCAGGTATCAGTGGCAGGTCAGAAACGAGGCTGCTATTTTCTGAAACCACCTTACTAAAATGAAAATACCCTTCTAATGGAAGAAGAGTAGCCTTACTCATTGAGGGGATGACATATGCCCCAGGAGCTTGAAGATTCCTTCAAGGCTTTGAGTTCACACACAGTTTGGTTTGAGTCCCAGCTCCGCCTTTCACTGGCTATATGAGTTTGGACAGTATATTTAACCTTTCAAGTCTCATTTTCCGTATTTAAAAAACAAGAACAATAATAAAACCTGCAGGCTTCCCTGGTGGTGCAGTGGTTGGGAGTCCGCCTGCCGATGAAGGGGTCACGGGTTCGTGCTCCGGTCTGGGGGGATCCCGCGTGCCGCGGAGCGGCTGGGCCCGTGAGCCATGGCTGCTGGGCCTGCACGTCCAGAGCCTATGCTCCGCAATGGGAGAGGCCACAGCAGTGAGAGGCCCGCGTACAGCAAAATAAATAAATAAAACCTGCCCATCAGGAATTTTTTAAAGATCAAGTGAGAGGGGCTTCCCTGGTGGCGCAGTGGTTGAGAGTCCGCCTGCCAATGCAGGGGACATGGGTTCGTGCCCCGGTCCGGGAGGATCCCACATGCCGCAAAACGGCTGGGCCCGTGAGCCATGGCCGCTGAGCCTGCGCGTCCAGAGCCTGTGCTCCGCAACAGGAGAGGCCACAACAGTGAGAGGCCCGCGTACCTCAAAAAAAAAAAAAAAAAAAGATCAAGTGAGAGAATGCACGTAAAGTGCTTAACATAGTATATGGTGCGTTATAAGCACTCAGTAAAAGGTTAACTGCTACTACTATTAATAATAGTAGTAGTGATGGTAGTTTCTGTTCTCCCATATTAAATTGGACCTGTGGTAGAGGTTAAAAGACGAAAGAATGTTGTCTTAGCTGATAGGAGTTTTAGATGCCACCCAGTCTTGTCCGTTCATTACATACCTCTATCTATCCTACCTATCTACCTACTTAGCTAGATAAAGATATATAGACACGTCCTTTAACAGGGACTGAAGGTAATCCATGTAATTCACACAACTAAACCTAGCCTTAAGAAATAAGCCTGGGCTGTCATTGCCTAGGAGGCCATGGACAAGTCTTACGTAAAGCAAAGTCCATCAACTATCCCCGTTATGCACCATCGGCCCCAGAAAGAGCACGGAGGAAGCAGATTTTCCAGAGCACAAGGGTGTGAAATGAGGAAGAAAGGCGTGGCCTACCTGGGAGATGAGCAGCTGGCACGCTGCCAGCTCCCGCTCACTGGCGTTCATCTTCCTGTTGGAGTCCATCTGGGCGCTCTCGAGCTGTTTACTGCGGTTCACCAGAGATTTAACCTCCGACTTCATCTTGCTGATGTACAGCCGGGCCATGGTGAATTCCTCCTCGATGACTCCATTCACATCTGCCAACTGAGCACAGGAGGGAACACACTCAACTATGCCTACAATTTCCAGAGGTTCATGGGGGCCCTGAAACCTGTCCATGGGAACTCAAGATGTCTGTGGATTTCTGGTTAAGAAACCCTAATTGGAGGACCACAAGCTGAGAATTTTTCTCTAAAAAGTACTATATGTTTAACCCCAAGTTCTCTGGAACCTCGGGTAAAACTTTCAATTAAAAACCTCTACTGGGGGCTTCCCTGGTGCTGCAGTCGTTAAGAATCCGCCTGTCAATGCAGGGGACACAGGTTCGAGCCCTCGTCCAGGCAGATCCCAAAAGCCACGCAGCAACTAAGCCCGTGCGCCACAACTACTGAGCCTGCGCTCTAGAGCCCATGAGCCACAACTACTGAAGCCCACGCGCCTAGAGCCCGTGCTCCGCAACAAAGAGAAGCCTCCGCGATGAGAAGCCCATGCACCACAACCAAGAGTAGCCCCCCGTTCGCCACAACTAGAGAAAGCCCGCGCGCAGCAACGAAGACCCAATGCAGCCAAAAATAAATAAATCCTCTACTAACATAATCTTCAATTAACCAGGTTTTTCATTACAACTGATTTTTAGGATAAAAGAGATGACAGAAGAAAAAGACACTGAAATTTTAAGAAGAGCTAACTCTGAAGAGGTGTTCCATTCAATGTCTTACACCTTACATTTCTGGACCAGCAGCAAAGCCCAGTGTTCCTACGGTGACTCTGGGTCCCTATAAGAAGGCAAATCAAAATTTCAGTTATGTTCTCTATAATCTGCTATCCAGAGAGGCAAGCAGTCTAATAGCTTGAATATGTTTCCATAAGCAAGGGTTGAAATAAAAAGGATTTTCTATGTAGTCTTCGATTAAATAAAAAATCTAATGACTAAGAATGTGCTATTACCAAAAGTATCTCTGGATGAAAATTTTCCTGCATAACTTCTTAGTACTACCCATCTGTTTCCCTGCCTCTACCCAACTGTCCCTTCCAAGCACACAGGAATCTAGATCACCTAAGAATAACAATGTAAATCTACCTTTAGAAGAAAAGATTCTGACAACCAGCATTCCTGTACCATCTCATGTTTGTTGTCTAATTTTCAGAGTTCTACTGGAAACAAACACTGCAGCAAGCTACTTGGGATAAAAACCCATTTGCTGAGAAGCAGAGATGGTCTTGAAGGGCAACTGACCACAGGAGCAAAGCAACTGTGTGAATATTTTGTTTAACCACCAGAGGGCATCCTAGCACCTCAGGAGAAAACAAGAGCCCTGTCCAGTACCCAGCCCGTGAACAGAGGCTTCAGTTGCTTCTAAGACAATGATTCCAACTATGGTTTTTTGATGTTCCACAGTTCGTTGCCCACTTTTGTCATTATTGCCGTCATTAACTCATCGTATGACTATTTTTTCAGTAAACATTTAAGAGCTAGGAATATGGAATCGTGTATCAACCGGAAAATTGGTAGCAGATAGGAAATACGCTAGACAGTGCTGAGTGCCTGTAATTTGGTGTCAACCTTCCCCTAAAAATTCCACAACAGTATTTGTTAAATGACTCCAGTGTCCGTCAACACAATGCAGAATCTATGTTAACAGCAAGAAAATCCACGAGCATCGATATCTGACTCCATCTTACTTTGGTGGAGGTTCTCGCTAATCAGTTAGTTACATTTCTGACTGTCAACGATTTGCCTAGCAACACCACTCCTCATTACATTCCTTTTATAATCCAATACTATGGAGGTAACGGGTGAGAAAATCCCTCCATCTTTAAGTTCAGTTTTGTCCTTCTGCCTTTGTGACTGGTCCAACGTGGAACAGAGATGAGAAGCTCATTCTTTAGCCTGACCAGGTGTGCCTGCTTATTGTCTTTCTGTATAAAGGTACGGGGACATCCATCTCTTTCAGGTGGAATTCACAACCTACACCATCTCCTGGTGGGAAAACATTGCTGAACCAAGAGGTAGAGCATCATGAGAAGGGAACAAACACCTCCTCCTCTAAGGCTCTCCTTAGATGAGGACACTTTGTATGCTATGCCCAGGTGCCATGTGAATCGGGCAAGAGTGAAAAAAATGTACAATAATGGGCTCCCTCCAAAGTGAGAGCTGGATATTTCTTGCCCCAAACCAGAACCATAACTTCTGAAGCCTACACTTGTCCTAGGAGGTCTAAAAGGAGATTTTGAATCCACACCTGATGGAAAAAAACAATACTCCAAACAAATGGTTTTAACTGTAAGGTTTCCTACCACTTATGAGTTCATATATTTAGTCATGTTTAGTTCAGAGTTTTCAGTAATTCCAGTAGATACTGTTATTTCGAAAAGAAGAATCAGAGTTTGCTGCTGCGCTATTATTTCATAACTCTCCCCTGGGTCTGACAATGACTCCACTGTACGTACTGGACTGTGCGATCCAGTATGGACGACTAATCCAGCAGAAGAGGCTGCCTCTCCTTCCATCTTGCCTGTATGGAAGGAGTCACCCCCACGCCCACCCCATGACTCTAGAGCACGGAGCAGCTGAGCAAGGTGCCATTTCTAGGTCAAGTAAAAGGTGAGTGAGGTGACTGTTCACATTCTAAGACCTTTAAAAAATCCTTTTAAAAAAAAAGTGCTCAGAATCGTCAGGTTTATTTATAAGTTTAGTACAGAGCTAAGGTATGATACAGTTGCTTCCAAGAGCTTGAGGGGCAAGAGGGGACTGAAGAAGCAAGCTGTCCTGGGGGTGGGGACCCCAGTCACCCTTCTGGCTGGGGACTGGACCTCAGACCCCAGCCCCAGCAGAGCCCAGGCTGTGTTGAAGAAGTTGGTGGAAAGGGAGCTGTCGGTGATGAAGACTGACTTCAGACCCAGGATCTGGAGCAGTTTTATCTGCGTCTCTGGTCCACCCATAGTCAGGTCCCTGATGGAGCTGGGGCCCAGGGTCTGTGTCACCTGCTTGAACTTCTTCACCTCCACCTCAGCCAGACCTGAGGTCGAAAGAAAATTAGGCAGCTAATCCAATCCATCTCGTTCACTCTACCTCAACCTGCTATTCTGCCTGTGGCTAGGAATCTGGAAATCTTCGTTTTAAAGAAAGACCGGTGACATCGGAACATGAAAGGAAGGGGAGGCTCGCTAATAAACCTGAATAAAGTCAACACTAGGCTCATCTTGTCATCAGCTGCTCTCATCTTGTTTTGTTGACTTAAAGTATTGCCTGGGCTCTGAAAATGTTTCCAGATGTGATTGAGCTGGAGAAATATGGGTTCTTCTGTTTCCTTGCTGTTTAGGCCCGTCATATCCTGGAACTGAGGACTGAGGGAGACTCCAACACCTATCTTTCCTTCTCACCCCAGAGCACTATTAGGAGGGACCTTGTGGGGACCGAACAACATGTTAGGAATAAAAATACAAGATCACCGAAAAAGATTTCCTTGATCTCGTTTTTTAGATCAAAAGAATTATATCAGCTGAATACTCATAATCAGTAAGAAAAGTATCTGTACCCACAATGATAGATCTAAGAAATATACACATAACTCATGCAATTCCTGAGCTGACAACCTTCAAGATAATCTGGACTCATCTTGCCTTTTTTTTTTTTAATTTTACTTATTTATTTGTTTGTTTTTATTTTTGGCTGCGTTGGGTCTTCGTTGCTGTGCACGGGCTACACTTCGTTGCGGTACGCAGGCTTCTCATTGTCGTGGCTTCTCTTGTTGCAGAGCACGGGCTCTAGGCGCGCAGGCTTCAGTAGTTGTGGCACGTGGGCTCAGTAGTTGTGGCTTGTGGGCTCTTGAGCACAGGCTCAGAAGTTGTGGCACACAGACTTAGTTGCTCCACAGCATGTGGGATCTTCTCGGACTAGGGCTTGAACCCGTGTCCCTTGCATTGGCAGGCAGATTCTTAACCACTGCACCACCAGGGAAGCCCCTCATCTTGTCATTTTACAAATTAGGAAAATGAAACCGAGAGAAGTAAAGTAACTTGCCCAAAGTCACATAATTCCTCCCCTTTAGCTCTCATTGCCCTAATGATTAAATCATAATTGTAAGAAAGAAAACCAGAACAATTAAGAATATGATGCTATATAAGTGAAAGTTATCAATGAACTTAGTTACCAATGAAATTAACTAGGGCATCCGATTTCTGGAATCCAAAAATAACTTAAAAACATTGAAAGTATTTAAAAAATAATCTCCATCATACTTCATATCCCAAAGGTAAGGACTCTTTTTTTTTTAAATTCCAAAGCACCCGGACACTCCTTGATTTCATTAGCATTTTTCATCAGCTCTATTTTAGAACTTAGCATAAAAATATCTTCCTTTATCATTATCAGCAGCAGGCGCCAACTTCCCATAAATCAACTGTACCTTCACATTGCAAGGGCCATTTAATCACCCCAACCTCAGAAGTTTATAGCTCAACACCAATATATGCTTCTAAAAATAAATCCTCAAATACAAAATCACTAAACTGGAAAGGATTAATCTTACAGTACCTAAGAATTCTACGCTAAAATTAGATTCATTTGCAAAGATTCATGAAATATTCAGTTACAATACAGGTTCCATGAAAGAATGACTGGGTTTACAAGAAGCCATATACTCTAAACCTAGATCTGTTATACCATCGAAGGAGAACTTTCAATGTTTCCCAGAAATGTCAATAAACGAAAGTAATTTGGGGAGCCTTCTCTAGTATTTAACAAACTCAACTCAAAACCTGAGTGTTTCCACAGAGCAGACTGACATAGAATTTGGCCTTTTAAAGGCTGAAGGGCTAAACTCTAAGAATTTGGTTTTAGGGACCTGTGATGAAGCTGAATACTATAACACTATTCCCTGGCTGGATAAAATCCACACACGTTTAATCAATGGATACTCCCCAGAAGGCGCTGAGTGCATATAAAGCTATGGTAATCAAAACAGTGTGGTACAGCATAAAGATTAGATCACTGAAATAGACTAGAGAGACCAGAAATAGCCCTACACACTTCTGGAGGTGGCAGACATGCTCATTATCTTATTGTGGGGATGGTTTCATGAGTGTATACATATGTCAAAACTTCTCAAACTGTATACTTTAAATATGTGCAGCTTACTTTCCGTCAATTATACCTCAATCAAGCTATTTTGTTCAATGTCACTTTCTTATTTTCCAACGTCCTCTATATTGTGGCAAATTGTTAATTGTTCTCAGATGATAACATCGTTTATTCTCTTTTCTCTCTATTCCTAACTCACAGACAACGTTACACCACCCTCTTTCTCCCCATCTCCCTTACATCCTTGCTACACCAAGCTGCACCACCCAAGGGGTTAATCATGGTTAGTTTAAGCCCATTATAGTAATACTATTTCTCTTTGCTTTCCCAGTTTCCCTTGAAGTTTGAGGTGACCATGTGACCCAATTCCGGCCTTTATAATGTATAAGGGGATGTCTATTGGGATTTCTAGGATTATAGTTCCCTCCTGGATGAAAGCTGGCTGCCTTTGCAGCCCATCCTGCCTTGGATGTGGTTGTGTGGGGATGGGATGATTGGTGCTATAGAAGCTATCTTGCTACCTTGAGATAAAAATCTATAGATGTGCAAAGGCAATAGGCTGAGGAAAGCAGAAACAAAATAAAGAAAAGGCCTGGATGCCCGACATTGTTGAGATACTGCAACAAACCAAATTTTGCTTCTAAAACTTCAAGAAGCATAAGAATGACCTGGGGAATCTTGTTAAAATGAAAATTCTAATTCAGTAGGTCTGAGGTGGGCCTGAGAGTCTATAGCTCAAACGAGTTCCCAGGTGAATGCAGATCACAACCTGAAATAACAAGATTCTAGACTTCTCATATTGTGAATAATTAAATATGGCTTTATTTTTTTAAGCCACTGTTAGAATCCTATTACTTCCAGCTGAAAGCTCTCCTAATTCATACTGATTGGTTGGCGATTTTCACTCTGTTGGATTCTCATAGAAAAGGAGAAACGTTTCTGAGGGTAGAACTTTTGCTTAACGTATCCAGTCCCAAACCTCTGTGACACTGGTATGCAACTTTGAGGAATAAGCCAACTTACATAAGGCCAACCAAGATTCGAGGACATTTCCTATAATTGAAAGGTAAATGTTTCTCTCCTCCTTAACCAATCATTTGCTTAGTCATTCAATCAGCCCTTCGTTCGTTCATTCAAATATTATCAAGCGCGTAGCAGATGCAAAACACTGTGCTAAGCACTGGATACTCAGGAGAATAAAACACAGCCTCTGCTTGCTTAGAATCGTGCCATTATAAGAGCAGGTAGAGAGGATACAAGAAAGGCTAGCTTACAGTCTTCACATCATTGGTGCCAATAATTCCTCCTATCTCCCCCAGATCCTTCAGCAGCAAATTCAGGATCTCGGTAGCCCTCTTTTTCTGGTGATTGCTAAGCTCCTGCAGCTGGCTCAGCTCTCTTTGTGTGGTTGTCAATGTCGTCTGCAAAACATTTTAACAACAAATGAAAAGGGTCACTCATCAATTTCACACACATGGCATTGCAAAGAATAACAACAGAATGTAGGATAGCGTTCTTTTATCACTTCATGTGATTTCAACACAAGAGCCCTTTTCATCCAGACTATAGTATAGCACTGCATTCTCTGATAAGAAAAGGAATTTGTCTTGGCCTGATATGTCATTTGTCTGCATATCAGACAACAACTTCCAGGTCAGTTATTAAATAAGTTATTAAAAATAAATAAAGCCCAAAAGGAATCCTTACGTTTATTCTGTGTAATCATATCGTCCTACCTACCAAATGTTCTGTTTCAGTCCACATTCTCCAGGGTCTAAACATACCTGCAAGCATCCCCACCTCCACTTCCAAACAAAACCTGCTCCCTGGGACCACTTCCAAATTCCCATCTGGCTTCAAAACAGATGGGTCTGGGAGGCCCAAAGGGACATTAGTGAGTCTCGAAAACAACCTAGAAAAAGTCTTTTAATCTTCGCGGTGAAGCTGAATTGAACACTTCACCTCGTTTCAAAATTGGTCTGGTTCAACTGGAGACGGCTTCTTAATATATAGCAGACGCTCCATTTTACTGCCAAACACGAACAAATCCACCTTTCCCATCCTTCATGTATGTTACCCAAATGTACATATTTTTAATTAACAAACTCTCAACACCGACAGAACAGCCGTCTTTTGGTGTCTTGGTTACTAACTCAGCCAACAAAGAAAATAATTTCCCTAAATTATGGAGTTGTAGAGGTTAATGCAAAGACATTCATGTAATTCTTCCATATGCAGCTATTTTTACTAGAGCATTTTTACTAGAGGACTTTTAATGATATGACTAAAAATAGCACTCTAAACCAGTCTAGCAGTACTTTGGTTTGACAGAAAATAAAACCTGTATCATGGAAAACATTTCATTGTTTTGGGAAACAACTAGTACCAAGGACTAGTTAAAGAATCTGACAGAAAACCATAAGCAGAGAAAATCTAAGTCTCCTCCTTTCCTACGTGACTTCTGCTTTGTTTCTCTGGTTCTTGTTTTTATTTTGGCATTGCCACTGCTTCTTTCATTTTGTTTTTAAAATCCACAGAAGCAGTAGTTCCCATCTTGGGAAACATTAAAAAGCCTTCCTTCGTGCAGCTGAATGTATGGAGTAAGGAGCATTTTCTATCAGCTCTACGGTCAGCAGATCAGAGCTTTCCTGCACCATCTGCTACTTCCCCTTGCCTGGGAGGACTGGCTGTTTTCCACAAAGCAGGCTGGGCACAATCCCATGACACCAGGCCACCAGGCCAAAGTGCCAAGGGCAGCCAGTTACAGCCACTCGGCTTCCCACCACCCATCTTCCAAGTAGAAAAAGACAAAATGGACACATCCCACCACCAGCCACCTCACCAAATGTTCACTGGCCCTCTGCCACTAGCTCACTGAGCAGAACCTGCAGCATCTTTCGCTGGGAGAGTCTGAAAATTAGGAAACGTGAAGACTGAAACACTGGCTGAAAAGGACAACAGACAAACCAGGACAGCTCGGTCCTAGGCGAGGATGAGAAGCTCTGGGGAAGGAAGGGACTGCATTCAGGAGGGTGTAAACAAGGAGAGTGAAATCCAGACCTTCCACAGGTCAGCCACTCTCCCCTGTTAATATAATATTTTGAGACTTATTTGCTAAGATTGTAGCATATGCACAGGCCCGTGCTAAGTGGTTTATGGAAACTGTCACTAATTCTCACGCCCTGAAAGGAACATGTTATTATCGCCATTTTTACAGATAAGGAAATGTATACTCAAGTTTAAATGTCTCGACTAAGGCCTAATAGTTGTAAAGTCAAAGTTTTAGCTAGGGTTTTTCTGGCTCCAAAGTCTGTGCTCTCTTGACTATCCTACAAGGCGTCCCTGCTGGTGTTACAAATCCCCTAGATATAAAACAGTTCTGACATGCAGTTCCGGGGGAAATGGACAAGTCACTTACACAAAGTATTTCAATAATTGGAGGATTTCAAAGAATGCATCTATGCCTAACACTGAAAAACCACTCAGCCAACTGCCTTGCTATACACAGTGTCTGTCAGCAAACATTAATATAAGTACACGATTGGCTGCTGAGGAAGTCCTGCCCCCTACACACAAATGCTCCAACCGTTTTCTGGGCCAGCTCATCTGTCAGCTGCTCATTGGCCCTGGTCTTGTCCTCCACTTCCTGTGACTTCTGGTCGTAATTGACAGCCAGCTCCTCCAAGGCCTGGAGAACTTCTTTCACCTCATCTTTGGCTGCCTCATTTTCAATCTGGAGACGTGTCAGCTCCTCCTGAATCTTCTCATAGTCTCTTCTTGTAGAAGCTAAAAGCTGGGGAAATTAGATGGCATGGAACTGGTGAATCGAACGTTCAAGAGTTTATACTCTGTGCTCTATCCAAAATAAAGTAATTTTTTAAAAAAACAGATAAAAGAAAATAAGTTGAAAAGCTCAGGATAACTAGAAATGCTACTATATATCCAGATGCTAAATGAAAAAATAGCATATTGTTTTGAAAATCTGTTTCTCTTTCTTTCTAATTTTTCTTTCTTTCTTTCTTATTTAAAGCTACATAGGCTTAACTCCAAGAATTGATTACACATCAAAAATCACCACACACACACACACACACACACACACACACACACACACAAAACACAAAAAACAAAAACACAGGGCTTCCCTGGTGGCACAGTGGTTGAGAGTCCGCCTGCCGATGCAGGGAACACGGGTTCGTGCCCCGGTCCGGGAAGATCCCGGGAGCGGCTGGGCCTGTGAGCCATGGCCGCTGAGCCTGCGCGTCCGGAGCCTGTGCTCCACAACGGGAGAGGCCACAGCAGTGAGAGGCCCGCGTACCGCAAAAAAAAAAATATAAATAAATCACCACACTTTGTAGCTGGCTGGCTATTCCACAAGTTGAACAGAGGACGAGGAGGAATAATTTCCAAGGACTATAATAATACTTACATGGCTTTTTACTATTATCATTATTTCACATTGTAAACAGGTCGATTTTAGAGTCAACCAAAACAGTATAAAAGGGCAGTCACTAATTTTTCTTAATATTCATCATGGATTATAGAAGAATATACCCCAAACATTAACACTAGTTAAAAGTGAATGACTGAGCTTATGGATACTTTCATTATTTTTGTGCTTACTGTATTTTCTGATTTTCCTGTAATGAACAGATATTGTCTTGATAGTAGAGAAAAAAAATATTAAGAGTTTTAACTGTAACAAAAAGGAAAGGTTATCGCAGGCAGTTGTACCAAGTTAGGGATGAAAAGTAACAGAATGGGAGGAAGATGGCAGGAAACACAAAGCAAATGAAGACTCTAGTTAAAAGCGGAATCAGTTAAATATGGTTCCTGCCAAGGGAAGTGTTTGGGCAGAGGGCATAATCATTGTCCTGGAGAGATGAAGGATAACAAAGAGGAAGAGAAAAAGATCGTTAGAGAGAGAGTTATGTCTACGAGAGGGCTGGGACTGGGGCCATGAACTTAAGCCACTTGCTATAATGGCATCATATGATCCAACTCACAGCATTTTAGCAACAAAGCAGAAAGCACCCTAAAGCACAAAAGAGAAAACATACTTAGATGTCCTCAGTAAGAGAATTACGAATCATCTGTGTTTGATAGATTGGCTATCTGTTCTTTGCTTAGGTTCCTATTTGTAAAGTGCTTGGCAAAACACAATACAATAGAGACATTTACTGGAGAATTGAATGCCATCCAGGAAGAGACTGAAAAAAATTTCCCTCCTCGTTACCGTATCACATATATTCTAACGCAGCACTTGGACCCCTATCTTCTTTGCTTTCCTCTCCTCTACCTTCTACTTTTGTTTTGGGGCTATTTTTTTTCCTACAAGACAGCACAAGAACGTGGTGCATATCAAAGACCTGAGCTGTCTGATTTGCAAAGCCGAAGAAAGGCAGAAGTGGCACAAACCAGGAGCGCTGGGCCCTGAGTATGAGGAAGCAGGATCATCCTTGCCCGACCTCCAAGCTCCTCTATTTCTGCCCTTCATAGACTGTGTAGCAGCCAGCTATGCGCTCTCAAAACCCTAGAGTTCTAGGAAGTCACATTTATTTTCTAAATTCCCCTAAAATCAGCTTTCAGCAGGCACTGAAAGGAAATCTTCCAAGAAATTTTCACATGATGCAGTGATTTTAAAAAAACACTTTGCGAGTTAAATTTCTGGAACATACATCAACAACAGAGTCATAAAAGAACTGTGTAAAAAAATTTTTTTATTGCATTCTTTACCTCATCCTGATCCAACATCTGTTGCTTTAGCTTTTCAGCCAGCTGGCTCTGCTGGTTAATTTCATCATCCTGAAACGAAATACCATATTTAATTTTTTGTGGTTGGTTATGTCATTTTTGCTATCCTGGTTTCTCGACGGATGACCGTTGGATACCAGGATGCCAGCTATAAGCTGGCTGATAAGATGAAGGAAATGGTGTGGTGCTTCCCCGCAGAAGAGAGATTGGTTAAAATACCACTTTGCCCACCTTGCTCAGCCAACGAAACATCTGGATATTCTGGGAAATACAATATCCTACACATTCAACTCAATTCCTGCTCATCCAGAAATCGGCGATGAAGGGCTTGGGAACCGAAAGGAACTTTGGAGCTATCCCTCCAGCTTAAAGATGTTAACAGTGAACTCCTAGCTCAGAAAATAAGGGAGTGAATTTCTAACCACCTGCACTGTAATACATACATGTCCCAAATCTTGTTAAACACATCTGTGACCGGGAACACTGCCATCTGATAGGTAGAAGAGACCAGTATTTCCACTTCAAACCTCTTACGTGGAGAAACTGGAAAACATTTACTAGAGAATTACTCTTTGGCATTACAGAGCTCCCTTTGATTAGGAGCTAATTTTCTTACCAGTCTGAAAAAACCTCAAGGAAGCTGGTGTGCAGAAACGTGATTGCTTCCTTTCTGGCCTGTCATGGAAGTGGGAAAGGATCTCCCCACAGGCAAGTTCACTCTTCTCACTCTCAACTTCTGCCACTAGGTGTTGCTGCCACAAAAGCCAGAACTGCGGCCTCTCGTGGCCCCGTGCAGGCACCTCTGCCTCTCCCCTCCTTAGACGTGCTCCACCCAGTGTGGAAAGCAGCAGGCACCCAGCAGGCCTAACCGCACGAGACTCGGTCTTGGTTACAAAGATTTTCATGAGTTCAAACGAAATTGTGAAGCACAGCCTGTGAAGAAAGACAGCTTGGCTTCACATGTGCCTCTCCCTTAGGAACAGGAGGAAATCCTCTGTGGTGACGCTTCTGGGGTCTAAACCCCAAGCAGAGTCAGATCCAGTTCAGTGCTGCTGTGTCCATCCTTGTGCCAGGAGCTGCCCAGGTGCTTCCACGTGCAGCCCATAAGAAACCTGCACTGTGCTTTCTGCCTTTTCCAGGGGCGGGGAGGGAAGAGGGTAAACTCAAGGGCCTAGGTGGCAGAACCTCAGTTTCCCACGGGATATCTTCCTGCCTGTTTGGTCGTGTCTGTGCATCCGTTTAAATCAGATTAAATGTAAAAATCGATTAAATCACAACTTGATGCTTTTCATGGAGCAAGAAAATGCTAACACCAATATTATGAGATCTGCATCTCCTTTTCCTTTGTGTAGAACATCTTTGGGGCTTACTTCTCTGCTCAGGGAGATCCTGTTTCTACTGAACTTTTTACACCAACTCACCGATTTTATATATAAGAAAATTCAAATACCAGAATATTTTCCGAAAAGTGCTCGGAAACCTATTATCCACGGACTAGATCTTACCAGCTAGCATCAAGCCCGTGTAAACATGTTCTAAGAGATGCACTTGAATGTACAGATATAGACCGCACAGCACATCTTACTCTGAAGTTTTGAAAATTGTTTTACAATTTAAAATTCTTTAATGCTTCTAAAAAATACTTCAAGTCAGATTTCTGGCAGGAGAATTAGGGAAGTTATATCAGAGTGAAACCTCCCCCCCAAAATGGTACTTCCACAGTGAGAAGACTATATGTTGGGCATATTTTCTCTTCTACTTTATAAACTTAGAATGCCATTTACCAGGAACGATTTTGTGCTTATGTCCCTCCGCACATAAATATTAAACATCTTAACATGGAAGACTCAAGAAGTTTAACATGGGGGAGCTACCATCTCTTCCCCTGGGACGTATGAGCAACAGCTACAAGTGATATAAATCACAAGAGAAGCAAAACAGTAGTGCAGGTGTTTTGTTCTTATACTGTGTTCATTCCAAAGCCTGAGACGCAGGCTTGCTCCTGACAGGTGAAGGGCTGCGATGCAGTGATTTTTGAGGTACCGTGAGAATCTAAGGGCCCTTAGCCCATCTGGGAAGGATGAAGAACAAGGATTACATTATAAGGACACGAATCACTTACATCAGAGACATTTCCAAAACTACACTTACCCTTTCTTAAGGAAACTTCTCTAAGGAATTAGCACAGTCTACTGTGACTCTTTTTTAATTTTCAAAACTTTCAGAGTAAGATGTGCTGTGCAGTCTATATCTATACATTCAAGTGCATCTCTTAGAACATGTTTACACAGGCTCACTCTGATGCCAACTGTTAAGATCTGTCTATGGATATAATGGTTTTCCAGGCACCTTTCAAAAAATATTCTGGTATTTGAAATAAAATAAGGGAGCCGTCAACAGGTCACTGGTCACCTTTAATTATAAAGATGTTTTTGTTGCAATGGTAATCAGTGAAATGAGGTTCAACTTCTACTTCTACTTCCACTTAATTCCTCTCTTACAACTCCAACAGTACAGAAGCTCTGGAGAGGTGATGGGAAATAAGAGAGACAGTGGCAGTGCTGAGCTGCCTATCTTACACCTCTGCTTTCGGCCCACCTCTGCACCACCACCCCTCTGACACCATATATAATGTGGCTTCTCCCTTAAGCAAACAAAGGGAGGAGACAGAAAAGAAAGAAAGAAACCAATATTTATTGAGCATCTGCTATGTCTTAGAAACTTTTACTCCCCAACGAAACCTTTTAAAGTAACAGATGCGAACTCCATGTTGCAGATGAGAAAAACATCTTCAGCAGGTGGGTCATCGGCCCAGGTCACCTCAGCATTGTTAACGCACAGGTCTGACTCTAAAGTACGTGCTTTTTGGAAACAACCTAAATGTCCATCGACAGATGAATGGATAAAGAAGATGTGGTACGTATATATGCAGTGGAATACTACTCAGCCATAAAAGGAATGAAATAATGCCATTTGCAGCAATGTGGATGCACCTAGAGATTATCACACTAAGTGAAGTAAGTCAGAAAGAGAAAGACAAATACCACATGATATCACTTGTATGTGGAATCTAAAATATGGCACAGATAAACCTATCTACAAAACAGAAATAGACTCACAGACATAGAGAACAGACTTGTGGTTACCAAGGCGGGGGTGGGGGAAGGACTGGAAGTTTGAGATTAGCAGATGTAAACTATTATATATAGGATGGATAAACAACAAGGTCCTCCTGTATAGCACAGGGAACTATATTCAATATCCTGTGATAAACCATAATGGAAAAGGATATAAAAAAAGAATGTCTATATGTGTATAACTGAGTCACTTTGCTGTAAGCAGAGATTGGCACTACACTGGAAATCAGCTATACTTCCATAAAAAAAATTAAGTATTAAAAAATAATAATAAAGTGCATGTTTTTCCATCACACAGAACTGCCCTGGAAGAGCACCTGTCCTTAGATCCCTGGAGGGGCAGCACAGAGGGACAGAGGGGGCAGCAGGGAGGAGACCGCATAGTCTTTCTCCCACCGCATTCTAGACAAATTCATTAGGGCTGAAAAGTTCCTCATTTCAAGGGCTAAGGCCAAAATGGGATGAGCACCGGACTGGGAGTCAGAAGATGTGTAATCTCACTGCAGCTCTGCCACCTACAGGTGATGTAAGTCATCTAACCACCCTGGGCTAGCCTTTCATCTAGACTTAGATACTTTCAGCCCTGCCACTAATAATCTATGAAGGTGCCCTGTCCCGACCCATGCATTCTCAAAAGTATCACACCACCTACCTCATCAGAAGCATGAAATAGCTCCTAGAACCTTTAAGAGGAGGACAAATAAGAATGACAGCTGACAAGTCATAATCAGGCCATCCATGGGTAGAGATATGAAGGTCAAACCACTAGCTTTGGTGCCCCCCTCCCCAGGCTGAGGCTCTGGGGCTCAGTCCTCTCCCAGATCTCTCAGCATCACCCTGTGATGGACCACACATGCTAATCTCAAAATGTGTGCTTAACAGGGTTTTCAAAACACACGCTAAAGGAAAATGATATAACAGAAAATGTCCTAGGTTGGTCATTAGGAGGCAGAGGCTCTAGGGTCAGCTCTGCCAGCTACCAACTGAGAACTGCCAAGGCCTGGCATTTCCTACACTTCAGGAGCTGGAGTCGAGACTCTGAAGTCTCCCTCAGAGCAAAGAGAAATCCTCACGCTGCCAAGGTAAAGTTCCCAATTCCAATCACTGCGGGCTTCTATTCATAGAGACTAGAGAGCGGAATCAGGTTATCACCCCGCATCCAGGATTCTTTGGGGAGACTAAAAATGAACCATCAATTCTAAATGCTATTAAACAATAGCATTTCTTTGGCGAAATCGAGAAATCCACAGACACTATTCACTTACTGATCTCCCTTTTCTCTCACTTTGTTTGAGGTTTTACATAAAACACCTGGGTAGAAATGGAAGGGTAACCATGTCTAGTGCCTAAAGAGTAATTAACCCAGCTCTCACGGTGTGAATATCTTATTAAATGTTACCCAAAGGGTAGGGTGACCCCAGTTTAACACGGCAGTTATAATGCAAACCCCCAGAGTCGTAAGCACAAAGAGAACCAGCTTCCTTATGGCAACCAGTTACATTTCCCTCGTGAAGGTGATACCAGACTCTGAGCTTTACTCAGAAGAGACAGGCCTGTAAGATTAATGACAACGTTAACATAACAAAGATGTTTCATCCAAGCCAGAGGTGTCCCCGAGCACTCTGAGCTGAACCACCGCAGAAAAGATTAAATCAGACTAAAAATATCGGCAACCTTGATGAAATGCACTGAAAGGATTTAGATATTCCAAGGGCAATACGCCAAGATCACGTGAAACATCAATTTAATTTCCTTTGCCTCTGGGATTCCTAACCCGACCTTCTTTGGGAATGAATGATACAGTGTTCTCCAAGATCTCTTTTCCTTTATTCCAGTTTGTGCACTGACATGGTTCTTTGAGTCCCAAAAGTTTGCCATGAAATTAGACATTCCAGCATGTCCAAACTACTTCGTTCAAGAGGATGCCCCTGAAAACAGCCTTCCTGATGCTGCTACTACTGGCTCCTCATTCCAGGGTCTTAGAGCTACATAATTAAAGTACACACCTGAGTTTTGGGAGCTACGACCTTTGCCCCTATAGCTGGGACACTGCTGGAATTTCCAAGAGGTGATGGACAGGCCCAGAGAAGAAAACAAGGGACAATTCAAGAAAGATCACGCAGCCTCCACTCTCATGCAGTGATGAGGCCCCATCCAATTTCTAGAGGTGAAGACTCTGTCTACCCAGGTCAACACTCCACTCTTCCGATCAAGTTTCCATTCCACATGAATCCAATTCCCTGAGTCTGCCCAATGAAGAGCTAGGGTAAATACTAGGAAGACGGGCACAAACATCAGTCTGCAGCCCTACATCAGTTCTGGGGGGCTTGAGCTGCTTCCAGCCAATAAATCTAGGACCTGCTGCTTTTAGTTTTTGTACCAGTGTGAGGTCTATAATCTCTGACTACAGACCTTATCATCCAGTTGTCGGTAGAGACTGGAGATCTCCTCATCATACTTCTCCTTCTCCTCTGCAGAGATGCCAGCAACCACAGGAACAATGTTGTCTATGACGGGGGTGTTATCACAGGGCTCCAGGGACTTCTGGTCCTTAGCACTGATCTGTTCATCCTCAGGCACAGCTTCTCCTGCAAAGCACAGCCGAGAGGAGTTAGGGATTGAAGAAATTCAGCGTGCAGCCCTCCAGGAAGAGGTCCAAAAATAGTCACTCCCGTGAAAAAGACACAGAGGACAGAATAAGGAGCTGTTGCATAGAGTTATAGCTTGTGTTCTTTCTATTTGACAAGAAAGGTCGCAGTGAATTGACCAAAATGGGTCTAAGGAAGAAGGAGACTATGTAACACTCCCTCCCCCATGATGCATCACTGAAGTAAACTGGTTCCATCAACCACACAAGCTCTCCAACTTTGCAGCGATACCCAGAAATTTTGCATACAATTTTCTTTGTTGAGGAATATGCTAGGGCTTTACTAGACTCATATTCTCTCTAGCGATTGATTCAAAGGGAAACAGACCTCTGAGGCATCCTAATTACAATTAATTAGGTTACTGTTTCATTAATAGAAAGAGCCAAATCAAGGAACAAATTCGCCATTGTTAATAGAACACCATAGGGCCCCAATCCTCAGACTCTGAGAATCTCTCACTCTGAAACAGGAAGTCAGGGTAGCCCCGGACCCGGGAACTCTGACTGACATCGCACCAACACACGTCCCACTACCACTCTCTCCCCCAGGAAGTCAGAATTAATTGTCTCAACTGGAGAGTTCAAATAGAATCATTTCTTGTGATATCAGGTAATCCCAGGAAAGAAAAAGCAGCCCATCTAGAATATCATGCAGACACTCTGCATACCGCTTCTCGGTCTGCAGAGGAGCATTTATGGGGCCTTCGAAGGAAGTAGTACCAAACGTGACCACGCAAATTGAGGGAAAAGGTGAAGTTCTCAAGCTGGTCAACGGCTATCCTCAACAAGAAAACCACCTTGCAAAGGCAGACTGCATAAAAAGGAGTCTATGAAAACCATGTGGCTCAACTGTGTCTTTTAAATATCTTCTTGGAAAGCAAACCAAAACCAAACATACTTTTCCATCACAATGTTTACCATCAGTTTCACACTCAGTTTGCTACAATCAGTGAGTGTCTGCAACATTCCAAACCTCACCCAGTTCTCAGCCCGTAAAATGCGTTCTGTGGAAATTCCCCAGGAAAACTGTCCTGAGCCAGAGGGAATTTCTCACAGGAAAAAAAAAAAAAAAAAAAGACACCCCAAAACAAAGGAGAGAAGAACTGAACTAATCCATGGCTTCATGAACAGTACATATCAAGTCTCAAGAAACCCACCTGAACACTGACTGCGTACGTTTATCTCAATATAAACAAAGCACTGTGATGGTTAGCTTTGCTGCTTAAGACTCCATTATCTCACTTGATAATCACAAACGGTACCACAGGCCTCCACGTCAAATAAAATTAACGCTCAATGATCTCACCTCAGCATCACAGTTCCATTGGAAGCAGCAACTTGAAGCAAAGCCTGGAATAAATGATTACTGTGCTGAATACAAAACTGAGCCAACCTTTTTTTTCTTCTGAAGCTCAACTACACTGCACTGTACCTAAGCTTTTTTCTAAAATTATTGACCTGAAACAAAACCAGAATATCTGAGTCGCCTTTGAGTTGAATCGGAACCAAATCATTATTTCATTCAGTTCCAATTCCTGGTTTGAAGCATCATCAACAACCTTAGTGTGCAGACCGGATTTCATCCAATGAAAGGATCTATATGATCTAGAGCCTGCTATGTCCATGGGCTATAAAAGCAGTGCCGTGTTCTAGTTCCTAAGGATTTGTGTGTGTGTGCTTCAAAACATTATATATATATATATATAAAATTATAAAAATATATATGTAAATATCTTTTTTTAACCATAGAGTATATACTAAAACTTTCGCCCTCCTTCTCCTCCACCTCCCAACTCTGTTCCTTCTCTAGAGAATTTCACCACTAACACTTTGGTAAATGTCCTTCCCCCACTCGGATCATGACTCTCTCTCTCTCTAATTTTTCAATCCTAGCTTCCGAAATTTGTGAACAGGGCAATCCAGGGCAGTATGAATTGATCTTCCAGCTAAAGCATATCGAAGATGAAACTCTTAACTGCACTAGACCAGAAACCAGCCAGAATATAGTCATATTGTCCACAGGCCAGTTCAGCCCAAGTCCAGAGGTAAGATACAAAAACATCTGAAAAGGACATACTCCCTGCATTCTTTGGTTCCAAATGGCCACAGAGGCAGTGAGGTTGGGGTGAGCTAAGGAGTTGCCCAGTGTGTATTTCCGTTTGTCTGGGTGGGCAGGAGTCAGGGATGAATCCCATAACCTAGCAGTGGGTGACCTGCTCTAACCAAAAGTCACAGGCTTGACTACCCCTAAAGCTGCCTTCGTCTTCCACTGAGAAGTTATAGCATTACAAAGTTCCAGAGTTGTCCCAGTTTAGAGAGGTTCAACAAGCTAGCCAACACTGCTCTGAGGCACCTGAAAGTGACCGACAGACACCGCATAAACATGGTCAGTGGGACAGTAAGCCACCTATCAAGCCATTTCCTGATTAACCTCTCGCTTTTTGTAAAGGCGAAGAAATAACAATGCCTTTAACACAGCACTGTTCTAAAGATTAATTAAACTAGTATATGTAAAAAACACAAAAGTCCATCTCTTATCCCCTCCTCTTCCTGACGAACTGTCAACTTTTTAAGTTTTGCAGATAAAATATCATTTTACTTATCCTGAGATTAGTGTTTCTGGGGTCTTCACGATACCTTTGGTAGTTAGAGCTCAGTTCCCCCCAAAAATACAATACAGCCATACGAGTAGTGCCTTTAGGGTTTATTTATTTTTAACATCTTTATTGGAGTATAATTGCTTTACAGTGTTGTGTTAGCGTCTGCTGCATAACAAAGTGAATCAGCTATACGTACACATATATCCCCATATCCCCTCCCTCTTGCGTCTCCCTCCCACCCTCCCTATCCCACCCCTCTAGGTGGTCACAAAGCACTGAGCTGATCTCCCTGCGCTATGCCGCTGCTTCCCACTAGCTTGGGTTATTTTTATTATTGTGAAAACAATATTTGAAACCTATAGCAGGTTTTCTGGTTTCCCTTGAACAAGTCTCTGAATCGAAGCATCAACATGTTCCCCACAAAACTACATCTAAACAGCGAGCCCATCCCAGTTTTTATTCTAAAGGTCAGGCAGCCAGTATTATTTTTCGCAGCAGCCGTTCAGGCCAAGAAGAACAAAGCAGCAACACACAGGAACAAAAGCAGAGGGTGTCTGGGGGAGAGCACAGCTCCTGCCCAGAGAGGAATCAAGAACAGGTTTTCCCAAACACCGCTGCCCTTCAAAGGACCGAGCAAATGACTTCCAGAAGCGTCCCTGGTAACTACACTGTCCAGCTCACAGACATGTCTGGGGATTGTAAATTCCCAGCACTATGAAGGACCTGACACTAGGCAATCTGTCTCCATGGCAATCTCACAGCATTAATGGAGAATATTCCCTGCAATGCAGTGGATAGGGTCTCCGGAGAAGCCCCCATGAGGTGATTATGGAATAACTGATTGTAACACAGAAGACAGCTGCAAACAAACCCTGGAGAAATAATGCCCTAAAATCTGGAGGTAGGAGAACAAGAAAAGGATCACAAATGAAGATTAGCCTCTATTTTTATTCTCCTTTGCATGAAAAGCAAATTTCTCTTAATTTATCCCTTGAGGATTTATAAGGAAAGAGCTTATAATATTGTAAAGCATCTGCTACTTTAGAATGAAAACTCCGCCTCCCACCCCCCAAGAAACATTTCCCTTTTTTACATAAGCATTCTGGCATTTCCTAATTTCCTATTGTCAGATGTAATTACCTTTAAGGACTAAAACGATTTGTGTGTACACAGGAGCATTCAGTTGGAGCATACCTATAAGGTTGCAGAGCACTTTAATTATAAAATGAAAACCCCCCAGAGGGCATAAATAACATTTCCACAAGAAGTAGAAATCCATCAATCGCAATAAACAAGAATGACAGACTAATCAAAAATTCTTGTTAGTGCTATTAGTTAAAAAATGCTAAAACAGGCTTTTGGGGGTTTTGTTTTTTTCAAAAAAAAAAAAAGAAAGAAAGAAAACCATTAGGCTGCCAGTAATTCATTAAAATTTCACACATGAAGTAGCAACAAGCTAGTTATCCTTTTCATAAATGGAGTCCCTACAGCCTCTGGAGAACATAGTAAGGTAATTGGCTTCTCTCTGCAGCTCCAGGGCAAAGATTGGCTGGTCACTCACGGCTTCCGCCAGAAACCAGACCAGATCTGGCAAAGGAGCCACTCTCTTTTAATACCAATTAAACAGGCCCAGTGGCAGACCTAATGGCAGGTAATTTCTATATCAAAGAAACGAAAAGGAAACCTTTAAGTTGCCAGATGGGCAGCTGGATACAAGATGTCATTATATAAATGGGAGGTTTAAAAAAAATCATTCCTTTATGGGATTATTTTGCACTCAAAGAGCATCTTTTACCCTATTTCCTCAAGATATTGTAAGAAGTTTAAGACATTCTCTAATCCTTTCTACAGTAATTTTCTAATAAACTGGTCACCCAGGACTCAGCATCCTCTTTACATTCTTCTTAAACAGGCCACACGATTCTCCTAGCGATCAGTATTTCTATTAGTGTTTCGTTGTGCTCTCAAAAGAAGGAAGAGGGCCTAACAAATTAGACCTCTCAAATGAAATGCTAACTTCTGAAGTTCTACAATAATCATGAGTCTGAGAGGGGGGCCAGCATCTTCTACATATTTAATGCCAAAAAAAGCAAATTGGGTCCGAACTACGGAGGCTGCACAGTTCCACAGAGCCCCCATCAGCCTCGAGGTTACAGATTTAGCTACTTGGAGAACCAAGCCTGCTGGCCTAGCATGTTTTAAGTCTGGAGAACAAATCTGCTCTAGAGATTGCTGATTTTTCCACACCTTCTCAGATTGTGATGAAATAATTTCTTTGCAGGACTTCAGCAGATGGGGTAAATCTACATCCACTCTGTTAGAAAATATTATATTATGCAAGAGATGCTGCAGATATGCAGTTTCATCAGGTCATTTCCCTGCACTTCTGACACCTGGATATTCAGGGCCTCTTTTTCTGACTGAAGCCCTTGTAAAAAGTTATCATTTTTTTTAAGAACAAAATTCAAAGAAGTACCAGAGAAGAGGGCATGTGTAATGACTGACCTGGCAGAGACTGGGAACTATGGACTCAACCCCTCTCTAAGCATCATGCCCCTGGGCCTTCAGCCCTCCTTCCCCATCCTCTTGTCTAGAGTCTTTTTGATGGATTGAGGAGGAGGGGGCAGCGGTGAACTGGAAGCTGAACTACCTAAATCTATCCCCACTTACAGGATGGTTCAAATCCTTTCCGTACATCCGATCAACAAGCAACAGAGCTGGAAAAAAAGAAAGATCCTATTTCTGACAGCTGCCCACTCCCTCTATCTGTCCTTAAGCAAGTAGGCTGAACAAATTTCCATGAGGCTACAGTTGCCAACAGAGCCTCCAGATTTGCAGAAAGACTGCCCGTCGATTCTAGCCCACAAGATGTCACTAGGAGATTGTGGTGGACATGTGTTGTTTTTCAGACACTCAACAGCCACTCTCACAACAGCACCTTGACTGCCTTGTGAGGAATTACCCTCCTCCAGTGCATGTAGTCTTTGTCAGACAACACATCAGGGTGTCCTGTCGTTCCCCAGACAAAGCACACCACCCAGCACAGTATCCTCTGACCCTCCAGGGCCTCTGGGTCTCCAACGCACGAGACAAGGATGGAAACACATCTATAGGGGATCCACTCCAGGTGTGGCCCCTTATAAGCCCAGTTCCTCAGCTGTTCTTTCGGTTCTGTGAGTCACTCATAGCCTTCTTTTTTTTTTTTTTAACTGAAGAATAGCTGATTTACAAAGTTGTGTTAGTTTCAGGCATACACCAAAGTGATTCAGTTATACATACACGTCTATTCTTTCTCAGATTCTTATCCGTTATAGGTTATTACAAGATACTGAATGTAGTTCCCTGCTTTCTCTTTTTGTTTAAGCTGGCAGGACCTTCACTGGCCCAGTGGGGAATGGAGCCAGGAGAGTGGACGGTTCTCCCCACTCCTGCTTTGTAAAAACAAGGTGTGAGGGCTTCCCTGGTGGCGCAGTGGTTGAGAGTCGGCCTGCCGACGTAAGGGACACGGGTTCGTGCCCCGGTCCGGGAAGATCCCACATGCCGTGGAGCGGCTGGGCCTGTGAGCCATGGCCGCCGAGCCTGCGCGTCCGGAGCCTGTGCTCCGCAACGGGAGAGGCCACAACAGGGAGAGGCCCGCGTACCGCAAAAAAAACAAAATAAAAAAAACAAGGTGTGACACGCCCCCCTTAAGCTCCCACGCACATGCCCTGGGCCACGCTGCCTGAATGGCAGTGGCAGAAATGAATTAAGGCTTGGTGTGGTATGTGCATTACTACGAGTCCCAGGCCATGTTCTGAGAATCAATGTTCTACCACACCCAGTGGAGAAAACCGCCAGGCTTGCATCGGAAGTAGCCCATTACGCTATAAGAATATAGGTGGGGATGGGGTGAGGACCAGCCTACAGGCATGTAATAGGATAGTATTTCATGGCTTTTGAATGACTGGGCAGGGAATGCTCTCTCCTGTGGCCAACTGTATCAGACGTACCGCTCTTCACTTACTTACAGTATCTGCCTGGGCCCAACTGGCCGCTGAGACATCATATTATTTTGCCTCTCCTACTCCTTTGTATTCCTACCTCATTCTGTATAACAGCAAACCGGCAAAAGCACAGGCATGCACACATATGCATGCTTTTCCCTGCTACACTCCTCCTCTCCTGCTCTCCTACCGCTGGAGTGGGGCAGCCAAATTCTTAAATGATAAACACTGTGCGAGGAAAGGAATCTCTTTCCCTAGGGAGGGTGCACACAGCTGACAACGCTCCTTTATCACGTTCTGACTGTAACCCGGGAATATCCATGCGTAGCCGTCACCGCAGCGAACTCAGCGGCTGCCCTCCCACACGTTTAGAACCAAGGTGCGTACCAAATTTCAGAAGCAAGTTGGAAATAGCCTGCCACTTGGGTTGTAGTGGAGGGCACTGCCTCTTCTCTCCACTCCACCTTTCAAAATCCCTGCTCTCTAGTTGACACATCCCAGCCGTGCCCTCGTGACCATGAGGAATCAGGGTGCACGGGACACCACGGAAGGAATTCCAGTCCCTTTTTTTCACACTCATCTCCGTGGCCTAAACACAAACCACCAGGGCGGCACGCAGGCTGCACCCATAAGGGAAAGAGAATGAATTCAGGAGTCAAGCGCCCTGTGGAGTCACCTAGGGCGAGTCTCCTATCCTGCCTCAAGGGCTGCCGGAGGATTAAACACCTAGTCCGGAACAGGACAGAAAGCCTCCTGGTTTTGTTGATGTGCAGTTAATCCTTAAAATAGTTCTTCATTCATACCTGGTCAAAGGACCACTCCACCATGCCTCCACCTGTCTCCTTTCCTGCCTGACATTTTTATACCACTACAGTAGGTTCTCTACATTTGAAAACTTTTGCTTCCAGAAAAACAAAGTGTTAGCTTGCCGGACAGGAGAGCTGCATCGATCTCCCTACTCTTAATCACTCAGTGATTACGTGGTAATGGTGGGGGTGAGTGGAGGGGTCTCTCAAGACCCTTCCTCTTCTCTTCCCTCTCCTCTCTTCAGGAGTCTATAGAGGACCTCACCCCTACCTATGACTTCAATTACCTCCAGAAGATCCATGGCAGCTCCCCTGAGCTCCAGATCTAACTTCTTATTTGGCATTTTCACCTGGATGTTACATCGGCACCTCAAACTCCCTTCTCACCTCCCTCGCCTCCCTTCTGGTTCTCCTCCTGTGTTTCTTGTCTCAGGGAGCACTTCTGCCCTCCATCCAACTCAGCAAGCTAGAAAACCTGACACTCTCTCTCCCTACGGCTTACTCCTCACCAAGCACTGCTGATTTCACCTCCTAAATACGTCTCCGGTCCGTCCATCTCTCTCCCTTTCCACTGCCTTGTCTCTCAATTCAACGACTATAATCTCATCTCTGGAAGACCACCCCAGGTCCTAGCCCTCCTCCCACACCCTCCAGTCCATCCTCCAACACAACCAATGGATCTTCAAAAATGTAAATCTCATCATACGATCTGCAGCTGAATAACCTTGAATGGCTTCTCACTGGTTCCAAGATAATGACCAAAATCCTGAACAAGGACTACATAGCCCTGTACGGGCCTGCCTGTCCCTCTCTCACCCATCTCAGTCCGTCTCGCCCAGCCCCAGATCTCCACACTGGCCATCACTCCCGCCCCGTCAGGGTCATTGTAAACCTGGCTCCTCCCACCCTACCCGCACTTCCACCCTCACCTATTTTGCTCAGCTAACTGCTCTGTTTCTCTCAGATCTTATTCCCTAGGTCACTTATTGGGGGAAATCTTTGCTGACTTGAGTCAAGCTCAGGGCCCTCTGCTGTAATAACTCTTAGCACCTTATACTTTCCCTTCTTGATGAACAGCACAGACTAGCATCACACGGTTATTCGTCGCGGTTGGAGACTATCTCCCCCACCAGCCTGTAAGCTCCGTGAGGGCAGAGACCATGCCTGACTGCTCACCCTTTAACCTCCGGCACTGCATTAAACACATGCTTACTTAACAGACATTTATGAAAGTCTATCACGTGTCAGAAACCATACATTAGTTCTCCTGAATTATGTAAGTTAAGGGCTTAGGTAGGATCTCACCCTATAGGGCATGGAAAACAGTAAATTTCTGAGTGGATCTGCAAGGTGGGACAAAGAATTAAAATGATGTCAAGTGAGCAATCCGAGAGCAGGGGACAGCACCCAAAAGAGATGCAAGGCATGAGCGTGGGTTAGGCAAACAGGGCAGTGGGCAGACCCCAGAGGACAGCTGACTACGGGATGGAGAACTGGAGGGTTGGAGCTTGGCAAAGGACAGGAAAGAAAAGAAAAACACAAGGTTAGTTGCCCACACCACAGTGTTTCTAAGGCCAGTTCCCCCTCCCCTTGTCAAAAGGCTTTACTGAATGTTCCAGTTGCCCAGCAGAGAAGTGACCCAAGAGAATCCCAGAAATAGAACAAAATTTCATACAGCCACTCCCTGCCTTGCCAAGCACTCCTCCCCACTCTCCTACTCCTGCCAAATTGCAAGGAATCATCCACCAGCCGCAGGTGCTGAATTATTCAATAATTCCAGCAGCTTTCAAAACGCTTGTGCAGCTAGAAAATCTCCCCAAAAGAAAAGAATTGTGTTATTTAGGCTACTAGGTCATTTCTTGAACCTCTCTTGAATCCTGGTTGCCCACGTAATTGTTTTTTCAATTGAACAGTAGCTCATGGACACCCCACCCTTCCTAGCAAAAACAGTGGCAAACATATAATCACAAGATGATCTGCTGCTAACTCTGCAGTTATAAGCAGGCAGGTTACCTGCCAAACCTGCACAGCCATCCCTAGGCTCTTGCACTTACCCAAGACTGAGATCTGATGCAGCACCCGAAATAAGTACCAAACCCAGCAGCAGAGAATCTGAAGAACAACCTCCAACTATCCACTATTCCCCTACACACACACCAAGCTGCCTTGTTTCAGTGAAAAAAAAAAAAGGGGGGGACTGCTACCTTCTAACCTCCGTCACCAAGCGAAAACCATTAAAATAATCTGTCTGAGCCTGGATCTGGAAACCCTTCTTCAGCACCTCACCCACAACCCACCCACCACTGCATGTCAGCCCTCTGAGATGTTTTCTTTGAGCAGAACGAACCAAAGAGAATGTTTCAGGGAAAAAGAAAAATGAGTCACGAAACAAGCCTTTAAGGCTCCATTTTAGGACAGAGTTTCTTCAGGAATCCCCTATTTCTGGCTCTGAAGAAGCAGAGCATGAAGATGAATTGGGCAAATAAAAATGCAAATATTTGCCAGCGGTGACTTTTAACCCCAAATCGATTATAAGACTCACATAGGAGAGAATGATATTTTTCATTTAATCAAAAGCAATCAGAGCCCCCAAAGTCTTGGGCACTGCCCTCCAAACCTCAAATATGGCTACCAGGGAGTGAATTACAGTGATAGACAGAGGCGCATCTCACTGCAAACAGATTAAGGGAACCTTGTAAACAGTCACTTGCCCACACTAAGCATGTATGTCAGGGGCTTCCCTGGTGGTGCAGTGGTTAAGAATCCGCCTGCCAATGCAGGGGACACGGGTTCAAGCCCTGGTCCGGGAAGATCCCACGTGCCGCGGAGCAACTAAGCCCATGCGCCACGACTACTGAGCCTGCGCTCTAGAGCCCGCGAGCCACAACTACTGAAGCCCATGCACACCTAGAGCCTGTGCTCTGCAACAAGAGAAGCCACCACAATGAGCAGCCCACGCACCACAACGAAGAGTAGCCCCCGCTCACTGCAACTAGAGAAAGCCCGCGCACAGCAACAAAGACCCAACGCAGCCAAAAAATAAATTTTAAAAAATTTTAAAACATTTAAAAACCCTTCCCCCAAAAGACATTGGGGAGTTTGGGTCAAAAAAAAAAAAAAAAGAATGTACATCAGCCAAATGATGGGGTGGGGCGGGGATGAGTGCTAGGGAATAAGACAATATCTGCTTGTTCACATAGGTGGTTGCAAGGCAGGACCAAGCTCCACCATCATCCACTCTTTCCCAAGTGCCCCAGGATGCCAACAGTTGTAGGGGGAAAAAAAGCACACGTTCATGCCTCATTCTTCCTTACCATTTCTCCACCTGTTTAGCTCCATCTCCAGATGCTGGAGAACATTCTTCAAAGTCTTGTTTTTCTCTTTCTCTTTTTCATATTTCTTCTTCCATTCTTCCGCTGTCAGCTCCAGGTTCACAGAGACTGTATTCTTGATGGTCTTAGCCCTGGGGTGAAAAACATAAGGGAAAAATTCTGAGCATAGCTACTAGCATTTGCTAAATCATGAATATAATTAAGCCTCAAATTCCTTTCACGCCAGAAGACTGGGACTTGGGGAGCACGAGGGACCCTGGAACTTTTACCTATCACCCTCCTAGCTGTATTAATGGCACCATTATTCCTAAGGCTCTAAACTCACCTTTCCGTTTTTATTTCTCCTTTACTTCCTGCCAGTCTCTAGATCCCATGGGATTTTCGTGTTTTTTTTTAATGAATTTATTTATGGTTACGTTGGGTCTTTGTTGCTGCGCATGGGCTTTCTCTAGTTGCGGCGAGCGGGGGCTACTCTTCGTTGCGGTGCGCAGGCTTCTCATTGCGGTGGTTTCTCTTGTTGTGGAGCACGGGCTCTAGGTGCACGGGCTTCAGTAGTTGTGGTGCACGGGCTTAGCTGCTCTGCGGCATGTGGGATCTTCCGGGACCAGGGCTCGAACCTGTGTCCCCTGCACTGGCAGGCAGATTCTTAACCACTGCGCCACCAGGGAAGTCCCAGGATTTTCATTCGAATTATCTCTTGGGGTCTTTCTCTATTCCCTCTGCCACCACCTTGGTCTATGTTCTCAGTAACAACTTATGGTTATAGCGTTTTTCAAACATTCAGCATCCTCCTTTAAGCATCTTACATACCACTACCAGATTCATCTGCCCAAGTAGAGCTTTCTTTCAATTCAGTTAACTATGAAACACTGGGGATATACCAAGACAAACGAGACAAGGTCTCTGGCCTTGGAGCTTACAGTTTCTCATACCAATAAATACACAGACAAATCAGGTGTTTCTCTTACCCACATTTGGTACCTAGAATCATCCCTGATGTGTTTAACACATGCCAACACATGACACCCGAAACAGGTGGGTCACGTTATGAACTCAGCCTGGCCAGGTGAGACCGTGGCTCCCTGCCAGGCACATCCTTCCCCACCACCCAGGCAACTGTCACCAAGTACGAGTGGAGGGCCCACTTTTCTCAAGAAAAGTCAGAAATTAAGATTTTTATTTGTATCTCCCAGCTTAAGACAATTCTTCAGAATGACGTGTGGGACAAACAAACATGTCTAATGGACACCATTTTGCCACTTGGGGTATAAGAGATGGAGTGGCCTCCTAGGATGGATGGCCTGGGATGGAGTGTGATGCCACAGTGGATTTTTGGACAGTATCTCAAGGGAGCAAGAAGTGAGAGTTAAGGCACTGGGGGCTCCAGCCAGTAATGAAAACCAAATACATGATTCACTGACTTATGCACAAAAATGAACACATAAGCAGATCTGTCCAATTAAAAAGTAAATTGATGGAGGGAGATGCAAGAGGGAAGAGGTATGGGGACATATGTATATGTATAACTGATTCACTTTGTTATAAGGCAGAAACTAACACACCATTGTAAGGCAATTATACTCCAATAAAGATGTTTAAAAAAAAAAAAAAGTAGGGCTTCCCTGGTGGCCCAGTGGTTGAGAGTCCGCCTGCCGATGCAGGGGATACGAGTTCGTGCCCCGGTCCGGGAAGATCCCACATGCCGCGGAGCGGCTGGGCCCGTGAGCCATGGCCGCTGAGCCTGCGCATCCGGAGTCTATGCTCCGCAACGGGAGATGCCACAACAGTGAGAGACCCGCGTACCACAAAAAAAAAAAAAAAAAAAGTAAATTGACGATGGCAGAATTCCACTTATTGCATACTTCTGAAGAAGTACAAACTTCATTTAAAAATATGTGATATCCTGTTTTATTTGCTATTGACTTTTTCATTTTAAACTCCCACCAGTTCTTGTCCTGTCACATTTGCTGGCACTATCTGATGTGTGATTCGGGTTAATTGCTGTTGTCATGAAATGACATTTTGGACATGATTTCTATTACAGTGAAAGAAATTCAGCAGTCCTCACCAGTGCTGCAGACGTCATTCCAAAAATTAATTCCTAAAGCAGACAACTAAATAACCCAACTGTCAAAAGAGGAGTTAAATGATTTCAATGTAATCATTTCAGTGTAATTCTCCCTCACTCACTGTAGCTTAAGGCTGCTGTCCCCAGAAGTGCTTCAACTCTAATTTTTCAAATAACAGCAATCTTATTGCTACTTTAAAGTCTACGCCGATTTGACACTTTCACCTCACCTTCTAACATCCTCAGGCAGTGTCGTGGGTGTTTCTCAGATACAAGCACAAACACTGCAGCATCCATTACCAACTTAGGTTAGTAAGAAAGTGAACAATAACCTATGGCCGAAATGCTTGTGGACATTTAAGGGCATACTTTGAGGATACTAATCTTTTTTTTTTTTAACATTTCTTCCTTCCTTCCTCCCTCCCTCCCTCCCTCCCTTCCTTCATTTCTGCGTTGGGTCTTTGTTGCTGCACACGGGCTTTCTCTAGTTGTGGCGAGCAAGGGCTGCTCTTTGTTGTGGTGCGCAGGCTTCTCACTGTGGTGGCTTCTCTTGTTGTGGAGCATGGGCTCCAGGTGTGCGGGCTTCAGTAGTTGTGGCACACAGGTTCAGCAGTTGTGGCTTGTGGGATCTAGAGCGCAGGCTCAGTAGTTGTGGCGCATGGGCTTAGTTGCTCTGCGGCGTGTGGGATCTTCCCGGACCAGGGCTTGAACCCGTGTCCCTTGCATTAGCAGGCAGATTCTTTTTTTTGTTTGTTTTGTGTTTTGTTTTGTTTTGTTTTTGCGGTACGCGGGCCTCTCACTGTTGTGGCCTCTCCCGTTGCGGAGCACAGGCTCCGGACGCGCAGGCTCAGCGGCCATGGCTCACGGGCCCAGCCGCTCCGCGGCATGTGGGATCTTCCCGGACCGGGGCACGAACCCGTGTCCCCTGCATCGGCAGGCGGACTCTCAACCACTGCGCCACCAGGGAAGCCCAGCAGGCAGATTCTTAACCACTGCACCACCAGGGAAGTCCAAGGCTACTAATCTTACTTTTTACATCATAAAGATTCTCTTGATTTCCAGTGATACTAGAAAGAGAAGAGTAGAGCCTTTATGCTATACTCAGACAGGTTTAGCCACAAGTCCAATTTTGTGAGCGGACCCAACAAGGTTATCCCTCATATAGCTGAACCTCATTCTCAAAGTTCTTTTAAGTTGTTGAGAAAATTCTTTTTCTCCCATTTCTGTAGTAATTTGAGTCCTGGCAAGAGATAGTCTACTCAAATTGGGAAGAGCTTAACAAAGGTATGGGAAGGGTGATGGGAAATAACAAGGGATAATGGGTACCCCACATTAGTGATGGGGGTGCCGTTACCACCCTTAGGCTAAAGGGGTCCCAGAGGGAGGGAGCTATAAGAAGAAGGCTGTCCATACTCACAGATACAGAGAACGAACTAGTGGTTACCAGTGGGGAGAGGGAAGTGGGGAGGGGCAAGATAGGGGTAGGGGATTAAGAGGTACAAACCACAATGCATAAAATAAATATGCTACAGGGATATATTGTACAGCACAGGGAATACAGCTCATATTTTATAATAACTATAAATGGAGTATAACCTTTAAAAATTGTGAATCACTGTTTTGTACACCTGTAATTATATAATATTGTACATCAACTATACTTCAATTTTTAAAAAAGAGAACAAATTAAAAAAAAATTTTAACCCTTAAAAAAAAGAAGGCGGCTTCCCAGTAGAAGCTGTAACAGTCTTTGGTCTAAGAACACAGCCAACCCAAAGTGACCCTTCAGGGAAGGAGTCAAGAAATGAATACCCTGACCTCACTCTCTCCTCTCCTTATGACTGCCTGCCCATGTTCCCTCCCCATTGGTGGAACCTAACTGGAAGCCAGAGGCAAGGGAGCCCATTGTAGCTGTCCAGACTGGTCACTGTCCCAGGGCACAGAGCAGAGCAGAGATGGTACAGAAACAATCCAGAGGAGCAGATGGAAGATACACAACCCAACTCCCATCTGGAACTGAGAACAATGGTGGGAAACCACGTCTCCTGCTGCTGTCCTAGACAGACTCCATTCAGTCCCAGATGAGGCAAAAACATCACGCCTCCCCACCCCCTAAAGGTAGAACATGAAGAAATCGGCTAACACTGAATGGGAGCGAGATCAATTAGCCCACAAGTGTTCTACAGATTTAAAATAATCTGAGATAAAATCTCAGGAGTTTTGCATGTGTCTGTAGAAATTGACAACCTGATTCTAAGATTTATAATAAAAATAAAGAGGGCCGAGAATAGCAAAGACAGTTTTGAAGGACAAAGCTAGAGGATGGAATATCAACATATTATAAAGCCACAGTAACTGAAACTGATTAAATAGTCCAGAAACTTTAGAATACAAACAGAATAGATTATCCAGAAACAGACGCTCAGCTATGTAGCCATTTGATTTACAACAAAGGTGCGCGTACAGCACAGAGGGAAGGGATGGTCCTTTCAGTACACGGTGCTGGGGCAGGGGTGGAGGTGACGATCTTTATCAACTCCCCCAGTAACATATAAAAAATTCTATTACAGATGAATCATATGCATAAATGTGAAAGGTAAAACAATAGAGCTGCTAGAAGAAAACAGGAGAGTATCTTTAAGACCTTGGGGTAGGCAAAGATTAATTTCTTAAATAGAATAGAAAGAAAAGATAAATTTGACTTCATAAAAATTTAAAACCCTCTCTTCATTAAAAGTCACCATTAAAAGAATTAAAACATACGCTGCAAAGTGAGAGAAGATATAAACAATCCATATATCTGCCAAAGGACTTATCCAGAATAATCCCTATAAATCAATCAGAAAAAAAGCAGACAACAGGTGAAAACACTGGGCAAAGATCTGAATAGGAACTTCACAAAAGAAGTGCCAATAAATACCACCCACAAAGGGTGCCTTCAGGGAGATGCAAAATAAAATGACAACAGGATACTTCTACACACCCAACAGGATGGTTAAAAAATTTTAAACTGATAATACCAAGTGTTGATGGGGATGTGCAGTGACTATAATACTCAATTGCTACTGGAGGGAGTATAAGCTATTCCAATCATTTTAGAAAACTCTTTGGTACTATCTATTAAAACTAAATATCTTACATCCTGTGAGCTAGCAATTCCACTCATAGGTATATAACCGACAGAAATGAGGACATATGGTCACCTAAAGACATGACAACGAATGTCACAGCAACTTCATTTATAATAGCCACAAGCTGAAAACAATACAAATAACCGTCAACAGTAGAATGGATACATACATGCCATATTCATACAACAAAATATTATCGAACTATGAAAACTAAACTACTCCTACACCTAACAATGTAGTGTACTTCACAGATACAGTGTTGCATAAAAGAAGCCAGATACAAAATAATACTGCATGTTTCTATTTGTATCAAGTTCAAAGACAGCAAACAGTCATCTAAGTTGACAGAAGTCAGAATGACACTTACCCTTGAGAGTTGGGTACTGACTGGGAGGGTTCAAAGAGAGGCTTCTAAGATGCCAGGTGGTGGTTACATGTGAATATACATGTATATTTAAATTTTTACTGAGTTGCATACTTAAATGTATTTTGCTATATGTATGCTATATTCAACAAAAATAAGTTAAGAAAAATAAATTGATGTGGAAAGAAATCAAGTCAGATACAAATATTTCTAAATTGTGGAAGAAACAAGAGTTACTAAGAGAGATACTGAACTTCTGTGCCTGGATTTATTTCTTTTTAATAGAACAAATATTCTCCTATCTAGGAGGTTGAAACCAACCTTGCAAAATGAAATAAAGAGTGTCTTGGTCCCTTGCTCCCACAAGAGACCTAGAATAAAAGGATGATGAACATGTATAATCTCTTGTTGCTTCTTACCATGAACTTTAGGAAAATCTACAGAGTGAAAGGGCCTAATGATTAGGTTCTATCTAATTTTGCCGCCAGTGTGGATTAGCTAGTGGTCTGATGAGTTTTGTTTTGTTTTGTTTTGTTTTTGCCTTGTTCACCGCAGAGCATGTCCAAGTGTCTTCCAGCTCTCATACTCATTGCTCTTTTATTTTGGTATTTTCCACATACGTGCTAGCTGTCAATCACACTAAGCAGTGTTACATCTGGACCCTCTGTTCAAACACAGTGAATAAACATGGATCCTGGGCACTCAGGACACGGTGCCAGGACCCATGAGCATTTCCTGCTCAGCCTGGTTTGCAAAAGGATTTCAGGTAGCTAACAAGGAAACATAAAATTGATGGGATAGCAGAAATTAAGAAATGCTCTTAAGGCAGGTTTTATCATTTTTTCTAGCTGAAGCTATATAGCAATAGCAATACTACCCAGCCCCATAGTTTTGAGACATCACCTCCTTGATACAGGAAAAAAACCCAATAATCCATGGGAGCCTTACCATAGCCATGAACTGACTACTCATTCATCATCTTTATGGGTCAATCTCACTCTGCTAACATATGATTAATCCAGTGTGACCTCATCACTCACAAGGGAGCACAAAAGTATCTTGGGTCTTCACTTTCAGAGATTCTCAGTTTGGTTTTTCAACCAGATCCCCTAAGCTGTATACAGAAATAAATGCCTGTTCCACAAGCTATGACCACAGCAGACACTGAGCAAAATCCTAACCAAAGGCTACTTAGGGGAAGAACCTTAATTGATATTAGGTTTACAGCTTAATAGCAAGACCTACTTAGCAGGAATGAGTCAAATCTTAAAGGTACAATGATCAGGGTTTCTGTTTTGCAGTTTTTCTTTGTTTCAGCTTTCTTTAGAGAGATAAGCACCACTTAAATAATACGATCTAGGCCTGCACCAGATATAATATCTCTTCTCCCCATAGGGAGGGAACCAGGATCCGGTTTTTAAAAGATCTCAAAGCTAATGAATGTTAACCATTTTTGGAGAAGGCAGACCAAGCATAGCAGACAGAGAGCAGAGGCCACAGTACGTACTCCACCTAGATCTCCATACAAACACAGTTACGTCAGAAAAGGATACACTGACATATTCCACTGAAGGATGGCAAGAGGAAGACTCTACCCCTCTGTCCTCGCGTGTTCTGTTATGTCCTCCTCAGCACCTCTCAGTTCCGCTGTCACTGAACTCGCAATTTACTTGTTCAGAACCACATGCCCAGGCTTCCAAGATTACTGATCGTGTCCATTTCTACCACCTTCATTAAGCCCCCATATGTGATGTCACCATTATTTGGCACCTGAATCAAACCCTTGTTGAAGAGGGGAAGTCGTAGAACCACTGGTTCACATCACTCTATGTCCTGTTAAATCCCATCCCCACCTATTTCCTGAATAATTGCCTATATTTGTACTTTCTGGCCAAGATCAGTTCTAAATGATATAGAAACTACATACTGTTGGAGTTTCTTCAAATTACCTCGGCCTCCCCTGGAACAGCCAGGAAGATGTTTGCTCTTGGTACCTTCCTATCTCTTGTTTTCAGCATTTTCTTTCCCTCTCCAGGATAGTAGTGGCATTTGAACAAGGAGCTCTAGACAAACCCACACCTTCAATGCATAGAATAAATCTGTAATGCATGATTCCACATGGCGAATGGTGTGCGTGAGAGAGAGATAAAGAGACTGAGATCTCTTGTGGGGTGGAAGAGGGTAGCCCAGCATCCCTCTCTATCAGTCAGGGTTCTCCAGAGAAACAGAACCAACAGGAGGGAGGGAGGGAGGGAGGGAGAGGGAGGGAGGGAGGGAGGGAGGGAGAGGGAGGGAGGGAGGGAGGGAGGGAGGGGGAGAGAGAGAGAGAGATATTATATATCTGATATCTTATATATCAGAGAGGATATCTATCTATCTATCTATCTATCTATTGAAATTGTCTCACTGGAAACTCAGGCAGAAATCGATGCTACAGTCTTGAGGCAGTTTCTTCTCCAGAAAACCTCAGTTTTTGCTCTTAACGTCTTCATCTGATTGGATGAGCCTCACCCCTATTATGGAGGATAATGTGCTTTACTTAAAGTCAACTAATGGTAGATGGTATCCACAAAAAAATTTCAGACCTAGGTTAGTGTTTGATTAAATAATTGGCTACTACAGCCTAGTCAAGTTAATACATAAAACCATCACACCTCCTAATCTGCTCTGGGTCCTAGTTCCCATATAAAACACCTAACCTTCTTCTGGACACATGACTGCCGCAAAGCACCTTTCCGTTTCCCGGTAAGGCCATTTCCCTGCCCATGAGTCGGGGATGTAGGGAAGGAGAAATTAAAAGCTTTAAATTTTGTCTTTTGAAAAATTTTAATCTCTGGAGAAACATTAAGAAATGACCAGCTTGGGTAAAGATTTGGCATCTGGTTAAACTAACTGTCATCCACAGCGTTTCCTCCTCCAAGAGCAAAAATTAACCCTATTGGTGTTTGGCAACAGGCCCTCCAACAGGGGGTGATTTGATTCTTTCTCCATCCTATGTCAAACCTGCAGCCAAGCATCTCCCTTGGCCAAAGTGCTTGCTCTCGTCCCGCAGGGAACTTGTTATGCTCTGGGGACATGCATTTTGCACACACACCACCCAGGCTCTGCCTAATCCAGCTGCCGTTAAACTGAGCATGAAATGGCACAAGTTTTTTTCAAAAAGTGCATATCGGAAAAAGAATATTACTTTTCCTAAACTATCCATTCCCCTTTCACATTTAACATATAAATAAAGCCTGTGAATTATTCATGCTGGATCAATCAAACTCTTGGTGTCAACAATGTGCTGATTCAGGCTTTTTCTAAACTGATTGGTCTGCCCCTGGGGACTCACTTTTCCCTCATTACCATCACAAATCAAGGTACATTAAATAGGCTTCCATGACTGGGTGATTTGATAATTGTTAACTGGGTGATTTCCACACTTCTAAAACTTAAAAATAACCTTTTTGAATAGTGCTATAAAAGTACTTTGGGGACTTCCCTGGTGGTGCAGTGGTTAAGAATCCGCCAGCCAATGCAGGGGATACAGGTTCAAGCCCTGATCCGGGAAGATCCCACATGCCGCGGAGCAACTAATCCCGTGCACCACGACTACTGAGCCTGTGCTCTAGAGCCCGTGAGACACAACCACTGAGCCCGTGTGCCACAACTACTGAAGCCCACGTGCCTAGATCCCGTGCTCCGCAACAAGAGACACCACTACAATGAGAAGCCCGCACACCACAACTAGAGAAAGCTGAGTGCAGCGATGAAGACCCAATGCTGCAATTAAATAAATAAATAAATTTATTTATTAAGATTAAAAAAAAAAAGAACGCATTACCTTTCCTCCAAAGGTTTTAGTATGCCTGACAGCACTTCATTTAAAAAAAAAAAAAAGAGGGGGCTTCCCTGGTGGCGCAGTGGTTGAGAATCTGCCTGCCAATGCAGGGGACACGGGTTCGAGCCCTGGTCTGGGAAGATCCCACATGCCGCGGAGCAACTGGGCCCGTGAGCCACAACTACTGAGCCTGCGCATCTGGAGCCTGTGCTCCGCAACAAGAGAGGCCGCAATAGTGAGAGGCCCGCGCACTGCGATGAAGAGTGGACCCCCTTGCCGCAACTAGAGAAAGCCCTCGCACAGAAACGAAGACCCAACACAGCTAAAAATAAATAAATAAATGTATTTTTTTTAAAAAAAGTACTTTGGAAGACTAATTAAAGACTAAGAAATGAAACTCTGGGAGCCAGATGAAAAAGAAAAATTGGTGAAAGTGCTCTAATTTGAGTCCCCATCCCTTAAAGCAGGAAGTGTTCAGCTTCCTGACAGAGGACGGTTTTTGACTCTCTGCTGCCCTCAGGCACCTGTATACTCTGTCATGTTTCTACTGTATCAAAGGACCTACTACTGTTTTATTCAGAACATCGATACAGTATAGCCTAGCAACAAACATGGACTTTCTTTGTGTCCTTGAAAGAACCACGTGGCAAGAACTAAGGAACTTCATGCTGCCCTTAGGTTTGGCCACCCCTGCAACAAGAATATCATGAACACTCGTTATACTGAATTTGGGAGATGCCCGGCAGTCTTTTCTGAGTTCATAGTGCTTAATCTCATTAGCTATCAGATACCATGTCTAATCTGATGTTCAGACTCATGTCTGCGTGTAATTGGGTTCAATGTGTGTAGTTAACAATAAAGCGGGTACTGGCCCCACAGAGAAGTTAGATGTCTTTGAAGAATCCATTAACTAACTCGAAGATGGAGGAAAGGGAACAAAATTTCACACATTTCTAATTAAGGGCAGGAAAACAAACCAGATCGAAACCCAACCAAATTTCTGGACATAATGGTGTCATAGTTCAGCAACCGCTCTAATGTTCTAGGGATTCCTACATAATAAGCATTAGGTTCATCTGTTCATTCATTTTGATAACATTTGTCTGCTGACCACCTACGGTGTCCTAGTTGTCCTAGGTGCTTGTTGGGACAACAGAGGCTGGTAATAAACTAGTCCTTGTCTTCATGGAGCCTAGTATCCAGATGACTCTGACTAAAGATTACAGACCAACCTATTTCATTTGAAAATATAATTGACATACTATTTATTTCCTGGAATCCTAAATTATCAGCAGGATTTCTTTTTTTTTTTAACATGCATACTAAGGGTCTTTTTATTTTTATATTTTTTAACATCTTTATTGGAGCATAATTGCTTTACAATGTTGTATTAGTTTCTGCTGTATAACAAAGTGAATCAGCTATATGTATACATATATCCCCATATCCACTCCCTCTTGCGTCTCCCTCCCACCCTCCCTATCCCACCCCTCTAGGTGGTCACAAAGCACCGAACTGATCTCCCTGTGCTATGCGGCTGCTTCCCACTAGCTATCTATTTTACATTTGGTAGTGTATACATGTCAATGCTACTCTCTCACTTCGTCCCAGCTTACCCTTCCCCCTCCCTGTGTCCTCAAGTCCATTCTCTACATCTGCGTCTTTACTCCTGTGCTGCCCCTAGGTTCATCAGTACCTTTTCTCTTTTTTCTTAGATTACATATATCTATATATAGATTCCATAAATATGGTATTTATTTTTCTCTTTCTGACTTACTTCAGTCTGTATGACAGTCTCTAGGTCCATCCACCTCACTACAAATAACTCAGTTTCGTTTCTTTTATTGTATATATGTGCCACATCTTTTTTCTTTCTTTTTTTTTTTGTTGCGGTACGCGGGCCTCTCGCTGCTGTGGCCTCTCCCGTTGCGGAGCACAGGCTCCAGACGTGCAGGCTCAGCGGCCATGGCTCACGGACCTAGCCACTCCGCGGCATGTGGGGTCTTCCCGGACCGGGGCACGAACCCGTGTCCCCTGCATCAGCAGGCGGACTCTCAACCGCTGCGCCACTAGGGAAGCCCTGTGCCACATCTTTTTGATCCATTCATCTGTCGATGGACACTTAGGTTGCTTCCATGTCCTGCCTATTGTAAATAGAGCTGCAGTGAACATTGTGGTACACGTCTCTTTTTGAATTATGGTTTTCTCAGGGTATATGCCCAGTAGTGGGATTGCTGGGTTGTATGGTAGTTCTATTTTTAGTTTTTTAAGGAATCTGTTCTCCATAGTGGCTGTGTCAATTTACATTCCCACCAACAGTGCAAAAGGGTTCCCTTTCTCCACACCCTCTCTAGCATTTATTGTCTGTAGATATTTTGATGATGGCCATTCTGACCGGTGTGAGGTGATACCTCACTGTACTTTTGATTTGCATTTCTCTAATGATTAGTGATGTTGAGCATCCTTTCATGTGTTTGTTGGCCATCTGTGTATCTTTTTTGGAGAAATGTCTATTTAAGTCTTTTCAGCAGGATTTCTTTAATCATTCATTCCAGAACTTTAATTCTACTCCTACTTCATTCAGTCCTGATCCTTATATTACACCCATATCCTTGTACATTATGTCACGTTCAGTCCAGTCCCATACATGACCATGACTTTCCCAAGCCTGTTGAAAGATGGAGGAAAGGGGGGACTTGCAATCACTGGACACCTTATTCTGTGCCAGCCCTTGTGCTACGTAAAAACTGAAGCAACTCATTTAATCCTCCCAATAATTATCAGAAGTAGGTGTTATTATATTTCTTCATATAGGCAAGGAGATTCAGGCTCCAAGAGAAGGAAATGAGAGAAAAAAATGGGTGAGAAGCAGAGCTTAGCTTCAAAGCTGGAGTAACTGACCCCAGAGGGCTGTGCTCATCAAGGTCCCTGATCAAGCAGCCCACATGGAAGAGGCTGTGGGTCAAATGATATGGTCTCGGTCCTATAACATCCCGCACATTTAGTTATTTACTGGCTGTGTGGTCTCAGGGGCAGGATGGCTTGGAGCCAAAGCCTCAATTTCATCCTCTGCACAAAGGGGAGAGATGCCTACCTGACAGAATTTCTATGAGGATTTTGACATGCCTGGCACACACTAGTTCCTTTAAAAAAGTGCTAGTGGGTTTCCCTGGTGGCGCAGTGGTTGAGGGTCCGCCTGCAGATGCAGGGGACACGGGTTCGTGCCCCGGTCCGGGAAGATCCCACATGCCGCGGAGCAGCTGGGCCTGTGAGCCACGGCCGCCGAGCCTGCGCATCCGGAGCCTGTGATCCGCAACGGGAGAGGCCACAGCAGTGAGAGGCCCGCGTACCGCAAAAACAAGAAACGAACAGAAAAAGAAACCAGGAAAGGTGGGGCAGGCAGGATGATCCCCACAGTCCTCTACGTTTCCCATAAACAGATACAGGTTTATAGGTATTCTGTGACCCTTAAGAAAAAGTAGGTGTTATCCTACTGCAATCCATTGACCTAAGCATTGTGCTAATCAAGGAAGTGATCTGAGAGGAAGTAAAGGACCCAAATCCAATTTAAAAGATATATTAGTTCTACAACCATTCTGTGTAATTATTATTTATTTAGACATCCCACAGGTGCCATGACTGGGTAATTCTATGTTCTGTTGAGGGTTCAGGAAATGAGTGGGGTTTAATGCAGTTTAAACAAGCCGTAACAATCTCCCATTCAGAATGCCGACCACCATCTGGCCTTTCGCTAGGCATCTTAAACGATTTCTCAGGCATAACCACACAACACACTCCCAGGAGGAAGGCGGAGGGAGTGCTCCGTGCATAAGGCAGCTGGAGCCCACAGAGAACTGGTAACTTGTCTAAAGATCACACAGTTGTTTGAAGGGAATGACAGCAGTAGAATCCACAACTCCCAACCTCAGGTTCAGGCTCAGCCCATTGAGCATGGAAGATGCTCAGATGGTCCCAAGCCACAGCACCCCAGCACTCTGGGAACTAGCACCTGAGGCAGCCCTGCAGGGAGGATGGGGCTCAACACCTGGAACTGACAGACCATGACTGAAGATCAAGAAAGGAAGGAATGAACTAATCCATACCCATGAATGTTGTTGTAGGATTACTTTTTTTTTTTTTTTTTTGCGTTATGCGGGCCTCTCACCGCTGTGGCCTCTCCTGTTGCAGAGTACAGGCTCCGGACGCGCGGCTCAGCGGCCATGGCTCACGGGCCCAGCCGCTCCACGGCATGTGGGATCTTCCCAGACCGGGGCCGAACCCGTGTCCCCGGCATCAGCAGGTGGACTCTCAACCACTGCGCCACCAGGGAAGCCCTGTTGTAGGATTACTGACTGTCCTTGCTGCCTACCTCGTAAAATTCTCAGACATCTAGGAAATCTCCTTCGGACATTTTTGAAGGTGAGAAGAGGGTGGCCACCCTCCCCTTTCCTCAGCATACATGCTGCATCTCCTACCCCCAGGGTAAGTATCAGTATTTCTTCTCCCCACCCTTTTATATTTATGCAACTACTCTACAATCACCTAAGTTTCAGTTATTCTATCAAGCAAATTTGCAATGGATCCCAAATATGGAAGTACTTACTGGTAGTAGTGGTACCACTAATCATACTACCAAGACTGGCAGTTACCAGTCGAGTTATATACCCTTGAAATTCTGTGAACCTGAGACTTAACTGCATGACGAACAAAAGTAACACTCCACGGAATAACCAACAATCACATCTATAATAAGTTTGAGTTGTTTTTTTCAACATCATACCTTTGATAGGCATATTCCTACCCATTATTTTAAAACATACTTGTTCCTTTGGCCTCAATCAATGATGTCTCAAGTTTACAGGTCACCTGCTAGATGCAATTTACTAAACAGCCTGCTTGCTTCCCTACTCTGTTCCCTCTCTGACCCTAGCCCCTCACTGCTCACTCCTGACACCTAAGACCCAGCTCAGAGCATAGGTTACGAGAGGCCACGCCCACCTTTGTCCAAACATTAGCGTTGACTTGGTCTCAGCTTCATTGAACACCGAGGGAGAACAGCAAATAACGATGGTGGTTCTACAGTTCCCGCCCAGAGAGTCCTGAAGAATCCGAGTCATCTTGCTGTCCCGGTATGGCACGTGTGTTTTCTATTTAGGAAAAGAAAACATAGTGGCTGTTACAGCCCATTCAAAGAGAAAATACAGAGGCAAGCCAGTGAGTGATGGGAGCTGGGCTTAGAAACATGTGAAATAAAAACCTGTTGCCTGGTCTTTGGATTTTGCCAAAGTTTAGAATGCCCATTCTGGGACCACCCGGGTCATATGAAATTAGCATCACCATTCACACATTTTAATGGGTTAGATTTCCCAGCAAGCAGGGCATCCACAGCCAGGATTCCCCCTGTCCCTTTCTGAACAAAAACAAATGAATCTCTGGGGTGTGTGGCAAAGAGAGTACACGAACTCAAAAGGTGACTTCTCATAATATCATTGAATAGATGGGGACAGGATCACTTACTGTCCCTTCTGCCAAGGCAGAGATCACGTTTCCAAGAGCAGACAAAGACTTATTGATATTTTTAGCTTCGTCGAGAACAGCTCCCTCGGCACCAGTTTTGCTGACCTACCAGAGAGAAGAGAAAACAGTGAGCTGCACAGGACAGCAAAAGCACAGAGGAGAAAATTCCAATTCACAGGAGGGCAAGCGGGGAGGAAGGGACTGACGTGAATCCTCCTGGAATGCAGGGGAAAATAAAGGTAAGTAAGAATCATGGTGATAAAACCTTCCCTTGTACCTGAGGCTGGGGATCTGTTCTCTCTTATTGTCATTTTCCTCTCAACTAGGTTTTACGGGGAACACCTGAGATGCCTCAAGTGTAGAGCTGCGGATGCTTCCCAGGGGACATTTGTCCAGGGACACCAGGCTCCAAAAGTGCTGTCGCTACAGAAAGGCTGGGGTCCTGCGAGACTGAACCACAGTCTACATGCCCAGGAAGCATTAAGAGAAAACACGGTCCCAGCCACAATGAATGCACTATTGGGAAAGCGTAGATTACAAGCTCCAACTTCAAGCAAAGGACAAGAAGTGGTAGGGATGGTTATCCGGACTCTCTGCTCCTTCCCTACTTATTCCCATAGCAAGAAAAAAAAAGGAACAATCATCCAAAAGGAAAAATACTCGACAAGACATGTAAGGCAAGAAAATGTACATTACATAGTGAATTTGTCTTTTTTCCTCTGCAGTTAGAGGGACCATGCACCATTCCTCCTCGGCTGTGTTATTACTGGTAATTTCCTATTTACAGCATTTGCTCTAGGTAGAAAGCAGTTCACAGATGCTAGAAAAAAGGGAACTCAACATGATTCATAGCTCTGCTGACTGGACAAACGACACGGCGGGGAGCGGCTGCGCTCTGAAGAAAGAAAGAAAAGCAGGGAAATGATTTTAAACTGTGCGAAGATGGATTTCAATTCTGTATAAAGGAGAAACTCCCAACGATAGAGATGAATGCATGTCCAAGGGGAGATTTTTTCCCAAAGAAAAATTCAAAGATTTCTCTGGAAATCATGTGTGGGTCCCCTGCTTACAGATGAAGAAATCACAGAGCTGCTGTGTCACAAGTATTAATAGTAATAGTCTATTCACAAGGTGTTGTTTAAGGTGCTTTCACACTTGAGCATCTTAGCTCCACGAAATATGCGAGACAAGTACAATCACCTTCCTTTCACAGACAAGAAAATTTTGAGCTCCAGGGATGTCAAATTGCCCACCCAAGGGAAGAACACCATTTAAGAAAGACAGGACTAAGACCCAGAGCTCTGTTCTACTAGATCACACTGCTACATTCATGCAGACACATCTAGAGCAAGCAAAACAGATGTTAGCACAGGAAATGACGTGCAGGACCACAACTTTAAAATGCCTCATAAATATCATAAGTAATAACCACTGACACTGTGCAGGCCTCCACTCTCAACTGCCTGCATTAAGCACTTTTCAGCTGCGTTTAGGCCTTACGTACTCATCTCTGTGCTCTAAAGGGAAAGGGGGCAAGCTTGGGAAGAGGGAAGGGGTCACTGGGAGCTTTGTCTGGACCCATACAACAGGTGCGGCAGCAAAGCAGATGCTAGTTGCTAATGGCCGGTCTGGAAGTGAGCAATGCTGCTCTCTACTCCCGTTCTGGTGGGCATCTGTTTAAAGTTACAAGCCTGGACCAGTTCGATTTTCGACTGCCAACTAGGAGGATACGTGTGATCTGCTCAAGGCTGAACAAACGCGGACAGGAGGACAATCCAAGTAGCCATTACTCACACAGATGTTAGTGGTCATAACTTGGCGTCCAGCAACTCAGTGGTGGGAGCAGTAAGTGGGGATCAATGACACAGTCTGGGAGACTGACTGACAGGAGACTGACTGACAGTCTGGGAGACTGTCCCCTAATGGGGACAGTTAGCACGACATCAGAGATGAGGGAGGCCACATGGTATTGTGCAGAGAGACTTGCTCTGTGATGCTGTCCGAGGTGGGCAGTGCCCCCAGCCGGGGTGTGGCAGCAGGAGCCTCCGGTGGTGCTACGGAAGTGAGGCTGGGAGGGCAGAGGGGAGTTTCTGGGAAGCCTATTCGGTCTGGAGTATGGCCTCAGCCAGTGCCTGGGAGAGCATGGAAAGGGTACAGATGCCAAAAGAAAATCCTCACAAAATCAGAGAAGGGTCAGGGCTTGTGGCTAAAACACTGGCTCCAGACCCCGTAGACTGAAGGGAGTGAGGCTGCCCACACAGAACACGGTCAGTTCATGCCTCCTGCAGAGAGAAGCCGGGAAGGCAGGGAGAGCCCCACTTTCCAGATCTTCTATCAGCAAACAAACCTGCAGAGGCAGGCCTGCCACATTCCAGCGTCAAAGCCCCTTCCTGGCCTATTTGAATCTGTTAAAACACAGAGATCTTTCCTGTTCTCAGAAGTTCACGTCCCTCCACCATTTGTGCCGCTGCCTTTGCCAGGCTAAGTTCACACCAACACTCGCCTCATGTCATCATCAGGGTCTATTAGGCATAAATCAGGTTGGCATTCAAAACACCTCCTGTGACATGAATAGGGGACTTCAGGACCAGAAAAGAAAGAGCAGAGAAATGAAGGTTAAATTTAATAACATCTTAGCACAACATCAGAAACTTTAAAAGCTCTTTAAAACCAGGGAATAGAAAGACATACAAATTATCCCATTGCACACTGAAGCCAATAACGGGGAAACTGTGGATAATACAAATAAAGAACCAATTACCTTTTCGCTCCCAGCCAAATCAACTAGATAAAGCTTCCCACTGAGTTTTTTTTCAGTCTCTACATTCTCTTGTTTAATATTAATCAGGAAGATACTGTGACTTCTAGAGCTGTGTTCATTCATGTCTGAAAAGGAAAACAGTTTACTGCTCTACAAAGAACATATAAATTTAGGTAGCAAGCATCTCAATAAAAAACACAACAAATCATGCCTAATAGCTCCGTTTTTTGTAAGTCCACTCAATTTAAAAAATCACCTGAGACCATTTCTCCTGCAAAACAACGCCCACTCTAGAAATGGAAGATTTAAAATATTTTCACGTGGCAAAGAAATTAATCTAAAAATCGTGGTCAGTGGTTTAAGAAAACAGAGTCTTGAGCTCTGCCTAAAGCTGCCATCCTCCAACACCCCAATCCAGCCTACCTCTCTCCTTGAAGAGCTCAAGTCTTCCTCCCCTGCCTCATTTTAAGTCCCTCAGCCTTTATCATTCTGATGTATTCCATCTTCTTCATGTGTGTAAGCCTTGCCTTATCAGTGATATCATAAGCTTTCTTAAGGAAGAATTATGACTTTCTTAAGGAAGGATCAAGACATACATTTCTTCTATAACCCATGCTAGGCATATAGAAGGTCTCAAAGATGAAATATGCTTCATTAGGACCAAGTACCAAAAATAAAAATCTTCTTGGACCCCGATCTTTGCTCACCAGGCAGGCAGAGACCCCAGTGACTGTTTTACTCAACCCCACTAGCAATTATTTCTCAAAACTATCTAACCAGATTATGTGGGAAAAAATCCTAAAAGATTCCACAAAAATGTTAGAACTAGTGAATTTGGCAAAGTTGCAGGATACAAATGCAATACATAAAAATCAGTTGCATTGGGCTTCCCTGGTGGCGCAGTGGTTGAGAGTCCGCCTGCCGATGCAGGGGACACGGGTTTGTGCCCTGGTCCGGGAAGATCCCGCATGCCGCGGAGCGGCTGGGCCCGTGAGCCATGGCTGCTGAGCCTGCGCGTCCAGAGCCTGTGCTCCGCAACGGGAGAGGGCACAACAGTGAGAGGCCCGTGTACCGCAAAAAAAGAAAAAAAAAAATCAGTTCCATTATATATAATAATGAACAATCCAAAAAGGAAATTAAGAAAACAATTCCATTTAAAATTAGAACAAAAAGAATAAGATACTTAGGAATAAACTTAACCAAGGAAGTGAGAGGCATACACTGAAAACTATAAAATATTGCTAAAAGAAATTAAAGAATACACAAATAAATGGAAAGATAATCCTTGTTCTTGGAAAGACTTAATATTATTAAGATGTCCATACTACCAACAGATTCAATGCCATCTCTATCAAAATCACAATGATGTTTTTTGCAGAAATAGAAAAGTCCATCTTAAAATTCAGATGAATCTCAAAGGTCCCTGAATAGCCAAAACAATCCTTAAAAAGAGTAGAGTTTAAGGTCTCACACTTGCTGATTTCAAAACTTACTACAAAGCTATGGTAATCAAAACAGTGTGGTATTGTCATAAAGGTAGACATATAGACCAATGAAATAGACAGCCTACAAATAAACCCTCACATAATATGGTCAAATAATTTTCAACACGAGTGTCAAGAGTGACCATTCAATGGGGAAAGCACAGTCTCTTCACCAAATTGAAAACTGGATATCCATGTGCAAAAACGAAGTTGGACTCTTCCTTTAAGTCATATACAAAAGTTAACTCAAAAAGGACCAAAGACCTAAATGTAAAAACTAAAACTATAATACCTTAGAAGAAAACATAGGGGAAAAGGTTCATGACACGAGATTTGGCAACGATTTCTTGGATATGACACCAAAAAAACACAAGCAACAACAGCAACAAAAAAGATAAATTTAACTTCATCAAAATTAAAAACTTTTGGGCTTCCCTGATGGCACAGTGGTTGAGAGTCCGCCTGCCGATGCAGGGGACATGGGTTCGTGCTCCGGTCCAGGAGGATCCCACATGCCGCAGAGCGGCTGGGCCCGTGAGCCATGGCCGCTGAGCCTGTGCGTCCGAAGCCTGTGCTCCACAAGGGGAGAGGCCACAACAGTGAGAGGCCTGCGTACCGCAAAAAAAAAAATTAATTAAAAAAAAATAAAAACTTTTGTGTGTGAAAGGACACTATCAACAGTGAAAAGGTAACCCACAGAATAGAAAATATTTGTACATCATATATCAGATAAGGGATTGAGATCCAGGATATATAAAGAACTCCTACAAATAAACAACAGTAAAAAGTCAAACAACCCAATTTAAAAAAAATGGGCCAAGGATTTGAATAGCACTTCTACAAAGAAGATGCACAAACGGCCAATAAGCATATGAAAAAATGTTAAACATCACTAATCCTTAGGGAAATGCAAATCAAAATCTCAATGAGATAGCACTTCACACCCATTAGGATGATGATTAAAAAGAAAAAAAAAAAACCCAGAAAATAAGAAGTGTTGGCAAGGATATGGAGATATTAAAACTCTTGCACACTGTTGGTGGGAATATAAAATGGTGCACCTGCTATAGAAAACAGTATGGCTGTTCCTTAAAAAATTAAAAGGAGAATTACCGTATGATCCAGCAATTCTACTTCTGGGTATTTACCCAAAAGAACTGAAAGCAAGAACTTGAACAGATATTTATAAATACTTCCATGTTCATAGCAACATCACTCACAATAGCCAAAAGGTAGAAGCAACACAATGTCTATCTGTGGATGAATGGAAAACAAAATGTGGTCTATGCATACAATGGAATGCTATTCAGCCTTAAAAAGGAAGGAAATTCTGACACATGCTACATGGATGAATCTTGAGGACATTATGCTGAGTGAAACATGCACGTCACAAAAGGACTTATTTCATTCCACTTATATGAAGTACCTAGAGTTGGCAAATTCACTGAGACAGGAAGTAGGGTGGTGGTTACCAGGAGTTGGGAGGAGGGAGTATGGAGGGTTATTATTCAATGGATATGGAGTTTCACTTTGGGATAATTAAAAATTCTGGGAAAAAAATTCTGGAAATAGGAAGTGGTGATGGTTGTAAATATTGTGAATGTACTTAATGCCACTAAATTGTACACTTAAAAGTGGTTAAAATGGTAAATTTTATGTTATGCATAATGTAACAAAATAAAAAAAACAACAACTTACCAGAATGATAAGAAAAATAGTAATGTTCTGGACCAACAGTTCTGAACCAGGGGGCCAAGAAGGACTGTCAGGTATGTCATGAATAATTCATAACTAACAATAACTTAAGAAACAGTGAAAAACTTCTTTACAAATGAGAGATGCTATTAGTATAAGAATATCAGTCTTACATTCTTTCCTATATGTGTATAAGCAGAAGAGAAAGAAGTAGAGCTTAACCTACACTGTATACAGGTCTAGGCTCACCTATGAAACTTGCCATGTATAGGAATATCATCTGATACATTTGTGGGGGTAGGGAAACAGTTGAGAATTACAGTTCTGGATCAAAGGATCATAGCACCAGTCAACCAAGCACAGCTTGAATCTCTTCTACACAATGCGGGTAACTCACTACCTCTCCAGGTAGGCTTTACTTGGGGCAGCATTAAGGACTAGAGTTCTTCTTGTGATAGGTTAAAATCTGCCTCCATGTAGCTTCAACAATTCTGGGTGGTCTACTCATTCAGATCAAACAAAGCAAGCTGACTCTCTTTCTTAATGTCAGCACCTTGAAGATATTATGAAGAATATGTTAAGAAACACTGCATTGCCCATATGCCCTCCCCAGATATTTTTCTCTCTTCAAAGCTAGAAATCCTTCAGAGACTTCCCTGGTGGTCCAGTGGCTAAGACTCCGTGCTCCCATTGCAGGGGGCCTGGGTTCGATCCCTGGTCAGGGAACTAGATCCTGAGTGCCGCAACTGAGAGCCTGCATGCCGCAACTAAAAGATCTCACCTGCCACAACTAAGACCCGGCACAGCCAAATAAATAAATATTTAAAAAAAAAAGTTAGAAATCCTTCATTCTTTCAAGTCCTCTTCACATGAACTCACTCTCATCTGTGCACATCTCATCTGAATAAGACAGACAGCCCCCATCTTTTCATGGAAACTCTGCTGCTCTAACCACCACCTGACCTGCTTCCCTGAGACAGGCCGAGGAAGGCATCGCAAGGTAAACCAGCTGACCTGACTATGTTTGTTACCAACAAGGCATCACAAAGTTTACAGTCAAGCTCCCGTTCCTCCATGGCTTTCTTTTCCTTGTTTACAAAGTGCAGAAATCTAACATGGTTTCTTTCCATGCGTGTGACTGGCCTATAGAATCTGTTGGTTTGGATGTTTTTAAACAAGAACATAGTTAAAATAAATGAACTTAGAAGCTTACTTTCTTCCCCCTTTAGTTGGTTGGTTGGTTGTTTACCCCAGTTTTCAGGCTTAGGCTGTTACCAGGGCCCAGTCAGTGAGTGTCACCCGACATTTCCAACAGGCCCCTGGACAGCAGGAGGCGCTGTTTCCCAGGACCTGCCCAGGCCTGCTGGTATTGCTTACAACCCTGTGTTCTGAGTGCCTGTCACTGCTTTACAACCGCCTTCCCCTGCATTATTCCACTTGGACCTCATTACCCCCACCCAACCTGGTTGGTAGGCAGACATCTGTGTCCTAAGTTAGAGGGGAGGGAACACCACCCCAGGCTTACTCGTTACAGCCACGTGGCGGTTTGCTTTGCCTTCATCTATCACGTCCATGACCTCCTCGGGGCTTGACACAAACCGCTCGGTGCACCCCTGCAAGACAGCCAGATCAGGTTGGTCATGGAAAAACTGAAAAGCAACATGACTTTGAAACAGCTAAACATTTTCCCACTTCTCTTCTAGAGCTGCCAATCCAGAGAAAGGCTGCACTGTCGACCCAACAACTTTTCCTCCTCGCCTAGGGCTTGCAAGTGTACATTAAAAAGAAGTCTGGGGCTTCCCTGGTGGCGCAGTGTTTGAGAGTCTGCCTGCCGATGCAGGGGACACGCGTTCGTGCCCCGGTCCGGGAGGATCCCACATGCCGCGGAGCGGCTGGGCCCGTGAGCCATGGCCGCTGAGCCTGCACGTCCTGTGCTCCGCAACGGGAGAGGCCACAACAGTGAGAGGCCCACGTACCGCAAAAAAAAAAAAAGTCCGAGCAAACGCTAGGAAACCCAGAAGTAAACCACAAAATAAATGCCAGACTTTAGGTACATATCCATAATCATCAGCAGTGGAGACAGAAAATAAAGAAGGAAACCAATGACGGAAAAAGAAATGGATGAAATCTTGCTTTGCCTTTCAATCTAGCCACCAACTTTAATTAGATACTGAAGTTGTAGACATAGTGCTATGACAGGTTTCTCCTAAGTGCAAAGTATGAACAACCGTACTCAATACCAAAGCCTCTTTAAAGGTGAATAATGTTCAGTTCTCCAGTTCTTACCTCATGTGATTTGACATCTGTGATAAACTTACATAGAAACAACTGAAGAAATTAAAAGTCAGTTTTTTTAACCAGATGAATATTAAATATAAGGAACATGATTAAATATCTATATGCAGTTTATAAGGTAATATTCTGGGCATCTTATGTAATAATTATGACAGTGACTGGAGGGAAATCAATTGCATCATCAATCAAGTTTTCCTCATACCTTTACGTACGGGACTCTGTTTTTATCTTCATGAACAGCCAAGTTTGTCTTGGATACTACAGAGATGATAATGATGACATGCAAAGAAGAAAACAAAAGTTAAAGACCCTGTATTGGAGAAAAAATAGAAATTGTTACAGAAGACAGGTAAATCTAATCACTTTGCAATGACTCAAGTTAAAGCTTTGGCTGAGAATAAGCAGATAGCCTGAAGGCAACAGAACATCTCTATAAATTCCTTAAGCAGAAGTGCTGTACATCATGCCAACCTTTCTGGACTTCAGTTACAGAACAAATAAAAGACAAGAATTCGGGTTACTCACCATCGAGTAAGTCCCTGATTTTGTCCAGGTAGATTTCAAAATAGGAAACCTGATTAAAAACAAATTGATTTTGAAACAGAAATGCCACCCTGTATTTCAAAAACATCATTATTAGAACTCGTAAAAGCTTTTTGTTATGCCACGAAGAGTGAGAAGAGCTCTACAAAGTGAAGATTCAGAGTCTAGAGGGCGGAGCCCCAGCCCACTCCCCTGGCCTCCTATTTCCTGCTTGTCAGCTTGCTCTACAAGTCCCTGCTCAATGGGCCACTCTCCATCCCCACATCAGAGTTGCCTTCACTTCCAGTCAGGTGTTATTTACATCCTGTGCTAGACAGCCTTATAGGAGAACTCTACCTTTTCACCTTAGATGAGCACCAAGCAAACTTCTAGGTATGACAACAGCAAGAACAGAACATGTCCTTTGCAAGTAACTGTCAAAGATCAGTAGACCTCACCTCAGGCATGACATTAACAGCCGCTTCAGACCAGGGAGGGAGCATGTTCCAAACATTCACATGAAGAAGGTGGGGAGGGGGATAAGGGCAGTTTGCTTGGAACTACAGAACAGTAACAGGGAGAGAGCTGGTGATAGTGGACAGCTTTGGGGAGTCCAGGAAGGATCTGAACAAAATGCAATTTAATGAAACACAACTAGACTGTGAGAGGGAAAGGACGCCTTCCAATTAGTTATTCTCAAACTTCAGTCCCAGCACTGCCTATATCAGCATCTCCCATAGCGTCTGTTTAAATTGCCCTGAACCCTCCTGCAATCCTCCTGAATCAGAATCTCCAATAAGATTTAGGAATCGGCTTCTAAACTCCCCAGGTGATTCTTATCTTATCTCAGGCTGATATCTGAGAACAACTTTAACTGGATACGTGACCTTGGAGATTTAATGCACAAGTAACCAAGACCCTAGACCTCAATGTTCCCATCTGTCAAATGAAGCCATTCGACGTGATGATATCAAAATTCCCTCTAGGATTCTGTACTGTCTACACTTGCCTTCTGCAGACCAGATCAACTGTCCTCTCCTTCAAGTTCATGGATTTTTTTTTTTTTTTGAAATCTAAACAGAGGATTGAGCCAAAAAGGTGTTTTAAAAGTTGAAAAGTAGTTGTAAAGTTGGGATGTAACTCTACCTGTGAAATCTCACCCCTACATCCCAGCTCTGGACCAGTCCTGCCTCGAGGCAGGGGAAAGTGAACACTCCCTAACCAGCACTAGTCCCAACCCAGCTCAGCCCTGGTTCATTATCTTTTGTCCGTGTCTCAGCCTGGAACCTCCTGATGCCTCGTTTCTCTGAGACCTGGGGTCCTGGCTTCAAACCCTGGAATCTGTAGCTGAGCGTCCTCTCCCTAACAACCTCTGACTGCTTGAATGTCTGTCAAACAGCCCTGTCACTGACCCTCTCTGTCATAGATACAACTACCTGACCTTTGAAAGACCTACTGCTCTGGAAACCTCTCCCTGTGGCTGGAATCCTAGGGTCTGCTTGGCCTCTAACCTTAGACATTTCTAACCCAGCCCTTCTGCAGCCCACTCAACCCTGGTTCCAACCCATTCTATGTATTTCAGAATTGTCTGGTCTTCATTAAGACTTTTCTGTTATCTTTGAGATCTTAAGCTTGTGCCCTTATTTCCATAGGTTACAGAGAAAATTAATGACATCCAAAGACTGGTTGTGAACTAGATATTAGGAAATCTGGCAATTAGAATCTTGTTCATTTAATATAAGTAGAAAGAGAATCCTGATTTATTAGTTTCTTTTTACCATAGCAGATAGTGGCTGCTTTGGGGTGGGGGGTTGAATTTTTTTATTTTTGTCACCTCAAGTACTTTGTAAAACCAGATGGAAGAAAAATAAATAATCATTGTTTGGCACTAGGAGAAAGCATGTTCAGAAATAATGTTTAAAACCTCTGTGAGACCGGTCAGAATGGCCATCATCAAACAATCTACAAACAATAAATGCTGGAGAGGGTGTGGAGAAAAGGGAACCCTCTTGCACTGTTGGTGGGAACGTAAATTGATACAGCCACTATAGAGAACAGTATGGAGGTTCCTTAAAAATCTAAAAATAGAGCCACCATATAACCCAGCAATCCCACTCCCGGGGCATATACCCTGAGAAAACCATAGTTCAAAGAGTCATGTACCACAGTGTTCATTGCAGCTCTATTTACAATAGCCAGGACATGGAAGCAACCTAAGTGTCCATCGACAGATGAATGGATAAAGAAGATGTGGCACATATATACAATGGAATATTACTCAGCCATAAAAAGGAATGAAATTGAGTTATTTGTATTGAGGTGGATGGACCTAGAGATTGTCATACAGAGAGAAGTAAGTCAGAAAGAGAAAAACAAATACTGTGTGCTAACACATATATATGGAACCTTAAAAAAAAAATGGTTATGAAGAACCTAAGGGCAGGACAGGAATAAAGACGCAGACATAGAGAATGGACCTGAGAACACGGCAGGGCGGTGGGAGGCGGGGCAGCACAGGGGGAAGGGCAGGGGAAAGGGTAAGCTGGGACGAAGTGAGAGAGTGGCATGGACATATATACACTACCAAACGTAAAATAGATAGCTAGTGGGAAGCAGCCGCATAGCACAGGGAGATCAGCTCGGTGCTTTGAGACCACCTAGAGGGGTGGGATAGGGAGGGTGGGAGGGAGGTTCAAGAAGGAGGGGATGTGGGGATATATGTATATGTATAGCTGATTCACTTTGTTATACAGCAGAAACTAACACAACATTGTAAAGCAATTAAACTCCAATAAAGATGTAAAAATAAATAAATAAATAAAACCTCTGTGGGACTCACTTTAAGGAAGAGATTTTCAATATTGCCTTAATCAAGCCTCTTTTTCTTGATTAAGCCTGTCACTACTCAGTTCAAAATAAGAAGCAGTCAATAACGAACCTGCTCATTTAGAATTATTATTTGTGAAATAAGACAGCCTAACTACAAATGCAGGACAGGAAGCTGGACTGTAAAATTCAGCCCTAGACGTGAGTGTTCTTCCTCCTCTCCTTCCCCTTCATGCTGGGGCTATTTTTATCTTAATAAGATTCTAATATGAGACCTTATTTTGAGGGCGATAATTGGTTTAACATCTTACTCCAGGATTATCCCATAAGAGCCCTATAGTGGTTTAAGGTATTTAAATGCAAACAGCCTTAAAGATGCACTAAGCTCCCAAATCTTGATCCCATCAAAGCAACAAGTGTCTGTACCCTCAGATATAAAAAACTCTAGCAAGGAGGAGAAGCTGGCTTCAGCCAACAAAAGGAGCTGTAAAGAAAAAGATTTGCCGGATGTACTTTATAATTGGGCAAACAGTTTCTGACTTGTTTAAATATAATTTGGGGAAGGTACACAGCAGGAATAAGTAGAGGTGGAAATTTAATATAATGGAATAGGTACTGCATGTGGGGTTGGTCAGATCAAGAATCTAAATCTCAACTCTGGGGCTTCCCTGGTGGCGCAGTGGTTAAGAAACCGCCTGCCAATGCAGGGGACACGGGTTCAAGCCCTGGTCCGGGAAGATCCCACATGCCACAGAGCAACTCAGCCCACGTGCCACAACTACTGAGCCTGCGCTCTAGAGCCCGCGTGCCACAACTACTGAAGCCCGTGCGCTTAGAGCCCGTGCTCTGCAACAAGAGAAGCCACTGCAGTGAGAAGCCCGCGCACCCCAACGAAGAGTAGCCCCCGCTCACCACAACTAGAGACAGCCCACGCGTAGCAACGAAGACCCAACGCAGCCAAAAATAAATAAATTAATTAAGTCAATAAATCTCAACTCTGCCGAGGACTTGATATGTCACTCTGGCCATCTGGCTCTATATTCATGAACTTCAGTTTCTCACCTCTAAAATGATGGGCCTAGGCACCTGGGTCCCAGCCTTCAAGGATGAGCAGCCTCTTGGTTGATCTGCTCACCTCCAAGTCTGCTAACTGCCCCTTTCTCCTCCACCTCCTTGTCAACCCCGTCCCCAGTCACTGTGGCAGGGACCCTATCAGCCACGTGCATCCTGGACACAGCTGATCGGAGCTGGGGGCAGGGGGTACCTACTGGAGGCTGGGCCAATGGGCCCCTCCCCAGGGGAATGATGAATTGGAAATAAGGGAATGTAGAGCAGGAGCTGCCATGCACCCTCTTTCCCATACACAGAAAAGAGAAAGATGGTCTGGAACAAGGGAAAGAAATTAAGCAAGAGGGTGGGGATTAAAGAAATTAAGAAACGTGGGGACTGTGATGGAGATGGAGTTACTTTTGGGGGTAATGAAAATGTTCTGGAAGTAAATAGTGATCATGGTTGTACAATTTTGAAGATATCCTAAAAACCATCAAACTGTACACTTTAAAAAGGTTAAATTTATGGTATATCGCAATTTTTTTTAAGTTAAAAAAAAAAAAGGAAAAGCAGAGCCTGGATTTCTTACTTCTCCACAACTCCCCGCCCCCATGCCTGCTGTCAGATTCTGTATCTTATAACAACTTCCTCTATTTGCTTAAACAAGTAGCTTTCAGTCACTTGCAAACAAAGGCGTTCCAATGAATATACCCCTTCTACCAAATGTTATGAATTCACAGCTATAGTTGAGAGTAGAAATCTCTCTTTCAATTCAAATTTAAGCCAGAACGTAGGTTTGAAAAACAAAAACAAGGAGGAAAAGAATTCCCTTTCCTAACATTTCTCAGAAAGCGCTCCTCAAGATACTAGTCTGTCATCCTCCAAGGAGGGTAAAGTATGTCCACAGTCAAATAAGATAGGAAATATAATACAGTACACGTCCACTTTGCAGAACTGCATTACACGTTAGCATATTTAAGCTTGGGGTAAGTTTAACATTGTTCAACAAAGCATTTTCCCAGCTAATTTGACCACATACGCCTTTTCCATTGCAGCCCACTGAGTAATAATATGAGGGATTGTATTCCATGGAACACACTTTGGGAAATGCTGTCCTCACCCAATCATGGACACAGGCCAGTCAGATCTACAGAAATCCACAGGGTAAAGGGTAGAATTCAGACAACTACCAAGATGATTCCATCCTAAAAAGGGCTTTGACTTTATCTCAGTATTTCCTCAGTATTAGCCTGAGTCATTAACTAATAAATATGGTTCTGCTGATCACAGGGATGTCATTTAAATTAGATAAAATCTTCTATGTATACATAAAAGAGAAAAGCAAAGAAACACGATCTGGGACTCAGTTTCTTCTCTTGGGACCCAATAATAGCACTTACCTTGATGTGGAACTCCAGGTTCTCGTCCATGGAATAGATGTGGTCAAAGATGTCATGTGCAATCCTTGGGATGATGCCCATGAGTTGAGGGTCGTGTAGCTTCCCCTAGTGAGTGAAAAAGACAAACACAGGGAGCTAAAGAATGCTGGGCGACATGTGAGAGGGAGAGAAGGGACCGAACCTGGGCTTCTTAAACAGGACTCTGTGGAACAGGGAGCACCACGCAGGACTGCCTGCTCCCTAGGAGATCTACCCGACCTGCCAACAGACCGACCGTTAGCGGGGTAACTCAACCAGGCAGGGGAGAGCATGTCCTGCTGGCCTTGAAGGCCCCCAATATCCCCTTGTGCTGTCACTGCGGGCAGCAGATCAGTGTGTATGTGGGTGAGCGTGTGGGTAGGAAGGAGGGAAAGGGAGAAAGAATGAGGTTACGTGTGTGACTGTAACATACTAAATGTGGGCTGTGTTTCGGAAATTTTACAAACTGACCAGAACCTGCAAATCCAAGTTAATCTGCCTTAATGAAATCACCTTGCGAGCTGATAGATAACAGTTTCATTCACATCATCGTTGCTCAAAAATTTCTAAGAAACTTATTCTGGAAATATCTTCAGTAGCACTTGACACACCAATCAAGAAAATCCATTTTATCGATTTCTTTTTAAAATCTGTAATTCCCAGCCCAAACTGTTCCAAATAAGTTTTGACTGTTTCTAATACATAAATCTGCTTATAAAATATTCTCTTATTCTTTCCTGGCCTTTTTCCACTTCTATTCATTTTACCTAAGGTGTGGATGGATAGGTGAATGTTTCTGTTATTTGGACTATCACTAAATCCATTTTCAAGATCCAGAATTTGCCACCTCTGAAGAGTTTCAAAAAGAGACAGCATAGGACCTGAAAGCAATTCCTAAAGAAGATTTCTAGAAGTGTTTCAAGCAACAGACTTAGCAAGGACCTCGGTGCACACCTCCCAGAGAGCCTTCTTCATGCCCACACCAAAGGAACACTGAAAAGTTCTATCACGGGTTAAACAACCCGTCGGCAGACAAACACACGTCTAAAGGGATTGCCAGCAACTGTCTTCCCAGAGAATCACACATGCCTTTGAGAAGTTCTAAAACTCTAGGAAGAAACGGAACTGGAAGCAAAGCCAGTCTGCTCTTTAGTTTTCCAGGGATGCTCAACAGCCTTTACAACTTTGACGCATACATCTTTGTTCAAAATCTGCCCAATACCTGCAAGATCTGCTTTGTCTTCCTCAATTAAGTCCTTTCTTTCTTTCAGAGGTTCACTGCCTGGTGCTTCTCTAACAAGATGACTTCCGAGCCAACATTTGAGTTACCAAAAGCAAGAAGTTGCATGAACCCTGGCACTGACTACAGGCCACAAAGCACTTTCCATTATGAGTCCTCCTTCACGCACCTGATTCCCGACCTTCTACTCTGTTCAAAGCAAGAGAAAAGCCGAATTCAGACACATCTGGCCTCTGGCTCTTACTCGGAAAACAGGTACTCTTCTGGAATGCCCCATCTGCTAAGGACCCTAAATCATTTGATGTGTTTCTACACTCCCTAAAGGCAGGGTGGCCAGTGCATATGTATTTCCTCCCACTGCTTATGATACTTGGTATAGTATCTACTACATAGAAATTACTGTAGAATTTAAATTAAACAGGGCTTCCCTGGTGGCGCAGTGGTTGAGAGTCTGCCTGCCAATGCAGGGGACACGGGTTCGTGCCCTGGTCCGGGAGGATCCCACATGCCGTGGAGCAGCTAGGCCCGTGAGCCATGGCCGCTGAGCCTGCGCGTCCGGAGCCTGTGCTCCGCAACGGGAGAGGCCACAACAGTGAGAGGCCCGCGTATCGCAAAACAAATAAAAAAATAAATAAATAATAACTTAAACAGTATATATAATGTACTTAGTGACAATAAATGTTATTATTCAGCTCATGATACATTTTCTCAAGAAGTTGCTGGGGTTTACTTGACTTGAAGAGTCTGAAAACATATATATTAATGGTTTGGGGTGGAAACATATCTAATGAAAACAAAACCAAATCACTGGCTTCGTTTTATGATGGCCTTTTGTTTTATGTTTTATGATGGTCTCCTGCACCATCATTAAACATGTAACAAATCAAATATTGGACCCCACCTGCTCTGGACTATAGAATTTGCTGGCAGAAATGGTACCTACAGTGAAAACACAGTCAAATGCGACACCACTGGGCCAATCTGACTCAAGAGGGTCCAAAGAGTGCCCTCCACGCTGCCACCCAGAGCTCTTTAATAATTCATCATAATCCTTTAGCTTCTCTTCAGTGGCCCACAGCCAAAGAAGAATGATCAATAATCCAAAAATCATTTATAACTGACTCAAATCTGTTTCCCTAGATGCTTTCCCTTTCAACGATTTATCTTCCAATTGATTCTGGGTGCACACAAGTATCGACAACCCTTGTTTGCCTTTGGCAGGGTAAGAATCAAAGCAGAGCCAGGATGAGTCTGGATACTTCCTGTTTTGTTGCCCTGAAGACCCAACAAGGAGCAACAAGACCCAACAAGACAAGGAGCACACGTTCATTTGGAGAACACCTAATAATACCCCCATCCCCACAGTGACAGAGGGATGTCCAAGTCTACCACAGGTTTAGGGGCTGGGATGCTTGCTCTAGCTCATAAACCCAGGAGTGATGAGGGACTATACTCAGTAAACTGGGGTTGCCCAAACAATCTGTGTGTGTGTGTGTGTGTGTGTGTGTGTGTGTGTGTGTGTGTGTGGTTAATGTACATGGTGTGTAGTGTGTGTGTGCTGTTCACATACATAGTGTGGGTGTGTGGTATGTGTGGTGTGTGTTGTGTGATGTGGATGTGTGTCGTGGGTGTGTGTAGTGCTGACTTCTGTGGTGGTGATGTATGTAGTTTGGGTGTGCTGTGGCTGTGTGTTCATGTAGTGTGTGTATCTGCAGTATATGTGGTGTGTGCAGTGTGTGGGTGTGAGTGGCATGTGGATGTGTGTGCAGGGCTATCGATGTGTGGTGGGTGTGTGGCATGGAGGGGTGTGGGGTATGTGCGTGGTGAGGACGGATGTGTGTGGTGTGTGTATGAGACAGAGAGGTGTTCCAGAAAGGTCTTCACTGCATCTATGTTGACTGCTTTGCAAATGAAATGCACATGTACACATACAATAAACAGTCACCTCAGGCAATAAAAGGTGGTCAGGAGGCAAAGAGCTATAGAAACTCAGAACAGAAAAGTCCCTTCCAGCTGGGGTGATATGGATGGCTTCCTTGAGAGACACCAAATCCTGAGGGATGAGTAAGATTAAGGACGGACAAAGAGGATGTGGGCAGAGGAGAGGAGATGGGAGTAACAGAACAAAGGTAGGAACTGAGAGAACAACGACAAGTTTAGTCGGCTGGAGCATCAGGGATGGACTCGAGGGGAATGTCCCACTCCGTCTTCTCGTTTCTCCCAGAAAGCAAAAAGAAGAGACATTTTAATGCTTGCATCCTGTATAATCCTCTTCAAAAACTTTTCCCACTTCTGAAGGTGGCCTTCTCGGAGCACACGTGAAAGCATAAAGCAGACCCAGGCCACTGGCCACAGAACAAGACTCCCTTTGTTCCAGCCCCAGTGGCCGTCTCAGCCTCCCAAGCAGGACAGTTTCCTGAAACACTTAAGATGGGAGAGCAGGGGGCCTGTCAGCGCAAGAGCACCAACGCACTCAGACAGGCTCATTAAAAATCACTTGGCAACTCCTCGCAGCAGAGCAGCCCACACCCTTCCAGGGCCTCCAGGTGTCCCTTTGGGCAGAAGGAAAAACATTGCGTGTCTCCATCCATCTAAATCCGTGTGCAGAAGAGGGCCACAAAGTGAGGCATGGGGCCGAGAGAAGCCCTTCCCAGCCTCCCGCGCTGAACGAAGGCCCAGCCCTCTCTTCCCCGGGCAGCCGGCACCCAGGGACCTCTCTTCCAACCCTCCCCTGAGCGCTGCCCGCCAGAGCCCAGCCAGGGCCCAGTGCACCAAGGGTCCTATGGAGCTTGGCACCAACACTGCCAAGTATTTCCTCTTTGCACTGAAAATCCGCCTGAAATGCGCCATTTTCGGAAGCTAATCTTCCCAATTTTATGTCGGCTCATCTGTTTGTTCCCCTCAGCAGAAGGTATGGAATCACCACTGGATGTCAGACCCAAAATGGAGGGGATTAAAATGAAAAACAGCTTTTAAATGTGACACTTTCTGTCCATTCAGGGAGTTAACAGCCCCTTGCAAAAGCCTTTAAAGGATCACAATGTGTAATGCTGAATACATAAAATCCTCCTTTCAGATGGTGAGAGCCCTGCAGGGTTTTTTTAAATTTAATTGCATTCCAGGATCTTGGGTTCCCTGGTCTCCTACAGCCTCTGGATTTCAGCTTCGGGTTCCTCCTTTCCTCTGTTTTCCTCTAAAATATCCCCTACCTTTTCTCCGACCTAAAATCACCCAACAGAAAGAGCCAGATGAAGTGTGTGTAGGGGGTGATAAGGTGCTAGAAAAGGACCCACAGCCACCCCTCTCCTTCCTCCTGTGGGCCTAAGCATGTGATCCTTCAAAGTCACGATAAAGAAAAGCAGCTCATTACCAGCAACCTTTTAAAACTGGCAAGGATGGAAAGGAGACAGAATTCAGGCAACTGTTAGAGTGGCCCGCACAGAATCCCATTCCCTTTAGGTCCCGTGGCTCCCTCTGGACCCACAGCACTGCTCCAGGAGTTGCGTGGCTGACACCGTGAGTCACAGAGGGCTGGCGATGCCCTCATTTAATAAGACCTCTCCAATTTTAGTGTGAAAGAGCTGGCATACCTCTTTGCCATCTCCTCACACCCACCTACCCCTGCCATACACACAAAACACAAACTAAGGTTTTACTCTGGGGACAGGTCTCTCCTTTGATAGTTTACAGTTTAAATTTCTGACATTTAGCAAACACCTTGTATTTCCCAAAGACGAATTAATCCCAAAGGTTAAAAGGTCACTCATAGAGGCGTTTTTGTAAGATGTGGGGGGATTTTAAATATGGCATTTTTTGTATTGTATATTGTTTGGTAACTTTCCAAAGAACTAAGGAATGATTCCCTCATGAGAAGCCATCTCTTAATCAATCAATCAATCTCTCTCTCTCTCTCTTTCTCTCTCTCTCTCTCTCATGCCTTATGAACCATGAAGAAGGTTCTGTCCATGGTTACTGGAGTGGGTGGAACTTAGGAAATGTATGCCACTGAGGCTTTTCTAGCACCTAGAAGGTTAAGGGTCTGGGGCCCAGGAGGAGAGACAGGCGAGGGGCCAGAGCCGGAGAGTGGGGACGGCCGTGCCTGTACCACCATTTCCAAGGAGTACTGCAGTAGGATGTGAGATGCAGAGGAGACGGAAAGGCTCAGGTGTCAGGAAACAGTCCTGCTCCATCTAGAAAAGGTGGCAAATAAACCTCGTGCTTCCTTTAATCCGTACAATCTCTGAACCACTCTGTCTCCAGCAAAATGGGGGGGAAGCGAGTCAACACAACAGGAATGAGATCCCCAGAGGCACACCCCACACTTGAAATCGGTGTGAGCAGAACATCAGAGCCCTGAGGATTTTAGCCTCGAGCCTTTGAAATCTCTTCTTCAATAGCAATGATTCATAAGCTAAACCGATGCTGCAGCAGCGTCTCGGTGACATTCCCAAGAGGGGACAGTAAATGAAAAACATAAGCTTGAAGGATTAAGGATTCATCTTACCCTGCTGCTTGTAAGCTGAATTCCCCAAACTTCCTCTGTGTAGTTTCTTATAATAACTGCTCTTCACCTCGCCTCACCTGTCAGGTGGGCCCAGCCTTTAGAAGAATTATCCAGCCCCAAAGACCACACAGGAGTCCGATCCATGGCAAAAAGCAGGAAAAGAAGAGGTAAAGGGGACCAATTTTGTCTGCAGGCGTGCCTCATCTGGAAGACAGCCTGGAGCCACAGAGCTCCAGGGCTAACAGTTAGAGCTGGTGTCACACCCTCAAGAGCACAGAGAGGCCAGGTGTGTAAGTCTGCGGGGAAGGATGCTGAACACTTGCTCACAATGTGCGTGGAGGGCCCAGCCCCACCAACGTGGGTCAGCCAGGGCCACCATGAGGCTATCATTTTCACAAATACTTTATCGAAGCCTTCCTAGGTGACCACCATGGTCCCACACAATAGCAATGTAAGTAAAAAGGTGAACAAGACATTGAAGAGCACTGCTCCAGTGAAGCTTACACTTTATATTATGGTGAAATTTCACCCAGAGTTGCTAGATCTTCAGCATTTTCAACCAAAGTTGGACACTTAGAATTATTTGAAACCATCCCATTTTAAACACTGCCTGCAATTAAAAAAAACCAAAAACAAAAAACACTGTGCAGGTCAAACAAAAATATGTCTGTGGGCTGCATTTGGTCCACAAGCCAACTTCTCTCAACCTCTGACCTACCATTTTTCATTTATTCAGAAGAGACTCACCTCCCCAGAGGCCCTTCTTAGACTAAATGATTTTCACAGCAGACTTTCTCAGTAAGATTGGGGCGGCAGTCCACAGGGATATTCACACCACTGTTTAGATTATCGATGATTATTTTAAATAGAATTTATTATTCCTATTTTGACAGAGCTATCAACAAAGGATTTTCTAAAATACTGAACTCCTGAGATTTTATTACTCAACAATATTTTTAAAACTCCTCAAAGACACAAAAAATTGTGACACGAACATAACCATCCCTTAACCATCTACTGCCCAGTCAAAAAGCCGCATGCACCTCGCATTTTGCTGGAAGCACCACTTCCATTCAGTCATCTCAGAGACGACATAACAGCACGCTGCAACCTTACCTCCATGGTGTGCGTTTTTCCTGATGATGTCTGTCCATACGCAAAAATTGTCCCATTATAACCCTCAAGGACATCTGTGAGCAAGAAAAAAAATTAAAATTAACTCATTACTTTGATTGCATGCTAGTGCTGGTTGCCTGTTTTTAAAATTGCATTTTCCAAATGGCCCACCTCATTTTTCACACAAATGATGTATTTCAACTCCATGTGCATTTTAAGTAGAATTGTGAGATAAAAGCAGGAACGAGGGCCTCCACTGCTCCACAAAATAAAAAGAAATGGACTCACATGGCTACAGAATATATTAATGAAGAAGGAGGCAGACACACTTTCTCCTGGTAACATCAAAATCGAAACAGGTATCGAGCAGTGTATTTTCTTTTTAGTAGAAAGGTATTTGAGTTTTCTTCTCCACGTTGATCTCTTGAGATCAGTTGAGGTGGGAAAAAAAAACCCAAAACATTATCGTGCCCTGAGTGTCTGGAGTGAGGTGTAGAATAGGATTTCTCTCCTGCAGATCTGATTTGGGTCGGTTTAAACCCTGGCCCCGGCAGGCTCCTTGGGGAGGTGTCTTGAGAAGGCCGTGCTAAGCCCCTTCAGAGCAGAGCTACTCCACAGCTGGGGGGACAGGGTCCCACTCTATAAGCTGAGACACACGGTGACAATCCGATCAGCCCGGAAACCAACTGGGCCCTGACTCGAATTTAGGGCCTCTGTTTTTTCAGTGACTGTGCTAGCGAGATGACCCTGGCCCAAGAGCATCGGGAATTTCTTTTAGTTAAACAAGAAGCAGACTGTGCCCCACGCTGCAGGCCGCTTCCCTCTCTCTCATCCAGGGACGAGGGGAGGCGTGCGGACAGATGGACTGACCCTGCTATGAGCTGACGATTTATCTGTGGGAATTCTTTCAAAGCAGCAAAGGTGATTAAAATATATTTAGTGCTCATTTCCCTCGATCCTACTTCATCCACATAAACATCACTGAAAGCGGAATGATGCATAATTAATATTCCCTGACCCACCATCTCTATATAAAGGGAGGAAGTCCTCATTCCTAAAAGCACGGAGGGGTGGGGACAGGAGCCCCATAAGGGGGTGTCCTCTCCAAGGCCACTTACAGAAAAATCAAGCCAGCCAATCAGCTCCATCTATTTCAGGCCCTGATTAGGTTGGTTGGTTTGCTTTCTTGGTCTCTCTCAATTTTATGATGCTAGTTAGTTTCTGCTGTTTTGTTGGGTCTTTTTTTTTTTTTTTTTTTGCGGTACGCGGGCCCCTCACTGCTGCGGCCCCTCCCGTTGCGGAGCACAGGCTCCGGATGCGCAGGCTCAGCAGCCATGGCTCACGGGCCCAGCCGCTCGGCGGCATGTGGGATCCTCCCGGACCGGGGCACAAACCCGTGTCCCCTGCATCGGCAGACGGACACTCAACCACTGCGCCACCAGGGAAGCCCCTGTTGGGTCTTTTAAAAAAAAATTTTTAATGCACATTGTACTGGTCTGAGGTTTTGGAGTGTGAACTGGGATCAGAAAAGAAAGCAGGATTTTCCCTCGGGTAGCTAAAAAAAGAAAAATTAAGTGGCAGTTTTTTTTAATCCTGGCAGCCCTCAAGAGTTTGTGTCAAGCTATATTGAGAGAGAGAAAATGTTCGCACGTATCCAACTTCTGGTAATGGTTTCCCTGGTAACGGGGGAAGCAAAAAACGTGAAGACTACGGTGTAAGGGTTGGAGGTTCAAGCTTCAGTTTTCTCAGAAGTGCCAACTTGCCCAGAGAAAAGATTTCTACAGTCTGAAAATGGTGGCCAGAGTGGAGAGCTTCTACACAACCACAAATGTGACAGGCTTTCAGGGACCAAAGAAAGTGGTCTCCACCCTTGGTGGTTGTTTTCAAATTCTACATATCCATGGCACAAACAACTCCAGACAACGAGAATTTCAGCCACAATCCCAGCGCTAAAACTCCTGTTTATTAGAGACTAAACCTCTCCCCCACACTGAAAGGGCTTTCTTTCTTATCTTAAGTCCCTGTGGAGGAAGTAGCCTGGGACGACCCCTTACCTCAGGTGTTGGGGCAGGAAGACGGCAGCCAAGGCCAGGGGTCCAGCTCCCTGGGTTCCTCATCGCAGCCGCTGGCCACCCTACTCATTCGCCTGCACATACAGGCGGCCCTGAACAACTGCCCCACGCTGAAGAAACCTCAGCTCAGAACCCAGCTCTGCAGATGGGAGAAAACCCAGCACTTGCTTCTTCCTCCGCCAGGAAGCAGTGGGACCAAGGCATCTGAATGCTGCCCCGCAGACAACCCCCAGGCTCAGTCCACCCCTCTAAATCCACCCTCACTAAGAGAATGCACAATCCTCCTAACTCCTAGCGAGTCACCGCTCACCAAACTCCCTCAGGTTAAGGACTGGGGCACATATATGCAAACAAGAGCTCACGGACAGCATCGCTTGTTTGGGGTAGAGAGCTGAGAGGCACACAAGACTCTTACTTGGAGAATCCCTGATTCTTTGCTGCGGCTATTTCAACACTGTGGGCAATTTCTTAGTTTTTTTTTTTTTTTTTTTTTTTTTTTTGAGAAAAAGAGAACACAGAAGAAAAGCCCATTAGGACAAACTCCGTGTGGCCTTTTTTTTTAACATCTTTACTGGAGTATAATTGCTTTAGAATGTTGTGTTAGTTTCTGCTGTATAACAAAGTGAATCAGCTATACAAATACATATGTTCCCATATCCCCTCCCTCTTGCATCTCCCTCCCTCCCTCCCACCCTCCCTATCCCAGCCCTCTAGGTGGTCACAAAGCACCAAGCTGATCTCCCTGTGCTATGCGGCTGCTTCCCACTAGCTATCTATTTTACGTTTGGTAGTGTATATATGTCCATGCCACTCTCTCACTTTGTCACAGCTTAACTTCCCCATCCCCCGTGTGGCCTTTAAAGTGTTCAGAATCATGTTACAATTAATTTGTTGTTGGAGAACCCACCTCTGGTGCTCAAGGTTGAACAGGGCTGATGCCGCCCTCTATCAACTGGATTCCGAATCAGAAGGTAATTTTAAAAGAAAACAGAAAACTCTTCAAACCCAGTGTTCTCTACTTTCTTCCAAACTCCAGGTCTGGGGGAGTTTGTTTGTTGTTGAGGCTGTATTTGCTTATGAGAGGAGAGGAGAGGCCGGGAGTGGGGCGCAGCACAAAAGTGCATCTGGGGCTGGACCACTGAGATACGGGGAGATGGACACCCGCCAAGCACAGAGAGATGAGGGAACAGGCCTGTGCTCGGTGCCACTGAGCCACACAACCAACCCGCCTGCCTCTCGCAGAAACAGCCCACAGAGAAAGCTACTTTCATCACGCTGAGGGACAGGTCCTGGGGCCGAGGAGAGCATTTGTTTCAGAGTCTCCGCCATAACATAATGACTGTTTCTATACACCAGCCACAGAGCCAGGAACCAGCCCAGCTGGACAGAACCTTTCTTTGTGATGGAGTCTGGCGTGATGTGACCTCAGCTCACACCACACAGCCAGCGGCGCCCCACGAGCACAGCACACGTCCATCGAGCGGCCAAGCAAACCCAAAAGAGAGAGTCCACAGCGGGTGGGAAGAGCCCTTGGAGGGAGGAGTGGAACGGGGTCCTTGAAAATACTTGCTGCTACCCGGTGCAGCCTTTAGACCCAAGCTTTCCATCCTAGGTTTTATTAGTTCTGAGTCCAGGTCTTGCTGAAGCAGAAGAGCTAGTTCCATTATCAGGTAAGAATCTGGGGAAGACATAATCATACCTACGCACCAGGGTGCCTGAGGAGGCTGCTGTGGCCTCCTATCGACTCTCCAGGTGAAACACTGGCCTGGTCGTGGCACCAGAGCCCCTGGCAATAGTGGCTACAACTCATCCCTGGCTTGGAATCCTAAGGCTTTTGCCAGCCAACCACACTACTCAGGCAGGTGGTGCCCAGAGAACGCAGAGGCCGTTCTGCCGAATGCCAGAGGCCAACCAGGATACTGGCCCCACCAGTCCGAGGGCAGGCACTGTGCCCAGGTGAGGGCGTGCAGCGTCTTCAGAATGGAAGTGTGTCTCACTATCGGCAGACAGCCAGGGCCACCCTTCAGCTCTGGAACCCAGTCTCCGTTCTCCGTTCTCTCCCCTCTCCCCTTCCCCACCGCCATTCCTACCCCTGTCTTTTTGCAATGTGGTCCATATGGCCTGATGGAAAAGGAACAACTCATAAAATAATTATCAAATGCTCATTATGGGCCCACCAGAAAAGTGGGGGCAGGATAGTAAAATTCAAGTAAGTCAGACGAACTCAGGTTCAAGGCCCAGCCTCGCTTCACTACTCCCTCAACGACCTGGCCAAGTTACTTCACCTCAATTTCCTCTTTAGTAGAAAGGGAATAATAATGTTCACACCTCATAAAGTTGTAAAGATTTAAAATGCAATAACATATGTAAAATGCATACAGGGTGCCTGACAGATATCAGCAGCTAAATAAATATAATTCTTCTTAAGAGTCATGTATAATAAAATAATAAAATAGATCTGATAATATCCTAAGCTTGTGACTCTTCAATGGGTCCACATCACCTATAAGATAAAGCCCTTCAATTTCTATCAAATTCTGGTCCAGTCTAATTTTTTAGGTCTCATAGCCATGCACCCTGTACCATTCTAAGCTGCCCATATAATTTGGGTCTTTATGCTTTCGCTTTTGCTATTTCTTCTGCTTGTACCACCCTGCATTTTCTATGCTCCTCAGAACCCAACCTTTCCAAGAAGCCTTCATTCTCCAATCCTCCTCTCTACCCACCAAAACCAGTAGTGACTTTCTTCTGTGCTCCCATAGCATTTTGCACACACCCATCCTAAAGCACATAATCCCCACGTGTATGATAATTGTGCATGCGTCTGTCTCTTTCCCTATACTCAAAGATTCTTGTAGTCTTATGTATCTTGGTGACTCCAGTCCCTAGCAGTACTTACCACATGGCAAATACCTAATATACTTTCATAAAAATATGAATGAAAGAAACAACTAAATGAATGCAATTTAAAGAAATTAGAACTGGAAAACAAGAAACCATCTTCTCTAGCACTGGCTGGTCTACATCCAGTTAATTTGGAAGGCAAATGCCAGGGGTGGCTTCTGTAGGCTGGGACGCAGTTATTCTTATTTCAGTAATAGTGTCCGGTAACCATGGTTTTTAATTCCTAGGGCATCCATAGGAACCTTTCTATTTACCATGCTGGTACTCACAAACCCTATAACCTCTTCTAGAAGAACTGGAAGAGATTCTACAGACGCTTTCAGAAGATGTTTTGAGAAATACACACCAGATAAAAAGGGGAGCGTGGGAGGTGCCAGGATTCTACAATCAAATGTTCGAAATATTTTTTTTTAACTCAGTGAAGTTGAAGGGAATGCAAAGACTGAGAGAGAATAAAGCTGTCCAGTTAAAAGGAGTCTTCCTGATCTCAAAAACATTAAGGGTTTAGATAGACTTGAAAAGAAAGCTCACCAGTCCACTACATTACCATGAATCACAGAGACTGCGATTTAAACTTCCTTTAGAAGTCATTTGATTCAATTCTTGGCCTCTAGAAAAAGAAGACCTCCACTGCACCACCTTCCATACTTGATGTAAATAGGGCTTGTCATGGCCACAGATGCCTCAGCTGTACCTAGTAATGTATTCCAAGCAGTTCTTTCTTATATGCCTACATTTTATCTTGCTGATGCAGAAATACACAGCCACTTCCCCTCACACTAGCCTCAGTGGATATTAAAAAAAGTTAAACTTGGTCTTCATTATGCCCCTAATAATTTTCTTTCAAGGGAGAATAAGATACTCTTTATTGCTACAAAATGAGTATGTTTGTGTTATATGTATGGTGCCCAAGAAATGTCTGTTTACTATATCATGTCAGAGCCTGATTTTATTCTATTATTATTATTTTAATTAATTAACTAATTAATTAATTATTGGCTGCGTTGGGTCTTCATTGCTGCACGCGGGCTGTCTCTAGCTGCAGAGTGCGGGGTCCATTCCTCACTGTGGCGCGCAGGCCTCTCACTGCGGTGGCCTCTCTTGCTGCAGAGCATGGGCTCCAGGCATGCGGGCTTCAGTAGTTGTGGCACGTGGGCTCAGCAGTTGTGGCACACAGGCTCCAGAGCGCAGGTGCAGCAGTTGTGGCACATGGGCCCAGTTGCTCCGCGGCATGTGGGATTCGATCCTCCCAGACCAGATATCGAACCTGTGTCCCCTGCATTGGCAGGTAGATTCCCAATCACTGCGCCACCAGGGAAGTCCCGATTTTATTCTAAATAGTTTTCTTTGTGGCTCACTATATATTTGGGCCTCAAGTTATCCATAGTTAGGGTGTCCACAGGAACCCCCCAGGGATTGCCCATTTCTGGCATTTCATATATTATAGAGAATTCCAAGCGCTGAAAGGACCCAAACTTATCTAGTAAATAAAGACTCAAAGATTATTATTATTGTTTGTTAATCACAGGATTTTTAAAAAACAGAGTGTATCCATCTCTAATTACAATGTCAACTTAGAGAGGGCAGGTATGTGTTTAAATGGCCCTAACGCTTAGCATAGCACATAGTAAATACTATTTAGAGCTGATAATGAAGGAGGAGAGAAAAACAAGGTAATTCTGGCTCATATGTGATTAATCTCACTTTAATAAAAATATGGAAGAGTCTGACAATAGAGGGGAAGGAGGGCTGACTAGAAGCAAACTAGAGCTATATATTCCAGAAAGAAAGAGCAAATATGTTTAGATAGAAAGAGAAGCAAAAGAGTAGAAGTAGAGAGAAGACAAAAATTACCACCAGATACAGGCCCAAACGATTAATTCAAAAAAAGCTCATATTCAGGCATATTTTTTTTCTCTTCAATTTTCTATAATAATCTTACTGTGAACACCGTCTAATTTAATTGCTGTCTGCAACAAGAATGTGAATAACCATACACCTCAGCAAGGAACATTACATTCTGATGGGTGTCTCCCACGCAGGTGTCCAGGGTCAGAATTAATCTAACAGATGTACCCAGGGCTGATTTTCACGCATTTCAAGTAGTTAGGTTAGTCAGCTCAGCTTCTAAAAATAAGTGGATCTAATATGACAAGATGTTTGGGGTTTTTTTGTTTGTTTGTTTGTTTTACTTTTCACTCTTTGAATCTAGCACTGCCTATAAAAGTGGCAGCATCAAGACATTTGAAAGCACAATTGCTGCAGCATTCAAATTTGAAGGCAAGGATTTAAGGATGAAAAGCAAAGTATGAAAGGCAAAGATGCCCCTCAGCTCTGTCCAGATGGTGAGCTCCCCGAAGGCAAGCTCCACCCTGCCCCCGATTTAAAAGGCAAGGTAGAGCAACGTGTAAATTGCTTTGTCTCCTTGCTGTTATTTTGACACAGATCCTTCAGGACCAAGGCCAGTCCCAGAGAATAGGATTGATCTCTAAGACACAGATTCAGGCTTCAGGCTACCTATGGGGAAGAACAAATGTCAGGATCTGGGTGGCATGCTTGAAAGTGGGTTAGATGAAAGTATCATTGAGGAATGCTGACTAGCAAGAACAACTCACTAACCAGCAAGGTAATGTGATCTTAGGATGCTGTAGAAAATTCCTTGATGCCCAAGAATTTCCCACATTTAAAGCTTCTTCCTGAAGACTATACTTTCAGGGATCATTTCTATTGACACATACATACTACTATATATAAATAGATAACTGTATAGCACAGAGAACTCTACTCAGTACTCTGTAATAGCCTATATGGGAAAAGAAGCTAAAAAAGAGTAGATATATGTATAACAGATTCACTTTGCTGTACACCTGAAACTAACACAACATTGTAAATCGATTATACCCCAATAAAAAAATTTAAAATTAAAAAAGAAAAAAAAGCTTCTTTCTGAAGAGACAGATGCACAAAATAAATCAACCAAAAATACACAACTGGAGTCTCAGAATAGATATTTTTCTCCTGAGGAGGTACTATACCTTCAGCAGTATTTTAGAACCATTACAGAAATAGCGTGACTATAGCTTACCTTGCTTTTAAACTTCTGGGTGACAGAATAACTCTGCCCAAAAGGTGGCAAAAGAAAGAAATCTCCTTGGAAAGGAGGTATTGAGGAGTTAAATAACTTGCCTGACATCACAGCAAATCAGGGCCAGAACTCACTATAATTCAGTGTTTCCAATTAGCAGGCCTCTGCTTATGGTCAAAGGGTATTGATTCCTAGGCTGCGAATACCACTTACTGTCTTCCATTACTCTGAAGCTCCCCGAGGAAATGAAGAGTTAGCACTTACCTTTGACAATTTGCTTTGCACACGCGTTGTAAACCTGCTCTTGGGTCGTGGTGGGAGGCAGCACTCTGTCGAAGACATATGGCTTTCCTTGCTAGAAGGAAACGGCAAAGCACATTAGACGCTTAGGAAGAAAAGGCACTAATGGCACTAGTCAGACCATAGGCACTAAGTCACCAAGCCCACTCTTTAAGGCAGTTCCTTACCAAGACTAGGGAAATTTTCTTTCTTTTTTTAAAAAATAAATTTATTTATTTATTTTTATTTTTGGCTGCGTTGGGTCTTTGTTGCTGTGCGCGGGCTAAGCGCGGTGAGCGGGGGCTACTCTTCGTTGCAGTGCACAGGCTTCTCATTGCGGTGGCATCTCTTGTTGCGGAGCACGGGCTCTAGGCACGCGGGCTTCAGTAGTTGTGGCACTCGGGCTCAGTAGTTGTGGCGCATGCGCTTAGTTGCTCCACAGCATGTGGGATCTTCCCGGACCAGGGCTCAAACCCATGTCCCCTGCATTGGTAGGCGGATTCTTAACCACTGCACCACCAGGGAAGCCCAAGACTAGGGAACTTTTCTAACATGAACGACATGTTTGTGTGTGTGTACTGTATGTTAAGAATATACTGTTTGTGTGTGTGTACTGTATGTTGAGAATCGGAAAGGAGAAAGAAGAAAAACATTTTTTTTTCCTACTTGAAGCACCTTTTCTGATGAAATGTAGGTTGACACGTCATTCACGCATTTAAACAAATATTTAGTCACTGAGAGTTTCTTCTGATCCAGGCATAGACTAGATGCTAACCAAATCAGAAGACAGTCCTGCCTGGAGAACATTCAATCAAATGTGACAGCTATAATGAACAAGAAAGCAAACACACAGGAAAATGCAACATGCCTAGGAATAACGTAAAGGGACAGAGGGGATGAGAGAAGGCCAAAGAAGACCTCCGTGAAGCAGTACCAGTTAAGTGGATCTTTAAAAGATCAGAAAGGTGAAGAACCGCGGAAGAACATTCCAGGCAAAGGGTGGAGCAGACAGGAAGGGGCCTGGAGTGCTCAAGGAACTAGAGGGTGTACAAGAGGAGATGGGAAAGGAAATTAGCCAAGGTAACGCACTTGGATTTTATTCAGTGGGAAGATGCCATGATCTGATTTAAGAAGCTGCTCTTAATAGCCAGATATTATTGCTCTGTGTCCTAGATTACTCTAGTGTTTTCTTCACATGCATAAGTGGTGTCTTAACTGGGTGGAGGCTTTGGAGATAAAGGGGGGCCTCTACATAAACATATTTATAAATATATAAATCAAGTGCTCTCCCCAGGTGTGGGCTCTGGGGATTTGGCCCGACACTGGGCTGTGTGCAATTGGAGGAGGGAACTGCCGGAGGGAAGGGAAGAGGTTCTGCTGAGGTGCTACTGACCCCGGAGGTGCAGAGCCCTGCACTCCACCACTCAGCGTTCAACAAGCAGTTACTGGGCGTCTCCACGCCCGGTGCTGCACACTGGGGAAGCAGGTAGGGAGGACAGACACAGCCTTTTCCCCGGGAGAACCCCCCATCACAGCACCTCTCCCCCACCAATTACCACCCAGGCAAGGGGTGGTCTTCCCCCGGCCCCTTCACCTTCATTTTCCCCAAGTGCAGAAGGGAGGGCAGGAGAAGAGAAGGGAGGAGAGGAGAGAGCCAAGAGCCTCCTTCACTCCGACCCTGCACCTCCTACACGTGGCTCTGGACACGGGGAACCACCCAAGGACAAGTCTGACACCTTGAAAAGATAACCGCTCATGGGGGATCCAAGGACAAGGCTTGTTACATCCCATAACCTTCACACAAAAGGAAGCACACAGCTGTCAGACCGGCTTAATATTTCACTCCTCTATGTCTATGGTAAAGCCACGTGCAGGTGAGGCTACGCGTTAGGGCTGTGCTCTCGAGCTTTCGTCTTTAAAAAACAAGATTGCGCCAACCAGGTAAACGAGCTACTTCCAGCTTGGTTTTAGAAAAAAATGGAGAATTTTCAGGTACGATCAAATTTTGTTTTTATACAAAGCAGCAGAACCATTTGTTCTGTTAAAATTCTGGAAAGGGATTATTTCCTGATGTTTTGTTCCCAGCAAGTCTCATTCACTCAGTGAATCTAGTATTGGGCTGAATGACCACGATTATACTCCTCACTGCAATCTATTGCCAACGATCAGCCCACCATATTCTTAGCAGCTTTATCTATTTGTAAAAGTCAACTAAATGTCAGTAGTGTAAAAGGTTAGAATAAACATTTACAGAGTTTGCCTAAGTATTTGTCGTCCGCTGAACCTTCTGGAAAGAAAATGCAGCTTTGATTAATTTAAAACAAATCCATCATTTCTCCAAACTTGATGAGAATCACCAAAATAAACCGTCTTGCGTACAGCATGATCCTGCTTTAGGTTTTAGAGAAAATGCACTTGACACAGCAGGGGAAAGGACCTATTAAATTATAGTATATGATACAAAAAATAGGAGTCCCCAATTTTGCCCTTTAATTTAAAATGTTTGTTGGAGTGTGCTGTGCTTTCACTTTAAAAGACGTAGAAAGCAAGAAATCTCTACTCTTCATTTCAATAGTATCACATTTACCAAGTGACAAACGCATAATATAACAATTTTCCATAAGCTGAAGTTAATTCCCAAACAGAAACTGCCTTCGAGAAAAGAGAAAATTTAGAAAATGATTTGTTATGAGACTTATCTTGTCAGGATTAGAACATAAATTAGTTAAAAATGTAAGCATTTTTATGTGTCTTTTCATGCACTGAGGCGGTCATAGGCTTTTATTTTTAAGAACTGACTTGTGGCCCAGTGTGCCAGCTGTATATACAACGGCCATTTAAGCAAAAATAACAACGAACTCATCACTCTCTGCTGTTTTGGTAAAGAAATGAAAATCTCACAAATCCTGGTCGAGACTGCAGCAAAGACCCCCAGGGAGACAAGAGTCTCCCTGCTTCTGATCCCACTGTGGCTGAGGGTTTCTGTGGGCAGGCCATGGGCCCAGCTTGCTCTAGTTGTCACTACATTTGCAGCTGCAGAATAAATTTTTGGGTTTACATCTTAATATGGGTGCTGAGTGCTAACATTTGAAACTGAATGATGAGGTCACCAGTTACTCCTTCTGGAGACACTTTCCTTTCCAGGCACCTATTCAGCACATGGTCCTCTGAGACCTCTCTGGCCACTCTGCCCGTGACCTTTGCTGATGTCTCTTCCAGACTTCTGAGTGACAGTGTGTCCTGGACCCAGACCTCAGCCTCCTCTCTGTAATTCAAATGAACATGTCAGCCTTCAAATCTCACCCAAGCTCCAGATTCATATACTCAATCGCCTGCTAGACATTTCCACTTGGGTGTCCATTAGCCATCTCAAACTTGACTGGACAAAACAGAACCATCAAGCCCTCTATGTCTGAGTAAGAACTGCACCACCAATCACCTAGTACTCAGGCCAAAATCATCCATCATGTCCCATAGATTCCAAATCCAAAATATACCCCAAATTCTATCACTTCTCACCATCTACACCACATAACCCCAGTCCAAGCCACCATCGTTTCTCATCAAGACAACAGCTACAGTCTCCTGACCGGTCTCCCTGCCTCCGTTCTTGCTCCTAACAATCCAATCTTCACTTAGCAGAGTGAGCTTTCTAGAACTGTAAATCAAATGGTATCATCCCTCTTAAAATTCTCCAGTGGCTCCTATTATACTTAGACTAGACCCTCTCCACCCTCAGCTCCCTGTATTCTCCTCCATCTTACTACAGCGTAGCCCACTGGACTTCCTTCAGTACCGTACTTATTCCTCAGCTCAGAGCCTTTGCTCTTAACGCTTCCACCTTCTTGGAATTCTCTCACTGCAGATCTTCACTTGGCTCACCACGGATCTTCATTTGGCTGTCTCTTCATCCCCTGCCGGATGTCAACTCCAAATTCTCCTCCTTTGAGGGCTTCCGTGACGCTAAACTAAAGCAGCCCCACCCCACCCTGACATCACTTTCTATTACATTACCCTATTTGGTTTGCTCCACAGAAATTACTATGTGACCCATTCTCAACGAATCAAATGGACCACTACTATTAAAGCATCTAACCGGCTAAGACAGAAGCCATATAAATGCCAAGACCTAATTGCATGTTATGCAAACCTGCTGCAATTTATGAAAGGAATCTGGATGGGACACACACTCCACGTACATTACAACTGAAAATAAGGTAACCCAGCTTTGCCATGGAAGTCTCTCGCAGAGCAGTGCTAATTGCATGGGAGCAGTGTAGCTAAATAACTTACCAGGATCACGTACAAAAAAATAACAGCAGATGGTTCTTACATTTTTATAGTTAAAATTAAAAAACAAAAAAGTCAAACCACCAGAATTCCTATCAAGTTATTGAGAGCAAAGTGTCTGTGAACTATATGGCCTGTCTGTTAACACATTTGACCTGTTACCCAACAACTGTTCCCCATCCTGGAAGGAATATTACTCTGGGAGACAGAAGAAAGCAAAAGACCCACTTAAAGTTTTAGAAAATGGGCACCAGGAGAGAGGTTAAGGAAACTGAAATTAATTATGCCCAAGAAGAGATAATCAAGAGGTAATCTAATAACAATCTCTGAGACCAACCAAGGGTTGTGACCAAAGGGGGCCAATGATATAAATGATTTTTCTTCTATCTTTATTAAGAAAGAAATAGGAAAAAAAGACTTAAATTTCCACAACAAGATATAAACTCACTCTGTGGGATTATCTTCAGACACTGAGTAGAGGAAGTGATTACTGAGAATATCACTAACCTCTCCATCCCAGGTGTTTGCGCGACTTCACTCCTGAAAGTACAGAATATGACAAGTTCTTCCTGTGCTGACCACCTTCTCACTACTGTCCACCAACACCATCACCAGCCACTGTGATCCAAATCCTTTTATAGTTTATCTCTTTTAATTCTCACAGTAACTCCATGAGGTAGGTATTATTATCTCCATTTCACAAACTGGAAAACTAAGGCCCAGGCACATCACCAGCTCTATTACTTTGGGGAAATTACTTTAAGTCTCTAATTTCAAGTGTTCTTCCTTTACATCATGCTGTTTTCCTAGGTAGCTAATGATTTACTGGAAAAGGAGACACATGGAACAGCAGATGTTAGGACTAACATGAAAGATGGAAGCAAAGCGATTAATGAGGCAACAAAAGACAGAGAGCCCTACCATAGCCTACAGAAGTGGAGACAGTGTTAACCATGAAGTTGGGATTGATAGGAACCCAATGAGGAAAGAAGGGCTTAAGATCAGGAAAGAAGGACAAGACTGGCAAGAAACACGGTGGGCATTATGCACATGGCAAGGCTTCCTTGCAACAGAAGGAATTAAAAACAGGTGAAAGCCAACCAGAGGCAAGGAAAAGGCAGATGTAAGACTTGTTATGAAAAGAAGGAGTTATTAAGAAAAATTCTAAAATTTTTCAGAGCCAAAACGTCCTTGGTCCAAACCCAGCATTGTGTTTTACAAACAAACAAATGAGATTGGGAGAGGGTAGATGACCTGCAGAAAGTCACCCAGCCAGTTAGGTGGCTAGCAGGTCTGTGCCTGGAATCCAGACCTCCTGGCTCCCTGTGTCATGCTCTGAGAGTTCTGGCTTTAGAATCAATTGCTCTCTCTGAACATCAAGGAAACAAGCACGAGCCTCTGGTACTTTTTTCCCCTGCTTTCTTCCCCATCAATTCTAAATTATTTCCAAATATACAATTGATTAGTTCAACAAAGAGTTCTTGCTATGAGAGCTGGAGCAGTACAGCAGGAGAATGAGAATCATGGCCTCTCAGAGTTAACAGGAACTTGAGAGTCAGCCCATCCAATGCCCTCCCAATGCACAGCTCTCATCTCCACAGCCCTGCGAGGCAGCAGGGAACCTGCACGACACTCAACTAGCTCCAAATGTTAGAAAGTTGTGTTCTTGTATCGATTTAAAATCGGCATCCCTGAAGCATCAGACCTGGCGCTGTCCTCCAGAACAAGACAGACCAACGCTCTTGGCCTACATTTACGTGGCAGTTTTTTTTCACTTTGGGAGCTAAGTGTTCAACATCCAAATCTCTTTTCTCTGAGAGAGAAAGGCAGATGTGCTTCCTTCCGGAAAGGTGTATGGATTTGTCTAGAATTGAAGGGCTCCAAAGACGTCCAAGGTTAAGACATCAGTAAAACATTATATTAGTTTGCACAAGAATAAATCAAATAAGATAAACACATAAACTGTCCAGGGCTTGGCAAACAATCGGAAAGAATGTTTCTAAAACATTAACTAAAAAGCAGGAAGCCTTTGGGTTAATGTTGATACTCATTTTTTTATTGACACAAATATTCTGCCAGAATAAGTTTTGTTTTGTGTTGTTTATTGAAATACAGTTCACATACCACGAAATTCACCCCTTTAATAAGCAAGTACAATTCAGTGGTTGTCAGAACATCCACTAGGTTGTGCAACCATCACCTCTGTCTAATTCCAGAGCATTTTCATTCCCCTAAAGAGAAACTCTGTACACATTAGCAGTCACTCCCCAGCCTCTCAATTCCCCCTGCCCTGGGAAACCACTAAGCTACTTCCTGTCTTTACAGATTTGCCTGTCCTGGAACCATATGATATGTAGCTTTTTGTGACAGGTTTCTTTTACTTATAATGTTTTCGAGGTTCATCCATGTTGTAGAATGAACCACTTCATTCACTTTCATGACTGAATAAAATTCCACTGTATGCATTTACCACATTTCCTGTATCCATTCACCAACTGATGCACATTTGGGTTGTTTCCAGTTTGGGGTTATTATGAGTCCTGCTATGAACATTCATGTAGGAGTTTTTACGTAGACATATATTTTCATTTCTCCTGGTAATGTAACTAGGAGTGGAATTTCTGGGTGATATAGTAACTCTATGTTTAACTTTTTGAAGAACTGACAAATTGTTTTCCAAAGTGGCTATACCATCTTACATTCCCACCAGCAGCATATCAGGGTTCTAATTTCTCCACATCCTTGTCAACACTTGTAATTATCTGTTTTCTTTATTATAGCCATCCTAGTGGGCAGGCAGTGGTATTTCTTGCTGATATCGGGAGAAGTTTTTAAATTGACACTTACATCATAAAATTTGTATTAATATATGTTATGGACACAGAGATGTTCCCAGGCATTGTAACACATTGTTGTGCTGTTATGTTAACATTTATAAAATGGCCTGGAATGAATCATCTTATGAAAACTATAAGTTATACACATCCACATGCTTTAAGAAAGAGAACAGTGGACCAGGAGGAGGGGACTTATAAAAGGATTTATAACAGTGTTTCTGTACTCCTCACTCCAGTAGCCAATACTTAATGTTGCCCAAAGAAGGCTGCCTACCAAAATATAGTGGAAATGAACCCAAATACACGTGGGTATAATTCCCATTTCTCTGAGGCTCCGTTTCCTTATCTGTAAAACAGAGTCAATATTATCCACAATTCAGGCCTCCTGTGAGGATTAGATGTGCTCATGCAAGTAAAGGATCTAGGGCAGTGCCTGGTGTTACAGAAGATGCTCAAGACATGGTCAGTGTTATTCTGTTACGAAAAATTTGAGCCAATTTTCACGGGGCATTTGTACTGCAAACTTACTCAGCAGTGACCCTTTAAAGGAAGGGATGCTAATAAGTGATAATCATTCATGATGGACCAGCTCCGAGACGTGGCATGCCGGTGCCCGTACCACACCCAAGTGCCAAATCACACCCCAGGCATCTAGGCCCCCAGGTCTGCGACTCGTGAGCTCTGCTCCACAGAGCATGGGGGCCACTTAATTTCCAGGGGTCCTCGTAAAAGTTACTCTGTGCTAAGGCCATCTCCTACACTCTTTAAAAATAAATAGAATTTCCATGTTCAGTCATAAAGCTTGTTCAGGAAAGCAGAGGAGCTGTGTCTGGTACAGGCACTTGCAGACTCACCAGCTTTGCTATTACAGATTTGGACCCTCCTGGAAACATCTGTGATTATACCAACTGCAAACCTAAAGTAGATGCTTCCAGGGTCCTGACCATATCCCCTCAATCTTCACCATTTCCACGCACACTGGCCTGACCTCCAGCATCTGCATCTCTGCCTGAGGGCTTTTCTGGCGCTGGAGCCCTCTCTGTCACCCGCAGCAGGCCAGAAGGACCTCCCCAGCACCAGCCCAGTGGTCTTCAACCAGTGACTGACAGAAGTTGGGGTGAACACTTCAGCTCCCTCACCCAGGGGTGGAAGGGGAGGGGAGAGTGACTCTGAGGCAGGTATTCCAAACTGGCTCCCAGGGTTCCCCACTGGGATGGAACTCCCATTGCACGTGGTGGTAACCTGGCGTGATGACACGCTCTCTGTTGGTTTCCTTCTCTTCCCTGTCTCACTTCTCCACTCTTCATCAGTGTGTCCAGGAACCACTTCCCAAAGAAACTTGAATTTGAATCTGTTCCAGTGTCTGCTTCTGGGAAGGTTCAAAGTAAGGCAAAATCCCAGACAGTTTTGCTCTTTCAATCAGTAAGTAGGTCCTAAGAGATTCGGGGTTTGTTGAATCACTGTCAAATATGGAGCCATCACATTTGGTTGATGTCCAGACCAGGGACGGGGGGTGGGTGAGTGGAAATTGAAATCCTTATTAAAATTTAACAGGGTGTGGGTTTGGGACGCTGTCCTAGAAAAAGAGGTGACTTTTTCTTCATCAAAAGGTGCTGGTCACTTGCCAAGCCTTGGGTCCATGGGGCCACATCTGCCCAGAGGATTACCAATTTCTCGCCTACACAAATGAGGGCTCCAGGCTCCTGAAGATCCTGACCTAGCAGAGTATCTTGTACATAGCGGTACAGGGTAGGTGCTCAGTAAAATTCTGCTGCTGCTGATGATGACTAATGCCTGCAGACGAGCATGCAGGGTGCCAGGACGCCGTGAAATGGTGCTGGGGTGCTGGAGGGAGGGACGGAATCCATACTCATTGTCTCTCTCCAGAGTATCAGAAACGTCAGTTGTTACTGACCATACTCGTCCCCCACCTCCAAGATTTTAGCAGTCAAGGAGTTGCCCTATCTTTTTCTGCATCCCTTTACTCCTCTTTACCCCATCACCTACCTTCCCGTATATCTGGAACTGGCCTGCAAATTCCCAGAGCAGAAAGAAACCTCCCTGTGCCAAAGCATCCCGTACCCAGCAGTGACCAGCTCTTTCCCATCACCGTTACATCCTCTCCTGGGTCCACCAATCTGCAAATGTAGCCTCACAAGGAAACCCTAAGGCCAGTCAGCCTGATTGTTCCCGTCAGCTGAACCCTCCAGCTCCATCTTCTCGCCACTCCACTGCCTGTCCCCATCTACGCTGGGATGACTCTGTGACCGGGGATAGAAATGCTAAGCCAGAGCTGGGCGCAGACATTCCCATCTCCCTCCCCACACTGGCTCTGTGCCCCAGGGAAGGAGCTTGGTGCCAGTTCTGGCCAAAGCCAAGGCTGTTCCCAGGAGAGGCTGCAATAAAACTGACGTCCGTGAAGCCAGTGGAAGCAATTGGCTTCCACTGGAGTTGCCAAGGCAATGCCAACCTCTGCACGTCTTGAGAATGAACAAAGGCAACACACAAGCATGAATCTTGTAAGCCTTCTTCCTGTAGGGAACCAGCCTCAAATTCTTTCCTTTCTGCCAAAAGTCCTGTGCATGGACACACAAGCACTGTCAAAATCACAGACAGCTACGAAAAAACACTCTGGGAAGGCAAAGTGCCCAAGTGACAATGAAGAAATTCCAAATTATTGCCTGGCTAATGGACAAAATGAAGACAGAAGCGTTACTTTTGTGAGAGAAATTAATGGGATCTGTGTTTCAAAAATAAGGTTCTTATTTGTATGTGATTTTCATTTCTTATCAAAATACAATGAACCCAGCCGTTGCCCTTCAGCTGTTCTGTACCCTAATCTACCAAGACGTAGAGATTAGGAGAGAGAGGAATTGATTCTACTCTAGGACCTCGTCCCACACATACTTTGTGACCTTAAACAATTTACCTATATTTTCTGGGTCTCTTCCTCTCTGACAAGTGAAAGATTGGCTGTTTCCAGCTCTAACATGTTGTAATAGTAATGAGGACCACAGCGGTTCTGGAATTTTTCCCTTTAAGAGTGGCTTCTGTCTTGACCACATAGGGCATGAGAGGAGGTAATCTTTAAACTGGAGTGAGCTCAATGTTCTATATACTTGGAGAAATGAATAAAAGTTGCTGCTGTAGTTGTTTCAGGAGATCTGATTTTCTGCCAAGTCAATTCGTGGGGAATAAAAAAATCAAACCTTTCTCACTGGAGAGAAGGTGAAAAGCTATTTCATTGAAGGGAGGGTTTATTTTGCCAAATGAAAGAGAGCAAAAACGACTCCGAGTCTTCCTTCTGGGGCACGCTGCCGTGGTGGCAGCTTCCTCGTGAGGCACTGGGCAATCCAGTCCAACTGCCACTCTGCAAATCTCTCCCAGTGATGCCAAGACTCCTGGTGGCATCTCCAACAACACGGAAGCCACATGGTTAACACATACATGTTCTCGTCCCTTTAGTTAAAAAATGAATTATAAAAACTCTTCCCCAGACCTGCACTTGACTAGGTATGGGACGCACAGAGACTTCTGATAAACGTGCACTGCAAATATTCACTACAAATAGAACTAATATTCTACTAATTTTTTCACTCTTCAGAAACAGCTTACATAATTGTGATTTTCCCATGCATTGGACAGCAGTTTTGCTTTTATGGTATATTCAGGTCCCTCATCTCCATTTCTTCCACATGATTTTGGTGGCTGGGCAGGAATATTAGCTTCCCTTTCCGAAGAATAACTTCCCATGACCATATGCAAAGCAACAATTTGAGCTGAGACTGGGATCCAGAATTCCTGGTTCCCAGCCAAGCCTTCTACCCATAACACCATATTGCATCTTGTCATTGATCCTCCAAGAACATAGTTAGTCTCCAACTACAGATTTTCTAAGAATTCCGCACATTTGAGTTTAGAACGCAGTATAACTTTGCTTTTAAGGTTTTAACCTTGCTTTTACATATTACTGAAAAAACGACTCCCATACATTACAGAAAAGAATGTCCCACAAAATAGAAGGCTTCCATTAACCAAAACCAGCACCAGTTGTTAAGTTTGGGGTAGCTATGTTATAGTGGGCATCTACGGCGCCAGCCCCGTTGAATTAGAGAGCATTAGCACTATAAAGGGGAGCTGCTCCATGCAAGCTCATTAGATCTTCCACATCCAGGGAAGCCTCGAATGGACAGGCTGGAACTCAGGATGCATAAGGCTCATGCATCCCAATCTAATGAAACTATATCGTCATCTAGGAGAACAGAAGTTTGACCCATGGAAGCAGACTTACCCAGTTAGCAAATGAGGTACTTGGGACACAACAACAACAACAACAAAATGTTTTGTTGTTGTTTTAAAGATTCAGTGTTACTGAATTCAGCCACAATTGTGTATTCAGCAAGCCTAAAAAAAGCTGTTTTAAGTGCAGTGGACACAGAAGGCTTGCATCTTTTAAAAAATTTAAATTTTATTTGGAGGATAGGGCACCATATTTGTCAGCACTTAAGGCACTGGAAGGTCTGGGTGACCACAAACAAGTTGGGATTTAAAGAGCAAAGTCTCCCAACACTTCCTTCTGCCTGCCCACGCCGCTCCTCCTGGCTTGAAGTTCCACCATGTGAACCATTAACGGATCAGACAACAAGAGAAACTAGTATGGTTCCAGAAGGCTGTTAGAAATAGCTTTCTAGGGGCTTCCCTGGTGGCGCAGTGGTTGAGAGTCCGCCTGCCGATGCAGGGGACACGGGTTCGTGCCCCGGTCTGGGAAGATCCCACATGCCGCGGAGCGGCTGGGCCCGTGAGCCATGGCCGCTGGGCCTGCGCATCTGGAGCCTATGCTCCGCAACGGGAGAGGCCACATCAGTGAGAGGCCCGCGTACCGCAAAAAAAAAAAGAAAAGAAAAGAAATAGCTTTCTAGTGTTCTGCCAGGAGCAGCAATTAGCTCATCAGATTCATTAGTTTATAGAACCGAGATAAACCAACTGTTCATTTCTGAGTAGACAATCAGGGAGGGGAGGAGTTTCCCAGCCAAACAGGGAGAGTCAGGACGACAGGAGAAGGTACCAAAGGTAAACGCGTCTCCTTCACCACCAGCCTAGGATGGGTCAGCAGGGAATTGTTTAAACCTATGACTCCACGCAGCTTTTGCTCAACTACTGTATCTAGGGTTAATATGCACCCAGTTATCTGAAGGGCTGCTTGTGGGTGCCTTCTCCTTTGAGAAGGGACGCTGTGTTCATCATTCTCGTCCCACGTTTCCTTTCTGTATCTCCCTCTTCATTAGCACGTTTCAAGAAAAGGAAGGAGTTGGTGTGTTAATTATTTTTCCTTTTGTCCTCCTTCAAACCACTGCTCCATCTCAGCCCTCCTTCTCCATCAAACTACTTAGAAGGAAGGTTGGTCTCTTGTTTCTAGTACTTCTCGCTCCTTCCCCTCACATCCGGCTATCTAATTTTTGTCCTCATTCAGCTGCTTTCTTAAAGAGCTCCATGGTCTGCTAATCAAATCTAAGCCCTCTGACAGCCTGCAACATCCTCAAAGTTTATACAGCGTTTAGAGTTATGCGGCAGCCCTGGCTTCTGGAGAAACTCTGACCCACTGTCTCCCTAGATACTGCACGTTGTCGCTCAGTACCCTTTCCTGTCTTCCTGCTGCTACTTCTCCTTGCTGCCAACGTGCCCGGTCCGGGAAGATCCCACCTGCCGTGGAGCGGCTGGGCCCGTGAGCCATGGCTGCTGAGCCTGCGCTCCGCAACGGGAGAGGCCACAACAGTGAGAGGCCCGCGTACCGCAAAAAAAAAAAAAAAAAAAAGAATGTCCCCAGCTCTCTCACTGGACCTCTTCTCTTCTCCTTTGCACCCTCCTCTTCTGTACTCTCTCCCATGGGAGAGCTCAATCACTTCCATAGTTTCAACCATAAGCTGTGTGCAAAAGGCTCACAAAAGTCCCCTCCTAACTCTGAGCCTCTCACCCATGTTACCAACTGTTTGATTAAAACCTCCAACTAGATGTCTCCAAATACCCTATACAATGGATGCTGACGAGAGAATCCATTGCCTTCTTCATCCTCATCTTCTCCCCCACCACCTTTTTCTACCCCTGTCCCCAATTATCTAAACTGAAAAGCTCAGAGTCATCTTGCCCACAGCCCTCCCTCACCACTGTCACCCAGACCATTGCCACAGAACAGTGGTTCATTTCTTTAGCCTATCTCTTGCTTTGCATCTCAGCTATCATTACTTTTTGCCTACACTTGTGTAAGAGCCTTCTAGGTGGTCTGCTTGTCTCGCCTCCCTCCAGTGCATTCTACATCCTTTGCCAAATCCATCTACCTTTGGCCCTGCTCCTAAAAGATGGCACTCAATTACTTGCTAGGATGACCTACTATACATAAGTTTGATGCTTTCCACAATGCGGGACCAACACAGAGGTGGGTCCTTCCCTGCCCAACACTCCAGTGACGTGCTCACAGCAACTTCCCTGCATCCACCTCACTGCTGCAACTGTTCCCTCTAACTGGAATAACAACCTGATACCTTTACCTTGTTATCTGTCAAAGCACTACCTATTCTCTAAGATTCAAATGTTATCTCTCCCACGATAAAGCCTTTTCTTGAGCCTCTCAAATAGATGCCTGCTCTCTCTCTCACACTTCATCTCTCTCCTTTTCCGTCCCTCTCTCTCTCTCTTTCTCTCTCCTTTGAACTTCCATAGCACTTTCATATGCTTCCAGGAGGACTCTGATCTCAGATCACAAGCTACTTCATATTACAGTCACCCAGAAGCACCACGTTATAAGAAAGCAGGATCCACGGTCAGAGATTAGGGTGAGAGAGAGAGAACTTACTTCAGTGACTCTCACCTGCCAAACCCTGTGCTTTGCCTAGGTCATCACATAGATTTCTCACAATTACTCTCTAATATAACTATCACTCCTTGCATTTTACAAGTGACGAGGTCAGGTTCAGAGAGGTCCCTGACTTGCACAGGGTCACAAAGCCTGTATTATATTTGCTTCGCACGGTATCAGTAAGAACCAACTAACAAAAAGCATACAAAATCACTTTACAAATTGCAAAGTACTGTACACATATTTGTTATTAGTGTTATAACCTATATTACCCTTCTATAGACTTTTAATTATTTAAGGACATGTTTTCTACTTTACCCGTCTTTGGATTCCTGGCAATATTTATAATAATTATTAAAAGTGCTTAAATAGTTGCTTAATTAAATTGGATTTCAGGTGCCATGTCTTGAATTAACTCCAAAATAAAAGTTGCCATTTATTGAGCAGGTGTGTGGGCCAGACATAGACCATCTCTAATCTCCAAAGCAAGGCTGGAAGGCTGGTATTACTGTCTCATTTTACAGGTGGGAAAATCAGAGTTCAGAGACAATCAGGAACAATCACACAACTAGTAAGGAGCAGAAGAAGGAGGGTTGGATTTCAAAGCTCATGATTCCCCCCCATTCCAGACTCCCAATCACAAAGATCCAGTTCACCTAAACACCAACACAATCCAACAATGTTTCTGCATCAGAGATGATTCCCATCCCTTAGGAGCACAGAAACATTATTTTCTCTCTTATACCCACAAGCACTGAGAGCCCCTCTCAGATTCCCCTCAATATTACCACACAGCTGGACGTATTTCATATATTGTTACAGATTCAGAGTTTCTCTTCTCACTGCTTTATTCAACAAATATTAACAGACTCCTTCATGTGCCAGGCACTGTTCTAGACACTGGGAATGTAGTGGTGATGAGACATGAGTTCCCTGCTTTTATGGGGCTTTTATTTGAATGGAGTGGGAGGAGACAGGCAATAAGCAATGAAGTCATAACAGAGATCCTTTCTGCTAGTGTTCTGACGTGATGGAAATACAGAGGGTCAGGAGGACGGCTCAGAGCATGTGACATCAGAGTGCAGGCTTGGAGGCTTGTGAGCCACGGGAAGGATGAGGGGCAAAGTACTCCAGACAGAGGCAACCAAGACAGTGCGGCCTTGAGTTAGCAGGAGCTCAGTTTGCTGGAAAGTGGGCTGGTGTGTTTGGAGAGCAAGGAGCAGGGTGGTATGAGATGATAGGGGAAGAGCCAGGCGGAAGCTTGGTGCTAGAAAGCCCTGTAGTACATCCTTGTAATGTACTCTTTTTTTAAAAATTTTTTTATTGAAGTATAGTTAATTCACAATGTTGTGCTAATTTCTGCTGTACAGCAAAGTGACTCAGTTATACACATATATATTTTCTTAATATTCTTTTCCATTATGGTTTAATTCAAACCTATGTTCACAGCAGCACTATTCACAATAGCCAAACATGGAAACAACCTAAAAGTCCATTGCCAGATGAATGGATAAAGAAGATGTGGTACATATATACAATGGAATATTACTCAGCCATAAAAAAGAACAAAACCATGTCATTTGTAGTAACATGAATGCAACTAGAGATTATCATACCTTGTAATGTACTCTTAAGCAAAGGAATGGCCTGACTTGGCTTCTGCTTTTAAAAATATTACTCTGGGTTCCCTGGTGGCGCAGTGGTTGAGAGTCCGCCTGCCAATGCAGGGGACACGGGTTCGTGCCCCGGTCTGAGAAGATCCCACATGCCGCGGAGCGGCTGGGCCGGTGAGCCATGGCCACTGAGCCTGTGCGTCCGGAGCCTGTGCTCCGCAACGGGAGAGGCCACAACAGTGAGAGGCCCGCGTACCACAAAAAATATATATATATTACTCTGTATGCTCTGTGGGGACTTAGTGTTTGGGGAGGGAACATGAAGTAAAAGAAACATGAAGACCACTTAAGAGGCCATTTAGAAGTCCACAAAGAAAGGGGGCAGCTTGGGTGGAGTGGGCAATGGAGATGGAAAGAGGGTGGGTAGGGGGGTGGGGACGCATGGTGCAAACGTGGATGACAAAGAACCACACACGATGGACTCTTGCAAACGTCCATGAGTCAGATACGATGATCGCCATGCAAGAGTCACAGGCCTCAGATCACTTAAAGTCAGCCCGACATCAAGGCTGACCAGGCCAGGAAGGCTTCACTCATCCTTATCTCAAAACACTCTTCAGAGATTGCCTCTCTTCCTTCAGCCTCCAGGTTCAGGCACGCCAACGGGAGAGTCATCCACATAGTCCAGAAATCAAGGTGAAGAGAGAGCCCGAGGGACCAAGTACCTCAAGTCAACATCTTTCATGCCCACAACGATCCCATGGAAGAGGTGCTATCATACACCCCCCCATATGACAGGGAGGGCAGAGTCCTCAACATCACTCAGTTGGGACACGGCACATCCATAATTGAGCCCAGGTCTGTCTGACCCCGTCGCCCACACTCCTCCAACCACACCACGTACAGAATCCAGAGACTTCACTGCAGGGACAATAAACTTCAGAGTATCTGGAGTGACTGTGAGTTGATAACACCCACCCCTGAAACTACTCTGGGTTCTCCTCCTTAACTTCCGTTTCCTCCATTTTTTTCAAAATTTTCTAGGTATGGGACTTCCCTGGTGGCGCAGTGGATAGGACTCTGCACTCCCAATGCAGGGGGCCCGGGTTCGATCCCTGTTCAGGGAACTAGATCCCACATGCATGCTGCAACTAAGGAGCTGGTGAGCTGCAACTACGGAGCCCGCCTGCCACAACTAAGACCCAGTGCAACCAAATAAATAGTAAAAACTAAAAATAAATAAATAAATAAAAATTTCCTAGGTAGAAAATATTTTCATTTATTTAACATATAATTATTGATGTTCTCTTGTGTCAGGCAACCTGCTAGGTCAATAGTGAGGAGGACACAGTTCCTAAGGACCAACAGTCCAGGGTCTGATGGGGGAGGCAAAGAAGCAGGAAAGGAAGGTGATTTTTCTCTCCTAGGTTCTTTAAACTCCATGAATGGTAAGGTTAAACGGATACTGGAGATCTAGCTGATATTTTCAGGGACTTCACTGCTTTGGTGCCACACTGGCCTCATTATGTTGATAACTTCTCATTCCATTTTATTATTCTGTAGGAGTTCCATCTAATAAAAAAAATGTGTCAGCTTAAAAAATGCAAAGTCTCGGGCTTCCCTGGTGGCGCAGTGGTTGAGAGTCCGCCTGCCGATGCAGGGGACATGGGTTCGTGCCCCGGTCTGGGAGGGTCCCACATGCCGCGGAGCGGCTGGGCCCGTGAGCCATGGCCGCTGAGCCTACGCGTCCGGAGCCTGTGCTCCGCAACGGGACAGGCCACAACAGTGAGAGGCCCGCGTAACGCAAAAAAAAAAAAAAGCAAAGTCTCAGACAAAGCAACTCTTTTCTATTTTAAGCAGCCTTCAGAATAATAGCAGGGCTAACAGCACCTCACCAGACAGGTGAGCACAACGCTGGGAAGGGTAGTAAGACAGACTGCTTGTCAGCTGCTGGACCCAGGCACCATGGGGAGCAGAAATCATCTCCTTGGATCCCAAGACAGCCCCATGGAGTACAGAATATTAGGATGCCTGATTTACAGTTAGAGAAACTGAGGCTTAGGGTGGGAAGGTTGCCCAGTAAGTAAGTGTGGGATGGAACATGGGCCGTGTTCTCAACCCATCTTCTGTTCTGCTAAGGCCAGGGTGGGACTTTGCAATGACTAAGGGATTAGAAATATGAGACTGGACTGATGGACCTAGCTTTATTTTGTCTGGAGGAGAGAAATCTTGGAGGGTGATTCATCATAGCAAATTCAGGTCAGTTTTTAAACAAATTGAGACAGCTGCTCTCCATCTCCTGTGAGGGTAAAAGAAAAGACTCTCACGCTCAGCCTGACAGGTGAAGTAGATAAAGAACGTCCAGACAGTGGGGTCTTGCTGGACCCTGACAAGCTCTGGTGTCCCCTCTAATTGTTTGCCAAACCACAAATGCTTCCTCTTAATCCTACTCTTTCTTCAAGGACCATTTCACATCCCACCTGCTGAGAAGTCTTTTTCTCTGGTTATTTTCTTTTTCTTTTGAGAATATATGTCTTCTCCCTAATTGAATGGCAATTCTCTGGAGGGAAGGAGCCAGGCCTTACCCAACCCCCTAGGTCTCTGATGCATTTCTCTGGAAAAGGCAAATGGGGATAGTGGTTCTAAAAGTTGCCATCTGAGCTGTCTGGAAAGGTCTACTCTCCACGCTGGTGAACCCCAGAATGCCCTTTGACATCAATTCCATATCTGGGATTGAGGGCAATGCTGTAATGGAAGAAAAGCCAGGCCAGCCGAAACTTTCGATGTAAATGACAGCAACGGCATTTGAGTAGGTTGGAAAGATCTGAGACCGGGAAGGGACTTCCGGCCTGGAGTCTATGGGCTGAATCTCCAGAGGACCCAAACGACAGGAAATCATCGCTTTTACTCTAAGAGAGCCCGCTGAGAGGCCCCAGTTGGACAAACGTCCCAGGCCTCTCTACCGAGCTCCCTTAATTCAAGAAGCCTCACAAGACGCGGCACCAGAGAGCCCCAAAGGGCTGATTTTAGATTAATCCCCCTTTGATGGGTCTGGAAAGCAGCTGCAACGTTGCCCTCAGTTTTCTAGCAACATCATGCCCTGAGCTCCAAGACTTCCTGCAGGAAAGCACCTCCCTCCCTGCGTTTCCAAAAAATCAATGAGTGGGTATTTGACTAGATCTCCTCGGTCTCCACTTTCACAGCCACCTGCTTCCCTTGAGGCGCTCCTGCTTGCTCTCCTCCCTCTTCTCCTAGGTAAACCCATCGTCCCGCATCCCTGGTCCTGGCTCCATCTATCCCCTCCCACATGCGTCTCTGCCGGCTCCTCCTTCATTAGCTAAGAACATGCCCATGTCTTTACTATTCGAAAACAAACACTCCCATCCACCTTGTTTCTACCTTAACTTTCTGTGCCATCATCACACACCAAGCTTCTTAGAAAAAAGTAGAAAACCCTGCCTGCTTCCTGCCTCTAACTCACTCCTCAGTCTGTGACGGTCCCTGTGCTAAACGGGCACCAGCAAAGGCCTCTCAGTGGGCCCATCAGCAAACCCAGCTGCATCTCCTCTGTCATCACTGTAGAGCCCTTTCTGCGGCGTCTGCCCCCGTGCCCACCTCCTGCTTCCAAAAGGATTTCTCCTGCAGCTCTGCATTCTCTTGGCACTCCTCTGACTTCTCTCACTTCTCTTCTTTCACATCATTGGCCTTCCCTAGGATAAGGTTTTTGTCTCCCTTCCCTCTCTAAACCATCTTTTCCCAACTCAGAGATCTGCGTGCTACCATCACAATTTTTGCTGCAGCCATGTACCACCCACTCACTTTTAATTTAGCGTTTTTCTTTAAATCAAGTCATCTTTCCTTAAATACACTTTCAATGAAACTCTCATATTACTATTATAAGTGAAACACTAGTATTAAGTGCTGTAAATAAAAGGCAGTAAAAAATACAATGCCATATTAATGAATTCTAGCCAGATACCAATCCCTCCCAAGGGCTCCAAACCTAAGACCTGCTCTTTCCTTTCTTTAAAAGGGAAACTCCAAAGTATTCTAGATTAAAGGCTAGCACAACACTGAGGCTTTCTCATTGACAGAATCAGAAGGACTAAAAGAGAAATGAAAAGGAAATAACTTCTCACCATGGGATTCAATGTCATTTAAGGCCATGTCTGCGTACTGTTTAAAATTATCAACTACCAAGATAATACCCCTACTCAATACTAGGATTAGCTCTTATTCCCCCATGGTTCTCTCCAGGGGACTTACAAGTGTGACTTCTTCAACAGCTGACTATATTTCTTAGCTCCATTCTGCATGTCCTTAGAAAATGAAATTACAGACATAAAATGGAAACAAGATAGAGAGCAAACACCTGAAATGTCAGAACTGGTGCAGAGCAGCAGCAATCCATCCAGGCTAGAGCCCAGATCCACCCCAGACGGGGCCATCCATCAGCGCTGGAGGCTGGAATGTGTCCAGAGACTGCCCGTCATCAACATCTAATCAATCCATAAGAAACAATACTACAGCCAGCATCTGAAAGGTTTACATGCCAAATGCTGCACCATGCACCTCATATATATGTTCTTTGATATTCACAACACCCTTATGAAGCTGATGCCATTATTAGTCCCAATGGACTAATATGAGGAAACCAACATTTAAAGAAGTTAAGGAACTTGCCAAGGATTTCCAGTAAGTGGCAGATCCAACTTGCACCAAGTGTGTCTATAACTCTAGAGCCCTGGCTCTTAACTCTTCTGCTCCCCTGATGCTCAGACACAAAGCGATTTTAAACCTCATAAACCTCAAAATAATAGCCTGCTGCTCTTAAGCACGATTAAGACAATGGGTTGACACAACAGGAAAACTGTTCAATATGTAATTAAACATAATTACTGGTGTCCCCTAATTGTTTGGGAAAATAAATTTCTCGCAGTTGACACGCTATAATTCTGGTGTGTGCTGAGATAATGTTCAAGTCTTTGCTTCGATCTGTGAATCTCCAGCACATCCACAGATCATTGGTCAGATTTCACGGTGAGTACTAGGGTGGCTCAACGATACCTTCAATATGTAACTTAGAATCAGATAAGGTAGGGCTTGGAGGGATCTTAGCCAGCCCATCCAACCCTGCATTTTATACATGGGGACATCAGGGCCCAGAGAAAAAAACTTCCCAAGAACATGCAGGTCTCTGCCTCCTGCTCAAGTGCTCAGCACACCTCACTGATTAGACAGGTTTATGTCAGACCGCCTAAAGCTGAAAACCTGACTTCACTTAGCAGCTGTGTGACCTTGAGCAAGTTACTTAACCTCTCTGAGCTCGAGTTGGGAAGATAATAAGAGTAACTATTTCATAGGGTTTTGTGAGGATTAAATGAGCTAATATATGTAAATACTTGGAATGCTACCTGGGCACATGACATCTGATCAATACCTTTAGCCATTCATACTACTGCTTTAAATAGTAAGCTACATGGGGATGACAGGCCTTGGAAATACTTTTAAAGTTCTCATCAGGGCTGCTATGAACAGCAATAAGTATGCATTATGTGCTGAGGAGCTCTTAGAGGAGATGGCCAACATCTACTACACGGAGCTCAAACTATGAAGCAAAGGAGTTTAGCCAAGGTTCATTTCAGGAGGGAGAAGGGCACGGGAACCAGACCTTCGTGCCTTGTATTATGCTACTTAAACTCTGCAGGAATGAGCATCAGTGTCAGTTGCCATGATCTCGTGGGTAGACTTGTTTATTTGGGTGATCATGTTTCTAGAAGAGCAAACTCAAAAAAAAAAGTAATATGAGCAAATATTTATTGAACATATACTTAGTAAAAAAGCACTAGGCACTATATAAGATACAAAAAAAATTAGGATAGGGCCATCTAAGGCGAGCTTGGCAAATACAGGCGTACCTCAGAGATACTACAGGTTGGGTTCCACACCACTGCAATAAAGCAAATATCACAATTAAGTGAGTCACACGAATATTTTGGTTTCTCAGTGCATGTAAAAGTTATGTTTACGCTACCATAAAGTCTTCCAACTGTGCAGTAACATTGTGTCTAAAAAAACCAATGTATATACCTTAATTAAAAAACGCTTTATTGCTAAAAATGCTAACCATCAACTGAGCCTTCAATGAGTCATAATCTTTTTGCAATAGTAACATCAAAGATCACTGATCACAGGTCACCATAACAAATATAATAATAATGAAAAAGGTTGAAATATTAGGAGAAGTATCAAAATGTAACAGAGACAAATGCTGTTGGAAAAATGGCACTGATAGACTTGCTTGACACCGGGTTGCCACAAACCTTCAATCTGCAAAAAACGCAATGGTGTGAAGTGCTTTATCGCAAAGCACAATATTAGGAGGTATGCCTGTCCCTAGACCTATACCCCATTTCTTTCTCATGTCCCACAGCAGACATCACTAATCAGTCACAGCACACTTGCCCATAGAGTCCAATACAGCTCAAGTACGGCCTTACAATTCTTCTCAAACCAGTGCTCCACTGCCAGTTCATAAGTGTTGAGTTTTAGGGGATGACAGTATAAGCAGGCAACCCAAGAATGAGGCATGGGACTAAAACTCAGCAGGGTCCAAGGATTATTTTTACTTGGGTTCTTTGGATAAGACAGTTACATTTAAAACAGCTAAGAATACAAAATTCATCTTGTATGTGTTTCAGGGAAAAGGTGCAGAGCATCCAAACAATAATAGGTATAAGCAATATGAGATGCTCTTTTTTATAAGGCTTTTGTAGGAATACACAAGCACTCCAGAAACATTTTCATTCTCCCCAACCTCCCAGAAGAAGACCTAGCAGCATCTTCATTTGAAAGGTAAGAAACGTGAAGGAACAGAGACTGCAAGGTTCTTGTTAAAGATATTCTGGCAGTTAGCAGCCATCTGGGCCTTGTCCCCTGTATGAACAGTGGGAGGAAAGCTCAGGACCCAGAGAAATGAAACAAACCAGAGGAGGGGGAATCCAGGAATGTGAGTGGCGCTTCCGCTGGCCTGTCAACCAAAGAAGGTGTTGCACAGGCTCCACATATAGAAAGGAAGCATTGAAGTGAGAGGAAAGAGGGAAAGGATTTTTGTTCTGTCCGGGTCCAATCCTGACTGTTAGAAAGAGCCAGTGAGCTCAGTGAAGACGCCACCTCCATGCACAGCACCCCCACAAGAGGCAAGAAGTACAGACCCTACCTAATTCAAGCCAGAAACCTTGTTTAAAAAGTATACCTTGCTTACATTTGTTCGAAGTAGAAATGGAATATTGTAGAGCATACTGACTCAGTAAATGTAAAAAAAAAGGCTGTAACTGAGGCCATGTCTCACATAAGCCATTATCCAGATGGCAAATAATGTTTCCTCTTTAGTGCCAAAGAGATTGATGGGGAGAGGTTCCTGGGAGCGCAGAGCTGGGATGGAGCGCTATGCAGATAGGAGCCTGCTACGGGTGTGCCTGGCGTGGGGGTGGCATATGTGCCCCAGCTACTTGCCAAAGCAGTGTTGAGAGAAAGTTGCTTTAAAACATTCAACTGGTAAATAACCTGCTATAAAGAATAAGAAAACCAGACTCCCTCATGCGAGAGCACCAAAATCACAACTGCTGAACGATCATCGACAGGAAGACACTGGAACTCACCAAAAAAGATACCCCACATCCAAAGGCAAAAGGAGAATCCACAATGAGACAGTAAGAGGGGTGCAATCACAATAAAATCAAATCCCAAAAACACTGGATGGGTCACTCACAAACTGGAGAACACTTATACCACAGAAGTTCACCCAGTGGAGTGAAGGTTCCGAGCCCCATGTCAGGCTTCCCAACCTGGGGGTCCGGCAACGGGAGAAGGAATTCCTAGAGAATCAGCCTTTGAAGGTTAGCAGGATTTGATTGCAGGATTTCGACAGGACTGGGGGAAACAGAGACTCCACTCTTGGAGGACACACACAAAGTAGTGTGTGCATCGGGACCCAGGGGAAGGAGCAGTGACCCCATAGGAGACTGAACCACATCTGCCTGCTGGTGTTGGAGGGTCTCCTGCAGAGGCAGGGGGTGGCTGTGGCTCACCATGAGGACAAGGACACTGACAGCAGAAGCTCTGGGAAGTAATCCTTGACATGAGCCCTACCAGAGTCCACCATTAGCCCCACCAAACAGCCTGTAGTCTCCAGTGCTCGGTCGCCTAAGACCAAACAACCAACAGGGAGGGAACCCAGCCCCACCCATCAGCAGACAAGTGGATTAAAGTTTTACGGAGCTCTGCCCACCAGAGCAACACCCAGCTCTACACACCACCAGTCCCTCCCATCAGGAAGCTTGCACAACCCTCTTAGGTAGTCTCTTCCATGAGAGGGCAGACAGCAGAAGCAAGAACTATAATCCTGCAGCCTGTGGAACAAAAACCACATTCGCAGAAAGACAGACAAGATGAAAAGGCAGAGGGCTATGTACCAGATGAAGGAACAAGATAAAACCCCAGAAAAACAACTAAATGAAATGGAGATAGGAAACCTTCCAGAGAAAGAATTCAGAATAATGACAGTGAAGATGATGCAGGGTCTTGAGAAAAAAATGGAGGCAAAGATCAAGAAGAGGCAAGAAATGTTTAACAGAGACCTAGAAGAATTAAAGAACAAACAAACAGAGAAGAACAATACAAAAACTGAAATCAAAAATACACTAGAAGAAAAAAAAAAAAAAAAAAATACACTAGAAGAAATCAATAGCAGAGTAACTGAGGCAGAAGAACAGATAAGTGACCTGGGAGACAGAATGGTGGAATTCACTGCTGTGGAACAGATTAAGAAAAAAGAATGAAAAGAAATGAAGGGCTTCCCTGGTGGCGCAGTGGTTGAGAGTCTGCCTGCCGATGCAGGGGACACGGGTTCATGCCCCAGTCCAGGAGGATCCCACGTGCGGTACAGCGGCTGGGCCAGTGAGCCATGGCCACTGAGCCTGCGTGTCCGGAGCCTGTGCTCCGCAACGGGAGAGGCCACAACAGTGACAGGCCCGCATACCGCAAAAAAAAAAAAAAAGAAGAAAGAAAAGAAATGAAGACAGCCTAAGAGACCTCTGGGATAACATTAAACACAACAACATTTGCATTATAGGGGTCCCAGAAGAAGAGAGAGAGGAAGGACCCAAAAAAAATATTTGAAGAGATTATAGTCAAAAACTTGCCTAACATGGGAAAGGAAATAGCCACCCAAGTCCAGAAAGCACAGAAAGTCCCATACAGGATAAACCCAAGGAGAAACACACCGATACACACAGTAATCAAATTGGCAAAAATTAAGGACAGAGAAAAATTATTGAAAGCAGCAAGGGAAAAATGACAAATAACATACAAGGGAACTCCCGTAAACTTAACAGCTGATTTCTCACCAGAAACTCTGCAACCCAGAAGGGAGTGGCATGACATATTTAAACTGATGAAAGAGAAGAACCTACAGCCAAGATCACTCTACCAGGCAAGAATCTCCTTCAGATTCGATGGAGAAATCAAAAGCTTTATAGACAAGCAAAAGGTAAGAGAATTCAGCACCACCAAACTAGTTCCACAACAAATGCTAAAGGAACTTCTCTAACTGGGAAACACAGAAAAAGAAAAGGACGTGCAAAAACAAACCCAAAACAATTAAGAAAATGGTAATAGGAACATACATATCGATAATTACCTTAAACGTGAATGGATTAAATGCTCCAACCAAAAGACACAGGCTTGCTGAATGCATACAAAAACAAGACCCATATATATGCTGTCTACAAGAGACCCACTTCAGACGTAGGGCCACATTCAGACAGAAAGTGAGGGGATGGAAAAAGATATTCCATGCAAATGGAAATCAAAAGAAAGCTGGAGTAGCAATACTCATATCAGATAAAATAGACTTTAAAATAAAGAATGTTACAAGAGACAAGGAAGGACACTACACAATGATCAAGGGATCAATCCAAGAAGAAGATATAACAATTATAAATATATATGCACCCAACATAGGAGCACCTTAATACATAAGACAACTGCTAACAGCTATAAAAGAGGAAATCGACAGTAACATAATAATAGTGGGGGACTTTAACACCTCATTTACACCAAGGGACAGATCATCCAAACAGAAAATTACTAAGGAAACACAAACTTTAAATGACACAATAGACCAGATAGATTTAATTGATATTTTTAGGACACTCCATCCAAAAACAGCAGATTACACTTTCTTCTCAAGTGCACACAGAACATTCTCCAGGATAGATCATATCTTGGGTCACAAATCAAGCCTCAGTATTTAAGAAAATTTAAGAAAATTGAAATCATATCAACCATGTTTTCAGACCACAATGCTAAGAGATTAGAAATGAATTACAGGGAAAGAAACGTAAAAAACACAAACACATGGAGGCTAAACAATACGTTACTAAATAACCAAGAGATCACTGAAGAAATCAAAGAGGAAATCAAAAAATACCTGAGACAAATGACAATGAAAACACGATGATCCAAAATCTATGGGATGCAGCAAAAGCAGTTCTAAGAGGGAAGTTTATAGCTATACAAGCCTACCTCAAGAAACAAGAAAAATCTCAAATAAACAAACTAACCTTACACCTAAAGGAACTAGAGAAAGAAGAACAAACAAAACCCAAAGTTAGCAGAAGGAAAGAAATCATAAAGATCAAAGCAGAAATAAATGAAATAGAAACAAAGAAAACAATAGCAAAGATCAACAAAACAAAAAGCTGGTTCTTTGAAAAGATAAGCAAAATTGATAAACCATTAGCCAGACTCATCAAGAAACAGAGGGAGAAGACTCAAATCAATAAAATTAGAAACGAAAAAGGAGAAGTTACAACACACACCACAGAAATACAAAGCATCCTAAGAGACTACTACAAGCAACTCTATGCCAATAAAATGGACAACCTGGAAGAAATGGACAAATTCTTAGAAAGGTATAACCTTCCAAGACTGAACCAGGAAGAAATAGAAAATATGAACAGACCAATCTCAAGTAAGGAAATTGAAACTGTGATTTAAAATCTTCCAACAAACAAAACTCCAGGACCAGATGGCTTCACAGGCGAATTCTATCCAACATTTAACACCCATCCTTCTTAAATGCTTCCAAAAAACTGCAGAGGAAGGAACACTCTGAAACACATTCTATGAGGCCACCATCACCCTGATAACCAAAACCAGACAAAGCTACTACCAAAAAAAACAAAAATTACAGACCAATATCACTGATGAACATAGATGCAAAAATCCCCAACAAAATACTAGCAAAGAGAATCCAACAACACATGAAAAGGAACATAAACCATGATCAAGTGGGATTTATCCCATGGATGCAGGATTCTTCAATATACACAAATCAATCAATGTGATACACCATATTAACAAATTGAAGAACAAAAACCACATGATCACCTCAATAGATGCAGAAAAAGCTTTTGACAAAATTCAACACCCATTTATGATAAAAACTCTCCAGAAAGTGGGCAGAGAGGGAACCTACCTCAACATAATAAAGGCCATATACGACAAACTCACAGCAAACATCATTCTCAATGGTGAAAAACTGTAAGCGTTTCTTCTAAGATCAGGAACAAGACAAGGATGTCCACTTTCACCACTATTATTCAACACAGTTTTGGAAGTCCTAGCCATGGCAATCAGAGAAGAAAAAGAATTAAAAGGAATACAAATTGGAAAAGAAGAAGTAAAACTGTTGCTGTTTGCAGATGACATGACACTATACAGAGAGAAACCTAAAGATGCCACCAGAGAACTACTAGAGCTAATCAATGAATTTGGTAAAGTTGCAGGATACAAAATTAGTGCACAGAAATCTCTGGCATTCCTATACACTAATGATGAAAAATCTGAAAGCGAAATCAAGGAAACACTCCCATTTACCACTGCAACAGAAAGAATAAAATATCTAGGAATAAACCTACCTAGGGAGACAAAAGACCTGTATGCAGAAAACTATAAGACACTGATGAAAGAAATTAAACATGATACAAACAGATGGAGAGATACACCATATTCTTGGATTGGAAGAATCAATATTGTGAAAATGACTATACTACCCAAAGCAATCTACAGATTCAATGCAATCCCTATCAAATTACCAGTGGCATTTTTTACAGAACTAGAACAAAAAATCTTAAAATTTGTTTGGAGACACAAAAGACCCTCAATAGCCAAAGGAGTCTTGAGGGAAAAAACCGGAGCTGGAGGAATCAGACTCCCTGACTTCAGACTATACTACAAAGCTACAGTAATCAAGACAATACAGTACTGGCACAAAACAGAAATATAGATCAATGGAACAGGATAGAAAGCCCAGAGATAAACCCACGCAACTATGGTCAACTACCCTATGACAAAGGAGGCAAAGATCTACAATGCATAAAAGACAGTCTTTTCAATAAGTGGTGCTGGGAAAATTGGACAGCTACATGAAAAAGCATGACATTAGAACACTCCCTAACACCATACACAAAATAAACTGAAAATTGATTAGAGACCTAAATGTAAGACCAGGCACTATAAAACTCTTAGAGGAAAACATAGGAAGAACACTGACATAAAACACAGCAAGTCTTTTTTGATCCACCTCCTAGAGTAATGTAAGTAAAAACAAAAATAAACAAATGGGACCTAATGAAACTTAAAAAGCTTTTGCAAAGCAAAGGAAACTACAAACAAGTCGAAAAGACAACCCTCAGAATGGGAGAAAATATTTGCAAACGAATCAATGGACAAAGGATTAATCTCCAAAATATATAAGCAGCTCAATATTAAAAAAACAGACAACCTAATCGAAAAATGGGCAGAAGACCTAAATAGACATTTCTCCAAAGAAGACATACAGATGGCCAAGAAGCACATGAAAAGCTGCTCAACATCACTAATTATTAGAGAAATGCAAATCAAAACTACAATGAGGTATCACCCCACACCAGTTAGAATGGGCATCATCAGAAAATCTACAGGGCTTCCCTGGTGGTGCAGTGGTTGAGAGTCCGCCTGCCGATGCAGGGGACACAGGTTCATGCCCTGGTCTGGGAGGATCCCACATGTCACGAAGCGGCTGGGCCCGTGAGCCATGGCCGCTGAGCCTGCGGGTCCGGAGCCTGTGTTCCGCAACAGGAGAGGCCACAGCAGCAAGAAGCCCGCGTACCGCAGAAAAAAAGAAATAAAAAGAAAATCTACAAACAACTAATGCTGGAGAGGATGTGGAGAAAAGGAAACTCTCTTGCACTGTTGGTGGGAATGTAAATTGATACAGCCACTATGGAGAACAGTATGGAGGTTCCTTAAAAAACTAAAAATAGAATTACCATATGACCCAGCAATCCCACTACTGGGCATACAGCCAGAGAAAACCGTAATTAAAAAAGACACATGCGCCCCAATGTTTATTGTAGCACTATTTACAATAGCCAGGTCATGGAAGCAACCTAAATGCCCATCGACAGACAAACGGATAAAGAAGAAGTGGTACATATATAGAATGGAATATTACTCAGCCATAAATAGGAATGAAATTGGGTCATTTGTAGAGACGTGGATGGACCTAGAGACTGTCATACAGAGTGAAGTAAGTCAGAAAGAGAAAAACAAATCTCGTATATTAACGCATATATGTGAAACTTAGAAAAATGGTACAGATGAACCGGTTTGTAGGGCAGAAATAGAGACACAGATGTAGAGAACAAACGTATGGACACCAAGGGGAGAAAGCAGCAGGGGGTGGGGGTGGGGGTGGGATGAATTGGGCAATTGGGATTGCCATGTATACACTGATGTGTATAAAATGGATAACTAATAAGAACCTGCTGTATAAAAAAATAAATAAAATAAAATTCAAGACAAAAAAAATAAAACCATTTATATCTCAGTTTAAAACCTCCTTAGTTCCGTTTCGACGTGCTTTCTTTTTAATTTTTCGAATAAGAAAAATGTTTACGTGGTTCCAACACCAAAAAGCATAAAAAAAGGTATACAGTGAGAATCTCCCTCACAACCCTGCCCTCCATCCCCTCAGATGCCAGCTGCTCCCCACCTCCCAGGCCACCCACTGCTACCGGCTCCCCACCTGGCTTCCTGAGTTCTCTGTTCATACAGAAGCAGACAAACATGGATTCTTAGTTTTCCCTCTTTATGCCCTAAAAGGTGGTAAGGTGGTGTGTGATCTACACCTGTCTCCACCTTGCTTATTTTTTTTTTTTAATTTATGGCCATGTTTATACCCTCCAGGTGTCATAAAATGTACTGGTCCACCTTGCTTTTTTCACTTAGTATATATTGAAGATCTTTCCATATATTAGTACATAGACAGCTTTCTTGCAATAAATTTTATTTTTAATTTACATATAATAAATGCATAGATCTGAAGTATTCCACTATTGATTCTGACAATCATGCACCCTTGTGTAAACATCACCTAAAACAAAATAATAGAACATTTGCATTGTGTTCCTTTTTAGTCAACCCCACCTCAAAACCACCAGTTTTGATTTCTGTTGCCATGATGCAATGCTTTTTTATGCGTGTCATAATGATCATAAGATATCCTGTTCCTGTTAGAGACCAGAAATGAATGTCATGAGCTAGTTCACCCCTCTGTGAAGGCTCCTCTAACACAGCTCCCTGCCCCGCACACCTGCCCCAGTCTAGACCAGGTGCCCTCCTTGTGCTCCCACACCTGTACTTGCCCTCCAACTCTGCACCATCATAGCCTCTAAAATGATCTTTTCTCCCCCTGGTCTGTAAGCGCGAGCTCCATTCTTTGTCACCAATGCCTCTACAGTGTCTACTAAGAAAGCACCAACTAGATATTTGTTAAACCCTTTCCCCAAGGCAGGTTGTAATTACAAAGTAAAAATATCGATTCCCTGACCAGTGTTGCTATGGAAATGGCTAAATGCAAACTTCGCTTCACAATTAAGGTAACTGTCAGAGAGGAGGCAGGAACCTTGTAAAGAGGCAACGGTGTGTCAGCCCTGTGATGGGGAAGGGCCACTCACAGGATTCTGCAGGCGGACAGGGAGGGGCCTCTGTGTCAGTTGTCTGCTTTGCTGATGATGGAAAGAATGACGGACATTTCAGAGTTGATTTCCAAGCTGTCGAAAACAAATCAGAGGCTTTTCTTGGGTTGAACATGGAACATGCACAGATAAGGCATTCCCTGCATCACTAAATCACTGGACTGTAAACTTTAAATAGAAAACGGAGAATCTAGGCAGGTTATCGGACAGAGTGTCCACAATGATGTGGGTTTAAGAATGAGGGGAGATAAATTGTCAGGAAAACAATCTGCTTTGAGGTCTGGGAAGTAGAAGGTATTGTCAAAATAGAGACATCTTTGGGGAATACTGAAAACTGAGCTGCAGAGAAGGCAAATGGGAAAACCCACAAAATCAGCAGAATAGCTTTCCAAGGAATAATCAAACAAGGAACCTGAAGAGTAGAAAAATGGTTCAATAAAGCTGACCGTGCAGCCAGATTCTAGGGCAGCTACCATCCTTAATTGTTTCTGTATTGGTTTGAGCAAAGCTTGAAGCAGGGCAGGATGAAGTGGCTGTGAGCCCACTTGTTCTCCATGGGATCTGAAGTCATCCTGTTGCCTCAATGCCCCAGGACAGTCCTACGTTTAGCCATGAAAGCAGGAGCTGTCCATGAGGCTACAGGGGAGATGGGGAGACCCAACCTCAAGGAATTCAGGAAGAAGAAATTCCAAGACCTGGCTGAGGAAATCTGTTGAACTAGCTTTTAAGGAGCCTGTAGGTAAGTGGAGTGTTAATTATACATTTTTTTTTAATGCAAAGCCCAAGCGTGTCTAGGATGTTCTCATTTAAGAGAATAAAAGAAATCCCTTTTAATTTGCTTTACTTCAGCTGGTTTCCATTTTTTATTATCCAAAAGCTGAAACTGCCAAGAGTTTTTAACAATAAAAGCAGCAACTAGGGCTTCCCCGGCGGCACAGTGGTTGAGAGTCCGCCTGCCGATGCAGGGAACACGGGTTCGTGCCCGGGTACGGGAAGATCCCACATGCCGCGGAGCGGCTGGGCCCGTAAGCCATGGCCGCTGAGCCTGCGCGTCTGGAGTCTCTGCTCCGCAGAGGGAGAGGCCACAACGGTGAGAGGCCCGCGTACCGCAAAAAAAAAAAAAAAAAAAAAAAAGCATCAACTAGTTAACATAAATAAAAGGAAACAGTAGGCTATAGCTATACATGCTTTGTCACTGAATGTTTTTTTTTCTTAATCTTTTTTAAACAGATTAAAAAGTCTTCTCTGCCAAAAGAATTATATAGGTCAATAATTGTGAATTCTGAAAAATATACTATTTAACTAATATTGTGTACAGCAAGCACCTGAAACAATTCTTTTATTTTAGAAGCAAGGATTGTACACATCTCCATTTCATATAAAATTTCCTTCTGAATATTGAACATTTTGTTGTAAATATGAAAATGGGCCCTTCAAATATTACTGTTTTTCTCATCTTAATTCATTTCTGGCAAATATACGTAAGTTTTCTTTGTAAAAAATTAAATAATCATGGGATGGTGTATTAGTTTCCTATTGCTGCTGTAACAAATTACCACACATTTAGTGGCTTAAAACAACACAGCTTTATCATCTTAACAGCTCTGTGGGTCAGAAGTCTGCAGTGGGCCTCACTGGGTGAACGTGAAGTTTAGTGCTGCATCTCTTTCCTAGAGGCTCTGGTGGAGAATCTGTGTTCCTGTCTTTTCTAGGTTTCAGAGGCCGCCCGCATTCCTTGGCTCATGCCCTCCTTCCATCTTCAAAGCAGCCATGACCAGCTGAGTCCAGTCCTGTCTTTCTCAAGATGTCATCATCTGTCTGGTTCTGACTCATCTGCACCCTTCTTCCCCATTTAAGGACCCTTGTGGTTAGACTGGGCTCACAGGGAAAATCCAGAACAACCTCCTTATCTTAAGGTCAACTGATTAGCAACCTCAATTCCATCTGCAACCTTTCCCCCCCCTTGTCATATAACATAACAGATTTAGGTTCCAGGGATTGGGAAATGGACACCTGTGGGGGCCATTATTCTGCCTTCCTCAGATGGGATGGGAATTGTCTCAGGAGATACTTATTTCAGGGTCCTGGGACCTTGTGCATCTAATAAACGGTTTGGTGGTGATCTTAACGACACTCACTGAAGTCACCGCAGAAATAGGGACATTCAAGGTGAGCCTGCCTACTCGCTGCACGGGAACTGACAAACTTTGGCTGCTTCTGAATGGAAAGAGCTGCTCAGTCTAGGACTTTCCACCGCCTAGATGCCTGAAGGTCTCCATTCCTATGTGGACTGGACAGGATGTCTGGTAAGAAGAGAGGTCTAGGGAAGAGGCGGGACTTCACACGATGGGCCACATGCAGAAGGTGCTGGGAGCGGGTGCTGCCAGTACATTGTGCAAACTCCTTTCACTTACAAGATCAGTTCTTCTTCACTCACATCCGCCAGGTTTCTCAGCATCTCCATTTCACTGCAGACATGTTAAATTGGTCGATTTGCCTGAGATGATGCCCTCAGAGAAATAAAGCCAGGGCCCAGTTCATCTCTACTGACCCAAACCCCAGGCTTTCCCCACCAGCCACACCTCTCCCTGGAGCACCAGGACAGCAGGCCTATGGTGACTTACGGGGCACCAAGGTCGGACATCACAGAGTTAACCTACGTTAAAAACAGCAATTTTAAATTGCGTTCTATAACTCTTAACAAACATGCCACCAGTCTGGAAAATTTATTTCACCAGTTCCTCACATAGTGTCTGGCCCAGAGCTGGGGCTCGAAAAATACCTGTTGCACAAATAATCACATACTTTTGTAACACCTGTCAGGTGGAGTGTTGAGCTGATCAGGGCATGAAAATGGTGAAGAGTAAAATTTTGATGTCCTCCAGCCTTTCCAAAGTAACACAAGGAATTTGATTTGGGGACTGTAAACTCGTAAAAAAAAAAACAAAAAACTCCTCAGTAGGGAAACACTAGTCTACTATGTGCTGGTTCAGAATCTCATTTATCAGATCATAACTAGCAACTAAAAACATAAAAGGAGATAGAGTAGAATAGAAAAGGTCAGAGTACAGCACACATACTAATAGTATTGTTTCATAAAACTATTATTTCAGATGTGTGCTTTTGTGTCTGTGTGCTGAGCTGTAACATCAAATGTATTTCTGGATTTCCTGGTAAAATGGATCACGGTCTATTGATCAAAAACTTGAAAACCGCTGCTCTAGTCATCACAAAATTTTAGAATAGGCCAGCCTTTCATAGAATGAGAATTAACAATAACTCAGTCCCAAATGGCTGTTAGTTTTTAGCTTCTCAAGTTCCTATTGTCTTTTCTCCTGGCCATAAACACGCACCCAGAGTCCCAGACAGTTCCAGCAAGACAAGATAACAAATGATGCTAAGAGAATCACCTCCTTATTCTCTCTTCCAAGGCACTCTCAATCCCTTACCAAAACATGTGTCCAGGATTCTCCTTTGTCATCAACTAAAACAGGAGAGTCATCAGTATCATGATGCTCCCAAAGGGAAGAAGTCTATAAAAATGGTCTGACTGCTGCAGAAGACTTTTTCTTACGCAGTCATCGACCCCATTATGACAGCAGCATCTGGCTTTCAGGGAAGCCACTTCCAATGCTCAGGGTTCAAACTGCAATCATGCACCCCATCGGGGAAGTTGGCATGCCTCTTACTTGGCCCCTCTATTCTCTTGTTTGGAGGCTCAGCTCAGCTCAGTTTTCATGCTCACATAAGTCACTCTCTGGGAGGGCTCCCCAAGAGTTCTCCTCTGGGGAACCTTAGCCGTTTTATTAGGAAAAAGCCAGGAAACCCCCCATGGGCTATAACCTCTAGAGGAAATGCTTGAGTCTTATCATCTCTGAACCCCCTGCGGGGTGTCACAGAGCCGTAGTGTGTACCACCTGTACAGACTAAACTAAACTGTTCCCCACAAAATTCGTATGTTGAAGCACTAATGTCCAATATGACTGTGTTTGGACCAGGGTCTTTAAGGAGGTAATTAAGGTTAAATGAGGTCATAAGGGTGGGACCCTAATCCAATAGGACTCGTGTCCATATAAGAAGAAGAGAGACAACAGAGATCTCTCTTTCCGTACACACACAGGGAAGAGGCCATGTGAGGACACAGTGAGAAGGTGTCACCTTCACCAGGAAGATAGATCCCCCCAGAAACCAACTCCGCTGGCACCTTGATCTTGGACTTCCAGCCTCCAGACTGTGATAAAATAAATTTCTGTTGTTTAAACCACCCAGACTGTGGTATTATATGATGGCAGTGCAAGCAGACTATTATCACCTAGACTGAACTGGAGTTGAACAGGCTATGTTTTCCTACCATCGGAATTCATGTTGACTTTAAGTAGCTATCTTGAAACATAAATGTTAAGAGAAAAAAGCAAGTCACAGAAAAATATACACAGTAGTAAATATTTTACACATAGAAGGCCAAGCAAAGGTAAATAATATATCATTTAGGGCTTTAAAAATTGTTTGCCATAAAACCATAAAGAATATTATGGAGATGATAAAAGCAAAATTCAGGAGAGTGGTTGCTTCTGGGATGAGGGGATAACAGCTAGGACCTAGGGAGAGTCACACATTGGTAACATGCTATTAAGTACACAGTGACCTCATGGGTGTTAACTTTATTCGAATGTCTCATAGTTCATTTTTGTTATTTTTATACATGTTAAATATTTTACAATTGAACTTATAAAAGTAAGATGTTGGAATAATATAACACCCATCATTTAACAGTAATTATTCTGGAGAGGGGGAATAGGGGGCATTTCTACATTACAAATTTTACTTCCCTGAATCTCTTCAATTGTCCTGAAATATTTATATTATATTTATATTTGGAATAAAAAGTCAAGAAAATTAAAAGAGGTAAAAAGGAACTACTGAACACTTGTAATTACTTTCATAGTTTCTTTAATCTTCCCTCCCCCACTTCCATTTTCCCGAATAATATGCTAGGATGAACAACTGATCATCTTTAAGAAAAATGCCTTGGTTGATCTCAAGTAATTCTGATCCCCAGACCATATGGCTCATGTTGATTTATTAAATATGTTACACACACACTTACTTGAAAGGTAAGCTTCAGCTAGAATTAACCCATACTCTTTTGAAATGAAAATAATAGCTATGGGATTATAATAATAATTCAATCCCTCTGTAGGCTGGTTATTAGGAAAATGCCAGGAAACAGACATCCAAGGAAGGAAGTCTCATTTCTTTTTCTTTCAAGCCAATTTAGCTAAATTACAGACATTTCCCTTTCAGAGCTGAGGACTATCGACAGAACTTTAAGTATGGCTCATTTATATTAATGTCTTCAATTTACAATTTCCTGGATGCTTCTTTCTTTATGATGCTAGTTTTCAGTTCGTATTAAAATAATTTTGTAAGACTAGTTAAGTCGCAAGTCAAGAGAAGAGTGTTTTGTGTGTGGCTTCTACGTTTTAGAAGAAGAGGAAATCATTTGAAAGCAAATCATTTTCTGTACTTAATGAATCTCTAATTTCTTTCCTTTTTGGCTCTGCCAACTGAATAGAACGTAAAGGAGTTTGGATATTCAATACGAAACAACTTTTTCCTTTGGAAAATGGAACCACTTTGCAAAATTTACCCCAACTTTAAAGGCGTTTCATGCTCAATAAACCTTGAGTACTATTCAATCACTTATCAGTCTCATTGCCATTACTTGTGTGTGTGTGCGTCTGTCTGTCTGTCTCTCTCTCTTACTAGACAGAGTTGGTTGCCGGTGGGATGAATGGATCGTGCACCCTAAGGAATGCCTGTTCTCAGTTTGGCCCAATTATGGTGAATTCCGCAAAAGAAACATATGGGCATGTTTAGTCCTCAGGTAGGACTGATGAAGAGAGGCATAATGAAACAAAAAATAATCATAACAATGAGCACTAACACCACAAGAAATACTTTTTCAGTTAGTCATTCATACATCCCATTGTGTATTACACACTCATTATGAATCATATGCTGAGAGTATGAAAATAAGTCAAACAATGTATATCAATCATACCTCAACAAAACTGTTTTAAAAAAAAAGAAAGAAAGAAAATCAATCATAGAAACCCTAACCTGGAGAGGAGCTCGCATCTAAGTGGGGTAATTCCAAGAAGAGAGAGACTAAGGACAAGAGAAATACCTCCTGTGAGTTTCTAGTGTGAGAAAGAAGTTCAGGAGGACAAAAGGATGGGAATGGACTCCACGAGATGGGAACCTCATCAACAAAGGCCTGAAAGAGTGAAAGCCCAGACTGAGTTTGGCATACAGCGTACGGTTAGGTTTGAGAAAGGTTGAAGGGAACATATTGTGGAGGGTTTTGCTGAATAGCAGGAACAAGTTGAGGAGTTCACATTTATTTTAGTAAGCAAAGGAGAGTCCTTAAATGTTTTGAGCAGAGAATTGACATATTCTGGATGGAACTTCAGAAAGATTTTAGCAACAATATTCAAGAGACTAGAGAAAGTGAAGAGCAAGCAGGGGATTGTTTTCCAAGACTATCACAATCCAAGTAAGAAGGAATCAAGGTCCTCAAGACCCGTTCATGACTAAAAACAAAACAAAACAAACTAGGAATAGGTGGTACTTCCTTACCTTGATTATGGACATCTACTAAAAACCTACATCAAACATTGCTTTAAGATCAAGACCGAGACAAGGAGTCCTGCTTTTATTGTTTCTTATTTCAGACTGTCCAGGAGGTCCTATCCAATGCAGTAAGACAAGAAAAAAGAATTTAAAAGTACATGTTTGGGAAAGAAAGAAAAAAACTGACATTATTTGAAGATAACAAAAAATTATCTTCATGATATATCTTTTTAAATTTACTGACAATTTTTAAAAGAGAGTTTAGTAATATGGTTGAACACAGATGGACTTAGAAACCCAAGAAGCAGTCACAAATCTCTCCACTTTTAAGACACAGAAGAGAAGGGTGAACACATGTTTTTATAAGAAAAGCATCATAATTCTTTTCTCTGTGGACAGATCCATGTAGATTAATAGCAGACTGAAATATTCAGAAGTCTAGCTTACAAGGCTTCCTAACAAATATACCACACCCTTGAGAACAGTGGCATTGTATTCTATGGAATGCCCTAAACAGCCTTTCAGATGGAAATCACAGCAATAACAGAGAAGCTGATTCTGACCATCATATATAATTTGATATCAATGCAAAGACAAGAAAGAGAGAGAAAAAAAATCCTCCATTTTCAAGGGTAGCCCTAGTTTACAGCTACCTTCTCCTACAGCAGTCCCAAACTTATGCCTCAGCTCAGAAACACCAAGTTAAACAAAGCTAAGTGTGCTGATTTATGGCAGGACTGCTTGAGGGGGCTGGGGGGCTCGGATCTCCAAGAGGCAGAGAATGTGGGTAACTCTTCCTACATTTAATTGATATCAAACCCTTTTATCAGGGAATAACTCAAGGAACTAGTGACCTAGAGAAACTCGAATTTAGAAAATGCTGTGCACCCAAACATTCTCAATTCCTGGTATGAACCAAAATAGCAAAATCAACATAGCAAACAGTTTAAAGCAAGGACTCTGAGGCCAGTGTGCCTGGGTTTGAATCCCAGATCCACAACTTACTCTTGTGTGACCTTAGGCAAGTTACTTAACCTGTGTCCCAAATTTCTCATCTGTGGAAATGAGGAGATGGGTTAGGACAATAGTGGCTACCTCATAGAGTGGTACTGAGGATTAAAATAAATGGCTGAATAAACGTAAAGCATTTACGTGTTTGTTAAGTCAAGCAGATTTTGTGATACGCTGTCACTACTCTGTTAGAATTACAATATTTCGCAAGCAAGCAGGGAAGAGTATAACCTCACTGGTGTAAGAAGAAAATTACTGGTCATCAAACAGGTTCATAAAGGTCTCTGAGAAGAGCAGTAACACACAGATTGTCTGTAGTTCTGCTAATGAGACACTCTTATCAACTGATATTTATACTGAACACTAGAGTTGTGTTTGGGGTGGGGTGCGGCAAATAGGAAATAAAAAAACAGGCTATTCTTAACTTTTAAAAGATTCAGGAGTTTTCTCTAAATATGGTTCTCCCAAGCATTCAAGTTGAAGGCACTTTCTCTCTGACCTCCCACACTCACTTTCCAGAGTAAGCTCCAGCTACTGAAATGCAATTTAGTGCTGAAGAAATTCTGCCAGAATTATGCCACTTTAGAGGGTTGTTTTCCATCATCTCTTCCCTTAAAATAAGCAATATCAACAGACATCAACAGACATGAAACTACGGTTGTACAATGCGGAGCCTTTGACATATACAATATCCCAAATTAGACCATTCTTACCAACGATGCAAAAATCTTCCAGGAAATGTCTAGATCATCAGAAAAACATTATGTTAAATGTGGCTTCAGTTATGTATACTTTGCTGTGTGTCAATTCCTTGAAATGTGGTGATCCACACATGAAAAAAACCTTCATCCCCTAACTATTGGGGTTAAACAAGATATATTAATCCTTTTAGATGACAGATCAAGGGACCATAATGGTTGAACTTCGTCTGGGATAGATGAGAACATGCATGTTTTGCATTGTACCACCAGGCATAAAGCTGTGAAGAGCAAACTTCAACAGTACCCACCTTCGTGGGAACCTGAAAAGGTTGTTTGAGGCCAAGGGATACATGATTTAAGGAGAAATGTTTTGTGGGTGTATTTCTGAGCCAGCTACAGGCTAGAGTAGAGTTACCTGTCAACCAAACCAAGTTTCAATTCCTCTAGCCCCCTTTCAAGACCCTCTACATCTCATTCCTTCCTGTTTATTCTAATCTGACCACCTTGCTGCTCCTCTGTCCTCAAGCCTCTTGAATGTGGCTTGTAGGCTTCCTCCAGTCCTTGAACACACAGTGATCACATTGAATACCTTTCCTCCCCTGTAAAAATTCTTACCTCATCCTTCCTTTTCTCTTTATCTCCTTCTGTGTTCTTTGAGCTTTATACCATGAGTATGCCTTAATTTATCACTTTTATAAAACCTAAAATTTAATCAGAGTAATAGGTAAAAATTTCACAAATGAAATAAGTTTCTTAAATAAGTGGTATTTGACACGATAATCAAGGCACCCCAAAAAAGTGACTAAACCTATTCAATAGAGAGCAATATTTTGTATTCAAAGTCAATTTTGTAAGAAAAGAAATGTGTCCTGTCTTCTCTAGTAAGATCAGAGAATAGAGACACCCAGGAAGGGGGCCCACAGCACTCTTTTCCTCTCATTTTCAGGCTGGCCCGAGTTCCTATTCATCTTGCTTTTCTTTTTGTTTACCTTACCTGGGTTCTTGTGTCCCAGCGCTGGGTTTGCCAGTGATGCCCACAGGACGATGAGCCTGGTTGGTGGGCTACCCCAGAACTAAAGAGCATGCGGGTGCCTGGATGTATAGAACCACTAAAGCATGAAGTCATGCGTTTTGCATGGTGTCACCATACCTCCTGGAAGGATGGACTCCTACAAGGTGCCCCAGGTCATCCAGCAAGATGTATCCCTACGTGAGCTGCTGTTAGGTTAGAGAAGGTCTGAAGTTCATCCAATGCCACAGCATGAATAATTATATCTGTGAGCATGTGAGAAGGGCCTTGAGTTAAACATAAGTGTAGATCACCACCTCCGAGCAACTCCTCTGATGAATGTTGGGAGGTGGACCAACACTTCCAAGTCCTTCCTTCGTCTTTAAAGCCCAGGAGGCTCCCCATTCACCAGCCTGACCCCAGAAGTGCCCGATGTCAACAACATTCCAAAGTAAAACAGATCACTGAATAGTTATACTTTTAGTTTAAAATTCATATAAAATCAGAGGAAATGCCTGGAACAAAACCCAAGACACATGAATCCCAGACCACTGCTCTATAAATTACCCTCTCAAATGATTATCTCCCTTGCCTTAAAAATTAATTCCCTGCCAGATGGGATACTCACATACCCCCAGAGGCCATAGGGATGGGTAGACCCCTACAGAAAGCAACAGGATGATACTGAATAGGATCAATTTAAATATTCACAGCATTGGGTCCAGTAAATCAACTTCTGGAGAACGTATCGTCTAGAAATAATTCAGCAAAAGAAAACAGCTCCGTGCATGCATATGCTCACTAAAGCATCACCCACAGCAAGGGGGGACGAGAGCTGAACGAGCAAACTGTGATCTATCAGCCCAAAGCACACTTAAGTCATCAGTGAAAATTATACCCATGAAGATATTATACAACATGGAAAATCATTTATGGAGTAGGATTTGGTTTTTTCAAAAAAGGCAGAATTGTATATCTATGGTATACATTTATTTTCCAAGATGTTAAGTGTCAACCGAGAGAGGAGAAAGGAGGATACAAAATAATTAACGTGGATGATGTAAGGTGGTAAGTTTATGGCTGATTTTGCCGTGGCTGTTCTTTCATGTTACCATCATGTGAATGAGCCTTTCTGCCATTTACAAAGAAGGAAAAATCAATTCTGTGCCAACCCACACACACAGGGACATAAGTAGGGGTGGAAAAGTTTCCAGCTCCTTCTCCAAAAAGCTGTGTGGCCTTCACCTGAAAGGTGACCTCTCCCCCAGATGCCAGGACAAAGAAGAGGCACCTGTGAGCGACAAAGGCGGCGTTGCCTAGGTTTCCCACAGCAGCGCGGCCTCCCCCTGACGTCCTCCTAATGGGAGCTTTTGTTCCGCTGCGGGGAGGGACCTCATTAGAAGGTGCCTGCGCTGAAGGGGAATGTATTTTCAGGACAAGAGGTCTCATCATTCCCAGCATTAGCGACAGAATGGAGACAAGGTAAGCAGCAAATTTGCCATCACCCTGGCGCTCCTTGCCTGGAAATTAAAATCCGCCGGCTGGGGAGGTCGACCCAGCACCCAGCGGAGGGTAGGGCGAGGCCCGCCGCCCACGGGGCGGCTGCGGCTGGAGCCTGGCGGCAGGACGGCATTTCCAAGACGAGGCCCCCGTCACCTTTTGGTGTTCTCAATGTCACCCACGCAAAGGCATCATAAATCCGCATCACAAACCCGCTGCAAATGGCTGGTACTTAATTACAGGATGCGGGGTGGAGCACAATCCTGGCGGCGGAGGAGGGGCTGGGGGGTGGGGTGGGGCGGGGGTAGAGGAGAGTGACGCCCAGCTACAGCACACATCCCTTATGAGGTCTTTTTCTCAACCATATTTAAAACAGAAATCTCTAAAGCGGCTATGCAGAACTGCAAAGTAACTGAGGATAAAGAAGCAAATTTTACATTTGCAGAGCAGATTCCTACCCCAGCTTCGAGGTAAGGATCAAATGGTCCCCCTGCCTGAGGTTTCCCAGAACACCACTGGATGTGCTTTCTCTCTCTTTTTAACTCCATCAAGGTTGTGCTTCCTCTTCTCTTCGGACACTCATAGCACACTACTTTTTTTTTTTCACTTGCTTCCGCCCATTGAGTTAATTATATACACGGTTACTGATGGCAGGGATCTTGTCTTACTTATCACAGGAAGTCCACAGTGCCTAGCACTGACCTTAGCATACAATAAGCCCTCGATATGCCAAACTGGAACCAAAATTAATAAATGCAAAAACAATCAGAATGCTAGCATCTAAATGTTACAGCAGCACTGTCATATATAAATATATTGCCAATAGAAATATAATGCCAGGACTTCCCTGGCGGTCCAGTGGTTAAGACTCCTCGCTTCCAATGCAGGGGGCGGGGTTCGATCCCTCCTCAGGGAACTAGGATCCCACATGCCGCATGCCACCACCAAAGAATAAGAAGAGAAAAAAAAGATATATATATATATATGTATATATGTATGTATATACACAATGTCAGACAAAAATGCAAGCCACACATGTAACTTTAAATTTTCTAGTAGTCACATTTTAAAAAGTGTAAAGAAAAGGGGGGAATTTATTTCATCAATGTTATTTAACCCGATACATCCAAAATGTTATCATTTCAACATGAAATACCAAAGGAATTAATGAATAAATTAATATTTTTACATTCCTTTTTTTTTTTTGGGTACAGAGCCTTTGAAAGCTCTGAAAGCTTGGACAACCACACTGCAAGTGCTTCATAGTCACATGAGGCTGGTGGCTACCATTTTGGACAGCATAGTATTACAGTGAAGCTCCCAAAAGTCCACAGTGCAGAAAAACACCTCTTTATAAAGGGAAACATTTTTCATAGTAATAAAGAACTCATTTAAAGTTTTACATTAACCTATATGTTACTTCTTTATATTTGTTTTTAATAGAACGAAGAAAGTGAGTATTAGATAGGTGTATATTTTCCCCTTTACAAACTTGTTTAGATAAATGTCTAGATCAGAAAATATTGTTTAAAATACATCCTCCACAGGGAACTATATTCAATATCCTGTGATAAAACATAATGGACAAGAATATAAAAGAGAATGTCTATATATGTATAACTGAATCACTTTGCTGTACAGCAGAGAATAACACATTGTAAATCAACTATACTTCAAAAAAAAAAAATTCTCAAGCCAGTCTTTTCCAAGAGGCATATTCATTAAGGCAAATTTAACAACACACATGAGCAAGCGTTACTCTAGGATACAGTGCTTCAGGTGGGGGTTTTTTCCCACTTGTTTGAGCAAATAATTAGTGGGTTGTGTTGTTTAGTAATTATTACTGAAGAGCTAAACACTTCTCTTCTAAAGTCTACTTTCACAAATATTAGATAAACAAACTATTAGTAGTTTGAAGACGGTTTCGATGCTATCGTGATGACATTAGTACCAGGGGCCCTGGAATGCCAGAAGCCTCCCCTAACAGTCAACCGCCTTCTCCCCCTGGGCGGACGAGTTTGCTCTACACAGGAACAGGGATACAGCAGGTGTCCAAGCACCACCTGGGTAGGGCACTAGCACCCATTATCCCAATATCAAAATTGGCCAAGGCTTGGGCAAGGAGGCTTGTGTGGTCTTCCTGTTTTCTTCACCTCACCACCCCACCGTCCCACAGCCCAGCCTGTTCTGAACCTTAAGACCAGCCCACAGGGGCCCGAATCTGTGGGCCCAGACGAACTTATCCACTCAGCAGTAGATGATGCTGAGATGGAAAAACAGCCAGCCCCTGGGAGCCAGCCCAGGAAGCCAGACCCAGCAGGGGTCAGCTTACCACAGAGGCCAGATAGAGGAAGGAACTGACCGCCTCCCAAGGGACCCTGTCCACCAGTAACCAGGACCAATAGAGGTTTGGACACTGACGAATCAGATTGGCATTTGCTCCTCTCTATGGAGCAAGAGGTGCCATGAAAGAGGAGCAGAAGTCCGTTCCCCCAAGGCTACCCCAAGTTCCTGATGTCAGACGGAGCCGTTGTCTACCCAGGTTCCCAGATGAACATCAGTAATCTCTGTGGAGTGAGGGACCCGATCATTCATTCAGTAAAAGACTATGATATAACCTCCTCAGAGAACTGAAGCAGGCTGTTCTTCGTTTCCCCTTGAGAACAAATGAGACCTGGGAGTGGGGAGACGGCTCTGTGAGAGAGCCTGGGAAGAGTCCCGGAGATTTGCTAGCCCGGAATTGTGTGACCAAGCTCTTCAAACAAAATGCTCCTAAAATAACATTACTGATCAGCAGCTCTCACGACCATACTCTGCAGTCAAAGAAGTTAAAGCATCGATCATGTGGGATTTGGTGTTTATTTGCACTTTTTCTCTAACCTCAACTCCCTTCCAAGGTTTCTTTTTTCATGAGAAAATGCGTAAAAAGAGAACTACAAACCTTTTTCCTTAAAGTATTGTGTTACACTGAATTCTCTTCTCACCTGCTCACCTGCATGTTTTCCCTTCAGCTCTGTGGATTTATTTTCCAGTATTCAATTCACATCAAGGATGAGTATGCACTGACTGAAAAGATAATAAATACTAACACACCAAGACACACCTAAAAGAACTGCTCTAAACGTAGTTGGTACCGATTTTATAAGGGTGGGTACTGAGCTTAGAAGACAAATGAGTGACGTGTCCCGCTTTGCTGACGTTTATGCAAGCCAACTAAAGGAAGGGGAGATGCAGCAGTGAGGGAAGCTATAAAGCATGTTGCTCTTTAAATAGCTTTTGTGGGTGATTCTGCAATGCTGGCATTGGTTTATTAAAAAGGATAACTAGGACATTACTACTGTTAAGGGAGATGGCGCTGGACATCTCGATTAGCCCTGATTGCTCTGTGTGTGTTTCTACTGCCACACATGACTCTATAGCAAAAGCCTCCCTCCCTCTTGTTTCAAGGTTGGTACGTATGAGCATTTCTTTTCCTCCACACTTGTAATCAATAGTACCTAGTATTCTGATCTGAGCAAACCAACTGTAGAAGAAACTTATAAGGCAATGGGAGGAATTTGTCTGGGTATTTGACATTAAGGAATTGTGCACATGTTAGCTGTGATCATGTTATTGTGGTTTTAAGAGTCCTCATCTTGTAGAGGTATCTATTAAAGTTTAGGGATAGAGTAATGTGAGACATCAGATTTCACTTTAAAATAATTGAGTGATTTGGGGAGATAAGGTTAGGAGTGTATAGAAAAAATAAGATTAGCCCATTTGTTGATGATAGCTAAAACTGGTTGATAGATTCATGGGGGTATATTTTGATATTCTTTCCACTTTGGTGTATGCTTGAAATTTTATATAAGTTTTTTTTAAGAGTACCTAGTAATCAAAGGAAAAGAAAAAAAAAAAAAGCTCTTTCTAGGGCTTTTTTGGGAGGGCTATTATATCCCTTCTCATCTTACCATTGCCTGGAAGATATCACAGGCCATTCACTGTTAGCTCCAAGAAGAAAGGACACATCCATCCTAGTTTTCTTTAAGACTACAATCTTGACCTCTATCTCTCGCTGTCTCAAGGGACAAATTTCGCTTTTGATCACCTCCAAGGAACAACATCCTTTAGGATACTGAAACTGACAAGAGACAGCCAACAAAATCCTATGGTTTACATTAAAAATCTGAAGACACTGCCGTGTTCTGGATCTATCGGTTAACAGTGCATGACGAAGCACACGCTCTTGGTAAGAATTTAATTTAGCTGAGGTATGAAGGGATGTCTTATGAGACAAATTGGCACCAACCCCATGGAGTCTGCCATGGGGCAAAGAAGTGAGAATATAAAACAGAAGACAATTCACCATCTCTAAATTGCTCCCCCTCAAAAACTGTGGATACCTTAAAATCATCTATATCCTTTTACCCAGCAATCCCAATTCTAGGAACGTATTCTAACAAAAAATTGGGCAAGAGCACAAAGAGATGCATACACCGATGTTTATCACACCTTTGTTTATAACTGAAAAGTAAAACAGAAGAAAAACAAATGTCCATCAGTAGAAAATGGTTAAAGTACTGATTAGACACATATGGAATTATATACAACCTTTAAAAATGCTGATGTCCGAGGTATACCATTAAGTAAAATGCTGGGTTTCAAAACAGATTTTATAAAATCATATCTTCATTTTAAAACAAAGTAGGTTTCCTATAGAATAGAAAAGAGCTGGAATAAACAATAAGATGTTAACAATGATGTTTTCTGGTTCATAAAATTAACAGTGATTTTAACCTTCTCCTTCATGTTTTTCTGCACGGTCTGAGGTCTTTTCAGTGAGCATATATCAGGACACCTGAAAAAGCTATTTCTTTTAAGACAACAACAACAAAACCATGAAGATATCCAAAGCAGGAAAGAAGTTACCAGAGCTAGACAAAGGTCAAAGGTAAAAATCCAAGCAAATAACCCCAGGCTTGGACATCTGACAGCCCAGGAGGGTCGGCATTCTTTCACTTCTTTCAAATGACATCTTGTACCGAGCAACCACTCTATTCCAGCTACTAGTCCAGGACTTGCAGATGGAAACGAATGGCACACGCTTCCTGCCCTCCAAGGGGTTTAGTCTAATTGGGGGAAAGGACACTTATACCCAAATAAATGAAATGCAGTAGTGGGGGAGGTCTGACAGGAGTCCTGCGTGGTACGAGGGGTGCAGGGAAGAAGCATCTAACTTGGCCAGGGTGGCGGGGGGGAGGGGGAGAGGAGCTGGTCACAAAAGTGTTCAGAAAACGCACCATGGGATGAGATTCTAAAGGCGAGTGGATGTTGCCATGCAGGTACACTTTGAGGACGGTCATCCCAGGCATGTGGGATGTGGGCAGCTGTGGCGGCGAAGGGCAGACATTGAGAAGCCTAATATTTTAGGGGAACAGAAGCCCAGATGTAACATGGGGTCGGGGGTGAGGTTAGGAAGGTAGGTAGGGCTGGGGGATGGAGGTCTCCAATGCCCCCACTGAAGCATCTGGGTTCCAAATGAACAAGACTCTCTCCCCTTTTTTTTGGCCGTGCCACGTGGCATGCAGGATCTTAGTTCCCCAACCAGGGACTGAACCCTGCAGTGAAAGCGTGGAGTCTTAACCGCTGGACCACCAGGGAAGTCCCAAGACTCTCTCCTTGATCGAACTTTAGTCAGGCTCCGCTGAGCCCTCTTCTCAACTGGGCCTTGACCTTGGACTTCCATGCCTGTCCCTGCAGAGTCCAATTTGAGCAAGACTCCTGCTAAGGCAGTTTAGAGAGAATCCCCGCCACCGTCAATATCTAATCACCCTCGATACTGCAATACGTGTATCTTAAAACGTTGATATCTGGCCTGCCTGCAGCAAGAATCCTATTAGGTCAGTTCAGCAAGAATCCCCCTTACCTTTCATGTCCCCTCTTAGCGACTGTCCATCCACCTATCCCTCCACCAACCTGCTCCACTTGTACTTGAGCCTGATTTCTCTTCCCTATTGCAGTACTATAGACCCCCTACTACAATAGTCTTCCTTACTATCTTTACAAGTGTGAGAATAATTTTTTCTTTAACACAACCTGAAGGTACCAGGGCACCTGTGAAGGGTCTAAGGCTTTCCCCAGATTAGTCAGTCTGACAGGTGTGCAGAGAAATAACCATTGTGGGTCTTACAACAGTGTACATTTTCTGAACCAGGCACCGTACTTGGCAATCTACACACATTAGCTCATGTAACTGTCACAAGGTGGAGAGTGTTATTATCCCCATTTCACAGGCCGGGAAACTGAAACAGCATGGTGTAGCAATTTGTCCAAGTTCTTAAAGCTAAGAAGTCGCAGAGCTGGGAAATGATGGTCCTGGGCTGTCTGCCTCACGTCCAAATTTCGTGCTGGGGACAGTAAGATGAATCTAAAACTCTTATTTTCTCGCAAGCTCTGCAATATGTGCAAATAACCACAAACTCAACATCTCTCTTCCTACTAAAAGGAACTTGGTTGATGTGCAGGAAATGGGTTAAGGGAGGAGCTTTCTCAGCCACAAAAATAGGACTCTATGGAAAACCTGAGAGAAATCAAGTGAAATTGGATCTGTCAGGGAGCTTTTTTTTTTTTTTAACTCAAGAGAAACCATTAGGGAGGATGTAGTTTTGTTTTTGCTTGTGTAACAAGTAGACACGGGTGAGAAACCTGAGGCCCCGAGGCCGGTACTAAAGAGAACCCAAAGGTGGGGGAGGTTTCGTATTCCGGAGGGAGGAGAAAAGCCAAGGATGCAAAACACTGTCATCAAACAGGGGCCTTAGGCCAGACGAGCACAGGTGGAAGCAGAGGGAAATCCCCAGTGATGCCCAAGTTATTTAAGGAAATGCAGAAATTGGCATTTAGGGAGACTTGATTCCAGGCAGGGAAAAGGGGAAGACAGAACTGTCAATCAAGATACACTTACTAAGCAACAAGAAAATGACAGAAAAGGGGACAAAGACGTAAAAAAAAAACAGCTCCTGCTTCTCAGAAGCTTGCAATTTACATGAGGAGGATATACACACGCATGCGTGTGCACACACCTATGTGTGATCATTGCAGATAACAGGAACAGCTGATATAGTCTATGAGTAAATGGAACCTGAGCTCTGCCTTCCAATGGTTAGGAATTCCACAGGTAAGAGGAAGAGTGGCTATTCCAAGCAGGAGAATGGGGTGAACCAGTTCCTAGGAAACGGGGATGCAAGAAGGGCTTTCAGGGGCTAGCCAGAGTTAAGGGCAGTAATTTTGGGGGGCAAGGCTAATTCTGAAAATGAGGAAAATTAAAAGGGGAATAGGAAATGTGGGAGATAATTAGCATTTATTGAGCATTTTCTCTGTGCTAGACCCTGTTTTGACCACTTCATTTCATCCCAACGACCCTGTGAGATAAGTAATTATCTCCACCTTAAATATGACCAAACTGAGGCCCAGGAAAGCTAAGCAACTTGAAAAATGCTCCACAGAGAGTTAGTGAATCCACACTCGGTTCTGTCTGACTCTCCCCGCTGCCTCTACCAACCCCCCAGTCATTTACATAGCATCGACTGTGTGCTCACCACCAACATGAGTGGCCTCCAGTGACACATGCCAGGTTATAGCTACTCTCCTGTGTTCACTCATTCCAGGGTTTCAGAAGGTAGGTTTACAGGAAACCACTAAGTCATCTAAACATGTGACATCTCATGTAAACATCTCTGAAGTTAGGGCACAAGAGAATGAAGGGCTGATATATCTTGACACTACTAAACACTACTGTTAGTATTCACCAGACACAGTGACTGAATACATTCTTTAAAAGTCTGGCTTAAAATGTTACCGCTTTTAGGTGGGAACACAAAATGGTACAACCACTTTGGAAAACTGGCAATTTCTTAGAGTTAAACATATAGTTACAATATGATATATTGTAGTAATCCCACTCCTGGGTGTTTACCCAAGAGAAATAAAAAATTTATACTCACACTAGAACCTATATTCAAAGGTTCATAACAGCTTTCTTCAGAATCATGCCAGATTGGAAACAATACAAATGTCCTTCAACAAGTGAATGGATAAACTGTGACAAACTTGTATAAAGGAATACCACTAAGCAATAAAAAGGAATGAACTATTGATACATGCAACAACAACAACCTAAACCTCAAAGGACCCAAGCTCAAAAAGATACTTAAATTTATGATTCCTTTTTTTTTTTTTTTTTTTTGCGGTACGCGGGCCTCTCACTGTTGTGGCCTCTCCCGTTGCGGAGCACAGGGACGCGCAGGCCCAGCGGCCATGGCTCACGGGCCCAGCCGCTCCGCGGCATGTGGGATCTTCCTGGACCGGGGCACGAACCCGTGTCCCCTGCATCGGCAGGCAGACTCCCAACCACTGCACCACCAGGGAAGCCCTATGATTCCATTTTTATATATACAATTTGGAAAAGGCAAAAATTATACAAAGGAAGAACAGATAAATTGTTGCCAGGGGTTAAGAGAGGGGAGAAGATTTGATTACGGGTGGGGCGGGGCATGAGGACTTTTATTTTTTTGGAGTGATGAAATTTCTTTGTATCTTTTTTTTTTTGCTTTGTATCTTGAGTATGGTATGTGGAGGCAGAATAATGGCTCAAAAGATGTCCACACTAATCCCTGGAAGCTGTGAATATGTGAAAGTTACAGGATAAAAGGAACTTTGCAGATGGAATTAAGATTGCTAATCAGCTGCCCTTATATCAGGGAGATTATCCCCGATTATCTGACTGGGCTCACTGTAACCAAGTGGGCCCTGAAAAAGTGAAAGAGGGAGGCAGAGGAGTCAGTGAGAGAGACAAGCCGTGGAAGAAGAGGCAGGAGAAATTTGAAGCATGAGAGGGAATCAACCCACTGCTGGCTCCTAAGGTAGAGGAAGGGGGCCATGTGGCCAGGACCTGCGAGTGGCCTCTAGAAGCTAAGAACAGCCCAGGCTGACAGGCAGCAAGGGGATTGGGACCTAAGTCCTACAACCACAAGGAACTGAATTCTGCCAACAACCTGAATGAGCAAAGAAATGAATTTTCTCCCAGACCCTCCAGAAAAGAACATGGCCCTGCCAACACCTTGCTCTTGACCTTGTGAGACTCTAAACAGAGAAACCAGCTGACTTGATGGACTTCTGATTGTCGACTGAAAAAAAAAAAGCACAACCTAAAAACTGAGAAATATGTTTTATTTAGGACATTTACTGAGGACTATAGCCCGGGATGGCAGCCTCTCAGATAGCTCTGAGGGACTGTTCCAAAGAGGTAAAGGAGAAGTCGGGATATACAGGAGTTTTTGCAGGGGGAAAAAAAAAACAAAACAAAACTATGTAGTGGAACATCAAAAGATTACTGCTAATCACAACAAACAGACATCTCAAGTTAATGATTTTAGTGCTTTTCTATGTATGGGAAGATGAAAGAGTCTGGGCTAAGGAAAACATTCCTTCGATATGCATCTTAACTATCTAGGGTCAGTATTCTGTTTTTCTATGTCCTGAATTCCCCTCAGGGTGCACCATCAATGGCAGGTGACATCCTTTGTCCACAGGACCTATGGAAGCTGTATGATAATAAACTTGTATCATTTTAAGCCTTTAAATTTGTTGTAATTTGTTACAGCAGCAACAGGAAACTAATACAGCATAGCTACACAACTCTGTATTTTTCACACCCCTACAATAGAACTATATACCAAAAAAAGTGACTTTACTCTGTATAAATTTTAAAAGAAAATACTCTTGCTTTAAAAGACCATTGCTATGGACAAAAAGAAAAGTTCTAGCCATATTTCTTCACATCTTCAGCCTATAATCTCCACAAAGATAACTCAGGCTTGGAATTTGGTCTCTGTCCTGGCTCCTGCCTTCCCTGCCCATCCACTGCCCAGAACTAATCTAAGCTCCTGCAGCCTGAGGCCACTTTCCACCCGAAGGCCAGCTCAGGGTTTATAGATAATATTTTGCTTTGGCTTTCCAACAAGTCAGAACTTACATTGTCCCAGGGAAAGCACCCATGGTTAACAACACCTGCTTTCCCAGGATTGCAAACAAGAGGAAAGCCCAAAACTGAAGGGTATGAGTCCATTTCAAAGAAACTCACTGAGAACTCTCTGAAACAGAGTTCCAACAATACAGATGCATCAAAACCAATAGGCAGAGCTCAAAGTAATGGATGACTCACACGGAATTTTAGCAGCTAATGGAGGAGTATTCTGAGAAATGCTGTAAATCCAGTATTTTTCTCTGAAGAATTATGGAGTCCCTAGCCCCGCCCTCCACTTCTAGCTCACCACGAGTATCATTAGTGCTTCTAATTTTTAACAAAGCTGGATACGGTTCTTTCCCAATTTTCTTATAACATTTAAGTGTATTATATGCTCTCTTACCAGTCCTGCTCCAATGAATAGCACATCTCTTTAAACTTCTTTTTTAACTACCCCCAACAGCCTACAGTCAATTAAAAGTCCATGAAATCAGTTAAATACATCAGAGTTAAGATTTCTATACTCAACAAAGAGATGAATAAAAATTTATTAAGTGCCTTCTATGGGCAAGGCCCTGGGAAGTACACAGAAGCAAAACATGGATGGGCCTTGTCTCTACACATGCCTTACAATGTCATTAAACATATGATCAAAATTAAAAATAATCTAAGGCAAAAAAATCAGGAGATCATATACAGAATAAATGCTACAAGAGTTCATAGTGGGAAGAGACTGTGGCTGGAGCAGTCAGGGAAAGAAAGCTCTGCACAGGATGGGGGCGGGGGTGGAGGGTGGGGTGGAGCAAGAATGGTAGAGATAATCCCTCCAAGACAGGACATTTCTTAAAAAAGAAAAATCTAGGAACTCCACCTGCAAAATCTCCCGCTTAGCATACATCTCCATAAGAAATGAACAAGACATTAAAGGAAATAAAATCACCCCAGTTTCAAAAACAAATACAATGTCTGGAATTCTGAATTTGGACTCACAGATAACTGCACAGAAATTCATTCTTCACTCATCTCTCTTGGGAGTGAAGGTGACATTTCTGGATGGCTCTGGGCTTCTTTGGTCATCCCCACAATCTCTGTCCCTGCAAGCAAGGAAGGGAATGCCCCCCTAAGGCAGTTTCCACCTGCAACTGAGCCATGTGGGATGGTTCCTACTGAATTGACTTGGGGAGCCATTCTATTTGGTGTACAAAGTCAGATACAGGCTGCCAGAACTGTCACTTCCTTTAGTTACACATTATTAATCAGGAATGGGAAGGGTCCTAGCACATGCCAACAGAAGTCCCAGCACCCTTCAGCATCTGGCAGTCTTCTGTTCTGTACCGCACTCACTGAAAGATGTGTAAAACCATGTTCATAGCAGCTCCATCCATAAGAGCCCCAAAGTGGAAACTATCCAAACAGTTTCGACCAGTTACTAGATAACTAAATTGTGGTACATTCATATGAGATACTACAGAACAATGAGGATGAACAAACTGCAGCTACACACCACAACATGGATGAATCTGATGAGAGTAATGTTGAGCGCAAGAACTCACACACAGAAGTGAACATACTGTATGGTTTTATGTAGATAAAGCTTAAAAAAAAAACTAAACTAAACTAACCTATGGCATTAGAAGTCAGAATAGTAGTTACCCTGAGGCAGAGGGAGTCAGTGACTGGGAGGGATGCTAGGGAGAATTCTGCAGTCCTGAAAATGTCTGTTTCTTAGTCTAAGAGGTGGTTACAAGGGAGCGTTTATAAAAAAAAAAAATCATCAAGCTGTACACTTATGAAAACACTTTTCTATATGAATGCTTTATTTCAAAGAAAAATTTACCTTAAAGAAAACTGAAAACTCTCTGTTGTATTAAAGGATTATAGTAAGGGACTTCCCTGGTGGCGCAGTGGTTAAGCATCCGCCTGCCAATGCAGGGAACACGGGTTCGAACCCTGGTCTGGGAAGATCCCACATGCCGCCGAGCAACTAAGCCCGTGCGCCACAACTACTAGAGCCCGTGCTCCGCAACACGAGAAGCCACCGCAATGAGAAGCCTGCGCACCGCCACGAAGAGTAGCCCCCGCTCGCCACAACCAGAGAAGGCCTGTGTGCAGCAACGAAGACCCAATGCAGCCAAAGATAAATAAATAAATAAAAATTTTAAAGAAAGGATTATAGTAAGATGATCATAAATGTTAATTTACAGTTGAAGAGCTACATGTGTATTCACATCTACAATCTTTTGTTTAATATACTTCTTTTATATGGTGACTTTGTTTTTACTTTATTCACTCAATAACATGAATATGTAGATGGGAATTAAATATATACTCATAGTAGTGTCAAAATGAAAGAAGAATAACTGTAAGATTAAGGATCTCTGCCTTGCACACAGATCAAAGGGATGATTTCTTATTACTCCACTTCATTAGTCCTGGTATATCACCCTTAGAAGATGGAGGAAGAGGAGGAAGAGGAAGACGGAAAAGGAGAAGGAGGAAAAGGGGAAGAAACAACTTCAGCTTTTCTTTAAAACCTCTGAAAAACTAGGGTCATCAGACCGTGTTCTAGGGCTGCACAATTACTTGTTAAAACATTGTTACAAGAAAAGGGGCAGGGACTAGATGTCCCCAGTAACTCCCACTCTATCTAAACCATAGTGTGGCTCAGGAAGTAGCAAGTCAGACTATAGGCTGACCCTAGCTTAGAGGTGTATGCCAACACCTCTGCCCCATCTGCCCCATGTACTGGCCATAGATATGTCACTATCCCATGTCTGCCATTAAGTATAGAATCTTCCTCATCAGTAATTGTAGCATACATCTTTTCTTCAATTTAACACTAAGCAGACAGAAAACCCCTCTTTCCTGCCCTCTTAGGTCAGCTCTCAGGGTGAACTACCATCCCCATAGCATTTGGAGGTCATGGTTTTCTGATGGCTGTGAAAACTGGGAGGAGAGAAGAGGGCATCGAGAGGAGCTACCTTCCTAAGGGAGGTACAAGATGAAGCCCCGAGGCCAGAGCCTTGCCTCTGTTCCCCTCGCGCGGAGAGCGCCTGTCTTCCGGTTCAGCCAGCATCTGCCAGTGCTCAGGTCCCTAACCAGGGACTGCGGCACAACCTTGGCGAAGATGCTGGGACTGCTTGGGCCGGCAAATGTCGGCCTCTGGTGCCTAAGAAGGGCCGGGCTGACTCGGGCAGAGACCCTAAGTAAATTGTCACTTGTCAATCACTTGACCTAAATACACCAGCCACTGGGTGAAATAGGAGGGAGGGGGTTAGTCGGAGCATGCTCAGTAAACGGGATGACATCACTTAATCAATGCTGAGGCCGGGAAGGCTGCATCAGCAGCCTCGAGCAGGCTGCCAGGAACGTGTCAGCAGGGATCGGGAGGCTCCCATTAACTCGGTCCCTCCCCACGCGACTCGCATACAAAGAGGGCACCATCAGCTACACACGCTGGGGACAGCGGAGGGGGAAGGGCGGTGGAGCTGGGGGAGGCTGGCTTATTTCATTTGACATATTCTTTTGAGAACTAAAACCCAATGGTATTCCCTCCCCCCCACCAGCAGCCCCGCTGCAGAAAGAGCCAAGTCTGCGGAGGTGAGGGAAGGGGGGAGGGGTAACGTGGGAAGGGAGACCAAGAGGGAGGGGACCCCAGCCACACAAAGTAACTTCTTTGGGCACAGAGGCTATTTGGTTGCGCTCCGGACCCCCAGCCCCACAGACGTGGGCGCACAGCCTCCTCTCCACCCAGCGTGAAGCACACCCGAGGATCTGCGGACACCAAGTGGGGGTCGCCCTATTGCGGAAGGGTCAGAACCGAGGCCCAAGCCAGGGCAGCCTGGGTTGAGAGGAAGCAGGAGACACCAAGGCCACCAGTGTTCCCCCATCCCCCGCCTTCCGCGTGCAGAGCAAGGAGGAACGCCGCGGGGAGCCAATTCTGCACAGCTGTGGGAGCTCCGCGCCGAGGCTAGGATTTTTCCAGTACCTTGTTTCTTTCACCAAGCTCGTGAGAAGAGGCAAAGTGTTCGATAAATTGAACCAATGACTGGAATCATTTGTGGGTTACACGTGGGCTTGAGGGTAACCTGAACACACTACCCACGCGGTGTGGCCAGGGCGGGGAACAATGGGCCCACTCGGGCCCGCACCCCAATAACAATGGCGGCGCCGAACACTTCCTCGCCCCCCACCCCGACCCCCGCCGCCTGGGGCCCGCCCCATGGTCCCCAGTCGACCCTCCACCGGCCCAGGGGGGAACTACGGGGGGGGAGGGGATTTCTCGTCGAGTCCACCCTAGAGGGCAGCCCCGAGGGGATGTCCGAAGGGGTAGCCCGAGCATCTCTGCCAGATCTGGGGCGTCAGGGCTGCGGCGCGAAGCAGCAGGGGAGGCCAGACTTCCCAGCCACTTACCCCGATCACCACGGTCTCATCGCCTTTAAATTTGGGGATGAATTTGTCCCCGCGGAGGATCTCAGCTTCGTTGAGCGGCCGGAACCGGCACATCACTTTGATGCTGCATTCGGCTGGATCCGCCATCTCTGCCGGCGGCAGAGGGAAGGGGCGCGGGGATGGGCGGGGGGACGGGGTTCCGCACAACTAGGGAGGTGGTCGAGAACCGCACCGCCCGCAACGAGGCCGCCTCCCGCAGCCTCCGACGAAGCTTCTCAGCAGGTCATCGCGAACTCGGCGGGCTGGGCAGCTCTGGCCGCTCCGAGACCTGGTAGGTGGGCAGTCTATCAACCTTTGGCCCGTCCAGCTGCACACCTGCCTTCCCTGGCCCTGCCCTGGCCCTGCGCTGCGTCCCGGGACCACCTGCCCAGGACCACGCGGCGGGCGGACGAGGCGATGCGCAGGGAGCAAGCCTCTCCCGGCTCAGACCTCCCGGGCTCCTGCGAGCTCAGCCATCCTGCATCAGCACCAGCGCGCTCCGGCGCCTCCCCGCCCCGCCCCTTCGCCCCGCCCTCCCTCGGTCCGCCCCGGGACGGTGACGTCACTGCGGAGATCCGCCCCGCCCTCGCCCAGGCTCCACGAGCGAAGCGTCCTGGGACTTGTAGTCGTTGTACCTGCGGGTGGAAGGACAAGGATGCTTGGAGCTGGCTTTCAGAGACAACGCTGGTGCCCCGGGTGACACCTCCGAGAGCCTGCAGGTCTTGGCTGGCTGCCCAAGTCAATAACAGGATGGATGTCACATCCAATATTCCCGGTTAAAATCTCTATAAATAACCAGGTCTATATCATCTCTTTACATCGTTTCATGATCCCAAAGGAAAATCCCCTCTTAAGACAGTGTCCAACCAGTTATGAAGCATTTTCTCTGTGCTCAACAGTTTTTAAGCGTCGTGAGGAAATCGGAGGGAGGGGGGCAATGAGATTTGCATGAATATTTGAAGTCAGTAACTCCTGAAAATGCCTGTACATAGATAGCAGTTCATACATATTTTGGGTCAGGGACTCCTTTAATATCTGATGAAAGTTAGGGACCTCTTCCATAACAAAAACAAAGACAAATAAACCTGTACACACCCACAGATTTTTCATGCTATTTGAGAGGGACTGGAGACAGCTGAAGCCTGTCTGTGACTCCCAGGTTAAGAGCCTCTTAATTACTACTAATTATTGTACAGTTTACAGAACCTCTGCCTAATGCCTACTTATAACCCCGTAGAATGAACAGAATGTATACAGGATCAAGTCCAAAGTACTTTGCAAAATATATCCAGGTCCCATGATCAGATTCTGTCTACTTATTAGCCTCATCTCTTGCCACTTCTTGTCTTGATGTTTACACTCTGACAAACACCAAACTACTTGCGGCTTCCTCCGTTTAAATTCACCTCTTGCTCTTCTTGCTTCTGGTATTTTGTTTAAGCGTTTACTCTCCCAGAGTCAAGCATTCATGCCTAGTAGTAAGTACGTATATTAGGGCTCTTACCGTGGAAAGTGATAGGAATCCACCTGGAGCCACTGAGTTAAAGGAGGGAGGATGGGAGGGAGACTCAAGAGGGAGGGCATGTGGGGATATATGTATGCATATGGCTGATTCACTTTGTTGTACAACAGAAACTAACACAGTATTGTGAAGCAATTATACTCCAATAAAGATGAATTAAAAACATAAATAAACAAACAGAAAAAAAGAAGAAGACAGATTGATCTGGCTTATTAAAGGAATGATGAAAAACCAAGCCAGGGAACAGGCAGACTACCAAGGCTCTCTCTCTACCACTGGTCCCTGTTCTCTCTTTTTATTGGCCTTACTCTCCCTCTAGATCATCCCTTCAACATGTCAAGAAACCCAGCTGCCAACAGCCCCTGCATTCATTCTTCAATTTCTGCCATTAGATAAGGATAGATGTTTGTTCAGAGATTTGGTTTGAAAACCCCTAGGGCAAGTCTGTGATTGGCCTGGGCTTCGGTTGGTGTCTACCTCTAGACAACTCGATCAGAGTCAAGGACGTTGTGAGATCCTGCAGGAATCTCACGGTCGGAAGCTACACGAAAGAAGAGGGACATCAGTCCCAGAAGAAGAGCGTTCTGCAGGGCTGGCAGAACAATTAGATGTCCACTCTCCCTTTCCAGTGCTATCTTTTCCTCTAAGACTCAGCTCAGCCCTCCCTCCTTAGGAAGGGAACCCTAAGTGAGCCCTCCCTCCTTAGGAAGCCTTCCCTGACTCACTAAACACTGACAGAGAGTAGGTGGTCCTCCTTGTTGTCTCATTATCTCCTGTGTCCACCTCTGTCACTGCAAGTCCACGGGCAATGATATCTGCCTCATCTTTATGTCTCTAGCATTTAGCACATAATAAACAGCACAGATGTAGGACCCATGGCAAGGTATGTAATTTCCTTAAGACTCAGTTTCCTCATCTCTATCATTGAAGTAATGATACCATCTCATAGAGTTTTTGAGGGAATTAGAAGAAATAATACTTTTAAAGCACCTAGCATGCTGCCTGTCACATGTATGATATAAACCTTTGAAAGCCAGATATGATGATGATGATGAAGTTATGAACAAATGAGTGTAAAACAAGTAATTTACTCAGTTAATTTTAGGAACACATCTGTTGATTAAATGCAGGTGTACCTGGGAATAGAGGTTCTCCACCTAGCTGAGAAGACACAGCTACTGAAATAAACTTTTGTCAGCTATTGTGAGCAGTACCAATTTTATTTTCTGTCCTCGGATACAGTGATAGTAGGTTTTAAAAGGCCCAAATGCTACATGTTCATCTATTTTCACCTTAGTAGTTCTCTGGCTCAGACACCCACAAGCTTCAGTTGTCAACTTCACAATATACTGGAGAGGGCAGTCCAATCCCCAGTTTCCCTGAGCCCACCATAGGATGCCTAGAAGCTCACACACACTGGTTTGTCTGAAAAGGTCAGAACATGGATAACCTGGGGTGGTAAGAGAGAACTGACTGTGTGTCCCTGGGTTCACTCTTCATTTATTCATCCACCTATCCATCCATCAACTACTGATTGAACAAATGACATTTGCTGCCACTATATACATTTAGGTTTATTAAGTGAACTCAAGGGGACTATGGTCCCCCACTTGAGGGGAAATTGCAAAATAAGTCATTACCCTCAGGCAACTTAGAAACAAGTCAGTACTGAGGTACAATGCTCAGTGGTGCTGAGAAGGCTTAATCAAGGAGACGGACTAGCTAGGATTTAAAAAAATTAAAAAGAAACACCAAAGCACAGAAACAAAAGAGAAAGTAGATAAACTGAACAATATCAAAATGATAAACTTTTATGCATCAAACAATACTATCCACAGAGTGAAAAGGCAACTCACAGGATGGGAGAAAATATTTTCAAATCATATATCTGATAAGAGATTGATATCCAGAATATATAAAGAACTACAAATCAACACTATTTTAAAATATGATTTAAAAATGGGCAAAGGACCTGAAAAGAACTTTCTTTGAAAAAGATGCACAAATGGCCAATAAGCACATGAAAAGATGCTCAACATCACTCATCATTAGGGAAATGAAAATCAAAATCACAATGAGAGGGGACTTCCCTGGTGGCGCAATGGTTAAGAATCCGCCTGCCAATGCAGGGGACACGGGTTCGAGCCCTGGTCCGGGAAGATCCCACATGCCGCGGAGCAACTAAGCCCGTGCGCCACAACTACTGAGCCTGCACTCTAGAGCCCGCAAGCCACAACTACTGAGCCCATGCACTACAACTACTGAAGCCCGCGCACCTAGAACCCGTGCTCCGCCATGAGAGAAGCCACCACAATGAGAAGCCTGTGCATCGCAACGAAGAGTAGCCCCCGCTCGCTGCACCTAGAGAAAGCCCGCGCGCAGCAACGAAAACCCAACACTGCCAAAAATAAATAAATAATAAAATTAATTAATTAAAAAAAATCACAATGAGATACCACGTCATACCCATTAGGAAGGATTTTATCAAAAAAAGAAAATAAGTGTTCAGGAAGATATGGAAAAATTGAAACTATTGTACACTGTTGATTGGAATATAAAATGGTGTGGCTGCCATGGAAAACAATATGGCCATCCCTCAAAAGGTTAGAAATAGATTACCATATGATCCAGCAATTCCATTTCTGGGTATATACCTCAAACAATTGAAATCAGAGGCTCTAACACATATGTGTATACCCATGTTCATAGCAGCATTATTCTCAATAGCTGAAACGTGGAAGCAACCCAAGTGTCCAAGTCATCTATGGGGAATGCGTAAACAAAATGTGGTATATACGTACAATGAAATATTATTCAGCTTTAAAAAGGAAGGAAATTTAGACACGAGCTACAACATGTATGAACCTTGGGGACATTAAGTGAGATAAGCGAATCACAAGAGGACAAATACAGTATCAATTCCATCTATATGAGGTGCTTAGAGCAGTCAAATTCCTAAAGACATAAAGTAGAATGGTAGTTGCCAGTGGCTTGGGGGAGGGGAGAATGGGGAGCTATTATTTAATAGGTATGGAGTTTTAGTTTGTGAAGATGAAAAATGGAGATAAATGGTGGCGATGATTGCACAACAATGTGAATTTACTTAATACCACTGAACTGTACCCTGAAATAATGGTTTAAATAGTAAATTTTATGCTATAAAATATAATATGAATTTTATGTTGTTGTAGTATATTTCACCACAATTTTTTTACAGTGATTCCTATATTTGGGGTATGTTTCTGACATCACGGGTTGGCACACTCAGCTCCATTTGTTTTGGGGGGTTTTTTGTTTTCTGTTTTTTTGGACCGCGCCACATGTGGGATCTTAGTTCCCCAACAGGGATTGAACCCACGCCCCCTGCAGTGGAAGCATGGAGTCTTAACCACTGGACTGCCAGGGAAGTCCCTATTTTACCACAGTTTTTTAAAGAAACGTTTGTGCACTGTTGGTAGGGATGTAAATTCGTGCAGCCACTATTAAAAAAAGAAAAAAAATCAGCATGGCGTTTCCTCAAAAAATTTAAAACAGAACTATCATATGATCTAGCAACTCCACTTCTGGATATTTACCCAAAGGAAACAAAATCCCTATCTTGAAAAGATATTTGTACCCTTGTGTTCACTGTAGCATTATTTACAATAGCGAAGACAGGGAAAAAATTGTGTCCATCTGCAGACAAATGGATAAAGAAGATGTGGTATATATACAATAGGGTATTATTAAGCCATAATAAAGAAGGAAATCCTGCATCTGCAGCAACAAGGATGGAGCTTGAGGACATTATGCTAAGTGAAATAAGTCAGAAAAAGACAGATACCGTATTACCTCACTTATACGTAGAATCTGAAAAAAAGCAAACTCATAGATATAGAGATGAGATTTGTGGTTACTAGAGGCAGGGGGTGGGGGAGTGGAGACTGGATGAAGGTGGTCAAAAGTACAAACTTCTAGTTATAAGATAAATAAGTCCTGGAGATGTCATGTACAGCATGATGACTATAGTTAACACTACCCTACTGCATATCTGTAAGTTGCTAAGAGAGTAGACCTTAAAAGTTCTCATCACTGTGTACAGTGATGGATGTTAACCAAACTTATTCTGGTAATCATTTCACAACATACATATATCAAATCATAATGTGGTACACTTAAAACTGACACAGTGTCATATGTCAATTTTATCTCAATTTTTTAAGAGATAAAGAAAAATAGAATAGAATTACCAGGGCTGGTGGTTGGGGGGAATGGCAGATGTTGGTCAAGGAGTACAAACTTCCACTTACAGAATGAATAAGTCCTGGGGATGTCATGTACAGCATAGTGACTATAGTTAACGATACTGTACCAAGTACTTGAAAGTTGCTCAGAGAATAGATCTTAAATGTTCTCCCCACCAAAAAGAAATGGTAATTACGTGACATGATGCAGGTGTTAGCTATCACTATAGTGATAATCATCTTGCAAAATATAAGTGTATCAAATTAACAAGTTTATATACCTTAGACTTATACAACATTATAGGTCAATTATATCGCAATAAAGCTGGAGAAACAAAAAAATTAATAATAGATTTCCCCGGGGGGCGGAAGGAGTAAAAAGGGAAAGGGAGGTGATTGGGTCATTGGGGTTAATTCCTTGACATCCAGCCCACCACTCCCTACTGTGAAGCCAGAACATGCCGTGGAGAACCATCCCCAACTCCGGAGATGGGCTTTGGTTAGTCTCAGACAAACAGTATCATCCCATCCTCAGGGGTGGGCAGGATGAAGCCAAGGAGATAAAAGTTTGCCAAGTTTTTGGAAAGAGATTCTATTTCCCAACCTTTTCCTCCTCGGCTAAAGGATGACATTCAACACCAATTGTTACTGACACATTCTGTGACTGCATGGAGAACAAGGCTTAGGATGAAGCCAAGCTGTGGGCAACAGAGCCAAGAGACCAAAAATCCTGGGTCTTTGATCACATGATTGAGCCACTGAGATTCAACAACCCAAAACCCACCCTTCTCTAGATTTCTTTCTTGAGCCAGTAAACTTGCCTGTTCTTCAAGTCAACTTTCTGTGACTTGCAGCTGAAAGGGTATTAAGTGATACCAGAAGATATCTAGGGAGCAAGAAAGCAAGAGACACAGTCTGGAGGTCAGATGAAGCTTACATACCCAGGACAGCGAGAAAACCTATGCGACCAGAGTGGAATTAATGAAAGATTACGTCAAGAGGCTAAGTGAAACAAGCCAGAGAAAGATTACACTGCATGATCTCACTTATATGTGGAATCTAAGAAAAACAAACCGAACTCATAGATACAGAGAACAGATTGCTGGTTGCCAGAGTAGGGGGTGAGGGAGAGGGGCGTCAAATGGTACACACTTCTAGTTATAAGATAAATAAGTCCTGGAGATGTCATGTACAGCATGGTGACTATAGTTAATAATACCACATTGCATATTTGAAAGTTGCTAAGAGAAAATCTCAAAAGTTCTCGTCATGAAAAAAGAAACTGTAACTATGTATGGGGATGGATGTTAACTAAACTTACTGTGGTGATCATTTCACAATATACATATATATGAATACAATGCTATATATCAATTATATCTCAGTTTTTTAAAATATATTAACAGTGAAGGAAAAAGAAATTGATTTTTAGAAAACCTTCCTGAACAGCTCTAGCCCACAGAGCTCTCTGCTGTCTCAGGCCGTCGGTCCCCTTGATCTGGCACTTGAGCACTTGCTGTCTTGCAGTGACATTCCCAGCGTTGTCTGGTTCTGTTCTCTAGTTCTTTCCTCTTCACAGTGTTTTTCTTTCTGTTAAATGTCTTGTGTGTAAGTCTTGCTCCCTTATCCATGTTGTGGGGATCATGTATCATTTACGTGCTTGATAAAAATATTTTCTGGGTGATCAGCCCATGTCCATCATGATCATGATAATGGCAAGGACAAATGAATGAATACATGAACCTGGAAATGATGATCTTGCATTGTAGATGGAGCCCTGGGCTCGGGACATGCATTTTTAAATAGAATTTTGTAGTTCATTTTATTTATTTATTTTTGCCCGCACCATGCAGCATGTGGGATCTCAGTTACCTGACCAGGGAAAGAACCCCTGTCCCCTGCATTGGAAGTGTGGAGTCCTGACCACTGGACCTGCATTTTTCATTCATTCTGCTGCTAGCAAGTTCTGCGACTTTAGAAAATATATTCAACTTCTCTGAATGATTTTTTTTTACACCATCTGTTGAAATGGTGCTAAAAATATTATCTCTTCTGGATAAGTGAGAATTGAGAGAGAAATATGTGCCAAAATGCCTGGAAATAAGGTCTGGGAGAGGCTGTGAAGAGATTGAGGGAATCACCCCTTCCAAGAAAGCATGAGAAGAAAGAAAAGTATGTAATAATATAAAATGAATTATTCCAAGGCCTGGCATAATGCCAGACACAAAGTAGCAACTCAATAAATGTCTTTCATGTGTTCATGCATCATCATTCATCCAACAAATGTGCATTTCCCGTTGCAGCGATGAATCCCTGAGTGCCCTAGTCAAGGAATCATCTGCTTCAGGGATTGGTCAAGTCCTGCTGCCCTGATTTTTGCTCATGGTTAAGTTAAGAGGTGTGCTATGCTCTTCCAGGACAGCGCCTACTCCACTCCCCTCCCTCCTGACCCAGCAAAGCCTTCTTGAAGCTGGAATTTATAGGTCCTTTGAGGGCAGTTAAGGAACTGAGGAATTCACCCACTAGCACAGGGTAAGAGCCTCAAACGGCCTCCAAGTTCCCCAGCCACAGTTTCTTCTGACGCCTCCACCAGCAACACCTGCTTGGCCCAAAAAATTCAATGTTGAGATGGGACAGAAAATAAGTAAGGAATTATCTGGATCATTCAGGCAACAATGAACAGTCTCCCTTTGACTAGCTTGAGCTTAACAGAAATCAAGGCATGTGAATCCCACCCCATCCCCCCTTCTCTCTGGAGTGATCAGAATCATTTTCTGAACACTCTGCTTCTCTATTCAGCTCAGTCCTGGAGAACGGTTTCTATCCCAGTCTCTACTGCTAGTGAGAAGTGTAAATTGAAGCAATTATCTGGATTGTTCAAGGAAAAGAAGGCTCAGAAATCCTTCTGCCTGAGTGATCTAGGTAATTGCTTCAATTTTCACATCAGCTCCCCATCTTTGGCAGTCACGGGGATAGTCGTTTAACTCAAACCCTGGGGTCTGCAGGTTCCCGTGTGGGTTTAATCATTTCTGATGGTCTGGGCCCAGCTCCATTCCTATAAGTACAAAGAATATCTGGCCCTAGTGAACATTAAAAACCAAATGAACAGGTGAAAATGTTTTTTAAAGTGTCGAAAAATCCTTTTAAAACTTGCAAAAAAAACTTGCAAAAATAGCCTATTGCCATGGAATGGAAAACCAGGGTGTCTTTTAAAATTTATCACCTCAAGTGGCCCAGATAACCCAGCTCAGTGGGGAAGAAGCAAAGACTATCACTTCCTTTTAACATGACATTAGCTGATCTGAAGGAGAAAGCCTGTTCTCTCTATGGGAGTTGACACATCAACTGAGATTCATTTTACTAGATTAAATCTTTAGAAATCTTTAGTATTAATTCTTGCAGAAAAAAATCCAGGGCTCTGGACAAATACAATGGAGAACCACTGAGTCTAAGGAGGGAGAGCAGAGGAGAGAGAAAAGCCAAACTTTTGTGTCCTGGGGGTAGAGGTAGGGGCCCACCTGTGAATGAGCTCTGGCAACCAGGTACAAGGCACCAGGCCCAGTTAGGAGCTGAGATGCAGGAGGTGAGAGGCATGGGCACCTCTGCCCTTCCCCGGGCTGACAGCACAATCCTAGTGTGACCTGAATGTCAACGACTCCCTCATCTTTCAGCAACTATGCCTAACTTCATTCAGGCCCTACTTGGAGACAGAATTCAACACTGTTAGTTCCTCTAAAAATCCACTCTCAGGAAAGCTTAGGAAGTAATGTAAACTTTGCTAAAAATGTAACAGGAATCCCAGATGAGGGATTTCTATTGCACACCCCACAGTGAACTATTTTAAAACCACTGCTAGACAGACTTCATGTCTCTAAATTCCCATCTCCATCATGCACCACAGAGGGTCCTTTTCCATCCCAACACCCTATGTGACTCCTCTCTCCAGGTCCTGACATTTCCTGCACTGTTCTTCCCTGATGCAGAGTCAGTCTGTGGTGTTCTACCTGCGTCCCAGGCTTGCAGCCTCTAACTTATCACTGTGCTCAGCAAAACACAGGGGGCACCTCTACTCAGCAGCTCCATCCTCCTCAGACACTGTGGGAAAGAAGAATAAATAAAAACACGTTTCCTATTGCCCACAGTGGAGGAATACAGTAGCATCCCTGGCAAATCAATTCATTGTAAATATGTTAAATAAAGACTGTGAATTCCAAGGTTGATGTGGTTCCCTTTAGAGATTCTCCTTTACTTTTTGAAACAGTAAATAAGATGAGGTTTTGTCCAAGAGGTCAGAGAAAAGTACACAAAGACTAGAGCATTTTTTTTCAACAATGGTATTAGTTATCTACTGCTGCGTAACAAATTACCCCCATACCTAGTGGCTTAAAACAACATTTGTTATTTCACAGTGGGTCAGGAATTGGGCATCACTTAGCTGAGTCCTGTGGCCCAGGTTTCTTCTCTCATGCAGCCAGGGATGCAACCATCTCAAGGCTCAGACTGGGGAAGGATCCATTCCCTGCTCAGTCTTATGTTTTTTGGCAGGATCCCACTCCTCACTGGTTGCTGGCCAGAGGTTACGCTCAGTTCTTCGTCATGTGAGCCTCTTAAGAGCAGTAGACATCATCAGAGCAAGTGAGAGAGAGGAAACAAGACCGAAATCACAGTCTTTCATAGCTTAATCTCATCCAATCATTTTTCCATACTTCCTTGATTAGAAGTAAGTCACTAGGTTCTGCATGCTTTCAAAGGGAGGGAATTACACTTAGGTGTGAATATCAGGAGGCATGGATCATTGCGGACCATCTTAGAAGGCTGCCTGTCACAACAATAAATGAATTAACTGTCACTTATTTGTCACTTACACTGAAACAGGGCAGAGAGTAGAGTCAAGGAGTACAACTTTGGAAAGAGACCCTTCTCTCAAAGAGCTTCAGTCTAATTGGGAGACAAGATATGAAGAGATTAAAAGAGAAATAGTCATTCTAAACAAACAACAAAAAAAACCCTTAAGATGGCTACTATCAAAGGAAAAAAGAAACATATTAAACTTCATAAAAATATAAAATCTTATACATCAAAAATCATATGCAATAATAAAATAACACAACATGCTAAGGAAGGTTTTTGCAACATATATGACAAAGAGTCGATATCCTTAATAAAGAATTCTTACAAGTCAATATGACAGTTGTAATGCACAATAGAAAAACTAACCGAGAGCATAAAAACTCAGTAAACAAAAGAATTACAAATTACCCTTAAATACATGAAAAACTATTCAGCCTTATTAGTAACCAAAGGAATGCCTACTAAACTGGCAACGATTACAAAGAACGATAACACCCAATGCTGTAATGCATACAAAGAAGCCACCCTTCTCTTATCCTACTGGCAGGAGGGTAGATGTGTATCATTTTTCTGGAAGGGCAACATAAATCAAACCCTGAAATGTGTACAGAGGTAGACTTCCTACTGAAAGTGACAGAAATACCAGGCATGCACCACTTGTACCTTCAGGGAACGACAAGTGCAAACCTGAATGGACACATCTGGGGACTAAAATTGGAAAAGTGTGTTTATGCCAGATTACTGAGAGCCTTGGACCACAGGTGGTGGTGTCTGGGTGGCATTCAGCTGACAGTGGGAAATCACTGGAAGTTTTTAAGTGGGGAGTGATCAGATGAAAGAAGAGTTCTAAGCCCAGTTAGAAACACCAGTGAGATACAAATCCAGGGATAGAATGGGAGAGACTCATCACTCTCTCCATGGGCTCTCTGTTCCTCCCCCTTTGGCTTCACTGTATAGCAGAGCCAAACAGATAGCCCTTCTTACAGAATGGAGACTGTATGGATGGTTTCAGCCTTTGGGTCTCACTTGCAGTGGCCTGAAATAACAACTGTAGATTATGTCTGTCCAGTCTATGAGTCTCTGGACAGTTCTGCTGACTTGGCTGGGCTCTCTCCCATTTTGGGGGATCAGCTGGCTGTCGGTGTGTTCTAAGATGGTCGAGGCTTCCCTCCACTTCTCTCCATCACCCCAGGAAGCCAGTCCAGGCATGTTCTCACGGCGAGGTAGCGTGAGCAAGCCCAGCTGTGTAAGAGATTAGGTGCAAACGTGCGTGTACGTTTCAAGCCTCTGCTTGCCTCACACTTCAAGTCAAGTCACATGACTGAGACCAGAGACAGAGTGAGAGACGACTGCAAAGCTGCAGGGCAAGGCTGTAAATACGGACTGAATCGTGTCCCGCTAAATTCATATATTGAAACCTTAACCTCCAGTGTGACCATATCTGGAGACAGGGCCTTTGGGAAGGTAATTAAGGTTAAATGAGGTTATAAGAGTGGGGTCCTAATCTGATAGGATGGTGGCCTTGTAAGAAGAGGAAGAGAGAAATCTCTCTCTCTACCATGTGAGGACACAGTGACCATCTGCCGCCATAAAGAGAGCTCTGACCACAACCGGACCCTGATGGAACCTTGACCTTAGACCCCCCCAGCCTCCAGAACTGTGAGGACGTCAGTTTCCGTTGTTTAAGCCCCCAAGTCTGTGGCGTTTGGTTATGGCAGCCCGAGCTGACTAAGGTATGGACACATGGAGGCCATTTACTACCACGATGAGGGAGGGAAGGAGACAGGAAGCAGGGAGGAAGGGAGGGAAGGAGGGAGGGAGGTTTACTTATTTTTAAATATGTGTATAGTTGAAAAAATGAATACGTTCCACTCTCTTTCATCTGAAAGTGCGTCATGCACTCTGTGCCTATCTGCAGTCTCCATCTGTGAGCAGAAGGCAGTCAGAAGGTAAGGAGGATCAGAACCAGAGAGAGAGAGAGAAGCGCCCTGAGACTGGCTCACTTTATTCCAAAAAGAAATAGAAATGGTTTGGGGATTTTCCATGCGTGGGACAAAACAAATTGCTGTGTGAAAGGTTCTCATTCTGCCTGGAGGACTCTCATCACAGCCTACTCTCTTCCTATTTTCAAAATGTCAAGTAAGCCTGAGGAATCAACTTAAAAAAACAAAAGACAGGGCTTCCCTGGTGGCGCAGTGGTTGAGAGTCTGCCTGCCGATGCAGAGGACGCGGGTTCGTGCCCCGGTCCGGGAGGATCCCACATTCCGCGGAGGGCTGGAGGGACTCCCCGGGCGGTCCAGTGGTTACGAAGCCTTCCAATGAGGGGGTGGCGGGTGAGGGTTCCATCCCTGGTTGGGGAGTTAAGATCCCACATGCCTCAGCGTCAAGAAATCAAAACATGAAACAAAAGCAATACTGTAACAAATTCAAGAAGGACTTTAAAAATGGTCCACATGAAAGAAAAAAATAAATAAACAAATAAGTAATTAAAAGAGTGAAGACACCTATAGGCCTCCCTGCCCTAAAATATAAATAAAAATTGGCCTTAACTAGCAAATCTACCTTAATATACTTTTGGGTTTTTTTTGGCCACACGATGAGGCATGCAGAACTTCCCCAATCAGGGATTGACCCCCACACCCCCTGCAGTGGAAGGCGAAGTCTTAACCACTGGACCACCAGGGAAGTCCTACCATAATATACTTTTGGTTGAGTTATCGGAATATCCTAATCAAAGGAAAATATTTATTCCCTCATTTAATGAGATTGATCACAAGACTCTGTCCTAGGAAACGATACCATGTAACTCTAAGAACGCTTTCAACTCAAAAATAACATTTATATTCTTGCTACCACAGGAGCTACTAACATAAGCAAGGCATGGTGCCTGCCTTCCTGGAGTTTGCCATCTAGGAGAGAAACAGAGACCTGGAAAATAACTGAATTGGGGGCTTCAGAGGAGTGGAATTGCAGTGTTCACAGAGTAAAGCCATGTCCTTGTGGGAGAGGCGTGGGGTCTCCACTGACAGCACCCCCAGGAGGGAGGCAGGCCTCAGGGAGGTTGGAGAAGGCTCCAGCTTCTCGCTGGGTCTCTCTGTTTGGAATCTTGGACATCAAGGGGTCCAGTGGTGGTAGGGCTCGAGATAGCAGGGCTGCACGAATGCAAGCTCCTGTGTATAACCCACTCCCCTTCCTCCATGTTCAGGCATTAGGAGTGAGGGAAGGGGGGCTGAGGAGCGGGTATTGCTTCTCTCCCACCGGGGGGGCCAACTCACCGTGCACCTCAGTGACACAGGGAAGGTCCTTCCTGGCTTCCTCATCCCTGGACACTGGCAGGGTGGCTTCCAGAAATGCAGACTCTGTAGAGATCCCGCCACACCTGCTAGCCTGCTGGGACCACCCGGGGCTTGGGTGTAACCTCTCTGAGGACCACGCTGCCTGCACTCACCTGTTTCACCACCTCCAGGCAGAAGAAGGTTGTCTCTGGTGGAAAAGCTTTGTAGGATGAACAGAGGTGTGTAAGGTGGACAGGCAGCTGTGTCTTTTTTTTTTTTTTTTTAATACTTATTTATTTGGTTGCACAGCATTTTAGTTGCGGCAGGTGGGCTCCTAAGTTGCAGCACATGGGCTCCTTAGTTGCAGCTCCAGGGCTCCTTAGTTGTGGCATGCAAACTCTTAGTTGCAGCATGCATGTGGGATCTAGTTTCCTGACCATGGATCGAACCCAGGCCCCCTGCATTGGGAGCATGGAGACTTATCCACTGCCACCAGGGAAGTCCAAGGCAGTTGTGTCTTGATTTGGGCTCCCCAGAAGCAAAGCCTGAGATGGGCAGTCCCATGGCAGTGGTTTCTGAAAGAGTGAGGGGAGCAGGGGAGTGAGGCATGGTGAGGCCGCAGGAGACCGGCTCCAGCCTGGCCCCACCAGGAAACTCTGGTATATAACTGCAACCCTTTGAGGAAGGGGGTAGCCTTTTGTACCCCCGTGTCAGTCAGTCACTGGATGTGTGGGGTTCTCTCTCAGGTTAGGAGGAAGGCAACTCTCTAGAGAGGAGCTGACACTCCCAGCACTGGGAGAGGGGAGCACAAGCTGGTAGAGGAGGTCTGGGTGGGGCACAATGGCGTCCACAATGGGCGGACGTGCTCAGCAGAGAGAAGGACTTGTGTGTGTCAAGAGTATATTGTGGGGGACTTCCCTGGCGGTCCAGTGGTTAGGAGTCAGCGCTTTCACTGCTGAGGGCCCAGGTTCAATCCCTGGGTGGGGAACTAAGATCCCGCAAGCCGTGCAGCACAGCCAAAAAATCCCCAAACAAACAAAAATTATGTTGCGTTCAGAGCCCAGTTCTGCTGGTGTGTGAATGATGAGGATATAAATGAGCACGGAATGAGATGATGCAGGTGAAAATACAGTCCACCTGTAAGGTGCCGGCTAAATGTCCCATGTCTCACAGGGTTGGTGTGAAGACCAGATGGTGCACAACAGACAGAATGTCACTCTAGAAACTAGAAAAGCTCTACACAAGGACGGGCTTCCCTGGTGGTGCAGTGGTTGAGAGTCCGCCTGCCGATGCGGGGAACACGGGTTCTTGCCCCGGTCTGGGAGGATCTCACATGCCGCCGAGCGGCTGGGCCCGTGAACCATGGCCGCTGAGCCTGTACGTCTGGAGCCTGTGCTCCGCAACGGGAGAGGCCACAACAGTGAGAGGCCCGCATACCGCAAAAAAAAAAAAAAAGATATGTTTTTGATAGTCATAAATCCATGCAAGAGGATTATGGATTATGAACTATATTCCAGGCACTGTGCTGGGCACTAGGGATTCGGCAGGAACAAATACAGCCTTGGTGCATGTCTTCACGGAGCTTATGGTCTAGTGAGGGCAACAGACTTCACAGTCACACAAATACCTATTGAATTGCAATCGTGGCAGGTACTTTGGAAAGAAAAGTGCAGGATGTGTGGTGGTATTGGCTGGAGGGCTGGGGCGATCAGGGCAGGGCTCCGCAGCAGGTGCCATTTAAACTAAGATGGGAGGAAGGATAGGGAATACAGTGTGTGGAAGACATGAGGGGGAAGGATGCTGGTGGTTCTGGAGCAGTCAGACAAGCAATGGGGCTGGATAGTTCAGGGACTGAAGACTGAACCACAGAGATCTGATTTTTTAAAATTAGATAGATTGATAGGTGGATGGATCCATAGATAAATGGATGGATGGATGGATGGATAGATAAAGATAGAACAGAATCTCTCTCTCTCTCTATCTCTGCTAATGCTGTCATAAACTGAGACTTGTGATTCACTCCCTTCCTCTTACCCCTTTTAGATGACCAGACATATGTTTTCAATCGATACCAACATCTGTTACAGATTGTCACCATCAGGTAGAGTACTAGATTTCAGGTAGGATGTGTCTATTTAATTGCTCAGCCACATCACTAAGTCCAGTAAATTCTTTGTCTAAAATATCGTGCCCGTATATCCTTCCTTATACGTCCCTAGCAACTATCCTAGACTAAGGTATAATGACGTCACACCTAAATTACTGCAGGAGCTTCTTAACTGCTCACTCTGCACCATATACTCTGATCTCATATTTATCCTTCCAATAGCCCCTCTAACACTTAATCCCATTCTTACTATTCCATAAATTACACTCAGTGTGGTAAGGCAACAAACCGAAATGGGAGTCATAGCTGTAGAAAAAGGGGAAGCAAAATTATACACAATCACAGGAAAGATGTTCACGACCACCACCACCTCCAAATAGTAAGAGTTAGCTAAAAAGCTAATTGACCTAATATGTAAGGTCAGTAAAGTGGTCAGATGAAAAATACGTGGATGAAATCACCCGTTTTTTCTTTTCATCAGGAATATACAGCTTGATAACGAAGATGGAATGCTATTAATAAGAGCTCAGGATTTCATGTAGCGGTGGAAAGAAACAGACACTTTCCTTACGTGGACAGTAAATTGAGAAGGTCCCAGGCTCTGGAGCTGGAGTGCGTGGGCTTCAATCCCAACTCCACTTCTTCAGAGCTGAGTGATCTGGGGCACACTACCTAACCTACTATGCCTCAGTTTATTCATCCGTAAAATAGGGATGATAATCGTACTACCTCAAAGGTTACTATGAGGATTAATAAAGTAATACAGATCAAGTATTTTGTGTTAGAGCAATGCCTGGCATAGAATAAGCACTATAGAAGTATTTGCTATTATTGTTTTTATTTTTTATTATTAGCTCTCAGCTACCTGTCACCTGCCCTGAAGTTCTGCCTTAAGCCCTGAGTCTCACAAATTCTTCTTTGAAAACAGTTCTGTTATTGCCTAACCTCCATCCCTTTGATTAATATAGGGGTTCAGTGCAAGTCCAAGACCCAGGTACCATGCTAGCTCTTCCATCATTATTGTCCCCCTTTATTTATTTATCTATTTATTTGAATTTATTTATTTATTTATGGCTGCGTTGGGTCTTTGTTGCTGCGCACAGGCTTTCTCTAGTTGCGGCAAGCGGGGGCTACTCTTCTTTGCGGTGTGCAGGTTTCTCATTGCGCTGGCTTTTCTTGTTGCAGAGTACGGGCTCTAGGCACATGGGTTTCAGTACCTGTGGCACGTGGGCTCAGTAGTTGTAGCTCATGGGCTCTAGAGCGCAGGCTCAGTGGTTGTGGCACGTGGGCTTAGTTGCTCCGCGGCATGTGGGATTTTCCCAGACCAGGGCTCGAACCCGTGTCCCTGCATTAGCAGGCAGATTCTTAACCACTGAGCCACCAGGGAAGCCCTGTCCCCTTTTAAGTTAAGGGCATTTTCTCCCAAAGCCATCAAGTTTGTAGAGAGAGATACTACTCAGCATTCAGCAAGGATGACATTTTACTATCTTAAATTCTAAGTTTAGCTCCTGGGAACTAGTCTCAAATATCTTCATTTACAAGAGGATCTTTGCTTTACATTTGCATTTATAAAATTTCCACTTGAATGTAATTCTAGGTTCAAAATAATTACCTTGACAAGGCAGTTGGGTTTTTTTTAAAGATTTTTTTTATGTGGACCATTTTTAAAGCCTTTATTGAATTTGTTACAATATTGCTTCTGTTTTATGTTTTGGTTTTTTGGTCCCGAGGCATGTGGGATCTTAGCTCCCTGACCAGGGATGGAACCTGCACCCCCTGAACTGGAAAGTGAAGTTTTAACCACTGGACCACCAGGGAAGTCCCCTACAAGGCAGCTTTTAAATTACAAAAGCTGTTTGTTTTTTATCCTCTTCGATATTGTTTCAAAAAGTATTAGGATCCAGGTCTCAGCTTGGGCATGCCAGATACAGACATCCACTACCTTCATATTCCAAAGGCTTTAAGATAATGTTATGGCTGCATCTGGATAGCTTGGCCACTGGAATGTGAAGATGACAAGGGACCGAAGGTATCTGTTACATGGAGGCACCAAAGCATGCTGCAGGGCCCCCAGCTAAGGGGAGTGAAATAGATGATTTTACTGGTGTTATTTTACTGTCTTATTTATTTCTCCTTTGTTATTCAGAGCTTTCAATAATCTTTAAAGAATATCTTCTAGCCTGTTCTCAGCTGTGCCAAATGGAATTAAGGGAATAGTTGAGTGTTGTCTGTCCTCATACTTGGGTTGAACCCTCAAAGGTAAAGCAGTGGTCCCTGAAGCTAGCCAATAGGTAGTAGGGAGAAAGCCCCAGGAGAGAAGTGAATCTCAGGGCAAGGATGAGGGCTTTGAGGTCCAGCCAGCACTCCTCACTTGTTGATTCCTCCCCCATGGCCGGCCTTGGACGATCTGGACTAGATTTTATTAGGCTAGCCATTTGGTTCCTTTCAGCATAAAACTGAGTACTATTAATACAAGGAGAAACGTTATATCATGTATCATGCCACAGGGAGTTAGAGGCAAGTGCTATGAGAATTCAAAGGAAAGAGAGAGCGTTTCTAGCTGTCAAGGGGTCAAGCAAGACTTAGAGGAGGTGACATTTGAAAAAACAGTGGCTTAAACACACAAAGATTTATACTCGTTATAAGAAGGCAATGCAGGACTGATATGGCAGCTCCAGGAAGTAACAAAGGACTCAGGAATCAAAGTAAAAATGTTTTCTATGTTTCTACTCTGCCACCCTCACTGCGTGACTTCCATCCTTAAGATTGCCTCATCGTCCAAGGTGACTGCTAGCACTCCAGCCATCAGGACCATATTCTAGTCAACAAGAAAGGCAAAGGGTCACAATCCTGACTGAACAGCTCCCTTTAAGCAGTTTTCTTCAAGACACAGGCAATACATCCACTTAGAGGCCAGAATTCACTTACCTGGCCACACCTAACTGCTATATAGTCTTTTGTCTGGGTGCACTGCTGCCTCAAATAACACTGGGGTTCTGTACTTGAGGAGGAACGGGGAAATGGCTATTAAATCTCAACTATAGTCTCTGGCACAGGAATTTTGAAAGTTTCTAAACAAAGTAATGGTATTGATCAAAATGCCCCAAAGAAAACCTCCTCTCAGTGGGGCATAGAATGGAATGGATGGGAATTCCACTTCCAGGATGGTAACATGAGGAGCTGAGTGGACCCAGTCCCCAGCAAAACAAGCAAAGCTGGTGAAAACCAGTTTTAAAACAAACATTTGTAATCTCTGGAAATTGTCCTATGGGCATACAACAAATGAAGAAACATTTATTCAAGAAAATATATTAAACTTGATAAGAATAGCAAGTGTCCACGGCATTTGAGCCGTGACCTACTCCCTCCCTCGCCCTACCCATCTCAGCTTAATGGAAGCTCCACTCCAAAGAGTTGTGATCCAGAAGACAGGACTCTCTCTCCCCTCATCTCCTAATCAATGGTTACCACATTTCCCTAGGAGAGCCAAGCCATCAGCATTTCTCATTCCCTCCATCTCCAAAGTAAAGAGGCTAAATTCCTGATGAGAACTTTACTACCATCCAGCCTTAACCCATAGGATGGAGGTTCTATCCCAGGCTTGACGAAACAAGAACACTGGGGCCTCAATCACCCTCATCGCAGTGCTCACTTGTAGGGTAGAGGCAAGCCAAGAAGACTAGAGACTACCATACCAGCCATTGCTCAGAGTGGTGGCTGAGAAATTTTGCCCAAGGGAGAGTCAGTCCATAAGAAAAGAGAGCTCCAAGGCTCTCATCAAAAGAACGGACTTTATTTGAAACAGCGTGTGCAGTAGTTCAAGCCTAAGAGTGCTATAGAAAACAATAGGTCCTTCTAATTAAGAGCAATAAGCTAAAACATAGGCTAACGTGTTCACCAGAGAGAACTAGGGAAAGACACTGCTAAAAACAGCCCAAGTGGTGTCAAAACAAATGTCAAAGACCAGCCTAAAAAAAAGCTAGTCTTGGGAGGGTTCTGAGAAGATGGCAGAGTAAGAAGTTCCAGAAATCTGTCTCCCCACCTAGACAAGAGTTGTTGAGCAGAAACTATCCAGTAAAGCAATTTTGAAGTTCTGGAGCCTATTGACAACCTAACATTCCACCTTAAGACAGTGGGTAAAAAAAAACAAAAGAGAAATTAAACCCAAATTTAGCAGAAGGAAAAAAACAATAAGGATTAGAACAGAGATTTTTAAAAAATAGTGAACAGAAAAGCAGGAGAATCAGTGAAATCACCTGGTTGTTGATTCTTCAAAAAGATAAACAAAATTGACAAACCTTTACCTGGACTGACCAAGAAAAACAAAAAGAAGACTCAAAATACTAAAATCATAAATGAAATAGGGGATATTACTACTGGTATTGTCCCATTTTATAGAGGAGGAAACTGAGGCTCAGAGAAGTTAAGGAACATGTCCAAGACCACATAGTAGCAACACTGGCCTTCCAACCCAGGGCTATTGGATGGAAAGCCTTGGATTTTCCCATTGTATCATGCGATGTGATCTTTTTTCTTGATACACAAAGTGAGTCCATGGACCAGCAGCATCAGCATCACCTGAGAGTTTGTTCAAAAAGCAGACTCTCGGGCTTCCCTGGTGGCGCAGTGGTTGAGAGACCGCCTGCCGATGCAGGGGACACGGGTTCGTGCCCCGGTCCGGGAAGATCCCACATGCCGCAGAGCGGCTGGGCCCGTGAGCCATGGCCGCTGAGCCTGCGCGTCCGGAGCCTGTGCTCCACAACGGGAGAGGCCACAACAGGGAGAGGCCCGCGTACCGCAAAGAAAAAAAAAAAAAAAAAAAAGCGGACTCTCAGGCCCCACCCAGACCTGCTGAATGCAGAACCTGCATTTCAACAAGGTCCACAGGTTAAGTCAGATGTACGTTAGAGTACAAGAAGCACTATTCTGCTTAGTCTTTAAAAGACCTTGACAAGTGTCTGTTCCAAAGTCCAACTGCCTTGCTTTATAGATGAGGAAACTGAAGGTGAGAGAGGACTAGCAAGGTGCCCAATGTTCCTAACCCGATGTTTCTAACAATGTGGACCATCCTGAGGACCCTGGCCAGTATGTTGCTGTGGCCAGAAAAGGCAGTCACATCATGGGAGTTGTCAATCAAGAATGACGCTAAAATTAAAGAAAAAACACTGCTCCATCTGTCACAGGAAAGCAACAGAGGGGCAGCTGCAGCGTCCCAGTCCCTGACCCAGCTCTGGTCCAGGCTCCCTTGTAAGAGCTGTAGTGATGCTTCCCCAGGCCAGCTGTGAGCCTCTGGATGTTCTCACTTCTTTCTTTGCATCTTCACGGCCTGCCTATATGCTGTGCACACAATACGTGCTTAATTCACATCTGCTGACGTCACTGATGATAGCGGGTGGGGGAGATTTGCACAGGGAGTGAGGCCCCAACAAGAAGGGATGAGCTGAAGACAAAACCTGCACATTTGCCTGGGGCAGCCCTGCCAGGCTTCCCTCTCCCATTCACCTTCTTTAGTGTTTATTACAAAGTCTTAAGCTGCTTCAGCAGCTCTTGGGCTTTTCCAAATTCTTTAACCAGCGTGCTAGTGTGCCAGCACTTTACTTTCTTGCATTGACCCCATTTCCCCTTCAATACCATTATTCCTGCTGGAACTGCCAAGGCGTTTTAGCTTTGAGCTCTAATGGACGTCTGGGCCCTAAAGGATCAGCAAAAACTCTTTCCAGCTGCAGCTGGGCACCTGCGCCCAGTCCTCTCCATCCCCCAACCCCCAGGCTCTGCTTCCACCAGCCACTGCTTGCACTTACCCACTGCCTCCTTGCAGACCTTGCCCATCTCTGGACAACAGCGGGACCAGCATCCAGGGAGCTACCGCATGACCAAGGAGATAAAGAAGCCAAGAGGACAAAAAGGCCTGCAGAGCCTCTGGCCCAGCCCTCCCTGCCTGAGTCAGGAAGGTCCCCTGGCCACAGGCCCATGCTGGCCGGCCTGATCCCACCCCTGCAGTGGAGCGAGCATGATGGGGGGGGGGGCCTTGCCTGTGCGCCCAGCCCCATTCCTTTATGCTGCTTGGGCTGGTTGCCCCTGGACAGCTCCTGGATTCTGAATCCAGCTGCCAGCTCCAGCGCTTGGTATTCTTCTGTTCCCTCCTTCCTGATCTCAGCCTCTGGACTCAGCTCCTTGGACTGACAGAGCCTCTACATCATTCTCTAAGATTCTGGCCTCTCTGGCAGCAACTCCTTATTGTTCATGCCATAAGTTGTCCCGCTTACCAACGACCTGCCAGAGTCCAGGCCCAGTGGATGGTAGAATCCATCCCTGTTCACCTCCTTGGCTGGAACACAGGAGGCTGCCACGCATCCTGGACCCGTGTGGACTCACATCCCAGCAGCAGTCATACATACGTCAGGGGACAGACAGGAAAGAACAGACACATGGTCATTCAGCCTAAGGAGCTGATAAAATAGACACACGTTGAAAAACGGAACAAGTCGCAGCCGTGTGTACACACTGATACCTCAGCCCCCTCATCTGGACCTCTGTCCACGCAATTTTGACCAAACCCAGGAAACTTGACTTAGCGGCAGGGGCGGCCAGCAAGGCTCCTTCCCGTGACTTTAGGGCAGATGCACAGAGATGGTCCATGACCTCTAGGAATTTAGTACCAAAATAGAAAGATAAAAAAAGTACAGCTGGATAAAAACCATTAGACCAAAGCCAAGTGGCCAGTGAAGTTGGACACCACAGGCAGGTCAGCAGGTGTGTGTGGGGACCACGTGAACTGGCCTCTGGGCCGCCGACAGGGCAGGCCCTGGGCGCTTCGCACGCAGCCTGGCTTGGGCGAGGGCAAGCCATGAGCTCCTCTTGAGCACAGACTCAGCAAGCCACCCTCCCCTCCAAGTCCAGGCACAGCTCACAGCACAGGTGGGAGTATCAGAAACTGCTCGCTCGATAGAAGACAGGACTGGCTGAGGTAGAACAGGCGGAAAAGGAGTTTTGGGCTCTCGGTCCTGCCACGAGGAGGCGCAGAGGGAGGTGGGGAAGGGAGACACACGACCCAGCAGGGCCTAGCCACGTAAGAAATGGGGGGTTAGGGCACAGGGCCAGGAGAAAGTGCATCAAGATGAGGATGTTGAATGGAATCCATGAGCGAGACGTAGCGTTGCTTTAAGTGCAGGCAAAACAGTGGACAGAGAAGCGTAATGGTTAAACGATGTGAGATGAATTCGTGAGAGCCTGAGTGACCATCTCGGCTGTGTAACTTACCAGCTGTGTGAGCTTGGATGCGTCAATTCACCTCGCTCAGCGTCAGTTCCCTCATCGGTAAATCAGGGATGCTGCTGAAGTTCTTACAGGCTTTCAGTGCTTGGTACCAACCCATGGCAGCCTCTGGGTTCAGCCACAGCTGGTGGCTGGGGGGCAAGCTCTGTGCGCCTCACTCTCCCACTCACAGGTTTGCTGTTGAGGAACCCGCCTGGTGCTTCTCAGCCTGCAGGCGTTTGGGCCTCAGGGCCTTCTCTGAAGCAGCGGAAGCCCTGTGTTGGAAGAGCAGGGAAGTTTGAGCCCCCATTAGCAACCCTCCACCAAGAGCAGATGGAAGCCAGTGGGCCGGTGGCCTAGCTGAGGGACAGTTAACCTCCTCTGCTTGGGACAGAAGATCTGGGGGCATTCCGTGTGCTCCTTAGATATCTTAGGGTGTCAGGCCTCTCTTGCCCATAGCAGCGACCTCCTTACCATTCTCTGGAGTGACTTTCCCTGTCTCCACCTCACTCTCCCTGCTCCTGGGATCACTTTCCCCTAGACAAGCTCAGACACATCCTTGTCTCAGGCTCCGCATTCAGGGAGGTCCCCAAATACAAATGCCTTCCTTGTGAGGTGATTGTAAAAGGACTAAATGAGATAATCCGGGACTTCCCTGGCGGTCCAGTGGTTAAGACTCCACGCTTCCAATGCCGGGGGCACGGGTTCAATCCCTGGTCGGGGAACTAAGATCCCTCATGCCCTGTGGCATGGCCAAAAACATACATACATACATACATAAATAAAAGCTCCCTCAGATGATGCTGACGTACAGTCAAGGTTAAGAACTACTGAACTAGTGCAATGGTTCTTAACAACGAATGTACATCAGCATCAGCTGGGGAGATTTTAAAAAATAAATAAAAATAAAGGAGATAACCCATGTAAAGTTCTTGGAAGAAAAAAACAGCCTCTAAGTAACTGAGAAAGAAAAGAGCAGTGCCTGATACCTGTGATCCAGTCTGGTGCTCAGGGCTGGCTTCCATGTTCTTAGAAGCTCTTCTGATGCTCACAGCCAGGCCATGGGCTCCCCTGTGGGACATAAATGATCTCAGAGAAAACCACAGTCAGACCCTGGTGTTGTCAAGAAGTGAGACAAAAACACGCAATCCACAGAGCTCCCAAAGCCTCGCTCCCTCCTCAAGCCTTTGTAACTACATCAGGAGTAATGGAATATTTGTTATTTACTTTATCTTGTTAATAAAAGAAAAAAAGAAGACATTACATGTTACTAGCAAACGTGTTGAAAAATCTCTTCTGGAACTGTATTCTGGACGATTGTATATGATATGAAACTCCTCTGATGGTCGGGTTTAACATCATCAGTGATAAGTCGTGGTGATGGTCTATAGTCCTGATATGTCGGGAAAAGAACGACACTTCACCTCTGGGATCTGCCTCTCAGAAACCCATCATCCCAGCTTAATCGTGAAGAAAGCATCAGACAATCTCAACTTGAGGGACATTTTACAAAATACTTGATCAATACTCCTCAAAACTGTCAAGGTCAACAAAAACAAAACAAGTCTGAGAAATTGTTATTTATAGCCAAGAGGAGTCTGAGAAGACACAAGGACTAAATGTCACGCAGTATCCTCGGTGGGATCCTGAAACAGAAAAAGGACATGAGGTAAAAACTCAGACAATCTGAATGAAATATTGACTTTAGTTTATAATGATGTGTCAATATTCGTTCCCTAATTGTGAGGAATGTACGATAGTAACATAAGATGTTAGCAGTTAGGGACCCAGGAACTCTCTGTACTGCCTTTGCAAGTTTTCTGTAAATCTAAAATTATTATAAAATAAATAGTTTATTATAGTGAGATAAACAAACCAATAAGCTTTGAGTACTGCATGTCCTATACATTATTGCTGTAACAGTAAATTCTGGTCAGGTTTGTCCTTTCCACCGTTTAAGATCGTCAGAGTGTGGTCTGCTCGACAGAATCACCTGGAGTGGAGGCAAGCAAGTGGTGCCTGGGCCCTGCCCCAGAAAATCGAGTTACAAGTTCAAGGTCAACCAGTCCTACGTATGGCTGAAACTTGTCATCTCCTTTTGATATTTCAATAAAGTTCCCCAAACTAATACATTTATATTAAAAATTCAAATAATATCAAGTAAATAAAATAAGATGAAAGTCTGCCTTATTCCCACTGCTATCCTGCTCCTCTCTTTGGAGTTAAGAGCCTGGGCTTCCGTTTTTCTTTCATTTACAAACACATAGGGTCTTCTCTACACACATGGAATCACTGCATTGCATGGCATGCTTGATCTTAAGTTCCCCAACCAGTGATCGAACCCGTGCCCCTGCAGCAGAAGCGAGGAGTCCTAACCACTGGACCACTGTGTCCAGGGAATTCCCACTGTGTTATTCCTTTATTTCCCTCTGACTTTTACTGGACTTTCAAGGATCTTATATTTTTCCCTCCCTTAGTTATTTGAAAATTATATATTTTATTTCTATTTAACTGATGTCACATTTACCTTTTGACAGATTTTTAAGCATATTTTTTTCTATTGCTGTTGAAAATTAGTAAGCACCCATGATATCCGTATTCAAACAGGGTAACGCTGTCACCAAAATTGTGCCCCAGTTCTGCTCGTTAAAAGTGTCCACTATGGAGAATTTCAAATACAGGCAAGAGTAGACCAAATAGTATAGTGAATTGCTCTGTGCGTCTCAGCAGCTTCAAAAGGAGGAGTATGTACCAATTCAGGGCCAATCTCGTTTCCTCTACATCCCATCCACTTGCTCCTCCCGTATTATTTTGAAGCATATCCCAGATATCATATTACTTCATCTGTAAATTTAAAAACTATCTATCTCAAAATAGTATAAGGACTCCTCTTTTATATATAACAGTATCATACCTAAGAATCAATCAATAATATCATCAAATATCTAGTAAATATCCAGAACTTCAATTGTTTCATAAACTTCATTCTTCATTGTTTCTTTTTTTTTTTTACAGCTTGTTTGAATTGGAATCCAATTAAAGTCCACACACAGTAATTGGATGAAATGTGTTTATACTTTCTTTAATCTATAGGTTTCCCTTCCATCTTTTTTTTTTTTCTTACAAGTAATTTGTTGGGGAAAAAACAGGCTGTTTGTCCCCCAGTTTCCCAAGCTGGCATTCTGCTGACTGCATCCATGGGGTCCTGTGTTCTCTGCATTGGCAGGTAGATCTATAGGCTTGGTCGGACTCAGGCGGGAGACTTTGGGAAGAACACCTGCTGGATGGTGGTGTGCACTTCCATCAGGAGGCACACAATGGCTTGCTGCTTTCTTTGTGTGACGTTAAGAGTAACATTCCAAGATCCAAAAGTATGATATTCAAAATCCACGATTCTTTATTTATTAGCTGGAATACTTCTACTAAAATAAATGTCACCTTGTGTACTACTGCTCTAGCTGGTGGCACAGTTGGTAAAGAGAAGTCAAGACAAATGCTTACTTCTTTCCTTTTATTTACTGTTTTCACAGTAATGGCTTCGTTCCTCAGCATCCTCCAGTGGTGACCAGTTAGATTTACTATTGGTGTCACTGCTGGTTTAATACCATTATACACTCTTGCATTTACACGTATTTGATGTACTTAATCCACTGTAGTCATCATCCTCAGCGATGCTCACATGGCCCATCTTTGGCCAGTTGGAAGCTCTACAGGTTTGCTCCTGGGTACTGGCTGGGTTAAGACAGGCTAGCACAACATCATATTTTGAGGTTAGTCTCTGGTAAATATCCAAGTTGAAAATCCACAAGGAACGGTTTTGCCCTGCCAAAAGATTTTATTTCTACAAGTCTTGGAGAATGGAAATCATCTCAACTTGACAAGAGGACTACATGAGAGACAGCAGATCATACTCCTCTGTGGAGGGCATACATCCTTGGTTAATATTATATGTAAATATGCTTTACACCTCCTTTTAGGCACAGATACGTCCTCTGATATGGGCAAAAATAGTTGGTGGTGAACTTGGCAGCCATACATTCATCCTTCTTCCAGTTTTCATCCTTTGCACCTAAACGCTTAGACTCTCCTGTGTGAGATTTTATTATTTGTTTCCCCAACCTCTTTCTTACTGATGTATAATTTACATAAATACAATGCACAGGTTAAATTGTACAAGTTGATGGGTTTTGACAAATGGAAATTTCATGTCTCTATCACCTCCAACAAGAAGTAGAACATTTCCATCCTCAAGAAAGTTTTTCATGCCTCTCTCTACTCAACCCCATCCAGCCATTCACACATAACTACTGATTTGTTCTCTGTCACTGAAGATTAGATTTGTTTGTTTTGGACTTTACATGAAGGGACTCATACAGGACAAATGCTTCAGTGTTTCACTTCTTTCTCACAACTACATAATGTTTTGAAATTTATCTCTGTGGTTGAACTAGTAGATCATTTTGTTTTTTTGTTTTTTTTTGTGCGGTACGCAGGCCTCTCACTGTCGTGGCCTCTCCCGTTGCAGAGCAGAGGCTCCGGACGCGCAGGCTCAGCGGCCATGGCTCACGGGCCCAGCCGCTCCGCGGCATGTGGGATCTTCCCAGACCGGGGCACGAACCCGTGTCCCCTGCATCGGCAGGCGGACTCCCAACCACTGCGCCACCAGGGAAGCCCCTAGTAGATCATTTTTAATGCTTAGTAGCATGCTGCAGTCTGTCAATCCTTTCACCAATCGATGGACATTTGGGTTGTTTCTAGTATTTGCCTGCAAATGAAGCAACTGTAAACATTCTTGTATAAGTCTTTCTGTAGACATATGTTTTTGTTTCTCTTGGGCTGGGATCGGAGTTGCATTGTAAATATATGCTTAACTTTATGAGAAACTACTAAACAGACTTGTGAAGTGATCAAACCATTTTACACTTCTATTCACAATGTAAGAGCCTTCCAATTGCTCCACACCCTTACCAGCACTTGGTATTATCAAGCTTTTGAATTCCAACTGTTGCAATGGGTATGAAGTGATCTCTTGCTGCAATTTTAATCTGCATTTCCCTAAAACGACTAATGACATTGAACACATTTTCATGCACCTATTGGCTGATCATATATCTTCTTTTGTGAGGAGTCTGTTGAAGTCTTCTGACCCTTTGTTATTGGGTTGTTTATCTTTTTATCACTGCTTTGTAGAGATTCTTTCTATATCCTGGATATTCTTTCTATATCCTGGATAGTCTTTCTATATCCTAGTCCTTCATCAGATAAAATTAGGATTAAATGTTCACAATATTCCATGGCTTGCCATTTCATTTCCTTGGATTTTGTTTTGAATTTTATTTCTCATTCCATTTCCACACTTCAGGACCTTCCCCCAATTGCTAGCCCTCAATTGCTCAGCTCAAAATAGAAGATACCATTTATTGAGCACTTACTGTGCTCCCTCCACTGTGCCAAGCTCTACATACCCATTCACCTCTCCTGCTACTCACTACAATTCTGGGAGGCAAATCATGTCCACCACATTGAATCACTGGGGAAACTGAAGTTGAACAGCCTTCCAGTGTCACCCAGCCAGTAAGTGGCCTGCAGGCTTGAAAGCAGTGCCGTTCAATGTTGGCTGCACATCTGAGTTACCTGGGTAGGGACAGGGTGAAAATTATTGAGGCCCAGGCTCCAACCTCAGAGATTCTGATTTAATTGGTCTGGGGAGGACCTTAGGCATGGGTATTTTTTAAAAAGCTCCAAAAGTGATGGTGATGTTCAGAACCTCTGATTTTAAATGAGCTCTGTGCTCTCTGCTGCTGCTGAGTGTGGGTCTTGAAGATCGCCCTGCCTACCGGTGCTGAAAGAATTCAGTGACAAGCCTTCCCAGGGCCCATCTCTGTGTCATTTACTGGCTGTGCAAAGAGAAAGCGTGCCTGGCTCAGGCAGTTCTCACTGTGCAGACTGGATATGATTTGGGTTTTAACTTACGGAGCTCTTTAAAATCTGTTCTCTCTTCCACCACCCTCCCCCCCACCCCAGAAAAAGCATATCCAGACGTCAGCTTATAACACCAGGTCCAATTTTGGAGGCTGCGGCAATCTGGGGAAGCATCCAAGGTGTCCTTACAGACAGGCAGTCACAACTTGGAAGTGACGATTGCAGAGGGGTTTCAATGTTGCGTGCAAATCTCCTCTCTTGCCAACAATTTTCAACTTGCTGCCATTTAGCGAGGCTTCGTCGCTCGTTCTCCAAGGAAAGCTGGCACCAAGTCGGGGGGAGAGGGCTTGCTTTTCTTTTTACTATTCCACCAATGCTGCTGTGGCTTTCAGAAGGTGAGCTGGGGTTCCTGAAAAGCCACCATTTTTATCAAATGGGAAAAGGGCACGAGCCAGGGAGAGATAGGTTTCTCTAAAATAAGACGCTTCTTGGTTTTTCTCCCTGTGACGTTCACAGCCCATGAGTCCAGAAAATCCTTATTTGTTCTGGAATCAGAACCCCGATGTCACTCAGTTCAGGGTAAAGGGACTGGAGGAATTCCATGTAATACTTCTGTGGTGCTTTGAAAATTACCATCATCGCTTGGTATCAAACACACAAAGAGTCTGCAAAACTATTAGATATTTGTTCCTGGCAAACAAGCTTGCACAGAGAGGATACGCAAGACTTGCTGAGGGGAAACAAAATGATCCACGTTAGGACAGACTCTCTGCCCAAAAAGCTCAGGCACCGTGTTCTGCAAAGCAAGGACATCTGAATTTGAGGAGTGGAGACGAGGGTCACGGCCACTTCAGGTGGTGCTGATACCTGGAGCACTACATCTGGAGCTGTGGTTTTCAAAGTGCGGTCCCAGAGCCAACAGCACCGGCCTCATTTGAGGCGTGGTAGAAATGCAGATTCATGGGTCCCATCCCAGAGTCAGAAACTTTGGGGGTGGGGCCCAGCCATCTGTGTCTTAAGGAGTCCTCCAGTGAGTCTGATGCACCTTAAAGTCTGAGATGCACTGATCTAGTCTAGACCTCAAGAGCCAATCTTGGAAAACTTGAGGGCTACTGAATTACAGGCAGGAGGCAAGGGGTGAGGGCCCTGCCTCAAGCTGTCTTCAGTCATTTCCTCCCTGGTATAAATGGGATGGGAGTGGGGTTGGGTGGGTGATGGTGAGAACTCCACCTAGAAGCAGAAGCAGAACGGCTGAGGAGGCAAAAGAGCATCTTTTCTGCTTTCCACTGAGGCTCCACAGGCAGCTTGGCCACCTTCCTGCAGAATTTTCCTGTGGGAGGAGGATACATTCCAGTGCGATAACAGAGCAGCAACATGAGTAGGATCCTGCCTTCTATTTCAGGAGCACAAGGTCTGCAAACAGCTGGAAGGGCTCCATGATGGGTTGGATTTAGGGAGGTAGGAGGGTGGCAGGGAGGTTCCCAGAAACAGTCTTGCCAGCCCACAGAAAGAGGGACCTCCTAGGGCCGACCCAATGCAGGCTGGGTACCAGCCCTAACTGGTTGCTATACACAACCTGCACAACTGTACATGGCGGGCCTGCTCAGGAAATAGGAGCTTAACCAAACAGGAGCATCATGCTCAGAGCAAAGAAGAAATAAGAAGGAGCATGCCAGGACTGGGGGGGGAGGATGAGGTGGATGAAAAGGAAGATAAGCCCCAGAACAGGGTGGTTTATGGGTACCTGAGATGAGACACACAGACACTGAACTGACTGTCATGAAGGAAGAAGTTTATTAAACTCACAGTTCCCTAGAAACAGGAGCCATGCTACAGCATGCAGGGAAGCCACATCCAGAAGTGCTGGGGTGGGTCAGGAGGCAGAGAGAACAAGGAGAAAACATGGGTGAGAGTCTTTACTGTGGCTTCTCAAGAAGGCATGGGCAAGGCAGGATACGCTTGTTTAGGATTGGCTAGTTTGAGTCATTTCGATGACTACGGGGCTGTCCCTAATAGTCTGCTTTCTGGTCTGGGGGTGATTAGGGCAGGGAAGAGCAGAGAGTGAGAGCCCGACAGCGGTGTCTGGGGAGCAGGCTCTGGACTGGCTGCTTTGCATAGGGAGGCAGGTTACAGATGTGCTGTTTGCTCTCTCTAGGAACTGGGAGGGGCAGTCCTTCCAGGGTCAAAGCCGCAGAATACAGAAAATAAAAGACACAGCGACTGCGCAGGGAAAACCAAGCAATGTCCTGAACGCTGGCCTGCCTAATCGAGCCTGTCACTTTGCTCCCAACTGTCTGCGTCATATGCTGTGCAGCCCATAGCCCTCCTTACCTGGGACTATCAAGCACTTGAAATGTGGCCAGTGTGACTGTGGAGCTGAATTTTACACTTTTATTTAATTTTAATTAATATAAATATTTTTTTAAAGTATAACATCATCTTTCATTAAACAGATTTAGTGTAAAAACATTTCAGGGCTTCCCTGGTGGCGCAGCGGTTGAGAGTCCACCTGCCGCTGCAGGGGACACGGGTTCGTGCCCCGGCCTGGGAAGATCCCACATGCCGCGGAGCGGATGGGCCCGTGAGCCATGGCCATGGCCGCTGGGCCTGCGCGTCCGGAGCCTGCGCTCCGCAACGGGAGAGGCCACAACAGTGAGAGGCCCGCATACCGCAAAAAACAAAGCAAAAAATTTCATTAATGATTTTTATATTGATTACATGTTGACATTATAATATTTTGGATATATTGGGTTCAATAAAATACTATTAAATTCATTCCACCTGTCTTTTTACATTTTTAATGTAATTTAAAATTACAGATATGGCTTGCATTACATTTTTACTGGACAGTGCTGGCCTATATATTCAATACTTCACAGTGATTAGAAGTAAAATCCTAAAACCGGAGTCAAAAAGCGGGATGCCCTGAGAGGCGGTGCTAACGAAACACACACGGGGCGTAACTTCCTCGTGCTGGAGGGTGACATTCTTCCTACTGGGGGTTGGCGTATGCGCCAGAGCATCTGGGAGAAAGGGGTGGGGTAGGCAGGGGATGTCAACACGGCTGAAAAAAATTTATGTTCAAGCAACGTCTTGACAGAGAGCGAGAGAGAGAGATCTACGTTACTTTCTGCAGCCCCAAAACAGCCATGAGGTCCAGAAGCAGCTGGCAATGTTTCTTGGCTGTTGCAGACCATGAGGGCTGCCAAAGCCCACCCGACTCCCTGCTCCATCTTCCCTGCCCCAGAGACTGCTCCCTGGATGGCCTGGTATGGCAGAGATAAGGACAGCAAAGAAGGGCACGTGGAAGGACAGACAAGAAGTTCTAACAGCCTAGTGCCCACCGTGCTGAGTGCCTGCTTCTAAGCTGCCCTCTGGCCCCGTGTTCCTGTGAGGCTGCCAGCCCTGGGATGTGTGTGTGACTCACAGATATCCTCAAGGTTAGACTTTTGGGCATTGTGGTTATAAGTTATTACAAAATGTTTCTTGGCGCTGGATCCAGGAGCCCTGGCCCTGTGTCAGTTGCGGGAAAGCTTCTCAGCTGATGGGAATGAGGGGTAAGGGGCCAGGGCTCCTGTGCAAAGGACAGAGGCATAGCTGCCACCAGGCTCACTACCGGGAACACTGAAAGTCTGGGCAGGGCAGGGATGCAGGCCACGTATGTACGGAAGGGTGGCCTGGCAGAGCTCCAGAGGACAATGTGTCCCAGCTGGCAGCCGTCTGCACACACACACTTTTGTCAGGGGCCGTGAGGAGCACCAGCCTCCATGCAATCGCCACCTGAAATCCTGAGTCACATCCTCTGGTGAGCTGGGGGAGGGACCCCTTAGTAGAGGGATCTCTTAAGATGGGAAAGAGAACTTGCTATATGGTCCAGAAGAGGGACTATCTTGAACAAGGAACAACCTTCTCGTTCCCACTGGTAGAAGAAATCCAATTCGTTCAGTCCAACAGGTAATATGTTTGTGCCTGATATGTGCCAGGCATGGGTGGAGAAGTCACCCGAGGTCCCTCCCTGTCCTTAAGTAGCTTAGAGGCAGATGAGGTCACTCTGTAATGAGTTCAAGTGCAAGTGCTATGAAAGGGAAGTAACGGGAAGTCAGCCTCGTTGGAGAAGGCAGCCTCATCAGAAGACAAGGCTTGGGGCTTCCCTGGTGGCTCAGTGGTTGAGAGTATGCCTGCCGATGCAGGGGACACGGGTTCGTGCCCCGGTCCGGGAGAAGCCCGCATGCTGCGGAGCCGCTGAGCCTGCGTATCCGGAGCCTGTGCTCCGCAACGGGAGAGGCCGCAACAGTGAGAGGCCCGCGTACCGCAAAAACAAACAAACAAAAACAGTGGCGCTTATTAAGACACAGAATTGGAAAAAAGTATAACCTTGGCACTGAGGACAGACTGGTTAGTGTGATCACTGGCCAGCATTGAAGGATAGATGGTCAGTGTGATGAGACGAATGATATCTGCGGCTGTTTAAGTTGTACTGAGGTGCACTGGAGGAGCAGGGGATAGGGAACCACTTGGAGGTAAGTGCAGAGATGATCAAGGAGAGGGAGTAAAGGCCAGGGTACCCCTTGGTGTTAAGGAAAAAACAAGCAATAAATTAATGAAGAAATCATGGTTTTCCAAGTAATTTACAAGAGCAACAAAAACCATGCCTAGGAGTAAGGCCAACAACAAATATGCAAAGATACCTGTAGGTATATTCCATTCAATTTCTCCAAGATTCAGCACAATTCCAAGCAAACTGCCTACATGGATCTTAGAACCTAGGAAACTGATTCTAAAATGCATATGGATGATATCGCGCATATGTGGAATCCTAAAAAAAAAATGATACAAATGAACTTATTTACAAAACAGAAACAGACTCACTGCCTTAGAAAACGAACTTATGATTACCAGGGCGAAGGGTGGGGGAGAGGATAGATTAGGAGTTTGGGATTGACATGTACACACTACTATATTTAAAATAGATAACCAACAATCATGTACTACACAGCACAGAGAACTCTGCTCAATACTCTGTAATAACCTAAATGGGAAAAGAGTTTGAAAAAGAATAGATACATGTATACGTATAACTGAATCAATTTGCTTTACTCCTGAAACTAACACAACATTGTTAATCAACTATACTCCAATATAAAATAAAAATTCATATGGAAAGTTGCAAGAATAACCAAAGTTACTGAGAAAATAATATCTTTAATTTACTAGATATTATGAAATATTAAAAACTGTAGTAATTAAAACAAAGGTGGGAATAGGCGGTTAATGTCATGTGTTCTAACAATGTGGAAATAATAAAACTAACAAAAATGGGAGATAAAATGGGAAGTAAGGGCTTCCCTGGTGGCGCAGTGGTTGAGAGTCTGCCTGCCGATGCAGGGGACACAAGTTCGTGCCCCGGTCCGGGAAGATCCCACATGGCGCGGAGCGGCTGGGCCCGTGAGCCATGGCCGCTGAGCCTGTGCGTCCGGAGCCTGTGCTCCACAGCGGGAGAGGTCACAGCAGTGAGAGGCCCGCGTACCGGGGAAAAAAAAAAAAAAAAGGGAAGTAAAATAAGTGCAGTGACAGTCTCCTTTTTTTGTTTGTTTTTTGCGGTACGCGGGCCTCTCACTGCTGTGGCCTCTCCCGCTGCGGAGCACAGGCTCCGGACGCGCAGGCTCAGCGGCCATGGCTCACGGGCCCATCCGCTCCGCGCCATGTGGGATCTTCCCGGACCGGGGTATCAGCAGGCGGACTCTCAACCACTGTGCCACCAGGGAAGCCCGACAGTCCCTTTTGAAATAGCTGAGAATCAAAGGATATCACTTATAGTAACATAAGCGTAAGTACTTTTAGCATACAAAGGGAAAACAAAGTTATTATTGACTAAAATTTGGTGCTGGAGAAGAGAGGGGCAGCAGGGCAAGGAAGACACAAGCTAATGAAATTGTTACTCATGGTAGGGAACCACTAGGTGTTGTTTAAAGAAAGAAGGAACTAAGAGTATGAATTATACAATGACCTACATGCAAAGAGAACCACTAAAACAAAAAATAGAAGCCTTCTTAAACACAAAGAGGACTACAACAACAACAAAGATGAACAAAGAAAGCAGATCACATGATGAAACACACGCACAAGTATGCATGCACACACATAAACATTAACACAAACATTAAACGTAAAACAATATGAAAGAACTGAGACAAAACCTCTCTCTCATATCAAAGCATGTAAATGGGCTTAAGTGATCTATTAAAAGCAATATGGGACCTCCCTGGTGGTCCAGTGGTTAAGACTCTGCCCTTCTAATGCAGTGGGTGAGGGTTCAAACCCTGGTCGGGGAACTAGGATCCCACATGCTGCATGGCACGGCCAAAAAAAAAAAACCAGCAATACACAATTCTATAAAATCTATGCTGTGTCGAGACGCACACAAAACAACGAGAATGATAGAGATTACAAATAAAGAAATGGGCAAAACTATATCTGCCAGATGTCAGTGAAAATGGTAGAGCAGGCAGTTCCAAGGACCCATCCCACCACAGAAACATCAAAAAAAATCAAGCAAAAAATTTTAGAACCAACTTTGTCAACTCTGGAAAACAAAGGTTTACAGCAGGCAAGGGAACCCTATATCAAGAAAAAGGCAATCTATGGGGCTTCCCTGGTGGCGCAGTGGTTAGGAATCCGCCTGCCAAAGCAGGGGTCACGGGTTTGAGCCCTTGTCCAGGAAGATCCCACATGCTGCGGAGCAACTAAGCCCATGCACCACAACTACTGAGCCTGCGCTGTAGAGCCGATGAACCACAACTACCGAGCCCACGTGCCACAACTACTGAAGCATGCGTGCCTAGAGCCCGTGCTCTGCAATGAGAAGCCACTGCAATGAGAAGCCCGTGCACCGCAACAACAAAGAGTAGCCCCCACTCGCCGCAACTAGAGAAAGCCCACGCACGGCAACAAAGACACAACACAGCCAAAAATAACTAAATAAATAAGTAAAATAAATTAATTAAAAAAAAGAAAAAGGCAACCTAAACATGGTAGAAAAGGTTTGTGGTGTTTTTCTTTGCCCTTGTCCCACTAACCTCTGTGGCATATCAGTGGTCTTGAAGATGGTGGTCCACATTCCCAGGGTAGGACTCTGGTTCCAAAAGGAGCAAAACAAACCTAACTTGCAAAGAATTGTGTTTGTCTATTCTAACCTGTCTAGGAGTTACCTGAAGAACTGATACTGGTGTTCTGTTTTTGTTTTGTCTAACTTGGAACTCGCTCAGGGTAGAAAAGTGGTGGACATTCCTTGAAAATACTGTAAGGCAAATCAACTGTCCAAAGCTACTTGGGGCAAAAAGATTATAACTAATGCACAAAGTGCCCAAAGGCTTGGTGGAAAAGCTAGGGAGAGAGTTTTGGGAAATCAGGGAATTCGCAGGGGCCCTTCCACACTGGGGAATTTAGAAAGCCACATGCATGCCCAGGGCAGAATACATGCACAGAAAATACCTGAGAAGACTCTAAGCTTTCTCCTCCAGCTGATCTCTAGGCTGAGTCCAAGAGGAAGTGAAGGCTAAAGCAGATTTATAAATAGCCTGGCTAAACACTGAAGGAGTGCTCCAATACAAAGCAATTTGCAAAGACTGGGAAATATTTGTGTTTTTATTTATTTATTTTAATTTATTTATTTTTGGCTGAGTTGGGTCTTTGTTGCTGCACGAGGGCTTTCTCTAGTTGCGGCGAGCAGGGGGCTGCTCTTTGTTGCGGTGCACGGGATTCTTGTTGTGGTGGCTTCTCTTGTTGCGGAACATGGGCTCTAGGCATGCGGGCTTCAGTAGTTGTGGCTCGCAGGCTCTAGAGTGCAGTCTCAGTAGTTGTGGCGCATGGGCTTAGTTGCTCCGCGGCATGTGGGATCTTCCCGGACCAGGGCTCGAACCTGTGTCCCCTGCATTGGCAGGTGGATTCTTAACCACGGTGCCATCAGGGAAGTCCCTATTTGTGTCTTTAAAACTTTTTATTTCTCTGTCAACTTCCCCCCCACCCCGGCCCCACCGCCGCCAACCAGGGAAGGGGATGACTGAAGGAAATCTTTATTAAAACGCTAGCTGAACACAGATAAAAAACAGACACCAGAAACCCATACATGACAAAGAATACTGACTTTACAAATACACTTTAGAAAAGTTGCTAAAAAACAGCTACAGCCAACAACAAGCAAGAAAAACAAACTCTAAGGAGAGGAAAAAATCTGATTTCCAGAGTTACCATGTTATAGTATTCAAAATGTCCAGTTTTCAACAAAAAATGATGAAGCATGTATCGGGACAAGAAAATATGGCCCATTCCTAGAAAAAAATTAATAGAAACTACCCCTGAGGAGACACAGACATTGGACTTATTAGAGAAAGACTTTAATTCAACTAGAAAAACTAGAGAAAAAAAAGCAAACTAAATGTGAAGCTAGTAGAGGAAGAAGATAAAGATCAGAGTGGGGATAAGTGAAATGCAGAACAGAAAAATGATGGAGGGAATCAATGAAACCAAAAGTCAATTCTTTGAAAGCAACTAAATTGACACACCTTTAGCTAGACTGACAAAGCAAAAAGAGAAAAAACCACAAACAACTAAAATTAGAAATGAAAATGAGACATTGTTACTGACCTTACAGAAGTAAAAAGGAATATAAGAAAATACTATGAACAATTAAATGCCAAAAAATGAGATAACCTAGATGAAATGAACAAATTCTTATAAATACACAATTTACCAAAACTGATCCAAGAAGAAATTAAAAATCTGAATAGACCATAACAAGTAAAGAGATTGAACCAGTAGTAGAACCCCCCCCCACTTCTAGCACTATACAGTCATTGGTGATTCGAAACATTTGAAGAATAATTAATACCCATCTTTCCAAAATTCTTCCAAAAAACAGAAGAGAGAACACATTCTATAAAGCCAGTATTAACCTGCTAACAAAGCTAGACAAAGACATCGCAGGAAAATTACAGACCAATATCCCTTATGAATATAGACACAAAAATGCTCAATAAAATATTGGTTAACCAAATCTAATAGCATATTAAAAGGATTATATACCATGACCAAGTGAATTTGTTCCAGGAATGCAAGGGTGGTTCAACATGAGAAAATCAATCAACATAATACAGGTTAATAGAACTACAAAAACAAACAAACAAAACAACACATACATGGTCATCTCAATTAACACAGAAAAAAGCATTTGACAAAATCCAACACCCTTTCATGATAAAAAACAACAACAAAAAACCCTCAGAAAACTAAGAGTAAAAGGAACTCCCACAATATGATAAAGGATATTTATGAAAAACCCACAGTTAACACCATACTTAATAGAGAAAGAATGAAAGCTTTCACTTAAAGATCAGGAACAAGACTTGGGTACCCACTTTCACCACTGCTATTCAATATTGTACTAGAAGTTCCAGCCAGAGTAATTAGGTAAGGAAAAGAAATAAAAGCCATCTCAACTGGAAAGGGAGAAGTAAAACTTTACCTAGTCACAGATGACATGATCCTATACATAGAAAATCTCAAAGATTCCACAGAAATAACTACTAGAGGTAATAAACAAATTCAGCAAAGTTACAGGACCCAAAATCAGTATGCAAAATCAGTTGTATTTCTGTATACCAGAAATGAACACTCTGTTAAAAAATTAAGAAAATCTCACTTAAAACAGTATTCAAAAGAATAAAAGAAATTTAACCAAGGAAATGAAAGACTTGTATGCTGAAAACTACAAAACATTGCTGAAAGAAATTAAGATCTAAATTAATGGAAAGACAACCCATGTTCATGGACTGGAAAACTTAATATTGTTAAGACTGCAATACTACCCAAAGAAATATACAAGTTCAATGAAGTCCCTATAAAAAGTCCATCAGTGTTCTTGCAGATTTCGAAAAGTCAATCCTCAAATTCTCATGGAATTGTAAGAGCCCCAAATAATGAAAACAATCTTAAAAAAGATCAAAATTGGACAACTCACACTTCCTGATTTCAAAACTTATGTAAAGCAATGGTGGTAGTGGTATAAGGGTATATGTGTGTGTGTGTGTGTGTGTGTGTGTGTGTGTGTGTGTGTGTGTATCAATGGAATATAATTAAGAATCCAGAAATTAACCCATACATCTATGGCCTGACACCTGTATTTTCTACAAGTGTCAAGACCACTTAACAGGGAAAGCAGAGTCTCTTCAAGAAATGCAGCTGGGACCATTGGGTATCACATGCAAAATAATAAAGTTGGTCCCCTAACTCACACCTTTTATGAAAATTAACTCAAAATATATAAATGATCTAAATATAAGAGCTCACAATCATTAAAATCTTATCAAAAATCACAGGAGTAAATCTTTATGATCTTGGATTTGGCAGTGAATTCTTAGATAATGTACCAGAAGCACAAGTAACAAAAGAAAAAATAGATAAACTGGAATTCATCAAAATTAAAGACTTTTGTGCATCAAAAGACATTATCAAGAAAGTGAAAAGATCAGATACAAAATGGAAGAAATTCTTTGCAAATCATATGAGTTACAAGGGTGTTATATCCAGAATATATAAAGAGGTCTTACAATTCAACATAAAAAGGGAAACAACTCAACTTAAAAATGAGTAAAGGACTTGAATATACATTTCTCCAGAAAAGATAAACAAATAGCCAACAAGCACATGAAAAGATGCTCAATTTCATTAGTCACTGGGGAAATGCAACTCAAAACAATGAGATACCACTTCACAAACACTACGATGGTTATATACATACATATACATAAACGTATACATATACATATTTTAAAAGGAAAATAATAAGTGTTAGCGAGGATGTGGAGAAATTGGAACACTTGTACATTGCTGGAGGGAATGTAAAATGGTTTAGTCATGGTGGAAAACAGTTTGTGGCTTCCTCAAAAAGTTAAACATAGAATTACCACATGACCTAGCAATTCCATTCTTAGTTATATACTCAAAAGCACTGAAAATAGGTACTTAAGCAAATAAATGTATACACTTGTTCATAGTAGCATTATTCACAATAGCCTAAAGGTGGGAAAAACCAAAAATGAACACATCAACAAACGAGTGGAGAAATAAATTGTGGTAGACACTTATGCAATATCATGCAGCCATAAAAAGCACTGGTATATATGACAATGTATATATGCCTTAAAAACATTATGCTAAGTGAAAGAAGCCAGACACAAATGTCACATATGGTTCCAATTATATAAAATATCTAGAAAAGGTATATCCATAGAGACAGAAAACAGACTGATGGTTGCCTGGGGCTGGAGGGAGAGGGAACTGTGCGTTAATTACAGTCTCCTTTTGGGGTGTTGACATGTCTGGAACTAGATGTGGTAGTGGCACAACACTGAATTGTGTACTAAATACCACTGAACTGTTCACTGTTAAATGGTTAATTTTACGTTGTGAATGTCATCTCAGGAAAAACAAAAGCAAAAAACGTATATCCATAAAATTCAAACAAAGGAAGAAGGGGTCCATGACTTACTTTCGGGTGGGATAGAATTTAGACAACTAAAATACTAATTTCAAGCCATGTAGTTTTTAAGGGTCTCTTAACTTATGCAATGTGTATAACAAAGCATCTAAATGTTCACTAGTAACATGGCCATCTGACATTTTTAAATAGAACTTATAACTAAGAGCTGAAAACCACTTAACCAAGCATTTGTTGGATCAAGGTTGTGAATGTTCAGAAAGCACACAGGATTGGCAGCCTTCTGGGGTTAGTCCCAGACTGGGCACCGTTTAGTTCCAGATAAGCTTCTTCAGCTGGCTGGGTCTTTGTTTTTTCATATGTAAAATGAGAGGGTTGGACAAGATCATCAGTAGGCCTCCTTTTTAGTTACAAAAAGTCTGTGCAATCTATTCCCCAAGACAGAATGCAAAAAGGCAAAGCCTTTGAGAAAAGGGCTATACTTCATTCATAAACACTGAGACAAATCTCACCTGCCAGTGATGGAGGTTGGAGAGAATAGCACTTTCTAAAGCAGCCAGGACAGGATGGTTTACAGATGAAAAATTAACCCCAATTCAAGCCACATCTGGAAAATTGGTGTCAAATATCAACAGCTGGGTACAAATGTTATTTGCATTTTTTGGCAAACATTTGATGTGGGTTTGGTGTGAGCAAGAATTCTCTCTCCAAACTATAATAGCTTAAGTGGAAAGCTTTGATAACTCAATGCATTCCTGGTAAGTGTGTTGAAATCTGAGTTTTTGACAAAAATACACCTGGAAAGCATAGTGCCTAAGGAAACAGTGATTAGTCACAAACCCCAGATACGAGACTTACAGTGATCATTGATGAAGAAATATTTCTAGCTCACAAACACAATGACAAAGCCAACAGCTACCCAATCTGCTCCCTGATTTTCTTATACTTGAGCACAACTGCTAATTTTGTATAAATATAAGCAGAAAAATAGCTTTTGGAAATCTTAAAACAAAGCCTATTTTCTGCCACTATCTACCCACAACCATCTGCCAGGTTTGGGATTAAAGATGACAGCAACCTCCTAAGGAAGCTTCATGGGGAAAACCAGTTTCTGAAGCTATAGGTCAATCATTTTAAGTGTAACTAAACTATTTTAGATTTCAAATCTGTTTGTTTAATAAGTCCAAGAGAAATAAAACTAAGTTTAGTGGTCACCACATTTTGGTTTAAAATAACAATAAAAAGAGTAAAAAATAAAAAAGAAATCTTTTGATTCTGAAGCTCTAATTGTTACTCATTCACTTATTTATTCAACAAGTATTTCAGCAACTACCATGTGCCAGGGTCTGTGTTGAGTGCAGGAAATACGATGGAGAACCAGTTCCTGCCATCACGAGGCTCATGAGGCAGATGAAAGGACTAGTAAGCAGACAAATAATTTAAAATATTTCCTTCATATCACTCACAGATAAAGGGACAGAGAATAACAGCGGAGGACGGCCACAGAGCACCTCTCTGAAGAGGGGACACCTGAGGCCTAAAAGATGAAAAGGAGCTAGCGAATAGGCAGAGAGGAGTATTCTAGGCAGAAGGAAAGTCCATGTGCAAAGGCACTGAGGCAGGAAATCATTCATTAAAGTCTGGACTGAATCCATCAGTGGGCTCAAGTGTGGTGAGGCGATAAAGTAATATGGATGAGTTTGCAGAGGAAGGCAGTGCAAGACACGAAAGATCTTACAGTCATGGTAGGATTTTGGGTTTTAAATGCAATGGGAAGCAGTGGGAGGGTTTTTAGGAAACAACTGAGAAAATCTGATTTGCAAAGGATAACATTTGCTACCACGTGAGTTGATTGGAAATGGGCAAGAACAGAAGTGGGGAGAAGCGCTGCTGCAGTGCAGAGAAAAACAGATGAACTCAATATATATATTGGAGCTCAGGTCAAAAGACTTGTCCGGAAAAAAAAAAAGACTTGTCTAGGGACTGTTCCAGGTGTTGGGTTGAGGGAAGGGAGGAATCAAGGTGAGTCTTAGATGTCACATCTGAGATGGCGAAGACTGGGGCAAGCAGTGGTGGGATGGAGAGGTGGTGGTAACACATTTGGGAGCATGCAGGCGAAAGATTGCACATGGTAAGTGTGGGCATGTCTGTGAGACTTCCAAGTGTTGGCGTCAACAAAGCATTGGATATAGAAGAATGGAATTCAGCGTAGAGTTCTGGGATAAAGATAAAAATTTTGAAGTCACCAGATAAAGATAGTATTCAAATTCATGGCAGGGAAGAGTACATACAAAGAGAAAAAAAGCGAAGTCCCAAATGCTGTGTATATGTTAGGCAAGAAAAGTTCGCCTAAGGCAGCTTCTTAAGGACAGTAACTTTGTCCCTGTAATCAAATACCACAGTCATATACAATTGGAAAGCATGTACTGACAGCCATGGTCTAAACAACCTGAAAGCATCTAACAGTGGTGGTGAATGAGCATTTGAAAAGTGGTGATTGGACCATCGCAGCAGGGGTGGGGAGGGACGACAATTCTCTCTCTGGGCACGCTGATGTTTGGGGGGTGATCTGGGAACTTAAGAGTGCTTGAGATGGTAAGGTGTGAGGTACACTTATGAACTGCTATAGAGAATTTAAGCAGCCATAATTTTCATCCGTGATAAACTGCAAGACAGAATTATTTTTTAAAGCACACAATCTCAAAACTTTAAAGGAAGCATTTGTTATAAGCTTCATAATCAGCACTATTTCTAGTGGCTGTGAAGCTTGCTTAGTGAGAGGCACTCTCTGTGTGCCCTTGGAGCTAATGGGACTGGGCAAATAATTTAACCCTCCTTACTTCACAGCTAAGGAAATAAATCCTGAGCTTTTCCATAAAGTTACGCATCCATGGTCACAACTAATAAACAGAAAGATTAGACTAGTCATTCCCAACCTTAGCTGCAATCAACAAACACCGTCTGGGGGAGTTTACCAAAAACCAGTCAACCAGCAAATCACACAAGCAAAGAAAGAACTAAAACAAAAGATAATATACTGACTCACTTTTGGAGATCCTGATTCAGTCAACCTGGGGTGAGACCCACACATCTGTACTTTAAAAGCTCTCCTGTGGGGCTTCCCTGGTGGCGCAGCGGTTGAGAGTCCGCCTGCCGATGCAGGGGACACAGGTTTGTGTCCCGGTCCGGGAGGATCCCACATGCTGCAGAGCAGCTGGGCCCGTGAGTCATGGCCGCCGAGCCGGCGCGTCTGGAGCCCGTGCTTGGGCTCAGGCTTTCTGATCCACGCCCTCGTTGTTTTTTTACCTCCTCACTGCTAAATCCTCATCACCTGTACTTCCTTACCTACCCAAACCACTCATCCCTTCCCCCCTGCACTCTACCTCTGCATGGTTCTTCTGAAGGAAATTAGAAACCCCTGGATCCAGATCTTCCTCCAAGATCACTACCAATCTCTTCCTCTCCCCACTTTCCCCTGGCCTCACGGACACTCAGAGTTTTGCTCTTCATACTTTTCCTCTTTCCATTCTACTTTTTCTCTAGCTGGTCTCATCCACTCCAGTTTCCGCAAGGTTTTTGTGTTGATGCTGGCCAGCAGGCTTAGCTCCAGCCTGGACCTGACCCGCTGCCCAACATCTAGGCCTGTGGGACTTAAGACTTACTTACAAAATAGCAAAATGTTTGCATTATAGAGTACTTTAAATCGTTTCCCTATATAAATATGTAGTTCCATTGAAGTTAATACAAGGTATACTGAGATGGGGAGACTGGGCTGAGTGGGATGGAGTTAATTACACAGATGTGGCAAACACACACTACGGTGGCCCTATAATTCCTGTCCCCTAGTACCTATGTCTTTGTGTAATTCCCACCCCTTGAGTGTGGTCAAGGCCTGTGACTTGCTTAAGGTATAGAATATGGCAAAGGTGATTTTACAGATGTGACTAAGGTCTTCAATCAGCTGACTGAGATAATCAAAGCGTACCAGGCTGCATGGGCCCGATTATAGATGAGCCTTTCACAAAGGCCTAGGTCTTCCCTGAAGCAAGAGACGTCACGCAGCAGAAACTGTCTCTTCCATTGCTAGCTTTAAAGAAGCAAATTCCTAGGAACTCTACAGCCGCAAGTAAGTGAACTGTCTACAACCTGAGGGATCTTAGAAGTAGATCCTCCCCTATTTGAGCCTCCAGAGAACACGAGAGCAGCTGCCACTCTGATTTCAGCTTTGTGCTGGACTCCTAGCCCACACTGTAATATATGTGTTGTCTGTAATAGCTTATTACTCAGCAGTAGATAACTAATATAGACGTCTCATGTTAAAAAGCTGAAATCCTGCATCTTGGCTATTCCTAATTTGGGCTTACCTGGCCACTGACCAAGATCTACTTATGAGCGAGGAGAGCACATAAGAGACAGCCATTAGTAAGACAGGAGCTGTGTGTGCCCATGACCCCTGGTGGCGGTGGGACTGAGCAGAGGAAGTACACAGTGTTCTTCTATACGCTAATGGTTAAAGGTCTTCAACAATGGCAAATGTCATTGTTCTAGAATGTGCTATTTATCAAATCAACAGTTTGTATACGGCAGGTGAAATAATTTTTTTTGATTGGAGTAGAGTTCTTTTGTTCTATCAGTGGAAGATAACTGCAGTGATCCTAGGCTTTCCTGAGGATAACAGATGTTCACCCTGAGGGAGGGTCAACGTTCAGAGATACTTTATCATCTTCTTGACCTGCAATGTTACTCTAGTCAGCCAGCCAGGGAAGTAGGGGTTTTGTTCAAATATGCATTGCAAGAGAGGTTTCATGAGAATAACAAGACATCTTTAAGTATACACATAACTCTTAATCTTGATACAAGACCCCATTTCGAGACAGCCCATGCTTAAAATCCTGTGCCAAATAAATTACTGCTAAAGAAATATGTGGCTCAGTGTTACCTTCCTCTTCCCTGTTAAAATGTCAAGCTTTGCAGTAGGTCTTTGCAGTAGGTCACAACTAAAAAGCTTAAGCCCATGTGTTTGAAATAGGAAACAGTCCCCTTTCAGACAAATACGAAAAGAAAAAGATGTGGTAGGAAGGTGCATAGGGTCTGATTTGGTATTGATCCTTTTGAATGGTGCTGGTAAGTCAATGGATACTGACAATGGCATGGAAGGTGATTTTCCTGGAAAGCAAGGGAGCCACCTGGGGAGGTTAAGAGGGGTAGGGGGAGATTTGATTCCTATGACATCAGAGCTGGCAGAGATGTCAGAGGTTATCTAATTCTACCCATCTGTCCTATGATACAAGTTGGGAAATATGAAGATGATAAAATCACCAGCCAATTAAATGGCAGAGAAGGGATTAAAGCCCAGCTCAACAAATTCTCTGATATTCTACTGCACTGTGATGTCTTGTTTTCCCCACTGATGCCTCCTCCAAAAAATAAGTAATTCTTGTGCCCTTCTGAGACTTGTAGTCACTGAAGTTGGTTAGAATTATTAGTTCTGCACAGGATAAGTTGCATTACATGATACAATTGTCAATATTTTACAGTCATCGATGACAGTAATGACTATAAAAAGCAGCTCTAGACTAACCATATGCTCAGCCTTAGCTCCCACATCATTTACTTCCTTGGTGAGAAATCAATGACACACGGGCCACATGTACACCTGCACCAAGCTTGGCAGGGTGGCCTCCTTTCTAGAGTTTTAGGAAATTGCTCATCTTACAGATGCGGAAACCAAGGTCCAGAAAGGGCTAAACTCAGCCACGTCCTGGCCCAGACCCAGCTTCCAAAGCTTTGTGCTGGTTGAGAGCTTTAGCACTTACCGGCTAGGTCTGGCAGACAGAGGAGGATAAACTGATAGGGCTGGGTTTGATTGATGGATGGCTAGAAGCCACAGGTGGATCTAATGCACTCAGTCTGGGAAGCAAAAAACAAACATTAATTGCCTGATGGTGTTAAGAGTGGAGGAGGTTGCTTTCTAGATGAAATTTAAAACTCCGCTACACAGATGCTGTCAATAAGTGGACTGAGAAGTACAATAAGTACTCCTTTGAAGGTGGTACTTCTTTCACATTAAAGATGGGAGGCAGCGGTTAAAAGTGTGGTGACTACCCGAATTTAATTCCTGGCTCAGTAACTTAGCTGTGTGACATAAGGCAAGTTACCTAACTTCTCTAAACTTCATTTTCCTGACCTGTAAAATGGGAAAAATAATAGTACTTTACACAATTGTTAGGACTAAATGAAAAACGTCACCGAGAGAGAACTCGACATGCTCCACGATGCCTGCTGTTATCATGCTGTGGTTAAAAGAAAAACAACTCTTGTGTTACAGAACATAATAATCAGAATTACTTGAGATACCCTTAACCTTTTGAAATGTAATAGTTTGTCAAGTTAGTGAAGGGACAACAAAACCTTTCAGTCGAAGGTGTACATACAGGTCAATAAAATTTGTTTGAAATACAGCATTTTATAGTCAAATACAGCAGTACACACTATGGAGCAATTTCTGAAATGTTACTACTTCTTACTACTCTCCCCCTGCCTCCCCAAAAAACAACCCTGGCAATAAACAACAAACAAAAAACCCCCACTAGGCACAGTTGCAAGTACCCTATTCAACATTTTTTTAGAAGACAGAATGTGTGTGTGTACTGTATATATTATTTATTTATTTATTTTCTGTATATATTTTTTAAATGTGTCCTCCAGATATTTTAATTCTTCCCTTGGTCTTCTGCAAAAGGAAGATATGTAACACATCTTCAAATATACTTAGAGCTTTATCTTAATATTAATCATAATGATGATCTTGAATTACCAGGAGAAAAAAAGGGTACTCTCTTTAGAAAGGCAGAAAAATACAATTTGTAACTATTTTTACCTATACTCAATTACAAGATATCCCAGCACATGAAAGTTACCCCTTTGTTTAAAACAAACAAACCACCCCATCAAAAAACACACTCCAAGGACCCTAGAAGCTTATTGAACTACAAGTACCAATATTAGTTTCATCAGAAAAACCAAGAAATGGTGGTGTTGTCCAGTGGAGGACCTGTGCAAAAATAAACTCTTCAATTTAATAATGTAAAAACAAATATGTCACTAAAGTTCTTGAAAAGCACTGGAAAAATGTGTGTGCAAGTAACTGAAATCTGTGAAACAGTTACAATCACCAAGATATGGAAGGCTTAATTTTTCTATTTTACTTAAAAAACAAAAACAAAAAAACAAACTGGTGATCAGTTTCTGATAAATTCTGGATTTGCCACATCTCCAGAAACTGTACAAATACAGTTCTTTGTTTTACTTATATTACTTATAACATGTGTATCACAAGGCAAATTTTCTTCATGCTTTACTTCAGTAAAATGGAAATAAAAACCTTTCTCCGAAATCGGCACTAAAGTTGTTTTGAGTTCTTAATAGCAAGGAGATACATCCAACTAAAAGCAGAATGAACACAGTCATACTACACATCAAATCAAAATTATTTTCTTTATATCATCAGCAATGAGTAACTCCAGAGGTAGTATGGAAGAAACGAGCATGGATCCTATCAGGTCACAACCAATGAAGAAATTAAATTTATTTTTTCCTATGGTTTTGACCATAAATTGCTTTACATATTCAGGACCTGAATAAAAACCACTCTCAGCAGAAACCCTGGTCCATTAAATCAACTGACATATCAATTTACAACTTTCAGGACTGCAGATATAAAAAATGTAAAGTATAAAATTATGAAGTTTGAAATGGTTTTAATCATATTCATTAAAAATATTTACATTTCCCAGTACTTACTTGACAAAACCCCTTGCAATATAATTCTACTCTAAACTTTTATTTATAAAATGAGGCTCATTTATGAGATTTCAATGAATGTTATACTGCAAATTACTTACATTCTGTAAAATATTTTAAGAACTTTTCATATCAAAGGTAGTTTATATTGGATTATCTGAAACCCAATAGTGCCCACAGATGAGCTTCTTATAATTCTTTTCATTAATGCTTGGAAAGCACTGTGAAAATGAAAAGTGCTGTTAAGTGCTATCATCTCCCTTAAATTTTAACTTACACTGTGTGCACATTGTGAAATAAACACATATGCAGCATGTCCATGTTTTGATATGTATTTTTATTTCCCTGCAGTTTTCACTTATCAAGAACAAGTAACAGGGAAAGTTGTCTGAACTAGTGCATAAACAAACATTCTGAAACACCACTACACGTATCTAATATACAAGAACCGTATAAAAAAAGTCACTAAAACACTACACTGTGAAGGTGTCCAACGCTTACAGTCAGACGTTTTCCAACCCGTTACTTGCCTTGTAGCCACAGGAAACCTCTCCAAAACTGAAAAGACAAAATCTTGCCACGACCCCCCCCTCCCAGCACCCGGGATGGCTCGATATCTAGACCTCCAATGGTTACTGCAATCACACAATGCAGTACATACCTGGCAAAATATCCTTTATGTGGTGTGGTACAGGTAAAGCCAGTTAAAATATGCAGTCTTCAGATAAAATGTAATCCTTGAAAAATGTTCATACCTGCACAGTTTAAATGTGCTAGATGCATAATTTTTCCTAGTCCTTTTTTCTGTGTAATCATTTTTTATAAACTGGTATTATAAATAGAAATATACATTCAAAATATATGGAAAAGTGAGTTACTACATTAAATTTGCATGTATCGATCCATCCCTTTCCCCTGCACAGTAATAGAAAATACTATTTTGCCTTGAACTTCATATTTGACAGTGAAATGCCACTAAAGTATTTACCAAAAAGTCCATCTAGTCAAATTGTGAAACAAAATGAACCAAGTGAAAACTTTACAGTTCCTTTAGAAAAAAATTACAAGAATTTCATTTCCTAGCTATGAATCTTTAACTTTTTAGACACAAAGTTGGATTTATTTTTACAAGATACAAAATGTAAACATGGCAAAATAAATAGTTAAAACAAGTGATGCAGGATCCCATTTCATGCTCATGATCCCATTAAAGAATTATTTTTTAAAATCCATTCAGTTGCAAATTCAAGTGCAAAAGCATGATGATGAATATCTACTATTCAAGTAACAGAAATAATATTGATGATACAAATAAACTATATTACAAGGTAGTGATTTTCCCAATTTTACAAAATATACATCATATATCGATTTAACATCCGATATACTCTAGTCCATTTAGGTCCATTGTTACGCTCTGTGATCCACAGAGTGTCGCCTTTTGCATTCAGCTGGAATATGAATGACTGCACACCATCAGCACAGGTCAAAGCCACATGTTTTAGGTTATGTCACTTCCATAGCTACTGTTGTCTCTGCTATTCCATTTAAACCCAATCTTTCTGGTTCATGGTTCTCTCTATAATAAGGCAAAGAGTAAAATAAACATTAATACTCTCTAGAATATGATGTGTATCACTTAGTATTTATAGATACATTTTTATGTAATTACAACAAAACACATACTGCAGAAGAACATCTCCCATTTTTATAATTTCTATACAGGAATGAGGAAAAGTTTTCTTCAGCTAAAAAATCCTAGTAATTCCTAAGAACTTGATTATAACTATTTACTTAGGAAAGACAGTAATTTAACACAATATTTCAGTAGAAGCCAATGATAAATTACTTATGAAATATATAACATATGACAATCCAAGTGTTTTTACAATAGATGGAGCATATGATGCTCAAAAAGAATAATCATTTGGAGCACAATATTATTTAAATTATTTTCTACTATAGTTTAATTTTACAGGGTTAAGGTCATGTAGTTATTAATCCATACAAATCAATTTTTTTTATTATCACGCATTAGTGTCACAGAAAGAAAAAATCTGAAATACATTATCATGGATTTAGTTAATTTCAGAATATGCTCAATTTTAAAATATACATAGAATAATTTACTTTCCCTTTGTGTATAATACTGAAGAAAATACAAATTTTGATTTGAAAACTAAAGCTCTGGAAGCTAATAACAACTCTAGCCTTCCGGACTGTCTACACTACAAAGAAGTAATAGAAGAATAAATTAAGCTTCTAAAACAGACTGATGTATTTTTTCAGTTTGATGGTTCCCAAGTTGATGTGGGGTTTTTTTCCTTTTTTTTTTTTACAGTTCTGATTGGCATTTAAACATCCTACCAGTGACCTCAAACAAATGATCTAAGTCACAGAGCTTTAGACTAAGCAGATATTTAGTATCTGTTGAAAAGCAAGTCAATCAATTGACAAGACATCTATTGCTTGAGCAGTTAAAAAAAAAAAAAAAGTATCTTTCCTCCCACAGGATAGCAGAAAGGGACAGAATGATACTTGAAACACACACAGACACACACACACACACACACACACCTTGCTATGCTGCTGATGGCACTGCTAGGAGTAACCTTTGGCACTCTGTCCATACTGGCAGCAACTGTGGCAAGTTTTAAGGCTGTTGGCGATGGTGCTGAAGTCCGTGTATTGATATGCACATTGACTGGAGAAACAACACTGACGTTATTGAGGTGCACTGCATTTGTCAGGCAGGAATTGTTCATGGGAAGTGTTTGAGGACTGCTTGTGCACAATGCTGGGATTAAGTGGTTTGTAGTGGTGTGGCCAACTGTCCTTACAAGTTGTACAGCTGAAATCCCTGGGCTGGATGATAAAGCCATGTTGGTGGAGTATAATGTTTTAGAGGTTCCTGAAGGAGAAGGAAAAAAAAAATCGTTCTATTCAAGTCATGAGACATTAAACTTTTTAAAAAATTAGGAGCTTAAAAATAAAAAGAAATGCAAACATTTGTAATCTAGTTAAATACCAAATTAACCTTCCACATAACGGCCTCTCCAAAGAGACCTTCTGATTGGTAACATATTCACCTGTTTCAACCCCGAAGACACCCTCTTTCTACTAGCCTACACAAAAGGGTTTGCAAAGTATTGTCCTGCCTCCATATTTGGAAACTGTATAATAGGACAGAGAGGTCCTCTCTGGAGATTGAGGGCAGGTGCAGATGAAGGTTGGACTTCCATTAGAATTTACACATGCAAGAACATCAGTAAGGAAGGGCAATCACAATCATGGGTATATGTAAAAGCAAGAGGAAAACCCTAGGGTCTGAGCAGTAGTCGAGGGTTGATAGGAACAGCAAATCTTTGAGGACTCTGTAGTAAGCAGCAGAAATACGTTCACAGCAATACTGTATTTCATGAGGAGGAGTCAGAGAAAGCAGGCCTGTGAGTATGTAAGACTGGGAAGGTAAACCCAATTTCCAATTTACTGATAAATTGTATTTCACCTTTTTATAAATGTACAAATGATTCAACGATGATGGTTAGCAATTAGCTCGATGTGTTGCCTAAGATGTGAGGCAACTGACAGTATGTGGATAAAACGAGGCAGGGTGAAGTGTTACATAGGTAGGAATCCAGTGGGTGTGGGAGGAAACAGGGAGCAGGCTCTATGTGAATTCTAGAAAACATCCAGCTATTCCACCATACATATCCATAGATATTATGAAGAGTCCAGATTGATTTCCTGTACGATGTTTTCCCTTGGATTTGAAAACCAAAAACCATACCTCGAATCACTGAGTTGCAACTTTGAGCTAGTAAGTATCACATGAAACAACAGGCTTACCTGAAGGCTGGACTACACCGTTTATGTTGTTGTGGCCAGTGTTCTGTTCCTTGGTTACCTCACTGCGACTTGGAACAGGTGCACTGACCACCGCAGATGCAGCAAAATGGGCGCTGGCTGAGTCAAGTGTTTTAGACATACAGTCAGAGGTGCTTGAGCCCTATAAAATAAACAAAATTAAACTCTCAGCTTTTTAGACATGAGTTCATGAACATGTTAAGAAATGAGCAAACTCAAGAGGCTGCTGCCTTTTTCATCTTGAACAGTTACAGGTGTTTAGGTTAAGAGATCTAGGACTCGATAGGCTATTTTCATCATATGAAACAGGAAAGCGACTAAAAACTGGGAAGCAATTATTTATGAGAAAGAGCTAGGGTAGTAAACAACCCAAACCTTTAATGCCCTATTCATCTTGCCAATAAGTGTTAATGAATGCCTTTAAAAATACTTGACAGTCTACATACTATGGGCAAAATGAAATAACAGAGATGACTAACAGTCATTTTTGTCCCAATGTAAAACTGTGTCTTAGCCTAATGTTTCAGTAGGTTGGACATACCTGAGATTCAGAAAAGGAAAACAAAGGCAAAGTTAATGGTCATATTCCTTTTGATTCTGTATTAAACTGCTTAGCTGTTACTAACAGCTTTTTAGTGGCTTAAACAACGTGAGTTTATTCTCATACAGTTCTGGAGGCCAGAAGTCCAAAATCAGTCTTACAGGCTCTTATCAAGGTGTTGGCAGGGCTTTTTTTCTTCTGGCAATACAGTTTTATAAGGTATTTTTACTCTTATCCCAACTGTCAATCATTTAATGGTGCCTAGGAAAACCTCACCTAGTGGCAATTTTTTTTTCTTCAGGGAAATGTGATTCAAATAGGCAAAGGGCTATGTTGTCTGGATTTATGGCACAAGTCGAGACAATTACCTCTCAGCTCATGGGGCATGTTCACATGGCACTTAAATGCACAGGTTAGGAAGGAGTTAGGATAGTCATATCCTTGACAAAAATATTTCTGGGGGAGTAGGGGTGGGCGATGATGGTTCTAAGAGAATATAATTACTTCTATGAATTCTTAATAACCCTTCCAAAAATATGTACTTATTTCTTTCCTAAATTAAAAATACTATATTTGGCTCTAGTGCTCCTCTCATAAAATATAAACTAGTCACTTAAAATTATGTAAATGAACTGAAAAGACACTTAGGTTTGATCTCCAGAATCAAGAGTGGTAATGACAAGGTTATCTTCTGTGACCTGACTAAAATTTTCAGAAAAAGATATAATTATGAAAGAAAGGAATAGACATAACCATGATTAAAAGACAGGTTTACCTGTGCTTTTGGATGTGTCTGTTGAGAGGAATGCTGAGATTGCTGTTTCTGCTGAAGCTGAGCAAGTTGCTGCCTTTGCATTTGAACTAACTGCTGTTGATGAGTCTGAAATTGCTCTTCTGTGATACCCCCTGTCACTGGAAAAGGACATTAATTTTAGAAATACATATGTTTTAAAGTACCTTTAACAACACAAGTAGAATACAATATGAAGTTATTCCACGATTAAGATGAAAAGCAATTTCAAATCACAATATACATCAGCAGCAAAGAACTGAATAAAAACGACAGATCTTTCAGCCAAAGTGGCTTATGCTAATATCTATGACCTTCTAATATCACATGCTAAAAAAGTTCCTATATGTAGATTTTACTGTATAACGTAGTTCAAATATAAGGATTCTCCCTTTTATTCAGACTTAAACCATAGTTTAAGCCAATAGATTTGATGTCTAAAATAAGTCCTATCTATAAAAACATGGGCTGGAAATCAGAGAAGTGTTCAGCATCCTCGGATGTAATCAACTATGCTGTAACCAACTGTTAACAGTTACCAAATGTCAAATAAAAAGAAGACATTTAAAACTTTTATTTAAAAAATTACTTAAGAAAAGTTACAATAAGAAACACTTTTTTCAAAGAAATGTAAACAAACTTTCATTCACCACTGATATTTAAGGAGATCACTGATAAACCGATTTAGAGGACACAAAGCTATCTCCACAGAAGTCAGTATGTTACTAGAGTCACAAAACATTAAATCACATCAGAATATATGTACTACTAGAGTAATTTTACTCTATTTTTCTTTATTGCTTTCTTTCCTCTCTCCCAACTATTTCACTTAATCAACAAGTATTTACTATGTATGACGAAAAGTGCTGCATTAAGAGTTAAGAATGAATACAGGGAAAAAATAAATTAAAAAGAGGGTCCCTGCTATAAACTCCTACAGTGTAGTTGGGAAGAAAAGATACATATAAAGAAACACCAACTAATATGAGCCAACCTTTAAATGTAATCTAGCTATCTAATCTATATGACCTGAAGGAGTTTAGATAGGAGACTATACCTTCAACCTATGTTACTTAACTAGCCCCCGTCCCCAAGTTCTCCATTTAGTAGGATCATAAATGAGAAATTAAAAAAAAAAATTTGATGGTAAATTAGACATATAACAAGTTATGTAAAGTACAGCTTATTTTCTATGAAAAAGGAATTAGGCCCCAGAGATGGACAAAGCTTTATATATACCTTCATTTCTGTTCTACAATGTTATCATTAAAATTAGTACTGGACTATCAGGAAAAAACAGTTCTGAGATAGCAATTTTATTTTTAGAAGATTAAAAAAACTGGGCCTATGATAGTGCTCACTCTAAAATTTTACTATTACCTGTATTTTTGAAGTACACATTAGTTATCTTACTGAATTACCAACAAAATCAAATGTCTTTCTTTGCACATGTTAAGTTCACTGCAAGTATTCTATTTTTAGATGAAAAAAAATTTAATTCTAAATTTAATATCTTCAAAATGAAATGAAAATGTGAAGTATTCATGAATTTCCAGCTGTTTGAAAACCTTGGGAGAGATGAAAAATAGTTTATTAGATACAAAGCCAGGAAGGAAAATCTTAAGTTAAACCCAAATAAATCTGTTTAAGTCCTATGTGTATAAACAGCGTACCAATTCAAAAGAAATGGACTTGGAATCTGATGTATGGTCTGCTCACTCAAATTCAGCGTTATGTTTGTCCAGAGCTAAGATTTATGTTGTGATGAAAAGGTGAGAAGTCACAGTGGTTAATTTTAAGTGAGGAATAAACCAAATAAAGAGAATACACTTTTAGTAGCTATTTAAAAATTGAGAGAGAAATGAGAATCTTTTCTTTTTCCAAAAGCTTTTAAGTCAATTATAAAATCTTACTAATCAGAATAAAGTATACATATAAATTACTAGAAAGAACAAATTGTATTCTTTTAATAAAAAAATTACTTTTGGTTAGTAGTCATTAGCTAACAAAGTGTTGCCAACTAGAGTATTCTACTTGCTTTTATAAAAAGATGATCACTTTATGTAGCTATTAAAAAGGGATGCTAATAAAATTTCCTGTTTTCTGGGGGGATATGTCTACTTACTGCCCTGACTTGTTGAAACCATTAATTTGCTCAGGAACCCCATCCTTTTCCCCATAGAAAACTCATAAAATCCCAACCAAGACGCAACTGAAATTACTCAAATAAATGTTCAAGTGTTGCCTAACTTTTTAAAACTCAGGCTGACTTTGATACCAGAATTCTCATCCCTGATTCTGTTATTAGTTGAAAACCACTGATATAAAACTTAATTCCAAAATATGGATATGCTTAAAATATTACATTCATTTTTTTTCCTCTTCCCCCTCACCGCAAGCTCAGCATGTTGGATTCATTCTTGACATCTAGTTCTTTTTTTACTAAAAGGTGTTTTGTGCTTGAAAAATGCTTATGTTCCCCATTCAGAATTTTCTAGCGCATTAAACACTTTTAGACAAAAATAGCAATTAGTAATCATGACACAGAATTAGAACACATACAAAACATCCTCCCTAAATGACCTCTTTCATTTTGTTAGGGTGAGTGGAAAGTGGTAAGAAATGTATGGTTTTAATGACACAGACACAGTATTGAATTATCATCTTCAGGGTTGACTTACTAGTAGGTGGAGGATGGTAATGTGATTGAAAGCACCTTCTCCACTAATTATTTTTCCTTTCATAAATTACTGAAATACTTCCATAAGAAATTTATTTCTTACATTGGCTTTGAGTTATCAAGAGGCAAGCATTAAAATAACACCAGGAAAAGGTCATACTTAACAGTGTGAAGAAATCTCTTTAGGAATGAGATACAGAATAGGGGTCCAACTATGGATGGGTGGTAGTGGCATAAAGGGGAAGTGGGAATGTATGAAAAGAGAAACGATATCTGCTTCTCTTGCTTAGGGCCAAGCCAAGTTCTTTCTACTAGTTGCTCTCATGAGTTGCTAGCTTAAAAGTAAAATCCATGCTGGTCATCCATCTCCCCTACCCCACACCTCCAAGTCCTGTCAGTTTAAAAGTAACCACACTCTGATTGTTTTGTGAAGGCAATATTTCACTATTCCAGACAGACAGGAAGTGTTCCTTTCCCTAAGTAAGGAGTTTTGCAAATCTCCCTGGGTAACACATTCTAATAGGTCACATATTACAGAATTTCCCCTTTTACGTATGCAAATATGTCATTCTGTACATTAATAACACACTTGCATTTCTAAATATTTTGTGTATATAACTGACAGTCTGTTTTTCACTAAGCCTCTAACCTTTCTGGCTTTCTTTGTACCTGGCTCTTTACCTATCTTGGGTTTATCGGTCTGATTTACTCCTCAGATGAATCCATGTACTTTTTCTTAGAACACTTGGCACCATCCTTAGAATGTTGATTCTGTTTTCAAAGATCCTAGGCATCCCTCATTTCTTTCTTCACCTTTCAGGCATGTGGTTCCTATAAGGTGGTTCTGCTAGGTTGGTCCCTCATCACCTTTCCCTCTCATAATCTGACAGTGATCCATCAAAAACATACTCTAGGCGTCTCCACTAGATTTTACACTGCTGTATTGATTCTAAAGCCCTAGATCACTGTTCCTTAAACTTGGGCCCATGGAGAATATATTCTTGAGTACGTGTGAAATCTTTACAAGTATTTGTCAACTCTGTACTGATGTTTCATTGATAAACTAATAAAAAGAAAAATCTAATCAAAACACCTTCTGTATTTTCTGGATGACCGCCCCACAACAGAATATAAACATATGATTTTTGGGCTTGTACCTGCTGCCTTTTTAAAATAGTCTTTTAACTTTTAATGCAGTGTTTCTCAAAGTGGGCTAAGATGATGAATTCTTGGGAAGCCATGAATTTTTAAAGACACTAGCTGAGACCAAGTTTTTGTAGCTTAATGAAGAACATCTAATGTGGTAGGAAAGATTATCTAAAAGTCGAAATGAATATATTATTCAGCACTTCTTCACCTACCAGGCAGGTCTTTGTTATAAAAGTTTTAATACATGCTTTGTTGAAGCAATGCTGACTATACGCAATTTTTGTTTGTTTTAAAAGCTAGATCTGGGGCTATATGGAGGGGGAGAGAGATCCTATTTTAAACCTTCTAGGTCATAGCAAGGAATCAGGTAAAAGTTCACATAAAAACACTGGAGCTACTCTGAGGACAAATCTTCCAATCCATGAAAGACGACATTACCTGTCCAGGACTACACATCCTATAATGTAACTAATGAATAAACTGAAAAACTGTGGGGATAATAATGAGGGTGAAGATGGGAGGTGAGACGGTGAAGGGGGTGGGGAATGAGGAACAAATGAGATGTGAAGATAAAGAAAACAGACTAAAGATCCATTTAAACTTCCGACATCCAAGCTAAATAGTTATAACTGAAATTTCAATATTATTTCCTTTAGCAGTCAAACTAAAATCTTTTAAACTCCTGAAGTCTGAATCCATTTCCTACCCTTAGAAGTGACCCTAACTAAAAAAATAAATCCTTGTGAGTACCTTAGCTAGTTGTTAAAAACATAGTTTTACCTTTCTTAAAACTTTTATGCTTGCAAACATTTTATGGCAATTTTAAAAAGAATGGGAAAAGACACTGGAAAAATTAAAAACCAGGAATTTCTCTTGGAAAACTGCCCAAAATGTTGCTGATTTTACAAACTGGTAATATTAAGATATTTGAATCTGGTCAAAAGCTTCAAGAAGAGTTGCTAGTATCTATCTATTCAGTATACAATACAAATGAGAAAAGAAAAAACATGTTAACTTGCAACGATACTTTAGTCTAAACCAAGATTAAAAGTAAATTAATCCTTAAAGATGCTAAAAAAAAAAAAAGCAAATTAATCCAGCCCTTCAAGTCTGAACAAGCAATGCTACTTTTAGATGTGAAATATATTTGCTTAAGGTTAGGATTTAAGAATAGTGTCTCAAAAGAATAGTTAAATACTGCAGTTTCAAATGACTGAAAACTTTACCACCTATTTATATAAAGAATATAATATCTGTCATGTATAATCCATGTATAAGCTCCTTGAAGGTAAGGATTATTGTCTTCTAAAACTCTGCAACTTTTAAACACTTAACATAGTGCTTTGCATATATTAGATCCTAAATAATTATGTATAAACTTAATTTTCCTTGGTTATCCACTTGCTATGTTCAGCACATCTGTCTTTCCTTTCTGTCCTGCTTCTATTCTTTGAGAAGAGATTTTCAATTAAGAAAACATACTTTTATTTAACAGTTAACTAAATGAAGTCTTTAGTTCTTACTAATAACTATGACACACAGTTCTATTTGTTTCCCTTTAAGTCCATTCAGTACCGTATTGAAAATAATAATTAGAATACGTTCAGGACACAGAGATTATGACTTGAAAAACATTAACTGGGTTAAGAACAACATAAAAGTAAGAAAATACTTTGCCATTGGCCCTCAAGTTCAAGGTTTTTTTTTTTTTTTAAAGAACTAAGGAACTTGTGATACAAATAAATATTATTGTCAAGTATATCAGGTTTCTATTTATTTTTTCCTCCATTATTTATTTATTTTTAAAATTTTTATTGGAGTACAGTTGCTTTACAATGTTGTGTTAGTTTCTACTGTACAGCAAAGAGAATCAGCTATACGTATACGTATATACATATACGTATACATATATACATATACATATATACATATATGTATATACATACACATATACGTATATACATATATGTATATACATACACATATACGTATATACATATACATATCCCCTCTTTTTTGGATTTCCTTCCCATTTAGGTCACCACAGAGCACTGAGTAGAGTTCCCTGTGCTATACAGTAGGTTCTTATTAGTTATCTATTTTATACATAGTATCAATAGTGTATATATGTATATATGTCAGGTTTCTATTTCTGATTAAATCCTTTATTTGCCGGGATTTCCCAGCTGTGAAACAGAAAATTCAGTACTTGACTCTCTGCCAGGTAACTGACGAATATCAGTCCTGTTACTCTTAAAGACATGCATGCTCTCCTGATCAAGTCCACGAAGAGTAAGCAGAAGGCAAAAGTGTTAGACACACAGATTAAAAGAAACCAAATATATGAAGATTCAATTCTTTTGTGCATGTCCATCAAATATAAAAATATAACTTAAAAAAATTCCTATAACCTTCTCTTTAGGTAGAAAAGGAATTTCTATCAATATTTACTGAATTATAACTGAATCCACTTAAAATGATCTATCCAGAACTGAGAAACTATGTAATGAATATAACTGGTACAGGTGGGTACTTAACACTGCCACAGGCGAACTCCCTGGCAATCCAGTGGTTAGGACCCCGCACTTTCACTGCCGTGGGACCAGGTTTGATCCCTGGTAGGGGAACTGAAGTCCCACATGCGGCATGGCGTGCCCCATACAAACAAAAATACTGCCATAGCTTTTCAGCTGTTTACAAAACTGCTGTTAAAGAGACTTGTTTCATTATGAATTTATACACCGTGCCTAATATTTTGAAACAAAAGAAATTTGTTAAAAACAAAACACCTTGTGGCCTCAATGACTAGAGGGTCATAGTTAGCAGAGAAAAAAACTTGAACAAAATCCTTTACTCTAGTAATTAAAAAAATTAAAAAAATTAAATACATATTTGAAAGACCTGATTCTAAAACATTGATTCTAATGTAGCTTAGCTGTTGCTTAAACCTTGAACTTTTTTAAGGGAAGAAAGAAATGGTACTAAGTTGAGACATAGTACCATTACATAACATACATAAACATAAGGCAGGAAAAATTACACAGACCAAAACTACTATTTTTTTTCTGATGGTAGGGGAAAGGCAAAAATAAAAAAAGGCTTATTATCTACGATGTTAGCATTGCATATTTGTGATTTAAGTTCCCTGAGAAGTGCATGCATGCCTAAAATAATACTTTAAATGCTTATTTTATGCTGATATATGGTAGTGTCATAAAATTCTAGAACTGACTGTATGGAATTATTTACGTTACATTCTGAATCCATACATACAGAGTACTGATGATATAATAACATGCGCAACAAACATTTTCTGGAAAACAGTCGAGTCACATAGATCTGGAGTGTATCAGGAATGTACAGTAGAAAGCTGCAAATATTTGGCCATATTCAACTTAAGAAGGAACATATTAAAATCACTTTTTTCTTATGGTATTCATTGGTAGAGAAAAACTTCAATCTATGGTCAAATCTAATTATAAATGCCTATATATGATGTTTTTAAACTCACTTTTTGGCAAAAACTATTGTGAGTAATTTTTGGTACAGGAATTCCAGTTAAGTTAAATAATTTGAACAATGTCTTAGAGTTGGCTCAAAAAAAGATTTGACCTAATATTCGTCAACTTCCTACTATTTTTAGATTTCTAAGAATCCTGCAACCTGAAGTCATAATAGGTATTTATCCATCTGAGCTTCAAAAGGTCATTAAACTTCACAGACTCATGAACTTTATATAACGGGATGCCATTTTCCTTACCTAAATTCGTTTGGGAGAAAATTAACCAACTAATTTGGAGAAATGATATGCCACCTTCCAATCATTCAAATAAATCCAATTTTCCATAACAACCTTTAAATAGATAAATGTCTAAGTCAAGTTTGAAAATAAACAGTTCAGTAATTAAGAAAGACGGAACACTACTGAGACCAAATGTCAACCTAAAATGATTTAAAATCACTTTGAAGAAGTTTAACAACAATTTTGCATACTAAAATGCACCATCTAGGAAATAATTTAGAAATATATACATTTTAGAGAAAGAAAGAATATCAATAGTATAAGTCAAGCCACATCTAGCTTTGCCTCTGGATACCACGCATTTTTTTGCAATGTATACATTACAAAGACATTTATAAATTATACATACTTGTATACATGTGATAAAGAGAAGACTATCCACAGAAGAAAACAAATCAAGATTACATTTTAGATCCTCTAGATGTTATATTATTTTATAATGCCTATGTATATTAATTTGAATACAATGTCTCTTAAGAGGAAAAACCTTTCCAATCTCAATTAGAGAGGTAAGTTATCAGACCAAAATTACAACTATTCATAGGGAACCTCTTTAAAAACCATTTTTCAGAAAGAAAACTTTTAATGGTACTCCTGAGAAGCAATGCTTACATTTAAGCAAAGTTAATATAATAAAATGAAAATTTTCTTTAACAAAAGCAGACAGTATTGTGCTATGATGATCTGACAGCAGCTTATAACCACTTTGCCCACAGGGAATTCCCTATGCATTGTGCCTACACGTTCACCATACCAGGCACACACATTCAAAATACAAGCCAGTGGTTTTATAGGTATCAGTTAGGACATTTTGGTTAAAATGTGAACCACAATAATAGAGTTTACTTTCTTAGGTTGGAAAAAAAATGTAATAGGTTAAGATAAAGTTCCTTTCCTCAGTAGGATCATGAAAATAAACCTTCAAAATTCACCCTGAGAGTCTATTTAGTGGATAATGAAAAATTAAGGAGAAGAGGATATACTTTTAACAAAGTGACAACTTACCTGATATGCCATTCTTGCTGGTGTTCAATAAAGCTACAGATGCTGCAGAAACTCTTTTATTGTTCACAGTCTGCCCTGGTTTTCTTGAGGTACATTCTTCACTATCACTGTCCTGTAAATTTAGTAGCCTTGGCTGGAAACACTGTAGTCGACATGATCTGATATTGCTTAATATTTCAGAAAGGGACAGTCTATTTTCACAATGTTTACTGGAAGCATTGGTCCGAGAGAAATTAGAAGAAAAGTCTATAGTTTGGGAAGCGCTTGAAAAACCATTCAGCATTTCAGGGTCTATCTGTTTCAGGACTGGGTCATGTTCTGTGGATATCCGGTCCATTATGACCCTGAAAAGCAATATAAAGCCAAATATTACCTAGAAGAACTTAACAACATTTTCTTTATACCCTCCCTTCCAGCTTGTAAACAAAAACCAGGTCAAAACAAATAGTTTACCTTCCACCTCTGCCAATTCGCCTCCTTGCAAATCCTATACATCTTCTCGGGACTGTGAGCATTGTAAGGCAATGCCTGTATCTCAACTTATCCAAATCTACCAATTCTGAATTTTCAAACGAATGGTTAGTTTGGTCCAAACGAGGCTGCAAAAAAATAAATAAATAAATAAAAATAAAATAAAATAAAAACTCATGGAATGATTCTGAAATGAAGGAAAGTTAAATCATGATAAAAATAAGGTAACTACAGCATTAGCAGAGAAATTAAAATTTAGATATAAAACTTTAAAATTAGGGTTTAAATATTAACCAGGTAAAATTCTACAAAACTGACTTAAAAGTTCACTCACCAAAATAACTCAAACTAAATTTAGTTTGTGACTACAAATACATTTAAGATAATATTATATTTTAAAAGAAATATATCTTTAAAGAATAATGTGGCTTTTAACATTTATGTAGAAAAGTAGAGATAATGAAGTTAGTAATTTATAGACTTCCTACAGAGATAAACTAGAAGGAAATTTTTTGGAGTAAAAATTGCACTTCAAGAAGGTATGCATGTGTCAAATTCATACTTCCTCTTTACTTGTAAGAACATACAGTCCATTTCTTTGCCTTCCTATTTCTTCTAGCATTCTATTTTTCTATGTTACCACTTTCTGTCTCCTTTTTCTCAAACACATAACTTATAAACAATTCTCTACACCTCTCCTACATTAAATACATACACACACACACACACACACACACACACACACCTGAAAAAGCTGTAAGTGTATATGTTTACCATAATGCAACAAGAAAAAAGGTCTCCAAAAGCCATATATGAGAGCCATCCTCACTACTCCATCATTACACCTTACTTGAAACCTTAGCATCTGAAAGTGAGGGTCATTCCTTGATATAATATGCACCAAAACTTGACTTAACAGCACAAAGCATTTTCTAAGTGGGACAAAAAGTTATGAATATAATTATTTGACAATATATTGCCATGGGGGAGGTTTAAAAATGATTCCTTTATGTTTGATACTTACTGGGTTTGTATGGAAAAGATGGGCTTGCCCAAAAGTAAATTTCAATAAACATTCATCAGCCATCTAGGGTTCCATTAGAGATTCTGGGCTCACCTAACTCCAGCAATGACATAGTGAGTAGCTGTCGTAACTGCTGAAGTAATAGTTAAAGCCCAAAGTGAGCTAGATTTCTAAAATATGAGCAGTTATCAATTTCCAAATAAAGGGTTCTGATCTCCTTTGAAAGGACTCAGTACCTTCGAGCATCTTTTATTGGTATCTGCATAGGGGATATTAAATAAAAAATGCTGATTGACTTCCCATTTTTAGATCAAGACTAAGTCACCCTGACATGAGTTACCTGTTAATTCCAGTTCACAAAAACACCACAAAAAATAAAGTTCTTACAGCATAATACTGGCATCCTGCCCGCCTCCTGAAAGCACAGGGACCATCAGGATCATTTTCTTCTTCAGGTTCTGATATTGGGGACGGTACCTAGAAAAAGAGGCATGAAGCATTCCATTTAGGAGTTATCAAAAGTCAACAATCTTTGTAATGGTCTAAAATTAGAATCTGATCACAAACAGTGAATCACTCCTATATTACATACAGTAGGCAGTGAATTCCCCAAAACATTTAAAGATTAGCAAAATTTTTCTATGGTTAAAAATCATTATTCTTAATGGACTGGTTCTTGCAGGTGAGCTCACATGGTATTATTGCCTAACTATTTCTGAACATGCAAGGATTATAGGCTTAAAAAGATTAGTATGGTTTTTATATATCCCATTTACATTTTGTAAATATTATACGTGGCCATAAATACTTTGTAATAATAGTTATGCTTCACCTATAAGTAGAGATGTTTTTACACAATAACTTTATTTCTCTATAATAAAGTCCAAAACTAGGAAGATAAAAAAGGTTTATGAATAGCCTCCCATCCCCAAGGCAAAAAGGTCATACATTTCACTCAAAGGGGAGTCCCTTATTTCCCCTCATTTTTATAAATCACTTTTAAAATTTAGCAGATCAGAAGCAGAGAATCAGAAGAGGAAAGAGGACCCACTAAAAGGTAAGTAGACTGGTTGCAGAGAGAAGTACTAAGCCCACCACCTGACAGCAAAAGAATAAAGACTTTCAAAAAGCTGTCACATATTAAAAAGCACAGGACCAAGTGATACTAGGTCAAATATCCCTACATAATCTGAGTGGACCTCTAGGGCAGCACTGATATATTATACAACAGCAAACTTTATAAATGTCATCAAAAACAGATTAAATGAAATACAAATATACTCTGATATGGCAGGGAAATAATATGGTTTAGATAAATTTCTACCCATAATGGTTAAAATTAAAAAAAAAAAGTTTTAGTACTTAAGTTTCAGTTGTCTCGCAATTTCACTTTGGAGTACATCTCTTTTTCTGACAACGCTGACTCAACCATTTTTACTTGCAAATTACCTCACGAATCCCTCTCTTCCTATTTTGAGAGGAAAAATGCTTTCTCCACATTATTTCCAAACTGTGGTAATTACCACTGAGCAGGGTCATCCAGGGGAGAAAGGCATTTGTTTGAGGTTCCAATATACCTCCACCACACTATGGGGGAGACACAGAAATAGTAAGCTGGGGCTAATTCTTCTTCCTGGGGAACAAAACCCAAACCTGAAATTTGAAAGGAAATCCCAAATGTGAATTTTACACTTTGATTCCTTTACAAATCATCTACCTCTTTTAAAATATATACAGGAGATGTCACAAAGCCTCAGAAATTTTTTGCATCCCTTCCTCCTGACTACCCCAGGAGGGGATTCCAGGATTTGGTCTGAGACATAGGAAGAGAGAGCTGATGTTAGGAGAATCAGAAGCATGATCGAGAAGAGACTGGGTTTTTATTCTGCTCTGCTGCAAATCAGTTGGAGAAGTCTGGTTAAAATGCTTGTTCTCTTAAGGCTCCCTATTCCTTTGTTCTTGTTTATTGGACAAAGAAGCAGCATATATTATTTTAATTATCTTTTTAGCAATAAAATCCTGATTTTGTAAGAGCTACATTCTAAATAGCTGCCTCACTGAATAATGTCCAACTCTAGGTACATGCCTACCTACAGTTTAGCAACAGGGGAATACCATTCTAAAAATTAATGTTGTCAAAGACCTAGTATAAGGACTCAGAGGAACCTAAAAGTTTCAAAATGCAATTTCATGTGGGAATGGGGACTATATGAATAAACATATGAATTTAGAACATAAATGAAGATCCCTTAATAGATGAGGAATATATGACTAGTATGCTGAGTGTGTCTATCAGGATGGATGGACTGATTCTAGCAATAAGGGAAAAGTTTCTACTGGACATAGTGTCCCCCTGGCATCATTCTTAAAGGACTGGGAGTGTACAGCAAAACTTTACTGGCTTTTATAAATGCATTTATCTAACTATGTCATTTCTTACTTAAAATTCTTTAAGAACTTCTCAGTATATATAATGTCGATAGAGGCCATTTGCCATCTGACTACTACTCCAGGCATCATTCCGTTCACCTCCCTTCCCCTTTGTGTTTTATGCTCCAGCAATGCCAAACTGCTAGCAGTTCCCTCTAATATGCTGTTTTCTCTGCCTTGAGGCCTTCCCTACATCTTCTACCTGGGAAAGACCTACTATTTGTTCTCTCATTCCTTCAAATGTCATCTAATTAATGTCCCATGACTATTCAAAGCCCTGCCTGAGTCTAACTACATGATCCTCTGACAATTTTAATAAATGATTTCATTTAAGTGCTTTTTAAGGGCATACGAAATTAAACACATTTTTGTGCATTTGTTACAACGCGTATGAATGCTAAAATATTATCTGGGGTAGAAAAACTAAATCATCTACAAAAGAATAAAACTAATATAATCTAGCCAAAGGGGACAAGTTTTATGTAAACTCTAGATTTTAAATAGTTACAACAACAAGGTGTTTTATGAACTGTCTTGCTTCCAAACATATCTGTCATGTTGGTTAAAAAAAAAAATGTTTTTTAAATCAAGTAAGTCAAAATGTTAAAATATGATAAAGCTTGTTATAGTACTCTCTTTAGGTTGCCTACAACATACAGAAAAGAAAAAAGGAGGGCATTGCTAGATCAGGTGCTAAACAATGTATGTTTTAAATTGATCCTTTAATATATAAAATAAGGTCTTGTTTTAAAGATAGCACATATGAAACAAAAATTAAGATTTTTACACTGCAAACATTTTGCTATAAAACTGTTGTGATATAACCAAATAATTATTTTCACAAGTTAAAACTTGAACCAGTTCTAAATTTTCTTTAGAATCAAATAGTTATTGCCAAACAAATTAGCAGAATTTACATTAAAAGTTGTAAAATACAATGCTGGTGGAATTATTGTTGGTGAATATTTACAATGATGTATTAAATGTCTTAAAATATTTATAATCTTTAGTTCAGGAATTCCATTTCTAATAATCTATTTTAAATACAGAGGGAAGAGGTAGAGATGTCAATTTTTGTAAAAGGGAAAGCTGAAAACCACCTAAATGCTACACAACAGAATAAACTTTATTCAACTGATAGAAAATAACAGAAGCAAATACCATTTCAGTAACAAACATAAATAACGTGGAAACTGTTTATGTCATAACATTAGGCGAAGAAAGCAAGAATCAAAACTCTAAGATGTCAATTATGTTTTAAAATATAGCAATACAAAAGACTAGAGGAAAATGTCTTTAAAATAGTTTTAAAACAAGCACCTGTGGAAATTCATCTTCATCTGAGCTGTGAAAGTCATACTGCTTAATGTCACTCTTATTGATCACAGGCAGTGTCTCAGGAGCGGGCTGCTGAGACGCTAGCAAGGCCTCTGCTTTAGGCTTCTTTGGGTACTTCTTCTTTTGACGAACCACATCAGAAGCCTCTTCTTTCAAAGACAAATGATGCGGGTGCTGTTTACATGACGATTTTTCCCCCAAAAGGAAGAAATGAAAATCATTTTAGAAAGCACGAAAAACTATACTGCTCTTTAAAAAACATACATTTTTACCCCAGAGGTGATTTTACTTTCTGGTTTTAATATGCAAAAATTATTATGTGACCATAAACTGAAAAATGTTTTGCTTTCACAAATTACAGTGAAAAATAATTATGACACTTAAATTTACTTTTTACATTGTTATCAATACTTAAACTAAGATGTTAATGATTTTTAAAAATTGTTCTATTATGCAATCCAGCATTTAAAAAGTATTTAAATTATATTTTAATTTTATTTAAATCTACTAATTAATGATGAAAATTAACAACTATTTTTATTTTTAAAATGACTTGAATTAGATTATAAATTCATAATTCATTTTTATGCTCATTTTCAATTTTTAAAAATGCCTACATGTGGGGTAACTTTTTTGAGACAGATAAGCTTATTAATTAGGAAAAAACTTCACTTTTTCAAATGAATAATTACTGCCTCAACTGAACAATAATCAAACTGTTCTCAGGTACCCCAGAGTTCAGTGGTGGTATGTGAGAGGCCATCTGGCAAAGAGACTGACTGATGGGGTGGGTTCTAGCACCCACCTCTCCTCAACAGAGCAGCTCTGTTTCTGTTTTAACATATTGCCATTCTTTTTTTTTCTTTTTTTGGCAGTACGCAGGCCTCTCACTGCCGTGGCCTCTCCCGTTGCGGAGCACAGGCTCCAGATGCGCAGGCTCAGCGGCCATGGCTCACGGGCCCAGCCGCTCGGCGGCATGTGGGATCTTCCCGGACCACGGCACGAACCAGTGTCCCCTGCATCGGCAGGCGGACTCTCAACCACTAAGCCACCAGGGAAGCCCTTGGCATTCTTTTAATAGATAGAGATCTACTACTTTAAAAAGTTTGAAAATGACTGTTCTAAGCATCAAAGTACAAGCACTATGAAAGTGTAAAAATATTGAGGAAGTTATACCTTTCCCCATGTAGCTCAGATTTTTGTAAAAACTACTTTAGGGTCAAAAATGTTACACATGATGAAAATGTTGCTTAAATGCCAAGTTACTGAGATATAAATGGTTTTATACAATGGATGTAGCTATGCCATCAAAAAGAAACCCCCAACTTCTCAGAAACTACTTATATTTTAAGGTGGGATGTGTGACAAAGGAAATATAGTTAACTATGTGAAACAGGGTAGAGCAACAATGGATGCAACCATATTTCTAAAATTAATATTTAAATAGGGTGGGTGTTTAATCTTAAAGATGATCTAAAATAAGAATCAATATATAACAAAGCCTGATTCTGTCAGTAATTTGGGGTTGAGATTTTCATATTCTACGTCTACCAATAATATGCCTTGGAAAAGCATTGATTTATCTAAAAAGGATTTTTTAAAATAATGTACAAAATGACATTTATTGTATTATTTATGGCGAAGCAAGTGTGATTTAAAGGGTAGGTGGGCTAGATGCCTGTGATTAATAAGAAAGAACTTTGCTGTTTGAATTGACATGAGTTGAATAATGGAGGAGTCTTCCTGCTCCACATTCTTCCTTGACCTTTAGGAATGAACCCATGAAAACTGAGGATTGTGCACATTTTTAAAAGATGAATTTTCCACAAACACCCTAAGTCACTTTTAAAATCTTGCTACACAGTACAGCTCTACTGTCTAAATGCTCAGCCAATAACCTGTTTCTTTTTAAAATCTAAGCTCCTTAAAGGTTTTATTAATTTTTGTATTTTTCAACTGAATACTTTAATATTCACTTGGAACAGTGAATAATGAATAAATATAATTCTTCAGTCTAAGAAACTAAAGTAATTACTAGTGCTCTTTATTAGGAAGAAACTGTGATCCAGAAGTTATAGGACTTTTTCAAGTCAAGACAGATAGCAACTGATAAATGCTGGTTATGGCAATGGTGATGACAAAAAGAATAACTTCCAATAGTCTCAATGAGGAAAGCTTTAATTTTAGATTTTGATGCCTGCCACTACGATGCAGGATTTGCTAAGGCTCGTGATAATAACCAAGCTTTAATTACCCATATTCTATAAAGAAGCAGACAGCATAGTTGAAAGCACACTGTCTTTGATGTTAGACCTAGACTCTGCCACTTAACAACTTTATGATCTGGAAGTCACACAGAGGTAAAAATCTATCTCAAAGGGAAGTTATAAGGATTAATGAATCAACGTGTGTATAAAAAATCCTAGCAAAGTGCTTGGCAAAAAGTAGGAACCCAAGCATGTTAATAACTTTCTTCTTTAACCAAACTATTATAAGACAACTTCAGAAAACAACTATCTGATCAATACTACCATAGATGCTTCTCCCCAGAAGATACTCACCTTAGTTTTACATTCTTGGACTTTGTGATGATTTCCATTATGATGAGTTGCTGGAGTGGCATATAACTCTTTTTCTGATCTATTGATCTTCACTTCATTAAGGATTTCACCACCATAGTCTCCCAAATGATATCTTGAAAAGGAAATAATATATAAGAAAATGTTACAGTTTAAAAATAAAAAAGAAATAAAAAACCAATGATACTTCATTTACTTGGAACACAACTAATCAAACAGAGCCAACAATTAATCAGATTATTCTTTTTTTTTTTTTTTTTTGCGGTACGCGGGCCTCTCACTGTTGTGGCCTCTCCCGTTGCGGAGCACAGGCTCCGGACGCGCAGGCTCAGCAGCCATGGCTCACGGGCCCAGCTGCTCTGCAGCATGTGGGATCTTCCCGGACCGGGGCACGAACCCGTGTCCCCTGCATCGGCAGGTGGACTCTCAACCACTGCGCCACCAGGGAAGCCCAATCAGATTATTCTTAAGAGAGAAAACTTACGGGAATAAAGAAGCCCATATTTGGGATTTAGTAAAAACAAAACCATCCCCCACCCCCACCCATCTAATCTCTAAGGGACACAGAAGACGGAATCCTCATATATTTTATATTTTCAAGCACTAGGAAATGATGTTTAGAATGCTTACCTCAGCAAACACACAAAATTTTGTTAGGTTTAGCACAGTCTACTTAATTAGGTAGGAAAAGGATGATTACATCAGAGAATACATTTTCAAAATGCAATGAAACAAGTATTTCCTAACTAATCAGAAAATAAAATCAAATAAACATTTATCTCTCTCAAATTTTGTTTAATAGAAACTTTAATTCAGAGAACTGGATAAAATGATCTCCAAGTTCTTTTCTAAATACAACTCAATGATTCTGCAACAACAA